>NC_090440.1:929103356-930353356 GCF_031143425.1 Pleurodeles waltl | reverse complement strand
GCCTTTTTGGTTTGTGAGGTTGAAAACATGTTAAAGATATCTTCAATTTTTGTCTGAAAGAAATGGGTCAATGAATTACAAAAGGACTGACTGTCCCCTTCCAAGGTATATGAGGGAGGAGAGCTGAACCTTGTGATGGTCTGGAAGAGCTCCTTAGTAGAATTTGTTTCCTGATCAATTTGTCTTGTAAACTAAGAAGATTTTGCTATCAATGATTTCTTCTTATAAACTTCGATGCACTGTTTGTATTTTAGCCTTTCTATATTATTGTAATCCTTTCTCCAGATACGTTCCTGCCTACGGCGATCTATTTTAGGGCTATAAGATTCTCACTGAACCGTGGGGTTGAGAGCTTAGCCCTAGAGCTACCTCTGATTTTGGGTGGAGCTGGATATTTACTGCCACTTTCAACCAAGAAATTTAAATTGGTCTGGATCATTTGTCAGGTCTGGCAAAGAGGTATCTAGTAGCGAATTGAGATCAGAGGCACAGCTGCTCATCTAGGCCAGTGGGGCAGCGCAACAGAGACTGCAGCTCTGCTGCACCTCGCTGCAATATCGCTACAGTGGCAGCCTTAGGAGCCTGCAATCTCAGGTGGCAGCAATCAGTGAAGGTGCCCCAGGAGAAGTCCTGCAGACACTACCGGGTGATTCCAGGCCAGATCACGCTTTTTAAACAGGATACTTTGCAGGCCCAAGATGAAGCTCACAAGAGCATGACTGATGTAGCTGCTATCTTGGCCATGCACCTCTCTGTAAGGTGCATATATGTGGAGTGAATCTGTACTTACCAATGTATTTTTTCTTTAGCAATATTATGATAGTCAATATTTGATATCTTTGTGTTACAATACTTTGCATATGATATTCTGGTAGAATACCACCAAGACAACCAGCATTCACTGTAACAATGTGATGATGACTGGAGTAAATTCAGAGAATCTAAAGGGGAATGTTGACTGTACTGAAAAGTAGGTTCTTTGTTTGAACCAGAAACTGTCACATGTGTAACATATAATTGACATAGCCCCAAGACACCTCCGGGTATTTGCTGCACTTTAGAAAACCACATAACATAACATAATATGTGAAAGGTAAGGTCAGATCACAGAGTCAGACAGTGCAAAATTCTGACAGGAAATGGTGCGCAGGCCAATGAAATGTAGATCTTGAGGGCTCCACTCATTTCTTTGAGCAATGACATTAAAGTCCTCAAGCTTAAATGCCTAAGGGATGAAATACTGGTGGCTGACTGTGGTATCTTGGATGCGGAGAGCATCCATGATCCAAGATACCCACCTAGGATTCAGGGACTAGGCCCCATGGCAGCAGGAGGTTAATTGTCAAATATGGGTAACCTACACAGATGGAGACTTTGATCAAAACTACCCAGTGAAGGTGGATTTCATACACTGAGAAAAGTTGTTTGTTTCTATGATTCTAAATTGTTTGCTTCTGATACAAAGAGAGAACTGCAGACTATCAAACGGTGAAGTGCTGGTAATAAAAGTGAAGGATTCACTTTGGTTACCCGCAGTGTCATCTTAAGGATTTTGGGGGGCCCTGGCAAAACATATTTCAGAGGCCCTAAACAGAGCAACTGTGAATTGCTCTGCCCTTGATAATTCAAGCCCACGTGATGCAGAACAATACTCAATTAAATGTTAAACTTTAACATGGTGATACAAAAACAGCTGAAATATATATTGCCTGGGAATCCAAAAATCTATAAGATGCCAGTGTGTAGAGGGAGAGAGAGTCAAAGGTAGAGATAGGTAGAGAGAGAGAGAGAGTGGTTTAGATAGAGAAATAATATGGTCAAAGTTGAAGAGAAAAGATTATTTTTCCCACGGTGCTCCATGAAAGCTGGGGGCCCTGGGCAATTGCCCACTTTGCGTGATCTGGGTGTGGCACCAGAATGTCACATTCAAAATACTGTCTGACATAAATATTGTGCCCTAGATATCATTTTCCAAAATATTGTCTTGTTCTGTGTAGACTTTACAATACCAACTCCAGTGGGTCAATATTTGTGTAAATTATACCTAGGGCACGCTATTTATCTCAGATGATATTTTTTGTATAGGATATTTATGTCAGATAATATTTTTTCTATATGATATTCTGGCTTACAACGATGGGTACTCAACGTCAGCAGGCTTCCCACGAATTGGGATCTGATGTGAACTTTTAATTTCTTAGTGCTACATGACAATAGTTTGCCGGGTTTTAGATGAAAACACGTTTTATAAACATTTTGTGATGGTTTCCTCTATGGTAGTGTTCCCTTCACTGTTTTATTCTGCCTCCTTAGGGAAGTACGAACGTTTTAGAATTCTAAGTATGTGTTAGTCTGAGATGTTTATTTAAATACAAGGATACATGGTCAAACTAACTGATAGGGCAATCAAGCAGTAGGCGAGTGTGTGGGCTGCTTTCCAGAATAATTGTGGGCTGGTTCTTAGGTTTGATTGGCTGCTTTTTACTGTTGTTTTCCCTGATATTGCCACACGCTTTGCCTGCAGCAAATACAAATGCTTGCAGTATCCCATACCTTGCAAAACACCTATACAGAATGTCTTGGCAAGTTCAAAACTGCCCCAGTTTGCAAATGTGGTCTCCTTTTCAAGCAATCCGCTTCACTAATGTGGGTGTGACATTTTTAGAATGTAAAATTAAACTTGGACAGATGAGACCACAAGATCATTAAGATCCAGCCCAAACTGTCAGCAGGAGCTGTGGACCGAGGGATAGCTGAGGTTATTCTGGACCTAAATAAGCCCTTGGAATAAAACATTCTTGGATATTCAAGGCTTAATTTGAGTCAGTGGTTTTCGCTGCTCGTCACCAGCTCTAAATTGTCAACACTGGCACTAATTATAGTCAGCCACTTGGTGGCGCCGTTCATGTAATTTAGGGATGAGCCTAACAACAGTTGTATATTAATGAAATACACGTTAAAATGATAAATATCTGCCGCCCAAGCCAATCCTATAGCTTTGGTGGACTCGAATAGCCTGAATTGTCACACTTATAGGATTGTGATGTTTATTAGTTGTGCCGGTAGTGTCATTGGCAGCGCTGGCAGGGGCAATGGGTGGTGCAAGCTGCAGTAGCCTCCTGACGAGGACCCTGAAACTTATTTGCTTACAAATTAAGCACTAGTTACTCCCTACAACACCTTTTCTATGACCCTTTGGAAGGCTGAGGCTGCAAGATTATTTTAATAAAAGATGTTAACTTCAGCAACTTGTGAGCAGCCGAACCTCATGACAAGCTGAAGTCAAGTCCAGTGACGAAAATATTTTGCCCCGCTGAGAATGTATAACATCTCATTAATGTTCGGCAGAAGGTGGTGGCAGACAACGACATTCTTGTATAGTTCTCCTAAATCTAGCCACAATCTGGCCTCCTCTGACGCGTTTTGACATGCTAATGCTTTTAATGATATGATGGGAGCAGGGGGTGGTCACTGATAACTCTAAGACCCAAATTTACCAAATCGTCATGCAGAGCAGCATCGAAATATGCTGTGCTGCATGAGAAGAAGAGAGCAGGGAAGTGCCATATTCACAGAAATATGGCACTCTCCTCCCCTCTCCCTAGCGCCGAGCAGAAATTTGCTGATGTGTGTCATGCACACACCTTTGCACCATAGTGCAAGGTGTGTGTGTGAGTCTAGCATAGATTTTGTACTTGAAGGATAGCCTTCTAGTCCAAAATACTATGCTTAGACACACTTAAAAGCTTTTCCTACTTAGTATGTGTGCTGTACAGTGCAGCACACATGCAAAGTCGGAAAAGAAAGGAAAAGTAAAAGTATTTCTCTGTGTCAGGCCTAGTTGGAACGGGCGCTATTTTGTGATGCAAATCTCTGTTTCCTTTTGCTGGTACATAAGGTTTTGCGTCAAAAACCTTGGGTGGTTGCATAGGAACACCCATGCACCACCCACAGAACACCACCTTGGCGCTAAGTAATGCAAAGCAGTGCTATGTGCAGCTTTGCGTTACTTTTCAGTGATTTTCTAACTCAAAACTAGTTTTGCACTGGAAAGTAAACAAGTACAAAAAGATTTTGCGTAGATTTTGTGATGTTAACACAGCGCAAAATCGTAGCAAAAATACCCCTATGTTCTTTGCTTTCCAGAACGCTCCATCCAAGGGCGATTATTGAGAAATTCAGGCGTTCAAGCACATTGATGTGTGTTTTCCAAAAACACAGTAAGAAGTTAAACTCTCTTATCTATGAAGATTTCAAACGAGATCGATATGGGCAGCTTGTTGTGGCCTCAAATCCCCTCCTGCAAGTAGAAAACAATGACTTTCAATAGTATGCCGAGGTGCTCACTCCTTATTGAAAATTACGTTCATCTTTCCAAAAACTGATCTTTGAGACTGAGAGCGCCTTTGAAAAGAGAATTGTTATAATAACATTTGTGCTCCCCTCTAGAAAGCCAGTGACAGTAGTAAAGAGAAACTCCAGCATGCTTAAATCAGATACGTAAGGTTCCAAAGAGTTGTAAAATGGAAGCAAAAATAAGGTTTTGTTGAGTTTATTGGGTGTAATCCGATTTGCTCCGTCTCCATCACCGGTGTACAAAACATCACAATATCCACAGTAATAACATAATGTCCTAGTATTTCACAAAAAAGGTGAGCACGGTCAGAGTACACATGATCTGATTGAGATTAAATGAAGTGGATTTACGTGCAAGGCAGATAACTACAGGCTCAGTTTAAGAGAGACAGAATATACGTGGCACAAGATCCCATCTCTGTTATATTAAACTGTGAGAGAGTTGGCCAGTGCCATGCCGAATATACCGGCTCCAACCGGTAAGAATGAAGTGGCTACGATTTGGGGAATGGCTGAGTACTATGGCAAACCTATTCCCAATTTCGCAGAGAGAAGTCAGAGTATGAGTCAAGTGATTAAGAAAAGGACACCGTTTGATGCCTTTTATGTGACGATGAAATTAATCCATTGAAATGTAACCGAGAGAAAGCTCCTGAATATCACAGCTTCGAACTTGGTGGCAGGACACTTATAATGACAGATACCAATTCATTTATTGCAGCAGTCTGGCACACTTGAAAGGTTTACATTCCTTGAGGGCTAAAGAAAGATAAGCTGACCTGTTCTGTATTGGAAAAGGAAGCTTCCCCTTGCACAGATGAATGGATGATGGAAGTTGAAGGTGACTGAGAGAAGTGTTACTTGGGGATCGATGGTAGTCCACTGCAAATAATAATGTCACTATTCTTGTTATGTCCAGTAAAGGTTTCAGTAATCTAAACCTAAGCTCGACCTCTGAAGCTATGGCACAGAAGAGACTGGCTTAACTTGTGAAAATATGCAAATAATTTAGAATTACAAAAAATAGTTAAAAGTCAGAAACACAACACAATAAAAATCCTACAAACGTTTATAAAAAAAGAGAAGATTTTAATGAACAGAATTACCCAAAAATGACAAACATATAATAAGGGGAACTGGAGATATGAATTTTTAAAGATTTGAATAAAAATAGCGCCAAAACCGTTAAGCACCAACCGCAGGTATTCTGGTTGTACTAGACCAGGACAAAGGCACGTTTTACGGCAACTGTGATGGAACATGGGTCAGATTCAAGGAGCCCGTCAAAGAGTCACCTTCCGGCCTAAAAATATTTTTAGAGAAAGGATGGTTGTCACCAAATCGTTAGCAGCGCAAGCTGGATCTGAGCTGTGGCTTGACAACTGAAGAGCAGGGTTCCAAAGGCAGGAAAGCTCTGAGTTGTCAAAGTCCAGCTTCAGTGTCTAGGAAGGTCTCAACAACGACAGGCTTCAGCTCGATTTCACTATTAGTGAAGCCCTTTATATTTGGACATAGAAACTTTTCTGAAAGTCAGGTCTCATTCCCTCAGCAGGACGGAAAGTTGGATCCGGCTGGCGTTTTGATGTCCATGGCTTTGGCTTGAAGGTGCTCCTGGTCTCCCACCGGTTCTTCAGAAGAAAATATTCTAAGTCCCAATTTCTTTAGTTTGGGCAGGAGGGGTACACTCTCAGCCAAGGTTTCCTAGATCGCAGGAACACTACTGGGGGTTAGGACGCAATCCAACAGAAGCCTCCAGTAGGGTCCAGGGCAGATCCAGTTGAAAGTGTACAGCTGGTTTCCGTCAGGAAAGTGGTATTTTTTGCAGATGTTGACCCTTGGAGTCATCCTTTTTGTACTGCGGACAAATGAGAGCAGGTCCAGCCCTTCCGGTTCTCCTCACAGGCCACAATGGCAGGGACACTCCTACGCCTGTCTTTGACAGGTCTAGAGGTGTTTTGAGGAGGGTACTGTGGATGCCACGTTTATGTCCAGTGCCAGTTTCTGGGTGGGAGAAAGGCTTGGCCACTCCCTTAACCAAATGGGGTAAAAGTTCCCAGGGGTGCCCTATCCACTTTTGCAGCACTATCTACATGTTTTGTTGTAAACTATTCCACAGTGTTCCTCTCTACCTAAAACCACAATGACAGAACCATTCCTCTCTTTTTAGAGCTCCTATACCCACCCTCGAGGGATGGCCAGGGGAATGAGCAAACTCTCACAACCTGATCTGGGGACAGATCCTCTCCCACTTGGAGTGGTGCCTCACTAGCTAGCAGGACAATATAGGGGGTAGGCCCAAGTATGACCTACATCTGCCAGTGACAAGTAGGCATCTTTGAAGTTAATTTAGTTCCTGGGCACATCCCATATGGGCATCCTGTCAGGGAAAAGTCAACCCCTCTCTCTTTGTCTCAGGTCTGGGAGCAACTTTACACCTATTCAATGAGCCATTCAGCTCCTGGTTGACAGGTGTTATAATGCAATCCAGTGCTTCCCAATTGGAGAGCCAGCCTTGTCACAGTGAAAAAGTTTTTTTACTGCCAGATATGTGAAACTTAAAATATACATGTCCTACTCTTTAACAAACCGACACCCTGCTTTACGGACATAGATATGGATGCAATTTTAATTAGGCTAGAGTAATTGGAGTAACTTCAGCAATTTTGTGTTACTTTTTTACTGTGAAATTACCAAACGATACGTGATTACACACATTCTTGTAATTATGAGTAGTTCAGCACAACAATCCAACCTCAGGAGCAAAGGAACAACAAAGTTAGGGAGTGTGAGTGACTCCTGGTTGCTGCTGTCCATGTTCTCTTGCATTTAACACTATTTACGTAGCTCAAAATGCATCCCAGTGTCCATTTCAGAGGCAAGAGTGCATTTTGCGCTAAGAAAATAGCGCTAAATATTGGCCTATGTGCAATCATGTATAATTTTTTTGTCATTTGTGTAATTATGCTACAGCAAAGTACGCAAGTTACGTCCGCCCCTACATTTAGGGCCTACCTTAGAGGTGACATACAAGTATTAAAAAGGAATATTTAGGCCTGGAAATAGGTTTATTTTGCCAGGTCAAATTTGCAGTTTTGAATCTTAACCCCCCCCCCCCAGTCTGCGGGGGCATGTCCGAGGCATGGTTTGCATTGTCACTTTAGTGGTGGCACAATACCTGCTGCAATCCACTAGTTCAATCTAACTGACAGGCATTGGGTACACTTGTGTATCATATACCAGGGACTTACAGGTAAGTTAAATATGCCAGTCGGAGCGTGGTCAACTTTGACAAACTTTAGGGGTCAGAATACATGCCCTGGGGCCTGGTTAGCAGTGCCCCAGTGAAAAATGGTAAATAAACAGGAGCACCTGTCCAAAATAAAAGGGGGATGTAATTCTGCCTAAAAAACATTTTCTGAAAATGATCAAATGTTGCAGGACATTATGTGCAAGATAAAGGAAGACTGGAAATGAGGTCAAAGATGTTATGAACAGGCTTGAGCTTTTTGGAATGGAAGAAATGAGTTTGCCTGCAAGTATGGTTTATTGTTATGTGGCACCATATTAGTCCCGCTAGTTGATTTGAGGAAATGCCTCATTGATTGTACCCAGGAGAGTCATCCTGGAGTGAAAAAAGTCTTAGAGAAATGTATTGGTGGCCAGGTACAAATTTACTGATGGAGAGGTCTGCAAACGATTGTTTGGAGTGTTTAACAGTGACAAGAGTTTAAAATGTAGAGTTCAACCATGGTTGCTAGACAGTTACCTAAAGGGCCCTTGGAGGACATTGTTTTGGATACAGTAGGTCTCCCTCTTCAAGCTATCTAGGATGCAACCATGTGTTATTGTTGTTATTGACATGTCATGACATTTCATTTGAATTGAAATATTGCTTGTGAATTCTTTGGAAACGTGGGATGTAACAATATTTCTGAAAGAGATTTTCAGAAGAGGTTTTCCTGAAACAATCCTAACTGATAATGCTGTGAAGTTGGTTTTGAGGGAAATGGAAGACTTCTTGAGGGAAAGGAGCATCAAATATATAAAAGGTCTCTACACCATTCCAAAGTGATTAGCATGGTAGAGAGATTTAACAAGGTGTAAAAGGAGTGAATACAAATAGCAGCATATGTTCATGTTGACGGAATGAGTTAAAACCTAAGGCGATGATATACAGGTTGACACCATATTCTACTATAGTTGTTACACAATTTGAGCACTTCAGAAAAAGAAAGGTTACTACAAAGGTATGCCCATCTTGGGCGAAAGGAGAATTGGAGAGTGTCAGGATTATGATAACAAGTAGTGCTGAAGAAACAGGCACAAGAGAAAGGTGGCACAGGCTTCATCAAATGAAGGGCTCCACTATTAGTGCCGAACATGGAGCAAGCAGAGATGGCCACCAAAGCCTGATTAACCTCGACCTTGGATCATTTTATTCCGAGCAAACCTTGTAGAACCAGGAAGCAGCCCCAACAACATGGTTCAGCTATGCACTGTTCATGGAAAAGAAGCATTTGGCGCAAATTGTATGATGCTACAGAAAAATCACATTAGAGAAGAGCCATTAAAGGCTATCATAAATCTTTTATATGGCCTGTGCAGAGTTTTGTTCCTGATAAAAATAAAAACAGAAGCAATCCTTTCAAGGAAATCTTTACTATTGTCAATAGCTTGACCAAACCTACATTTTTTTCTAATGTATCTGGGACCTCCAATAGCCACTGCAATAAACTTGTTGACTAATTTGTTAATAAGGTTGATGACATCTATCTCAGCTTCAGTAGGGAAGAGGAAACAGCTATGTCTCCCGTCCCTGATATTGGGGACACCCCGATGCAGCGGGCACCCTTGGACCAATTGGCCCTGCTGGATGCTGACACTTTCTCCACTTTGATGTCTCAAGTAAAATCGGGATCCCTGAATAACCCGTTAAAAACCCTTATATTGAAAAATTTCAGGAAAGCATAATTCCTATCTTTCTGGAAGTAGCCACCCATTTGCTGAGTACCGCGAAAGTACCAGCTTCCTGGAAATATGCCAAGATTATCCCTCTTTTAAAAAAGCCCTTGCTAGATGTTAATCAGCCTGAAGACTACCATCCCCTTTCCTTCCTGCATTTTATATCCAAGGTGGTAGAGAGGCATGTGAACGACCTCCTTAGAAAATTTCTAGAACAAAATCAAATACTTCTCTCAGAATGGATTTTGAGAGCCTCGTAGCTCTGAAACGGCTCTTTTAACACTGAAGCCCTTCACAGTTCCATAGACATTGGCAAATCTCAAGCTCTGATCCTTTTAGATATAAGTGTGGCATTTGATACTGTCTTCCATGCAATTCTACTACTACGCCTTTCTGAATTGGGAGTACAGGGTAAAGCTCTGTCCTGGTTTGCCTCATTTCTAAAAGAGCGATCATTTCAAGTGATTGCCCGCTCTTTTGCATCATCCCACAGAACACTGGTCCACGGTGTTCCTCAGGGTTCGATGCTTAATCCTACCGTTTTTAACATTTACATTAGACCACTGGCTGAAGTAGTGAAATCTTTTGGAATCTCACTAGTGTCATATGCTGAAGACACTCAGCTGCTCATTTCCTTGTCCGCAGAATCGCCCGGTAACTGTGTCAACGTTTTAATTTTTTTAACTGGAGTTGCTGGATGGATGCAACATAATTGCTTGAAACTTATTGTCACCAAAATTGAGATTTCTTTGCTGGGCAGGCATACACATCTCTGGAGTGACTAAGGGTGGCCGGCAATTTTCGGTTCTCTCCCTGCTCTAAAATCAATGGTGAAAAACCTAGAGATACATGTGGATAACAGTTTATCCTTCGAAACACAAGTCAAAACACTGGCCGGTCACTCTTTTGGCATCCTCAGGAATCTTAAGCCCCTTTTGGGCTGTTTTCCTAAGCAATTACGTTAACTGATTGTACAATCCTTGGTTTTCTCACGACTTTATTACTGCAACAGACTCTATCTGGGACTAGAAAAATCTGCTTCGTATTGTATGCAGGTCATTCAAAATGCAACGGCGAGTCTTCCTTTTTCCTTCCTCAAGTTCAATTCTGCCTCTCATCTTCTTGTCAAGCTCCACTGGCTACCTATAGAAACGTGTACCAAATTTAAGGCCCTATGTGCTTCTCACAAAATTCTATACGAGCAACGAGCACCCAGCCTGTCGACTTTGATGCATTTCTACATGCCTTGTAGAATACTTAGCACTGCTGATTCAAATTTGGCCTATGTCCCCTACTACAGCAGAGACAGAATGGGAGGCAACTCTTTTTGCGTCTTAGTGCCGACTGAGTGGAACTCTATGCCACTAATATTAGGAATATTCAAGACCACTTACAATTTTAGAAAGAGCAGAAATCATGGCTGTTTTCCAGCAAGGTTACCGTTTGGTGTCCGACTACTGCCATATTCACTGCACTGGGAGGCGCCTTTGGGGGTATCCATGAGCTTTAGAAATGTTTATAATATAACATAGCACAGAGAAAATATGTTTGATGTGCTCAAAGCTGCCAAGCCCACTAAAGTGGAGATGGGTGACTCAGTTAAAAATAAGAACTCAAGGAAGAGTAGGAAAACACCTAAGTTCACCAACCTTATAAACTGGTTAAGAACGTTGTTATGGAACCTGAACAGAGTGGTGATTTTTCCTTTCCATTGGTGTACAGAGAAGCAAGGATTTGAAACAGATTAGAGAGGAGCTGAACATGTTGTGAAGTTTTCCTTCTTAAGGAGTGTGAGGAATTCTAAGGGCCCAGCCTACTTAAGTGACTATGGAAAATTGGGCTTCCTCTGTCTGGTATTTACCTTAAAGCTCCTCATCCTGTTTATAAATAAAGCTTCACATCTTATTCCTCTGGGGCATTCTTTTTCATGTACTTTAGTCTTACATGTTGCCAATATTTATCATGATGCCAGAAGAAAATTACTTTTAGTGAAATTTTGGGGTATGTTCTCCACTATTCGCGTACTATATATCCATTTATTTTATTAATTTTGGATCTATCTCGTCTAGTATATTTGTAAGGAGGAAGGTGTGTGACATTCATATAACTAAGAATGGAACTTGGACTGATTAGAATGTTACGATTTAGTCCAAGTTGAGGATTGCAGATGTTTTGAATGCTGCACCTAAATAAACTATTGGAACACTCCTCTGATAGATATTTTGATACTTGTTAACTGGGGCACCTTTATTTTGGTGCCTGGGCTATTTCAGGTCTCAGACGGACCCTGTATGGATAAAAGTGTTTACTATGGTTTCATTCAGTGCGATGCTGTAAAATGGCTTAATAATTTTTATTTTATTTAAATGATTACATTCCAAATGGATGTCTCTTTGTGTTGCGGATAAAAGTTAGCTATATGTAGGCCTCTGTGTGATTCCATTGTAGGGCTTTTCAGCTTTCAGCTCACAGTTGGTAAGATATATTTGGGTAGTGAAGGCCAATATACGTGTTCACATTATTGATTTTTGGGCATCTCTGTGTGATCCATGAAAAAGAAGTATAGCTAAGATTAAGCCTTTCCACAAATATTTTTTTCTGATGGCAAATGTTTAAAAGGCGGAAAACAGTAATGTTCGAAGCCATACTCAATTCCAATCGTTAGCATTTTACCCATAGATAATTTCTTCTTTAGAGAACTCCACATCATCACAAGTGTAGATTTACGTACGTGTGTTCTCTGATAACGACTCAAACAAGACCCAGCAAACTCAATCTGTGGTGTTGATTCACAAAGACCTTTATGGGATTGTGAGTTTGGTGAATACTACTGCACAGACTCATACATACCTTGGGGAATCAACACTCAAATGTTAAACTCTTCATTTGTGAAAGCGGAATGGGGGCTCAGTCGTTTCTATTTGTACTGATTGTATGTGGCCCTACCCATTTTATTCTCATTGTAGATGTTTCGGGCCATTCACTGAGGCATTTAAGAGTATATGAAATAGACTGCAGTAGTACCTTTTCAAATACTCATACATGCCTTTGTGCATCGCCCCTATATTTTGGTTCTCCTTATACATTATTTAACAGAAACTGCTAAGAACGCAGAGACTTCTTTACATTAATTAGGTTTTACGTTTCTTTTTCAATCACTCGGTTTTATTTTATGTCTTCATAAATGCGCCAAAGGAAAATCTGCTTAGCAATGCTACAGCCTACAGAAACGCCACATAACTCAAAATGAAACTGTTCTGTTTGACTAACCTATATTCAGTCATGAGACAAGCCACTCTCTGAATCAGTGAGATCTCTGCTTTTTGAGAGAACTATGCAACATTTCATTTTAGGTTCCCATGAGAAACTTTTCAAACAACGCAAAGGATGTAGTAGTCAAAAGAAGCAGAATGCTACTCAAAGTGTTTCACAGTTTAGACCCGTGTCAGTGTATGTTTTGAGTGTAAGTTGATTTTGGGAATGGCCATTAAAAAAAGGTCTGGATTAGCCCGTGAGATGATTGCATCTGATGTGCTTTCTAACCAAGGTATTGTAGTACCGTGATCATCCAAATATTATTTCCTCAGGTTAATTTTTGTACCTCGGTTGCACTATTTTATTTCACAATTTTTTGTGTGATCTTTCAAACACTAAAGGAAATACACTAGTAAGGCATAAGCAGGTCCATTGGAATTATATGGCAGGGGAGGGCCAAATTATGTGGCAGGGCTGAGTAAATTAAGCAATAGGAAAAGGCAAATTATGTGGTGTAATGAGGCATGTTTATTGATAGTATTACTTCAATATGTTGTACTTCTTAACAGTGTCTGGGCATTGGCTGAATCTCATTAGTACTAGGTTTACACCCGAATATAGAAATAAGAAACAGAAAGTTGACCAGTCAACCTTTGCAAAGGGCCCTCCACTGAGTTTTTAGTAACCTTTGAACTAGAATCAAACTGCAGATTATGCAGCAGGTGATGGATTATGTGGCAAATGTAGCAAATCTATAATTATGACAAAAATGTCACCGCTATACAATCGCATAATTCCAGTGGCCCTGGGTATAGGGGCCCCAAAGTATTACTCACTCACTTTGAGGCCAAATTCTGTGAATTTGTAAATTTATCTGGGTGTGATAAATTCAGTTTCTGTCTTTGTGCATTCTATGGATCATAGGTATGATCCCCTATCCCAAACATACACAAAGTATCAAGAATGAGAATGCTGATGCCGTGCTATTTACTAAGTCACCTCTAAATTCATCTAAATCATTAATTAGTATAAGACTCACAATAAAGAATCATATATAAATCACACATTGGTGAGCTTTGGCTCAGAATTTATTTTTCATGTTTTTTATTCTATCTTCAGAAGGCGGCACACAATATCAGCCAACATGTGTTTTGTCCTTGTGGCTCAATGGCCTGGTGCTTTTTCAAGGCTGTAGAGGATGTATGTAATTGATCAGGTGTATCAAAAAACAAATATGCAGATACATATCTTAAAATGTTAATTCATGCTTATTGACAGTAGAAGTGGCATCTCGTGTGAAAGAGCCATCTGGTAGAGCATAGCACGAGGGTTTAACACACTTTCAATAAAATCCCAAGTCCATACCTGAGAGGGTGCAACTGGCAGTAAACAATATGTTATTTAAATTAAGGACAAAATACATTATTTTGGTAGGCAAGGTAAATTAATGGAAATAAGGCAATCCTTACACTAGCAGTCTAAGTGACTGATTAAGAGCCTGGTACAGAGGGTACTCCATCGCCATGGCTTCAGGGTACTCTCTCTGCCAAACTCACTGTCCATCTGCCTTATTTAGAGATAGGCAGACCGAAAGTATGTAGATGGCAAAGCCTACTCCGGCATCCACATATTCCTCCGATGGCCCAATGGAGTACTAGCCGTTGGAGGTTAGACATCCAAATACCTACCCAACTTAGAGTGGACAACCGGATGGCTTGTTTTTTTCCTGCCTGTTAGCACCAAGAAAAACCTGAAAGTGAGGATCAGTATAAATAAATGACACTGGCACCATGAGAAAAAACTCCCCTGGGTTACTATTTTTTTTAATTTTCAAAAACAAACTCCTGCTTTGGAACTTTGTTTTCGAAAAATTAAAATCTGTGTAAAGGTTTGGTGGGTGGCTGTCCTCTTTGATAGAGCTGCCGCTCACACCTTTACAACATTGACAAGAACTGCTGTGGCATTGGTTCCAGTCAATGTTAAGAGTTGTCTGTTGAGCTGTTGCACACATCTAGATTTGGTGGGGAAAGGTCCGTCGGGATGGAGTACCCTCCATACACTACCCTCTAACTCAGCCTGTAAGATATATGTATTAAGACATGTCTATCTCTGTTAATGCCAGTTGTTATTATGAAGTAATCAATTATGTTATCATTTTTTCTAATGATTACCTTGATTATTATATGATTTATGTTATCAAGAAAGTAGTTATGATTACTTTATGTAACTGGGCAATCTAGTCAGAACCAAGATTAGCAGTGTATTCCCTTAAGTGCAACGTTTAGCACAGTATATAGGTAAATCTTTTGTTTGATACTCTGAGGTCGGCAGTGGCAAAAAAGAAAAGATGACTAATATGTTTCTTTGAGTATAGAGACAAGAAAGCAAACAAATGCAGCCAAAGAAGGAGTAGTGCTCTTTGTGGAACCTGTTATGCAGGTCCTTACAGGTCCTGTATATTAGGTAGCATAGATAGTGAGGACTCAACGAAACAATAATTCAGGAGAAGAATTGGAAAATGTCACCATACGCTTATGGTGATACCACAAATGTATATCTATGTGTCATGGCTGATTCAGTTGATAACTAAGAAACCACATCTGAACCACAAAAACAATCGAAATATTACTGCTATCTAGTTGGATTGCTGCCCCTCCCCAGAGGGCAGAAAATGGTAAACCCACACAATTTCTCTGTAAAGGGGAAAGAATGATTGTTGGACCCATTCTTCAGTTGGGGGCACTTCCCAATCCCAGACCTGGCTTCCCCAACCTGCTCTGTGTTTCTTTCCTTGATGTCTAGTATGCTTTCTGCCACCCTCGGGGTGGAGAGCACAGAGGCTGAATGTTAATAGCCAGCAGGAGAAAGAGCCCATGCCCAGGGGTGCACTCTCCAACAAAACTAATTCCCTGGTGTCTAGTGCAATGGTTGAATACCTGCTTGAGTGTTGTGTTCCTAGGTAATTCTTGCACACTGCTGCTCATCACAGCCATCAAACATAAGCAAATAAATATATATGTGTGAGACATGAGGGAAGCTTCCTCGCATCCCAACATTATTTGTTTTAAAAAAAAAATAGGATTTTGTTTGTCAATGTGCTTGACAAGCTGTTCATGCTGAGCACTACAAAGGCAGTGTACTTGATGTGAATGGTTCATAAAGTGCACTAGTGTGGTCAAATGCATATGATCTACTGTCAAGGTAATCTATATGGAAATTAATGCAATCCTTTATTACTTCATGGTAGCAATCATTCTTAACACATTAAACATGTTTCATTGTATACATCTAAAAATGCTAATACCAGCATTGTCCTATTTCCAATCACTGACATGGCCCAACAAAATGATTATTTATATTCTATTTACTTTGCATGACATATTGTTCACTGACAGTTACCCCCTATCACATTTGGTCTTGAGATTTCATCCTATTGTGTACAAAACACATGTGCTGTTCCATACCAGAGTGCTCTGCACCACAAGACACAACTTCTACTCTCAAGAGGATATCTGCATAGTTGTTTTTGATGCAACTGATTAATTATATGCACATATGACATCCTTGAAAAAAACAGGCCTTCAGCAGCACGTTTGGTTGTCACTGTTTGCTGCCCACAGGAGGAGTGTGAAAGAAACATAAAAAAAAAATTGCAGACAAAACTCATCAATGTGTGGTTTACCTATGATTTTATATTCTGAGTCTGAATATTAATGTAACATATCTAAAGTGACTACAAAGTGATTATAAAGGTGTCAGCATTCTAATTTTTGATTACTAGCAAACACATATTTACTAAAATCTCATACTCAGTGCAGGAATTAAAGTTGTGGCGTTGCGTGAGAGGGAGAGTGGAGGAGAATGCCATATTTACTGAGATATGGCACTATCCTGCTTTCTCCCTATCGATGGAACACAAGCAGGTTGCCTAGCACCACACCACACACCTTTGCATTACAGTGCAAAGGTGTCTGCACCATGTCTAGTATAGGTTTTTACTGGAAGGGTGCCCATCTGGTACAAAATGCTATGCATAGGAAAATATTAAAACTATTCCCACTTTGTACGTGTGCTGTACTGTGCAGCAAGCATACATTTAGAATTTGGTGGACAGGTTACTACATTGCAAAGATGGCGTGTATCCCATCCACCGTATTACAGGTGCCATTGGATATCTGTGACAGAGTAACCAGTCTACCGAACTCGAAATCAAGCTCAAAGTTGGATCTTTGGAGCAATGAAAACACTTGTCCTTTTAAATGCGTGCCTCAAACAGGCATTATTCTTTTGTGCAGTCTTTTCTACAATTGACATTAGATAGGGCTTTGCGTCAAAATACATGGGTGGGTGCATGGGCTCACTCATGCACCACCCATAGAACATCGCCTTTGAGCTGCTTTACGTTATGTTTAGGCACCTTTACAGCAACAACTTTTGCTCTGGATAGTAAATTCCTAACAAACATTTTGCATGTTTGAGTCACTTTAGTGATACAAACTTAGCACAAAATGTTAGTAAACCTGTCTACTAATTTTGATATTGAAGTCCACCTGCATTGACTTCAGAATATGGACTACCTATATGTAATCAAGTGAAGTAGATGTACAGATGAGACTACTAAATCTATATTTACTTATGTGTCCTTGCTTTGCAGGCGCGGCCCATCTTTTTGGGCGGAGGGGCCACGCCCCCCCACCTTTTGCCCATCATGAAGAGTGTCTGTCAGGCTGAACAAAGGTCAGCCTGAGAGACACTCTTCATTTTCAGCTCAGACAGCCAGGAGTGAGACATGTGTGATTTGCGCAGACTCCTAGCTGCCTGAGCTGAACTTTGCTGGGCTGAGGAGGTCACAGCTCCTATGGGCGTGACCTCCTCGGCTCAGCAAAGGTGCCTTGAGGTCCTCCCCTGGGTGACGAGGAAAGCGCCATCCATTGAATATCGACCTGGACGCTTCAGGTTTAAGCCCTGAAGCACCCAGGGCGAGTGTCAATCAGTGACACTTCGTCACAGAGTGGGGTGGGGTCAGCAGTCTCACTGACCCCATCCCATTCTGTGACGAGGCTGGGACTGCTGCCTTCCCTCATTGGCTGACCTTTGGTCAGCCAATGAGGGAAGGCAGCAGTCCCAATCCTCCTGGGACCTCGAGGCTGAAGGTAAGTGTGTGTGTTTGTGATGTTTTAAAATTAATGTTTGGTGTGTGCGTGCATGTTTGAATGTTATGAGTGTTGTTAATGGTTATGCGTGCGTGTGTGTGTGAAAGAATGAGTGTGTGTGACCTTTTAAAATGAATGTTAGGTGCGCGCGTGCATGTTTGAATGTTATGAGTGTTAATGGATGTGCGTGCGTGTGTGAAAGAATGCGTGTGTGTGATGTTTTAAAATGAATGTTTGGTGTGCGCGTGCATGTTTGAATGTTATGAGTGTTGTTAATGGATGTGCGAGCTTGTGTGTGTGAAAGAATGAGTGTGTGCGAACTTTTAAAATGAATGTTTGGTGCGTGCGTGCATGTTTGAATTTTATGAGTGTTGTTAATGGATGTGCGTTCGTGCGTGTCTGTGTGTGAAAGAATGAGTGTGTGTGTGTGCGTGTGCTTCCCGCCCGCCCCCCTCCCTCCTAAAGCTGCCGGCCGCCACTGTTGCTTTGACAATGTTTATATTTTGGCGGTTAATATTCTGTAGTTGATATGAGTACAAGGGGCATTAATGACCTTGATATTTTAACATACAGCACTTTTGCACCTACGATCGACTAGTGAGGAAATCGCTGCTGGCTTCATATTTAGGAAAGCTTTAGTTTGTGTGAGATGCTACATCTACTTTCACAGAAGAACTTACATTTAAGCATTAATACTCTCCAGTGTTTATTTTGCAAACCTTGTTGTGGTGGCTGTTCTCGCAAAGCGATGCATCAGCTTTAAGAATTATAGTATGCTCACAACGCCGTACACAAAGTTGAAGAAAGTTAGTTCACATTACCATTCTGAATAGTGCAGCAGTCCACAGCGGCGACAGATCTGAACAACAACCGACAAAACTCGGAAGAAACTCTCCACAAATCGAATCGACCATAAATAAAGCACAGGGAACACAACAGTCTTGTATGACTGGCCAAGGATGGATGATAGCATGACTGTCATTGTTCAGACAGCAAGCTTCAACCCTATGTTGGTGTTTAAAGCTATACATTCTGGTAAATTGAAAAACCAGAAGCTGAGGCTATGTTAGGGCAGGCACTACCAGCCATCCTAACATACATTTATTTATTTATTTACATTTATTTATTTATGTTTTCAAATGTTCAGAAGTGCATCGCTTTAGGAATGTATGACAATTATTTATCATCCTATATGTTTATGGCTAATTATTCATATTAAGTTGGTACCACAGCTTGTTAACGTTTTCATGCGCATAAATGAATAAATATATCAGCTCACTGCCCCTCCAACGTGCTAGAAGGTCATGCCCACATCCAGCATCGGTCAGAAGATGTGCATTCTAGCTTGAATTTATTTATAGAAGGCAGCTTTTCTACCAGAAGGCTGTCCACAGAAACCCAAACAGAGAGAACAATATTGTCTTCGCTGTGTAGATTTAGGAGTTTCGAAGATTGTACTAGTTTTGCTTGTCATAAGTGGAATCGAGAACACTGATGTTACAAAGATAAGGGCCTGTCACAAAAAAAGCATTTTTAAATATGGGATGGACACCGCAGTAGCACTATGTTACATTCGAATGTGTTTCACTAATTTCCAGTTAAAGATCTCCACCTACGTCAGTCCTATCTCTTATGTGTGGAGTTCACAGACACAAGTGCAAAGCTCTCCACACAAAAACATACATTTTTAAAGTACATGTAGGAGGAAGCAGGAAGAAAAGTCGAGAATTTGAGAAAATCTACTACTGAATGAGTAGGTGTAAAATAACGTTTAGGAACATTTTAGGGAAGCATATGCAAATACTAAAACACACTGACAAAAGAGTAAGACAAAACCTATTAACAAAGGTTGCAGCTACATTTATTACAGTAGTGCCACTGACAAAATAGGCTCAAGGCTACTCAAGTGAAGAAATAACACAAGTCAAGCACATTTTATGATGAATCACTGGAACTGCAACACATTCTTGTAGAAATCAATGGAGGAAAGGAATAACGCTAACACCACACTGGCAAAACTATGTAAATTACTAGCAAAATATTTTTAAAATGTTAAAAACATGTTTTATTAAAATGTATTATTTGTTTACTAAGTGCAATTATAAGAATTAAAACAATTCTCACAATAAATCTTCTCTATAAGAATTTTACAATCATAAAGGATGCATAAGGACAAAAACACAACGTAAATTTGACACACATAACATCACATTATAAACAGAAGTGTTTTTAAGCTTCAAACTATATCTAACCAGGCGCGTCCCGTCCTTTAGGGTGGAGGGGCCACGCCCCCTCCACCTTTTGCCCTTCATGAAGAGTGTCTGTCAGGCTGAACAAAGGTCAGCCTGACAGACACTATACATTTTCAGCTCAGACAGCCAGGAGTGAGACATGCGCGATTTGTGCAGAATCCTGGCTGCCTGAACTGAACTTTGCTGGGCTGAGGAGGTCACAGCTCCTATGGGTGTGACCTCCTCGGCTCAGCAAAGGTGCCTCGAGGCCCTCTCCTGGGTGACGAGGAAAGCGTCACCCATTGACTTTGACCTGGGTGCTTCAGGTTTAAGCCCTGAAGCACCCAGGGCGAGTGTCAATCAGTGACACTTCGTCACAGAGTTGGGTGGGGTCAGCAGTCTCACTGACCCCATCCCACTCTGTGACGAGGCTGGGACTGCTGCCTTCCCTCATTGGCTGACCTCAGGTCAGCCAATGAAGGAAGGCAGCAGTCCCAACCCTCCTGGGACCTCGAGGCTGAAGGTAAGTGTGTGTTTGTGATGTTTTAAAATGAATGTTTGGTGCGTGCGTGCATGTTTGAATGTTATGAGTGTTGTTAATGGATATGCATGCATGTGTGTGTGAAAGAATGAGTGTGTGTGATCTTTTAAAATGAATGTTTGGTGCGTGCGTGCATGTTTGAATGTTATGAGTGTTAATGGATGTGCGTGCGTGCGTGTGTGAAAGAATGAGTGTGTGTGTGATGTTTTACAATGAATGTTTGGTGCGTGCGTGCATGTTTGAATGTTATGAGTGTTGTTAATGGATATGCGTGCGTGTGTGTGTGAAAGAATGAGTGTGTGTGATCTTTTAAAATGAATGTTTGGTAGGTGCGTGCATGTTTGAATGTTATGAGTGTTAATGGATGTGCGTGCGTGCGTGTGTGAAAGAATGAGTGTGTGTGTGATGTTTTACAATGAATGTTTGGTGCGTGCGTGCATGTTTGAATGTTATGAGTGTTGTTAATGGATATGCGTGCGTGTGTGTGTGAAAGAATGAGTGTGTGTGATCTTTTAAAATGAATGTTTGGTAGGTGCGTGCATGTTTGAATGTTATGAGTGTTAATGGATGTGCGTGCGTGCATGTGTGAAAGAATGAGTGTGTGTGTGATGTTTTACAATGAATGTTTGGTGCATGCGTGCATGTTTGAATGTTCTGAGTGTTGTTAATGGATGTGCGTGCGTTCGTGTCTGTGTGTGAAAGAATGAGTGTGTGTGTGTGCTTCCTGCCTACCCTCTTCCCTCCTAAAGCTGCCGGCCGCCACTGTATCTAACACCTATTCCGACAGGGCTTCAAACACCACTTGAAACTCATTACAACATCACTAAATCCCACAGAACCTGCCCATATCAATAAGCAAAACGCATACCAAAAACATTTGTTTTGCCATGTTGGTGAACATCATCATTGTGTTTTCGCTCATTTTGAGGTACAATTATTTGTGGAAGAGAGAAAGGATTTGTAGGCAGAGGGTGTACATCTTTGGCACACAGAGAAGCAGTCAAGCTAGATACTACTTCTCAACTTGTGTGATCCTTGGCATAATTAAAGAATAGGAGCAGAAACTCTGTTCACTTACAGTCACTTCCAGGCCAAATCTGCACATGACTAAATCATGACTGCTTTCCATTACCTGGCCTCTGGCTCGTTCCTGGGGCTCAGGGGAGACACTGTGGCCATTTCACAGGAAAGCTAATCATGATGCTTGTGACAGGTAAAGAGCATCACCACCAGCTGAATGTCGTCAGTCAAATGCCCTAGTTTATCGCCTGGCCACATTTAACGATATCACTGTTCCAGCTGTTGCCAACATAGCACTATATATTGGGACTGTATGTCAGAAAGATAAGGGGATACTTTAAGAAAAGTGGTTCTGCACCCAGTGGAGCGCCTCTTTCCTTGCACCCCATATCCCCCCCTACCGCCACCATGTGTGCGCCGTATTTAAAATACGGTGTACCATGGCGCAGGGTAGAGGGCAATAGTGTGAGAATTTCTGATGCTATTGAAGTATTGTGCAGGAGAAGTGCCAACATTTTGAGGCTACTCCTGCAGAGTACATAGGGGCCTATTGTATTCAATGGCATGCCCCCTCTTAATGCCTGCTCTGAGCAGGTGTTCAAAGTGCCGAAAAAAAATGGTGCAAGGAAATCTCTTAGATTTTCTTGCGCCATTCTTTCGGCCCCCATAACCTAGAGCAGGCATAATGTGGCGCAAGGGTTTACAAAGTGGTGCAATGCATAAGTTGCGCCGCTTTGTAAAAATGTTGCATGTAAAAAGCTACTTTAGTGCCACCTTAGCATAAAAAAATTATGCTATGGCGGCGCTAAGGTGGCGCTAGGGCCTCTTAAATCAGGTCTAAAGTGCTTTGACAACAATCTTAACAGTTAATTCTCTGGAAAACAAAGGTTTTACAAGCTGTGTATAATAGATTTGCCGTGATGTCACCCTTTACAGGAAGTAGCTTCAGTGGTGATACACAAACTAGCTGTAAGGGGAGCGTCTTGAGTTCTTAGCTGCACTTACACTAGACTTCCCTGGAATGGGAAGGCTATATAGCAGGCCTGTGTACATGGTGACAAGGACACACTACTTGAAGATGAGAAAAAGACAGGATCTAGGTCTGCCTCCTGGAAAAGCATTAGCCATCTCTATTCTGGACAATTTCTCATTCTCATACCTCCTCTCATTCTTCCACTTTGTTCTGAGGCCCCACACAGTGCATGCCTGTACTATCCATTCATTGGCATAGGCTGTTAACTCTTACCACATAGGTACTTTATCTGTTCCACTGGGGGCGACTAGGTGCAGGCCATGTATTTCCTTGTAATGATCAACTACAAAGGTAACTACAGGGCCTGACTCCTCCTCAGTGAAGTTTCTCTTCCTCTTGAGTGTGACTGACTGTATCTTGGTATCTGTAGATGTTGTATGGCATCCTATTAGTGAAGCAGTCCAGGGGGAATAGAGAGGAGCCTACGTTGGGGGATTTATTAATGTGATTGCAGTGTTAATGCATGGCAGGTATGTGAGCTCTTTTTTGTGTGTACGTTTTTCCCTATTCTCTTTTGTTTGGAGATCTCCCACAAAAGGTAATAATTTCTCATGCCAGAGGCTCCGCCTTCTCATGGGTGGTGACTAGAGACTCATAAGTCCTATTATTTGGAGACTTCCACCCAGACGTGGTGAATTTGTGAATAAGAAGACAGTGCTTAGGAGTAAGTGGAAATCAAGGTATGTGGAAAGCTCTGCACATAGATTTAACTGTGTGAACTTTGCAACTGAATAAATACAGATAATAGGTCATTATTGGAAACTGAGTTACTGGTTGGAAGCGCAAAACACTACTCAAGCAGGAACCACAATCTCTGTCCGGTGAAACACAAGCAAACCCCAAAGTAACCTGTGCTTAATCCTCTGGTAGCTTGGCATAAGCAGTTCAGGCTTAGCTTTGAGGCAGTGTGTAAACTGTAATAATGTGAAAAAAACAGCAGAAGAAAAATCCAATTCCAATTGAAAAAATAGAGTAAAATTTGATAAATTATCTGACATGAAAATTAAAATACAACTGGAGATATGCAGTTTTAAAGATTTAAGTGAAAATAGTGCCTAGAAGCACAAAGCGCCAACTGTTGTTATCTGGCTGCACCAGACCGGGACAAAGTCACAAGTGCAGGCCAACTGCAATGGCAGCGGGCAGGATACCGGGATCAAGGTAGGTACGCTGCACAAGAGAACCTTCAATCCAGGATACAAGGACCAAGGTAGGTCAGCTGAACAAGAGAACCTTCAATACAGGTTGCAGAGCATTGCGTGATCCTGCTTTGAGTATGGGTCCCACAGCGGTGGTTCTGAGTAGCTGCTAGGCTGCAGTGAAAAGTCTTGTGTCATCTTCGAGGATGGCCTCGATGAGGGGTTGCGATGTTAAGTCCTGTGTCGATGATGCATCGCGTACCAGCGGTTCTGAAGAAGTTGCAGGGCTTGCGATACAAAGTCCTACATCATCGTTGATGCCATCGTTAAGGGGCTTGCAATATGAAGGCCTGCATCAGGGATGCGTCGTGCAGCAGCAGTTCTGAGGTTGACTGTGGGTTACGATCCAAATTCCTTTGTTGGGGATATTTTGCACAGCAGCGGTTCCAAAGTAGTGCTGTGAGGAGATGTGTCTCTCTGCGTCAGATCTGCTCACCAGACCACAGTTGGGCTGGGACAGCACTCTGAGGTCCACTGCTAAGGGTCCAGAACTGAGGTGACACCACTTGGGGCACAAGACTTACAGCAGCCTGTGATGCCCATAGGCTTCTGTTTAGGAGGCCAGCCAACTTGCCCTTGGAGTCACTCTGGTGGTCCTGGGTTCAAGATTCAGGCCCACTCCTTCAATCATACCCTAAAACCAGTGTCACGATGCTTGTTTCTGGTCCAGGGAGGACCCAGCCTGACAGTTCGGGCTGGACTGTTCCCATGGGGAACAGGGTCAAGACTGATATGCAAGTGACTGGTTCCAAACTGTATTGGCATTGCAGGCAAAAAACTGATGAATTAAACCCAGATCTGTGGCAGGGGTGAATGTTTGATTTGCTCTGCATTCCGTCCATCATCTGTTATTTTTGTTTTTGCATTTGTCGTTCCTTCAATCAGGCAGGAGGACAGTGGGGAAATCGAGTAGCAGTCCTTCTGGAGGAGCAGCACAGCATTCCTGAATTTTCCACAGGTCCTGAGATGTACTGAGGAGTTGGATCTGAGGGTACAATATTTATATCTGGTGCCAGCTTTGAACTAGGAGAAGGTTCTGGAGGTTCTGACCCCCAGAGGTGTTTGCAATTTCCTGCCTCACTGCCTTGGTCCCAGCTTCTCTGAGATAACATAAGACAAGTGCCACGCCCTTTGTGAGTGTGCCCGGGCAGAACCTTTGCAATATGCATGTGTGGAAAGTGACAGGTTCTCCTACTCAACAAGTCGGAAATGGACAGTCTTGCCAACACCTATGACCCTTTGTTTCACTGCCTGAGGCGATACACAAAGACCAACTGCCACCTATACTTAGTCATGTGACCCAGCATACAAGCTGCAGACACCAAATGGTTGGGGCATTAAAACGCCAGCTTTCTAAAAGTGGCACTTTCAGAATTGTGACTTAAAATGCGACTTTACCATTAAAGGAGGATTTAAATTACAATTCTTTAGACACCAAACTTGACATTCCCACCTGCTCCCAATTAAAAGTTATCACTAATAAATGTACTAGGTTTACCTAATGTTGTCCTATGGGAAAGGTTGGCCTAGCAGTAGTGAAAAACTAATGTAAAAGTTTTTCACTACCAGGACATGCAAAACTTAAAAGTATGTGTCCAACTTTTTAAGTACACTGCGCCCTACCTTATGGGCTGTTTAGGGCCTACCCTAAGGGTGACTTACATGTATTAATAAAAAGGAAGTTTTAGGTCTGTCAGATGGTTTATTTTGCCATGTTGAATGGGCAGCTTAAAACTGCACACACGGGCTACAACGGCAGGCTTGAGACATGTCTAAATAGCTACTTAAGTGGGAGGCACAATCAGTGTTTCGGACCCACTAGTAGCATTTAATTTACAGGGCATTGGTACAGGTACCACTTTACTGGGGTCTTACAAGTAAATTAAACATGCCTATTGGATGTAAGCCAATTGTAACATGTTTTAAGAGGAGAGCACAAACATTGTAGCACTGGTTAGCAGCAGTAAAGTGCTCAGAGTCCTAAAGCCAGCAAAAACAAAGTCAGACAAAACAGGAGGATGGAAGGCAAAACTTTGGGAGAAAAGCCCCACCAAGAATGCCAGGTTCAACAAAGTGAAAAAAAGCTATTGGGGACAGGAAAGGGATACCTTACCTCTCTAGGTCTTGTAAGGAGATTCCAGAAGATCAGTGGATCTGGGGTGCTTTTCAAATAAAAACAATGCAGTAGTCTCCCACCTTTTTTCTATACACCACCTGGGTGGGCCAGGGCCCAGGGGAGTAGCACACACTATTTTTTTGGGGAGGGGTGTGCAGCCCCTTTCCTGAGTCTTCCAGAGGCCCCAGGGACCCCTATTCCTCAGGGCCAGGACATTTTTTTTAAGGAGAGCAGAGCATGTGGCACACCCCCTCTCCGAGCCTTTGACAGGCCCTGGGAGTCTTATACCATGGGGCCAGTATATATAAAATAGGGAGGATGTGCACAGACTCCCTCCCAGAACCTTGAATAGGACCAATGGACCCTATCCCCATGGAGTTTGATATGTTGTAGTGTGCCAGGAACCCCATCCCATGGGAGACTGTAGATCCCTTCCCAGTATAGTGCTGGCATTACCTGCCTGTAATCTCCTGGACTGGGAACACTATTCTGCTCCCGCTTGGGAGGCAGCAGAAAAACATTCTGCTCCCACCCTGGATGAAGCACAAAAATATTCATGCCTTCCACCAGCACCCAGTATGGTGCTGGCTAGGAAGCCTGTTGAGGCTCTGGGGGCCTAAGTGCTTATTCCATGGCCTCCAACAAAACATGGATTGTTGGGGTTCCCCCAGTAGGCATGGTGGCACCCACCAAAAGTTACAAATTGGCTAGCTCACCCTAGGGCAGTTGGCAGGGGCCACAGGGGGCCCTGGAGTCCACCCCCCCCCCCCCACTGCACCCAACAAAAGCTGAAATGTTGGTGCTTAGGGTGGGTACTAATAATTGTTTTTTAAAATGGCTTGCTTTCACCAAGGGAGACAGCAGGGGCAGCTCCCCCTCGCAGCCCCAGTGAAATAAAGGCATGTGGATGCCCTGGATGGGCACCTGGGCACCCACTTTGGAAGAAAATGCTGGCTCCTGCCAGCACCCAGTAAGATTACTGGCTGGGGACCCGACCGGGCCACAGGGACATTGGAATGATGTGGGTGCCCTGAGTGTCCACCCACTTTGAAGTAAGCAGGAGCCGCTCACTTATTATTCACTGCCAAGTGGAAAGAGCACCCCACAATGCCCTAGGGCTTTTTAGAAAAATATATTTTATTCCTGGTGGTGCCCCCAGAAAATCCAGATGCACCTTCAACCTTTTTTTAATGTTGTGGGGTGGGGCGCAGGGAGTGCAGCAGCTCTCCAGCAACATTAAAAAGGTAAGTCTAGTGGGTCATTGAATTCATGACCCTAGGAGAGCTTACCATATTTTTTAAGTACTCCAGCTGGAGCGATATTCTCTTGAGTTGGAGTGCTGGACCTCCTTGTGGTTGGTTCTATGGCTACAGTTTGTGGCTTGAATTTTTTTTTAATTACACAAACATGTTTTTTTAAAATATGTTTTATTAAACATAGTTTGAGTCAATCACTATTAATAAATAATGCAATGTGTGACTTTATGAAATATACATGTAATTATAGTTATTGGGGAAATGTTGACAAAGACAATAGGTCTGTTTTATATATCTTGATGTGCTGATCCTTTGATAAAACCACTAGGCCCACCACATTTTGTATTTTGACCTTTTGACAAACCTAGTAGGTCTGACTTACTTAAAATGGCACACCCTTTATACTGCTAAACATAGCGTATGCAGCAGAGCAGGTGTAGGGTCAGGGCCTGGCTACAGACCAGGCCCTGCCCTCAACGCCATGCCGTACAGCCATAAGCCAAGCCCTGTCCCAAATTTCATGTCATTCAAGGCCAAAAGACATGCACCGCAAGCGGCTGAGCACACGAAGGGGCAAGCGAGTGCAGGGTCTGGCTGCAGGTCCTGGACGCAAGGGCATATCGGAGGCCATGCAGTGAAGGGGGTAGGGGTGAGTTGTAGTTACTTTAGGACACAAGTTAAAAAGGAAATACTGGAAAGGCACGCAGTCTGCCTCCTGCAAGGCTGCTCTTGCATACATTTCCTAGAATGGATGTGAATACTCACAAACCTACTAGTATATACGTGTTGATTTTATTTTACAGGTCTACCTCCATCCCCCAGAATGTTTACAGTCCCACCCACAGCCTCAAATATAAAATATATTGCAATTTCATCATACTTGCATATATTCAAGATTCACAATGGCACTTTCAGGACATAAACATTTCATCAATCCCTATGGAATCAGGATTTAAAATGTTCATTCTGGGAGTCATGATGCGGAATATTGGTTAAAAAATACTGCTTTTAGGCACCCAAGAGGAACGTGTTGGCACAAAAAACAGTTCTGAATCGGACTTATATGTAAAGATGACAATGATGCAACAAAATAAAATGGCCTTGTTGTGACAAAAACGTTTTTAAAACATTTGCTCAGTTGGTATTCATAAAAGAAGTCCAAAAGTTCAAATCTTTGTCTTAAAAACAATTTTTGCTTACAGCTGGAAAAGGAAAATTCTCGAAATAGAATGTACAAATGTTTTCCATAATTATAGTTTATTTTCCTAGAAAACTGACTTTAATTAGTTTCCCTGAATTCAAATACCTTTTTCAGAATATTACACCATTGATCTGAAAATCTCATGCCAGAATATGTCTATTGAAAATGTTTGCAATACTGTATGTATCATTGTAGATTGCTAACTCTTTTGGCTTTTAAGTAAAGCCTCATGAACATCTCGCAACTAATCAGAGTCAGCAGGCATTGTTCAGCTCACACTGTGGCTGCCCTTGCAGTTAACCACCAAAAGGGTTGTAATACGATTGAGATAAAGTAGTTCCTTCAGCATATTATAGGAATATCGAAAATATTTTTTCAGGATGCACAGCAGAAACCAGATGGGATAGGGCTTCACTCTGTGTGAAGGCTTGGGACTGCCAGAAGGTTTGGTCTACCCAAGATAATGGAGTATATGTGCCCTGCCCAATGACTGCATCCCTTTAGCCAGCATAACAATTTGTTAGAGAGGCAGTTATTTGCGGTTTTCAAGCATTACATTTAGGAATAGCTGATCTTTGTTTTTATTTATTTTCACACATAACTACAGACAGAAAATAATTTGTTTATTTGACTATTTCTCTTTTCAAATGAAAAAATGCACACATTTTCTATTTTTTAAGTGGCTCTCCAGATATCCGCATGCTAGATCTACAATGCAGAGGTATGCACTGTTTGATAGTAAATGACTACTAAACCTGGTAAAGTCGCATAGACTTCAAAGTGTATCTATGCGTTAATTAGATATGTTGAACTATTCTAGTTACAGCCCACGTTTTCCATCTGCAAAAAATGAAAGAGGATGAATACCAATGAAAAGTGAAAAAATAAATGTAATAAAATACATATAAAAATGTAAAAAAACATGAATACCATAAAAAGAGAGCCCTAATTTAATGCAATTTGTATGCCGATTACATCAATCTATAACAATGACACGTCATTATTCAGATCAGTTAACACTCCATACTAGCTGGAGAAACTGGATGAAAAAGAATTCTATAACAAGAGTGTGGCCAGATTGCATGAACCACGCACAGTGATATTATTGCACCAAAGTGCAATTTAGCACAATAACAACATACTTGTAAGTGGTGTGATATTTTGATCCATTTTTTAGGCAAGCAGCGAGGCTCTGTTGTGAAATAAACTGACCAATAATCAAATGTTTTATTTTTCCAAAAGACAATACAATCGTTGATCTTTGCGCCCACAAAACAGCAATGCCAAACATACAAGGGAAATTGAGCAGATATCAATATGGTGCTAAATAGCACTTTATGCAAATTAGCGGAGATGGAAAATATCACCGTCATGGGTGTTTTTTGCAATCTGGAACCTCCAGATTATGCCTTCCCCATCAAGAACGCCTTCAAACTCTAGAAATATGTATTTCGCTATCCATAATAGTCTGTAATAATTAAGCCAATCTGTGTTGCTCACTCTGAAACAGCTCTTAAAGCACACATTTGCTAAGCTGCAACGACTGCTCATCTGTTAATATGACATCTCTGATGCATTTAGCAACGTATTCTGGTCTCTGAGGGCCCCTTAGCGTGGTTCTTTGGAAAGTATGACATTTATACACTGTAACTTTACACCTCCAGTTTGCATACATTTTTAATTATTTGAGATTCACAAAGCTCTCCTTATGCATGGAAAGCTATGCAAGTCAGAATCTTTGGTGCCTAATCCTAGGGATTGCCATATTTTTAGACAATATACTGGAGTGTATATACCGGCATATGAAATTCTACAAATGGCTGCGAATGCAGGCAGAGTGCCCTACAAAGGTCGGCAACCTTCCACTCCTGGACCACTGTCTGCTCACTCTGCATTTTATCCTCCACCGTTCACAATGACAGCTCAGCTCCTTCGCTATAATGTGATCTTGTGAATCAGAAACTGCAGTCATTAAACAATTTGGGCCAAATTTACAGGAATTTGGTGTAGGAAAGCTCAGCAAGTCACCTTGCTCCGCTGCCGTACACCAAAGTGAAAATGCAGGAACATACTGTATTTTTGCAATACAGTGTATTCCTGTCCTTTACCCCTGTGCTGGCACTGTTCTGGCAGCCTAGTGTCAAAACAGGCACCTTTTACTATGGTGCAAGGGTGCCTGTGTTGTTGGCAGGATTGTTTTTGTGCAGGAAGAGGCACCTTCCCGTACTGAAACAATCCAAGAGGCGTTTTCCTTTTTCAATGTGTGCTGCAAAATGCAGCACACATGGAAAGAGGAAAATACGAGCACAAATAAATTTCTCCTTGTTATGCCTGCTCTTGGGAGGCATAAGGTTTTGACTCATTCCCAAGTTTACAAGTCCCTGTAAGTCTAGGAATGTGTCAAAAGCCATGGGTGTTACAAGGAAAAATCTACTGCAACGCCCATGGAACACCTCCTTGACGCAGAGTAAGGCAACACAGCGACTTGCGCTGCCTTGCTTACTCCATATCTATGAGGCCATTCAAAGCCACGCAGCGCCGCTTTGCGTGGCCTAATAGATATGATTTATTTATCACAAATATACTCCTTTGTATATTTGGCCCTTTCCTCTGCCTTTTACAGCAGTAGGTTTGTGTGCATTTTTAGGGTGAGAACTGTCAGTAAATAATTTGTGAATATCTACAACCCTACAAGTTCGTGGGGGCTCACAGTATTTTCCATGACCAACCCAATACTGACTTTGTGATTGAGGATTTGTAATTTTGAACCACAAAATGCTGCTTTTTGTAAACTTTAAGTCAGTGCACAAAAAAACCTTCTTAATTCGTCTCTGACTGATAAGAGTCGGTCACATGGCTAAATTCTGCTTCGATCAGACCAAACCCTTTAGAAAGAGGTTGCCTGGCTACCATAAATGCCATCATATATACATCTAGGTTCTTTCAGCATACCTGTAGAAGCGATCCAGTATCATAGTAATCTGGGTCAGAATATGACCAAAAATAGGCCTGCGAACCTAAATAAAAGTGGCCCCATTAGGGAACCAGACACTTGAAAAAGTCACCAACGTTTGCAAATCAGGCCAGTTTTGAACTTGTAAAGACACCAAGATTGCGTGCATTTGTGTTTGCCGCATGCAATACTTATAGTAATATTGGGGACACCAATAGTAAACACCACCCCATCTGGACATACAATAGGCCCTCAAACTGCTAAAAGCCTAGCCCACACATTGATCTGTCATACCTACCCATGGGGTACTGCCTGATTTCCCTATATGACAGTCTGACCTTGATTGTAACTTCTACTCCCACCCCTTTCACAAGTTGCAATTGTTTGTTACCCCTCACCCAAGAAGCACATTTCGAATCCATGTATTTTTTTATTATCCCAACTACAAAAATAAGCATATTTTAACGATCAAACTTCAGATAGGAAAAATATTTCTTCACCATCATCATTATCATAAAAACCATACCTAGCAAATTTGAAGAGCTTCCAAGTGCTTTACCTTAAAAAACATGAAAATGACTCGGTTCAAATGTGCTTTCTGATCAGCAGTATTTCTTATTGGATTTGAATTGTTTAAGTAAAGTCATTCAATGGGCATCTGAGCCTCAAACCCTTTACCTCTGCTCCAGCCTTGTTGATTTTATTATATAACTTTCTTGTACTGATTTACTGAAGTACCTGACATTGCTTCTGGTCACACAAGCAGCTTATATATGCCACATGTGCAATGTAGTTATGCTTTTCGTTTCTTTCTCACACTCCTTTTCTGGCAGCACATGCTCCTTATGCGCATATTCGATTATGTCCTTTATGTTCCCTCCTGCTGCAAGCTGTCAAAAAAGCTGAAAGCATCAAGCAAGCTCGCTTCTCTGCCAGCCCACCACTTCCTGAACTTCGGGGTGGTGGAAGATGCACGTTCGGTGCATGGCATGATCAACAACCCCACCACCACCCACATGTTCCAGGAACCACTCATACTGTTATGGCATTGGCATTTAGGAGGTATATGTTACTGGACTAAACTTACAAAGGCATTTTTTTCTTTGTAAAGATGACGGAATTATATCGGAATTATATCGTAAAGGTGAATGAGCTACAATGACCCCTGCAATTTTTAAATAGACTCTTCTCTCTTGAGAACCCAGACACCTAAAAGCAGAACTAATGTGGCACCTGCCCTGCACGAACACTTTAAAATGGTGCGTCTGCTGCTTTGAAAATCAGACCTTTATCAGAGGCTTGCTGTGATATTTTGAATAAAACATGTTTTCAATCTGTAAAAATATAGCTGCGTCCTGATCATGCACGACATTAATCTACGGGCATAAGAAGGTGACTGGGACAAAGCTTTTAAAGTCTAGAATGAATAATTTAGCCAGATGGGTTAGAATGAAAAATAAGACGATGTGTTGTGTTTCAATCCAGTACTCAATACACTGAGGTTATATCGTAGACGAACTCATAATTTGCAGGTCTTTAAAACTCATCTACAGTGTGAAAAATTCTCTCAAACCAGGCCCAGAACTGTGTGCTTCAATTTAGTCCAAATATGGGATTCGATATTTCTGTATTTAGTTTCAGTTCTGTTTTTTGCCCAGCATTGATATGGCATGTTTTACACACCCCATAGTGAGTTTAACTGTGGTTTATTTTTCATGCATCCATACAGTTGGTTAAAACGAAAGGTGAAACTCTTCAAGGAGACTCCTGCTGAAAAAGACTTACGCCCTAATTATGAGTTTAGTGGTCTATACCGTAGACCGCCAAACTCATGCCTGCCAGGTGACCGCCAGTGTTGGTGGTATGAAGACCGCCATATTTTGAATGCTGGCTGCTCTCTCCCAGAAATTGGGTGGAAAGCCACCAGCAGCCATACTGACAGTGGGCGGTTTAGTGGAGTATGCGTGTGAGTAAATCCGTGTTTAGATGTATGTGTGTATGCGTGCCTGAATGCGTGTGAGTATGTGAGAGTGAATGCGTGTATGGAAGAGAGTAAGTGAATGCATGTATGGTAATGTGAGAGAATGGGTGTATGCATGGTGCATGTGGGTGTATGTGTGCATGTATGCGGGGAGGGGGGTGAAGGGGCGCTGTGATCGTAAGGGGGTGAAGGACACTATGTGTGTTTGGAGAGGATGTGAGGTCAGGTGCTTGTTGGGGGGGGGAGCTGTCTACCGGTGACAGGGGAGGAACTCCCTATCACTGGTAGCCCTACCATCATGGTTTTTGTGTTGGTGCTACTGCCACGGAAATCATGGCGGTAGGCCGGCTCATAATGCCGCCGGTGGTGTGCTGTGGACCGCCGGCGGGTCGGAGATATACATCTCCTGCCTGGCAGTTCATACTGCCATGGCAGCATAAGTGGAGATGTGGCGGTAAACACCTCCAGCCTGTTGGCCGTGATACCGCCACATTAGCCCTGGCAGTCAGGAGACCGCCAGGCTCATAATGAGGGCCTTATAGGGCCTCATTACAAGATTGGCAGTGGGGATTACTCTGTCTCCGTCTCATTATATCCTATGGAACTTGTAATTCGGCGGGCGGGATATCCCCTACGCCAAACTTGTAATGAGGCCCTTTAGATCCTGGCAGAGGAGATAACTCTGTCACAAACGTGACTGATATTCTGTCCGCTGTATTGTGAGCCCGTTATAACCTATGGGGATTGTAATACGGCAGACAGTATAATCGTCACATTTGTGATTGATTAACCCCCTTTGTCAGGATCTAAATCAGGCCCTTAGGGTCTGGTTTAGATCCTAACAAAGGGGGTTACTCCCCTAGCCCCTGACTTAGAGCCTGGTGGAGGGGGTTACTCCATCACAAACGTGAAATGGGATCAGTATACAGTGGACAGGATATCCTTCTTGTTTGTGACGGTGTAACCCCCTCCAGCAGGATCCAAATCAGGTCCTAAACTAGATAAGTAATGTGCATAATCAAGAAAGCTTCCATAGTTTATGCAAACTGTTGATTACATGACAGAATTACATAACAGAAACATAATTGCCTACAATAACTTAAACAGCTATATGTTTTTTTTAAATGGCAAGTATACAGGGTTATAGTAAGTGAATGTTCTGAAAGCATGTTGGCTCAGTGACTTAAACACTCCCTACTGATCTATGTGTATATCTGTTGGCCATGAAGTCAAATCTCATCCATCTGAGCCCGCTCAATTGAGAAACAATAAGTTGTATAACAGTAATACTTGTCATTTACAGCACTTAAAAACGGCTAATTTACGGTACAAAGGTTTCTGTGAACTTTCAAAAACATTCAGATCTTACCCACTCTTGAACAAATATCTGTCAGCAATGCAAGCCTTAGAGTATCCCACAAGGATAAATGGTCTTAAGACCACCAGCCTCAGGATGGCGGTTGGACCATCGCAGGCAGGGCGGTCCGACCACCCCATTATGACCGTGGCGGAGCTGCCACGGTCCAACCGCCGACACCGGCCGTGTGCAGACGTGAAAAGCGTGACAGGCACAGGTGCACCCTATGCACCAGAATATTGCCGTCGGCTCACTTATGAGCCACTGACAATGTTGTGGGCTGCTTCCCGCTGGGCAAGGGGGCCGAAAATCTGTTTCTGCCCACTGACCAGCTCATAATAGGGGCCGCGAGAAGGAGACCACACTGGTGGTAACCTGACCATGGGACTTCGGCAGATGGCCTTTTCCATCTGCCAAAGTCATTATTAGGGCCATAGTGTGAAAGTGGCTGAACGGCTGTAGATGGAATTTTTTAGAAACATATATTTAGGAAATGAAAAGGATCATTTTTGGTTTTAGTTGTAAATGGATGAGGTATTACTAAAGTTATAAACCGTGACAGACATTCCGACTGCCGCACTGCGATTTCCATTGGAAATGATGGAATTGTAATATGGAAGATGGGATATCCTTCACATTTGTGATGGAGTAATTCCTTTTGCCATGATCATGCTCAGAACACAGCCTAAGTATTGGTAAAACAACAGAGCTGCCTTTTACTTTTGAAAGGCAGTCATTTCCCAATCATATCCTGACTAGCCATCGCCATGAACCATGAAATATTGTGGTAGTTCACAGTATTTTGCAAACTTTTGAGGTCTTTCATGGCCTCAGATATCACTAAGTGTAAAGCCCTTATAATTTTAAAGATACTAAACCTTTCCTCTACTACCAAAAAGGATCATCTGCACACCGTCATCTACAATCCTGCTAAATCTCATGGAAAACCCCTTCAGCCATTTTTGCGCTACGTCCGAAACAAAAGTCTATGGAAAATTAATTTGGAAACAAAATGTTTTGGGCCACCCTTTTTTCTTCACAACCCCTTAAAGAATCAGCACAAAACTTTCCATCATCAACCAATGTAGAAAAGGCTACAGGTCTGGAACGTTTTGTGGAAATTCGTCAAACAGGTGCGAAGTTATTAGCCAGCAAAAATCTGAGGAATTCCTAACTCTGGGATTCCTAATTATAATTACAGAGTGGCTACTGCCACTTTGTAATATACATGCTGCAATACAAACACATACACACACACATACACCCACACACCCCCATTTGCATAGTTTTGTTGTCAATGATGTCAGTTCAGTTGCCATCAGTAATGATATCAATGATGTCACAGAACATGTCATGTGTGTTGTAATATGTGAGATCACAAGCGGTGCATGACAAGGGCATGGATTATAGTCATTTGAAATAACTGTTGAATTTCAGTGTTTTTTTAGTTTAAAATGTTACGTTTGAATCCATATTTTCACCTTACTATAACCTTTGGTATTTTCAGTGAATTTCGTAGTTTTTTTTTAATTCAAAGTAAAATACTATTGGGCTTGAAGGTGCTCCTGATTTTCTCCACAAGGTCAATGGGGTCATGGTATCCCAACCTTGCCCATACATACATGTTTTATAAAAATTTTGGGACACGGGTTACAATTCCCCGGTGCCTGAAATGGAGGCTGCAACATACCTCTTCATGTTGCTGCCAGCCAATAAGAGAAGAATCTTCTGAGAAAGTTTGCCGGAGTCTTTCGCTCCCGTGGGAGTGAAGTGGCAGGTGGGAAAAAAGCCCCCTCCACAAATCAGATCGCCCTATTATTTTAAGCTGCATGATCGCAGGACTCTGGCAAGCCTCCTGCAAACGCAACCTTCCAGATATACAAAGTTTTTGAATCTTAAAGTCTCAAAAACTACTGAATTAATTTACACCAAGTCACAAAAAGCAGGTTTTCTAGACCAAGATATAGCTTTCTACCAAATCTGATGTAATTCAGTTGAGCCATTTTCAGGGTTTCGCTGAACAATTTCCCTACTGAGAAATTTATGGGGAAATTATGTTTTGTGACAGTCTTTTTAACTCTGCCACCACCTGATGGATTACTCCAAAACATTCCCTGAAGAGGCTGGGGTGGATGATTTTTTTTTTGGAAAGTTTTGTGAAGATTCATCAAACGGCGCCAAAGTTATTAGCAAACCAAAAAAAGTTCTTGCTTTGGTAACTAGGTTAAAAATATAACTAAACATTGCCGACCACCACCACTGGGTAATAAACCAAAGGTTACAGGGACATTATAGTTAGGAAATAGAATTTTAAAAAATCTTAGATATTTACTTTAAAATCCAAAGGTTACAGGATCGTTATAGTTAGGTTCTGAATTTACACCCACATAGCCAGAGAAACTTACTTGTTATAGAGTTATCTCAAGTAACTATAAATCGTGCCCTAAGGTAACTATAACTTGTGCTCCCATCATGCACAGCTTTTTCATCAAACAATTTACTGCAAATACTACACCATGATGTTTTCAAAGATGTCATCAGTGCTGTAATTTGTGGGGTAATTAGCAGTGCATGGTGAGGGCGTGAGTTATAGTTACCTTATGACACCAGTTATAGTTATTTGGGATAACTCTAACTATGACAGGTGAATTTCTCCCCCATTGCCGTTGATTTGTGATATTCGCCAATTCACAGCAAAAAAAATACATGAGCGGGCTCCCTCGCTTGTTTTTTAATGGGCCCCAGGTGGGTCCCATACAGGTCTCTGTGTGGCATTAATATGCCAGAGCCCCAGGGACCACCACCTCCCTGGGGCGATTTTCATGATATGTGAGGGAGGGCCTGTGTCCCCCTGTGCCCTGGGGACCACCACCTCCCCCAGGGACCACCACTTCCCCAGGGCACTCTGATTGGCTGAAAGCAACATGAGAGAAATGTTGCTGGTAGTCATCACAGGACTCAGGGACTTAGTACCCTGTCCTGAAAAAAAAAAAAAAAATATATATATATATATATCAGTCAGTCAAAATAATTTGATTTGGTCTAAATTAGACAATAAAAGTGCAGAAATAACAACATTACATTCATCGATTATTAAAAATGAAATACATCAATAGTTGTTAAATTACATCAGCTATAAAAAGATAGGTACAAATAAACAAGAGTAAAAAACCGAGCAATTGTAATTTGCAAATTGGCAAATAGTATGAACCATTCTGAACATTTCATGACCGGAGCAGTATTTAATCAAGGCCCCTTATGAGCATAGAATGCATTATATGTTCACTGTATACATTATAGTGACAAAATATTATGATAAAACAATATAAAAATTCAAGTTAAAAAATAAAACAATCTTGTTGTGAAAACTGGCAAAGGCTGCCCTAACATATTGCAGCTAAGCCAACAATATACTTAATTAAAAACCGTTAAAAACTCGATCTTGACAGAATCAAATCACAACCCCCCTCCCTGAGTCTCATTAAGCCCTGGGGACCCATCCCCTTAAAAAGAGCTCTTAGGGCTGGGGTCCCCAGGGCTTAATGGGACTCAGGGATGGGGGGTGCCCCCCTCTTAAATATAAGGCCCGTGGTTGGGGTCCCCAGAGCCTAATAAGGCTTGGGTGGAAATATGTTTCTGGTGTCCCCACTGTCTAATGCGCTTAATGATGCTCCGGAGGGGAGGTTCACTTGTTCCCCCTCCCCTGTAAAAAACATAAGGTCCTGGTGGATGAGGTCCCCATGGCCTAAGGAGACTCGTTGAGGCGGGCCAGGTGGTCAGCCCTCTGAGGGGTTTGCCACAGGATGCCATGCGTTGCTGAGTGGTTGGATTTACATATGGTAATAAAATATTACCTTAAATTTAAAAAAAATCCTGAAATTCACAGCACTAACAAAGGTTAAAGTAATATTATTGTAAAGTCTGAAAAAAAGATCTGTTTTTGTTTTAAACAAATACATACATATCTATATATCTTAACCTTTGCCTTTTTTTAAGTTTATTTCTATGTTTAAAAAAAATTCTATCTCCTAACTATAACATCCCTGTAACCTTTGTTTCTTTCCAGTGAATTTCTATCATACCAGGAGCCGGCCCTGGGCGGGGTTGCGGTCCCCAGCACCATCAGTAGCTCCTTGAGGGGGCTGCTCGCCCCCCTCACATAAAAATAGCCCTGGGGAGGGGGTGGTCCCCAGAGCCTAGGTTTTCGAAATGGACCCCCCTTTTTATTTTTTACAGTTTGCCCAAGGGAGATGGTGGTCCCGGGCACTGCGGGGGGGCCCACATTGAATTACAACATAGCCCCAGGAAGGTGGCGGTCCGCGTGGCTGCAGGGGACTGCCTGCCACCCCGCAATTAATTTAACAACAGATCCCGGGAGGTGGCGGTCCCTAGGGCTCAGGGAGACCACGCAGCCCCCCACATTAAATGTGATAATAGTCCTAGGGAGGTGGTGGCTCTCAGGAGTGCAAAGGGGCCTCGTGATACCCTGAATAGAATTTGATTTAAATCCCTGAGTGGTGGCTGTCTCTGGGGATGCAGGGAGACTGTGCGGTCCCTGCACAGATTTACATTAAAGCCCCAGGAAGGTGGTGGTCCCTGGGGCTGAAGGAAGAGGGCAGGGGGACTCCCTTACAATTCATGAAAGCCCCAGAGAGGTTTGGCCCCCCCACCTTAAAATTAACAATGCATCCGAAACTTGGCTCATGCGAAGGCTTCAGAATTATGAACGCAGGAGCCTGCACGTCATTTTAAAACAAATGTTGCTGTGATTTGTGACCCTGTTGCAAATTTGTGGCAATTTGTTTTTAATGCTTTTAAGCTCTGGAGGGTCCCTCTGGGACCCCACCACCAGAGCTAAGGGGTCAGGTTGTCCATACCCTGACCCCTTTTCTTTATTTTTAACCTTTTTTCTGGGACTCAGCTTAAGGTTCTGAATTAACTTGCAGAAACCCAGAGAAATTCAGCAGTTATAGTTATTTCGATTAACTATAACTCGCCACCCAAGGTAACTATGCAAAGTTTTTTCTTCAATATTTTGACTTCTAATATTTCATTGAGAATTTTATTGATGTTATAAAGGTTGTCATGAGTGCTGTACTATCTAGGGTAATTAGCAGTACATGGTGAAGGCGCGAGCCGGCATTGCTGTCACAGACAGGGAGCTGCTAAACATGCAGGTCCCTATCTATGAGAGCAATCCTTTCCTCTGTTTCTCTGCTGCATGTCTGTGAGCAGGGAAACAGAGGAAACCTCCCAGCAAGCGAGAGCTGTTTGATAGCTCTCACTTCCTGGGAGCGGAGTTTTGTTTGCTCTGACTTGGCAGAACTGTCAAAGCTCCTGCTAAGTCAGGTATGTGCCGGGGTGGTCCCAGCAAACAGCTATGTCCTGGGATGGGCACCCCGGGACATAGCAGGAGCTGCCCTAGGAGTGGCAGTCCCCAAACCCATTACTGGCTCCACTAGGGGACCAAGTGGCCCCCTCAAACATTTAAACAGCTCCTGGGTTGGGAGGGGCACAACATATCCCTGTCATCATATTATGTATCACTCCCAGGGAGATGGCGGCCCCCGGGGCTGAAGGGGGCCATGTGCCACCTTTTTTTGTTACAATTGCCCCGGGGAGGTGGCATTCTCTAGGGCTGCCAGGCATCCGTGCAGCTCCCTGCATGCAATTAAAACATCCCCAGGGAGGTGGCGCTCTCTGGGGCTGTGGGAGGGCATGCAGTACTCCCTTATTTTGAAACAATTGCCCCGGGGAGGTGGCGGTTCCCAGGGATGCAGGGTGGGCTGCGTGCTTACCCCGCATATAATAAAATTTTATCCCCAAATACGTTGCGGACCCCCCACTATAATTAAAAGATTTTGCCCTGGGAAGGTGGTGGTCCCCAGGGTGTGAGGCACATGTGCCCCCCTAACTATCTGATCTAATCCTAGGGAGGTGGCACAGCCCTGGCATAAATATGCCCATGATGGGGGCCCTATTTGCACCCTCCTTTATATTTGATATGCCCATGGGACCTAGCCCACCCGGGGTCTTTAGTAAAACAAGCATGGGAGACCACACTTGTTGTTTTTTTTGCTGTGAATTCACAATGTTGTTGTGGATTCCTGGCAACAATTTTTTTTAAAGTGCTTTAAAGCCCTTGTGGGGTCCCCCTGGGACACCAGCATCAGAGCTAAGGGGCAAGGGTGTCCCTACCCCGGGCCCTTTTCTTTTTTTTCACTTTTTTTCAGGGACTCTGCTGGAGCCAAGTCCCAAGATGGCTGCTCACACTTCCAAGTGGAAGTGTTGGCAGCCAATCAGAGATCTGCAGACTTCTGCAAGAGCTTGTTATTGTTTGTGAAGTCGTCTGGGAGGAACGGCTGCTCTAGATATACAAATTTGCCTTTCCTTTAATTTCTCTTAAACTACTGAACAGATTTGCACCAAACAACAAAAAGCATAATCTGCAGACCAAAAGCTACCTTTCTGCCAAATTTGGTGTAATTCGGTCCAGCGATTCGGCTGTAGTTGTGTTCAAAACTCCTATGGGAATTAACATGAGAAACGCACTTTTTTGACCTCCCCCTTTTTCTCGGACCCCACTTGGTGTGTGAAGATTCGTCAATTGGCGCCAAAGATATAGGTAAGTCAAAAAATTGTTTTTCTGTGGAAACATGGTTCTAACTATTACTACCTACTGGCAACTGCCAGTGGGTAATATATATATATATATATATATATATATATATATATATATATATATAATATTATATAATCCTCCTCAGCTCCGAGTGTTTCAGGGTGATCCGTCAAAAAGGGCCAAGAAAAACGGGGTAGGTCCCAAAATGAGACTTCACCATTCATCTTTTCATAGGAAAATTGAACAGCAATATCCCGAAAACTGCTGAATGGAATTACACCAAATTTGGCAGAAAGCTAGATCTTAGTCTAGAAAGTGTGCCTTTTATAATTTTGTGTAAATCTGTTCATTAGTCTTTGAGAAACCAAGGTTCAAAACCTTTGTTTATTTCACAGCACAACCCATTTTCAGATATAATGTGTAGGATCCGCAGATCCTGCAGCGCTCTGATTGGTTGACTGCAACTATTTGTGATGGTTCCATGAATCCATGAGCCTGACTATGGGATCACGTTGGCTGGCCACAATCTGAGGAAAACGTTGGAAGGCAGAATCCTAGGAATCAGGGCCTCTGCCCCCGAGTCCTAGAAACATTTTATAAAAGGAGTATAAGGGGGCAGGATAGGATTACCCGGTCCTCCTGGGCTATGTGAAAGGGTCTCACCGGGAACCCTCAAGAGTTAAAAAAAATCACCATTCTGTGGATTCACGGATCTACCATGGTTCTTGGCACAGTCCCATGGAGACTTGTGGTAGATCCATGTATCTGGCAGAGTGTGAAAAAAAAATGTAAAAGTGGGTAGTCACCATGAGGGCGGGCATCCAACCCCATGTCACACAAAGTCATTGGCAGGGGGGGTGCTTGCTGGGGGTTAGTTGCAGGGCCTGACCACAGGCTGGGCTCTATACCCTACCCTATGTTATTCAAAGCCAAAGCCATGCATGTGGGAGGGACTCCTGTGGGGTAAGGCACAGGGCCTGGATTAGCTGACCCCACACTGTGCAAGGCAGATGATTTGCATTAGGGTGGCCCCCCACAGGGTATTGGATGTAGGCCATGTTCCCAACCCCATGTTATGCATGGCAAAAGGCCATGTGTGGTGGGGAACACCCACAGGGGGTTGATCGAAGGCCATGTACTGCAGGGTTGGGCTCCCAACAGCCCTTTGCCCAACCAAATGCCATTCATGTCAATACACATCTTACTTTACTTTGAAAAAACATAGAAATTCACTAAAAACAAAGGATAACGTGACTGTTTTAGTAAGGTATTGAAAAAACCTTACAGAGTCAGTGAAAAAAACAAATGTTAAATGGCCGTTATAGTTAGGTGAAAATGACAGTTAAAACATACCACATAAACTGAAAAATACCACTGAAATTCACCAATTATAGTTATCTCAAGGGATGTAACTGTAGCCCATGCCCTCGCCTTTTACTGCTTATAACCTCACGTTTTACATTACTCATTACATGATTAATGACATTATTGATAACATGATGATAACAAATGAAATTACATTATTAATGGCAACAGTGTGCATGGCAGGGGACCTAGTTATGCTATGAGTGGTAAGGATACTTTTAAGGTTTATGGGTGGATAGTGGTAAAAGGAGGTATGGGTACATTTAGGGTAATGGAGTGAGTAGTGGTAGAAGGTGGTGAGGGTACATTTAGGGTTTAGGGTGGGTAGTTGTAAAGAGAAGTAAAGTAAATTTTAGGGTTTATAGGTGGGTAGTGGTAAAGGAAGGTTATGAGTAAATTACAAAGGAGGATTTGGGACGTTGCCCCCTATAAAAGAAAACAATTAATTACATATTTAGGGCCAGATTTAGTCATCTTTCATGCATCACAATGCAGCAAGACAACGTTCTGTGCTGTGCTGAATGAAAGGAAGAGGATGGAAAAGCACCCTATTTACCAATTTATTGTTATGGTGTATTCCTGCTCTCTGCTACTGCCTAGCACCAATGCAGGCACCCTTGTCCATGGTGCAAGAGTGCCTGCGCTGCAGACATGATTGTTTTTGTGTAGAACAGAACACCTTCCTGCACATAAACAATCCTCTGAGACGTTTTCACTTAGAAAGAGGAAACAAAGAAGAAAAATAAAGATATTTTTCCTTGCTGTGCTTCCCCTGTAAAGGAGTAGCATTTTGAGGCCATCCCAGGTTTGCCAGTCTTGGTAAATCTGGGAAGGTGCCAAAATCCATGGGTGGATGTATGGGAATTCCCATGCTCCACCCATAGAACGTCTTCCCAGGGTAGAGTAACACAAGGCAGAGACTTTTTTTACCTTGTGTTACTCCAGGTTTACCAAACAACGCAGGTGCCTTTGGGTTGCTAGGTAAATCTGATTTTAGTATTGCATTGCCCTTGCAACACTATGTATCATGCAAGGGCAATGCAGTACTATGATTAACTCTGGTCCTAAGTTTAGTGTTTAAGGTGTGTAGTGGTAAAGGCATGTATGTTGACGGCACCCGTGTTTACTGGTAAAAACATGGGTCATAAAGACGTGTTATAATGCCATACAACCTTTGCCCAAAAATGTCTGGTGTTTGAAGGGATTTAAGTGTTCCTTTTGATGTAGCCTTGAATTAAATAGAGGCAAGAAGTAGGGCTTGTACATCAATATTACACACTTAGTGGCACAGTTTTAAATCCCCTCCAGTAGAAACTTTACATATTATCAATCAACATCGCTCCAACCAAATTACACTACATAGCCCCTGCAGACGGACATGAATCTCGTCATTATTTTATCTTTATTTAAGTTTTTATTAGACTCCACTTTGAAAGGGCATCAATTCACTGGACTGGCGGGGAAATTTGAAGTTTCACCACACCCCCTCTGGCCAAGGGTGACTTAGCCTCCTTGACCTATTGACCTTCTGCCCCGTGCCTCGCAGCTGTCTCTTATTAGCTTCTCAGGGAAGAGCACGTAGTGTGGTGTAAACTTCGGTACAGAAGGTTCTCAGTGAGAGACTTTTTTTTTTACTTTCTGTTCGTGTCGCTATGTTACAGGGTATAATAGTGTCAGAAAAATATGCAGTACAGAAATCAATAAATGACATTACAAAAACAATCCGAGCTGGAGCATGCTGTGGTGCCGAGTGTGCATCTGTCGACATGGACAGTCACACTTTAATAGAACAGAATAAAATAGACTGCCGCTACTCACCGCGCAATAGAGGCTGCGAAGAAGTTGAAAATGAATCAAACAGGACCCCGTTGGCTGCCATGACCCCTTCCGAGACCAAGTCGACACTTCTGGGTTTGACTACTCTCGAAAAATGTTTCGCTGAAAAACACAGAAAATCCCAAAGGAAGCTAAGTGCCTGTTGTGTAACCAAAAAATTGGGTTTGCATCGCCACAGGAATGCTTGCAACAGAAGCCCAGTGCATGGCGTCTTCTTTAAAAATGAAACAAATAAAGCAAAACTTTTTCAGATTGGGAGAGGGACGGCTTTTTCGCACCCGAGGAAATACGAATGAATAGTACTTACCCTCAAAATGCAGAAATTCAGCAAGCGTGGAAAACACAAGCAATAACCCCCCCCCTCCCGCTTGCTGAGGTTCGGTGCTGTCTCTCCAATTTGGAGACTGTAGGTTGCTTGTGGTTCTGTGGTTGTGTGTAAGGCCTTCACAAATGTGTTAACTCAACCCCAGACAGCAAAGACAAAAAAAAGTTAGTCTCCAGCTAGTCATTTGCTGACTGGAGAAAGAAACCCATGTGACAGATGATGTCGACGGCACAATGTCCCTGCAACGTCTTTAGCAGTGGGTTGCATTTTTTATTTATTTTCGCAATGTTATTAAATGGTTCACTCTGTCCAACAGCGCGAACTGGAAGACCCCTTTTACGGTGTCATCGTGTATTTTTTTTTAAATTATCAAATACAAAGTTGTCCCTGGTGAGATTGAAGCGCGAGCACTGTGTCGCGCGGCGTGTGGTCTCGCGATGCCACATCCCAACTACATTCTGTGGTTTCATTCGTTTAACCGTCACTTCTCCCACATTTCCCGCTTCCTGTGCATTAAAGTACAGAAGTTTTGCTAGCACCGGAGCCTTTGCATGGCAATTATTACTACGAAGACTCTTTCCATATGCGTTTATGGGTGGTTTCCTTAGAGACGTTTCGTGTGAGCGCGTATTAAGAACAAGTACAGAGCATATGTTTCTTCATAGAAAATGTTCGGTTGCGCTAAGCGTTTCATTTCAGGCTACCACAATTCACCAATATGTCCTATGTTTATTAGAGTACATTGGAATGTAGCCAGTCATGGTCATCATGCGTTGGACATCATTTTCGAAGTAAGTTAATAATTTTGAGGCATTAGCCGCATACAACCTGTAAAGTTCTACCGTAGAATGCTTACATTGCAGTTATTTCGACTTCTCGCTGGTTTTGAAATCAAAAGGAAATCTTCCACGAGATTTAAATTTCACAGTCCGACAAATAAATTCATATTTCACTGGTATTTTAATCAGTCAATTACAATTTTATATTAACAGATGAACTATAATTTAATTCCTTTCTTCGCAGTTAGATGAGTAATACAATTAGTTTGCCTTGCTGATGCACGCACACTAAAACGTTTTGATAAGAGCTTTTGATATGATAAACAGTTTATTGACCTTGGAGCTGTCAAAGTTCATGTTAGGGAAGCATGCAAGAATACGAGGTCCTCAATATTTACAGAGATGTGAGAATTGGCACATAGCCATCATGTGTTGCTTCAACATTTCCTCTTTTTAACTTTCCTGTGAAATACAGCAATGTATAGTTTAACTTTCCGACAGCTTTTTCATGCTTCCCTTATGGCTTGGCCATGCAATCGGAAAGTGGGTGGGTCTTACACCAACTGAATGTAATGGTTTGTTACAAACCATGTTACGAAAGAGGTGCATATGGGCCAGCAAATTCTGTGAGAAAATTAGAAAAAACATTCACCTGTATTTTCTATCTTTACCTATACAATTTGTCTAACGCCGGCACTGCTCATACCTCAAGATAAGAGGTTAGAGTGCATATATAAATTACAATTCAAAACAATACATTTTTTGCACTTTCAAAGTTTTAGGAAGTTTCTGATTTTCACTATTAAGGGAAACCGCAAAAAGTTTGCGAAATTCAATTACTCCTATACATCATTTTACTGTGCTTTCCAAGATAACATTTGTCGCATCTAGAGGCAATTTTTAGTTGAATCTCGCCTAGCCAAGATGGAAAATGTATGTAGACTTTTCTCTGCACATTATTATTCTGCATCATGTTTCTATGCACAATGGCAAATGCTTGCAGAATTTTTCTCTCCCCGTTCACATTTTGTGCTTGCTTTGAGCCTGTGGTTGCAGGTGGGACCGACCTTCACTCATTTCTCGGGACGGGGACTTATTTTTGCGCAGCAAACTTTGATCCAGAGCAAAAGAGGGAAGATATAAAAGGAAGAAAGAAGGAGGAAGATAAAGACAAAAAAAGTTACAAAGTGAGAAACACAGATGAAAAAAGAACATGGAGGGAGATAAAGGTCAGGGGGTGTCAGGTGGTGGATTATTGAGACAAGAGGTGGAATCAAGACTATTCGGCCTATAGTTTTACCCCTCCGGAATGCTATAGTGCCTGCACCGGGCTTCTGAACAAAACTTTGGGCACCAGCACTTTTTATTTATTTATCTTTTACAAATTAAGCACTGGACATTCTTTTGCAAGCGTCCTAATTTTCAGTCAAAAATGTTGCTACTTTGTGAATTTGCAAAGCTTACCATAGAATAGCATGAAGGTTGCAACGTCACAACCTCCTCTGATGACTCAGATTATGGTGTAGGTATATTTCAGATAAATTACAGAATATGAGAGGAGACTAGTAAGGCCTCATTTAGAATAGTTAGCTAATTAATAATGCTTGCTATCCAACTTAGCATTTTCACTCTCAATGGGAAATGAGAGGCACAAACACGTTTTGCAGTAGTCACTGCTCCCACTCAATCAAAGCGCAAAATTTGATCGAGCACAATTTGTGCACAACTTCCATTAGGTGGAAACTGTAAAAAATGTACAGTCTTTAGTCCTTGTGAATAAGTTAGCACAGATCAGTGATTTTTCAGATGCAAAATGTCTACAGAGCTTTACCTAAAGGTGGAAAACTAATGGGAAATAAGGATAAAATCGGTTGGCAAATAAAACAGACAAAAGAATGAGATAAGGGAAGGACACCTTACCCCAGAATAACTCCGATGTATTTGTTCATTACACACGTTACCTTTAGTTCAGCGTGCTGAAGTGGGAAATGCATGTTAAAAACAGCGCAGGCTCCTGAAATTGCGATGTGTATTTGTGTTTTCTTAAGTACTCATGAATGATACCATTTGGGTCATTGGTGTGCAGGGGCAATTATTCTAAGAATACAGCCTGATACTAAAGGCTGTTCCGGTTATTAAACCCCCTTTTTCTTAAATGATAGGCTCAAGCTGCAGATGAGAGTCTTTAACTACGTTTAATGGCTAGTATAGCACAAGACAGAAGAGCTATAATGCTATCAGAGCACAACATTCATCGAGAACCCAATATTGTAGATGAAACAGGGAGAAACAAGGAAAACATTAGAATTTTAGTGACGGTCTACATCAGCCTTTATTGATCTCTGTGTGGGATATACAGATTGTTATATGTCCTTTTCATATGAAACATGCCATAGGCAAGAGCATATAAAAAGTTAGAGCACACAAAACAACTGGTGCAGCCCTGAGACGAAAGGCTGTATTGGTTTCAAACCTTTCCACCTAGTGAGGGTACAATGTTCCCAAATAAAATAGTGTGAGAAAGGGAGAAATAATGAGTCAAGAAAAGGGGCGTTTCATAGGCACGATAAACACTGAATATCTCTAGGGAGAAGACTTTAAATAGAGAAGTGGAGAAGCAAAAAACGTGCTGTAAATAAGCAAGTTGGAAATTAAAAAAAAAGTAAACATCACCTGTAACAAACAAAAAAGCAGCTACCGAAACTGAAGTCAATGCAAATAACAGCAGGCGAGCAAACATATGCAGGTTGAGCTAAGACTATTGATTTAATAAAAAAAGAATCAAGGTTTTGACGTGAATGGAAAACAGGAGACTAAATGAATAAATAGGAGAATAATTTTAAAAAAGTGAAGAAAAAAAAAACTCGTTTATTTTCCTTCAAGTAAGAAAGATTGAACCATGCTGGTTATTCAGCGAGGTTGTTGTGATAAGCTTTGCTGCTTGTTTCGCACCTGTGTAGACCACAAGCGACATGCAGACCTTTACGTTCTTTGATACCTAGTGCAGAACTCTGGATCACTTCCAGATGTTCTCTTTTTCCTTTCACGTAAGAAATACAGAAAAACACGTTTTAATTTTGTGACAAAACTAACATCTTCACATCTCTCTCCTAGCTGGACCACACGAGCAGACAGGTGCAGGGAGTTACTCGAATGAAAAGTTCCTATTGTAGCTGAACCTGTGTTTTATATAACAACAGAAAAAAGGAAAGGCTGCAATACTGACGCCATTTGAAGGCAGTGTTTAGCAGGGTAAAGAGGTGATGAGAGAGGCTTCACACTTATTCTTGTAGACCAATGGTTCTCAAGGTAGTCCGTGAGAGGGTGTTTCTTTTACAAGCGGTGGGAGTGTAACTGGGCCTGACTGAACTGCTGAGGAAGAGGTGAGGTTTCAGGGTTAAACTGAAAAGGATATGTGGCAGCGGAAGCTGAGGTGAGGTGTTCAGGGTGATGGTGCTTGATAGAGCATCTTCTACTACTTCCCCTCTAAAGTTTTATGATCAGAGGGCAATCAATTAGCTGGATGACATATCCCAGAGCTATGGAAAGTTTTAGCCCTTGAATTCTTTTTGAGAATAAAGGAGGGTCATCTTTTGCTAGATACTTGTAGGTCAGACGGAGATACATTTTTATCTGTGCTCAGACATGGAACAGGAGACAGCAAAATTGGGTTTTATATCTGTGATTTTGCATATGAAATCCTTGACGCTTTGACGTCTCTGGAATGCTCATTGGCAGACTACAAAATGTAGGAAACTAGGCAGTCAAGTTATGCTTCAATTTGTGCAAACATGACCACATCAGACAAGCTCTGAAAACACTTAACAGCTCCTACCAGAGTTGACAGTAACATTGGAGGCTTGCTGGTACAAATGACTCAGGTATCTTCAAAACCAGGCTCCCTTCTATATTTTCATCTGGATCCTGATACCAGGGTAACATGCACCTTATTTAGTAATATACCCTCAGGAAACAGAAACACAGAGGTAGATCACTGCGAGAAGGGATCAAACTCTGACATTTTTGAAAATTATTGAATCCTACCCACTTTGCATATCTCCTGAAAACTGAACTTAAGCCCAAGTAAGGCGCTCTGCATTCAGCGGCGGCTGTCACAAATCACAAGGGGAGGGGAAGGCATTGCGAAGGAGCCACCCCCGTCTGCATTAACAGATAACTTAATCATAGAGCTATATAAAATTTCCAAATTAATAAATAAATAGTGAGTTGATAGTTGGGGAGCTTTGCAGTGTGTTATAATCACATTTTATGTAACTACATCTGCTGGGCTGGTAGCTTTTAAATAGATTGGGGTGTCATCAACACATTAGGGTGATATTGGTGAAAAGTGCATGGGAACAAATAGCTTCTTTATCATTGATCACATGCACCGTGGAACTAGAGCAACCAGTCCAAGATAGACCCCTGGAGCTGCTGTTACAGGCTGTGGCTTTTTCATTAAGTTCAGGTTGAAGTTATTGTCAGTGACAGTGCGCTGCAAAAGCAGATGATCATGGCTAACGGGTGTGGGCAAATGTTTTTACAAGTAGACTACACTACCAGTCAAGCGTTTGAAGCAGATTGAATCAGTCCAACCCCTGGAAAGATATTAGGATACCCCTTCATTTTCTGAAAGCCCAGCAGTTGACGGTATGGCCATGCCTGGCAGTGTACCACTCTTTTCAAGTCCTAGAGTAGAGGCAAACTCTGGCAAGGCAGTGTTAACTTCTCCCTTTCTCATTTATAACACCGCTGGACAAGCTAGGTCCTCAAAGGGCCTGCCAGCATTAAAAAAGTGTCCTCTATTTTCTAGCCACAGACAAATGAAGAAAGCAAACAGACAAGTATGACAGGAAAAGGGGAATTTCTTCTGTGGAGAGTTTGCAAAGAAGTAGTTTGAATAATCAGCAGAGGTCTGCTAACCCTACAGGGTTTGAGAAAATTCAACCCATTACCTATGGACCCTCTCACTTTGAGAACGTTCAATGAACATTCAAACCTCAGCTCACCTAAAACATTGCATGAATCTATGTCTGCATACTCAAGACTAATGGCTCGCTCGTGTCGTTGTTTGTGTCCCGAATGTCATCCCAAAATTTCAGTAGAGAGTCTGAATTAAAAGCAAGATTGTCATTGGCCACCCAGTGGTGGGTTTTGAGGAGGTGTTAATAGAGATTTAAAACAACTTTTATCTACAATTTGTGATCACCACCATAAACTGAAGAGGTATGTTAATTTTTAGGTGGAATGGAGTCCAGATAAGGTCTTTTAAGGTGTTGATGTGTTCAGGTTACTAACCTGGTTCTTAAAGAGGTTTTGCAGAGACAACATGAAGCCTACCAAACCCCACTTTCCCGTTCATAGTGCTGAACACAAACTACCCATTGTAGGAAGCTGGCTTGGTGTGTGGTGGACACTTATGGTGTTATCACCCTAGACCAGGTCCAGGTGTCCCCTAGGAGGGAAGTCCAGGGTGATCCTTGGCAGTTGAGTGAGTCACTAGAAGAGGACCTCACTTGCAGCAGGCACAGCCGTTGCAATGAGGCCCACTTAGCACACCTGAAGAGAATTCCCACGTTGCTGGAGCAGCAGAGAGGAGACTGTCCCTGGCAGGAGAAGTGCTGGGAGCTGAGGCTACACGAAGCCTGAAGATCCCTTGGAGGAGGAGCAAACAATCCTTGGTAGCTGCACGAGTCGCGCTGCACAGGAGTATTGTTAGAAATGGGGTTTGGTTGGCAGTCAGGTTACCCCCTGTCCAAGCAAGGACCCTCACTCTAGTCAGGGTAAAAGAGAATCACCTTCAGCTAACCCCCGCTCACACACTTGGTAGCTTGGCACGAGCAGGGAGGCTTAAGTTCAGAGTGCTAGGTGTAAGGTATTTGTACCAACACACACAATAACTCAATGAAAATACTACAAAATGACACAACACAGGTTTAGGAAAATAGAAAATATTCATCTACACAAAACAAGACCAAAACGACAAAAATCCACAATACACAAGTCAAGTTATCAATTAAAAAGCAATAAGAGGCTTCATGTAATTTTAAACACAATGCTAACGCTGTTAGCGAGGAAATGTACCTGGGTGCGTCAAAAATAACCCCGCAAGAGGGGTGTGTGTCAAAAAGGGCTTGCAATGCATCGATTTCACTCAAGAGCGAGACCGTGCTTCGTTTCCCCTTCAGTCGAGTCAGCGTGAGTTGTTTCTTCTCTCCGCAGGAGAGCAATGCGTTGATTCGAGCCGCACTCTCTGGTCTGGGCAGGCCTTGCATCGATTTTACACGCTCAGCGATTTTTGCGTCAGAAATCCTGCTGCAGGAAGATCCGAAAACCATGCAGCGTGGGTTGTGATCTCACCAGCCTCCGTCAGCGATGCTGCATGTCGTTTCTCCAGCCGCGGGCATCTATCTTCCGGTCGCATTGCAGGCGAGTGTCGATTTTCAGCCGCAAAGCCGGTGGCACGCCGATTTTTCATCCGAGATAGGAGTTGCGTTGATCTTTTTCCCCCACACGACGGTCAGTGCATGGATTTATCACTCTTGGTCTGCCAGCTTCTCCTTTCAGGGTCCCAGGAACTGGATGGGCACCAATTGGCAGAGTAGGAGTCTCAGCAGAGGCTCCAGGTGCTGGTAGAAAGAAGTCTTTGCTGTCCCTGAGACTTCAAACAACAGGAGGCAAGCTCTAAATTAAACCCTTGGAGAGTTCTTCACAAGAAGGAAGGCAACACAAAGTCCAGTCTTTGTCCTCTAGCACAGGCAGAAGCAGCAACTGCAGGAGGGCTCCACAAAGCACAGTCACAGGCAAGGAAGCTCTTCTTCCTCAGTTCCTCAGCTCTTCTCCAGGCAGAGGTTCCTCTTGGTTTCCAGAAGTGCTCTAAAGTCTGTGGCTTTAGGTGTCCTTCTTATACCCATTTTGCCCTTTGAAGTAGGCTTACTTCAAAGAAAAGTCTCTCTGGTTTGTGAAATCCTGCCTTGCCCAGGCCAGGCCCCAGACACAAACCAGGGGGTTGGAGACTCCATTGTGTGAGGGCAGGCACAGCCCTTTCAGGTGTGAGTGACCACTTCTCCCCTCCCTCCTAGCACAGATGGCTCATCAGGATATGCAGGCTACACCCCAGCTCCCTTTGTGTCACTGTCTAGTGAGAGGTGCAACCAGCCCAGCTGTCAAAATGACCAAGACAGGGAATCCACAAACAGTCAGAGTCACAGAAATGGTTTAAGCAAGAAAATGCCCACTTTCTAAAAGTGGCATTTTCAAACACACAATCTTAAAATCAACTTTACTAAAATATGTATTTTTATCTTGTGAGCTCAGAGACCCGAAACTCCACATATCTATCCCCTCCCAAAGGGAATCTACACTTTAATCATATTTAAAGGTAGCCCCCATGTTAACCTATGAGACGGACAGGCCTTGCAACAGTGAAAAACGAATTTAGCAGTATTTCACTGTCAGGACATATAAATCACATTACTATATGTCCTACCTTAACCATACACTGCACCCTGCCCTTGGGGCTACCTAGGGCCTACCTTAGAGGTGCCTTACATGTAGGAAAAGGGAAGGTTTAGGCCTGGCAAGTGGGTACACTTGCCAAGGTGAATTTACAGTTTAAAACTGCACACACAGACACTGCAGTGGCAGGTATGAGGCATGATTACAGGGCTACTAATTTGGGTGGCATAACCAGTGCTGCAGGCCCACTAGTAGCATTTGATTTAGAGGCCCTGGGCACCTCCAGTGCACTGTACTAGGGACTTACTAGTAAATAAAATATGCCAATCATGGATGAACCAATTACATACATTTTGTATAGGAGCACTTGCACTTTAGCACTGGTTAGCAGTGGTAAAGTGCCCAGAGTAACAAAAACAGAAAAAACAGAGTCCAGCCCACATCAACAACCTGGGAAACAGAGGCAAAAAGTTAAAGGAGACCACGCCAACGATGAAACGTCTAACAGGTACTGTCCTGCAAGGAGAGGCAAGGGCTTACTGTCTTCAAGGTTGGACAGCTGGCAGAAAGGACCAAAGGATTACTCCAGACCACCACCTGTGATACAGGATCCAAGCAGCTTGGGAGGAGAGAAGATCCACATAGCCGGTTGTCGTTGCAGTTAGTGTCTGCAGATGCAGGGGAGAGACTCCTTCACTCCAAGGGGGATTCCTTCTTACTTCTTGGTGGAGGATGGAGTCTCATTAACCTCAGAGGATGCACAGCCAGGGAAATGTTGCAGTTGTTGGAAGGAGCCAGAGAAACAATGTTGCACAGTGGAGTCGTCGCTGAAGTTGCAGATTGTTGGTTCCTGTGGAGTCCAGTTGCCAGAAAATTGTAATTGTAATTGTAATAGTATTTATGTAGCGCTTACTACCCCTAACGAAGCGTCAAAGTGCTTTTCAGCGAGTAGCTACTCCGGAACCCAAGAGGAATTAGTGGTGGATTAGTATAGGGAAAAATGAAGTAAACATTGCAGAGTATTCCGGCTGGAATCTTGCATGTCGAATCTGAGGACCCAGCCAAGAGGGAGACCCTAAATAGCCCAAGAAGGGGGATTGGTCGCCTTCGCAGGGTGACCACCTATCAGAAGGGGATGTGACGTTACCTACCTGACCTGGCTACTCAGATGCTCCCAGTGGCCTCTGCCCACCTTGGATTCAAGATGGCAGAATCAAGTGGCCACTTGGAGGATCTCTGGGCACCACACCTGGGGTGGTGATGGACAGTGGAGTGGTCACTCCTCTTTTCTTTGTCCAGTTTCGCACCAGAGCAGGGACGGGGGTCCCTGGACTGGAGCAAAATGCTTATGCAAGGAGGGCACCGAATGTGCCCTTCAAAGCATATTGGTGGCTTGAGGAGGTTACCCCTCCCAAGCCATGTCACACCTATTTCAAAGGAAGAGGGTGCTACCTCCCTCTCCCACAGGAAATCCTTTGTTCTGCCTTCCTCTGCCTGAGCTGGTCAAGCAGCAGGAGGGCAGAAACCCTTTTAATGGGTTTCAGCAGCGTGGGCTGCCCAGAAAACCCCATAAGACTAGTAGGAGCAATGGAATCATACAATCAATACTGGCAACAGTATTGGGGTCTGTTTCTGACATGTTTGATACCAAAAATGCCCAGGTTCGGAGTTACCATTATGTAGCTGGACACATGTAGTGACCTTGGTGCAGAACATGAGTAAAATGGCTTCCCCACACTTACGGAGTCCAGTGTAATGGAGCTGGAGTTCGTAGGGGCACCTCTGCTCATGCTGGGATGCCCTCACATACAGGTACTTGCACCCTGCCCTCTGGGCTAGGAGAGCCTACCATAGGGGTGATTTACAGTGACCTGGTGCAGTGACCTTTGGTGAAAGTGTGCATGCACCTTTTCATGCAGGCTGCAATGGCAGGCCTGGAGACACATTTTTAATGGGCTCCCATGGGTGGTGCAATACATGCTGCAGCCCGTGGTGAACCTATGATGCCCCAATGCACTGGGTAACTAAGTACTATATACTTGGGACTTACACTGGAGCACCAGTATGCCAATTGTTGGGTGTGCAAAGTCATAAGCAATCAAATTTAGAGGGAGAAAGCACAATCGCTGGGGTCCTGGTTATCAGGATCCCAGTGAAAACAGTCAAAGCATACTGACAGCAGGCAAAAAGTGGGGGTAACCAAGCCAAAAACAGTGACTTTCCTACACCCATGAACATCCTTTATGGTGTAACAAAGGGGTATGGGAAAATGGAACAGAGAGAACTCAACTGTACTGGCTACACTGTTTTGGATTCTGTCTGGATAGATCTTGCTCTCTCAGTAGTTGTTAGGGGTATGTGAATGATTCCCTAGTGTGAGTAATGATAAATACATTCACAATATATTCTTCATAGTGTATACATAGAATAAAACTATCTAAATATTTCCTGTATAAATACTTTAGAATTACACCATTACCTTAAGTAAACCATGTTGTTGCCAATACTATAGATGAGTAAAGGTGTTACAATACACCCTTACTTTAGCAAGCATCCTTACGAAAATCAGCATTTTGAAATTTCACAGCTTGTCCAATTAGTCTGCCACTTTGTTGGAGGGTGGGTCATTAGTTGTGTGGCCTGCATAAGTAATGGGTCTGCATTTGACCACAACTAGGAACCAAACACCCCATTGTACGCTTGACTCTCACAGGGTAGCATTGCAGAGCAGTCCAAAGCTTACTCAAGGGAGGTGGTGTGGGCTAGTAATCACCATTTACAAGCACACAAGAATAACACTCAATATATGATTGTCCAGTCTGTGCTTTTTCTTTTGATAAAGTAAAAGTACATTTATTATACACCCACTACTCAATACTATGCAACAATTTACAAATATACAAATATGTAGCTGATGGAATTACTGTTGGATGACATTGTGTGATCATTCTTGTCTTTCTCAAAGGGAGATATAAACTAATAACCCACACGGCAGAACATTCACTAGTCCAAATAAATATTTAACTGTAACTTGAACTGAGAGCACCTATTACTGTCAATAAAGTACATCTACTTTGATCACTAGTGGCTGTCAGTCTCAATACTCAAATAAGCATCACCAAAAAACATGTCAAGGCAGGTTGGAGTGGTTTACACTGTTAGGATTACCCTCAGCATGATCTGCGCAGCCCCACACCCCTAAAGGGCGTGGGCCAAGGTTCATCATAGCCCACATTGAAACATTAACAGAAAAATGATGCAAGTTGACACAGTCCCTAAAAGACATTTATCATTATGTAATACTATCTTTCACCCCTAGAGGGTTTTCACTATTGTGGGAATCCATTGTTATCATTAAGGCAATTCCACCACCCTGAAACAAACGTTCCAGCAGGACAGTGGTGGGAAACACATTGGAACCCCTGAAGGGTTATCCTTTCCAAGTCCTCTGTAACTGAGGGTGGGGACAGTTGATAACTTCTTGGGGGGAGACTGCGCTCCTCCTGCAGCTCCCCCCGCACCTAGTGATGATTTTGCTTGTGACCCCGCCCACTAGGGGTATCCACAATGCAAAACGAGAGTTGTCAGTAGGCATTTGGGCCAGGCCCCATAGGGCACTATGGGATGTTCCCTCTGGAGTGTGTATAATATATGAGTGGCTCTCCCGCTGCTCTGAGAAGAGCCACTGTGGCAGATTCCTTTGGTTTGTTTCTTTTCTGCAGGGAGTGTCTGGTCCAACCTAGACACCCCACGGCCCTCAACAATGTTGGCGAGCAGCTAGGGAAGCCCAAGCCCGGCTGCTCTCACCGCTTCCTGCCCGAGTGTGGTGCTGCGGCCAAGATGGCTGCATGGGGGGGTGCAGCAGCATTCTCCCCTCCTTGTCTGGCCATCAGGGGCCCAGGGATGGGGGCCTGGGCCCCGTTCTTCTCCTTTGCAGGTGGTGGGACAGCACCCTCAACTTTGCTTTGCTATGAGGCCAGGATGGGGTCCGGGGCCCCTCTATTCATCTTTGTGGGGGTACAACGGCATCCCCTTACTTTGCTTCATTATGGGGATGTGGTCAGGGGCCCCCCTCTCTCCATTTTCATAGGGGGCGTGGAAGCACTTTCCAGCTTTGGCTGTTTGTGGGGCCCCTTGATATAGTCCGGGGCCCCTCCCCTTACCTTCGAGGGAGCATAACATGCTCCCTCATGCTGGCATTTTTGCTGGGGATGCAATATGGCGCTCCCCAGCTCCACTCTTCTTTGGGGTAGCCCTCAGGCCCTTGCCCACCCCAGGGGCAGAAATCCAGCATGGTGGTGGAGCCCCAAGCGCTTCGCCACCCGAAAGAGGTCAAATGTCACCAAACTTTGGAGGAAGATATCTCGGGCCCTGGGGGGCCATTCTCCATGATCTTTCGCTCATTTAGCACTTTCCTTAGGCCTGCTGGCCTAGAAGGTTCCCAACTCTGTAGGGATCCAGTCCCACTGACTCCCTGTTCTAGCCTTTCATTTGGGTGCCTTCCTCTGTTCTGGACAGCACACTCCTTGCATCAGAGCCCAGTCTTTCCCCCAACTGGTCCCCAGAGGGAGTAAGGAGACCAGCTTACCTGGTCCTGGGGTGTGCCCCACTGGGTCATGAGTCATTCAGGGGCAGAGTCCTTGCCCCAGTGGATAGTCGGGGGTTCTTCTTTCTAGTTGTCCATGACACCTGTCTTCAGTCCCAGTGTTCTGCAGAGAAGAACAGCCAAGAGAGAGAGCTCTCCCCTGTTCAAGACCTTTTAAGTGGGGGTGGTAGTGTCCAGCAGGGCTGCACCTCTGGCCTATCCTGATGTGCACATCACTTCTCCGCCTCTGTCCCAAGCTTCCTGCACCATCTTCTAGGAGAGCTGGAAATGGCGGCGTCCAGGAGTCAGTTGACACATGTGCTCTGAGAGATTCAGCCCCTCCTCCCTGACATTCCTGCCAGGGCCTCTCCCAGCAATTTCTCCAAGGAACCCCTCCTTGCTGAGGGGCCGGAGGTTGGCCAAGTTCCTGGCACTGAATGACATCTGGCTGATTGATGCAAGGCGCTGCTCCTGCAGCTGGACAGGGCAGTAATTGGCTCTAATCCTGAGCTGTCAGAGAAAGATGATATTCCTGGATGACCCATAAGCTGTACAGACATGCTTTTTTAACATACTGCATTATTCTTTTCATATGGGTAACAGTGTATATTGGCGTAACTCTGGAGTCTGTGGACCCTAGGTAACTGGAGTTGTGCCCTAGGCCAGCCCTTCCTATTGGCATTTAATGGAGTGTCACTACCATAAAGACAGTAAGCACACTGACTATTCCCCACATGTGTGCACCCATCTCATAAGGCCTACCCCATGTCACCACCCACTCTGAATGGTCCCTTCTGCACCATGGTACATAAGTGCAGTTTTTGAGCTGCGCATGCCAGGAGTTCTCACTGCGCAGCCCTCAGACGGTTGCACATGTGTGTGCACACATGATCACATCTAACCAGCCCTGGGCCTCCTACCCTTGCTGTGTCACAGCAGCCTTTGCTTAACATGGTGGCACTGGTGGTAAATATGTGCAGTCCATTTTACCATGAGTTTACTGTGGGTGAGTCCCAAACTATGAGGCTCCCTCACAGTAAAAGGTCAAAAACCAGGTGATCCAAAAGCAAAATATAAGGGTGCACCAGATAGTCAGAACCGTCTTCTCACGCACTTTCCTCAAATTGTCTTTAGAGTTAGTCAGCAATAACAGCACTGCATTTGGGAACACCCATGCATGGTATGTGCACTGCGCAAGGATGAAGGAAATCTGACAAGCTGAGGACAGCTTTGTCTTTGGAAGAATGTCAGAACGTCATCTTTCCTAGCTAGAGTTAAGCCAGTACCAGCCACACCTTGAGTGCAGCTTAAGTAGTACTTAACCCAAAATGCTCTTGCAGGAACCCAGCTTTCCATTGAAGCCTCACAAGATCCTGAATAAAGGCCCACAAGAGCAAGTTAACAATAAAGGGGAGTGAACATGTAGCTGGAGATTAAGAATTAAGAATCAGAGGGCCTGTCTAGGAGGTAAAGCATGTCCTATGCTTATAATGATTCGAAGAAGGATTAAAAGGTGTTTTGGGGTGATAACAGAGACCATATTGTTTGACCCTTTAACTTTATATGTCCTGCACATGTTTGTGTCAAGCGGTGAGAGGTAGAGCCAACAAGATTTGACATTGTGAAAATGTATTGTTTGTATTATTTGGGAAAACCTGTCAGCTGCTGCATGAGAAAGTTGAAAAGGCTGTTTTGGGTGAAGAAACGGTTGTGGACAGGAGACAGACAGGGCTCAAGATAAAAGTGTAACTGAAGAATTCTGAAAAACATTAGACATTCTTCTTGAATTGGGTGATTAGGCCATTGTTCTTGCATCTGACTGTTGGAGGGGGAATTTATGAAGTGGAGAATGAGGATTTGATCAATCCAAGACAGTGGCAAAAGTCCTGAAGGAGATTTGGACATGCTAATACAGACCTAATCGAAGCAACAGACCTTGGGGTAGGTTATGAAAGGGACTGAAAAAGAAATGAAGACCCAGATTTAAGAGGGCTTAGTGCCTTCTTGCGCCACATTAGCGTAATTTTTTTTACACTAATGTGGCCCAACGAGGCCAAAATCGCGTACCAGATCTACAAATTGGCGCAATGCATAACCCCTTGAGCCACATTATGCCTGGGCCAGGCATAATGTATGCAAGAGGGGTGTTCCCTTGTTATGGGGGGCCAAAAAAATGGCACAAAGAAATCTAAATGATTTCTTTGGGCCATTTTTTCGGCATCTTTAACGCCTGCTCGGAGCAGGTGATCAAAGGGTGCCCACCATTGATTACAATTGGCCCCTATGTACTGTTCAGGGTTAGCAACAAACTTTTGGCACTAACCCTGAAGAGTACATCAATAGCATAAAAAATAATGACGCTATTGCTCACTACCCTGTGCCATGGTTTTAAATACGGCGCACACAAGGGTGGTGTTACGGGGGGCGCTAAGGGGTAAGGAAAGTGGTGCTGCACTTGGTGCAGCTCCACTTTTCTCAAATTTGCCCCGACATCTGGCAAGACTTTTAACTTTAAGCACAGTAATTTGTAAAAACGGACATCTGAAACCAAAGGGTTTGAACAGACTAGCAGTTTTCCATTTACATATCTTTGCCGCATTTTATCCAGATGAATGCGAGCCAATTTGACTCCAAAAAACCTTGAAGGGAAAATTGGGTTTTTAATCCAAACTACTTGCAAGTTGCTGATCAAAAACCTTTGTTAGCTTCACTGAAGCCACTGACTGTAAATTACACACAGGGTACACAATTCAATAAACAAGTAGAGAGCACCTTACTGACATCACTTCAAGGGTGCAGGTGCGGCGGGACATGTGGGTTCATTTAGGCAAAGTGAAAGTTAAACTAAGAAAGATAATGAAATGGCAAGGCATGGGATGAGCAAAATACTCCGTAGGGAATATAAGACGAAGGATCCATACTGCTCCACATGTGCCTGATCATAACAGTTCTGGGAGAAGGCTGTTTGGCTACAGTCTAATTACACCTTCCATGTCCAATAACAGGTGGAATAAGATGTTCCGGCAAACAAAGCTGAATGGAGTCATGTTGGCAGAAACCATACAGAATACGTTTTTCTCAGCCATAAATTGGAGGGCCCAGAGTAGGAAGCGAGACATCCTGCACCCTAAAATGAGAGATAAACCCGATAAAATCACAATGTGACAAGAGACTCCCAAGGGCGGGGCACAGCAGAAGATGCAGCTAATTCATTGCAGGAACCTTCTTGAAAGAGTCATTTGTTTAGAGGTCTAAAGACTAAAACCAACAAAGGCCCATTGGCCTCTGCTGAGATCAGAATGCAAAGTAAAATACCAGGGGAAGATCAAGCCTCAGATGAAATAAGAAAAACAGCAGCCTCAGATCATTCCCAAAGAGAACCAGAAAATTACACATCATTAAGGAAGCTTCTGACAATTTAACTGGCAGACTATGGGGATTGGGCGTGATGTGAGCTGTTTCTGTGTTCCCATGCTGGAAAAACCGCAAGTATAGTAATAAGTGAAATCTCACAAGCATTTAATAAAACTGGATAAAGGATTTAAAGGCTAATAAGGATGATATAACCTTTCTTTAGGAAACAATGGGTAAAGGGAGCTCAATGCAAGTCTATGCAAGTGACTATAAAAAATGTAAAGTCATCTTCCTGAAGATCAATGCGGACGTAAAGACCAGTTGACCTCAGCTAGTGAGTGCATACAGTCGTCCTCAAAATGAAGGTTTGACCTGAACAAAGGTTATATCTTCATATTTAGAAAAATGTTTTCATACTCACTCAAGTTTACAAGATTCTAGGCGATAACCCTTAATTCGATAACTCAAAATAACTCAAACAACAAAGGTTCACACTAAAATAGACCTAAGGAAGACCCTGATCTTGTACCTGCCAAGATCAGGTTGGAAGATAGCTCCTTAGCCCCACTTAGTCTTATGAAACCTGCAAAGATGAATCTTTAACGTGTTTTCCCCTAGAAAGTCCACATTGCAGTGAAATGTAAATATTAATGTATAAGTAGTATTCTAACTTGTTTCTACTTTTTGCACCTTAAGAACGTCACATCAGAACACAGTCCACTTCTGACATGTTATGAAGGAGCTGAAGAGCCTGTAGTGATTGAAACCAGTCCCCAGAGAACTCTGCTACTTAAATCGCATTTTGTCAGATGGGTATTAGAGTCCCCCGGGCTCCAGAAAAATTCCACTACAGAGGTCTCAGGTTTATGGATTAGGTTCCCTAATAGGTTGCTGGCTGTCCCTAGCACACTGGTTTCACTCACAACTGTTAAAAGGCTGATACGTTGTTAGCGCGTTGGACCTCAATAAGTAATCTTTCAAGTAGACGCGTATAGGTCGATGAACCTTTTGACTCATTCAGGATGTTCTTACCATAGTTCCAGAACATCAGGCTCTCAATCAGAGCATATGAGCCCCATGACAGAATCTCAGATCTCTTCTTCTCAATATCGCACCTCATACCGTGGTAACATCTGGTCTCGCAATCAGCATAAATCTAATCTGAGTCTGGTCTCCTCTGTCACGTTGTTATATCAAAGTCACCCAAACTATCCCCTAATTCCCAATTGGTCAATTAATCGTACGTTATTACTCTGTCCAGTGAAAGTCTTATACTAAATCTATGAATTCTAATATTTCACACTTCACACGTCATTGATTGGTCTGCTTTACAATGTTCTCATTGTCCGGCTCGTCAGGTATCGAATTTGTTGCATCTTCCTCTCCAGTCAGGGTCTTCATTGTTCACGCCCTGGGAAAGAACCTCTTGCACACAGTACACACATCTCAATACATTTTAAGTACGCTGTCTCCCATTAGTCGTTTCTCATGGAAGCTTCTGCTAAGCATTTTAACAAGACAATGAGCATTTCACAGTTAGTTCACTCTGTCAGCATTTTCTTTAAATGCTAAGAAATACAGCTTCTGCATGAGGCCTGGCAAAACTAGGCCAAGACCCTCGCTAAATTAAGGCCTACAATTAATAAGCTAGAAAATACTTCATAACCCTTAATATGACATATTACTACATTAATCTAATACATTTTCAATATTTCATAAGTATTAATCATTATTCAGCACATTTCGTGAACACTGGTGGCCATTCTTCGAGGTCACAACTTCAAACGTGTGCATTATTTTTCCACGTTATTCATTTTCTACATAACTCATTATTCGAAACACATAAACGCTCATTGATAATTTTTAATTAAGATATCTGCTTCAGCAACCCCTCCTCTGATGACTAAATGTGTCATCACACCAAATTTACCACCCACAAATTCGACATTTTGTCTTCTCCTTGAATTTTCCCTATAAAGTCTTTCCATTTTCTTCCTTCCTAAGATTCTTTTTAGACCTTTTCAATGTAATTCTTTTGCATAATTTGCATACTCCCCATATTCCTAATAGACAACCTATAACAATTAATATTCCCTGTATAATTTTCAACAGCACCCCATTCCAAATACTATTAAGCCAATTTCCCAATGAAGCAAACCCCTTACCAACCTTTCCCAAACACCTGGTTATTTCAACTCCTTCAAATCACTACTTGCGTTAGTCAGATTAGTAAGTAAGTCTGTTATCCCTTTACTATTGTTACGAACAGCAATGCCTAGAGTTAATCCTTTTACAGACTCCACCATCCTTCGCTAAAAGAATGTCTGAAGCAAGATGATTTTGAAGAGTCATAGCTCTGTCCGCAGCAAATTCAGTATCTATCAGGAGTATTGCCCCTGAAAAATTTGTCAGCATGTTTTCTACAATAGTAGACAACTTTCGAATCTTGATCTAATTGAGGATGACTCCCACTGAAGGAATCAACGCACCAAATACATCCCCCACTATCACAAAAGAGGACTCCTTCCTCTGTCTCTTTTCATGTAATTCTGACATTTTCAGAAAATTTTTCAAATCCTCCATCTGGTAAATCTTTGGGAAAGCTATCCCCAAATAACATGTCCCATACCATCCTCTTGGAAGACGGTAATAAGCATTAAGTCCACAGATATAATATATCCCAGGAATCGCAGGGTCCTGCCCATTCAACATAAATGTCAATTTACTCTGAACGAAAAACACATGCCCACGTTCACTCGTACCCACAAATAAAGTGTCAGTGCGTGATTTTGGCCTATATTTATAAAGCTTCTCTATGTGCAATGCATGTAAAGTTAATTTCCCTTTCGTTTTAATTGCAGTGTAAGTATAATCATTCTTGAAAGACCTTTTCTCTAAGCCTTTTTCTAATTTCTCCTTCAGACCCTTTCTCCTGTCATCAGTATAATCTAAGAAGCTTTTCTCTAAAGGTGTAAGCAAGCATGTGAGGTTATTTCTATGCGCATATGATGTGCCAAACGTTAGTGTAGGTTCGAAGAATCCTCTAATTAGTACTATATCTTTATCCTTAGCTATTCTACTCAAATACCTAATTATAGGAAAAAATGAAAACACAACATCATGGTTAGAATAGAAATATTGAATATACTCCAGGTAATAGAACCTTGTTAGTAACAGACTACAACTTATCCCGTATGCTAATGGAAGACTATGATAAGTGACTCCTTCCTCGACTGATGAAGGAATCTGTGTACATACAGGACAATCCTCTGCATCCATCGTCTCAACATACTCACTCAACAAGCGATAGAAAACATTAGAAGAAAGTACTCTTTGTGCATTAGTATAATCATGCAAATATTTCTCATCTAACTTAAACCTCTCTAAAGCTGTTAGTGTAGTAGTCGCAAAAGCAGAAGAATGATTGGCTCCTTTCGCATCTAGAACAGACATTCCCACAATCAATACTATAAACAAAATCCCACACATAATTGCCAAACTGATGCTCATATATTTACAGTGCTAGCATCCCTAATTTGCTTGTCTATGTCAGCCATGATCTATAAAGAATCAGAAAGCAGAAGTCACTTAGAAAAATTTGCACCAAAAATCAAAAATAGACAATTCTTTCAGCAGCTCAGTTTCACTTTCAGGAACCCTCCCTCCTTGTCGAAATCAGTTAGCAGCTTATCAAATCAGGTTTCAAAAAGTCAAATCAGGTTATCAATGTCCTTCTGGTTACTTTCAACAGTCTCTCGCTCAAAATTATTTCTCAGATTGTTTCAACATTTCAGCTCCTTGATCTGCTTTCAGATCACCTCAAAATATTGACTCAGAACTTCCCTATCAAAACAAAAAGACAGTGGGGGTTATTACAACTTTGGAGGAGGTGTTAATCCGTCCCAAAAGTGACGGTAAAGTGACGGATATACCACCAGCCGTATTACGAGTTCCATAGGATATAATGGACTCGTAATACGGCTGGTGGTATATCCGTCACTTTACCGTCACTTTTAGGACGGATTAACACCACCTCCAAAGTTGTAATAACCCCCATAAACTCTTGCTGCCATTCGTTTGTAGTTGCATATGCCCATTCAGGATCTCCGTATCTTCGACTTGCTATTCTATCTCTTTTCAACTTTCAATCACCATTCAGCTTTCCTTCACTTAGTTCTTCTCTTCTCGTAGTGACTACTTCTTCCTCTATTGTTGGTTCAACTATCACCTCTTTCCTTTTCTCTCCTTGCAAATTCAGCCACTTATCTCTTTTTTATGTACCCTCTGTCAATATTCTCATCAGGACTGAACTTGAATCCTTATCTTTTTCTGTGGTGTTTTCTCTTGACAGACCTGCAATTGCTCTGTTTGCCTCTCGGAATCATCTGCTTCTGGGAGAACCCCCTCGATACTAGGCTGTCCTGCTGGTTCAGTTGAAATAGGTTCTTCAGCACCCTCCTGGAGATTTCCACCTTCGTTTCTCACAGGGGTGATGGAACCATCTTCAACAAGCTCAGGTTCAGACTCAGTTCTTCCTTGCTCGTGTTCCGGTGCTGTATTTTGTTGCACAGTTGTTGGTACTCTCAACAACGCTTCTTAATGATCTAATGGACATGCCACTTTCTTTGTGTGACTCGCGTGAATCCAATTCGGGATCCCAGCACACTTCACAGCTGTCCTAGTCGTTAGGACCACTTGGTATGGTCCCTTCCAACGAGGCTCCAAACACGTCTTGCACACATGCTTCCGGACAACAACCCAGTCACCAGCTCTCAGGTTGTGCCCTGGATCACGGGTCGGTGGCAGTGTGGTGGCCTCCACCTGCTAAGAGAAAGAGCGGGCTACATCAGCCAGACCCTTGCAGTAATCCAACACCATATCATCTGTAATGTTCCCAAGTACATTTGCTGGAACTGCTGGCAACCTCATTGCTCTACCCATGAGGATCTCATGGGGCAACAGTTCTGTCTTCCTGTCAGGTGTATTTCTCATTGACATCAACACCAAAGGCAATGCATCGGGCCATTTAAAATTTGTAGCTGCACACATTTTTGCAATTCTTGACTTCAAGGCCCCATTCATCTGCTCCACTAGTCCTGATGCTTCAGGGCGGTAATTACAGTGCAACTTCTGCTCAATGTTCAATGCTGCACACAATAGTTTAATCACCTCATTATTGAAGCGCCCTCCCCTATGTGATTCTAAAGAGATTGGAATTCCGAAGCACGGTATCAGTTCTCTAAGCAGGAGCTTCGCTACTATGAGGCTATCATTTCTGCATGTAGGTTACGCTTCATTCCAATGACTAAATATGCACACAATCACCAACACATATCTCAAACCTCCGTACACAGGCATCTCAATGAAATCCAACTGCATTCTGCTGAATGGACCTCCTGCTCTTCCAGTGTGGCTCAAATTAACCACTGTCCCTTTCCCCGCATTTAATTGCTGACAAATGACACATCAATGGCAAACTGCTTCAGCTGCTTGTCTAAACTTGGGATTAAACCAATCAATTTTGAACAGACGTACATTGATATCCCTCCCAATGTGTGCCTGACCATGATAGTACCTCGCCATCTGAGACAATAGGCTATTTGGTAAAACCAACTGACCCTCTTCTGAAACCCACAATTCATCCTGTCTTTGAACACATTTCATTTTGCTCCATGAAGGTTTCTCCTCCTTCTCAACATTACTCTGTAAAGATTTTAACTCTTCTAAAGTGTCAACTACTTTTAATGCAAAACTCGTACATGTTGTGTATTCTTCAGGTAACAATTCCCACTTGTCTTTGAACGATATACAGTTCAATGAGCAAAACCTTGCGACTTGATCTGCATATCCATTTCCCAAGGACACATAGGCCCTCATTCCAACCCTGGCGGTCTATGACCGCCAGGGTGGATGTCGTCGGAAGCACCGCCAACAGGCTGGCGGTGCTTCATTGGCATTCCAACCGTGGCTGTAAAGCCACGGTTGCCCAGCCGGGTCCGGCGGTTTCCCACCGGATTTCCCCCGGCTGGGAGAATCCTCCATGGCGGCGCTGCAAGCAGCGCCGCCATGGGTATTCCGACCCCCTTCCCGCCAGCCTGTTTCTGGCGGTTTTGACCGCCAGGAACAGGATGGCGGGAACGGGTGTCGTGGGGCCCCCTAACAGGGCCCCAGCATGATTTTCACTGTCTGCATAGCAACTGCACCCGTCACACCCCTGCAACAACGCCGTCTCCATTCGGAGCCGGCTTCTATGTTGCAGGGCCTTTCCCGCTGGGCCAGCGGGCGCTGCTTTGGCGGGCCCCCGCCGGCCCAGCGGGAAAGCCAGAATGGCCTCCGCGGTCTCTTGACCGCGGAGTGGCCAAATGGCGGTGACCGCATGGCGGGCGGCTACCGCCGCCCGCCACGGTCAGAATGACCGCCATAGTCCTGTGACTTTAGATGTGTACTGCATTTTACCACGGGAATTTCTTCAGGTAGTTGAATTGCATATAACAACTCCTTTATTCTCTCACCATTTCTCACTGGCGATCCAGTAGAGGTCACAAAACCTTTCTGCGACCACAATTGACCAAAATCATGAACTATTCCGAATCCGTATTGACTATCTGTGTAGGTGGTGACTCTCAATCGAGCAGAAACATGACACGCCCTAGTAAGAGCGACCAGTTCCGCTACCTGGGCAGAATATACTCCTCGAAGCCAGAATGCTTCTAAGGTATCTGTAATTGTGCATACAGCATATCCTGCTCTCAGTGTCCCTGTACTGTGTCTCAGACAAGAACCATCAACAAAAACAATTTGGTCATTTTCGTTCAATCGGGTATCTCTAATGTCAGGTCTCAGTTTTGTGCCCAACTCAGTTAGTTCGAGACAATCATGTTCAACATCTTCCTCTATTTCAGTAGTATCATTTGGAAGTAAAGTTGCCGGGTTCAGCACTGTACATCTTTTCAATGTCACATTTGGGGCACCCAGAATACTCGTCTCATACCTAGTCAACCTACCACCAGTCAAGTATTGGGTTTTCGTCCTTGTCAGAAAAATCTCAATCGAATGAGGGACCATTACAGTCAGGGGGTATCCCATCACCACAGCCCTCACACTGTGAAAGACTCTGACCAACTGCGGCAACTGCACACAAACAACCTGGTAAGGCTGCTGCAACTGGGTCCAAAGAAGCTGAAAAATATGCTACTGAGCGATGGACACCTCCATGGACCTGAGTCAAGACAGACAATGAACATGCATCACGCTCATGACAAAACAGTGTGAAAGGTTTCGTCTAGTCAGGCATACCCAACGCTGGAGCTCTGCACAAACTCTCTCTCAACTCAGTGAACGCTCTCATCACATCCTGATCTAGCACTATGGGATCGGTGACATCCTTATGGGTCAACTTCTGCAATGGCTTTGAAATTTCAGAAAAATTCACTATCCATTGACAACAGTAGCCCACCATTCCCAGAAACATCCTGACATCTCTCTGCGAGGTTGGTGGACTTATCTGCAGTATTATTGTGATCCTTTCTCTGGAAATTTTTCTCGACCCTTTCTCAATTTGGTGACCCAAATACTTCACTACCTTCTGACAGTACAGCAATTTCAGTGGTGACACTTTATGACCACACTTTCCCAAATGATTCAGCAGGGCAATTGAGTCATACTTACACTCGTCCCTTGTCATGGATGCAATCAATAAGTCATCAACATACTGTACCAGAGTCGATTGAAAAGGCAATTCCAAGGACTCTAAATTATTTTTCAAGATCTGGTTAAACAAAGAAGGTGACTCTGTGTACCCTTGAGGAAGTCTACACCAGCAGTAGACTCGATCTAATAATTTGAAACTACAAATAAATTGACTATCCTCATGTAGGGGCACAGAAAAGAACGCTTGTGACAAATCAACAACTGTGAACCATTCTGCATCACATGGAACCTGGAACATTATTACAGCTTGGTTGGGCACTATGGGACAACACTTGTCACAATGCCATTTATTTTTCTCAAATCCTGAACAATTCGGACCTTCCCACATGGCTTCTTCAAACCCATCATTGGTGAATTACATGGACTGCTCAACACCTCCTTCAAAACTCCCTGCTTCACAAAATCTGCAATTATCTGAGCCACTTTCATCAGGACATCTTGTGGCATGTTATACTGTGGAAGCTGCGGAAACATTGCATTCGGCTTCAAGATAACCTTAATTGGCTCCACTCCCTTGATCAGACCCACTTCTTTCTCTGTCGAATCCTACACGTTTTCTTGCACTGTTCCCTGCAAATCAGAATGAAGCTTTCTCACTGTGAACATTGGGAAAAACTCAATCAAGGGGTACTCCTCATTGGTAGTTTTACACTCAGTTTCTGGGGGTGGGTCTTCCTCATCATCACTATTTGTCTGGATCTCAATTCCATCATTTGAACAAGTAATTAGACACCCTGTCTTACACAGCAAATCCCTTCCCAGTAGGGATACTGGACTCGAATAGTAGACTAAGAACTTATGCAGTCCTTGGAAATTGCCAATCTCAACTTGCAGTGGATCTGTAATCGGATTTGTCAAAAACTGATTTGGTACTCCCACAAACTGAACTGTTCAACCTGAAAGGGGCAAATTCAGAACTTCTGCACTTCTCACTGCAGAGTGTGTAGCTCCTGTGTCCACCAGAAATGAAACTGTGACCTATTACCTTTCCCCTCATATAGGGTCCTCTCTGATGTACCTCTAGAGAAGTCGCAAGCACACATGGGTCCTCATCGGAACTATCACTCATCCATTCACCATTTATTTCATTCTCACTGTGTAACAGCAATTGGTGCACTGTGCTATTACCTCTGTCTTGTCTTTGACCTGTGTCCTGTTGAGAAAGTATCATCTGTTGCTGCTCCATCAGGGCTTGAGGTATCTGCTTTTGCTGTCTAGGTACCATGGGAACCTGCTGCTGCATTGGCTGCAACTGTGATACTTGTGCACGGGGCATTTGCATCTGCTGCATGGGCTGGAAATTTTGCACTTGGATTCCATTATTCTGAAAATTTGGATTTGGACCTCTTATTCTTGGTCCTCTCAAATTTTGAAATGCATTGACGTCGTTACGTTGCTGTACAACACCCTCTTGTACCATCATCAGACACTCCCGCTCCCACAGCTCTGCAAATATGACACAGCAATAGCTTTTTCATCCCCTGCACATCATCTTGAACCACTACAGTATTCAGATCTGGCCACGATTCACATTGTCTCCATGACCCCTACTTCTCATCTGAGGCTGGAACATGACACTTCCCTGAGGCTGCGGCATCCGTTGCGCAAAATTTCCTTGCACTCCTGTTTGAGCTGCCTTAATCTGCAGCAACATTGCCTTCTATTTCAACTTTTTCTGCTTCAACTCAATCTCGTCACTACAGTATTTCGCATACTGTAACACCTCATCAATCGGCTTTGCATGCCAGCAAATCAAATGGCTCTTAATCATCTGACCTATCTCAGGTCTCAGTCTCCCACAAATCTGAACACAAAATGCAGCATGTCTTTCGGCTCAATTGCTTCTTTGCCACTGTACTCCTTGAATGCCTTTAACAATCTCTCATAGTACGCATGCATCGACTCTTCTACCTCCTGTACTGTCCTATCAGTCCTCTGCCAATCATTGTTTTTGGACAAAATCCTCGTCTTCAGGAACTCACTCACCTTATAGTAATATTTCATTACCTCAGGAGATGGTGCACCTGTACTCTTACCTCTCTCGTGTTCACTTCTTGGCCAATCTACAGCTCTCTTTCACTCAAACCACAAGTCAGCTGGAACCACTGTCTCCTGTAAGGTGTTCAAGTCTTGCCACAAACAATTCTCTAGTTTCACGAACCTGTCTGTACTACTCTACTGGTTTCTCCCTCAATTTTAGATAATTGTTCGTAAATGGCAGAATATCACTCCTACTCCAAGAGACATGAACAAAATTTGCCCCTGGAATTTCTCTCATTGGTAAAATCTTTACCAGATCCTTGTCCTGTTGTACAATTTCAGTCACTTCTAGAGAATCTCTTTTCTTTTTGTCTCTTTTCTTCACCCATCTGCCTTCCCACTTCTCTAACTCTCCCCAAACCTGAGCACTATGCAGTAATTCTTTAAGGTGCACCTTCATTCCGGTTGACCTCGTGTTCAAAATCCTTTGCCTCGAAATCTAATCTGAAACTTCTCTTCAAATGCTTCATTTTCTCGATTTCTATGCCATGCTTTTCTGCCAAATCTGCTAATCTCTGATGTTCCTTGCCCACCTCTCTTGTGATTCTCGGGCATAAGTATCTCAGCTCTGCTTCTGCGTTGGAGTCTAATCTATTCACCCCCATTGGTCCTTCGACTAGTTCACCCGCTTCCATGCTCAATCTGACACAATGTATCTGCTCTTATTCCTTGGAAGTATTCTATGGGGTATTCAGCTTGTCTAACCATTCAGTCAGCTGCTGGGCTGTTAGTCCCTGTAGCAAAATGTTACTTGCATGGACCGGTGGCACCTGCTGTACCACTGCATTCGGTGACTGCGGTGTCAATAGCTTCAAGCTCTGACCTTCACTAGGTCCAATCAAAACATCTTGAAGTGCAACGAGTGGACTAATATCTAATAAAGATCTCAACCCATCAAACGTCTGACCCATAGAAGAGACTACCTGCAGTTGTTCATCTGGTCCCATCCTCATTAAACTCTGAGACATCGTTCCTTGTTCATTCATAATTGGTTTCTTCTGCGCAAATAATGGTACAGCTGGACCAACAGTATTCGGCAGTGATATTGCATCTGGGGCTGCTCTGGCACCTGAACACTGTGGAAGAGTAACTCCCATACTCTGATTCATCAACGGAGTCAAGTCTGACTGTGTCCCTGTCATTGGCGTAAATCGCGGCATCCCCTGCAGCTGTACCTGGGCAACAAAATTGGCTCAGTCCGAACCAACAGTGGTCTTGGAACCATTTGCTCCGTAGGCACCCCTAAGTTCGAAGTCGTCTCCAAAATAGGTCCATCATGATAAATTCTCTGTATGGGTGGTGGATGCATCTGTGCCTGAATTACTGGAGTAGTTAGTACATTAGGACTACCTTGGTCCAAGCCCTGGATCTGACTAGTATCAACCTGTACCAGATTCACTGTCCCCACTGCCTGTGCCGGGGCTGTTGGATCAGCACTAGTACTCGGACCACTTTTATGTACTGCATATGGTGGTGGTCGATCTCTCAGTATCTGTGTAACAAGATCCTCAGCATTTGATTCCTATGGAATACTTTCTTGCATCCTTACTCTCAGACGGACCCTTATTAGTCTTTCTAGTTGCTTTCTTTCCTTCCATCTCATCTTCCTGTGTATTTGCTGGAAACAACTTAACTCCCTGCAATGCCTCTGGTCTCCACCTTTTCTGCTCCCAATCCCATTTAGCCTCCGCTAGAGATATTTCTACCTTTCTTACTCTTCTCTCAGATTTAATTTGCTGTTGCTGCCTAGCTACCAGCTCCCAAACTGCTAATGCCTCAAACTGTGCTGGTCTCGGAAGGGGCTTCGATTCAGATAGCACCATCCACAATTGCTCCAAAATTCTCAAATTGAACGTCCCATTTTTAGGAAACGCTAAGCTCCCAATTTTTCTCTGTCACCTTGCACCACTGATTTAACCAAAGACAGGGGTCAACACCTAGCTCCTCCCTTACAATGTAAGCCAGGGTATTCTTTGGCGGGGTAGGCTCTCCTACACTCGCTCTAATGTACATATCTCCTCTTAGGGCATACTTCAATGCCTTGAAAAACTTCAGATTTTTTTACTTTTTTGTTTATTTAAATTCAAATCAGGAAATGACTTTTACTCCCAAGGTTCCTTTCACCCATGTTCTCAACCAATTGCCTCTCACGGATGGCTGCCAATCCGTCCGCAACCCTTCTCACTAACCGACCTATCCCAGCACGGCTCCAATTATGTCACACTCACACATACTGCGGCTGACAAAGTCTTGCGGCTCGCCCTCCAAAACTCAAATCCACACAAAACTAATGCAAAATATTGCAAGCTCTAATCAAAAACCAAAAACCCCAAAACAAAATTGCTGGTTTACTACAGGAAGTGAACACAATCGCTTCAGAAACCTTACGGATTTTAACTGATTGCCCTTTCGCTCATGCAGCTGTTCCTATTTCTTGGTTTCCCAGAATCGCAAGCAAATTTCGACCCACAAATTTACTCTCAACTGATCGAAATTTCCTCTCGCCCACCTTACTCACACACTGACCCGTTGACCACGCCTGATCAACCTACTAAACCAGACAGATTACAACATATAACCAAGTATCTCATACACTTTTCAATATACTCCGGAGTCTTAGACCACGCAGGGTCCGTACATCAACAACCAAGTGGACAATTTTTTAACACAAAGCGCCACACACATGTGAAGTTTGACAACTTCCCTACCCTCATATTGTGGGGTATGCACACTCCTACTAAAATTTCATTTGGAGTACGCAAACTCAATAAATCCTCCCATACGTCACAATTCACCTGTGATTTGCATAAGCTGTGCAAGTGCAACCTACCTCTCTCTCACTCTATCACTAAAATGCGAAGAACATACCCAACATTACTAGCAGGATCCAGGATCTGGGAAAGTCATTTCTGGGCTTAAGGGAACATCATTTTCTCCACAAATGCCATTTTAAAAAACAAAATCCAAATCTCAATAATACTGAACTCTTAACGAATCAATCTCAAACACCTGTCCAGTCTTCTTGTCACAACTGTTAACACCTGTCACTCCGTTCCGAACACCTATGGCAAGCTCCCAAAGAGACTAGCCATCCTCTGCTACCATGTCTGTTAGCGCATCGGACCTTAAGTAAACTTACAAGGGACGTGTATAGGTCGATGAACCTTTTGACTTGTTTAGGATGTTCTAACCATAGTTCCAGAACAGAAACAATAATCAATACACAATAATTAATAATCATTAGTCAAATCGATAATCAATGGAGTCAATAATTGTCACGAACCATGACCTTTCAGCCATGAATAACACCTTTGGTAAAAGTTTAGTAAGTTTATTTCCCTTATATTAACAATGCTAAAATCATGTAGATTAATCTCCAAATCAGATCAAACGTAATTAATAATATTGGTTAACCAAAAGACACAAGAAAACATGATCTAATCAAAGCTTGAATCACAATGCATTCTAAAGCATCAGTACAAATCATTAGTAAAATCTGCTTCAATAGAACTGCATAATCCATAGAGTTCAGCAATATATTTCGTCAACCATTTGTCTTTGCAAATTGTCAGTCCTCAACTAAACCAGATTAGCATCAGCATGTGGGGCTTCATGCAAAACAATTTAGAACACAAATTTGGAAAACATCTAGCTAAGGAAAACTATTAAGACAGCGCAGTTGGTACATAGAAAGAAAAGGCACAAAAATGCAATTCAGTCACATTGTCATATCTACCTTTCCACTTTATGGGTCAGCAAGCAGAATCAGTCTTCGTCCTCAGGTCATCAGTCGATGAGCAAAACATCAGGCTCCCAGTCAGAGCGTATGAGCCCAATGTCAGAATCTCAAATCTCTTCTTTTCAATATTGCATCTCATAAAAGGGTAAAATCTGGTCCCGCAATCTGCATAAGCCTAATCTGAGTCTGGTCTCCTCTGTCACGTTGTTATATCAAAGTCACCCAAACTATCCCCTAATTCACCGTTGGCCAATTAATCATACGTTAGTACTCTATCCAGTGAAAGTTCTATAACAAATCTATGAATTCTAATATTTCACACTTCACACGTCGTTGATTGATCTGCTTTATGATGTTCTCATCGTCTGGCTCATCAGGTATCAAATTTGTTGCATCTTCCTCTCCAGTCAGTGTCTTCATTGTTCGTGTCCTGGGAAAGAACCTCTTGAACACATTACACACATCGCGATACAATTTAAGGACAGTGTCTCCTGTTAGTCGGTTCTCATGGAAAGCTTCTGCTAAGTATTTTAACAAGACAATGAGCATTTAACAGTTAGTTCACTCTGTCAGCATTTTCTTTAAACACTAAGAAATACAGCTTCTGCATGAGGCCTGGCAAAACTAGACCAAGACGCTCGCTAAGTTAAGATCTACAATTAATAAGCTAGAAGATACTTCATAACCCTTAATATGACATATTACTACATTAATCTAATACATTTTCAATATTACATAAGTATTAATCATTATTTAGTACATTTCGTGAACACTGGTGGCCATTCTTCGAGGTCACAATTTCAAATGTGTGCATTATTTTTCTACCTTATTCATTTTCTACATAATTCACTATTCGAAACACATAAACACTCATTAATAATTTCCAATTAAGACATCTGCTTCAGCACGATCCTTCCAGAAATCTGCCAGTTTACTTAAACGGCATAGTCTGTTCATAGAATTTTTCCTCACTGTTTAACAGATGCCAAAGGCAGCCCATGCCATAACATATTGTGGATTTCCACAACAGAGCAGGACACCAATATTAATATGAATCTGTGCATATCGCAGCTCTGAGACAAGTGTTCTCACGCAGAACTCTATAAATCAATCAATCAATCATTAGATTTATAAAGCGTGGCTTATCACCCACAGGAGTATCTAGGCACTCTGGGTAGTCGAATCGGTAGCTACTCCTCAAAGAGCCATGTCTTGAGATTCCTCCTGAAGTTGAAGAGGGTGTGAGTGGTGTGCAGGTGGGGTGGGAGGCTGTTCCAGGTCTTGGCTGCGAGATAGGAGAAGTAGCGCTCTCCGCTATGGCTGTGCCAAATTCTTCAGACGAGGGCAAGGGTTGTTGAACAGAGTTCCCTGGTGGTTGGTGGAAGGAGAGTCTGTGGTTGATGAGACTGGGTCCGATGATGTGGAGGGCTTTTTATACAATAGTGAGAACCTTGAATTTGCATCTTTTGTGCACAGGTAGCCAGTGGAGTCTTCTGAGGTGGGGGGGGGTGAGGCGGGTCTGTCTGGGGAGATCCAGGATGAGTCTCGCCACTGCATTTTTGGATGGCCTGGAGGCGTTGGAGGAGCTGGGTGGGGAGTCGGACATAAAGGGCGTTTCTGTCATTCAGTCTGCTGGTGATGATGGCTTGGGTGACAGCCTTTCTGGTTTCGGTGGGAATCCATCTGAAGATCTTCAGCAGCATGCAGAGTTTGTGACAGCTGGAGGAGGCTACTGCTTTTATCTGTTGTGTGTAGGTGAGTTTGCTGTCGATGATGATGCAGAGGTTGCAGGTGTAGTCAGTGGGGGTAGGGGACTGTCTGAGCGTAGAGGGCCACCAGGAGTCACCCCAAGAGGAGGAATTGCCTCCAAAGATGATCACCTCTGTCATTGTCGTGTTAAATGTCAAGCAGTTGGGTTTCATCCATTTGGCGACATGAGTTATAGCGTTGCTGAAGTTGTCTCTGGGGCTGGTATGGTCTTTGGAGAGGGAGAGTATGATTTGGATGTCGTCGGCATATGAGATAATGTTGAGCCCATGGGAATGGACAATCTCAGCAAGCGGCATCAAATAGGTGTTAAAAAGGGTGGGGCTGAGTGAGGAGGCTTAGGGGACGCTGCATATGGTGCTCTTTGGTTCCAAGGTAAAAGGTGGAGGTGGACTGTTTGGGAGCGGCCTGTGAGGAAAGTGTGGATTAATTTGAGGACGTTGCTTTGGATCCCGATGTGGTGGAGTCTGGCAGTGACGGTTTAGTGGGAAATGGTGTTGAACGTGGTAAAGAAGTCAAGGATGATCAAGGCCGCCTTCTCTCCATCGAGGAAGGCCCTGATGTAATCCGTTCCAGCAATAGTCTGCGGTCTCGGTGCTGTAGTTGTGGTGGAATCCACATTGGGAAGAGGCCAGTAGATTGTGTCTTTCCAGGTGTTCAGAGAGCTGGTTGTTGAATGCTTTTTCCAGTACCTTAGGCAGGAGGGGGAGCAGTGAGGTGGGGTGGTAATTTGTGAGTTTGCTGGGGTTGGCAGAATTTTTTTTTCAGGAGCGGCTTGACTTCTGCTTGCTTCCATGTGGCAGTCCTGATTGAGTTGTTGAGGATGGGTGCGAGGATGCTGCTGATTTTCTTTTGGTCCAGGTTGAAGATGTAATTTGGGCTTGGGTCATTGGTGAGCCAGAGTGGGTAGAGCTCATAAGGGCTGCTGTTTCCTGGATGGATAGTGGCTTCCAGTTAGTAATCAGGTGGCTAGGAGAGTCACCCGTTGGTGTCAGTAGGTGTTTGATGCTGGTGATTTGGGGGTGAAAGTTTCTGTAGATTGCTATGATTTTGTCATGGAAGTAGTCAGCTAGAGAGTCGCAGAGGGTCTGACTGGGATGGATTGTGTTTTCAGTGGCTGCAGGGCAGGAGAACTCTTTGACAATCTTGAAGAGTTCCTTCGGGCAGTTGGTGCTTTCCTCAATGTGGCTGAGTAGGGCAAACATTTTTTGCTTCTCTGAGGTGGAGATTACATTTGTTCAGTGCATTTTTTAAGGTGGGGCGGTTGCATGATCCCTGCTACTGCGCTATAGTCTCTCTAACCGCTTGCATTCTCTCTTGAATATTCAGAGTTTGGGGCTGAACCACCTTGCGGGCTTGCTGGATCTTCAAGAGGTGAAGGTCTTTGCGGGGTGACTTTGTTGGTGCCATTGAGGATTCATTCATATGGACTGCAGGCGTCTGGCTCGAGGTTGCTGGAGAGGATGGGCCTGCTGGAGTGGAGGGCGGTGGTCCTTTGGGTCTCTGTGATATTTCCCCATCTGCAGAGAGGGGTGGTGGTGTTGTGTGGTGGAGGGCTCCAGTCTGCTGGTTATGACGAAATGCACCAGGAGGTGTTCGGTCCGTGTGAACGCCATTGTGTGGAAGAACTTGATTTTATCTCTGGCTGTGAAGATTGGATCCAGGATGTGTCCAGCGGTGTTTGCGTGGGTCTGGTGACTAGTCGTTTGAGTCTTATGTTGCTTAGGTTGTTCAAGAGGTTGGTGGCATTGAGGTCATTGGGGTCGTCTAGGTGGAAATTCAGATCTCCTAAAAACAGGTAGTCTGTCAAGTTGATGGCTGGGGGGCAATAAGGTCAGTGATGGCCTTGCAGAAGGTGGGGCTGGTCCCAGGGGTCTGAATGTGAGGGTTTCCCTGATAGTTGTTCTAGCGTCGATTTGTATGAGGAAGTTTAGGTGTTCCATGAGGTGAGACGTTTCTTCCACAAAGGTGGTGCAAAGAAGGCTGTCCTTATGCATGATGGTGATGCCTTCTCCATGCTTCTTGCAGTGGTCTTTGTGGATCAGCTTGTAGCCCTGCAAGGTGGTGCAGGTGATGTCGGGAGCTGAGATGGGTGTGAGCCAAGTCTCGGTGATGAACATCAGTTCCGGGCTGAGGTTGGTTAGGGTGTCCCATATTTCCGTGGCGTGTTTGCAGAGGGATCTTGCGTTGAGCAGTATGCAGTGGAGTTGTTTCTTGGGTTTGATGGGCGGTGATGTGGGGTTGTTAGAGTTTTTCGGCGTAGCAAGAGAAGTGGCACTATAGGCATGAGAACGGCCCGACCTTGGACCGGGGTGGAGGTGATGCTGCAGTAACTGTCTTGTTTCCTGGGTCCCAGGTCCCAGAGTTCGGTGGCAGTGTAATGGAGAATGGTGGGAGAGCCAGAGTTCTTGGCGGTGGATGCGGTCCAGGCATGGACAGGCGCAGACGGGTTTGCTATTGGCAAAAAAGACAATAGCAGGGGCAAAAGGCAAAAACAAGCACACAGGGGCAAAAGCCAAATCAGAAACACAGAAGCATGCAGGGTTAAGGAGAGAAAAACAGGAGCAAAACAGCAAAACTAAAGTGGCACACAGGATTACAGAGGAGCGATCGGCAGCTGGTGGGCTGGTTCAGGACTCTACAGAATGGGAATAGGAGTATAAGATTAAGACAACTCAGCTAGTTTTATTTACACAGGAATCTTTCTCCTTGGTAAAAGCAGCATTTCCATATTTTTCTCAATCTCCTTTCAGCAGCATTTTCTATATTTTCCTAAATCTCCTTTCCTGACTTACTTATTGAATCTCAGAATCAGTGGGCACAGGATGGGGTCCTCCTAAAGTGTCCAAGCTAGTCGGCAATTGCAACTACAACTAAGCCAATCTGTCTGGCCTGGGCCCCACTCCCACTTTCACAGAATTTAAATTTGTTTTCTGCTTTATGAGGATTGCTTTATGACTAAAAAAGTCTTGCAGAATCCTCTCAGAAAAATCTAAGGTGTCAAAAGCATTTATTGGTACATCAGAACTCAGCTTGCATAGGTAAACCATCTAGCTGATTACCAGACACACATAAATATTAATCAGCAACAAAACACTTCTTGTACCTCAGCTATTGCAATTTGTGCAGTAAGCTAAAGAAGAAGTTCTGAAAAAGAAGGTGGTGGGATAGTGGGAGGGGTAGTCAGAATTGGATGTAGTAAATTCTCCACTTACTGGTTAGTGCAGGGGATAAGATTGGCACCTCACCAACACCTCCTCAGATCATTCCCAAATCTAGAAAGAAATCATCTTGATTGATGAACTCCTAACTCTTGCTGGCACCCAGGGACTTGAACAACTGTCCAAGAATCAGGTGGCTGGCCTCCTCTTTGTCTCCTCCAGGGACACTAAGAGGCATATTTATACTCTGTTTGCACCGAATTAGCATCATTTTTTCACTCTGATTCGGTGCAAAACGAACTCCATATTTATACTTTGGCGCTAGACCCATCTAGCACCAAATTTATGGAGTTAAAGTCACTTTTTGGAAGTGGAAACCTACCTTGCCTTAATAAGATGCAAGGTAGGCGTTCCCGTGCAAAAAATGACTCTATGGCCTTAACGCCATATTTATACTCCCATGCAAAAGTGGGGCATGGGAGGGAGGAGGGGGTCAAAAAATGGTGCAAAGCTTGCTTTGTCCCATTTTTTAATGCCTGGGTCAGGGCAGGTATTAGGGGACCTGTGGGCATAATTCCATGGTGGGACACCATGGAATAAGCCCACTGGTGCCCTCCCCAGGGACACCCTCACCCACACCAGAGGGACAGCGGAGGATGGGGGATCCCATCCGAGGTAAGTATAGGTAATTACAGGTAAGTATTTTATTTTATTTTTTGAAGTGCTACAGGGGGGCCCTGAAATGGGCCCCCATACATGGCACAGGGTGCAATAGCCATGCCCAGGAGACCCTTGTCCCTTGTGCTGGCCATTGGGATGGTGGGCATGACATGTGTCATGGTAGGTTTAGCGCCATAAAATGACACTAATCTGGTTAGAGTAATTTCTTTTTTTTTTTACTCCAACTAGCCTAGCATCACTCTTATACCGCTACCCAGCTAGGATCACATTTTTTAATGCTAGCCCACCCTTTGCACCGGCTTGTGTCATTCCTTAAATATGATGCACGCCCGGCATCTAGGAATAGCGCTAGCCAGCGCTATACTTTTTGCCACAAACATGCGCTAACGCAGGTTTGCGGCAAAAAGAATAAATTAGGGCCACGATTTGTAAGGATCCTATCTTCAAGAATGCCCAGCTGCCCAGTGTGGAGTGGATGGTGCAGGAGTTTTGGTTGCAGAGAAACTTGAGGCAGAGAAGCTCATCCTGAGGACCTGAGGGCTGCATGAGTGACCAGGTGGAACTTTCACAGCAGCTGCAGAAAAGTGAGGTTTAGTAATTTTTTCTACCTCTTGAAAACCAATACAAAGTGCTGCAATTTACCCAAGAAGGAAATACTCATGCTTTGCGCTTTTGTGGTGCTGAAGATTGGTTCATTGGTTCCTCAAAGTAAAGTTATATGGCCTTGTGGAGCACTGCCTGGCTACAGCTTCCATCCTTGGTCCATCGGTGGATCTTGTGAATTACAAACATAAAAGGTAAAACCTTTGAATGATGCCATGTGAGAATTCTATCCCAGTGGTGAAGTGGCTGGGAAAAAATCCAGCTTTGTTCCACTTAGATGGTTTAGGGCCTAATTTCCAAGGCCCGTGGAGCAGAGTGGCGCAGCAAGTGCCTTGCTGTGCCTCACTGCACTACTTGAAAAGGGCAGAAATGTATTTCTGTCCTCCCCTCCTGTGCAGGCGCACAAATTACTGCCTAGCGGCAATGCAGGCATCCTTGCACCAAGGTGATTTGTCATCATAAGATTTTAAATTTGTTGAGCCCTCACTTGCTGAATGGAGTCCTGGAACTGATAATTCCATACTTTGAATATTGAAATCTTGATGGAACACCCATCCAGACCTATTAAAAGAAGGAACACACAGCAAGGACTGAGAGGCAAATTTCTGGGACCACATAGGAGTATACAGAAGAAACTTCTCTTGCAGAAACAGATGATATGTGGCAAAAGCACAACAGCAGATGTATAACAATTAAACAAAATTATGCTTTCCACAGAAAGCAAACTCATTTTCTCTAAATGGGTGGAGATATGGGCACATTTAGGAGTGCTTAAAAGCTGACTGGCAGCCATATGTTTGATCAACTGAAACCTAAATAGAAGGTACAAAGAAAAAAAAGATTATAAGAATTGTCACTGCTGGCAGAGATTACAGTCTCTCTGAACATTTTCAGATGTGCCAAAGGGAGTAGAAAAACAACTTTTTAGTATATTTTAGAACAACAAAAAGCAGGGGGAGGTGACACAATTAAACTTGGAAAGCACTGAAGCCCCACTATCTAGTAAACATACAACAGTGTCTGACCTTGAAAACTAAGAAATATGTTTTACTCCATGATGTAGGCCAATAATTGTCACTCTGAATCCTAAGAGAACCACACTGGGCAATGTGCCCAGTTTTGCCTTAATTTAATTTAAGTGAATTGTATACCCTCAAACCTGCAACTGTGGAAAGGCAAGAGTGACACCGAAGAATGTCTGCTTCTCAGTGAGTACAGAAACCCATAATAATCTGCACATAGGCGTACCCAAATTAGCTAACTAAAGAATCCATAGAGGCCACATACAGTTTAAACAATATCAGGTAAGACTCCAGAGCTAAATGGGCAGAAGGCAGATTGGTAGTGAGGTAGGGGCACCACTAGGGATTTACAGGTACTAATTGACAAGAGCCATTTCAGAGCCCAATCTCTTATGTCTGCCACTTCCAATCTGGTAGCTATAACAGAATGGTCCACCATGTTGAAAGTGTCAGAGAGATCAAGTAATAACATTGTTCCCCCTCCTTATCCATCCAATAAAGTCCAGTGATCACCTAACACGCCATTCAGGATATATTCTATTCTGAGAGCTGGTTGGAACAATCAAAAATCCCCGAGCCTTCAATAACATAACCAGCTATGTATCAATGGTGTCTCCAGAATGTTAGTCACTATTGAGAAAATTTATGTGAATGGCTCACTTAAAGTAAGCAGGAACCTCAGCCTCTTCAATGTGCACACTGTGCCAAAGATGGTAATTGAGGTCTTATAGGGTCCAATACTCCCTCAAATTAGGATATAGGAAACTGATCTAGAGAGTGGAAAGGGTGCAAGGACATCATGTTCTTGGAGAATGTCTCACAGCTAAAACGTTTATAAGCCCACAGATCTAAACCAAACTGAGCAACCTGGGTAGGGAAGTGGAGGAAGTAAGCATGACGGATACAAAGAAAGGTAGCCTAATATCTTTAATCTTCCTATAAAAGAGAACTCATTTATGGGATTACACTGGTCCAATGTATTTTTTATTTTAGATTAACGGCCCAATTACCATTCTGGTGGTCCGAAGACCACAGGACTCGCAGTGGAGGTCGGACTGCCAGGGCTGTGGCGGTCTGACTACCACATTACAAGATTGCTGGTCGGTGCAGCAAAAGGACTGCAGTCTCCGGCAGGATCTCTGATGCCGATGAGATGACAGGGGGGCCGCCATGCTGATTACAACCATGTTCTCTGCCAGCCTTTTCATGGCGGTTCAACTGCCATGAAAAGGCTGGCAGGTGGACACAAGGGGGCCCTTGCACTGTTGTGGGCAGTGCGGGGGCCACCCTCCCCAGTACTGTCAGAATGTCCACTCTCTGTTGTGCAGACAGTGCACATTCTGAGGGTGCTAGGGGGACGCCCTGTGTGACGGCATTGGACTCGGCTCCATGTGGCGCTCAGTCCAATGCCGCCACATTTTTTCTACTGGGCTGCCCAGTGGAAAACCCGTAATAGGGCCAGTGGAGAGACTGCCAGCTCCATGGCGGTCTCCTCACCACAGGTCTGGGGGTCGGATTTTCCATGGTGGTCCGACCTCCACATTACAGGTTTGGCAGCTGGACTGCCAAAAGACCGTCATCTCCTGCAGGATCTCTGATCCAGATGGGCTGACAGCGGTCTTGGTTATGGTCAGCCAGGGCAGTGCTGAAGCCAGGGCTTCCTTGCTGATTACAACCATGTTCTACACGGTTCATCACGGTTCAACTGCTACAAAAAGGCGGGTGAAGAATAAGTGCTGGGGGCCATAAGGGGGCCGCTGCACTGCCTACAACATCGTCATAGGCAGTATATGGCCCCTCCCAACACCGTGGAAATGTGCACCGTCTGCTCAGATGCCAAGGAGGCCCCCTGTGCGACGGCATTCGACTCGGCTCCATGTGGAGCCGAGTCCAATGCTGCCGCACATTTTCCACTGGGCTGATCAACAGAAACCTCAGTTTCCACCGGTTAGCCCAGTGGAAAACTCCTAATGGGGCTGTCCCATTTTCCAACCACCAAACCAGTAGTTAGGCCCTTCAGTGTATACATGATTGGTCAACTCTTTTACAATGAAACTATTGTAAACAGAGTTTATAGCAATTCAGGCCAAAATACTAGCCTCAGACCACAGAAGACCAAAAGAAATTTCAAAAAGCAATCAAGTTGAGGAATCAAATCAAATCAAAAACATTTATAAAGCGCGCTACTCACCCGTGAGGGTCTCAAGGCACTAGGGGAGGGGGGTTACTGCTGCTCGAAGAGCCAGGTTTTGAGCTGCCTCCGGAATGCAGGGTGGTCCTGGGTGGTCCGGAGGTTGGCGGGGAGGGAATTCCATGTCTTGGCCGCCAGGTAGGAGAAGGATTTCCCACCTGCCGTGGTGCGGCGGATGCGAGGGACGGCAGCGAGTGCGAGGTTGGCGGAGAGAAGTTGACGGGTGGGCGTGTAGAAACTGAGGCGACGGTTGAGGTATTCGGGTCCCTTGTTGTGGAGGGCTTTGTGTGCGTGGGTGAGGAGCCGGAAGGTGATCCTTTTGTTGACGGGAAGCCAGTGTAGGTGTCTCAGGTGGGCGGAAATGTGGCTGTTGCGGGGTATGTCGAGGACGAGGCGGGCGGAGGCGTTTTGTATTCGCTCAAGACGTTTCTGGAGTTTAGCGGTGGTTCCTGCGTATAGGGTGTTTCTGTAGTCCAGGCGGCTTTGACGAGGGCGTGGGTCACAGTTTTTCTGGTGTCGGCGGGGATCCAGCGGAAGGTCTTTCGGAGCATGCGGAGAGTGAGGAAGCAGGAAGATGATACGGCGTTGACTTGTTTGGTCATGGTGAGAAGTGGGTCCAGGATGAATCCGAGGTTGCGTGCGTGGTCTGAGGGGGTTGGTGCGGTGCCAAGGGCCGTGGGCCACCAAGAGTCATCCCAGGCGGACGGGGTGTTTCCGAGGATGAGGACTTCCGTTTTGTCTGAGTTCAGTTTCAGACGGCTGAGTTTCATCCATTCTGCGACGTCTTTCATTCCATCTTGCAGGTTGGTCTTGGCGCTGGTGGGGTCGGCGTAGGAGGTGATGTTGATGTTGTGTTTGCGAATGATGTCGGCGAGGGGGCTCATGTAGAAATTGAAGAGAGTCGGGCTGAGCGAGGAGCCTTGTGGGACGCCGCAGATGATCTCGGTGGGGTCTGAGCGGAACGGAGGGAGGTAGACTCTTTGGGAGCAGTTAGAGAGGAAAGAAGTGATCCAGTCCAGGGCCTGTCCTTGGATACCGGTGGAGCGGAGGCAGGATATTAGGGTTCGGTGGCAGACGGTGTCGAAGGCAGCCGAGAGGTCGAGGAGGATGAGGGCGACTGTTTCTCCGTTGTCCATCAGAGTTCTTATGTCGTCTGTGACTGAGATGAGGGTGGTTTCTGTGCTGTAGTTGGCTCGGAATCCGGACTGGGAGGGGTCGAGTAGGTTGTTGTCTTCAAGGAATTTGGTCAGTTGCTTGTTGACGGTCTTCTCGATGACTTTGGCCGGGAAGGGGAGGAGCGAGATGGGGGCGGAAGTTCTTCAGGTCGTTGGGGTCCGCCGAGGTGGCAGAAGCAAACGAGCTGTTGATGATGGTCTGGAGATGAGGGGCGATGATGTCGTCGGCTTTGTTGAAGATGAAGTGTGGGCAGGGGCCCGAGGGGGCACCGGAGTGGATGATGTTCATGGTAACTTTGGTCTCCTCTACGCTGATGTGAGTCCAGGCGTTGAGGGTGATGGCTGGGGTTGCAGGTTCCGTGGTGGTTGGCTGGGTCTGGTGTCCGAAGCTGTTGTGTAGGTCGGTGATCTTACGATGGAAGAAGGTAGCGAGGGGGCTGCAGAGGTCTTGTGAGGGCGTGATGGAGTTGGAGTTGGCGTTAGGATTGGAGAGCTCTTTGACGATGTTGAAGAGTTCTTTGCTGTTGTGAGTGTTCTTGTCCAGTCTGTCTGTGAAGGAAGTTCTTTGGTGGCGCGGATCAGCTGATGGTGTTCGCGGGTGGCGTTTTTGATGGCAGACATGTTTTCTACGGTGTGGTCTTTGCGCCAGGCTTTCTCAAGGGTACAGCAGGTTTGTTTGGATTCCTTGAGGGTGTCTGTGAACCATTGAGGTTTCCTGGTGCTGGTCTGTCTTGGGAGGCGTCTGAGGGGTGCGAGGTTGTCTGCGCATTTGGTGATCCAATGAGTGAGGCTGAGGGCTGCGTTGTTGGGGTCGGTGGAGAAAGTGGGTTGGTTGTTGCTGAGAGTGGAGAGTAGCTGTTCCATGGGGATTTTGTTCCAATGTCTGCGTGGGATGGGTTGTGTGCGGAGGTGGAGAGTCTTGCGTCTGAAGGTGAAGTGGGCACATCTGGGGTCGGTCCAGTGCATTATGGAGGAGTGGCTGAAGGATACGTGGTTGCTGGCGGAGAAGATGGGGTCAAGCGTGTGTCCGGCGATGTGACCCTCAAAACCTGCATTCACTACAATGCATTTGAATGGGGTGCTATCATGTATATTGGTCCCAAGATGGCTGCCATCACTTTCTCGTTGAAGTGGTTGAAGTGCTGACAGCCAATCAGAGCACACCATAGGATATCTGCTTGGGCTCCGCCCAGACATACACATTTGTTTTACCGTTTATTTTCCAAAAACTACAAAGCAAATTTACACAAATAACAAAAATCACAGTCCATGGAACAAAATCTAGCTTTCTGCCAAATTTGGTGTAATTCTGTCCAGGGGTTCGGGCTGTAGCCATGTTCAAAACTCCTATGGGAATTAACATGGGGAACACACTTTTTTCGACCCCCCCACCTTTTTCTCGGACCCCGCTTGACAGATTATCCCAAACTTTTTCGTGTGCAACAAGAATCACTACACACTTTTTAAAAAAAAAATTGCGAAGATTAGTCAAACGACTTCAAAGATATAGGCAAGTCAAAAAATGCTTTTCCTATGGAAACATGGTCCTAACTATACCTACCTACTGGTAACTGCCAGTAGGTAATTAGGTAATATGGTGTGTGTGTGTGTGTGTGTATGTGTGTGTGTGTGGGGGGGTGTGTGTGTGTATATGTGCGTGTGTATCAACAGCAACGCTTCTCAAAGAGCATACAGAGCACAGGTTTTTAAAAAATCCACAAGATGCATTTTGGCATCTTCGCCTTTTCAATGCTGGTTATACCACGTAGCGTCAGTAGCAAGTTTTTAAATGCATCAAGATGGCAGAGGTTTGGGACACACTGGAGGAGCTCTCGGCACCACCCCTGGGGTGGTGATGGACATGGGAGTGGTCACTCCCCTTTCCTTTGTCCAGTTTCGCACCAGAGCAGGGACTGGGGGTTCCCTAAACCGGTGTAGACTGGCTTATGCAAGGAGGGCACCATCTGTGCCCTTCAAAGCATTCGCAGAGGCTGGGAGAGGCTACACCTCCCCAGCCCTTAACACCTATTTACAATGGGAGAGGGTGTAACACCCTCTCTCAGAAGAAATCCTTTGTTCTGCCTTCCTGCGTCTAGGCTGCCCAGACCCCAGGAGGGCAGAACCCTGTCTGTAGGGTGGTAGCAGCGGTAGCTGCAGAGAAAACCCCAGAGAGCTGGTTTGGCAGTACCCGGGGTCCATAGTGGAGCCCCGGGGATGCATGGGATTGGCACCCCGGTACCAGATTTGGCATGGGCGGACAATTCCATGATCTTAGACATGTTACATGGCCATATTCTGAGTTACAATTGTGAAGCCACATATAGGTATTGACCTATATGTAGTGCACACGTGTAATGGTGTCCCCGCACTCACAAAGTCCGGGGAATTTGCCCTGAACTATGTGGGGGCACCTTTGCTAGTGCAAGGGTGCCCTCACACTTAGTAACTTTGCACCTAACCTTCACTAAGTGAGGGTTAAACATATAGGTGACTTATAAGTTACTTAAGTGCAGTGTAAAATGTCTGTGAAATAACGTGTGCGTTATTTCACTCAGGCTACAGTGGCAGTCATGTGTAAGATTTGTCTGAACTCCCGATAGGTGCCAAAAGAAATGCTGCAGCCCATAGGGATCTCCTGGAACCCCAATACCCTGGGTACCTAGGTACCAAATACTAAGGCATTATAAGGGTGTTCCAGTGTGCCAATTAGAATTGGTGAAAATTGTCACTAGCCTATGGTGACAATTTTAAAGGCAGAGAAAGCATAAGCACTGAGGTTCTGGTTAGCAGAGCCTCAGTGACACAGTTAGGCACTACACAGGTATGCACATTCAAGCCACAAACTATGAGCACGGGGGTCCTGGCTAGCAGAGTCCCAGTGAGACATATAAAACACACTGACAAATAGGGTATTTACTATGAGCACTGGGGTCCTGGCTAGCAGGATCCCAGTGAGACAGTAAAAACACAATGACATATACTCACAAACAGGCCAAAAGTGGGGGTAACAATGCTTGAAAGAGGCTACCTTCTCAAACACCTAAACCTGGGACCTACCCAGAGTTCTCTCTCCTTTGTTGCATAATTTATGCATCAATCTAACCATGAAAGGGTTTTGTTTTGACCTATACTGTGTGCTCCCTGATGTCTGGACAAAGCTAAAACTCTTTGAAAAGCTATAATGATAGCGAAACACATCAGGGGTTGCTTTTACTCATTGCATGTGGACTTGGATGGTATTTTACTAGTCAGTCCAAAGCTGTAATACTGTGTCTGAAATGGTGAAAGGCTTTTGTCAATTTACAAATTGGCAAGGACGGCAATGTGCTAATCCCATGCTTAAAGATTTTGTTACAAATGGCAAAATACCTTGTTCCTTTGTAGTGTGGTTAGCACTCTGCATGGATAGTTCTGTGCTGATCTATGCTTAGAAACCTTGCTAGAAAACAGACATTTGAGGTGAGCACACCTAGAGTGTTGCTGGTGTTGCAGAGGTCTCCTTACTGGAGCTGCTCTCCACCTAAACTTGGGAACTTCCCAGATTTCTCTCTTCTTTTTTACATAATTTATGCATCACTCTAACCCTGAAGGGGTTAAGGTTTGACTTATACTGAGTGCTCCCTTGCGTCTGGACGATATTTTACTCATCCAAATCTGTAATACTGTGCTTGGAGTGGTGAAAGGCATTTGTCCTTTGACAGCTCAGCAAGGATGGAATCCTGACAATCCTATGCTTATAGACTTTTCTGTGCAAATGGCAAAAGACTTTGGGTCTCACTACGGGTTTGGCAGTCCTGCGACTGGCATGCTGGCGGTCTGACCTCCAACTGTCTAGCAGAGTGGACTGCCATATTACGAGTTTGGCGGTCACAGAAACAGAAGACCGCCAGAAGTCCACCAGTGCCGCCAGCTAGTACAGTCCGCCACAGTCACCTGTGTTTCCCCTTTTCCCCCAGACTCATTACGAGGTTGCACACCGCCAATGTGATGTGGCAGTACAACCACCAGGGAGAAGCTAGCGGAAACGGGCAGTATAAAGAGAGACACCCACCTACAGACAGCTTCAAATGTCAAGAGCCGCCATGGAGCCCTTCGCAAACGTCATGCCACTGCTCATGTTTGCCGAAAGACAACAAAATCCACGCTGCAGTGGACGACAGCATCTACTTGTATCATTAACCTTAAAAACAGATATGACACGCACACTCACTGACATACACACTCATATTGTGCACACTATGGCCAGCACATTCACACTGCACTGCAACAATACACAAATACACACGGCCACACAGCTCAGGCACATAGACACTGAAAGCTACACAACATTGTCGTACACAGCAACAACAACACACCTACATCACATATACAAATACAAATCACACACTCACATCCAATACTGGCCAGGGACTGTTCACACATACAACACATATATCTATCGATGTGGCATGGAATAAATACAAGACCACCATGAAACAACCCTGCAAGGGACACGCACATCCCACCACAATGGATGCACAATGGCATACACAATAGACAGAGAGACAAACAGACAAAATAGACAAAGAGAACCATACCACAATACCTGCGCAGCTGGGATGGGAGTATCAGGAGGATACATAAAAGGAGGTTGCGCTGGGAACCATCTCACGTTTAACAGGCCCCTCAAACAACATGCAATGGCCCTACATGGAGCTCACGGACAAACAATAACAAAAACAATTGTCATGCACAGCTACACAATTGGGAAGGGCAAGTCAACAAAGCACATACAACTCCTATACCATAGGACATACCTCTCCATGAACTAGCTGCAAGGGACACACACCTAAACGGACACATGCATAACCAAAAGCAAAGCAACCTAGCACAGCTACAACTGAACACACTCCATGTCTGCACTAGCAAAACTCAAGGAAACATACATCACATGTATACAGTAGCCATTTCCGAGGATAAGTCTAATACTATACATGCCCACATCAGACAACACATACTTACCATACCAAACAGTACACAATGCCATGAAACCAACATTTATATAAACACAAATACCTAACACACAACATATACCCTTCCCTTAGAGGACACCAGCACTGCACACAAACTCACATGCTGCAGACAACAGCACATGGAGCAGTAAGCAGGCACAAACACACTCAACTGGAGGCACACAATCAAAGCCACTCAGGAACAACATAAAGCTAGGAAATGAATCACAGGGCAAAGGTATATACAACAAAATCAACTCTTTGGATTTAAAGCCAACAACAATAATTTCAGTATCAACATCCAAAGGCCATTGGCCAGCCCAATAAATGTCCAATTCATGGCATGTGTTGTGCCCAAACTTGACTCCTAACTGCCATGTAGCCTCCACAGTAAGGGGCATCAAGGGGGCAGACAGGCACTTCGGGGATGGGGAGGGATCAGATTTAGGAGGGGGGGTTGGGTTTGGGCTTGGGAGTGGGGGCTCCTTTTTGGGAGGGGGGGGTTCTTCTTTGGCAGGAGGGTTATGGGCATTTGCAGGGGGCAGGGGAGGCCTTGTAGGTGGAAGGTATGGCCATGGAGATGGTTGAGGACCTTTTGGGTGTGGTACGAGGAAGGGAGAACAGGGGTAAGATCTAGCTCACAAAGGAAAAGTCTTTTTTGACACAAGGGGACGATCATCAGAAGGGGGTTGGGATTTGGAGGTTGAGGGAGTGTCGGGCTGGTGAACCCGGATGTACCCCAGTAAAAAACTTCTGAGTTGATCATTTGTGTTTGCAGGGACCAATGCTTGTTTGCCTTCAGCATCCCTATGACTCAGAGTGGGTGTGGCTCCCTATGACTCAGACTGGGTGTGGCTCCCTATGACTCAGACTGGGTGTGGCTGGATGCAGCAGGTATTTGAACCACACCTGGCCTGAGTGAATTGCTTGGTGTAAAGGTCACCTGCTGCAGAGAAGGAATCTCTGCTCCTCTGCTTTTGATCTTCACATTCTGTCCAGCAGCTTGGAGGCCGCTTCTGGAAGAAGAAGAGACCAAGGGAATTAACCCTTAAAAAGGCGGTAACACACTACATGCGATGTAAGAACATTTGTTGCTAAAACTTGATACTTGCTGACTTGAAACTTGATAAGCAAATGTTCCAGGATGTGATGCGCCTAAAAGGGTACTTCTTTGAGTTTTAAGGTCATTGGGATGTTCGCCGCTTGTCATGTTATAATGCTTATTGTAGTTGCTTGTATTATACCACAGAATGGAGTTTCTATTGAACAATTATCATGAAAACAATATACTGTGAATACGTTTAACGCTGAGTTTAATGTGGCTTTACTATTATGCTTAGCAATATGATGTACTGTGAATATGGTTATTATTGCTGAGCTCAAAGTGGCATTTGCATTATTTCAAATTGTTGCTGGTTATGCAGAAAATTCTGTGTTTGGTGCCTAAACGAAGTTGAAGCTTATCTTTGTCATGCTCAAAATTACGCTGTGATGTAACAGTGATAAGCCAGTTGTTCATTAAGTTGAATGCTATTGGTTAACCTTATGTTTTCATAGTGATACAACGTGAACCGCAATCCTTGATATTAACCCTATGTATGTTCTCAGTGTGATTTAAACACAGCATTATGTAGCACAGTATAAGGATCAACCCATGAGTATCTGGAGAACAATACAAGGATCAACCCATGAGTATCTGGAGAATCTAATTCTTTGAGAGTTTGTTCTTATTATTGTTGCCTATGTAAATGTCTATGAGTCGAGCGAGTTAGCATCTTGTGAAATCTCATCAAGGTGAAACACGCAAGATATCCACTGAACATCAAGGAACATCTAGGTAGGCTTAATGGAGGTGATTAGGGACTAATCTGGGATCACAGTGGGATTAGTTATAGACAGTATAGGAGGTTCATCTCTCTTATTTAATTACAGGTAATCCACATTGTTTCCAACAATTCTTAGAGAGAGGGAGAGCCATCAAAAGCGGGAAAGGGGACCCCAGCAGGCACATCTATCTTGCACATCATAGTTTAACAGTAGAGTATACATGGCTTATGAGATATTAGTTATTTGACTGACGTGTAATTTATCATAGGAAAGACCAGCTCTTCAAGAACCATCACTAGGTATCCGGATCTAGTCCTGGGACTTCAGGGTCTCTGCCCTGCTCTCATCAATCCCCATTCCCCCGGGATATTGTGGTACTGATCATGTGTATTTAAGTGTGAGGCATGCAACGTTTAGGTGGAATTGGGAACAAGCAGCTTGGTCAACATTGTGTCTCCGTGGGACGAACAGGTTAGTGCTTGACAGGGAGTGGCTGTCTAACGGCGTAGTTATGGATGTCTTAGGTGCATGCTTATGGGAGGTATGCTTGTGTGTGGTGGGTGTCTGTTGGGTTGTTGAGTGAGGGCGTTTATGTGTTTTGGGCTTGGGAGGGTAGAGGTACTGGGGGATGCCATGGGTGTCTGCTGGGCTGGTGGATGTGCTGGATGTAGGTGTGTCAGTAGTTGTGGTGTCTGCAGGTGTGGTGTTTGGGGTGGATGTCTGCAGGAATGTTAGGGTGGTGTCTGTGTGTAGGATGGATGTGGTGGCTGTGTCTGTGACTGTTGTGGTAGTGTCTGTAGGTATGCTTGATGTTATGTGTGTGATGCTGGGGGTGGGGGAGGTGTCAGGGAAAGTAGTGACTCTTGTTGGGTCTGCGGGTAGATGCTGTTTGTGTGCATTCTGGTGGTGGGTCTTGTGGTCCTTGTGTTTGTGTGCTCTCCCTTTGTCTGTTGAGGTGGATGTCTGAGGATCTGTTTCTGTGCTTTGGGTAGACAGAGGAAGCAGGGATTTGGACTGGGAAGAGGGAGGTGGAGAGGGGACGGAAGGTGGGGAGGTGACTGGCTGCCATCAGTGTGGAGGCTAGAGCCTGAAAAGATCTCTGTAAGGCAGCCCTTGCACCATGAATGCCTTCCAGGAATGCATTGGTCTGTTGTAGTTGAACTGCCAATCCCTGGATGGCATTCACAATGGTGGACTGACCCACAGAGATCCTGCTCAGGAGGTCAATAGCCTCTTCACTGAGAGCAGCAGGGCTAACAGGGACTGGGGCGGAGGTGCCTGCGGCAATGAAGATGCCCACCGTCTTAGGTGAGTGGGCACGGCAAACATGGAGGGCTGTGATACAACAAGGGATGGTGGACAAGGATGGTACATGGGGGTCCCTGATGGGTCCACCACCAGTAGGGAATGGCCACTGGAGGAAGAATCTGATGATGAGGATGTAGATCCTGTCTCCCCATGGCACTCCCCTTGCCCTCTAGGCCACTGGGTCCCTCTGTGTAGGTGGTACTTTGACCCAGGGTCCTGTGGCCAGATGCTTCCCAACTCGGTGTGCCCCAGCTCCTTTGCCTGCCAGTGCTGATGCTGCAAAAAGAAAGAGAAATAGAATCGCAACATGAACCTGACAACACTTCAGTCACAACTCAGAGTGACAAACAATACCATGAGGTCGAATGGGCCCCAGCACAAACTTACACCTCAGTGGCACATACATGTGCTATAACATACATAACATATGTTTGCATGCATCTGGATTTTCCAAAGTTACCCACAAGAACATCAGGATGTCAGACTACTACAATTGCATGGATGAAGTCTGGCAAACTCCACAACCATAGTACAACTAGGTGACCTCTCTATCCCAAATGCTATGCCACATGCCGCAGACTCCAGTTAACGTGTAGCCAACAAAAGTATCCTATTGTAAAGTACACATCCATATTTCACACACAAGTTTGTGAACACATCCATTTTGCACTTTCATGATGTACTGACAATTTGGATTGAAGCCAATGACATCCAGCTAACTCCCATACAAAAGTGCAATATCGTAGAGTATTGGAAATGGAAATCCACATGTCATAATGGACACGTCAACAATTTACAGTTCTACAAGTGACATCTGTCACAATAGAGTGAAGGAGGTGCTATCAGTGTCACACAAAGAGGCCTTACATGTGTCAATGAAAGGAACACCATTGATGTCAGCTTCAATATGTCATTGAGTAATGTCTCAAGGATACACACAACAAAGAATATGTAAGCCCCAGGATAGTCACCACTAATGTCTGACACCCATGGCAATGACAAAATCTGAGTGTGTCAGTAGTATACATCTGTCCCTTGAATGTTGTAGAAACACATAACTCACAATCACAGATAGAACGACTCCAACCTGTTGTCCAATGAGAAACAACATCACTACCTACTTTTTGGACATGCCAAACATGGAAGCTCTCTGTGGATGAATGCATGTACCCAAACACATGTGATGTCAACATCAATGCAAGACATTCCATGATGCATGAAGTCAGGGAACACTCCTCAATCAATACACATGTTCTGTAAACTCTTCAACATGATGCCACATTAAGGGCATAGATAAACACAGATTGGTCCCACAATCTTGGGCCGCCTGTCATATCCCTCATTGCTACAGCAGTTCTACATGCCACATGACATACTATGACACATGAAGTTATCTGTCAGACAATACACAATGCCAACACACTCCTGACTATGACACAGCATGACATGTATCACCATTGTATTTGTACCATTCCACTAACAGTTTTCCAAGCACATATATGTGAGGAGATACATACATCATATCATCAACATGGCTAGGACATGCCTGATATTTCAGATAGTGAATGTTTCCAAAAGGGAAAAGGACACATGCTGACATATAGGCACAATGAATGTTGGCAACAGTCATGGGCCATGATTCATGTCAATGGATATTCTCCACTTGCAAAGGGAAAGTGGTTTGCTACATCTGCAAACAATTATCCAGGTAAGCCATGTCACATATATGATGGGCACCAACAGAGCACAGACTGCAGTGAGGCACCAGTACCCATCTTATACTGAGAATAACTTGCTTTTGGGTGTAAGATGTCAACAAACACATATGCACAGACACATGGCAGCGCAGAGTGATCCATATTACAAGAACCTTTTTGTCTGTGACATTCAGGGGAAGTTATTTTTGCCTCACAATTGACATCAACTACAACAACAAATAGTACATGAATGAGGAGTGGACATAGCCATTTTTGGACCTTGCATGGTACGTTGTGAGTTCCCCCATGGTTTGTATTAGGTCCAAGGTTCAGAAGACAAGGTAAACCAGTAAGATACGCCTGACATGTCGACACAAACAATCTCCCAAATACTGTGTGACACATGGCTCATTCCTAATTATCAGGGGAGCAGCCAGTACCCTGCACAATCACTTGGCATTGGGACAAGCAGGAATTCTCTGTGTACTCACTTCCTTGTGGCTACTGTGCTCCCTCAAACCCCATCCAGCTCTGGGTAGGCCACCGCCAGATCACGGGCCATTGGGGGGCTCATGGTCTGACAGGCCCCTCACCGATATTGGGAGGACAGCCCGAGCTAGGCCTCTGAGATCTTCTGGGCACAGCATCTCAGGTCCTCCCACCTCTTTCATGCGGTGGGTGCTCTGCCGATTGTGGACCCCCAGATTCTGCACCTTCTTGACAATGGCTTTTCCAAATCCCTTTTTTTTAATGGGCGTCGACCTGCATGGATGCACAAACACAAACAGGAAATTATGTCCCCACATCACATACAAAATGGCAGAGTAACATAGATGTCAGTTCACATTGTAATAAACCATTTGTTTTATCCAAAATGACCTAGTGGGGCAAATACCAGTCACTGAGTACATGGCCAAGACTACAAACATTTCCCAATCTGCAGATCAAACCACCACCCTGCTCAGACCGTCCACTAATAAGGTTGGTCTACTGACATCTTGTGGGATATGCCCTGGCATTATGTCAGATATTTCAAAAACTATGGGACACAACACTACTCTGTGGGTTTTGATGCCACAGCGACTGCAGCTCCATGGCCTTTACTACATATTTTAGCACACATGAGCACAATCAAGCCTGTGAGGAGTGAATATATGGTGAAGTAAAGGGACATGAAGCACTTACCTGCTCCTCTGGTGGTCCATAGAGCTGTTCATACAGGGGCAGGACTTCCTCCGCCAGCTTCTCCAGCTCCTCCAGGGAGAAGGCAGGGGTCCTATCACCAGTTTGACATGGCATGATTGCTCCCAGAGGTGGTACCCAGCAGCTCAGATTAAGGAGGTCTTTCTGGCAACAGTGTCAGGAGTAAAGTGAGAGATTTTTCAGAACATGACTGTCACGTCCGTCACATACGCAGCCATCACTGCTGGCGGACATAGCCATTGTCCCAAGACCGCCACTGGCAGCAATGTTAGCCTATGGCTGTGTCTGCCGCGGTTACAACCGCCTACCGCCATGACGACTTCTGCCAGCGGACATGGGCAGTTCTTAGTGTCCAGTGGTGTAGGTCAGGCACCCGCCATCTTAAAAGCATTTTACGTTGTATTTGGCTGATAAAAAAATGCATCACAATTCCGAAAAATGGTCTTAGAAACTGATAAGTGCTGGTCTTGTCCTGTCATGTATATCTTTCTACTTTGACAGCATGTTTGTTCATTGCCAGGCACATATGGCAAGTTTATTTTGGCCACAGGCACCCCCCCCTGGTCATTTTAAAATGTGGAACTTGTGTCACATTCCGAGTAGCATGTTTCATGTAAAAAATTGTTGCTGTCCAGATAGATGATGTGTACACATTTGAGGTAATGCAATAGCGAAACGTTATGTGTAATTGACAGTGGTAACGTACTGAGCATCATGTCATCAAATCATGGCATGCCGTGTCACAGTATATCAATAACATGCATTATGTGTGTTGCAAGAAATAAATTGGATGATGGCTATTCTCATTTGTTGTCCTACATCGGTACTCAGGGAGGGGAAGGATCAGACACCTTCCTGTTCGCTGTCCACTGCCAGACCTTCAGCCCATGGAAGACAGACACATCATCCAGATGTACCGTCCTAATAGGCAAACAATTGCGGATCGCTGCCGTCAGTTGGAGCCAAATCTACTGTCTCATCCAAATACCATACCACCCATTGTACAAGTTATAGCAGTGTTTCACTTCATGGCAACTGGGTCCTTCCAAAATACAGTGGCCCTATCTGCTGGGATATCCCGGCCTATGTTCAGTCTTGTATTGAAGGATGTACTCTCAGCAATGTTGAAACACATTGACAGCTATATCCGGTTTATTCAACATTAGGATTTCACCCATGTGAAGGTTGACTTCTATGGTTTGGCACACATCCCACTTGTGATGGGATCCATTGAAGGTACACATGTTGCCTTGGTTCCACCGCAATGCAATGAACAAGTCTATCAAAACAGGAAGAACTTCCATTCCATTATGTCCAAGTTGTTTGTTTGGCGGACGACTACATTTCACAGGTCTGTGCCTGTTATCTGGGTTCAGTCCATGATGCCTTCGTCATGCGGAACCGTGCTATTCCCCAGTTGATGTCACAACTGTACCCGGAGAGGGCCTGGCTGGTTGGTAAGTCACATATGTCATGTGCGTTTGTATCAGATGTGTGCTGCAGAAGAAACAATGAGAGGGACTAATTGTTCCACATACGTCCCATTCCATTACAGGGGACTCTACATACCAAAACCATCCAGGGTTGTTGACACCAGTGAGGAACCCAAATACACCAGGAGAAATCTGCTTTAACGATGCCCATGGATGAACACATTGGCCCTCATTACAACATTGGCAGTAAATCCCGCTTACTGCTGTGCAGAAGACCGCCTACACACCACCGCGGAATTTCGCTACAGCTATTACGACCCACAGCTCGGAATCCGCCAAAATCCAGACACCAGCACACCAAAGGTCAGTGATAAACTGGCGACAACAAAATCTCCACTGTCACGCCAACAGGAATACGCCCACTCTATCACGACCCACGAATCCACTCGGAGGTCTTTCAACCGTGGTAAACCATTGGCAGTACACACCGCTGCGCTCAAAATACACACACATTTACAAAACACAACCACATTGGACAATTCGAAATACACACACCTGATACACATACACACACCACTCCCACACACCCAATACAATATAAAACACACACCCACATTACCCACAAAGCCTTACAATGAAAAAATTGGAAGAAGCAGAGAGATAGAAAAGCAAAGACCACACCAGCATACACAGGCACACAACACCATCACTCATACACATCCACGTACAAAACACCACACACCCCAAAACATCACCCCACACATCACAACAGACACTACCTCACACATCACCCACACCTCCCCATGGCACCACAAAGACACCCCAGGTTTTCTGAGGAAGAGATCAGGGTTATGGTGGATATAATAATCTGGGTAGAGCCACAGCTATTCGGATCACAGGTGCAGCACACCTCCAGTGCTAGGAAGATGGAGCTATGGCGCAGAATCGTGGACAGGGTCAACGCAGTGGGACAGCATCCAAGAACACAGAATGACATCAGGAAGAGGTGGAACGACCTACGGGGGAAGGTGCGTTCTGCGGTCTCAAGACACCACATTGCAGTTCAGAGGACTGGCGGCGGACCCCCACCTCCTCCCCCACAACTAACAACATGGGAGGAGCAGGTCTTGGCTATACTGCATCCTGAGGGCCTTGCTGGAGTAGCTGGAGGAATGGACTCTGGTAAGTCAAATCTTTAACTATCATATCCCCCACCCTACCTGCATGCCAACACAAACCCCAACCCTCGCCCTCACCCCATCACTCCAACTCCTCACATATGTCCTCACAAACCACACATCCCTACACCAAGCCCTGCATGCAACAACAAAACATGGACACCCATCACCAAAGCATGTCCACTACACATACCCACACAGATCCCAAAACAATTATCACACAAGGTCCTACACAAGAATGTAAGCACTGGGGTACAGTGTCACCCACCCATTGCACACCATGGCACACACAGATGCAATAATCATGCCTTTACACCCCTGCAGGACCCCTACCCAACGTCACCGGACAGGAGGTTCCAGGCATGTCCACCCCCCCCCCACAGAAGAGGCCACAGTGATGACAGCAGCTCTGTCCAACGGGATCTAGATGACCAGCCCGGCCCATCTGGGACCTCGGGACAGTTGGTTCCCCTGACACAGTCACAGGACACCACAGAGCCTCCCCCCTCAGGAAACACCAGCACAGCACCCACTCAGCGGGCCCATACCTCTGTCCCCAGGACACGTCAAGCAGCAGTGTGTCCACAACTACAGGGAACCCAGGCAAACCCACTAACCCAAGAACAGCAGGGACCTGGGGGCAGTGGCAGAGGGCACAAGTTTCAGGGGACACAGGCAAAGGAAAACCGGGGAACTGGGAGGTCTGCTGTGCGACAGGGGGAGGACAGGCCCAGGGAACCCACACTCCACAAGGACCTCTCCAACATCATGGGAGCGAACCATCATTCCCAGGAGATGATGACAACGGTATTGGCCAAGTTTCAGGAGACCCAGCGGCTGCAGGAGGAACAGTATTTGGGGTTCAGGTAGGAACTCAAGTCCATCAATACCACCCTGGACACCATTGTAGGGGTGCTGAAGGACCTTGTGAACACCAGGAGGGACACTGTGGCACAACAAGGGGCCCCTGACACTAGCCTGAACGATGAACTGCCCACCACCTCCACTGGCGCTAGTGGACAGGAGGCACCGCCACAGGACCACCACACCAGCACCCCACCCCCTGTAGATGGAGAACCACCCCGCAAGCGGTCTCTGAGATCCAGGACAAAGACAGAGAACAATGCCAAGACCCCCGCCAAGAAATGAGACCACCCTGAATGCCATCCTTCTGTCCCACTTTGTCACCCTGTCCATCCTTAAACTGCCCTAGCTCCACTTCCTATGCCCCTTTGGACAATGCACCTGTGACACTAATAACTGGACTCTGCCATGGACATTCCTCCATCATCACCCCTGACCATTTTACAACCCCTCCACTATTTAGCACTTAAATAAACACCCTTGAATCACAAAACAATCTGGAGTCAGTCTGTGCTTTCACAAATGTGTATTTGCAATAACTGAGGAAAATAGCAATGTCCATTCTATTGTCAACATACCTATGTCATACAGCTCTAGTCCATGAGGTAACATAGCAGAGGTCACACAGTGGGAGCCACATCTGTGAAATGGAAAGGAAAAGTGACAATTCAGGGTCCATACACTGGGTAAAAGTGACAGACGGATGATAGGTCTAACAACTTTATCAGATGTAGGAGGCAGTGATGTCTTCTTACCTGTGTCTCACTGGAAGTATTGCTGGATCACATTGTTTCTGTTGTCTATGTCCTCTTCTTCTGCCTCCTCTTCTTCACTGTCCACAGGTTCCACAGCTGCCACAAGACCTCCTTCTGGACCATCCTCCTGCAGAAAAGGCACCTGTCGTCGCAAAGCCAAGTTGTGCAGCATACAGCAGGCCACGATGATCTGGCACACCTTTTTTGGTGAGTAGTACAGAGAACCACCTGTCATATGGAGGCACCAGAACCTGGCCTTCAGGAGGCCGAAGGTTCTTTCTTTAATCCTCCTAGTTCACCCATGTGCCTCATGGTAGCGTTCCTCTGCCCTTGTCCTGGGATTTCTCACTGGGGTCAGTAGCCGTGACAGGTTGGGGTACCCAGAGTCATCTGCAAATGTCAAGGGACAACTGTTAGACACACACTAACCCTTAGGGACAACCCCAGACCCAGACAACTATTCACAGGGTATAGGGTCCTTGTCCTCGCCTATTAGCCACACACTGTGCCTCTGGAGTTGCCCCATCACATAAGGGATGCTGCTATTCCTCAAAATGTAAGCGTCATGTACTGAGCCTGGAAACTTGGCATTTACATGGGAGATGTACTGGTCGGCCAAACACACCATCTGCACATTCATTGAATGGTAACTCTTCCGGTTTCTGTACACCTGTTCACTCCTGTGGGGGGGACCAAGGCCACATGCGTCCCATCAATGGCACCTATGATGTTGGGTATATGTCCCAGGGCATAGAAGTCACCTTTCACTGTAGGCAAATCCCCCACCTGAGGGAACACGATGTAGCTGCGCATGTGTTTCAGCAGGGCAGACAACACTCTGGACAACACGTTAGAGAACAAAGGCTGGGACATCCCTGATGCTATGGCCACTGTTGTTTGAAAAGACCCACTTGCCAGGAAATGGAGTACTGACAGGACCTGCACTAGAGGGGGGATTCCTGTGGGATGGCGGATAGCTGACTTCAGGTCTGGCTCCAACTGGGCACACAGTTCATGGATTGTGGCACGATCAAGTCTGTAGGTGATTATTACATGTCTTTCTTCCATTGTCGACAGGTCCACCAGCGGTCTGTACACCGGAGGATGCCGCCATCTCCTCACCTGCCCCAGCGGACATGCCCTATGGATGAGAACAGCGAGCACAGAGTCAGCCAACACTGAGGTAGTAAAACAATAATTTTATTACACACATTTGTCAATACGCTATGTGCCTGTCACTGTGTATATGCAAGGCCTATATATGTTTGACGCATTAAAAATTGATGCCATGTGGCCCCCTGAAATGGCGGCTGTCTGACCTGTAATGTGGGACAAGAGGATATGAGGTAACTGAGCTGGCGTTGTACGCCGTCGAGGTAGGCGGTCGAAGACTGCGGCGCAATCCTGCATTAGTTAACATTGGGCCATATGGGTTCCAGGAGCCAATGATGATGTACGCCGGCGGTGACGGTACACACCACTGCGGACGTGACCGCCATTTTCTCTCTGTTCACTCACTTGATAACTGATCTTTGACAGGAGAGGACCTACACTGCAAGTGCTGCTGTGACCTCAGTTTGAAGCGACGATGGCTCATGTGTATGGGGAAAGGGCCCCTGCCGTCACATCGGAGGAGTTGGATAAACTAGTGGATGGGGTCCTTCCCCAGTACACGCTAATCTACGGTCCTCCAGAGAAACAGGTGAGTACACTGTGAGCATGCAGTATGGGCAATGCCTGTTTGGAGTGGTGTGGATGGAAGATTTTGGGGGGGGAGATGAGGCCTGCATGATCGGACGGTGAGTGTATGTGCGTCAGGGCAAGGGTGGGAACGTGGGTCAATGACTGTGATGGTCTGGACAGTAAAAGTTTTACATTTTCCCCTGTACTATTCCTGTAGGCCAGCGCCCACCAGAAGAAGGATATTTGGCGTGCCATCGCCAAGGACGTCCGGACCTTGGGGGTCCACCACAGATGGAGCACCCACTGCCGTAAAAGATGGGAGGACCTTCGCCGCTGGAGCAAGAAGACGGCGGGGGCCCAGCTGGGGATGGCCTCCCAATGTGGGAGGAGTGCCTGTCGCACCATGACCCCCCTGATCTTCCGGATCCTGGCGGTGGCGTATCCGGAGTTGGATGGGCGCTTGAGGGCATCACAGCAGCCACAAGGGGGTGAGTACACTCTCATTCAGCTGACACTGCGCGCATTGGAGGTGTCTGGGTGGGGGAGGTGGTCAGCGAGTTCCCCTAGGCTAGGGCGAACTTTGTAGGCAAGGACCCTTTGTGAGGCAGGCTAAGTGGCTCCCCATCCCCACCAGTGGTAAGAGCCATCTACACCTAGTCAGGCTCCTGTGACTTCCATGTGTGCAGCAATCGGGCATAGACTATATACCCCATGTCCCTGTGATTAATTAGGGAACTCTAAGTGCATGGCGTAGTGTAGAGGGCTGCTGTGTCTGTAGTGTCCGCCGACGGTAGGGGTATTGTATGCACTGAACATGTCTTTCTTCTTTCTCCCCCCCCTTTTGTGGTCTCCCTGTTCTTGTGTGCATTAGCATCATCAGGCGGAGGAGCTGTGCCAGCAGAACAGGAGGGATCTGCAGGGCCAGACAACGGAGTCTGAATTCACCAGTGGGACGGAGGGCGAGGGGAGCTCCACGGCGGGGACAGGAGCTGAGACCAGCGACACCGACTCTTCCTCTGATGGGAGCTCCCTTGCGGTGGCAGGCCCCTCTGTGCCCACCGCATCTACAGGTACAGCCGCCACCCCCCCACCAGCACCGCCCTCCCAGCAGCCCCTCAGGGTGTGTCCTGTGCCCGCTCACCCAGGAGGGTGGGCATCTCCTTCACCCCAGGCATCTCAGGCCCTGCCCCAGTCAGCCCTGCTGCCCTCAGTGAGGAGGCTATTGACCTCCTGAGATCCCTCACTGTTGGGCAATCTACCATTCTGAATGCCATCCAGGGTGTAGAGAGGCAGTTGCAACAGACAAATGCATACCTGAAGGGCATTCATTCTGGCCAGGCAGCCCAACAGCAAGCATTTCAGGCTCTGGTCTCAGCACAGATGGCAGCCATTGTCCCTGTGTCCAGCCTCCCCCCTCCAACTTCCTCCACCCAGACCCAATCCTGAGTACCTCAGCCTATCCCAAGCACACCATCAGACCAGCAGGCACACACCTCAACACACAAGGGTGGCTCTGGCAAACATATGCACCACACATCCCACAAGCATCATATCCATGCACACATACCAACATCCACTGCCTCCACTGTGTCCCCCTCCTCCACGTCTCCCTCCTCCCTCCCTGTCAAGTCTCCACTCACACCTGCATGCACTACATCTTCAGCCACTACCTCCATCACCAGCACGCCCATCCCCACACACCGCTCACGTGCACTCACCACCCCCACTACTATTCACACATCCCCTGTGTCCTCTACCAGTGTGTCTGTGAGCCCTCCTCCCAAAGTACACAAACTCAGTCACACACCCACCCAACAGCCATCCACCTCACGACAGCCTACAGTCCATGCACTTTCACCCAAAATCAGCAAACGAACACCTCCTACAACCACTACCTCTTCCTCCACTCCCAAACCCCCTCCATCTACCCGTCCCAGTGTGTCTAAAAAACTTTTCCTCTTAAATGTTGACCTCTTCCCTACACCTCCTCCCCTGCCTTTCCAGGTCCCAGCCCAGCACCTCAGCCACCACATCACTGGGCACAGTGGTGCCAGTAATACCTGGATTTTGGAGTGCGCCAAGCAACAGGGCTGCCAGTGTCCCAAGGAGCGAGGCCAAGGACATTCCCCCACCTCCAAAACAGAAAAAGTTGCCCACATCCCAGAGGGAGAAGGCCAAAACACCTGCCACAAGAGCTCAGGCAAGACAATTGTGGGGAGTGGCAAGACAGCTGCGCCACCATCCAAGGTGGGGAAGGGCCTCAAGAAGTAAGGCAAGTCAACGTCGCCGCCAACCTGCACGGCCGACAAGACCGGCACCGCCACATGCACCGCCGCCACGGACACCACCGCCAGCAGCCCAGATACTGAGCCCTTCACCAGCACCGCAGACACTGTGCCCTTCAGCAGCACCGCTGTCAGTGAGCCTGCCACCAGCACCGCCGCTACTGACACCGCCGCCAGCACCGCAGTCAGTGAGCCCTCCACCAGCACCGCCACTACTGACACCGCCACCAGCACCGCGGTCAGTGAGCCAGCCACCAGCACGGCAGTCAGTGAGCCAGCCACCAGCACGGCAGTCAGTGAGCCAGCTACCAGCACGGCAGTCAGACAAGACCGCCACCGGCACCGCCACATGCACCGCTGCCACGGACACCACCGCCAGCAGCCCAGATACTGAGCCCTTCACCAGCACTGCAGACACTGTGCCCTTCAGCAGCACCGCTGTCAGTGAGCCCGCCACCAGCACTGCCGCTACTGACACTGCCGCCAGCACCACGGTCAGTGAGCCCGCCACCAGCACCGCCACTACTGACACCACCGCCAGCACCGCGGTCAGTGAGCCAGCCACCAGCACGGCAGTCAGTGAGCCAGCCACCAGCACGGCAGTCAGTGAGTCAGCCACCAGCACGGCAGTCAGTGAGGCCGTCATCAGCACCGCCGCTACAATAACCGCCGCAAGCACCGCCGCTAATGACACCGCCGCCAGCCCCACCAGCGGACCCGCAAAAACCTTAGCCAGTGGCACCACCGCAGACATGGCTGCCATCCCCAGTGGTCATCCGTACGTGGCTGGTGGTCAGTTACAGGGGCCTGGGCAGCTTCCATGGTGCCCCACTATCAGTGGACTATCACATCCACTGCCTGAGTCCTTGGCAGGATGAAGCACTCTGGGCACAATGCCCCCTCCAGAACCAGTGGAGAATCTCATCCACCACCTGAATCCTTGGCAGGATGAAGCACTCTGGGCACAAAGCCCCCCCCCAGAACCAGTGGAGAAAGGCATCCACTACCTCAGTCCTTGGCAGGATGAAGCACTCTGGGCACAATGCCCCCTCCAGAACCAGTGGAGAAAGGCATCCACTACCTCAGTCCTTGGCAGGATGAAGCACTCTGGGCACAATGCCCCCTCCAGAACCAGTGGAGACTGTTCTCCACTTGAGAGACTGTGGCTTTGCACTCCCCAGGATAAAACAGTGGGCAAACCACCCACTGGAGAGACTTGAGAGACTGTGGCTTTGCACTCCCCAGGATAAAGCAGTGGGCAACCCACCCACTGGAGAGACTTGAGAGACTGTGGTTTTGCACTCCCTAGGATAAAGCAGTGGGCAAACCACCCACTGGAGAGACTTGAGAGACTGTGGCTTTGCACTCCCCAGGATACATCAATAGGCTTGGAGCCCCCTTGTGGAGCTGGTGTCATGCACTCATCCAGCTGAGGTGCTCCCCCCTTCCCTTCCCCCTGAGGTGCCTGTTTTATTTCGATCTGATGCCCCTGCAGTGTTCTCTCCGTTTCGATCGGGTGTCTTGTGTGGGCCTCACCCATGCATTTTGGGCCCAGTGGTCCACGGACTATATAGGTGCAGTACCTGGACTTGAATTCTTGGTGTACATATTTGTTTATAGTGTATATAAATTTTGGACTAATGGATGTTTATTGATTACAACGGTTACAATCAATTCCTTTTGTCCTTGCGTTCTTCCGGGAGGGTTGGGGGATGTAAATGTAATGTTTCAGCATGTATTGGTGTGTGTGTTGTTGTGGGTGAGGGTGGGGGTGGGAGTGTTGCGTGTTGCGAGTGTGTGTCACTCTCTTTTCCCTCCCCCCTCCCCTGTGTTGTAGGTGCAGTACTCACTGTGGTCGTCGCCGCCATCGGTCGTGCTCCTGGTAGTGGAGCAGGAAGACTATTGCAGGGAGTATTTGGAGTTCAGGCTCCATGGTGTCCTGGTTCCTCGTGGGTTGTGTAGAGGTGAGTGCTTCCCTTTCCAATTCCTGTTTCCGCCGTGTTTTTGTTCGCTTTGAATCCGCCCCGGAAAAGGTGGCCGATTGGCCTGTCATAATAGTGTGGGCGGTACATTGTCTTCCGCCTGTCTGTTGGCAGTGACCGCCATGCTGTTTGTTTGTACTGCCGTGGCGGTCGGAGTGTTAAAGTGGCTGTCTATGTTGGCAGTTTCCGCCATGGTCATAATTCAATTTTTTTTACCACCGGCCTGTTTTTCGGTTTTACCGCCGCTTTACCACCGACCGCCAGGGTTGTAATGAGGGCCATTGTGTCTTGGAGCAGGATTTTGGGCTCCTGAAAGCCAGATATCAAAGCATAGACAAGACTGTTGGGGCCCTCCTCTACTCACCCAAAAAAGTATATATAATCATTGTGGCCTGTTGCATGTTTCACAACATTGCCCTGAGGAGGAACTTCCCATTTATCCCAGATATCCCTGAGGAGGAGCTAGCAGTGCCACTGGGTGAAATCCTGAAATGCCAAGTGAGGATGACAATGATGAGGAGAAAGGTGAAAACTTGCAGGCAGATCTCATCATTCAATACTTTACTTGAGTGTAATTGTGTGATAATATGTGATTCCTGTGATTGTATGAGAAACTGTATTTGATGTGTTGAGTAGAGTATATTTTTATCAAAGGATCTCATGCCATGCAGTGTTCAGCCAAGGTGTGTTTGCAAATTCAGACAGAAAAAAAGAAAATACCATTATTATCTTCTTTGTTTGTGTCAGTCTCATGGAATTGTGAAAGGATCTACTGAAGTCTAATATGAGTTTATGGTCTTATGTATGTATTTTTCCTGCCTAAACTCCTTGCATTGTGTTTTATTCAGGTATTTTCACCATGCCATTCTCATGCAGTCATTCCAGAGTTGTGACATTGGCATGTAGCTGTTGCTGTCCTAACATGTGAAGTGGACATGGATTGATCCAGGTAATGTTGGTCACAGATTTGGGGTGTATAAGTCCTTTGCCAAAACCAGCTATTACAGTGGGTGGGTGGAATTCTGAAGTGCACAGTACACTTGTTTGATGTAGTGTGTTGATCCAATTGTCTCATGTGTGTGTTCATATGGCCTTGATACATATTGTCATCCAGTGCAATCCATGCATTCTCCCTTCACATTATGTTGCCAATGATCCTGTATGGCCTGTAGGTAGCTGTCGAAGTGTTTCCTCACTGCAGGCCACAGTGCCTGTGCCACAACACTGACATAGGTTTGTATCATACCACCAGATGCTTGTTCATTGTAATAGTATGGACCTATGGTTAGGGACTGTTGGACTGCCCTCTGTCTGTGTCATGGCGTATGTCAAGTTGGCAGACCTGGTTTTGGTATGTGATAAGGCTCAAGCCGGTAACAGCAGGCACTAATCTGTTAGCATATTCTACGGGATAAGGTCTGACATAGCCCTTTCTTCTTTGGTCTGTGGGACGTTACATTGAGATATCTAGCATGACTCAACATAGTTCTGTCATTCTTGGCTATGACAGTCCATACATGTTGGCAGCCTATGTGATGTACAGTGCAATAAAATGTTTGGTCACTTGTGTCATTGTGTTGGTAGTAATCCTCTGCCCGCCACTGCCTGTGACATATCCCTTCTTCCATTACCATCTTATGTATTCATCACTTGCATCACAAAGATTTAACATTCAACATCTCAAAATGCTGAAAATATACTAGAAGGCATTGCTTTAGTGGTAGGTGTTTTTATTTACATGTGCACAAGAAAGAGAGGTTAAACTCAAAAAAAGAAATTGACAGTGAAGGAATCAGTCATGGTGGATGTAATCATTACAGTAGATGCCACAACATTTGCAGTCCAAGGTCCAGTGTCCTACTATCATGGAAAATGGAAAGTGGTTGGAGAACAGTCAACAGAGAGAATCAGTGACACAATTAGGAGTTTTATCAGGAAGGGCTCACTTCCAGGCAGTGGTTTGTATGTTACTGTTCGCACCTCCTGGATGCTTGGGTGGATGTCCCCCCTTGTTGGTGGGTTCTTCAGCTACAGAGGCAGGGGTGTCTGAGGCAGGTCCTTCCCCTGGCAGGGCCTCCCTTCCAGTGGCAGCCACAGATATAGAAGGGGCTAGAATTGACTGGCCAATGGAAGGGGTCTGGTGTTGTTGGCAGTCCCTGTTCAGGGTGGTGTTGATGTCTCTCAACACCCCTGTTTAGAAGACCATGTTGGTATTGTGGCCCTCCCAGTGTTCACAAATTACCCAATGGAAGTCCTTCTGGAGCTCTTTGATCTCTCTGAGTTCGGCAAGTACCTGGCCCATTACTCATTGGGATTGTTGGTATGCTCCCAAGAGTTGGGTGATGGTGTCCTGGTCAGTACCATCCCCAGTAGCCTCATGCCACAGGCCCACACCATCCCTCCCACTCATCCTACCCCCATATGCCTGAACCCTTGGTGCAGATAGCCACCTTCTACTGGTTACTGGACTATCATTGTAGGAGATATCTTGCTGTGACTCAGGATCCTGGACTCGGGGCACAGGATTGTTGTTACTGTCCTTGGGACACAGGTTTGGGGGCGACTGGTTGTCTGAGATGTTGACGCAACAGTGCTGGGAAGAGTCAATGTGATCACGGTGAGGCTGACAGGTGTAGTCTGACCAGATTGCCTGGATGGGCCAGAACCATAGTCAATGTCCACAAGTCCTGGAGTGTTGTCCTCACCCAGGGTTTCATCCATGGGGGTAGTGACAGTCTCTTGAGTGGTCTCTGCTATTCCGAGTGGCAGGCAAACCTGTTGATGTGAGAGATGGAATATTACAGGTTGTATTGTGACACCTACCTCCAATAGTTAATAGTGATATTTGACTAAGGCCATGCACAAAATGGATTTGACGATTTTCCTTATGTTACAAGCACACATGTGTTGACCTGACATTTGTATAACATAACAGTTGCATTACAATCAACTAGCTTCAGGATGTCTGAGTTTATTGGCTCATGGAGGGATGGTCATAGACTTTTATTTTGCAAGCAGTACAGTAAGAACTGTGGCTGAGCAGGGTGTGGTCTAGGTCATCTTAAGACATAGTTGACTGTCATGCAGGCAGATCCAGAACCTTTCTGTATATGTGATAGTTGTCATCATGTGGTCAGTTCTTTGGGAATATATCTGCTGCCAATACCATTCAGATGATGCATTTTTGGGCCTTTAATATGCCTTTACTTTTTTTTGGCAACCAGTCTAAGGTGTCCTTCTTGTCCACATTTATTTCATCTTGGCATAGGTGCTGACGATGGATCTAGGTGGTTAGACACATCACAGAGTATACTATGATTTGTATTTTGGTCCCTCCCAGGTGGGTAAACCTCATCTTTGAGTTCACAGGCAGAATGCACATTTTCATATGGACACTGGCCTGGGTTTTGGGGTTGCAGGGACTGGCCCTCCTTGAATATACAGTCATGTTACTTCAGGATATACACACAATTTAGATGGGTCCTCTTCTCGTGTGAGTACAGTTCCATTACAAGTTCACGTACAGGGATACTTGGTGTTTTGCATTGGGTATACAGTGTCTCCTGGCTTTAGCATTCCTGTCCGTGCCTTCCCTACACACAGACTATACAGTTGCCATCCTCTCAGGTGAGTACAGTTTAATGGTTGATTAGAGAGAGAAGAGTCCTAGTGACAGAGGACAGTGTTGTGGCGGAGTAGAGTGACAGCATCAGTGACTCCTGGCCTTAGCATTCCTGTCAGTACCTGTCCTACCCAATGTGGAGTTTGTAATAAATGTTAATTTTGAGAAGGCTACACTGTTCTAGTTTTAATATTGTTGGAACAGTGCCTGCTGGGAACTGTAGTGCTGTCAGTCCCTGCACTACACCCACTATACAGAGATGCAGTTCTCTTAGGTGAGTCTACTTCACATGTTGGACGCCAGACAGGTGGACACTGGACTGTTGAGTGGGGTGACAATGAAGATGGCAAAAGGTGAGCAGTGAGCATGCATGCCAAAACATTTTGGTGCCATTTTTACTGTTGTGACTTACTCAACTCCACTCCCCCAGGTATTTCTGTCAAGCTCTCAGGATGCAGGATGGCCAAGACCTTATCCTGCCATGATGTGAGCTGTAAGGGAGGAGGTGGGGGCCCACCGTCAGTCTTCTGAAGCTGCAGCTGGTACCTGGAAGCTTTGGAACAGACCTTCCCCCGAGGTTGTTCCACCTCTTCCTGATGTCGTCCCTTGTGCGTGGGGTGGGCCCTACAGAATTCACTCTGTCAACTACCCTTTGCTACATTTCCATGTGATGGGGAGTAAATGGAGTGAAGGGGTGTAAATGGGTATGATGTGGGTGTATTGAGGGTGTGAGATATTTGCTCAGTGAGAAATGGAGGGGTGCCAGTTATATTGGAATTTTTCTTTTTTTTAGCACTCTGGATGGTGTATTTTGAGAGGGGGTTGAAAAGAATTGTGGTGGGTGAAGGGGTGTGTTTGATAGTGTGGTTTGTAGGTGTGTCAGGTGTGTGAATGTGTGTCAGCTAAGTTGTTTTCAAATTCATCCAGTATGGTGGTGTGTATTTCTATGGTGGCTGTGAACTGCCATGATTCAGACTGCCATTGGAGGACTGCCATGGCATGACCACCACTGCAATGTTGTACTTGTGATAGGTTCAGTGGTTGATTAACAGACTGCAGTGCTGGTGGTCGGGCCGCCTATTTCCTACCCTCCAACATACTGGTGGTGGTGTTTTTTTGGCTGGCTTTTGCCGGCCCTGGCTGTGTAACTCATAATATGGCAGTCTTAGTGACCACCCACATGATGGTCTTTGGTGCCAGTCCATCTGCCAAACTCGTAATGAGGCCCTTTGCCCCTTTTGAGCTTGGCACGGACAGCACTGTGCTGATCCTTTGTTGCATAATTTATGCATCACTTTAATTCTGAAAGGGTTTTGTTTTGACTTATACTGAGTGATCCCTTGAGTCTGGACAAAGCTAACCTTCTCTGAAGTGTTATAATGATAGAGAAACACGTGTCAGAGTGTTGCTTTTACTGATTCCAGGTGGGCTTGGATGGGATTTTACCAGTCCAAACTACAATACTGTACCTGGAGTGGTTAAAGGCTTTTGTCATTTTACAGCTCAGCAAGAATGGCACTTGACCAATCCTATGCTTAAAAATGTTTCTGTACAAATGCCGAAAGACTTTGGCCTATATTTGGAAGGAACTTGTGCCGCCACTGTGCAATCAGTGCTCCACACTGCTCCATATCTACAAACTGACGCTTTGGGCCCAATCCATCAGTTTGTTGAAGCCTGTGTCACATTATACCTGCGCCAGGTATAATGTATGCAGGGTAGGTGTTCTTTTGTAAAAAGCCAGGGCGAACTGACACAGTGAAATGTACAACTTCTCACAGCATCACTTTATGACTTGACTGCATCAAAATCCCTACGCCTGCTCAGACCAGGCATAAGGATTGACACAGGACATTTAAAATGGGATTCACTTCTATGTTCAGATGCATTGCTAAAGCTGCATCAGTCTTATAACGCAACCCCAGCAATGTGTCACTTTAGCACCAACAGAATTTCTGGCGCATCCATAAATCCTTGCGGTATGGATCCCTGTATTGTAAATACAGTGCGCCTGTGACATTCTTAGGGTATTTGTGGCAGGTGCAAGAAATCTGACGCATCAATGCTGATGCGTCAGTTGTTGTAAATATGCCCCTTTGTCCCTTTCTAGTTTTGCATGGATAGCACTGTGCTGATCCTATGATTAAAAACTTTGCTAGAAAAACAGACATTGGAGGTGAGCAAATCTAGAGTGCCGCTGGTGTAGCAGGAAGCTCCTTACTGGAGCTGATCTCCACCTACACTTAGGAACTACCCAGAGTTCTCTCTTCTTTTTTGCATGATTTATGTGTCACTGTAACTCTGAAAGAGTTTTGTGCATAAACATAAATGTATATATATACTGGCGGTCGCCAGTAGGTAGTTATATTTAGGACCATGTTTTCCTAGAAAAGCCATTTTTTGGACTTGCCTATATCGTTGGTGCTGTTTTCTTCACAATTTTCTTTTTTTTTAAAGTGTGCCAGTGATTCTTGTTGTGCACGGAAAGTTTTGGGGTGATCTGTCAAGCGGGGGCGAGAAAAAGGAGGGGTCAAATATTTGCATGTTCCATGTTAATTTCCCATAGACTCTTTAGACATGCCTACAATCTGAGCCGCTGGATGGAATTACACCAAATTTGGCAGAAAGGTAGTTTTTGGTCCGCAGAAGCCCCTTTTTGTTATTTGGTGTAAATCTTCTCAGTAGTTTATGAGAAATTAAGGAAAATCCAAATTTTCATGTCTAGGGTCCCAAATATTAGCGAATATTTGCGAATATTTGCGAATGTGCATGCGACTAGAAGCACTCTAAATGGCTGGCCACAACCTGAACAGAAAGTTGTGGCAGCCATCTTACGGGCCCAAGACGCAGTTCCCGGGCCTGAAAACCAAAATTAAAAGTAGTAAAAGGGGTTAGGATGGAGGTACCCTGACCCCAGGTGTGTGATAAAGGGGTCTTTGAGGGTCAAATTATGGGTTTTAAATGATTTTTCTTCACCATGCGTAATATTCGTGAATATTCTCAGTCTCAAATATATGCAAATAAGCAAAGGTGGGTCTGTGAGTGGGTGCCCAAATCTTTGAGTGGGTCGTGAGCGGGTGTGTGAGTCGCTGAGTGGCGATTCTGGCCCCAAGAACCCCATCGCCTGGGGCCAAGTCTTAATTAGATGGAGGAGGGGCCCCTCCACTGGCTGATTTTGGCCCTGGGGACCCCATTACCTGGGGCATGACCACCTCTCCTGGGTGCCCCGCAGGAAACCCACAGTGTAATAGGACCGCTGGGGGAGCCTCAAGGCCTCCAAACTCCCACCCAGCTCCCCACCTCCTGAGGGAGCCTGCATTGCTGTCACGGACAGGGAGCTGCCAAACATGCAGCTCCCTGTCTGTGAGAGCAATCCTTTCCTCTATTTCCCTGCCTACATGTTTGCGGGCAGGGAAACAGAGGAAACCTCTGCTTCCAGCAGGTGATAGCGGTTTGACAGCTCTTGCTTGCTGGGAGTAGAGTTGTGTTTGCTCTGACTTGGCGGAGCTGTTAAACAGATATATCCTGGGGGTGGGACCTAGCAGGAGCTCAGACTGGCTGGGTGGTGGTCCCCAGGGCCATTATTTGCTTCATGAGGGGGCTATATGCCCCCCTCCTTCATTTTAACTAAGTCCTGTGGATAGAGTGGTACCCAGGGATGGGGGTCTGCCACAAAGCATTTTATTTCGGCCCCAGGTTAGAGGCAGTCCCTGGGGCTGGGGCCCCGGGAGGTGGTGACCCCGCATACTATTGAATTTAAGCCCTGGGGAGGTGGCGTCCCCAGGGCATAAATAAATCCAGGAGTGAGGCCCCGTGAGCCTCCCTCATTTATGTTTCATATGCCCCCGGTACCTGGCCCACCTGGAGGTTTACTAAAGAAGCACGGAGACCGCATTTGGTTTTTTTTTACATTTTTGCCGCAAATTTGCAATGTGATTACGAATTTGTAGCAATTAGTTTTTTTTTAGAGTGCTTTTTTGCCCTGGCGGGATCTCTCTGGGACCCCGACACCAAAGCTAAGGAGTCAGGGTGTCCCTACCCTGGCCCCTTTTTAAAAGAAATCTGTTTTCTGGGACTCAATTGAAGCCGAGTCCCAAGATGGCTGTCAATACTTTCTGGTTGAAGTGTTGGCAGCCAATCAGATCTCAGCACGAGAATGGGAGTATTTGTGAATCCTTCACGCCTCTAAATAGCTATATTTCTTTTTTTTTTTATATCTCAAAAACTACTGAGCAGATTTACGCCAAACAACAAAAGCTACCCTTCTGCCAAATTTGGTGTAATTACGTCCAGCAGTTTAGGCTGTAGTTGTGTTCAAAATCCCTATTGGGAAATACCCTTTTTTTCACCCAGCCTCCTTTTTCTCAGCCCCAGTTTGACAGATCACCCCCAAACTTGCCATGTACAACAAGATTCTTCAGAACACTTCTTTTGGAAAATTTTGTGAAGATCCGTCAAATGGCACTAAAGATATAGGCAAGTAAAAAACACTTGTTCAATAGAAACATTGTCCTAACTATAACTAATTCATTAACATGTATGTATATATTTACACACACACACACACACACACATAAATATATATATATATATATATATACATATATATATATATATATATACACTACATAATTTTGTCCTTTTTTTCACAGGTTTTGTCCTTTTTTCAGAGGTTTCACCTCTTTAGTACCAGTTTAGAACCCAAATATAGCAATAAAAAACAATGGGTAACTTTTAATCTGATTGAGGTGGAAGCAATGGGCCTCATTTACTAGGAGCTTGCACGGCTGTTGTGTATAATTTATTTTTTGATGCAGCGGTGGCGCAATCATTGCTTCACAATGTTCGGTGTCTACAAACTGATGCATTGGGCCCGATGCGTCAGTATGTAGAGGCCTGCATCACATTTTACCTGAGCCAGGTATAGTGTATGCAGGGTAGGCGTTTCAATATTAAAAGCCACGTAGAACTGATGCAGTGAAAATTTACAACTTTTTACTGCATCGCTCCGCAACTAGACTGTGTCAAAATGTTTACGCCTGCTCAGACCAGGTATAAGTATTGACACAGGGCTTTTAGCACTGGACTCTCCTGTGTGTTCTGAAGCATTGCTAGAGTTGCATCAGTTTTGCAACGCAACTCCAGCAATGAGTCACTATAGCACCAACAGAGGTAGCAGAAGTCCTGATGCATCCATGAAAACGTGCCATGGAGCTCTGTATTGTGAATACCATCCATTGCATCACTGGGGTATTTGTGGCAGACCCAAGAAATCAGATGCATCAATGCCGATGCATCAGATTCTTGTAAATGAAGCCCAATATGTTTTGGTAAAATCTGCAGACTATGCAGAAGTTGATGAATTATGTGGAAAATGTGGCAAATCCATGATTATACAAAAATGCATCAGCTGCAAGATCACATATTTCCAGTGTCCATGGATATAGCTTCTGGAAAATAGGAAGGCACAATCTAGCTTTTCAGATTTTACAGTAGCAAACCTCAACATAATTTCCCAGCTCCAAAAGATATTTGAAAAGGTGCCGATTGTTTCCATAGGTGGGAACTGGAAACCTTTTGAAGATTTGACAGAGAATCTTTAGTCATTATTGTTGGCTCTTTTATAAAATAAAAATGAGATCAGAAGGATCCCAAAACTAACTATAGAAATAATTATGGGCTGGGCTACATGAGTCTCTTATTCATTGCATTAACCGTAGGACATGAGTTTTGGCTAATATTACATTGGTAGGCTCTCTAACTGCCCTTTAGTCATCTATATTTGTGTACAGTAGTTCTATTTACTTGAGCTGTTCACGTAGCCCCATATGGAAACCGTATTATTTTTACACCACAACCAGAACCTTGAATTAGTATATGTAAAGAGAGATTGCAAACCTTTTGAAACGTAAAGACGCACTCATGGAGAAAATATGGCCGTTGAGACAAACACACGTTGACCAGTACAGGAGTGAGTAAGGTAGGTGGAAGAATATGAAGACAAAAAGGAGATGTCTGAAATAGTGATTAGTAAAGATGTCCTTTAATGACCACAGAGTGAAGTTTATATTCTGTCATTCTCTCCCCTGATACATGCCCCTACATATAACACAAGCAGGCTATATTTTCCAATAGAGGTCTGTGTGAAATATATGTAATTTGGGTAAAATAATTCAACATGTTATATATTTTAAGAGGCTGGGATCAGTCTCGAGCTTAAGTTAACTTTTTGGGAAAGGCGTCAAAAATATCCCTAACTAAAAATTTGAAAGAAATTCAATTTATTGGGGGAAGTCTGCAAACTTCCTGTTAATAATTTTGCAGAGTAAATATGATCATATAATACTAAAATAATAAATCTATAGCTAGGTGAAGTTCAAGAGAGGGTCCTACTACCTTCGAGTTTTCAAGACTGTATCAGCATCAAAGAAAGCGCACCAACCAGAATAGTGCGGTCCTTGAGCTGTGAATAAGGATTGGAGAATGTGCTCAGTAAGGCAGAATAAGACTATCCATCTGCAAGTTCGTGAATACCTCACGTGTTCCACAGCTGACTCTGCAAGTCTTGGTCCGATTGGCTCCTATTTTGTAAGTGTGTTTGGCTTTCATAGACCTTGAAAGAATTCAAGAATTCCGAACTGAATTACTGGAGGTTTCATTTTCTTCCCGGAAATGCTACTACTTATAGGGAGACATGTTTGATCGTTCTTGTAGTAGAAGAGCAAGATCTTTTATTACATACTGTTTTTTATGAAGAGCATGCCTTTTAGTCCTGCTTTTGAAACAATAGAAATAATTGCAAAATATTTTCCATCAAACATACTGTATCTTATGGAGTTCATCTCTGCCAAGCAATACTAAAGGACTGAATATGAGTTCCCTTAAAATCCTAGCGCTCGGAATTTATCGGGTGCGATATATAGTACCTATTCTCCGTTTTTTCTCAGTAATGGGGAATAACAAATGGATTTTGGTGCTGACTACACCAAAACATACCAGGATTTTTTTCCTTTTTTCACTTCCAGCAGGATTGATGTGCTGAAATTTAAATTTAAGGGTGGGTGAATACGTTATCAAACGTGGTAACTACCAAAACTATACTACTTAAAACTGGATCCCTGAACAAACAGGTGTTTGCAGGAGGACCACAATTTAGTGGGGTGCTTGTAAACACACCATTTGTATTGAAGTGAAACATTGATATGAAATTCCTTAATGGAATTACCAGTGCAGAAACTTTGGCCAGAATATTCTAATCTAATCAAAAAATCGTCTGGTGTAGAGAATCAAACAATTCTCCTTAAAGAGTCCCACAGCTCAAACAATCGCCAACAATAGGGAATGAATACTAGGCATTCCTGAATGTTATTTTGTTTGATGATGGCTGCTAGGATATTGACTGTGGTAACGCGTCCAGCCCTTATAAATTACCTGTACCTGGACACGTTGGAGGTCGGTGAACCTTTTAGCCAAGTTGGGCTCTCCTCATCCTAGAATAGTCAAATCGCTTAAACCAATAATCAATAACTATTGTAATCGATATCCAATACTCTATTTCTAGGTCAGAATAACACATTAGGAATCAATAACAGTCGGTATTTTGACGCAACATGACCTCCCAGTCATGAATAACCACACCAGTTTATTAAAAGTTAATGAGTTTATTTCTCTATATTAACAAAGCTAAGACAATATATATGAGTCTCAAAATCAAATGATATACATATACGAACATTACTAGCTGTCCATAGCGGCAGAAGAAACGCAATCTACGCAAAATCGGAAATATAATACACTCAGTTATTGCAATGCAAATCACTAATATGAGTAACTGAATTTGACTAATTGCATACATCGGTCAGCATAACAAGATTTCAATTCAACATGGTGCGTCAAGTGAATACCTCGACTAACCTCTAATTAGCATTGGCATGTGGGGCTTCAGGCAAAACGAATTTAGTTAACACAAATTTGGAAAACTTCTAGCTTGGGCCCTATCAAAATAAGCAGTTGGTACCTAAAAGGAAAAACACAATGCATAATACAGTTATCCTTTCATATTTACCAAATACAATCAGCATTCAAGAAAGTCTTCGTCCTTCAGGTACCGGTTCGATCAGCATGGGGCAGATTTCAAAGGGGCAAAATTAAGGGCAAATTTCCTTGCGGCAGCAAGGAGAATGGGGCAAAAGTTACTGCATGGCCAAGACGGGGCAATTTAAAGTTACAGTCTCTACGGTGAGAATTCTTAAAGTCTTTTTCTCTGGAATAGAGAAAAGGGGATCAGGATGTCATCTAAGATGGCGTCTGGCATTTGGCTTCAAAGATGGCATCAAGGAAAATGGCTGACTTCTCTTTGTCCGGTGGGTTTAAGTAAGAAACATTCCAAATTCAGCAGGGTCTTCCATTGGAGGATTCATAGGGTGGCTTCAATTTGACCAATGAATAGTGTCTTTCTCCTAGTACTCATTTATGCATACATTGTCCTTGGAGCCTTGGAACACAAGTTGCAACAAAGTTTGCCAATTAATTTTATCACAGTGTCCTTATTGTCTGCACCTGCAGAAACTGACCTTGCTTAAAAGGGATGAAACCATCCTAGCACGAAACCTTGGAGATAAGTTTGTTAGTCATTTCTACTGGAAAAATACAACCTTTAAAGTGAAATAATATATTTTGTTAGTGCAAGTGAAAAACACGCAGTTAAATTTGAGACCAGGCGACTAGGCCAAAGCCTCTACTAAATTTAAGCTAAGCATAAAACAGTTTCAATCAAGAAAATCATAGAACACATTTGCAATTATGACAGATTACTACATTTGTCAATTCTTCATGATTAATTAAGTTTGTTTATAATAATGGCGAACTACTCCGAGGGCACAATTTCCCACGTACATTATTTTCTTTGCTAAAATCACACTACATTATACGATTTTGGTTACATGATATATGAATATATGTTGGTCCTTCTTTTTCTGCATCATCAATCCCTCCTCTGATGACTAATTATGTCATCACATCAAATCTTCCACCACAAATTTTATTCCATTAAAATTCTGTTTTAGTAATTTGGCACTTCAGTCAATTCCCTCTTTCTTTTGGTTCCCTTTGATTTTTCTCTGTATATTTCTACTATTTTGTTTTCTATTTTCTCTTCTCTTCTCCTTTTGTTTCTTGTTTTCAATATTTTAATAGCTTTCCATATTCACCAAATACCTAATAAACAAATTAATTCTATTAATATTCCTTTTACTATTTTCAGTAACAATCCATTCCAAATGTTGCTGAGCCAATTTCCCACAGAAGCAAATCCTTTTCCAACCTTCTCCCATACTCCTGGTTCTTTCAACTCCTTCAAATCTGTACTTTCGTTAGTTAAATTTGTAAGCAATTTTCTAATTTGCCCACTGTTGTCCGGAATATAAGTACAACAATGACGTGTACCAAGCATTTTGCAAACGCCGCCATCCTTTGCTAAAAGAATGTCTAAGGCAAGCCGATTTTGAAGAGTCATAGCTCTGTCTGCAGCAAGTTCAGCATCCATCAGGATTATAGCTCCTGAGAATTTTGTCAGCATGTTATCCACAATGGTAGACAACATTCGTATTTTAATTGAATTCAATATGACTCCCACTCAAGGAATCATTGCTCCAAATATATCTCCTACCACACCAGAAGCTGTCTCCCTTTTCTGAACATGATGTGATTCAGACAGCTTTGGGAATTTCTTTAAGTCATCCAATTGATAAACCTTTGGGAACACTATTCCCAAATAACATCTCCCATACCATCCTTTTGGAAGACGATAATAGGCGTTAAGTCCACAAATATAATATACCCCTGGAATAACTGGGTCTTGTCCATTCAGCATGAACGTCCATTTGGGTTGAAACAAAAACGTTTGTTTACATTCACTCGTTCCCACAAAGACTGTGTCATAATATGATTTACGTCTATGTACACAGAACCTCCCTACGTGTAATGCATCTAAAGCTATTTTCCCTTGTGTCTTTATCGCGGCAAAAGCATAATTATCTACAGATGTCCTCTTGTGTAATTCCCTTTCTAATTTCTCCTGGGCAAACCACCCACTGGAGAGACTTGAGAGACTGTGGCTTTGCACTCCCCAGGATAAAACAGTGGCCAAACCACCCACTGGAGAGACTTGAGAGACTGTGGCTTTGCACTCCCCAGGATAAAGCAGTGGGCAACCCACCCACTGGAGAGACTTGAGAGACTGTGGTTTTGCACTCCCTAGGATAAAGCAGTGGGCAAACCACCCACTGGAATGACTTGAGAGACTGTGGCTTTGCACTCCCCAGGATACATCAATAGGCTTGGAGCCCCCTTGTGGAGCTGGTGTCATGCACTCATCCAGCTGAGGTGCTCCCCCCTTCCCTTCCCCCTGAGGTGCCTGTTTTATTTCGATCTGATGCCCCTGCAGTGTTCTCTCCATTTCGATCGGGTGTCTTGTGTGGGCCTCACCCATGCATTTTGGGCCCAGTGGTCCACGGACTATATAGGTGCAGTACCTGGACTTGAATTCTTGGTGTACATATTTGTTTATAGTGTATATAAATTTTGGACTAATGGATGTTTATTGATTACAACGGTTACAATCAATTCCTTTTGTCCTTGCGTTCTTCCGGGAGGGTTGGGGGGTGTAAATGTAATGTTTCAGCATGTATTGGTGTGTGTGTTGTTGTGGGTGAGGGTGGGGGTGGGAGTGTTGCGTGTTGCGAGTGTGTGTCACTCTCTTTTCCCTCCCCCCTCCCCTGTGTTGTAGGTGCAGTACTCACTGTGGTCGTCGCCGCCGTCGGTCGTGCTCCTGGTAGTGGAGCAGGAAGACTATTGCAGGGAGTATTTGGAGTTCAGGCTCCATGGTGTCCTGGTTCCTCGTGGGTTGTGTAGAGGTGAGTGCTTCCCTTTCCAATTCCTGTTTCCGCCGTGTTTTTGTTCGCTTTGAATCCGCCCCGGAAAAGGTGGCCGATTGGCCTGTCATAATAGTGTGGGCGGTACATTGTCTTCCGCCTGTCTGTTGGCAGTGACCGCCATGCTGTTTGTTTGTACTGCCGTGGCGGTCGGAGTGTTAAAGTGGCTGTCTATGTTGGCAGTTTCCGCCATGGTCATAATTCAATTTTTTTTACCGCCGGCCTGTTTTTCGGTTTTACCGCCGCTTTACCACCGACCGCCAGGGTTGTAATGAGGGCCATTGTGTCTTGGAGGAGGATTTTGGGCTCCTGAAAGCCAGATATCAAAGCATAGACAAGACTGTTGGGGCCCTCCTCTACTCACCCAAAAAAGTATATATGATCATTGTGGCCTGTTGCATGTTTCACAACATTGCCCTGAGGAGGAACTTCCCATTTATCCCAGATATCCCTGAGGAGGAGCTAGCAGTGCCACTGGGTGAAATCCTGAAATGCCAAGTGAGGATGACAATGATGAGGAGAAAGGTGAAAACTTGCAGGCAGAACTCATCATTCAATACTTTACTTGAGTGTAATTGTGTGATAATATGTGATTCCTGTGATTGTATGAGAAACTGTATTTGATGTGTTGAGTAGAGTATATTTTTATCAAAGGATCTCATGCCATGCAGTGTTCAGCCGAGGTGTGTTTGCAAATTCAGACAGAAAAAAAGAAAATACCATTATTATCTTCTTTGTTTGTGTCAGTCTCATGGAATTGTGAAAGGATCTACTGAAGTATAATATGAGTTTATGGTCTTATGTATGTATTTTTCCTGCCTAAACTCCTTGCATTGTGTTTTATTCAGGTATTTTCACCATGCCATTCTCATGCAGTCATTCCAGAGTTGTGACATTGGCATGTAGCTGTTGCTGTCCTAACATGTGAAGTGGACATGGATTGATCCAGGTAATGTTGGTCACAGATTTGGGGTGCATAAGTCCTTTGCCAAAACCAGCTATTACAGTGGGTGGGTGGAATTCTGAAGTGCACAGTACACTTGTTTGATGTAGTGTGTTGATCCAATTGTCTCATGTGTGTGATCATATGGCCTTGATACATATTGTCATCCAGTGCAATCCATGCATTCTCCCTTCACATTATGTTGACAATGATCCTGTATGGCCTGTAGGTAGCTGTCGAAGTGTTTCCTCACTGCAGGCCACAGTGCCTGTGCCACAACACTGACATAGGTTTGTATCATACCACCAGATGCTTGTTCATTGTAATAGTATGGACCTATGGTTAGGGACTGTTGGACTGCCCTCTGTCTGTGTCATGGCGTATGTCAAGTTGGCAGACCTGGTTTTGGTATGTGATAAGGCTCAAGCCGGTATCAGCAGGCACTAATCTGTTAGCATATTCTACGGGATAAGGTCTGACATAGCCCTTTCTTCTTTGGTCTGTGGGACATTACATTGAGATATCTAGCATGACTCAACATAGTTCTGTCATTCTTGGCTATGACAGTCCATACATGTTGGCAGCCTATGTGATGTACAGTGCAATAAAATGTTTGGTCACTTGTGTCATTGTGTTGGTAGTAATCCTCTGCCCGCCACTGCCTGTGACATATCCCTTCTTCCATTACCATCTTATGTATTCATCACTTGCATCACAAAGATTTAACATTCAACATCTCAAAATGCTGAAAATATACTAGAAGGCATTGCTTTAGTGGTAGGTGTTTTTATTTACATGTGCACAAGAAAGAGAGGTTAAACTCAAAAAAAGAAATTGACAGTGAAGGAATCAGTCATGGTGGATGTAATCATTACAGTAGATGCCACAACATTTGCAGTCCAAGGTCCAGTGTCCTACTAGCATGGAAAATGGAAAGTGGTTGGAGAACAGTCAACAGAGAGAATCAGTGACACAATTAGGAGTTTTATCAGGAAGGGCTCACTTCCAGGCAGTGGTTTGTATGTTACTGTTCGCACCTCCTGGATGCTTGGGTGGATGTCCCCCCTTGTTGGTGGGTTCTTCAGCTACAGAGGCAGGGGTGTCTGAAGCAGGTCCTTCCCCTGGCAGGGCCTCCCTTCCAGTGGCAGCCACAGATGTAGAAGGGGCTAGAATTGACTGGCCAATGGAAGGGGTCTGGTGTTGTTGGCAGTCCCTGTTCAGGGTGGTGTTGATGTCTCTCAACACCCCTGTTTAGAAGACCATGTTGGAATTGTGGCCCTCCCAGTGTTCACAAATTACCCAATGGAAGTCCTTCTGGAGCTCCTTGATCTCTCTGAGTTCGGCAAGTACCTGGCCCATTACTCATTGGGATTGTTGGTATGCTCCCAAGAGTTGGGTGATGGTGTCCTGGTCAGTACCATCCCCAGTAGCCTCATGCCACAGGCCCACACCATCCCTCCCACTCATCCTACCCCCATATGCCTGAAACCTTGGTGCAGATAGCCACCTTCTACTGGTTACTGGACTATCATTGTAGGAGATATCTTGCTGTGACTCAGGATCCTGGACTCGGGGCACAGGATTGTTGTTACTGTCCTTGGGACACAGGTTTGGGGGTGACTGGTTGTCTGAGATGTTGACGCAACAGTGCTGGGAAGAGTCAATGTGATCACAGTGAGGCTGACAGGTGTAGTCTGACCAGATTGCCTGGATGGGCCAGAACCATAGTCAATGTCCACAAGTCCTGGAGTGTTGTCCTCACCCAGGGTTTCATCCATGGGGGTAGTGACAGTCTCTTGAGTGGTCTCTGCTATTCCGAGTGGCAGGCAAACCTGTTGATGTGAGAGATGGAATATTACAGGTTGTATTGTGACACCTACCTCCAATAGTTAATAGTGATATTTGACTAAGGCCATGCACAAAATGGATTTGACGATTTTCCTTATGTTACAAGCACACATGTGTTGACCTGACATTTGTAAAACATAACAGTTGCATTACAATCAACTAGCTTCAGGATGTCTGAGTTTATTGGCTCATGGAGGGATGGTCATAGACTTTTATTTTGCAAGCAGTACAGTAAGAACTGTGGCTGAGCAGGGTGTGGTCTAGGTCATCTTAAGACATAGTTGACTGTCATGCAGGCAGATCCAGAACCTTTCTGTATATGTGATAGTTGTCATCATGTGGTCAGTTCTTTGGGAATATGTCTGCTGCCAATACCATTCAGATGATGCATTTTTGGGCCTTTAATATGCCTTTACTATTTTTTGGCAACCAGTCTAAGGTGTCCTTCTTGTCCACATTTATTTCATCTTGGCATAGGTGCTGACGATGGATCTAGGTGGTTAGACACATCACAGAGTATACTATGATTTGTATCTTGGTCCCTCCCAGGTGGGTAAACCTCATCTTTGAGTTCACAGGCAGAATGCACATTTTCATATGGACACTGGCCTGGGTTTTGGGGTTGCAGGGACTGGCCCTCCTTGAATATACAGTCATGTTACTTCAGGATATACACACAATTTACATGGGTCATCTTCTCGTGTGAGTACAGTTCCATTACAAGTTCACGTACAGGGATACTTGGGGTTTTGCATTGGGTATACAGTGTCTCCTGGCTTTAGCATTCCTGTCCGTGCCTGCCCTACACACAGACTATACAGTTGCCATCCTCTCAGGTGAGTACAGTTTAATGGTTGATTAGAGAGAGAAGAGTCCTAGTGACAGAGGACAGTGTTGTGGCGGAGTAGAGTGACAGCATCAGTGACTCCTGGCCTTAGCATTCCTGTCAGTACCTGTCCTACCCAATGTGGAGTTTGTAATAAATGTTAATTTTGAGAAGGCTACAGTGTTCTAGTTTTAATATTGTTGGAACAGTGCCTGCTGGGAACTGTAGTGCTGTCAATCCCTGCACTACACCCACTATACAGAGATGCAGTTCTCTTAGGTGAGTCTACTTCACATGTTGGACGCCAGACAGGGGTCAATGGACAGGTGGACACTGGACTGTTGAGTGGGGTGACAATGAAGATGGCAAAAGGTGAGCAGTGAGCATGCATGCCAAAACATTTTGGTGCCATTTTTACTGTTGTGACTTACTCAACTCCACTCCCCCAGGTATTACTGTCAAGCTCTCAGGATGCAGGATGGCCAAGACCTTATCCTGCCATGATGTGAGCTGTAAGGGAGGAGGTGGGGGCCCACCGTCAGTCTTCTGGAGCTGCAGCTGGTACCTGGAAGCTTTGGAACAGACCTTCCCCCGAGGTTGTTCCACCTCTTCCTGATGTCGTCCCTTGTGCGTGGGGTGGGCCCTACAGAATTCACTCTGTCAACTACCCTTTGCTACATTTCCATGTGATGGGGAGTAAATGGAGTGAAGGGGTGTAAATGGGTATGATGTGGGTGTATTGAGGGTGTGAGATATTTGCTCAGTGAGAAATGGAGGGGTGCCAGTTATATTGGAATTTTTCTTTTTTTGAGCACTCTGGATGGTGTATTTTGAGAGGGGGTTGAAAAGAATTGTGGTGGGTGAAGGGGTGTGTTTGATAGTGTGGTTTGTAGGTGTGTCAGGTGTGTGAATGTGTGTCAGCTAAGTTGTTTTCAAATTCATCCAGTATGGTGGTGTGTATTTCTATGGTGGCTGTGAACTGCCATGATTCAGACTGCCATTGGAGGACTGCCATGGCATGACCACCACTGCAATGTTGTACTTGTGATAGGTTCAGTGGTTGATTAACAGACTGCAGTGCTGGTGGTCGGGCCGCCTATTTCCTACCCTCCAACATACTGGTGGTGGTGTTTTTATGGCTGGCTTTTGCCGGCCCTGGCTGTGTAACTCATAATATGGCAGTCTTAGTGACCACCCACATGATGGTCTTTGGTGCCAGTCCATCTGCCAAACTCGTAATGAGGCCCTTTGCCCCTTTTGAGCTTGGCACGGACAGCACTGTGCTGATCCTTTGTTGCATAATTTATGCATCACTTTAATTCTGAAAGGGTTTTGTTTTGACTTATACTGAGTGATCCCTTGAGTCTGGACAAAGCTAACCTTCTCTGAAGTGTTATAATGATAGAGAAACACGTGTCAGAGTGTTGCTTTTACTGATTCCAGGTGGGCTTGGATGGGATTTTACCAGTCCAAACTACAATACTGTACCTGGAGTGGTTAAAGGCTTTTGTCATTTTACAGCTCAGCAAGAATGGCACTTGACCAATCCTATGCTTAAAAATGTTTCTGTACAAATGCCGAAAGACTTTGGCCTATATTTGGAAGGAACTTGTGCCGCCACTGTGCAATCAGTTCTCCACACTGCTCCATATCTACAAACTGACGCTTTGGGCCCAATCCATCAGTTTGTTGAAGCCTGTGTCACATTATACCTGCGCCAGGTATAATGTATGCAGGGTAGGTGTTCTTTTGTAAAAAGCCAGGGCGAACTGACACAGTGAAATGTACAACTTCTCACAGCATCACTTTATGACTTGACTGCATCAAAATCCCTACGCCTGCTCAGACCAGGCATAATGATTGACACAGGACATTTAAAATGGGATTCACTTCTATGTTCAGATGCATTGCTAAAGCTGCATCAGTCTTATAACGCAACCCCAGCAATGTGTCACTTTAGCACCAACAGAATTTCTGGCGCATCCATAAATCCTTGCGGTATGGATCCCTGTATTGTAAATACAGTGCGCCTGTGACATTCTTAGGGTATTTGTGGCAGGTGCAAGAAATCTGACGCATCAATGCTGATGCGTCAGTTGTTGTAAATATGCCCCTTTGTCCCTTTCTAGTTTTGCATGGATAGCACTGTGCTGATCCTATGATTAAAAACTTTGCTAGAAAAACAGACATTGGAGGTGAGCAAATCTAGAGTGCCGCTGGTGTAGCAGGAAGCTCCTTACTGGAGCTGATCTCCACCTACACTTAGGAACTACCCAGAGTTCTCTCTTCTTTTTTGCATGATTTATGTGTCACTGTAACTCTGAAAGAGTTTTGTGCATAAACATAAATGTATATATATACTGGCGGTCGCCAGTAGGTAGTTATATTTAGGACCATGTTTTCCTAGAAAAGCCATTTTTTGGACTTGCCTATATCGTTGGTGCTGTTTTCTTCACAATTTTCTTTTTTTTTAAAGTGTGCCAGTGATTCTTGTTGTGCACGGAAAGTTTTGGGGTGATCTGTCAAGCGGGGGCGAGAAAAAGGAGGGGTCAAATATTTGCAAGTTCCATGTTAATTTCCCATAGACTCTTTAGACATGCCTACAATCTGAGCCGCTGGATGGAATTACACCAAATTTGGCAGAAAGGTAGTTTTTGGTCCGCAGAAGCCCCTTTTTGTTATTTGGTGTAAATCTTCTCAGTAGTTTATGAGAAATTAAGGAAAATCCAAATTTTCATGTCTAGGGTCCCAAATATTAGCGAATATTTGCGAATATTTGCGAATGTGCATGCGACTAGAAGCACTCTAAATGGCTGGCCACAACCTGAACAGAAAGTTGTGGCAGCCATCTTACGGGCCCAAGACGCAGTTCCCGGGCCTGAAAACCAAAATTAAAAGTAGTAAAAGGGGTTAGGATGGAGGTACCCTGACCCCAGGTGTGTGATAAAGGGGTCTTTGAGGGTCAAATTATGGGTTTTAAATGATTTTTCTTCACCATGCGTAATATTCGTGAATATTCTCAGTCTCAAATATATGCAAATAAGCAAAGGTGGGTCTGTGAGTGGGTTCCCAAATCTTTGAGTGGGTCGTGAGCGGGTGTGTGAGTTGCTGAGTGGCGATTCTGGCCCCAAGAACCCCATCGCCTGGGGCCAAGTCTTAATTAAATGGAGGAGGGGCCCCTCCACTGGCTGATTTTGGCCCTGGGGACCCCATTACCTGGGGCATGACCACCTCTCCTGGGTGCCCCGCAGGAAACCCACAGTGTAATAGGACCGCTGGGGGAGCCTCAAGGCCTCCAAACTCCCACCCAGCTCCCCACCTCCTGAGGGAGCCTGCATTGCTGTCACGGACCGGGAGCTGCCAAACATGCAGCTCCCTGTCTGTGAGAGCAATCCTTTCCTCTATTTCCCTGCCTACATGTTTTCGGGCAGGGAAACAGAGGAAACCTCTGCTTCCAACAGGTGATAGCGGTTTGACAGCTCTTGCTTGCTGGGAGTAGAGTTGTGTTTGTTCTGACTTGGCGGGAGCTGTTAAACAGATATATCCTGGGGGTGGGACCTAGCAGGAGCTCAGACTGGCTGGGTGGTGGTCCCCAGGGCCATTATTTGCTTCATGAGGGGGCTATATGGCCCCCCTCCTTCATTTTAACTAAGTCCTGTGGATACAGTGGTACCCAGGGATGGGGGTCTGCCACAAAGCATTTTATTTCGGCCCCAGGTTAGAGGCAGTCCCTGGGGCTGGGGCCCCGGGAGGTGGTGACCCCGCATACTATTGAATTTAAGCCCTGGGGAGGTGGCGTCCCCAGGGCATAAATAAATCCAGGAGTGAGGCCCCGTGAGCCTCCCTCATTTATGTTTCATATGCCCCCGGTACCTGGCCCACCTGGAGGTTTACTAAACAAGCACGGAGACCGCATTTGGCTTTTTTTTACATTTTTGCCGCAAATTTGCAATGTGATTACGAATTTGTAGCAATTAGGTTTTTTTTAGAGTGCTTTTTTGCCCTGGCGGGATCTCTCTGGGACCCCGACACCAAAGCTAAGGAGTCAGGGTGTCCCTACCCTGGCCCCTTTTTAAAAGAAATCTGTTTTCTGGGACTCAATTGAAGCCGAGTCCCAAGATGGCTGTCAATACTTTCTGGTTGAAGTGTTGGCAGCCAATCAGATCTCAGCACGAGAATGGGAGTATTTGTGAATCCTTCACGCCTCTAAATAGCTATATTTCTTTTTTTTTTTATATCTCAAAAACTACTGAGCAGATTTACGCCAAACAACAAAAGCTACCCTTCTGCCAAATTTGGTGTAATTACGTCCAGCAGTTTAGGCTGTAGTTGTGTTCAAAATCCCTATTGGGAAATACCCTTTTTTTCACCCAGCCTCCTTTTTCTCAGCCCCAGTTTGACAGATCACCCCCAAACTTGCCATGTACAACAAGATTCTTCAGAACACTTCTTTTGGAAAATTTTGTGAAGATCCGTCAAATGGCACTAAAGATATAGGCAAGTAAAAAACACTTGTTCAATAGAAACATTGTCCTAACTATAACTAATTCATTAACATGTATGTATATATTTACACACACACACACACATAAATATATATATATATATATATATACACTACATAATTTTGTCCTTTTTTTCACAGGTTTTGTCCTTTTTTCAGAGGTTTCACCTCTTTAGTACCAGTTTAGAACCCAAATATAGCAATAAAAAACAATGGGTAACTTTTAATCTGATTGAGGTGGAAGCAATGGGCCTCATTTACTAGGAGCTTGCACGGCTGTTGTGTATAATTTATTTTTTGATGCAGCGGTGGCGCAATCATTGCTTCACAATGTTCGGTGTCTACAAACTGATGCATTGGGCCCGATGCGTCAGTATGTAGAGGCCTGCATCACATTTTACCTGAGCCAGGTATAGTGTATGCAGGGTAGGCGTTTCAATATTAAAAGCCACGTAGAATTGATGCAGTGAAAATTTACAACTTTTTACTGCATCGCTCCGCAACTAGACTGTGTCAAAATGTTTACGCCTGCTCAGACCAGGTATAAGTATTGACACAGGGCTTTTAGCACTGGACTCTCCTGTGTGTTCTGAAGCATTGCTAGAGTTGCATCAGTTTTGCAACGCAACTCCAGCAATGAGTCACTTTAGCACCAACAGAGGTAGCAGAAGTCCTGATGCATCCATGAAAACGTGCCATGGAGCTCTGTATTGTGAATACCATCCATTGCATCACTGGGGTATTTGTGGCAGACCCAAGAAATCAGATGCATCAATGCCGATGCATCAGATTCTTGTAAATGAAGCCCAATATGTTTTGGTAAAATCTGCAGACTATGCAGAAGTTGATGAATTATGTGGAAAATGTGGCAAATCCATGATTATACAAAAATGCATCAGCTGCAAGATCACATATTTCCAGTGTCCATGGATATAGCTTCTGGAAAATAGGAAGGCACAATCTAGCTTTTCAGATTTTACAGTAGCAAACCTCAACATAATTTCCCAGCTCCAAAAGATATTTGAAAAGGTGCCGATTGTTTCCATAGGTGGGAACTGGAAACCTTTTGAAGATTTGACAGAGAATCTTTAGTCATTATTGTTGGCTCTTTTATAAAATAAAAATGAGATCAGAAGGATCCCAAAACTAACTATAGAAATAATTATGGGCTGGGCTACATGAGTCTCTTATTCATTGCATTAACCGTAGGACATGAGTTTTGGCTAATATTACATTGGTAGGCTCTCTAACTGCCCTTTAGTCATCTATATTTGTGTACAGTAGTTCTATTTACTTGAGCTGTTCACGTAGCCCCATATGGAAACCGTATTATTTTTACACCACAACCAGAACCTTGAATTAGTATATGTAAAGAGAGATTGCAAACCTTTTGAAACGTAAAGACGCACTCATGGAGAAAATATGGCCGTTGAGACAAACACACGTTGACCAGTACAGGAGTGAGTAAGGTAGGTGGAAGAATATGAAGACAAAAAGGAGATGTCTGAAATAGTGATTAGTAAAGATGTCCTTTAATGACCACAGAGTGAAGTTTATATTCTGTCATTCTCTCCCCTGATACATGCCCCTAAATATAACACAAGCAGGCTATATTTTCCAATAGAGGTTTGTGTGAAATATATGTAATTTGGGTAAAATAATTCAACATGTTATATATTTTAAGAGGCTGGGATCAGTCTCGAGCTTAAGTTAACTTTTTGGGAAAGGCGTCAAAAATATCCCTAACTAAAAATTTGAAAGAAATTCAATTTATTGGGGGAAGTCTGCAAACTTTCTGTTAATAATTTTGCAGAGTAAATATGATCATATAATACTAAAATAATAAATCTATAGCTAGGTGAAGTTCAAGAGAGGGTCCTACTACCTTCGAGTTTTCAAGACTGTATCAGCATCAAAGAAAGCGCACCAACCAGAATAGTGCGGTCCTTGAGCTGTGAATAAGGATTGGAGAATGTGCTCAGTAAGGCAGAATAAGACTACCCATCTGCAAGTTCGTGAATACCTCACGTGGTCCACAGCTGACTCTGCAAGTCTTGGTCCGATTGGCTCCTATTTTGTAAGTGTGTTTGGCTTTCATAGACCTTGAAAGAATTCAAGAATTCCGAACTGAATTACTGGAGGTTTCATTTTCTTCCCGGAAATGCTACTACTTATAGGGAGACATGTTTGATCGTTCTTGTAGTAGAAGAGCAAGATCTTTTATTACATACTGTTTTTTATGAAGAGCATGCCCTTTAGTCCTGCTTTTGAAACAATAGAAATAATTGCAAAATATTTTCCATCAAACATACTGTATCTTATGGAGTTCATCTCTGCCAAGCAATACTAAAGGACTGAATATGAGTTCCCTTAAAATCCTAGGGCTCGGAATTTATCGGGTGCGATATATAGTACCTATTCTCCGTTTTTTCTCAGTAATGGGGAATAACAAATGGATTTTGGTGCTGACTACACCAAAACATACCAGGATTTTTTTCCTTTTTTCACTTCCAGCAGGATTGATCTGCTGAAATTTAAATTTAAGGGTGGGTGAATACGTTATCAAACGTGGTAACTACCAAAACTATACTACTTAAAACTGGATCCCTGAACAAACAGGTGTTTGCAGGAGGACCACAATTTAGTGGGGTGCTTGTAAACACACCATTTGTATTGAAGTGAAACATTGATATGAAATTCCTTAATGGAATTACCAGTGCAGAAACTTTGGCCAGAATATTCTAATCTAATCAAAAAATCGTCTGGTGTAGAGAATCAAACAATTCTCCTTAAAGAGTCCCACAGCTCAAACAATCGCCAACAATAGGGAATGAATACTAGGCATTCCTGAATGTTATTTTGTTTGATGATGGCTGCTAGGATATTGACTGTGGTAACGCGTCCAGCCCTTATAAATTACCTGTACCTGGACACGTTGGAGGTCGGTGAACCTTTTAGCCAAGTTGGGCTCTCCTCATCCTAGAATAGTCAAATCGCTTAAACCAATAATCAATAACTATTGTAATCGATATCCAATACTCTATTTCGAGGTCAGAATAACACATTAGGAATCAATAACAGTCGGTATTTTGACGCAACATGACCTCCCAGTCATGAATAACCACACCAGTTTATTAAAAGTTAATGAGTTTATTTCCCTATATTAACAAAGCTAAGACAATATATATGAGTCTCAAAATCAAATGATATACATATACGAACATTACTAGCTGTCCATAGCGGCAGAAGAAACGCAATCTACCCAAAATCGGAAATATAATACACTCAGTTATTGCAATGCAAATCACTAATATGAGTAACTGAATTTGACTAATTGCATACATCGGTCAGCATAACAAGATTTCAATTCAACATGGTGCGTCAAGTGAATACCTCGACTAACCTCTAATTAGCATTGGCATGTGGGGCTTCAGGCAAAACGAATTTAGTTAACACAAATTTGGAAAACTTCTAGCTTGGGCCCTATCAAAATAAGCAGTTGGTACCTAAAAGGAAAAACACAATGCATAATACAGTTATCCTTTCATATTTACCAAATACAATCAGCATTCAAGAAAGTCTTCGTCCTTCAGGTACCGGTTCGATCAGCATGGGGCAGATTTCAAAGGGGCAAAATTAAGGGCAAATTTCCTTGCGGCAGCAAGGAGAATGGGGCAAAAGTTACTGCATGGCCAAGACGGGGCAATTTAAAGTTACAGTCTCTACGGTGAGAATTCTTAAAGTCTTTTTCTCTGGAATAGAGAAAAGGGGATCAGGATGTCATCTAAGATGGCGTCTGGCATTTGGCTTCAAAGATGGCATCAAGGAAAATGGCTGACTTCTCTTTGTCCGGTGGGTTTAAGTAAGAAACATTCCAAATTCAGCAGGGTCTTCCATTGGAGGATTCATAGGGTGGCTTCAATTTGACCAATGAATAGTGTCTTTCTCCTAGTACTCATTTATGCATACATTGTCCTTGGAGCCTTGGAACACAAGTTGCAACAAAGTTTGCCAATTAATTTTATCACAGTGTCCTTATTGTCTGCACCTGCAGAAACTGACCTTGCTTAAAAGGGATGAAACCATCCTAGCACGAAACCTTGGAGATAAGTTTGTTAGTCATTTCTACTGGAAAAATACAACCTTTAAAGTGAAATAATATATTTTGTTAGTGCAAGTGAAAAACACGCAGTTAAATTTGAGACCAGGCGACTAGGCCAAAGCCTCTACTAAATTTAAGCTAAGCATAAAACAGTTTCAATCAAGAAAATCATAGAACACATTTGCAATTATGACAGATTACTACATTTGTCAATTCTTCATGATTAATTAAGTTTGTTTATAATAATGGCGAACTACTCCGAGGGCACAATTTCCCACGTACATTATTTTCTTTGCTAAAATCACACTACATTATACGATTTTGGTTACATGATATATGAATATATGTTGGTCCTTCTTTTTCTGCATCATCAATCCCTCCTCTGATGACTAATTATGTCATCACATCAAATCTTCCACCACAAATTTTATTCCATTAAAATTCTGTTTTAGTAATTTGGCACTTCAGTCAATTCCCTCTTTCTTTTGGTTCCCTTTGATTTTTCTCTGTATATTTCTACTATTTTGTTTTCTATTTTCTCTTCTCTTCTCCTTTTGTTTCTTGTTTTCAATATTTTAATAGCTTTCCATATTCACCAAATACCTAATAAACAAATTAATACTATTAATATTCCTTTTACTATTTTCAGTAACAATCCATTCCAAATGTTGCTGAGCCAATTTCCCACAGAAGCAAATCCTTTTCCAACCTTCTCCCATACTCCTGGTTCTTTCAACTCCTTCAAATCTGTACTTTCGTTAGTTAAATTTGTAAGCAATTTTCTAATTTGCCCACTGTTGTCTGGAATATAAGTACAACAATGACGTGTACCAAGCATTTTGCAAACGCCGCCATCCTTTGCTAAAAGAATGTCTAAGGCAAGCCGATTTTGAAGAGTCATAGCTCTTTCTGCAGCAAGTTTAGCATCCATCAGGATTATAGCTCCTGAGAATTTTGTCAGCATGTTATCCACAATGGTAGACAACATTCGTATTTTAATTGAATTCAATATGACTCCCACTCAAGGAATCATTTCTCCAAATATATCTCCTACCACACCAGAAGCTGTCTCCCTTTTCTGAACATGATGTGATTCAGACAGCTTTGGGAATTTCTTTAAGTCATCCAATTGATAAACCTTTGGGAACACTATTCCCAAATAACATCTCCCATACCATCCTTTTGGAAGACGATAATAGGCGTTAAGTCCACAAATATAATATACCCCTGGAATAACTGGGTCTTGTCCATTCAGCATGAACGTCCATTTGGGTTGAAACAAAAACGTTTGTTTACATTCACTCGTTCCCACAAAGACTGTGTCATAATATGATTTATGTCTATGTACACAGAACCTCCCTACGTGTAATGCATCTAAAGCTATTTTCCCTTGTGTCTTTATCGCGGCAAAAGCATAATTATCTACAGATGTCCTCTTGTGTAATTCCCTTTCTAATTTCTCCTTCCCCGCTTTCCTCCTATCGTCAGTGTGATCTAAAAAGCTTATCTCCATCGGTGAAAGCAAGCATGTAAGGTTTTCTCTGTGAGCGTAAGCTGTGTGAAAAGGCGACAATGGCTCAAAGAAACCCCTCATTAATTTTATATAATAATCTCTTGCTACTTTACTCAGGTACTCTATTATAGGGATATATGCGAATACAACATCTTGATTGGAATAAAAATAGTGAATATACTCCTGGCCATAAAATCTGGTCATTATTAAACTACATGTAATTCCATACGTAAGAGGCATGCTTTGATATATCACCCCTTCCACTACTGTGGTAGGTATTTGTGTGCATACATAACAATCTTTCGCATCCATTGTCTCAACATACTCACTCAACAAGCGATAGAAAACGTTGGACGAAAGTTCCTTCTTATCATGCAAATGTCTTTCATCTTGTTCGAGTTTCTTCAAAGGAGTTAGTTCAGTAATAGGTTTAGAAGTAGAAGCATCATTCGCGTCTCTCTCATTCCCTCCATGCATTCCAAGAATTATTGCCATGACTGTTAGTACACATGCAGTTATTAGACCTATACACATGTATTTACAACACTTCATCTTATTTCCCTGTGTAGTGTAGCCTGTCATGATCTATATAGAATCAGAAAGTTGAAGACACTTTTATCAAATCAGATTTGCAGATATATATAAAGCTGAACGAGTTCAATGTTCACACGATTTTCTTTAGCAGCATTAGTCTCTTATCGGTTTAGCAGCTTTTTCTCAAGATCGGTTTCAAAGTCAGTCAAGTTAGCAATGTCTCATCCGGTTTCAAAAGTTAATCAGGTTATCAATGTCTTATTCGGTAAAGTTCATGGAATTTCACTTCTCAAGTGCCAAAGTGACGTTCTGCTTCTTCGTTCTCAAGACTGAGAGATAGGAATTCGTCTGACCAATCGTTAGTGGCTATGTATGCCCACTCCGGACCAGAATATCTTCTGCTCGGTATTCTTTTCCTTTTCAATTTTGCATCTCTTTTTGATTCTCTTTCGCTGGTACTTTCTTCCTTGGCCGGGTCTTTCTCTTCACTTGGTGTTGTTATTGCAACAGACACTTCTTTTCTTTTCTCTTTCAACTTTGGCCCTTCAGTTTCGTTTAATATTTCCCTAGTTCTTAATTTCACTGGCGATATGCCTTGTCTCCGTTTCGCACTGTTTTCACCTGATGGACCTGCAACCTGTTCTGGAAGAGTTTGAACAGTTTCACTCTGTCCTGTCTTGTCTTCTCCCCCTAGGAGGTCAATCAGGTTTTCCTTTTCTTTTCCTGTATCATCTGCTTCTGGGAAAGCCCTCCTCTGATCAGGCTCTCCTGCTCCTTCACTTGTCTCAGGCTCTTTATCACCTTCAGGATCTTTGTCACTTCCTGAGGCTTCTCCTTGGTCCTCCTCAAACGAATCAGTTGTTTCTTCCTCAGAAAATATCTCTCCCTCTTCTATTTCTGCTTGTTCGCCTCCAGGTTCTCTTTGTTCTGTCTCGGTGCCTGGTACTTTCTTGTCAGTCACTGGCGATTTCAGCGCTTCAACTTCCTCTTCTGTGGGGCACGTCACCCTTTTCGTATGACTGGCATGAATCCAGTTGGGAACTCCCGCACACTTCACAGCGGTGGTAGTTGTCAGAATCACTTGGAAAGGTCCTTTCCAACGGGGTTCCAGACACAACTTCCTCACGTGCTTCTTTATCATGACCCAGTCACCTGCTTTCAGGGTGTGTCCTGGACCTTGGATCGGTGGCAAGGTGGTTGCCTCCACCTGGTGAGAAAAAGAGCGTACCACATCAGCTAGACCTTTGCAGTAGTCCAACACCATATCATCCGTAATATTCAAAAGAGCATTTGCAGGAACCGCTGGAAGCCTCATGGCTCTGCCCATGAGGATCTCGTGCGGTGACAGTCCAGTCTTTCTATCAGGGGTGTTTCTCATTGACATTAACACCAAGGGCAATGCGTCAGGCCATTTCAAGTTTGTTGATGCACATATTTTCGCCATCCTCTACTTCAATGTGCCTTTCATTTGCTCTACTAGTCCTGATGCTTCAGGGCGGTCGCTACAATGCAATTTTTGCTCAATGTTCAGCGCTGCACAAAGTAATTTTATTACTTCGTTATTGAAGTGACTTCCCCTATCTGATTCTAAGGAGATCAGGAATCCGAAACGTGGTATTAGTTCTCTCAAGAGTAGTTTTGCAATTGTAAGGCTGTCATTTCTACATGTGGGGTATGCTTCAATCCAGTGACAAAAAATACACACAATCACCAACACATACATCAAGCCTCCATGCACAGGCATCTCAATAAAATCTATTTGCATCCTGCTGAATGGACCACCTGCTCTTGTAATGTGGCTCAAATTTACTACTGTTCCCTTCCCTGCATTCATTTGTTGGCAAATGATGCAACAATGGCAAACTGCTTCCGCAACTTGACAGAATTTGGGATTAAACCAATCAATTTTGAATAGTCTAACCATGGCATCCCTTCCAAGATGGGCTTGTCCATGATACAGTCTGGCCAACTGCGTCAAAAGACTGTTTGGTAGAACCAATCTCCCTTCACTTGAAACCCACAAATCATCTGGTTTCTTTACGCATTGTAATCTACTCCATGAGAGTTTCTCATCTTCACTAACATCGTTCTGTAGGGATTTCAATTCATTGATTGTATCTACAACCTTTAGAGCAAAAGTTTCACTTGGTTCAAGCTCTGGCTCATTTATCAAGTTCCATTCATCTCTGAGCAATATACAGTTCAATGCGCAAAACCTTGCGACTTGATCTGCATAGCCATTTCCCAAAGAAACATAGGGGGTCATTCCGACCCCAGCGGGCGGCGGGCGCCGCCCACCTGGCAGGAACCGCCACTTGGCCGCTCCGCGGTCAAAAGACCGCAGAGGCCATTCTGACTTTCCCGCTGGCCTGGCGGGCGCCCGCCAAGGGAGCGCCCGCCGGCCCAGCGGGAAAGGCCCTGCAACACAGAAGCCGGCTCCGAATGGAGCTGGCGGTGTTGCAGGGGTGCGACGGGTGCAGTTGCACCCGACGCGATTTTCACTGTCTGCTATGCAGACAGTGAAAATCATGCTGGGGCCCTGTTAGGGGGGCCCTGTTAGGGGGCCCCTGCACTGCCCATGCCAGTGGCCCCACGACACCCGTTCCGGCCATCCTGTTCCTGGCGGTAAAAAACACCAGAAACAGGCTGGCGGGAAGGGGGTCGGAATCCCCATGGCGGCGCTGCTTGCAGCGCCTCCATGGAGGTTCAGCCCAGCCAGGGGAAATCCGGCGGGAAACCACCGGATCCCGTTTTCTGACCGCGGCTTTACCGCCGCGGTCAGAATGGGCAGGAAAGCACCGCCAGCCTGTTGGCGGTGCTTTCCGTCGTTCACGGCCCTGGCGGGTTTTACCGCCAGGGTCGGAATGACCCCCATAGTCTTGTGATTTTGAGTGTGCACTGCATTTTACCACTGCTACTTCTCCTGGTAACTGGATGGCATGTAACAATTCTCTTATTCTTTCACCATTTTTCACTGGTGATCCTGAAGAGGTCATGATGCCTCTTTGTAACCACAACTGTCCAAAGTCATGCACCATTCCAAATCCGTACTGACTGTCAGTGTAAATGGTGACTTTCATTAATGCGGAAAGTTGACAAGCTCTAGTAAGTGCTACCAATTCTGCTACTTGTGCAGAGTACACTCCTTGAAGCCAAGATGCTTCCAGAACACCTGTTATTGTACATACAGCATATCCTGCTTTCAATATTCCCAGTGCATCTCTTAAACATGAACCATCAACAAAAATAACTTGATCGTTTTCTTCCAATCGGGTGTCTTTGATATCAGGTCTTGGGTTTGTACAAAATTCAGTCACCTGAAGACAGTCGTGCTCGATGTCTTCAGCGTTCTCAATTTCGTCATTTTCACTCAGAAACAAGGTTGCTGGATTCAACGTAGTGCACCTTTTCAGCTGCAAATTAGGTGAACCCAAAATTATTGTCTCGTACCTTGTAAGCCTAGCACCGGTCATGTGCTGTATTCGGGAATGTGTCAAAAGTATCTCGACTGAGGGAAGGGCCATGACTGTTAAAGGATGTCCCATCACTAGTCCTTCACTCTGATTTAGGTTGATACCAACTGCTGCTACGGCACACAAGCACCCTGGCAGTGCTGCTGCGACCGGATCCAAAGTAGCTGAAAAATATGCTACTGGTCTGTTTACGCCACCATGGGCTTGAGTCAAGACAGACAAGGAACATGCATCACGTTCATGACAAAACAATGTAAAAGGCTTTGTGTAATCAGGCATACCTAAAGCTGGAGCCCTGCACATGCATTCCTTTAATTCTATGAAAGCATCCATCTCATCTCTTTTCAGCTCTATTTCATCCAGCGCATCTTTCTGGGTCAGTTTCAGTAAAGGTTTTGCTAGAGTTGAGAAATTGGGAATCCATTGGCGACAGTAGCTCACCATTCCCAAAAACTTTCTCACCTCTCTTCTCGTCTTCGGTCGACTCATTTGAAGTACACTTGTTATTCTCTCTTTCATAATTCTTCTCGACCCTTTCTCTATTTGGTGACCCAAATATTTCACTTTCTTCTGGCAGAACTGTAATTTTGAAGGGGACACTTTGTGTCCGTTCCTTCCCAAATGGTTCAATAGGGCAATGGTGTCAGCTGTACAGTCATTTTCTGTTTTAGATGCAATCAGCAAATCGTCAATGTACTGTACCAAGGTTTATTTGAATGGTAATTCCAATGATTCCAAATCCTTCTTTAGAATCTGATTGAAAATTGATGGTGACTCCGAAAACCCTTGAGGAATTCGACACCAACTGTAGACCCTGTCCAAGAATTTGAAACAAAAGAGAAATTGGCTGTCCTCATGAAGAGGCACAGAAAAGAATGTTTGTGACAAGTCGATGACTGAGAACCACTCTGCATCACAGAGAATTTGAAACATTATCACAGCTGGATTTAGTACTACGGGACAACATTTGACTATTATGCCATTAATTATCCTCAAATCCTGAACAATCCAGACCTTTCCACTCAGTTTTATTAGTCCCATGATTGGTGAATTACATGGACTACTTAGCACTTCTTTCAGTACTCCCTGTTTCACAAACTCATCAATAAGTTGGGCGACTTTCATGATGGTGTCTTGTGCCATATGGTATTGTGGGGTCTGGGGAAAATGTACATTGGGTTTTACGGTCACTTTTACTGGTTCTACTCATTTGACCAATCCTACTTCTTTCCCTGTCATATCCCACACTTCCTTTTCAACTGTTTCCTGTAACTCAGCAGGAATATCTGCTTCAGTGAGCATTGGATAAAGAGTAATCAGGGGATACTCTTCATTGACAGTTTCCACTTCGTCTCCTCCTAAACTGTCCTCTTCTTCCTCATCACTGTTTGTCTGAATTTTAATTCCATCATTTGAACACATAATCGAGCATCCCAATTTACACAATAAATCTCTCCCTAATAATGATATCGGGCTTGAGTCACACACCACGAATTTATGTGACCCTTGATAGTTACCAATTCTGACTTGTACTGGGTCTGTGATTGGGTTTGTCAGGTACCTATTTGCTACTCCCACTACTTGAACTGTTCTCCCTGAAAGTGGCAAATTTGGTACTTCGATGCTTCTAACTGTAGAGCGTGTAGCTCCGGTGTCAACCAAGAACGAAACACGGTGACCCATAACTCTCCCTTTCGCATACGGACCCTTTTGATCAACTTCCAAGGATGCTGCAAGCATACAATTTCCCTCCTCATCTGAACTTTCACTCTCCCACGAATCGTTTATTCCATTCTCACTGTGTAACGGGAATTGGTGTACTGTGTCACTTTGGTTCATTCCTTGACCCACGACCTGTTGAGGAAGCATTACTTGTTGCTGATTCATTGGTGCTAAGGGTATTTGCATTTGCTGATTAGGTACCATAGGAAACTGCTGTTGCATTGGCTGCAACTGTGCCATTTGTGCACGGGGCATTTGCACCTGCTGTGGTTGTATGGGTTGTAAACCATGCATCTGATTTACATTATTTTGAAAATTTGGATTTGGACCTCTCAATTTCGGTCCTCTCATATTCTGAAATGCATTGACATCATTGTTTTGCTGACCTACACCTTCCTGCACCATCATTGGGCACTCCCGTTTCCAATGCCCGACGATTCCGCACTTGTGACATGGCATCACTTTCTTCATTGCCTGTATACCATTTGGAATCATAACAGTATTTAAATCAGGACCATTATTCACAAAACCTCCTCGGCCACTGCCTCTCATTTGTGGCTGAAACATAGCATTTCCCTGCTGTTGCTGCTGCGGCAACTGTTGTTGAAAACCTTGTAAACCTTGCAAACCTGTCTGGGCTGCTCTAAGCTGCATCACCATCACCTTTTCTTTCAACCTTTTCTGCTTTGTCTCAATCTCATCACTGCAGTATTTTGCATAATTCAACACCTCATCAATCGACTTTGACTGCCAACAAATCAAATGCATTTTAATCATCTGGCTGATTTCGGGTCTCAACCCTTCCACAAATCTGAACACAAAATGGAGCATGTCCTTTGCCTCAATCGTTTCCGTGCCACTGTAATTTTTAAACGCTTTCAGCAATCTCTCATAGTACGCATGCATCGACTCTTTAACTTCTTGTGCCGTTCTGTCAATCCTCTGCCAATCCACATTTTTCGACGCAACTTTTGTTTTCAAGTGCTCAATCACCTTATGGTATAAACTCATTACCCTAGGTGACGGTGCACCCGTGTCCCTATCTCTTTCTGGTACACTTGTCGGCCAACCTACAGCCCTCTTACAATCTTCCCACAAATCTGCCGGAACCACAATTTCGAATAAGGTGTTCAGGTCTTCCCAAAGACATTTTGCGAGTTTCACAAATCTATCTGTTTGTTAATACCATTCAATCGGTTTCTCTCTTAATTTAGGGAAATCATCCATAAAGGATTGAATATCGCACCTGTGCCACAGTACGTGTACAAGTTTTCACCCTGCTGTTTCTCTCATTGGCAACATAGTTATCAGGTCGTCATTCTGTTGTGCCTTTTCATTCCGATCTGGGGTACTTTCTTTCTTTTTGTCCTTTTTCTTAACCCATCTACTTTCCCACTTGTCTAAACATCTCCAGACCTGCGCGCTCTGCAGTATCTCCTTAAGATGTGTTTTCATCCCTGCAGATCTCATGTGTTCAAAGTCTTTTGTCTCAAAGTCTAGCCTGTAACTTCTGCTCAAGTGTTTAGTCTTACCTATATCGATCTCGTTTCTGTCTGCGATTTCTTGTAACTTCTTATGTATGCTGCTCACTTCTCTTATAATCCTAGGGCACATATATCTCAGCTCTTCTTCTGTGTATGATTCTAACCTGTTCAGACCCATCGTTTCTTCTACTAGTTCATCTGCTTCCATGCCCAATCTTATTTTATTCAGGTATTCTTCTCCCTTCCTGCTGGATGTACTCTGTGGGGAGTTTAGACTGCTGAACCATTGTGTTAGCTGTTGTAAGTTCAGTCCCATCAGTGTAGCACTTACATCAACTGCTATTGATGGTTGCTGCAACATTTCAGTTTTTGAAGTTAACAGTACTATTAGTGGTGGATTTGACCTTACCACAGTTGACTGAGCACAAATTGGAATTGGGCTAAATTCCGACAAAGACCCAGGTCCATTTGGCAGTGTTCCTACCGGAGTCGTTCCTGGAGTGTTTTCTATGCATCTTCTCCCTGTCTCACTTTGTGTCATTACCCCCTGATCGCATACGTTTGGGTTTGCCTGTATATACAATGGTACTGGCGGACCTACAGTGATAGGCAGAGATATTGCTTCTGGATTCTGTCTGTTCCCCGAATTCTGTGGCATGTTAATCCCCACATTATGGTTCATCATTGCTGGCATACCTAACTGACTCTCTGTTACTCGAGTGTACCTCGGCACTTCCTGTACCTGCTTTTGAGGCATCAAAATTTGTGTTGATTCGGCTTGAATCAATGTCGGTCTTCGATAATTCTGTCCTCCCTGCGCCATTAAATCAGAAGTAATTCCCAGATTGTGCTCATCACAGCAGCGCCTTTGAACCTGCGGCTGATAATTATATCGGAACTGCTCTGCCTCTGTGATATTCTCAAATTCGGTGTCACATTACCTTGTATTGGTTCTGGAGGGGCAGTACTAGTGCTTGAGCCTTTTTTGCTTTCCACATATGGTGGCGGGCGATCGTTTAGCAATTGCATAATGAACTCCTCATCGTCTGACTCATCTGATCTTTTCGAATTTCTGTTGTTTTCTCTATCTCTGGACTGACTCCTGTTTGTTTTATAGGTAGCTTTCCTCCCTTCCGTCTCTTCTTCGTCAGTAATTGCTGGGAACAATTTAATTCCCTGCAGTACGTCTGATCTCCAAACCTTTTGTGTGCTATTCCATCTAGCATCCGCTAGTGTCTTTTCTACTTTTCTTATTCTTGTCTCAAATTTCTTTTGTTGTTGGTTTCTAGCTATTAGCTCCCAAATTGCTAATGCCTCAAACTGTGCTGGTCTTGGAGGTACTTTCATGTCGTATAGTGCGAACCTTAAATTCTCCAAGACTCTTAGATTAAACGATCCATGGATAGGGAACGCTACACTTCCATGCTTTTCTGTTAATTTGCACCATTGCTTTAGCCAAAGACATGGTGCGACACCCTTTTCTTCAATCACGATGTAAGCTGGTGTACCCTCAGGCGGTGTTTCTTCTCCTACATTTGCTTTAATATATACATCTCCCCTCAAAACACTCTTGAATGCTTTGAAAAATGTAATCTTTCCGTCTTTTATTTTTCTAAAATATGTAATCAATAAGTGACTTTAATTCCCGGAATACTCTTCGCTTGCCTTTCCCCACCAATTGCGCTTCACGGACTGCGTCCAATCCGTGCGCGACCCTTCTCACCAACCAACCTATCCCAGCGCGGCTCCTAGTGACGTCACACTCACACACTGCGACTGACAAAGTCCCGCGGCTTGTCCTCCTTCATTCAGCTTCACTCAAAACTAATTTCAGCAATATATCGCGAGCACTAACCAAAAAGAAGAAAACAAATCTGTCGGTTTACTACAGGAAGGGTAATACAATCACTTCAGAAACCTTAGGAATTTTTCACTGGCCTCGACAGTTATTCCATCTTTCTCGGTTTCCCACTCTCGCAAGCAAAATTTGACCCGCAAACTTTACTCTCAACTGATCAATGAACTATTCTAGTGCACCTTAGAATTCATCAAATCTCAAAGTTGAAAATGTTCTTTCATTCCTCAATATTCATACTGACTCGTTGACCACGCCCGATCAACCTATTAAACCGAACAGATTACAACATCAATCAAGTGTCTCATACACTTTTTCAACATACTCCTGAGTCTCTTGACCTCGCAGGGCCCGTCTCAACATCAACAACCACGTGGACAATTTTTTCCTGCACAAAGCGCTACACACATGTGAAGTTTGACGACTTCCCTACTCTCACACTTTGGAGTAACACTCCTCTAAAATCTTTTAATTGGGGTTCGTAACCCCCCTAAAATCCTCACAAACTTCCCAATTAATCTGCGGCAATAAGCTGTGCAAGCGCAAAACCCTAACTTCTCTCAGACCGTCACTAGAGACGCCGGAAACATTTTCACACCTCCATTTCCTCCATTCGCAAGCTCCGAGATTCCGGGAAAGTCATTGGGGATTTAGGGCATCACCATCTCTCCAACTTGTTTTATCAAAGAAAATTCTAACTTGACTCAGTCTATTGTTCGGATGGGGTCCCAAAGGGCCAAACCATCAATCTCTGCTACCATCTACTGGTAACACGTCCAGCCCTTATAAATTACCTGTACCTGGACACGTTGGAGGTCGGTGAACCTTTTAACCAAGTTGGGCTCTCCTCATCCTAGAATAGTCGAATCGCTTAAACCAATAATCAATACCTATTGTAATCGATATCCAATACTCTATTTCTAGGTCAGAATAACACATTAGGAATCAATAACAGTCGGTATTTTGACGCAACATGACCTTCCAGGCATGAATAACCACACCAGTTTATTAAAAGTTAATGAGTTTATTTCCCTATATTAACAAAGCTAAGACAATATATATGAGTCTCAAAATCAAATGATATACATATACGAACATTACTAGCTGTCCATAGCGGCAGAAGAAACGCAATCTACGCAAAATCTGAATTATAATACACTCGTTTATAGCAATGCAAATCACTAATATGAGTAACTGAATTTGACTAATTGCATACATCGGTCAGCATAACAAGATTTCAATTCAACATGGTGCGTCAAGTGAATACCTCGACTAACCTCTAATTAGCATTGGCATGTGGGGCTTCATGAAAAACGAATTTAGTCAACACAAATTTGGAAAACTTCTAGCTTGGGCCCTATCAAAATAAGCAGTTGGTACCTAAAAGGAAAAACACAGTGCATAATACAGTTATCCTTTCATATTTACCAAATACAATCAGCATTCAAGAAAGTCTTCGTCCTTCAGGTACCGGTTCGATCAGCATGGGGCAGATTTCAAAGGGGCAAAATTAAGGGCAAGTTTCCTTGCGGCAGCAAGGAGAATGGGGCAAAAGTTACTGCATGGGCAAGACGGGGCAATTTAAAGTTAAAGTCTCTAGGGTGAGAATTCTTAAAGTCTTTTTCTCTGGAATAGAGAAAAGGGCATCAGGATGTCGTCTAAGATGGCATCTGGAATTTGGCTTCAAAGATGGCATCAAGGAAAATGGCTGACTTCTCTTTGTCCGGTGGGTTTAAGTAAGAAACATTCCAAATTCAGCAGGGTCTCCCATTGGAGGATTCATAGGATGGCTTCAATTTGACCAATGAATAGTGCCTTTCTCCTAGTACTCATTTATGCATACATTGTCCTTGGAGCCTTGGAACACAAGTTGCAACAAAGTTTGCCAATTAATTTTATCACAGTGTCTTTATTGTCTGCACCCGCAGAAACTGACCTTGCTTAAAAAGAATGAAACCATCCTAGCACGAAACCTTGGAGATAAGTGCGTTAGTCATTTCTACTGGAAAAATACAACCTTTAAAGTGAAATAATATATTTTGTTAGTGCAAGTGAAAACCACGCAGTTAAATCTGAGACCAGGCGACTAGGCCAAAGCCTCTACTAAATTTAAGCTAAGCATAAAACAGTTTCAATCAAGAAAATCATAGAACACATTTGCAATTATGACGGATTACTACATTTGTCAATTCTTCATGATTAATTAAGCTTGTTTATAATAATGGCGAACTACTCCGAGGGCACAATTTCCCACGTACATTAATTTCTTTGCTAAAATCACACTACATTATACGATTTTGGTTACATGATATATGAATATATGTTGGTCCTTCTTTTTCTGCGTCATCAACTGTGACATCATTCACTCAATGGGCCTTTCAAGCAAGGCCAAATAAGCTGAGCAGACCAAGCTCAAGGAAATGTGTCCCAAACGATCCTTTGTTGATACAATATGCAGGAGACAGCAGTTGCATCAATGTTCACACAAGATCACACACTGTTCTGGTTTATTCTGAGGTGCAGCATTTTTTATGAAATTTTTGCACCTGGCCGTTTCTGAGCAAAATGCCATCTAGTGCAAAGGGGCGCATTGCCATTTTATGTTAATGAGCAAAAAAGGGCATTGTGCGCAATAATATTTTTAAGAATTTGGTGGCAATTGAAGTATCCCTCTTAAAGGGATCGCTCAACATATGTGACTTTTTATAGCTGCTTTAGTGTGGTTAATGCCTTCTGACTAGGATACCGAACATGCACCATTTTTAAGTGCTCTAACACACAGTTATATGTATACACTCTGACATCTCTGAGGAAAATTTAAGATTGTCCTTTTCTCTTAAATAAAACATAGCTAAAACAACAGCTGTAAGACAAATGGGCCCATATTTATGGAAAATGGTGCACAACTGCGCTAACGTAGTTGCGCGTAATTTTTTTTAATGCCAGTTAACGCTATTCCCTAATGCCATCCATGTGCCATATTTATAAAATGACACACAAGGGCGCATAGGAATGGCTAGCGTCTCAAAAAAAGATGCGAGCCGGTGAGGGATGACTATAGGGGAAATGGTGCTAATGGGTCAAAAATGATGTTAGGATGGTTAGCGGCAAAATATCTGCCGCTAGTCAGCCTAGCGTCATTTTTTGACAAAAAAGACGCCAAAAAATGACTCCTTTTTATACTTAGACAGGAGTCATTACCCCTAGCCCAATGCCCACCACAGGGGACCAGTGTCCCCTGGGCAAGCCCTACATACCCAGTGCCAGGCGGGGAGACCCATGTAAGGGGCACCAATGGCACACCACACACATACAGAAACACTTACCTGCAACATACCTAGGATGGGCTCCCTCCTCCTGTATTGTCCCTGTGGTGTGGGTGGCGGTGTTGCTGGGGCTTGGGGTAGGCATCTTTGTGCCTATTCCATGGAGTTTCCCTATGGAAATGGGCCTACCTGCACTTTAACACCTGGTCTGACTATGCGTTAAATAATGAAGCTAAACAGGCTTAGTGCCATTATTTAGGCCTGCCTCCCAGTTGCGCGTTGTTTCCGCGTCGGGAGTTAAATATGGCACTGGGGGGCTAAGTTTTTTTAGGAAGGGAATGCCTACTTTGCATCTCATTGACGCAAGGTGGGTTGGCGCTTCCTAAAAATGGTGCTAACTCCAGTCTAGCGTCAAAGTATAAATATGGAGTTAGGTTAGCGCCGCTTTCACAACAACATAAATTATGGTAAGGCGACGCAAGCCTTCCATAAATATAAATATAAATATGGGCCACAGATTGATGTCATGCTCATGTTTTGTCTGGAATACCAAACATGAACCCTGTCATTCATACAAAGCAACAGGATGTGGGGAGATAAGTATATTAAACCTCAACAAAAGCCATGGATTAGTGTAAGAAAATTAATACTAACATTAACAGTATATGTGTGTTTTCTACTAGCCAACACATTTCAAACCACAGATGTTTGATATATTTTAAGGCACAACAATACACATTCTAAATGCCACTTAAAGTCAGAAGAACATACCAAAACACGTTTTGAATATCACTCTGTGAATATTAGAGTCCATGCAATGATTCTTGGTGTTGTGTAACCTCAGTAATAAGGAGACCATTGAACCCAGCCACCAGCAAAGCATCAGATGCAAAATAATTTACATCCATTTTACCATATGTAGCAATCAAGTGATCAGTACAAGTTGCTCCCACCTTTGTGTTTGCTAACTGGTCACAACTGCCTATGCAAACCACTGATCAATTGGTAATAACAGACACAAAATTGGGGCAAATACAGCTTTGATTCATTGTTCCTCATGCTTTTTGTAGTCATCACACAAAGTTTAAGGCTGGGCAGCAGTTCACAATTTTGAGGTGACAGTTTCCCTTCTTAAAGTTTTGTAGGTAGTTTTTCCTCAATTTAATTTTCTGTGTGTACATTTAGACTGCTACACAATCAGAAAAATAGTCTAGTAACTTGGAGTGAGATGCACAAAATCATTTTGGTATTACAAATTTTGTTATTCGAACAATCAGAGGGTTTTTGATGGCATATTTTTTACTATGCCCCATTTACAGTTTCACAAGTATTTCTACATCTCAAAAGGGGTTTTACAGTTCCTTCCATATCACAATTGGGCTAGGACATGAAAGGGTTGTCCCCTCCTATTTACAATTTAAAGTGAGATGTACCAATGGTTTGTGACAGGAATTGTGGTTGCAAATCATTGTAACATTACTAACTCCTCAAAGAAGGTGGCAAGTCATTTACAAAGATGAAATAGTCCCTGCAGGACTGCTTCCCTTTTAGGAAAAGTAATATACATTTCAAGAGGGGTAGGTGATGATTCTGTGGGCCATTGAGTGCTTCCCCTGATGACTTTAAACACTTGAAACGTTTTTTAAAGCAGCGCCTGTTCCTTTAGGGATAACTTTTTCCACTGAGAATGCAAACTTAGGGAAATATGTAGGAGCCCCTAATGCCACATTAGTACCTTCATAGCGTCTTTTTTTTTGTTTATACTAAGGCAGCGCTAAAGTGGCTTTTTCCACGCGCCATATTTACAAAGTGATGAAATGCATCTCGATTCCGAATGCAGTAGGAGAAATCAAAGTTCTTCTTCGTCACCTGGCATTTAAAAAGCGTGCCAAGATCTGGTAGCAAACTGAGAAAGCACAGATCCCACAACGGTCTCCTGGTCACTAGTCATGAATTCATTAAGCATGTACTATGTGATTACCAGTCTTGTTTCAAACTACACAGCAAGTGTGAGACAGAAACCACCCAAGTTATGCATGATGCTCTTCTCATCAACAATAACAGTGCTCCCTGCCTTCTGGTCCTCTCACCACCATTCAATAGACGTTGAGAAGCATTCTATCAACTTGCATGGTAAACACTGGCAATTTTTTTTACACTAATGTGGCCCAATGAGGCTAAAATCACAGTGCCAAATTCACAAAGTTGCGCAATGCATGCATTGCACCACTTTGGAACTCTTTACGCTACATTATGCCTGCTCCAGGCAATATGTTGGCAAAGGGGGTGTTCCCCCATTAGGAGGGATGAAAAAATGGCACAAGGAAATCTAAGAGATTTTTTTGCATCATTTTTTTCTGCACTTTTAACGCCTGCTCAGAGAAGGCGTTAAAAGGAGGCACACCATTTTTTACAATGGACCTTAATGGGCTTTGCAGGATTAGCGTCAACATTTTTTAAGCTAATCCTGCAAAGCTCCAAACTAGCAGCAAACATTTTGACACTAGTTCCCCTAACTACACCATGGTGCGCCATATCTTAAATACACGCACACAGGTGGTGTTAGGGGGGCGCTAAGGGGCACAAGAAAAATGGCGCTGCACTGGGTGCAGTGCCACTTTTCTTAAATCAAGCCCATAGTTCGGAAAATCTATAGTCAAGGGATCTATTGATGACTTGAGGTCAGCCTCACCCACATCATACCCTGGATATCAATCACCTACCTCAAGCAAAACAAAAAACACAAACTAAATTCGTTTTCATCCCCAAGGACAACAAACACATTCAGATACGATAATTGTATTGTAAGTGTAGCATAATTGATCTTTTGAGGTATCAAAATCAATGTTTTGTTTTGTCCATTGACCAGATAGAAATGTAGCAATAAGGCCCACTGACGCGACACGTAATATGGAGCTCTGCTTACTTTTGCAGGGACAGGTGCTGTTTCACGGCAGCAAAATATTTATAATTTGTCTATATGAATAATTTTCTAACAATGATGACTACTGCTCCAAATCAGCCCTACCTAGATCACCTTCCAAATAAGCGGAGCAAAAAAACACACTTACAGTTTCTCAAAAAGTGCAATTCAGCACGACCTGAGCAGTTTAAACCAGCAGGTTGGCTAGCTATGCTTAGAAACTCATGCACAGCAATGATGTTCAACGAGGCCAGTACATATTGTGGATTACTTTATTCTCTCAGCCAAGTCCATTTCCACAATGTCTTCGAAAATCTATAAAAGATTGTAACGATCCATGTGTATTAGAGTTAAGTATTATGTAATGTGTTTCTGTGTGGAGTTTTTGAGTGCAAGAACCCTTTTCTAGCTGGTGGAATTTCTGTCGCCAATGTGGGCAGTGCAAATGTTCTCCCAAAAGGAGGGTGCCTTTCTGGTAACTTCATCATTAGAAGTGTCCAGCGTGTGCTAGGCCATCATTGTTTTCATTGCTTATATGGCAGATGTCACTGGGAAGGCACTTCGAAAAATGATAGCGACCAGCACCGTAAACTTGGTGGCCAGTTTGCCACCGTGTTCAGCAGTCCTCCACTGCAGGCATTCTGTTCCCCATGGGAGAGCCCTCTACGAGGATCTTTGGTTCCCGAGGCTTTAGGATAGGATTCACAACACCAGTTTGTTATTACGTGCCGCACAGATTCATGTTCCATTACCTCCTGATGCTCATATAACCTATACCATTGTGTTAAAGGGCACCAATGGGCACCATAAATTAATTGCCGGCTCTCCTTTTTTGACATCTGATGGAGACTGTTCTCTAATTCTGCTTTTGATTGTTCTTCGTCTTAATTGATATTAAAGTGACATAATTGATCTCTAAAGGGTAGTTTATCATTTTTTTTTTTATGTAGGTAAATTGTATTGCACACATTTCTAAACCATGTTACTGTGCAGCAATGCTTCACACGTAATGGGGTGAATTGTTGGAGGAAGTGGGCGTGGAGTGTTCCATTGCTGTATTCCATGAGACTGCTATATGTTCCAAATACAAATACACTTAGAAATCAAGTATAATTATGCATATTTTCACCAATGTGTCTTTTCGGCAACAGTTTGTTGATGCTTTTCTGATTTAAAATGGGCAATATTTTCCATTGAAGTCATCAGACTTGATGAAACTTTTTAATATGTGTGTGCAAATTATCTCTCTAATGTGGCAGCCACAGTGATCTTCTTATTGAAATCACTGTTTATTTGATCGTTTGCATTATACACTTACAGATCTGCTTTTCATCTGTGTGTTTTTGGCCGAGTATCTTACATAGCACAATGCACTCATGAGTAAACCTTAAATCCACCCAGTCAAGATAAAACAAGACTCAGAATGTAGGGAGCTCTCAGCGGATCTTCAAACAGAAACATTTGATAATCCGGGGTTGTCTAAGATCTGATGCAAATGTGCAATGTGAGACAGTGGTAGTTGAACCACATCTATAAACTAACATCTAATCCACTCAGAAATGCCAGTCATGGTGAAGAAAGACTATTAAACACCTTATTAAGTAAGGTATAATTACATTCGCGATTACACTTTTATTTAAACTCAAGTGTTAGATCGTTATATCCTGGGTTAAACTTAGTTCCTTCCTTTCTTAGAAGGATTTGACTCTCTGCTTAGTCCACAAGGTCATGTGGGGTCACAGTCCCACCTACTTGACCAACCAATAATCAGTCTACCAGGCTGCCATGTGGTCACGCAGTGGTGTGCTTGTTGCTCCTCAAAATGTAGAACAAAGTGCTACGAGGGGCAGCACAGGATGAAGCCAAGAAGAGGCAATGGTTTTTCATCTTTGACTTCAGAGTCACACTCCTTTAGGTTAGATACTACAGCTGTTGAGACTACAACATCCCAAGGATTTTGTCCCATGTCCCCGCATCAGATCCCATAGCCTCCTACAATAATGAAAGAAAACAGAAAAGGGGTACAAACATCATCTGCCCTGAAAAACATGTGTCTTTATTCATGAATGCCAAGTTTGCGTCCATTGAGCTCTTTCATCCATTAGGGATCCGATACACAAACTTTTTTGTGCATCTAAAAGCAAATTGCAAGGACAAAAAAGCTATTTGGGAAAGGAAATTCCTCATATTAGTTTGTGCAATATTATGACTGTAAATTGTACGTAGGAGACTGGAAAGACCACCAGTAAAATTAATTATCCACCATCATAAAAGTAGAGTGACAGGTGGGAAAGAGTGGGGTGGGTTGCAAAATGCAAGCCACAACACAAACGTTTACATTTGTGGGAATTCGAACCCTGTTATCAGGCAATGTCCCACTCTCAAAACGCATGTCAAGGCATCGTTCTAAAAAACATGGGTAAGTGCCTTTATATTGTGGTACAGGGAAGAGATTAACCCAATCTTAATGGGATGGAGAAGAGCAGCTTCTCCACAATAAAACACATTTTTTGTGTGGAGAAAGGTGTTCTTGTAGACGGAAAAAAACAAGTTAATTCAAATAATTTTACATTTTTTATGTAATTTACTCACAAGCATTTCATAAAAGACTGTAGACGACTTTCTACCTAGTAATACATTGATCTGCCTCATAAAAGGAAAGTGACACCGTTGAGTCTTATATGAGGAACAGAATATAGATGTTAGAAATGGGGTTCCTAGTTGGCAGAGGTATACACCCTTGTCCAAGTAGGGACCACGATCCTAGTCAGGGTAAGTCACATACAATCCAAATTATCCTGTGCCCACGCTCTGGTAGCTTGACACTGAGCAGTCAGGCTTAACTTAGAAGGCAATGTGTAAAGTATTTGTGCAATAAATCATGCAGAGACACAGTAAAGACACCACAAAAACACACCGCACTGATTTAGAAAAACATAAGATATTTATCTGAGTAAATTAAGGTCAAAACGATCAAGATTTGATAAGTACAAGTTGAAATATCACTTTTGTAATGATAAGAAGAGTCTTAAGTCTTTAAAAAGTAACAAGTGTCTCTTGCAAGAACAAAGTACCTGTTATGCATCAAAATTACATGCATGCAGACTGCAGAGGAGGGTATGCGAGGAAAACGAAGGGTGTGCGTTGGATTTCTGGGAGTAGACAGACAATGTGTCGTTTATTTTCCAAGTGACAAGGACTTTGTGGCGAATTCCGTCACGCAGGCTTAAATCCTCTTTGCAATGCGGGGTCTTTTGACACCCAGGAACGATGTGTGGAAATCCTGGGCGTCAGGATGAAGTCGCAGGTGCTGTGTCGATCTGGTGGGCGATGCGTTGGAGTTTCTGTCGCACTGCGAGCACTGAGTCGATTCCTCCCACAGGAAGTCGGGCTGCATTGTTCCAGCTCAGTGATGCGTCGATCCAGTGAGCTGTGCGTCGAAGTTCCGGTTGCAGCACTGGCGCTGCGTCGAACTCTACTCGGGGAGCTTGGCTGTGTTGTTCCGGTTCATTGATGCAGTGATTCTTTCACCCCCTGGCAGACTGTGCATCGATTCCGGCAGGCTGTGCGTCGAATTTTGATGCACAAGGAGTTTCTTTGCAGATGTGAAGTCTTTTTGGCCCTGAGACTTCAAGAAACAGGAGGCAAGCTCAATCCAAGCCCTTGGAGAGCACTTTGCGAAAGAGTCAGAGGCCAGCAAGGCAGCAGGGCATCAGCAAGGCAGCAGTCCTCCACAGCGAAGCAGTCCAGGTGAGTCCTTTGGGCAGCCAGGCAGCTCCTCTTGGCAGGTTGCAGGATCTGGTTCACAGTATCAGTCCCAGGAAGTGTCTAAGTTGGTAGGGTCAGGGACCCAGTTTATATATCCAAAAGTGCCTTTGAAGTGGGGGGACGCTTCAAACAGTGGTTTTGAAGTGCACAAGGTCCCCTTTCAGTACAACCATGTCTGCTAGGGCCCCAGTAGGGGGTTTGGCAGTCCATTGTGTGAGAGCAGGCCACTGTCCTTTGAGATGTGTGCAGATGTGACTGAGCATCCTGTGTTTGTGGTTGTCTGGGTGAAATGCACAAGGGAGCTGTCAACCAGCCCAGCCCAGGTGTGTATTGGAGACAGGCTGTAAGGCACAGAAGTATTTAAGTGCAGAGAAATGCTCCCTTTTCAAAAATAGCATTTCTAACATAGTATTATAAAATCCAACCACACCAATAAGTAGGATTTTGTATTACCGTTCTGGCCATACTAAATATGACCTGTTTACCCCTTTCTGATCAGAATCTACCACTCAGTTTATGAGGGTAGTCTTAATGTTAGCCTATGAAAGGAGCAGGCCCCACAACAGTGGAAAACAAATTTAGGAGTTTTCCACTACCAGGACATATAGAGCACATAGATATATGTCCTGCCTTTTACCTACACAGCACCGTGCCCTCTGGGTTACCTAGGACATACCTTAGGGGTGACCTATATGTAGAAAAAGGGGAGTTTAAGGATTGGCAAGTACTTTTAAATGCCAAGTCGAAGTGGCAGTGAACTGCACACACAGGCCTTGAAATGGCAGGCCTGAGACATGGTTTAAGGGGCTACTTATGTGGGTGGCACAATCAGTGCTGCAGGTCCACTAGTAGCATTTAATTTAGAGGCCCTAGGCACATGCAGTGCACTTTACTAGGGACTTACAAGTAAACGAAAACTGTCAATTGGATTGGAGCCTTTTACCTACACAGCACCGTGCCCTCTGGGTTACCTAGGACATACCTTAGTGGTGACTTATATGTAGAAAAAGGGGAGTTTAAGGCTTGGCAAGTACTTTTAAATGCCAAGTCGAAGTGGCAGTGAACTGCACACACAGGCCTTGAAATGGCAGGCCTGAGACATGGTTTAAGGGGCTACTTATGTGGGTGGCACAATCAGTGCTGCAGGTCCACTAGTAGCATTTAATTTAGAGGCCCTAGACACATGCAGTGCACTTTACTAGGGACTTACAAGTAAACTAAAACTGTCAATTGGATATGAGCCAATGTTACCATGTTTTAAGGGAGAGAGCATATGCACTTTAGCACTGGTTAGCAGTGATAAAGTTTGCAGAGTTCTAAAACCAGCAAAAACAGTGTCAAAAAGTGGAGGGAGGCAGGGAGAAAGTTGTGGGTGACCACCCTAAGGCTGTCAGGTCTAACATGTGCCCCCCCAACTGAAAGTGGGGGGAGCTACCCAACCCTTTGAGAACTCTCATCGCTAAGGCGGAAGTGCCTGGAGAGACCATCAGCATTGGCACAGTCAGTCCCTGGTGCAATGCTCCATCGTAAAGTCTATCCCCGCAGGGAAATGGACCACCTCAAGAGTTTTGAATTTTCATCCCTCATCTGCATGAGCCATCTTAGGGGCCTGTGGTCTGTCTGAACCCGGAAGTGAGTCCCAAACAGGTATGGTCTCAGCTTCTTCAGTGCCCAGACCACAGCAAATGCTTCTCTTTCAATAGCACTCCACCTCTGTTCCTGTGGTAATAGTCTTCTGTTAATAAAGACTACCGGTTGGTCTAGACCCTCCTCAATCAGCTGTGCTATGACCGCCCCATGCCATGCTCTGAAGCGTCTGTCTGCACGATTAATTCTTTGGAGTAGTCAGGTGCCTTGCACATGGCTTCCTTCAGGGAGTAAAAGGCTTTCTGACAAGCCTCTGTCCAATTCACCAACCTAGGTTGCTTTTTGGATGTGAGTTCTGTTAAGGGGGCCACTATGGTGCCATAACACTTAACAATTCTTCGGTAGTATCCGGTGAGACCTAAGAAGGATCTCACCTCTGTCTGGGTTCTAGGTGGTTGCCAGGCCTTGATTGTTTCAGTCTTGGACTGGAGGGGCAGCACCTTGCCACCACCTACTAGGTGTCCCAAGTACACCACAGAACCCTGCCCAATCTGGCACTTACTGGCCTTGATGGTCTGGCCTGCCTGTTGCAGAGCCTGAAGCACCTTCTTGAGGTGGAGCCGGTGTTCCTCCCAGCTGGAACTATAGACGGCGATGTCATTTAGGTAGGCTGCGCAGAAGGCATCCTTGCCAGCTAGGACCCTGTTAACCAACCGTTGGATGGTAGCAGGGCATTTTTCAGTCCAAAGGGCATTACTCTGAAATTGTAACGACCCTCAGGGGTAGAAAAAGTGGGTCTCTCTTTTGCCCCCTCAGTCAAGGCAATCTGCCACTACCTTGATGTGAGGTACTGAGGAACTTGGCAGCGCCTAGCCTGTCTACGAGCTCATCAGCTCAGGGATGGTGTGAGCTTCGGTCTTTGTGATAGAGTTGAGACCACAGTATTCCACACAGAACCTAAGCTCTGGCTTGGCACCAGGAGTGGCAGCCTTGGAAACCAACACCTAGGGTGTCGTAAAATAGGAGCTTGCGTGAATGCACACTTTAGGCCCTGAAGTGCCATTTCTGCGTCCCCTGTCCAACAGAAGCCATTCCGTAGACTCTCTTTCTTCAGAGTTTGTGTGATATGACTAGTTTGCTGGGCGAAATCCTTTATGAATTGATGATAAAAATGTTCCAATCCTAGAAAACACTCAGTTTCTTTGATATAAGAGGCGGATGGCCAATCTAGAATGGCTTGAACTTTGTCTGAGTCCATAGCAATACCAACTTGGTTGATATGGTACCCCAAGTATTTCACCTCAGTTTTGTCGAATTCACATTTCTCTAGTTTGCAAAATAGTTGGTGTTGCCGAAGTCTTTCTAGAACTTGAAGCACATGCATAGTATGATGTTCTGGATGAATGGAATATATTAAGATATCATCTCGGTATATAACCACTGTTTGGTTTAAAAGGTCAGAAAACACTGAGTCCATAAACCTTTGAAAAATAGAGGGGGCATTAGTTAGACCAAAAGGCATTACACAATATTCATAATGACCAAAAGGGGTTCGGAAGGCTGTATTCCATTCATCACTTTCTTTTGTTTGTAGAAGATGGTAAGCTCCCCTAAGATCCAACTTGGTAAATGTATTGCTCCTCTTACTGCTTCTAGAATATCTTTCATGAGGGGTAGTGGATACCAGCCCTGTATGGTGATTTTATTGAGGCCACAAAAGTCTATACAGGGGCGTAGATCCATCGTCTTCTGTGGCACAAAAAAAGAGGAGCCCCAGCAGGTGAAGAAGAAGGAGCAGTCAACCCGCCCTGTAAGTTTTCTTCCAGATATTCCTTGAGTATCTTCTTTTCAGGCTCAGTAAGTGAGTACATTCTCCCAAAGGGTACTATAGTACCAGTTTCTAAGAGAATGGCACAATCGTATTCTCTATGTGGTGGTAGCACTGGTCTTTTGGGTTTCTGAAACGCGTCTGCATACTCCAGGTAATGACTGCGTACCCCTTGGATAGAGTTGATGGAACAACCCACTTCTCTTTGTGTCAAGGGCATGCTCTTTGGTGACCAGTAAGTTCCTGATAAAAAGCAATGATGTTGACAGAATTGGGAAAAAAGCGAGATAGTTCTGGTTTCCCAGGTAATATAGGGATGTGTTGTGTTAGCCAAAGTGTACATAGAATTTTTACGTGATTTGGTGAAGAAATCAGATCGAAGGAGACATATTCCTGATGTTTCCCGAATTGTAAACATAGGGTAGGAGTAGTATTTGTGACAGGTCCTGAAACTAGAAGGAATCCATCAACCGTATAAACCTGCATGGGTATACCTTTATGTATCCAAGGGATTTGCTTTTCCTTAGCCCACGTCTCATCTAGGTATATTCCACAGGCTCCACAGTCCAACAATGCTAATGCTCTTTCTTCCCGGCTATCAGGTAACTGCAATGTAATAGGTAAAAGGAAGAGGGATGTTATTTCTTCTTTGGAAGAACAAATAGAAGGTATCTCAGGACAATCCGTCTCCTCCCTTCTCACAGAGGATGGGAATTGGCGTTTCCCGAAAACTTTGAAGGACGAATAGGGCATGTACGAATCCACCATGACCAGAAGCACCACAGTAATGACACAGGCCCTCATTATGACATTGGCAGTAAATCCCACTTACCACCACCCTGACGGCCGCCAACTTACCGCCGCGGTGGCGGATATCCGTTCACCATGTTCTGATACACACACACCAATCTGACCGAATTCAGCCACATACACCAATCCGCCAGTCCAAAGGTCGGTGCAAAAGTGGCAGTCCCAAAACCCATACCATTAAGCCAACAAAACAACGCCCACCACATTATGACCCACAAATCACCATGGCGGACATTCAACGGCGGTAAACCATTGGCAGTACATATCACCGGGCTCAGAATGGACACCCACATACAAAACACCACCACATTGGCCAATACCAAAACACACACCTGACACCCATGCACACACCACTATAAAACACACACCCACATTACCCACAATCCTTTACCAACAACAATTGCCGCCAGGAGACTGAGAAGAAGAGCATAGAGACAACTACACCACTTACACCCATACACCCCTCACGCACTCCACATCACACACCCCTCCACATTACCCAACACACCCTCACCAACACACATCACACAACACCCATGGCACCACAAAGGCACCCCTGTTTCACTGAGGAGGAGTTAAGGGTCATGGTGGAGGAAATTGTCAGGGTAGAGTAACAGCTCTTTGGAGCACAGGTACAGCTGATATCTATAGCAAGGAATATGGAGCTATGGCGGAGAATCATGGACAGGGTCAACGCCGTGGGACAGCATCCAAGAACAAGGGATGACATCAGGAAGAGGAAGAACGACCTATGGGGGAAGGCACGTTCCATAGCAGCAAGACACCAGCTCGACCATACAGAGGACTGGCGGTGGACCCCCACCTCCTCCACCACAGTTGACAGCATGGGAGGAGCAGGCACTGGCAATACTGTATCCTGAGGTACGCACTGGAGTAGCCGGAGGGCTGGACACTGGTAAGTTAATATTTACTACATATTACCCCCGCAATACCTGCATTCCATCTCACAGCCACACCCTCACTCCCATCACTCCACTCCATCCCACACACTGTACCCTCACATCTCACTAATCCCAATGCCATTCGCTACATGCCATACCAATGCATGGACACCCATCACTAAAGCATGCACAGCATAGGGACACCAACATTCCCACAAAACATCACCATACACAAGCAAAAGCTGGCAGGGTAACACTAACCATAGAGGGGAAGCTAGGGAAGTACAAATGTCATACACATGAAGGATAATACACCATTAACATCCCCACAGGTACCCAAGCCAATGTCAGTAGAGAGGAGGTGCCACCACTATCCAGCCCCCCAACAGAAGACGCCCCCAGTGATGACAGTAACTCTGGACTTCAGGATCTGGATGATCTACCTGGCCCATCAGGGACCACTGGACAGTCAGTCACCCAAGCCCACTCACAGACCACCACAGAGCCTCCCCCATTAGGATCCAACACCACAGCAGCCACCCAGCGTACCCACACCTCTGTATCCAGGACACATCAATCAGCACTGTGCCCACCTGTACAGAGGCCCCAGGCCACACCTCACTCACAAGACAATCAGGGCCCTAGGATCAGTGGCAGTGGGCACACCGTTCAGGGGACAGAGGCACAGGCCAACAGGGACACTGGGAGGACTGCTGTGTGCCAGGGGGAGGACAGGACCAGGGAACCGACTCTCCAGGCACTCTCCGAGATCCTGGGAGCCTACCAACATTCCAGAGGACACGATGGGCGAGATCCTCGACAACGTGCAGGAGAACAGGCGGCTGCAGGATGAACACCATCAGGAGATTAGGGAGGACTTGCAGGCCCTCAACACCACCAGCAGGGGTGCTGGCAGATATGGCCAACATCATGAGGGAGGCAGTAGCACACCAGCGGGCCCCTACCACTAGCCAGTCCATAGACCAGCCATCCACTTCTGCTGCCGCTAGTGTGCAGGAGGCCCCGCCACAGGACCCAGAGGCTATCAGCACCCCTCCCCCTGCAGAAGGTGAACCATCCTGCAAACGTTCCCTGCAACCCAGACAGAAGCCAGAGACACTTGCCAAGACCTCCGCCAGGAAATTAGACTCTCCTGATTGTCCCCCTTCTGTCCCACACTGTCACCTTGTCCACTTTCAACTGCCATAGCTCCCCTTCCTATGTCCCCCTTGGAGACTGCACCTGTGCTACAAACAGACTGGAACAATACCCTGGACTTTCCTCCATCATCACCCCATTCCATTGCACTTTCCCCTCAATTTCTTAGTACTACAATAAACACCTTGGGACAAACTTCGACTACTAGTATTTCATGTACTGCAAATTTGTATTGATTGAAACAGTTACATCCATGGCAAATGAACTGTACATAGTGAGGGCATAGAATGAATGACCTGTTGCTGGTTGTTGTGATCACATCAGGACATTGCTGTCATATCACCAACATCTGTAAAATGACACTCCATAGGTAACAGTAAGCAAAGTAAACAAGGGGATAATGCCAGCATGCCAATGCCACACAGATTACAACAATAGTCATAGAAATGTGAAGTTTCACTGTCTCACCTGTGTGTCATTGGAAGTACTGACGGATCATTTATGTTCTGTTGTCCACATCCTCATCCTCTGTCTCCTCATCCTCACTGTCCTCAGGGTCCACTGCTGCCAAAGGGGCATCTCCAGTCTCCTCATCTTGCAGAAAAGGTACATGGTGTCTGAGGGCCAGGTTGTGCAACATGCAGCCTGCCGCTACTATCTGGCAGACCTTCTCAGGTGAGGAGAACCTGTCAGATGGAGGCACTTGAACCTGGACTTCAGGAGGCCGAAGGTTCTCTCAATTATCCTTCTGGTTCGCCCATGTGCCTCATTATAACGTTCTTCAGCACTTGTCCTGGCATTCCTCACAGGGATCAGCAGCCACAATAGGTTTGGGCAACCAGAGTCACCTGCAAATATTGAGGGACAACATTTAGCCACACATGGGAATGGCTGGAAACTCATGGGACCCAGACAGAGCAGCTCGGGAGGGGGGGCCCGACCGGGGGTGGACCGCGCCGGCCCCCCAGGGAAAGACGGACCCGAAGTCGCCCACGCTTGGCACCATCCCGGAACCAAAAAGAAAGTGGCAGAAGAGCAGCACTGGAGGCAGCGGCCCGTGTGAACAGAGAGGGGACCCCCCGGGAGGACTCTGGCGGTGAATCTGACGAGACTGTGATGTCATCGGCGGGGGGCTCGAGCAGCTCGGTGCAGGCCCCGGTAGTGACCCCACAAACTGCAGATGACCTCTGAGGCCCAGAGGCTTACCGGATACCCCGGGGCGGGCGCAAATGGTGCACTAATGGCCCCTCCGTGCAGGGCCACCCCCCTACTGGAATCTCGCCTGTACAGGTGGACTGGCGAGAACTGCAACTAAAAGATGAAACATGCTGCACTGTTGCACGGGTGTTTTTTCTGTTTTTGGGCAGCCTACTGTTTGAGAGGTGCCCTGGGGAGGGGGAGTTGGAATAAGCAGTTACTAGTTAGGATGGCAAGGGGTGGTGAATGGTTGCATAACAACAGTGCTTCACTAAGGATCAGGGGACAGCAGACGGTAAAAGTAGCAAAGAGTAGCCAATGTAAATTTAAAAATCACCAACATGGCAGAATACAATTTCTTAACGTGGAACGTTAGAGGGATGGGGTCACCGGCCAAGCGACACAAAATACTGGCTTATTTAAAAAGGAGGAATATACAGGTAGCAATGCTACAGGAGACCCACCTGGCGGCTGGTGAACCTGAGAGATTGAGACGTAGGTGGAGGGGGCGGGTGTTCGCAACAGAGTACTCAGCGTACGCAAGGGGAGTAATGATCTGGATCCGTGCAGGGGTTCCCCTAGAGATAGAAGCTTCCAACATAGATCGTGAGGGGAGGTTCGTGATTCTGGAGGGACAGCTATGCGGCACACCGATTGTCCTGTGCTGCATGTATGCCCCAAATCAGGACCAGATCCCCTTTTTGACGAAATTATCGAGCCACCTCACCCGCCAGAGGAGAGGAGAGCTTTTGGTTGGAGGGGACTTCAATAGTATATTAGATGTAGACTTGGATAGATCCTCCCCCCCACTACAGGGTGCAATGTCAAGTAAGATAGCTGGGAAACTTAGTGAATGGATGAGCTACTGGGGGCTAGTGGATATATGGCGGGAACAACACTTACACAACAGGGATTACTCATATTATTCGGGCCTTCACCGACTCCACACCAGAATCGACAGGGTGGCGTGTACGGCAGACCTTGCACGTGGGATGGTTCACTCAGAATATCTGGGCCGTACACTGTCCGACCACAGCCCCCTATTGGTAACATGGAGGGCAGCAGAGATTAGGCCCCCCATTCCGGCCTGGAGATTGTCCCCTACAGCACTTGAGGACCCAGCATATAGAGACGCCCTGAGACAGCATCTGACTGACCATATTCAATTTAACAGTGGATCCACCACCTCTAGATCTACGGAATGGGAGGCCCTCAAGGTGGTGACAAGGGGTTTTTGTCTTGGACAATCGGCCGGAGTGAGACGCACACTTGAAAGGTAGTTGACTACGCTAGAGAAGATAATACATGAGGGAGAACTTACTCAGGGGACTGGCACACTAGTAAATGAGAAATATACTCAGGCAAAGAGAGACCATTCCCAGATCGAAGAACAACTTAGATGCCACAGCACACAAAAATACTTTGCCTCCCTACAATCTGAAGAGGGTAGGTCTGGGAAAATGTTAGCCTGGTTGGTGAGGCCGGGTGGAGATGCTGAGCCCATCACAAATGTGCTGGATAAGGAAGGGTCATGCAGAAGTAGACCAGGCCCTGTAAATGATGCATTCAAGGAATATTACACCTTTTTATATGGAAAACCGGCTGAAATCAGTACGGAGGTCTTTGATAATTACCTACAACATATACCTATAATGAGCCTGATGGCCGGAGACAGGGATAGGCTGGGGGGCCCAGTGACGGTGGCGGAGGTCAGTGAAGCTATAGCTCAATTAGCCTCAGGGAAGACCCCGGGAACAGACGGCCTCCCCATGGACTTTTATAAAAAATTCGAGAAGCAACTGACCCCCCAGTTGGTAGAGATGTATACAGAATCGCTACAGAATGGGATAATGCCGTGCACCATGAGAGAGGCAATGGTAGTCCCACTCCCTAAGACAAAATCTAGGCAACCCTCGGTGACTGACTTCCGCCCCCTGTCAATGCTAAACAGTGATTTTAAAATACTAAGCAAGATCTTGGCCAACCGTTTACTCCCTCTTGTACCAACTCTGGTACATGTAGACCAGAATGGTTTCGTCCCGAATCGCAGCACCTCCTTAAACCTGAGACGTCTCTTTGCGGTCCTGAATATGCCTAGCGACATGAAACCTGCAGCAGGGGTGTTGCTCGCGGTGGATTTTGAGAAGGCATTTGACTCGATCAGATGGGACTACTTGAGAGCAGTGATGCTCCGTATGGGAATGGGTGAAGATTGGGTCAAATGGGTGGACTTGTTGTACACGTCACCGCTGGCAAGAGTGAGAACAGGTAAAACAGTATCCGGAACTTACCCAATTCACAGGGGAACCAGACAAGGTTGCCCATTGTCCCCACTGTTATTCGCTCTGGCCATCGAGCCGCTGGCGTCCCAGATGCGGCGGGAGGGCGTGGGTAGAGGAGTGGAATGGGGACACCAAGAACATATCATCTCGCTATATGCTGACTATATACTTGTCTACCTTAGGGACGGAGAGAAGGATCTCCCATGGGAGCTGGGAGTGCTGGAGAACTATGGGAACATATCTGGACTTTGCCTCAACCGTAGCAAGACATGCGTGTTCCCTATGGCTCCGGGCGGCGAACGCCCGACAACATGCACTGGGGATATGATTTGGGCCCCTCGAACCTTTAAGTACTTGGGCATACAGGTGTTTCACGACAGGGCAGACTTGCGCGAGGGTAACCTGGGCAGAGCTCTACGATCTCTGAAGTCCCCGGTGGGGTTCTGGCGATCGCTGAAATTGACGATAATGGCCAGAGTAGCATTGTCCAAAATGGTAATGCTGCCCCGGCTTCTATACTACTTCGCTAACCTACCCCTTCTGATTCCAACAGCGTGGTTTCGTGAACTAAACACCCTACTCAGGGAACTTATATGGGATGATGGCCGTAGACGCACCTCGCTCCAGATACTATGCAGGCCAACTAACAAGGGGGGTCTAGGAGCACCAGATTTTGAAGCCTATTACCTGGCATCCCAGCTGCAATGGGTTGCCGGGTGGCTCACAGGTAAGGGTCACCTGGAGAGGTACGCCGACCAAGTAGTGGAGGACATAAATCAGTTCATTGCTCGAATGACAAATAGGAAGCTTAATCCCCACATGCACAGCCCGATGACAAAAGTGGCGTCCGCATGTTGGAAGAGGTGCGTGAAAAGGGATGGCACTGTCCCCCCGTACTCTCCGGCCCTACCCCTGGCGGTACTTACGATCGAGGCTGGTGAGAGGAACCTGGGAGGCATGAGCCTCGGAACCTGGAGGAGAGCAGGAATAGAAACGGTGGGAGACCTGTATCAGGAGGGAGTGTTGAGGTCTTTCACTAATCTTGTTGACAGTGGAGTCTCCCCGGGTCAGTTCCTTATGTATCATAAACTGATACATGTGCTGAAAACGCACTGGATCACGGTCAACGCGGAACCAGCCACCCACAGGGTGCTGCATCTCCTATTGACATCAGGAGATGAGTCCCATCTGATATCTAAATTATACCGAGTTCAAGTTGAGGATGCACTAGATTCCCTGCGGCCACTGAGAGAGAGATGGGGGAGGACAGTCGGTAGGGAACCGTCAGATGCGGAATGGAACAAAGCTTTGGCTTACCCCCGGTCCGTCGCTCGCAGTACGCGCCTGAGATATATACAATATAATTATCTCCACAGAACGTACCTCACCCCACATCAGCTAACAGTAATCTATGGGGGAGTTCCTAGGGTGTGCCCCAGATGTAAAAATGTAGACGCAAATTTTGACCACATGGTATGGACCTGTCCAGAGATCCAACTGGGGTGGGAAGAGGTGATGTCCGACCTATCGAGACTCCTTAATATGAACCTGACTCCGACCCCTGACAGATGTTTGATGGGCTTTGGGAATGGGTTGCCGCAGGGAAGAGTGGAGACCCGATTTCTGAATCTGGCACTGGTATTATATAGGAGACAGATCACAAAGAACTGGAAGGCACAGTTTCACCCCCCCCGGGTTGGGTGGAGACAAGACGTTACAACATGGGCTAGAGCCGAACTCCAGGTCCTGAAGAGCGAGGAGGGGAGGGGACTGCGTCGCCACCCTATAGCACAGAAATGGGAAGTAGCAATGACAAGCTGGGACAATATATTGAGAACAGCGGACGCAGACACTCCAACAGGAGTGGAGACTGGATAAACATAGGAAGGGAGGAAATGTTGCCTCGCCCTCTAGGACATGATAAGGGAAGACACGATAAGGCCGAGATTAAACAAAAGGCGGACAACAGGGGACAGAGCCCATGACATTGATTAACAGACAGGCTGGACCCGGTAGACGCCCCACCCACCTGAAACCAGACAAGTCTATGAGTAATGACACCATACATACTGGAAAAGCCAAGAAATGGCATCCCCCTGCATTAGCAGCCTCCACACCCTACTTTGCCATCGTGTTTAAGTTTAAGTTAATTAATGTTTGAAACGAGTTAAAGGTGTTGTATAATAGCTAGGAAAACATGACTCTGCTACACTAGGCCAATTGGGCAACCCATACGAGAAGAAGCGCCACTGATGTTCTATTTTTGCATACGTTTAAAGTATAAAGGTTATCGAATAATTAATGAAGTAGAACATTCAAACAATGTAGACAGTAGTGATATTAACACTGTTATGCACTAACACGAAGCAAACAAGATGGTGCTGTAAACATAATACTGTTTATTGAATGATAAAATGTTAATAAAAAAATATTAAAAAAAAAAAAAAAAAACATTTAGCCACACGCTATCCTATTTGGCCAACAGCATAGGCATACACCAACATACACTGGGTGGGAACCAAGGCTCAACTATAAGCCACACCCTGTGCCTCTGTAGTTGGGCCATCACATTTGGGATGCTGCTATTCCTCAGGACAAAGGCATCATGCACCGACCCAGGAAACAGCATTGACATAGGAGATGTACTGTTCCGCCAGGCACACCATCTGCACATTCATGGAGTGGAAACTCGCCCGAAACTCCGCTGCTCGGCTCTGCAGCACTTTCTGCGCACCACTTGTCATCCCCTCTTGCTCCAAAGGTGGCCATCAGCGTCGTCTGCCCTGTGGCACAGCTCATAGAGCTGCAGGTTCAGGACATTGGTGGACATGATGCATTTATCAGTGCTATTCCATGAAGGGACTACAATTCCCATGTTTTTAGAGGTAGCAGCCATCTTTGGGTGTGGAAGGCCTATAAAGCCCAGCCACACTCAAGCACGTTGCTCACTATTTTGAAGACTTCGATGCAGTCAGACCTCATGGGGGATTCTCTGAAGAAGAGCAGAGTTCCTGCATGGCAGAGTGGCATCTGATCGAAGTATTCTTGTTTCCATGGTGAATTCAAAAAAGAGTAGGTCATACTCGTAGAGGTAAGGCCTTGATGACTTCAATTTTGGAGGAAGTCATTACTTCCAGGAGTAAAGCGCTCTTGGCACGACAATTCAGGCGCTTCAGTTCATAGAGGCAAAGTGCTCTTGGCACGGCAGTTCAGGCGCTTCAGTGCACAAGTGTAAAGTGCTCTTGGCGTGACAATTCAGGCGCTTCAGTCCACAGAGGTAAAGCGTTCTTGGCACTGAAGTTCAGGTGCTTCAGTCCACAGGTGTAAAGCGCTCTTGGCACGGCAATTCCAGTGCTTCAGTCCACTGGTGTAAAGCGCTCTTGGCACGACAATTCAGGCGCTTCAGTCCACAGATGTAAAGCGCTCTTGGCATGGCAGTTTAGGCGCTTCAGTCCACAGGTGTAAAACGCTCTTGGCACAGCAATTCAAGTGCTTCAGTCCACAGATGTAAAGCGCTCTTGGCACGACAGTTTAGGCGCTTCAGTCCACAGGTGTAAAGCGCTCTTGGCACGGCGATTCAATCGCTTCAGTCCATAGGTGTAAAGCGCTATTGGCACGGCAATTAAAGCGCTTCAATCCACAGGAGTAAAAGGCTCTTGGCACAACAATCAAAGTGATTCAGGCCACATGAGTAAAGCGCCCCCTTAGCATAACGAGTATAGTGCTTCGGGCAAGACAAGTTTCTGGTGTTAAAAGTAAAGTGCTTCAAGTTCAATGAGTAAAAACATTTCGGCCTTTATAGTTGTGAATGTGAAAGTATTTCTGGAGATGAGCAAATCATAGTTTTCATTGGGTTTTTTGGAAAGCATAATATGTGAAAAGCATATTTAATTCTTTGAGATTTTCTAGGTCATGATCAATGGCTCATGTTATGAATGCATAGATGTTACAGGATTGATATTCTGAGTATAATCATAGTTCAAAGCTCTGGCCATCTCTTGGTTCTGAGGTCGTAGTTTATTCTTGTTCCATGATGATCATAGTCTAAAGCTCTTGCCATCTCTTGGTTCTGAGGTCGTAGTTTATTCTTGTTCCATGATTCAAAGAAGGGGCTTTGCCCTCATTTCAAAAGGGGTCTCCATCAGATATCGTAGACGCATTTGAGTCAAGAGTCTGTTGATGAGTTATATTTCTATTAATGAGTAAGTGCATATTTGTTCGAACCTTTTCTTTTCAGATCTCTCTCCCTGCTGTTCCCTACCCTAATTCCCTTCCCCCGACTGGCTTCATCATAACTCTGTGCTATAATATCTTTCTGAGTTGGTGACGCCGGAAGGTGGGCCTTTTGTTCAGCAACGTGCAGATCCTGAGGAAAGGACAATGACATGCCATTTGCAATTGAAATTCTCTCTCTTCCCTCCTTTCCTCTGCGGTCAGGCCATGGCTAGAGACACTGCTCCCTGGTTTAGCAGGTCGAACAATTCCAGGAGTAACATCCCCCACTGATGATGGAAAATCGTCTGAGGGGACATTCTCTGGCTCCTCCACCTCAGCATCCTCTTGAGAACGGGCTTCTGCTCAGGCTTTCAGTGCCTTCTGGTACTTTTCTTTCTTGGAGGCACCCCGGGTAGGTACTCCCATCCCCTTGCAGAACCCTTTCAGCTGGCTGACAGTGTATGTCTCCAGTTTGGCTAGGTCGAACTCTCCAGCTCCTACTTGAGACCCAGCCAGAGACATGTTGTTTGAGGATTAGGTTAAAATGTCAAGCAGAAAAATGAAATTGCAGAAAAAAGAGAAAGAATCAAGTTGACCTTTAATTGTGGGTATGGAGGGACACATAGATATTGTATGTTACTGCACAAATACAAGTCCTATCCCACAGCTGATCACCAATGTTAGAAATGGGGTCTCTAGTTGGCAGAGGTATACATCCTTGTCCAAGTAGGGATCGCAATCCTAGTCAGGGCAAGTCACATACAGTCCAAATTATCCTGTGCCCACCCTCTGGTAGCTTCGCACTGAGCAGTCAGGCTTAAGTTGGAAGGCAATGTGTAAAGTATTTGTGCAATAAATCATGCAATAACACAGTGAAAACACCACAAACACACACCACACAGGTTAAAAAAAATATAAGATATTTATCCGAGTGAATTAAGGTCAAAACAATCAAGATTTGATAAGTACAAGTTGAAATATTACTTTTGTAACAATATGAAGAGTCTTAAGTCTTTAAAAAGTAACAAGTGTTTGATGCAAGAACAAGGTACCTGGTATGAGTCAAAATTACACGCACGGAGACCGCAGAGGAGGGTATAGAGGAAAACGAAGCGTGTGCATCGGAATTCCAGGTGCACACAGACGTTGTGTCGTTTATTTTCTATGCGGCAAGGAATTTGCATCGAATTTTGGCACGTAGGCTTGAATCCTCTTTGCGATGCGGGGCCTTTTGACTCCCAGGGATGATACGTGGAAATCCTGGCCGTGCAGGAAAAAGTCACAGGTGCTGCATCGATCCAGTGGGCAATGCGTTGGAGTTTCTGTTGCACAGCAGGCGCTTCTTCAGTTCCTCCCGCAGAAAGTCTGGCTGCGTCTTTGCAGCTCAGCGATGCGTTGATCCAGTGGGCTGTGCGTTGAAGTTCTGGTCTCAACACTGGCGCTGTGTCGATCTCCACTCAGGGGGCTGGGCTGCGTCGTTCCGGTTTGGTGATGCGGTGATTCTTTCACCGGTAGGCAGGTTGTGCATTGATTCAGGCAGGCTGTTCGTCGATTTTCGCCGCACAAGGAGTTCTTTTGTAGAGGTGAAGTCTTTTTGGCCCTGAGACTTCAGGAAACAGGAGGCAAGCTCAATCCAAGCCCTTGGAGAGCACTTATCAGCAGAGCCAGAGGCCATCAAGGCAGCAAGGTAACAGCAAGGCAGCCGTTTTTTACAGCAAAGCAGTCCAGGTGAGTCTTTTGGCCAGCCAGACAGCTCCTCTTGGCAGGTTGCAGGATCTTGTTCACAGTATCTGTCCCAGGAAGTGTCTAAGTTGGTAGGTCAGGGACTGAGTTTACATTCCCAAAAGTGCCTTTGAAGTGGGGGAGGCTTCAAACAGTGGTTTTGAAGTACACAAGGTCCTATTTCAGTACAACCCTGTCTGCCAGGGTCCCAGTAGGGGGTTTGGCAGTCCATTGTGTGAAGGCAGACCACTGTCCTTTGAAATGTAAGAGCCAGGCCCTCCACCCTTCCAGCCCTGGAAGACCCATTCACTATGGAGATGTGTGCATCCTGAGCATCCTGTGTTTGTGGTTGTCGGGGTGAAATGCAGATGGGAGCTGTCAACCAGCCCAGCCTAGACATGGATTGGAGACACACTGTAAGGCACAAAAGGAATTAAGTGCAGAGAAATGCTCACTTTCTAAAAGTAGCATTTCTGAAATAGTAATATAAAATCCAACCTCACCAATACGTAGGATTTTGTATTACCATTTTGGCCATACTAAATATGACCTGTTTACCCCTTTCTGATCAGAATTTACCACTCAAACAGTTTATGAGGGTAGCCTTAATTTTAGGCTATGAAAGGAGCAGGCCTCACAGCAGTGGAAAATGAATTTAGGAGTTTTCCACTACCAGAACATTTAAAACACATAGATATATGTCCTGCCTTTTACGTACACAACACCCTGCCCTCTGGGTTACCTAGGACCTACTTTAGAGGTGACTTATATGTAGACAAATGGGATTTTAAGGCTCGGCAAGTCCTTTTAAATGCCAAGTCGAAGTAGCAGTGAACTGCACACACAGGCCTTGCAATGGCAGGCCTGAGACATGGTTTGAGGGGTTATTTATGTGGGTGGCACAATCAGTGCTGAAGGTCCACTATTAGCATTTAATTTACAGGCCCTGGGCACATGCAGTGTACTTTACTAGGGACTTACTAGTAAATTAAATATGCCAATTGTGTATGAGCCAATGTTACCATGTTTTAAGGGAGAGAGCATAATCACTTTAGGACTGGTTAGCAGTATAAAATTGTGCAGAGTCCTAAAAAAAGCAAAAACAGTGTCAAAATGTGGAGGGCCGGAGGCAAAAAGTTGGGGATGAGTACCCTAAGGCTGTCAGGTCTAACAATAGGTTTTTGCAGCATCCAGCCTGGCATGGTATCGGAAATGTTTTAATGACGTTTACAACACATTGGACACTTGACTGACCCGCGAGGCCATAGTGGCGCTTATTTTCGACATAATGTGTGCATATGAGTGGTTTATCTCATCATGTCAATTTTAAAATGTCTATCCATACAAATGAGTTTTCATGTGTGTGTGTGTTATTTTTTACGTTTTAGCTATATATCAAAACATATCGTTGCATATGGATTTTTGTCCATTGTTAAATAAATACATAATTCAACATTTGGCAATTTATTCCTGGTTTGGTTCAAGTTTACAAAATGTTGTAAATTAGAAGAGTTTCGAAAATGGATCCTGTAATGGAAAACAGGTAGGAAACCAAAATCAGCCCTGGCAAAAATGTTCAAACCTGCCCCACATCCCCAAATAGGACCATGAGGATATAGTTGGGTAGTAAATGACAGCTCAACGTGCTCCTAAAGCGGGCCCATACCCTGCATCAAAACAGGACATTGCAAGAGCAACATTGCAGAAAAGATATAAAGGTTATTGCTTTGCAGGAGTACTTGAAGAAACTCTTTGTGAATTTTGATTTACGCTCTTGCTAGGACATTTGCAGATGCTTATTTGTTCATAGTTCACAATTGTGCATTTGAAAACATCTTTCTTGACTGTAATTATACTATTTTCTATCTCAACGTAGAAAATATATTCCACTCACCCTGCAAGCCTGTTTATTCCAGCTAGTGATGAGAATAAATATCCAGTGTTTCCAGGGTATGAAAATAACAAGACAAAAAAGTGTGTTAATACACAGAAACAAGGATGCTTGTGGGCATTCCCAAACTTCCAGGATATAACCACCCTGACACTCACACTCCTTGCCCCTGGTTAGATTTACTCCTATTAACCATTTTACTAGTTTGTGAGTGGATTGGTTAAATAGGTTTTACACAAGCAAGATACTCTATTTTATCCTTTATGCAGGGGTCTTCAAACTGGGGGCCCACCAGTGGTCGGGGGGGGGTCTGGCTCTGGCCAAAGGAAGCATTATGCAGATAACAGTGCTATGTTTTAAGCGGAAAAACATTGTCAACTTAGAATAATTCTGAACTTTTTTGAAGGGGGGGGCGAATATTTTTTTCCCACTGGGAGGAAGGCACAGCATTGAAATATTTGAAAACCACTGCTTTACGGTGAACATAGGTGTGCAACTAGCTTTGAAAATCTGTCTCTCTCCATCTTTCGGAATACACTCAACACTATGGCCCTCATTACGAACTCGGCGGGATTTGTGGCCGAAACAATGACCACCAGCAAATTGAAGACCCCGCTGGACCAAGAAACAACATTCCGCTGGGCTGGCGGGTGGAAACAGTTTTTTCTGGGCCTGTATATTGCCATCATCTCCACATGGAGCCGTTGTCAATGTAGCAATGCTGCGGGTGCAGTAGCACCCGTCGCGCTTATCGGCAGTGACATGCGTGGCGGGGCTGTGCACGGGGGCCCCTACCCTGCCCATACCAAGTGAATGGGCCCCCAGGGGGATAAACAGTTTCATTATCCGGCGGGCAGCGCTGCCCTGTCGGAGGAGGAACTCCATCATCGCCAGGCTGCCTGGCGGCAATAGCCTGGTGGTGGCGGAGTTCCACCTATGGCAGTCTCCCCATGTATATTATGTGGTGGTCCGGACTGCCATGTTCATAATGAGGGCCTCTGTGTCTCTCATAATTTTGTAATTATTTCTAGTCTCTGTAAAAGTGACCATGGCAGACACAATTTGCAATCCAGCCTTTTAGTGAAATGTAGAGCAGGTTTCCTGTTCTGAATAAATACAATCATATGGTAACTGGATATGAAGACTTGGATCTCTTTAGGTCACCATCTGGAATGATACTAACATTTCTATGACAATTGATTGAAAACGGAAAAAAGACAAATGAAAACCGTATAGAGCTCTAACTCTATCCAGTTTGGCAATTTCAGCTAGTATATTTTGGTAGAGCGAGAGTGATACTACTATTGCGGACCTTAAAGGATGCATTATTTTACCTGTAGTTTAGTTAGAGACGTGTAAAGTTTGCTTCTGCCAACTTCATCTTTTTTTATATTTCATTGCCAAATTCTATTTGGTGGTGTAGCTTTTTTAAAATATCAGACAAATTACCCTGCTAATAGCATTTTTGTGGAGAAAAAAGCTAATACATAATATCCGTAAACCATTGTTTTCTCCTTTCCAACACCCAAAGTTGTAGAAAGGTGACAAACTCCACAACTTTATTTAGGTGTGAAGTTAATTTCAATGGTGTAATTTTGGTAAACCCCTAAATGTAACTTTCTAATTATTTTAGAGGATGCCACTTTTAATTGGCTGATATTAATAGAGGTTGTGGTATAACTAATAGATGGCAACACAACTTTTCAAATACAACTAAAACATTTCAACGTGAGGTGGCCTAGCCTGTCTTGATAAATCTAACTTACGAGTTATGTCGCTCTAGCGCCCTGTTTGGTGACACAAGGACAACAGAAGTCTTTATTAAATATGCCCCTTATTTGCTCTTTATCGAGGAGTCACCAAAAACATCCTATGCAGTTGATGCGAAACTCTGGCCCTCATTCCGAACTCTGCTGGAAATCCTGCCGAGTTCGGTGCTGGCAGTCGAAACAATGACAGCCAGCATGTTGAAGACCCTGCCGGCCCAATAAACAACATTCCACTGGGCCGGCGGGCGGAAACAGTGTTTCCGCCAGCCAGCCTAGCGGAATGCTGGGGCTGTACATTGCCGACGGCTCCACTTGGAGCTGTTGGCAATGTAGCAGGGCGGCGGGTGCAGCAGCACCCGTCACGCATATCACTGCCCATGAATCGGGCAGTGACACGCGCGATGGGGCTGTGCACAGGGGCCCCTGCACTGCCCATGCCGGGGCACACATTCCTCCAGCCTTTCCCTGGCAGCCTAAACCGCCAGGGAAAGGCTGGGGGAAAACAGGTTCATTATCTGGCGGCCAGCACTGCTTGCAGTGCTGCCCTTTCAGATAAGGAACTCCGCTATCGCCAAGCTGCCTGGCAGCGGTAGCCTGGCGGTGGCGGAGTTCCCCCTGTGGCGGTCTCCCTATGTATATTATATGGTGGTCCGGACCACCATGCTCATAATGAGGGCTAAACTTTCAAGATCATGGGGGTCATTCTGACCCTGGCGGTAAAATCCGCCAGGGCCAACGACCGCGGGAGCACCGCCAACAGGCTGGCGGTGCTCCCATGGGCATTCTGACCACGGCGGTACAGCCGCGGTCAGAAACGGAAAACCGGCGGGTTACCGCCGGTTTCCCGCTGCCCTGGGGAATCCTCCATGGCGGCACAGCTTGCTGCGCCGCCATGGGGATTCCGACCCCCATACCGCCATCCTGTTCCTGGCGGTTTTGGCCGCCAGGAACAGAATGGCGGTATGGGGTGTCGTGGGGCCCCTGGGGGCCCCTGCAGTGCCCATGCCATTGGCATGGGCACTGCAGGGGCCCCCGTAACAGGGCCCCACAAAGATTTTCAGTGTCTGCCATGCAGACACTGAAAATCGCGACGGGTGCAACTGCACCCGTCGCACCCCTTCCACTCCGCCGGCTCCATTCGGAGCCGGCATCCTCATGGAAGGGTGTTTCCCGCTGGGCTGGCGGGCGGCCTTCTGGCGGTCGCCCGCCAGCCCAGCGGGAAACCCAGAATACCCGCGGTGGTCTTTTGACCACGCAGCGGTATTCTGGCGGTCCCAGCCAGGCCGGCGGCTTCCGCCGCCGGCCGGGGTCAGAATGACCCGCTATGTCTGTCCCAAACTTACCAGGGAAATCCCTCTCTGGAAAGCCCACACTCAACCCTTTGTTGGGAATTACTCACGCATTGTGTTGGACCATTACGATGAAATATTTATGAATAATAAGATTTACCAAAGCAAAGTATCCTTTTGGGAATATCTTGCTAATTTCCATGTGTAAGTCAGAATTTGTAAATCAGTATCCATGTTCCTGAGAAGTGCTGATTACATGACAATGATTTTAGGTCTCACCTTCTAGACAGTGCATGTTCTGTGTGTTACAAGACATATTGTTAGGTTACAGCAGGTTTACAGTCCACCCATTGTTTTCCATTGGTTGGCTTCATCCCAACTCTCATTTGCATGCTTCTTAGCATGCAAAGGCTTACCTTCCTTGTCTTATGTTTTTCCCTCCTCTGGAGCATTGATGCATTACTGCGTCTTTCCCTTGCTCACTTTTTCAGGTGGATCTTGTTTCATTTTGTTTAAGAACTCCACAAAAGTGCATATGTTTTCAAGCTGTCTCACTAGTGTACTTCTCTTTCCCTCTCCATGCTTCTCTCTCTCTCTCTGACCTGTGTGCTTCTCTCCCAACCCCTAAATGGTGTGCTTTGCCTCGCGTGCTCCTTTGCCTACGTTGATTTCTTGCCTGTGTACTCTTACTTGCTCCCAGCTTCAATGCTCCCTCTCTCATTTGCTTTTCTCCCCTGCCCTCCAAGCTCCACATTGCTCTCCTCTTGCCCATTTGCTCCTCTTGACAGCATTCATGCCCTCTGTGTTGCTTCTGAAACCTCGTGTTGCTTTAGCCACCATTGCACCGTGTTGCTTGAGCACGCCTCACCCATGTGGTTCCCCCACCAGCTTTTCCCCTTAGTTACTTCGACTCCCCCACCTGTGTTGCTTCCCCTAACCACTTGCCAAAAACAAAAAATGCGTTTGTGTGTTTATTCTTTCTTTGTTGTTCTTACGGTTCAAATCAGCTGATAAGAATAAAATGTGGCTGTGTCATTTTCTAGCTGTGTGCCTGCATGTTCCACATGCTTACAAAATAATTAGGTGGGCTTTCTTTTTAATTTAAGCAGCTGCACAGACTTGGGTATGATGTACAGCATAGCTAGAAACCAATAACAAAACCAATAGGGCCCAAGGCAAAACCTATTGGCTCTGCCAATGCTCGTTAATGTATGATACTGTTCCTCCTTACACTTACTTTGTTTAGTCCACTAAAAACTACCCATAAACTAGCCAGAATTCGTTCTCTTAATACTAGTGCGACCTTAAAATATACTGAAAGGTTTTTTTTTTGCATTAAAACTGCTCTTGTTAGCAGCACAGGCCTGCAACCCACTCCGCACCACACACAATTTTGTGGTGCTATCTTATTTTCAGAAGTGGTTCAAACGTGTAATTTTTTATTTCTGCCCTGCCCAGTGAACGTGTATTCATCATTAATACACTGCACAGAAATGTTGGAGCTTTTTTCCCCACATCAATCACTATCCCTGTCTGTTTAGCCTACCTATTTTTAAAGGCGTTCATTATCCAAAAAATGGCAAAGCTCAGACAAAAGGACTCTGTTGGTTAACCCAGAACCATGAAGTACAGTTTACTGTTTGGAAACTGCACTAATACATACACGGATGCACCAAGCATTAAAAATTTTTACTGTGCCACAGTGGTGATCATAGGTGATGGGAGGGTAGCCTCTGAGGTTCCTGGAGAGTTGGGACTGTCGCCTTCACTCATTGGCTGACCAGAGAGGAGGTGGCAGTCTTTTACTTGTCACAGAGTGTGATGGGGTCAGTGGGAGTTGCTGACCCCACCCCACTCTATTACAAGCATCACTGATGGACACTAGGCCCAAGACTGAAGTACTGAGGGCTGAGTCTAACAGTGACATGCCCCATGTCAGGAGCAGGAGGACCTCCAAGTGCTTTGCTGGGCTGTGAAAGTCACACTCACAGGGCTGTGAAATCTTCAGCCCTGCAAAGTTCAGCTCAGGAAACCTTAAGGACGGCTGCACCTACAATGAGCATGGACATAGCTGAATAAAACAAGTTATTAGAAACAGCTATTTATTTATTTATAGTTATACATTTAGTAACGTTCTGGCTGTCATGTTATGATACCTTTGCAGCACTCATACATTTGGACAAAAAGCAAGGCAAAATTATATACTAAAAGGCATTGGGTTGTTGGAGTCCAACAGAGTAAAGCAAAAATTACCAATGTGTGTTATTGTATAGCAGTGCCGGGGAAGAGTGAACCCTGACAAATTATTTGTTGACGAGTGCTATTTTTAATACATTTTGTGACTTTGATTCAGTCTGAGTGATTCAGGGCATTCTACAGACTGGAGCCCAGCAGCGCTATGTTTTTGCAGATTCTACAAACAGCGTGTATTAATAAATTAATAGTCTGCGAGAAATTGGGGGGGGTATGGGGGTGGAAAAGTACTTTCGTAGAGCCTACTAATAATCTTGTTTTTACATGTTCATTACTTGAGTGCAAAGGTTCTCCTACATTAATAGTATGTCAAGGCACGTATTTTCTCATTGTGTTCTTGTTAAGTGATTTTGTTCATAATGCAAAAAACAGTAAGACATTGTAGCGTGTAAGCTAATATGCTGGGAGTAATATGCTATTTATTACGATATTTTAGGAAAGGAGGGAGTCTCATGATCACTTTGAGCTGTTTCTTCTTGTGGGTAATGACACCTTCTCACAATCAACAATAGCAATGAACAGCATAAAATACTTGGTGCATCTGTATATATACTATGTAATGCATCACAATGTCAGTCAATGTGATCTTACATCAAGGAAAAACTATGATTAAAGCATCATGAATTCAGAAAGGTAGTAATTGATACTGGAACCTTTTTTGTAGGAAAAATATGGTACATTATTTAATCAATAGGAATATCCAGCAGCTTAGAAGCCTAAAAAGGGGGATATACAATATACACCTTAAATTACCACTAACTTGTAAAGGAATGTATCGTCAGGAAATATTAGTTTAGGCTGAAGGCGAATCTTAAACCTTAATAATTTATTAATCTCTCTATAAACCTGATCCCAGTAGCTAGCTATTTTAGAGAAAGTCACAAATATGTGAATGGTATCCCCTCCTAAACTAGTACAACGAAAAACCTGCTGTGTCTCATTAAGTCGCCAAGTGTACAGTCTTTTAGAAGTGTAGCATACATCCTTGGGATCATACACAATGGTCCCTAATGTGACAGTATGTGAAAAACCCTTGCTCGAGTACCATGTGCATCTGACGGCTCATATTAAAGGTGCGGAAGACTCCATCTTAAAACATCGGCTCAGCTATAACGAGTGAACCCAATTCTTCACAGATAAATCAAGCGCAAAGCCATGGAGATTGAGTCTAAACCACAGTGATGGTATATGTATTAACATTAGGGATACTGAAACAATCACAAACTCACTGAAATTAATGATTGTACACCACCAAGGTTTTAAGTTTTGACTGGGAACATTTTATAATGGAGATGCTAGACTCTGGTGTCATCTCAACAAAGCTAGAGGGTTGTAAACATCCAAATGGTATTTTTGAGTGAAAATACTAAGTGAGTAGATGTTTAGCCTGGTGAGTAGTGAGAAGTGCATTTTCACATATATGTATAACAAGAAAACGTGAAATAGTTAGAGTTTATAGGTATAACATTATTCATAGAAATTGACTCTTTCTTCAGCTAATGCACAAAAACTAGCTACTGAATTTCCAACTCAGTTTCAATTAGGAAAGAACGTGATCCTTAAAGCTGTATACAGTTTACAAGGATTTGACCTGAAGACAGACCTGGAGAACCATGGTGTTTCAACATGAAATGTAGTGTGCTCCAGGTGGATAGCTTCTTTCCGATCCACTACTGGCCATTTGTCTATGTAAATGTTCTTGAAATGCATAACGTTGTTTCAGCCCTCCTGCTGGATTGTGTGTCTTGTCCGCATTTTTATTAGTGCACCCACCAGTTTAACACATCAAGAACATTGAGTGTGATTCAGAGGAAAGAATAGAGAGAGGCCATTCCCTGTCTCTTTCTCTTTTTTCATGTAAATAATTCCATCAATTAGTTAGGCTTCGACGTAAGGAAGTTGTGGTAAAATATAGGCAGAGTCACTGTAAATTACCACTGGGATCGAAGAAGATTAAATCATTCTTAGTCGTCACTATTCCTTCTCTTGGATTATGCACCCCCATCCCAAAACGTTTAGAAATAGACAGATCTAATAATGGCAGGAAGAAATGATTTAATACTTTACAATGTTCTGCAGTTGCAATATGCATTGGTCCTCTGTAATTCCTAAAACATATCTGTTTCCAAACGAAACATTGTGCCACCAGTTTGTATATTTTCATGTCAGCTCAGCAAGACAACTGTAATGCCTGTGATAAATTCTGATTCAGAAGAAGTAACGCTCATCCAGAACAGTGGTATTGTAAATATTAAAAGAAACCCCTTTTGTTTGCAAAAATACTGCAATCCAGATCAACAGTGTGATGCATATTAATAATAACATCAGAGTGCTGCAACGAAGTAATAAACCTCAATGCTGTACTCTAAACTTTGTGTTTTTTTTAAATAGTTGGCTAAGCCCATGCATACAAAATATTATTATTGATCTTTAATGAGTTATGCCACAAAATACATTTCCTCTTTGTGCTTTAACAATGAATGATATTAGTAATCAACTTTATTGTTTCAATTTGGAAATCCTGATTTGTCTCAGTGAAAATTGAAAGCAGATGCCTGTTTTCACATGCTTATGTCTATGAAAGGTCAGGGAGTAGCTTAAGCAGTGAGATTCTCACCTAAAAAAGCAGTGGACTCCAGGGTTTGGGTGGTAGTGGACTAAGATGACTAAAGTTTGTGATGGACTGTTTCCTTGAACCACAGGGTCAGTAGTAATTTGCCTTAAGTAGGCCTTTATCTAGAGTGGCACAGTGGTGGAAAACAATAGGTTAGAATGCTACAGTGAATGATTGCCACTATTAGACTATTTGCAATCAATGAACCCATCACCTTTTGGGTGTTTGATTGCCAGTGGTATATCTGGAAATTTGAGGCTGGCACAGATTTCCAAGACTACCAATGATTGTGGATTCCAAAAAGTAGTAGATTTGCACCCAGTCTAGGAGTACTTTCATGGCTACAGATGTACCGCTTTTTTGGTTAACTGGTCACTATATTTATTTAAGATCTCAATCCAAAAAATGAACAGGTTAAAACCTCTAGTGAATTGAGAGCAACAAAAAGTGATACAGACATAGCAGATCTGACTCAGGGTCCCCAGACAGAAATACCAAACCAATAATGCATTTGGGGGGGCACACCCATATATACCCCTAAAGCTGAGCCCCTGCCTGTTCCAGCTGGGCCTAAGAGTTCTCCCTGGTAACCCATGACTACAGTCACATCAAACCCAATGGTCCTGAGTCCCTGCCTTGGGATCACTTATTTTAAATCTCTTTTCATTGTATGCATTCTTCTTCCTCTTTGCTACAAGAAGACTTGATGGTAGAGTTGTCAAATTGGTGAATGCTGTCAGGGCTCCATGATTCGATTCCTCACCTTTTACAAACTATTTTGTCAAGTGACTGATGGTCCCATGTACTAAGCCCAACCGCCAAAGGGAGGAGGGTGCGCAGGCAAATTAATAGGGGGAGAGGCTGCAGTCTGGCTTGGCTCTAAGAGTCCGTACACGAGCCGAGCATGAAAATATTTACCATGTATATTGTGCAACAAACAAAATGTAAAAATATGACACATTCTCTTCAAAAATTCAAAAAAGTATTTCTTAAACACATGGAAGCATTTCACGCTAGGACATGAGATTAGATGCATAAATTAAGCATTATTTAAAAAGGTTGCTTTTAGAAACATTCAGATTATATCACTGCATAAACAGGCATTATTTAAAAGCGGTTGCATTTAAAAATATCCATGGCTTGCCACCAAGGACAATGCCATTAGTGAACTAAAAGGCAAGTTGGATAGAGAGTAACATTACAGACTTATCAAATATGACAAGTGCTTGTACAGCCCACATCCTGAACACAAGTATTTAAAAGTGCACTCATGTGATAATGAAGAAAAAGAGGCTCTGGAATTAAAAAAAAAACAAGTATTACACAAATTAGACAAGAGGGAAGCCAGTATGGATTCCAGTTTATCTGGTTTCACATTTTTAAATTCAACCACAGAAGGGCATCTCTCTTTTTGTCTACTCCTCTATCTCTCTCCTGTTTACATCAAAGGCCACAGTTTTGTCTTTCATTCTTGGTTCACAAAGAGAAAAATCCACCCAGAGATAGCAGACCCAATTCAGGGCACGCAGATCCAGCTACCAAGGTAAGAATACATTTATCCACAGAGTGTCACACCACAAACACTCCCCACAATCTACATCCCTGCGGAAGGCACATTAACCCACAGAGTTGTCTTACACTAATTACTACTTGTACCTGCGGTTTTTACAAGGCTATTTGGAACAGGAACTCCCAGCTCTCTTCCCAACAAACAGGTGAAATAAGGGCAGAGGTGGACTAACTTTCAGGGAATTTGAAAGATATCCTCAAAGACCACTGCTTTATTTAAAATGTCAGCTAGTGTTAAGATGGAGAGTCAAGCTTGCAGAACTGGGTTATCATCAACCTTGGCTTAATAAACTGAGCACTGCAAGTTTAGCAAACAGTATAACATGGAGAGTACCTATTAGGAAAGTCTGGTAATGCTAAGGCAGGAAGAGAAAGATGTTCAGCGTGCCTGGCCTGATCAGTCTGTCAACATCTGAAACTGGATCCATGAAAAGAACTGGAACAATGTGTTGAATGTTCGATGTGTTATTGTCTTTTGTCCTATGATAAAATACAGTTGTGAGAAATTCCTCACCAAGACAGAGGCGGGAAAGAAAGGCATAATGCACCACATCAGTGTTTTCACAACACCCATACACAGCTATATACAAACAGAAGAAAGCCGCAGGTTGTTCGAAGAGCCATTGAAGCTACTTTGACGTGCTGGGCTGAGCCTGAGGGCTAAGGCTCAGTACTTAATTTTATCCAATGGTAGCCGGTGGGGCAATAAGCACTAATTCTTGGGGCCCAGACATCTCGAGAGAAAAGTGGGGGGGGGCACAAATAATATGGAAGGAGGAGGAGAAAGATTAAAACACTGTCACAAAAGGAGAAAGTAGCATCCTGCAAAAGAGACATGGTGCCAGGTGTATCAAAGGATTTTGCATTTGCAAACGGTGCAAATCGGTAAATTTCACCATTTGCAAATGCAAAAAAAAACTTTCACAATGTATGAAAGGCATTGCAGTCCTATTTTAGGGAATCTCAATTTTTTGCAATTCCCTAAAATTGCAACTCCAAATAGGTATTTCCTATTTGCGTTTTCCTATGCATATTTAACAAGGGTTTCCTAAATGCGAACTGGGCATTTAGGAAATGCTATTACCACCAACTCCAAGTTGGTGGTAACCATGTACAATTTAAAAAAAATGCATTTTTTAAAGTGCCATGTAGTGCACACATGCCCTACAGCATGAGCCACTTGTGCACAATGTTTTTGGGGGGTGCATCAAAGGGGACCTTAGGCTCTCAGTCCCTTGGTTTTGCATTTCCTAATTTGCAAATTCCTACCTGGAAATCACAAATTAGGAAATGCAAAACCATTCGCACCTATCAGCCTTTAGGCCCATAGGAATAAATGGAGTCGCAATCCCTAATAGCAATTGCAAATTTTAAGAAATTGTTATTAGGGAATCGCTATTTTGTTACATTGCATTTTGCATTCCCTAAAATTCGCTATTTGGGGAATGCAAAATATGAGTTTGATACAACTGGCCCATGGTGTAGAAGGTGGTGTCCAGTAGTAGATTAAAGAGGCACAGGGTGGATTGAAAATTAGGAAGCCTTGGTACTCGGAGCACTGACATTTACGAGCTCCTGCCTTGGGCTTCTGAGCATAGCTTTGGATACCAGTACTCATCATTTTACAAATGAAGCACTGCCGAGGCTTAATCCTGGAAAAGGTGGTGAGGCCTTGAGGAACAACACGCACAACGAAACCAGGCATTACAACATAGTGTGGGTATCTAGTTCATTTCTTTATTTTAATTACATTGTATTCATAATAGGCATGACAAGTTGCATCTGCTACAAAAATCAAGTACAATGAATTGCACGCACTTAAGAGTTAAAGTCCATAAATAAAACTTAGCGCTAAAATCATCATAAACAACGGGGATATATACAATTCACGAGTGGTACTTGTGTGCTCTTACACCAACAATTACAATTAAAATCGTCCCTGGATTCTGGAATTAATTTTGCAACATATGTTTGAAAAAATCTTAAAAATATCTTTACGTTTTTATTAAGCCTTGGGTTGCCGTTTGCATGGCGCAACGATATGCAGAATACAGACCTTTTTAATGCATTTATTTTTAACTTTTTTCGTACAAATGCAGCACTTGGCATGATCACTGCTGATGCAGTTCACGAGTCTGTAGTTAGTGTTGCTTACATAGACCTAATTTACCATGGACTTTAAAATGCTTTGTGCTGAGCTAGTGCCTGGAAAACCTTCAGGCAACTTGATGGTGACTTTTTTGATTTCTCACTCTTGATAGAGCGAACCGTGGTAACAATTTACCTGTGTTCGGACGCTCTTTAGGCCGATGGATCTTTTGACTAAGTGGGAACTCTCTGTACTCTTAATCGATCAATCGCATCAAATCAATAATCAATAACGTACATAAGCAATACCTTGATCAACATAACACTTAATGATTAATCCAGAATACATTTCGGCGAACCCTGACCTTTCAGTCAGGAATAACCACACCAGTTTATTGCAAAGTTAGTGAATTTATTTCCCTATATTAACAAAGCTAGCACAATATAAATGTGTCTCAACACCAAATGATAAACATAGATGAACATTAATAGCTGTCCATATCGTCGAAACAAGTGTAATCTATGTAGCATTTGAATCACAAGGCATTCGATAATAGCAATGCAAAGCACTAATACGATAATCTGTAATGAACTAATTGCGTACATTTAGTCAGCATAACAAGATCTCAGATTGCATCGTGCAACATATGGAATCCTCATCTAACCTCAAATTAGCATCAGCATGTGGGACTTCATGCAAAACAATTTAGCAACATTAATTTAGAAAAAACTCCTAGCTACGGACCTTATCAAAAATCAGCAGTTGGTTACCTAAAAGGAACACAATGCAATTTTACAATTTCCTTTCATATTTACCAATTACGATCAGCGTACAAGGAAGTCTTCGTCTCACAGGTACCGTTTCTCGATCAGCATGGGACGGGACAAAGGGGCAAGGGTAAACGGGGCAATCGCCTCACGGCGGCAAGTTAAGACTACTACTTCATGCAAAGGGACAAATCAAAGTTAAAGTCTCTAGGGCAAGAATCATTAAAGTCTCTTTCTCTCGACTAGAGAAAGCATCAAAGTCTCTCAAAATGGCGTCGCAGCAAAGTGGGCCATAATAGCTACGAAGTCTACAAAATGGCGTAGTGTCCAATAATGGATACTTTCCTCTCGTGCACCTGGGTTTTATAGACAACAGTTTGAATCCAGTAGGGTCTCCATTGGAGGGTTCATAGGTTAGCTTCAAATTGTCCAATCAAAAACGACAGTTCTCAAGCTTTTACTTAAGCATACATTATCCTTGGAGATGGGTACGCAAATCGCAACATTGTCTACCAATTAGCTCACTTTCAGAGCCTCCATTGTCCGCACCTGCAAGTCGACCTTGAATTAAAGAGAAAATATGCCATGCTGGCACGAAACTTTAAGATAAGCATGTGAACAGTTTCTGTGGAAAAGTACAGCTTCAAGCAGAAATACACGTTTAATAGCACATTGGAAAAATACGAGTATCTAAACCGTGAGACCAGGCCACTAGGCCAAAGCCTCCGCTAAAGTAATGCTAAGCTAACGTAGTTCAAACAAGCAAATCGTAGCACACGTTTATGATTATGTCAGATTAGTGCAATTCTAATACACTACGTTATATAAAGCACGCGTATAATATTGGCAAACTACTCTGAGGGCACATTTTGTCCCCGTACAATCTTTATTAGTTCGGTTAATGTCACACATGATTATTTCACACTACGTTTATGCGTTAATAAATGTAAAACCTTCATTATTCTGCTTCATCAATCCCTCCTCTGATGACTACTTGTCATCACACAAATTTAGCCCACACATTTTATTCCATTAAAATTCTGTCAGTTCCCTTTTCCTTTTAGTTCCCCTAGTTTGTGCTCTGTATTCTTCTGCCATTCTTTTCATTATTTTCTCCTCCTTTCTTCTTTTAATTCTTTCCATAATCATTATTATTCCCCTTTTTATTCCCCAAATTCCAAATACACAAATTATCACTATTAATGTTCCCTCTATTATTTTTAACAATATTCCATTCCAAATTCCCCCAATCAAATGTCCCACTGAAGCAAGTCCTTTTCCAACCTTCTCCCACACTCCTGGTTCTTTCAATTCCTTCAAATCTGCACTTTCTTTTGTTAGATTAGCAAGCATAGTTTTAATTTTCACACTATTGTCAGGTATATAGGTACAACAGTGTCTTGCCCCAAGCATTTTGCAAACACCTCCATCCTTTGCTAAAAGAATGTCTAAAGCAAGCCTATTTTGAAGAGTCATAGCTCTTTCCGCTGCAAGTTCAGCATCTATCAGGATTATAGCACCTGAAAACTTTGTCAACATGTTATCCACTATAGTAGACAACTTTCTTATTTTGATAGAATTCAGCACAACTCCCAATGAAGGAATCATGGCTCCAAATATATCACCTACCACAGCAGCTGCGGTCTCTCTTTTCTGGATACGATGGGATCCAGATGTCTTTTGAATCATCGATAGGTCATCCAGTTGATAAACCTTTGGGAACACTATACCCAAATAACACCTTCCCCACCATCCCTTTGGAAGACGATAATAGGCATTATACCCACAAATGTAATATACCCCTGGAATGACAGGGTCAAGTCCGTCCATCATGAATGTCCGTTTGGCCTTAAAGATAAACGTGTGTTTACACTCACTCGCCCCTACAAAAATGTTGTCATAATAAGATTCACCTCGATATATACAAAACTTCCCTACATGCCAAGCATCTAAAGCAATTTTCCCTTGTGTCTTTATGGCAGCAAAATCATAATTATCTACTGAAGTCCTCTTATGTAACTCCTTTTCCAATTTCGCCTTCATTTGAGCCCTTCTATCATCTGTGCAATCTAAAAAGCTTATTTCTACTGCAGAGAGTGAGCAAGTAAGATTTTCCCTATGAGCGTGAGCCGTTTCAAAAGGTAGCATTGGCTCGAAAAATTCCCTCATAATTTTAGCATCCCAATCTTTTGCAGTCTGGCTTAGCTGCGCTATTATAGGAACATAAGCAAAGGTAACATCATAATTTGAGTAAAAATACTGTATGTTAGTTTGACCATAAAACCTAGACATTACTATACCACATGTAATCCCGTATGTAAGAGGCATGTGGTGATATGTCACCCCTTCCTTCACTGATGTCGGTATCTGGGTACACACATAACAATCTTTCGCATCCATTGTCTCAACATATTCTGTTAGTAAGCGATAGAAAACATTATACAAAAGCTCTTTCCTTTCATGCAAGAGTCTCTCATCCAGTGCTAGCCTTTTCAATGCGGTTAGTTCAGTGACAGTAACAGGAGCAATAGTAGAAGCAGCAATAGTCTCATTCTCACCCTTTCCATGTATTCCAAGCACAATCGCCATTATTATTAGTACACATGTAACTACCAAGCCTATACACACATATTTACAATATTTCTTTCTATTGTTTTGCGTCATGATCTGTATAGAATCAGAGAGCTAGAAGCACTTATAAATGAAACTATTTAGCAATTCAGTTACAAAGCTGAGCGAGCGCAATGTTCACACCGTCTTTTTCAAGAGGCCAAGTCACTTATCGGTTAGCAGCATTTGTCTCAATTCGGCAATAACTCAGTCTTTATCGGTTTAGCAAATGTCTCATCTGGTTGTTTGTTTCACGTTAGATTGTAGCAAGCAATATCATTTATCACCCTTTCAATCAACACTGTCCATAAAACTTTTCTTTTCTATCGGTATTTCTTCCTCTTCTTCGTTCTCGATGCTTAGAGATACAAACTCGTCAGTCCAATCGTCATTGACTGCATATGCCCATTCTGGACCGGAATACCTTCTGTTCGGTATCCTTTTCCTTTTCAATTTTGCTTCTCTTTTCAATTCTGCCTCGCTGGTACTTTCCTCTTTTGTCAAGTCTTTTTCTTCACTCGAGGTTGGTACCACGACAGACACTTCTTTTCTTTTCTCTTTTACTTTTGGCCTTTCTCCGTCGTTCAAACCTTCTCCAGACCTTTGTTTTACTGGTGATATACTTAGTCTCCTCTTTGCACCATGTCCATTTGATGGACCTGCGACCTTTTCTGTAGAAGTTTGAACTTTTTCGTTCTGCTCTGCCTTGTCCCCTCCTTCAGGGGAATCGATCACGTTCTCTTTTTCTTTTTCTGTATCGTCTGTTTCTGGGAAAGCCCCCTTCTGATCAGGCTCTCCTGCCTTTTCACCTTTTTCGAGCCCTTCGTCACCGTTACTTTCGTCAGGCTCTGTAACACTTTCAGCTGCTTCAGGTTCTTTGTCACCTTCAGCTGCTTCAGGCTTTTTGCTACCCTCAGCTGCTTCAGGCTCTTCGTCACCTGCAGCTTCTTCGTCGCTGTCTGAACTTTCTCCTTGGTCTTCCCCAAGTGAGTCGGACTCTTCGCCCTCCAACAATATCTCTTTCTCTCCTGCTTCTGCTTGTTCGCTTTCAGTTCGCTTTTGTCCTGTCTCAGCACTCGGCACTGTTTTATCAGGCACTGGCAATTTCAGCGCTTCAACTTCCTCATCTGTGGGACACAGCACCTTCTTTGTGTGACTGGCGTGAATCCAGTTGGGAACCCCCGCACACTTCACAGCGGTAGTTGTCGTCAGGATCACTTGGAAAGGGCCTTTCCAACGGGGTTCCAGACACGACTTTCTCACGTGCTTCTTTACCACGACCCAGTCACCTGCTTTCAGTGCGTGTCCTGGACCTTGGATCGGTGGCAAGGTGGTTGCTTCCACCTGGTGAGAGAAAGAGCGAACCACGTCAGCCAGACCTTTGCAGTAGTCTAACACCATATCATCTGTAATATTCAAAAGCGCGTTTGCGGGAACTGCAGGAAGTCTCATAGCCCTGCCCATGAGTATTTCGTGCGGAGACAATCCAGTCTTTCTATCAGGAGTGTTTCTCATTGACATTAGCACTAAGGGCAATGCGTCAGGCCATTTCAAATTTGTTGATGCACATATTTTCGCCATTCTCGATTTCAGCGTACCATTCATCTGCTCCACCAGTCCTGATGCTTCAGGGCGATAGCTACAGTGCAGCTTTTGCTCAATGTTCAGCGCTTCGCAAAGTAACTTTATCACCTCGTTGTTGAAGTGACTTCCCCTATCTGATTCTAAAGAGATCGGGAATCCAAAACGTGGTATCAACTCTCTCAATAATAGCTTGGCAACTGTAAGGCTGTCATTTCTACGTGTGGGGTATGCCTCAATCCAGTGACTAAAAATGCACACAATCACCAACACATATTTCAGACCTCCATGCACAGGCATCTCAATGAAGTCCATCTGCATTCGACTAAAAGGCCCGCTTGCCCTACCAATGTGACTCGCGTTCACAACTGTTCCCTTTCCTGGGTTCATCTGCTGGCAAGTGACACATCGATGGCAAACTGCTTCTGCAGCTTGGCGAAATCTGGGGTTAAACCAATCAGTTTTGAACAATCTTATCATGGCATCTCTCCCTAGGTGAGCTTGCCCATGATAGAACCGCGCAAGCTGTGATAAGAGACTATTTGGCAAAACAAATTTTCCCTCATGTGAAACCCATAACTCGTCTTGTCTCTTTATACATTGTGATTTAATCCAGGAATCTCTTTCATCCTCCCTGACATTATTTTGTAATGCTTTTAGTTCCTCTATTGTATCTACGACCTTCAAGGCAAATGCTTCAGCTGGTTCGAGTTCTGGCTCACTTATTGAGTTCCATTCATCTCTCAGTAATATACAGTTCAAGGCACAAAATCTTGCGACTTGATCCGCATATGCATTTCCCAGCGAAACATAGTCCTGTCCCTTCGTGTGAGCACTGCACTTTACCACTGCAACTTCAGCTGGCACTTGAATGGCATGTAACAATTCCCTTATTCTTTCCCCGTTTTTCACTGGGGATCCTGAAGAAGTCAGGAAACCTCTCTGTGACCATAGTTGTCCAAAGTCATGCACAATCCCAAACCCATATTGGCTATCAGTGTAAATGGTGACTTTCATCAATGCAGACAGTTGACATGCTCTGGTAAGGGCTACAAGTTCTGCTACTTGTGCAGAATAGACTCCTTGGAGCCATCCCGCTTCCAAGACCCCTGTTACAGTGCATACAGCGTATCCTGCTTTCAAAATCCCCATCCCGTCTCTTAAACATGAACCATCAACAAAAAGAATTTGGTCATTTTCATCAAGCTTAGTATCCTTGATGTCCGGTCGAGGTTTTGTGCAAAATTCAGTCACCTGAAGGCAATCATGCTCGACGTCTTCAGCGTTCTCAATTTCAGCATTTTCTCCAGGGAGCAAGGTTGCTGGATTCAACGTAGTGCACCTTTTCAGCTGCACATTCGGTGAGCCCAGAATTATCGTTTCATACCTTGTGAGTCTTGCTCCAGTCATGTGTTGCGTTCGGGAGCGGGTCAAAAGTATCTCAACTGAGTGAGGGACCATGACTGTTACTGGATGTCCCATCACTATTCCTTCACTCTGAGTGAGGCTGATACCAACTGCTGCTACGGCGCGCAAACACCCTGGGAGTGCTGCTGCAACCGGGTCCAAAGTAGCTGAAAAATACGCTACTGGTCTGTTTACGCCACCATGGGCTTGAGTCAAGACAGACAAAGAACATGCATCACGTTCATGACAAAACAATGTGAAAGGCTTTGTGTAATCAGGCATACCTAAAGCTGGAGCCCTACACATGCATTCTTTCAATTCAACAAAAGCATCCATCTCATCTCCTTTCAGCTCAATTTGATCCAAAGCATCCTTCTGGGTCAGTTTCAGTAAAGGCTTCGCTAGAGTCGAGAAGTTGGGAATCCACTGGCGACAGTAGCCCACCATTCCCAAGAACTTCCTCACCTCCTTTCTCGTCTTAGGCGGACTCATTTGAAGTACACTTGTAATCCTTTCCTTCATTATTCTCCGTGACCCTTTCTCTATCTGGTGACCCAAGTATTTCACTTTCTTCTGACAGAACTGCAATTTGGAAGGAGACACCTTGTGTCAATTTCTTCCCAAATGGTTCAACAGAGCAATGGTATCGGCTGTGCAGCCACTTTCTGTCTTTGATGCAACCAGTAAGTCGTCAATGTACTGTACTAGGGTTGACTCGAATGGCAACTCTAACTCTTCCAGGTCTTTCTTTAGAATCTGATTGAATATCGACGGTGACTCAGAAAACCCTTGAGGAATTCGACACCAACTGTACACTCTGTCTAGGAATTTGAAACAAAAGAGAAATTGGCTGTCCTCATGAAGAGGCACAGAAAAGAATGCTTGTGACAAATCGATGACTGAGAACCACTCAGCATCGCAAGGGATCTGAAACATTATCACAGCTGGATTCGGTACAACAGGGCAGCATTTGACTATGATGTCATTTATTTTCCTCAAGTCCTGCACGAGTCGGACCTTTCCACTTGGCTTTATTAGTCCCATTATCGGTGAATTACAGGGACTGCTTAACACTTCTTTCAGTACCCCCTGTTTCACAAATTCGTCAATGAGTTGAGCAACCTTCATGAGGGTATCTTGTGGCATGTGGTATTGTGGGGTCTGGGGAAAGATTGCATTGGGCTTTACAATCACTTTTACTGGTTCCACTCCTTTCATCAATCCCACCTCTTTCCCTGTCATATCTGACACTTCCCTTCCGACTGTTTCCCGTAATTCAGCTGGGATGTCCTCTTCAGTTATCATCGGGAAAAGACAAATCAGAGGATACTCTTCATCTACCGTTTCCATCTCATCCCCCTCTACACTGTCCTCTTCTTCCCCATCACTGCTCGTCTGGATTGTTATTCCTTCGATCGAACACATGATCGAACAACCCAATTTGCACAATAGGTCTCTCCCTAACAGTGCTATCGGGCTTGAGTCACATACCACAAACTGATGTACCCCTTGATAGTTACCGATGCTGACTGGTACTGGATCTGTTATTGGGTTCGTCAGATGTCTGTTTGCTACTCCCACCACTTGAACTGTCCTCCCTGAGAGTGGCAAATTTGGTACTTCACTACTCTTAACAGTTGAACGTGTGGCTCCCGTGTCCACCAAGAATGAAACACGATGACCCATTACTCTTCCCTCTACGTACGGACCCTTTTGATCAACTTCTAAGGATGCTGCAAGCACACAATCTCCTTCTTCTTCTGAGCTTTCCCTCTCCCATACATTGTTTATTCCACTCTCACTGTGTAATGGGAACTGTTGTACGGTGCCGTTTGTATTCATTACCTGACCCGAGACCTGTGGAGGAACCATCACTCGCTGCTGACTCATTGGTGCCAAAGGTATTTGCATTTGCTGATTAGGTACCATAGGTAACTGCTGTTGCATTGGCTGCATTTGCGTCATCTGCATACGGGGCATCTGCATCTGCTGCGGCTGCATAGGTTGTAATCCCTGCAATTGATTTACGGTCTGAAAATTTGGGTTTGGACCTCTCATTTTCGGTCCCCTCATTGTCTGAAATGCATTGACGTCATTGTTTTGCTGACCAACACCTACACCTGCACCTTCCTGCACCACCATCGGGCACTCGCGTTTCCAATGACCTACAATTCCGCACACGTGACACGGCATCACCTTCTTCATTGCCTGCACACCCGTCAGAACAGTGTTCAAATCCGGACCATTATTCACAAAACCTCCTCTGCCTCTGCCTCTCGCCTGTGGCTGAAACGCCATGTTTCCCTGCAACTGCGGCTGCGGTTGCGGTACCTGCTGTTGGAACCCTTGCATCCCTTGCAAACCTTGCAGACCTTGCAAACCTGTCTGAGCTGCTTTAAGTTGCATCATCATCACCTTCTCTTTCAGCTTTTTCTGTTTCACCTCAATTTCGTCGCTACAGTATTTCGCATAAGTCAAGACCTCATCAATCGGTTTCGACTGCCAGCAAATCAAATGCGACTTTATCATCTGACTTATCTCTGGTCTCAACCCTTCCACAAATCTAAACACAAAATGAAGCATGTCCTTCGCCTCTATTGTTTCCGTGCCACTGTAGTTCTTGAACGCCTTCAACAACCTCTCATAGTAACTATGAATCGATTCTTTAGCCTCTTGGGCAGTCCGATCAATCTTCTGCCAATCCACATTTTTCGCGGCAACCTTCGTCTTCAAATGCTCAATCACCTTATAGTACAAGCTCATCACCATAGGTGATGGTGCACCCGTCTCCCTGTCTCTTTCTGGTTCACTTGTCGGCCAACCTACAGCTCTTTTGCAATCCTCCCACAAATCTGCCGGAACCACGATCTCAAAGAGAGTATTCAGGTCTTCCCAGAGACATTTTGCAAGCTTCACAAACCTATCAGTCTGTTGATACCATTCAATCGGCTTCTCTCTCAGTTTGGGAAAATCATCCGTAAATGACTGAATGTCGCTTCTGTGCCATGGCACATGTATTAATTTTCCCCCTGCTGTCTCCCTCATTGGTAACATGGTTACTGTCTCGCTACTCTGCGGTCTTTTCTCGTTGTGCTCTGTAGCACTGTCCCTCCTCTTATCCTTCCTCTTTACCCACCTGCTTTCCCACTTGTCTAAGCACCTCCACACTTGGGCACTCTGCAACAATTCTCTAAGGTGTGCCTTCATGCCTGCTGACCTCATGTGTTCAAAATCTGTGGTCCCAAAATCCAACCTATAGCTCCTGCTCAAGTGTTTCGTCTTGCCTATGTCAATCCCGTTTCTGTCCGCTACTTCCTGCAAACTTTTATGTACCTTGTTCACTTCTTTCGTAATCTTTGGACATAGGTATCTCAGCTCTTCTTCCGTGTAGGACTCTAACCTATTCACACCCATAGTCCCTTCCACCAATTCTTGTGCTTCCATGTTCAGCCTCATCCTATTCAGGTAATCTTCTCCTTTCCCACTGTCTGAACTTTGTGTGGAATTCAGACTGTTGAACCACTGTGTCAGCTGTTGCGCATTTACCCCCATCAGTGTAGCATTCACATCGACTGCCATCGATGGTTGCGGCAACTTTTCAGTATTCGATGTTAAAGGTATTATCAGTGGGGGGCTCGACCTCACCAGTGTAGACTGAGCACATATGGGACTAAACTCCATCAAGGATCCAGATCCACTTGGCTGAGCCGCTATCGGAGTTATCCCTGGAGTGTTCTCTATACACCTCCTCTCTGTCCCATTCTGTAGCATTGATCCCTGACTGTTCATGCCTAAGTTAGGCTGGCTATACAGAGGTACCGGTGGACCTACAGTAATGGGTAGTGATATCGCGTCTGGGTTCTGTCCATTTCCCATGTTCTGAGGCATGTTCATCCCCATATTATGGGTCATCATTGTCGGCATGCCCATCTGACTCCCCGTCATCTGACCATATGCGTTTCCTCCCTGCATCTGCTTTTGAGGCATCATAAACTGAGTTGATTCAGCCTGTGTCATTGTTGGATTGTGACCATTCTGTACTCCCCTCACTGTTTGTTCTAGAACCATTCCTCCACTATTGTCACTGCTGTAGTACCCTGGCATCTGCGGTTGGTAATTTCTGTCTGTCTTACAGGTAGCTTTCTTACCTGTCTCCTCTTCCTCCTTAGTAATTGCGGGAAACAATTGTATTCCCTGCAATACATCTGACCTCCACACCTTCTGCGCATTATCCCACCTAGCATCCGCTAGTGTCTTTTCTACCTTCCTCATCCTTGTTTCAAACTTATTCTTCTGTTGCTGTCTAGCCATTAATTCCCAGATTGCTAGAGCCTCAAACTGTGCTGGCCTTGGAGGCACCTTCATGTCATACATCGTGAATCTCAAATTCTCTAGGATCCTTATATTGAATGTCCCATGTATCGGGAACGCTACGCTCCCATGTTTCTCTGTCAACTTGTGCCATTGCTTTAGCCAAAGGCACGGAGCTACCCCCTTCTCTTCCATTACAATGTAAGCTGGTGTGCCCTCGGGCGGCGTCTCCTCTCCTACGCTCGCTTTAATGTAAGACTCCCCCTTCATCGCACTCCTAAATGCTTTAAGGAATTTCATTTTCTCGCCTTTTATTTCACAAAGTTTATAATCAATAGGTCACTTTTTATTCCACAAAATTTGTAATCAATAGGTGACTTTAATTCCCGGAATACTCTTCACTTGCCTTTCCCTTTCCAATCGAGCCCCACGGACTGCGTCCAATCCGTGCGCGACCCTTCTCTCCAACCAACCTATCCCAGCGCGGCTCCTAGTGACGTCACACTCACACACACTGCGGCTGACAAAGCCTCGCGGCTAGTCTTCCTTCACTCAGCTCCTCCCGTAACAACTTCTTGCATGTATCGCGAGCTACCAAAAACTAAAACAGATCTGTCGGTTTACTACAGGAAGGGTAACACAATCGCTTCAGGACCTTAGGGACCTTTCACTAGCCTCGGCCGCTATTCCGTCTTTCTCAGTCCCCACATTCGCAAGCAAATCTGACCTGCAGACCTACTCTCAACTTGTCAATGATCTATTCTAGTGCACTTAGAATCTTGTCAAAGCCCGAAGTCGAAGTTTCTTTCACTCCCTAACACACGTACCGACTCGTTGACCACGCCCGATCAACCTACTAAACCGCCCAGACCACAACATGGATCAACATACTCCGGAGTCTCTTGACCTCACAGGGCCCGTCTCAACAACAACAACCACGTGGACCTTTTTATGCACAAAGCGCCACACGCACATGAAGTTCGACGACTTCCCTACTCTCACACTCGGAGCCGCACCTCCGCTATTTCCATGAAGTTCGACGACTTCACTACTACTACACTCGGAGTCGCACCTCCGCTATCCTCTAAAAAAGAAAAATTCCTCGCAGCCCTTTCACACACCCTGCGGCAATAAGCTGTGCAAGCGCAAAACCCTAACTTCACTCATACCATCACTAGTACCGCCAACGCTGATTCCACACCTCCATTCTCTCCATTCGCAAGCTCCGAGATCCCGGGAAAGTCGCGGTGGACCTAGCCCATCATCATTCTGTCAATCTATTTTATCCAAGAAAAATCTAGTTCAACTTCTCGAATGATGCCTCAAAATGCGTAACCGTTAATCCAACACCATGTACTCTAATAGTACAGGGTCCCAAAAGACGTAACCGTCCTCTGCTACCATCTACTGATAGAGCGAACCGTGGTAACAATTTACCTGTGTTCGGACGCTCTTTAGGCCGATGGATCTTTTGACTAAGTGGGAACTCTCTGTACTCTTAATCGATCAATCGCATCAAATCAATAATCAATAACGTACATAAGCAATACCTTGATCAACATAACACTTAATGATTAATCCAGAATACATTTCGGCGAACCCTGACCTTTCAGTCAGGAATAACCACACCAGTTTATTGCAAAGTTAGTGAATTTATTTCCCTATATTAACAAAGCTAGCACAATATAAATGTGTCTCAACACCAAATGATAAACATAGATGAACATTAATAGCTGTCCATATCGTCGAAACAAGTGTAATCTATGTAGCATTTGAATCACAAGGCATTCGATAATAGCAATGCAAAGCACTAATACGATAATCTGTAATGAACTAATTGCGTACATTTAGTCAGCATAACAAGATCTCAGATTGCATCGTGCAACATATGGAATCCTCATCTAACCTCAAATTAGCATCAGCATGTGGGACTTCATGCAAAACAATTTAGCAACATTAATTTAGAAAAAACTCCTAGCTACGGATCTTATAAAAAATCAGCAGTTGGTTACCTAAAAGGAACACAATGCAATTTTACAATTTCCTTTCATATTTACCAATTACGATCAGCGTACAAGGAAGTCTTCGTCTCACAGGTACCGTTTCTCGATCAGCATGGGATGGGACAAAGGGGCAAGGGTAAACGGGGCAATCGCCTCACGGCGGCAAGTTAAGACTACTACTTCATGCAAAGGGACAAATCAAAGTTAAAGTCTCTAGGGCAAGAATCATTAAAGTCTCTTTCTCTCGACTAGAGAAAGCATCAAAGTCTCTCAAAATGGCGTCGCAGCAAAGTGGGCCATAATAGCTACGAAGTCTACAAAATGGCGTAGTGTCCAATAATGGATACTTTCCTCTCGTGCACCTGGGTTTTATAGACAACAGTTTGAATCCAGTAGGGTCTCCATTGGAGGGTTCATAGGTTAGCTTCAAATTGTCCAATCAAAAACGACAGTTCTCAAGCTTTTACTTAAGCATACATTATCCTTGGAGATGGGTACGCAAATCGCAACATTGTCTACCAATTAGCTCACTTTCAGAGCCTCCATTGTCCGCACCTGCAAGTCGACCTTGAATTAAAGAGAAAATATGCCATGCTGGCACGAAACTTTAAGATAAGCATGTGAACAGTTTCTGTGGAAAAGTACAGCTTCAAGCAGAAATACACGTTTAATAGCACATTGGAAAAATACGAGTATCTAAATCGTGAGACCAGGCCACTAGGCCAAAGCCTCCGCTAAAGTAATGCTAAGCTAACGTAGTTCAAACAAGCAAATCGTAGCACACGTTTATGATTATGTCAGATTAGTGCAATTCTAATACACTACGTTATATAAAGCACGCGTATAATATTGGCAAACTACTCTGAGGGCACATTTTGTCCCCGTACAATCTTTATTAGTTCGGTTAATGTCACACATGATTATTTCACACTACGTTTATGCGTTAATAAATGTAAAACCTTCATTTTTCTGCTTCATCACTCTCCACGTAGCCCAAATATATTTGATTACTATGTAGTGCAGGGATAGAGGAGAGGATTGAGCACGTAATCATTGAGCTTGAGAAAGTTGACACTGAAGTTAAAGAAACAGGGATTTAAACAACTTTGTCCTCTCGTATCTATAAGGAGATGAAATGAAGAGAAAGTGCACAACTTGTGTAACTAGAATGAAATGTCCGAACGGTTCGTATAAATTGCAGATGGAGTCCACCCAAGAAAAACTTCATATATAGTGTTCGAAGTTCTACTGGGGTAGATAGGCTAACCCAATGCTTATATCTCACAAAAGGCTTACTTTCCAAATAAAAAGTAAGTCGCAGGTATGATTTACCCTGAGTCAATATCCGTTCTTTATAACTACTCCTAATAAATTAACTTGACATTACAACAACTAATTCTGGCTAGTTCCTAATTTCTCGGCAGTCTATCATACGCTGTTGCCTAGACTCACAGGTTCCACCATTCCATCAGCTTTAGTATTATTAGAAATGGATCCCCACTGAGGTACGTATATTTGATTTACTCTTTATAGAGCACAAACCGGGCTTAGGGGCTATATAACATAGCAAATAATTCACACAAGATTGCTTACAAAAGACTTAGGAGCAGCGAAGGTAGATCTCATCTGAGTGGTGTGTGAGTGATGAAGGTAAGCTGGGAAGACCATAACAATTATTGTGAAAATACTCTTAAAGTCTTCACTAATTACTACTGGAAAGGCAAAGGAGCAAAAAGAAGAAACTGCACTCCAAAAGGAATGCAAATATTGTCCAGTTGACAATTTATAAAGACTCATCAAAAGGGCCACCTGAAGGAGTCCTCAGGGATAGAATAAAGGTTGAAGAAAATATGAGTGTGGACAGAAGTTCCTAGTAAGACATGGCTCTGGGTTGAGCAGTTCACGAGTGGACATCACTAGCAACCAAGAAATGGGGGTTGTGAAAAGTTAATTTTGCAAAGAGTTTTTCACAATGCACATAACCAACATAAACACATATTGTACCTGCCCTTAAGCATGGAATCTGACTGTTGCCTGAAGATCCTTCATGAAGTTATGTAAACTTAATTTTGGGAATTAAAGTGCCTCATATTAACTTGATGCTGATTCCTGAAACTCTGCACTAACATCTCTCACGCCCTTACAATTTTGGCACCTATGCAGCTACTAAAGCCTAAGTCAGCAGACAAAGCAGTGAAGGGGACCAAGCAGAATCTGGGATACCTAAGGAAGGAATAAAAAAAAGTCAGGCAACAAAACAAGAAGCAAAGTTCATAAGAGATGCTACCACAAGAGGACATGTGGTAATGAACACAACTATTATGCATCCGGCATCTTGAAAGTAACAGATTCAATGTGTCATTTAAAAATATCCACCGAAATGAACCCTTCAAGCCCCCAACACAGTGTAGAGGTGTTTATCAACTTTGAGCTGAAGACCCCAAAATAAATTAAACTCTTTGAAATGTTCTTGAGGAATTCTTCTTTAACCCTATTGTCTCTTTCATTTACCAGGCAGCCTTTTCCACATTCAAAACTACAACCCTCCCACAAATCATCAGAGCCACATAGAAAACTAAGGACCAGATTTACAAAGATTTTGTACCAGGGTTGCATTACGTTTTTGACCCACCCCTGATGTCAAATTCTTTTTGGTATTTAAGAAGCCATGCAAAAGCCATTTTGCCTGGCTTTGTAGGAAAAAGAAACACAATGCCTTGCGTTACTCTGCATCAGGTAAACATTCCGTGGATGATTCCATGGACATTCCTGCACATTCACATATGGATTTTGATGCAAACACATATATAAAAAGAGGTGTAAACATAGGTTTTCTCCAAAATGGTGTGCCTGTCTGAGGCTGGTGTAATGAGGAAAAATATATGTATTCCTCTTTCCATGTATACTACATTCTGCACCTCTCACATGGAAGAGGAATTAGCCACAAAAGATAGTTTTTTTGCAGTAACGTCCCCCTTCCTGCACAAAATCTATACTGACCACAAAGCAGGCACCCTTGAACTATGGCGTAAAGGTGTCTGCATTGGCGCTAGGCATTCCAATGTACGCCAGTGCATTGAAAGAGCAGAAATGCACCTTTTTAAAGAATGTATGGTACAGTTCTGCTCCCACCAGGAGATGCAACACAGCATAGCAACTTTGCTTGCTAGGCTGTGTTTCACTACATCTGTGTTAATAGATCCCTAAAGGACCAACCTGCCCATGAAGTCATGATCTTTGTCCTTCCTCAAGATTCACATGCACACTCTCTCCTAAGACAACCTGGGAGTGCTGAATGCATGTCTCACTCATATATACATCCCCAGGGACGGAAAGCATACTTAGATCTTGCACCCTTTGGTTTCTAAAGAAACCCATAGTGTATCTGTGAGTGCTGACCTAGGACTCCCTATTTTTCTCTGTACTCTAAAGTCATAATGGGAGAGGCCACACAATAACTTCAGAACTTTATAGGACTTCATTCAACCCTTCACACTTGTCGATCTTGATACTGATCTTAAAGAGGAACCAAGACCATAAATATGGACCGAAAAGAACAATCTTCTCACATATTATGACATGCGCCAATCCAAAATTCTTCTCCTGCTGTACTGTGACATATGCTACTTTGGACTACAACACAGCCATAAACTCCCAGGAAAAGCGAGCAAGTGTGAAATAATAATAATAATATCAATAAAAGTAATAATTGATAATAATAATAGACAGAACATTTTATATGGCGCTTAACAATTGACTACCACTTCTCTGCATTGTGAATTCTACGGGCCAGATTCACAAATGTGTAGTAAAGTTACAAGTGTGGAGTCTCCGCACTCGAGGTAGAATGTCCACACAATGCACTGAAGAGATTGTGTCATGCGGAGATTCCGCCAGGAGTGTGGAGACTCCGTAATCATAGCTTTACTACATGTAAGAATCGTTGTGACTCATGTGTTACTACCCCATTTACCTTTACTTAATTTACTCAAGCATGACTGATGGAAGGCTAAGATGGCTTTGCTAGGATTGAAACTTGTTACCTGCAAGACACCGCTTATTTCAACAGAGATGCTTCAGCCCACTGTGCAATACCGTGGACGACACTGACTTACAGCATGTTCAATTATTCCATACTTTCACAGCTGTTAGACCTGGAATCCTTGGTGTGGTCTCCCCTGTTTTTTTGCCTCTGCTTTCCATGTTTTGACTGTGTGCTGGACTCTGTTTTTGCTGTTTTTGGTACTCTGGGCACTTTACCCCTGCTGACCAGAGATAACGTGCAAGTGCTCCTATGTTAATTGTATGTGTAATTGGCTTGTTCCTGATTGGCATATTTGATTTACTAGTAAGCCCCTAGTAAAGTGCACTAGAGGTGCCCGCAGTCTGTAAATCAAATGCTAGTAGTGGACCTGCAGCACTGATTGTACCACACACATGAGTAGCCCTGTAAACATGGGTCAGACCTGCCACTGCAGTGTCTGTGTGTTTAGTTCTAAACTGCCAATTCGACCTGGTAAGTGTGCCCACTTGCCAGGCCTAAACCTTCCCTTTTTCTACATGTGAGGCACCCCTATGGTAGGCTCAAGGTAGCTCCAATGGCAGGGTGCAGTGTATGTTAAAGGTGGGACATGTACTGATGGGTTTTAGATGTCCTAACAGTGAAATACTGCTAAACGTAGCTTCCACTGTTGCAAGGCCTATCCCTCTCATAGATTAACATGGGGGCTGCGTTTAAATAACTTTTAAATGACTATTCCCTTTGGGAGCAGATGGAAATGTGGAGTTTGGTGTCTCTAGACTCACAATTCAAAAATACATCTTTTGGTGAGGTTGGTTTTTAAATTGTCAGTTTGAAAATGCCACTTTTGAAAGTGCGCTTATTCTTGCTGAAACCATTCTGTGACTCTGCCTGTTTGTGGATTCCCTGTCTGGGTCAGATTGACAGTTGGGCTGTTTGTGAATCCCCTCTAGACAGTGAGACAAAGAGAGCTGGGGATTAGCCTGCATATCCTGAGCTAGAGTGGAGGGAGGAGTGGTCACTTACACCTGAATGGGCTGTTCCTGCCCTCTCACAATGCAGTCGTCAACCCCCTGGTGTGAGTCTGGAGGCTGGCCTGGGCAAGGCAGGATCTTGCAAACAAGAGAGACTTCCCTTTGAAATTTGCCAACTTCAAAGGCAGAAACGTGTATAAGTATTTGACCCAAAACCCCTGAAAATCAGATTTCTTCAAGGATTCAAGAGGAACCTCTGCCAAGGAGAGGAGCTGAAGAACTGAGGAGAAGTGTTGCTCCTGCCTCTGACTGTGCTTTATTGGGCTATCATGCAGTTGTTGCTTCTGCCTGTGAAAGGGGACAAAGACTTGACTTTGTTGTGCATTCCGGCTTGAGCTGAGCTTGCCTCCTGTTGTTGAAGTCTCAGGGCCATCAAAGACTTCCTCTGTCAGCATCTGAACTCTCTGGTGAGAACCCTACCCTGCCAACCGGTGCCCTATCCACTCCCTGGGCTGTTGAAAGGTGAAGCTGGTGGAAAAGGACTGAAATCCAACAAACACTGCTGTGCAGGGACATTTTTGACCCACCATCCACAACGCGACTGATAAATAACATGCCGCCAGCTTCGCAGTGAAAATCAACGCTTCACCTGCATCGTGACTCGGAGGTCAACGCATCGCGGCTGGAGAAACGATACACAACACCTGATTGCGGCTGCTGACAATGACGCAAACCCCATGCAGTGCGGTTTTCTGACACTGTGCGACCGTATTTCAAACACAACATTGCTAAAAAAACTACGCAAAGCCCGCCCGGACCCAAGGTGCCCATCCAGAAATCGATGCATCGCTCTCTTGCAAGGGAGAAAAACGATGCACTGCCGACCTGACCGGAGAAGAAATGACACACAGCCTCACTTGTGAGTAAGGAATCAACACATCGCTGACCTTTCCGATGCACGGTCGCCTGTGCAGCTTTATTTTTTATGCAAACCAGGTACTTTTGTGTAACAACAGTATACTCACTGATTTCTATGGATTAAGACTTTTCTTCTTTTTAAAATTCATATCTTGACTTGGGTATGTTGGATTTTTGTCGTTTTGGTCTTGGTAGATTTGGATAACTATTACCTATTTTTTTAAACTGGTGTGGTATCCATTTTGTAATGTTTTCACTCTATTACTGTGTGTGTTGGTACAAATACTTTACACATTTCTTTGGGGGTTAAGCCTTTCTGTTCATGCCAAGCTACCAATGGGGTGAGCAGGGGTTAACCAGGTGTGTTTCTCCTTCACCCTGACTAGAGTGAGGGTCCCTGCTTGGACAGAGCGCAAAATGACTGCCAACCAGATACCCCATTTCTAACAATAGCCAACAAATGAGAATCAGGAATGCATTCTCTTAACTGAACAGGCAATGCGATTACTCACACTCCTCATTAAATTGCCACCGAATTACTACTGCAGCTCAATGTGTGGATGAAGACCATGGGCAAGGTAATAGAACTGCACCTTTACGATTCAAAATGTGTACAAATGATAGGCAGATCCACACTGGAGCAGTTTGGCTCTGAATTCCTAATAGGATCTTGAAGTGTATGGAGCAACTCTACTGTGGGATGAGTGGGAGTTATGTGCTTCAGTTACAACAATTTTGCCTAAAGGAAAATACAATAGCACATTCCATAGATCAAATAGGTGGAGATGATGCTGTGACCTGTTAGGTTATGAAAGGTCTTTGGAGGTTAGTTGAATGTTCTTTTTCCAAATGATTTATCTCTCTTGTAGGACATCCTTGAAGCCAGAAAAACAATATATCTTACCAATGTATTATATAATGCCGCAATAAGGTGATATTCATTATTTTTTCAATTAGTGTTGCAGAGGACTCTATATAGGATCTGATATAGTTACATGATACTCCTGATATAGTTGTCTTTATTTTACAGTTCAAAATGCAATACAAGCTTAAAGTCACCAGCATAGAATTCTTGCAGTTTCAAAACTGGAAATTGGACACGGTACACCTGTTGTTGGGCCCCTGGAAATCTTAAATGAGAGCAACACATGGCTAATTCCCACAGTCACAGAATAGTCATTAACTAACATTTATTAAAAGGCCCTCAAGCGACTTTCAATCAAACCTAGTTGCTGAGACACTGCCTACAGGCATGACCGATGCACCTTGTCAAGGTTTCTGCAATATGTCTTTCTATTTACGATGGTATACCTTCTCCAGCAGATGGGACACATTGTGTAAAGCTCCAACTTTGACCGCGTCGTGATTGAGAGGTTTATGCTATTGCTACATATACAGGACCACATGGAACTCAAAAGGATCCCATTAGGCTCCTCTGATATAGTCTGCACGTGAGTAGCTGAGGGAGATATTCAAATATTACAGAAGACCACTATTTATCCCAAGAAGAAAACATTTGCATAGTCAGTTGTAGTTTTATCAAGCTTCACTATTCCAAGACAAACATGCATCGGAAAAAACAAAGGGCGACCCTTTGTAACGCATTGGATCTCACATTGTAGCCCATCCGGTCATTCTTAAAGTCAATCCTCAAACGGACCAGGTTTAAGGAATCTGTCCCAGACAATCAAGTTGAGTTTCCTCCCTTTTAATCATCCTTTCGTTTCCATTGCTGTTTATCTGTTATATGTTGTCTGGACTAGGGGAAAAAAGTTTGTTCTATATAGAATAAGGCCTTTATTAAGAGGATGTGTTGTGAATAATTTGTAGGCAAGGCGGAAAACCTAGAGTGCAAGTGTTGGAGTCTAATGTTTGTTATGTGGATAAGTATGAACACCATTTCATTATTTTGATCTTTTCTGACCTTTAGTTTTCAGTGTCTCCTGCTTGGAGGTCGTAGTTTCTTTTCTCTTCTTACAGGAGAGTGCTCCATTAATCCCCTGTGTTCATTTCATCCGTCACTGCTTGCACAGGGAATACCCCTACCATGCCAACAATTGTCTATATTCGTACAGAAATTGTCATGTGACAATTGTCAGTTTCTCTTGGTTTACATTCCCTTAGTGTGTGCTCCCTTCTACTAACCAAAAGCCACTCCCTCGTCTTCTCCATGTACATTGCAGCAGCATTTTGGTATGCTTCAGACAAGTGCAGCCCTCCTCTGCACCGCATGCCATGCTATTTATTAACTTGAGTGCCAGCAGAGGCAGGGTACATGCGCTTCAGAACAAGAACAGTACTTCGCTGGTTTACTCTGGGCATTGAGTAAAGGAGGCACTACTAGATCTCACGGAAATCCACCTAGGCAGGTGTCTTGCATTTGCTTGAGTTAGAGCTAATGGCATTGTAAATTCATAACTGAACTTTTCTTGCCACATAAATTGGTTAACTGTGTCTCATAATTTCATCTTTTCCTGCCATATAATTCCAGTGGCCTTGCATATAACTAAACCACTTCCATTTACCTTCTTCCTTTGTGCAGAAAACAATTACAATTTTGCAATTTAGCATCCTAATTTAAATCTGCCATGCTAATTCCAATAGAATGCCACTTTCACCACCCCACGATCGGAGTTGCTGACTGGCTAACACAATTCCCCAAAAAAGACACAAGACAGCCACAGAAGAGAAATAAACTAGAAGGGTCACCCAAACATATCAAGAGTGTTCAAACAGTCATAGTATAATAGGGATGTTAAATTGGCCTGAATTGTTGTTATAATTGTAATAATGAGAGATTATTAAAACATATACAATTACCATTTACACCTTTATTATAAAGAACGTTGTGGCATTAGACTATGGGCCTCATTCTGAGGCCGGCGGGCGGCGACCGCGGAGGCCATTCTGGCTTTCCCGCTGGGCTGGCGGGCGACCGCCAGAAGGCCGCCCGCCAGCCCAGCGGGAAACCCCTTCCCACGAGGAAGCCGGCTCCGAATGGAGCCGGCGGAGTGGGAAGGTGCGACGGGTGCAGTTGCACCCGTCGCGAATTTCAGTGTCTGCTAAGCAGACACTGAAATTCTTTGTGGGGCCCTCTTACGGGGGCCCCTGCAGTGCCCATGCCTTTGGCATGGGCACTGCAGGGGCCCCCAGGGGCCCCACGACACCCCATACCGCCATCCTGTTCCTGGCGGGCGAACCGCCAGGAACAGGATGGCGGTATGGGGTGTCGGAATCCCCATGGCGGCGCAGCAAGCTGCGCAGCCATGGAGGATTCCTGAGGGCAGCGGAAAACCGGTGGGAGACCGCCGGTTTTCCCTTTCTGACCGCGGCCAAACCGCCGCGGTCAGAATGCCCTTGAGAGCACCGCCAGCCTGTTGGCGGTGCTCTCGCGGGCGGTCAAAGACCGCCAGGGTCAGAATGACCCCCTGTATGCTCAAAACAGCCCCTAGAGAGCACCAGAACAAAAATATCATGTGTAGGAAACATGGTCATGTAACCAGAGAGCATAACCCCATGAAAAAACAAACAGGAGACAATAATGCAGCGTAACCATATACTTAGCCCCTAGAGAGCATGTTTAGAGCCTGCAGGCCTAGTGCAATGATATGACAAATTAGGCTTTTAAAGCAAAACATTTCCTAGCTTTAAAACAAAAGTTTGATCCATAAGAAAACTTAAAATACATTGCATGGTGGGAGGGGTTATTATTTTGGAGTCCCCACTAACATAGTGTGGGGAACCAGAGATGATGTAAAGAGCAAGAGCACATTGTGGTCAATGTTGTGAAGGTGGTCTCATTGTCCTAGGACCACTATAGGCTGAGTTATGAAAAAAATGTTTTGCAAAAGTAGTGCCCTGCAAAGCATCATGGGGCAAGTTTCCGTACCATGATTATTTTAATATGTTGATATGACTGTAATGCCCCTAGAGAATACCACAATGAAAATAGCAACAGAAACATGGTAATGTAACTATATAGCTAGCCCCTGGAGGGCATAACCACAGAAAAAGAAAATAACAGTAGATAACGCAGAGTAACCATATACCTAGAGGGCATAGTGCATTACATATTTTCAGGAATAGCAGGCTTATAACAATGATATTACAAAAAAGGCCCTTAAAACACAAGCCATGCCCAGCTAGAAAAAACAAAGTTTCCGCCATGAGAACGATTAAAAAGATACTGAATGGTGGGAGGGGTTATTATTTTTGGGTCCCTACAACCCTAGTGTGGGAAACCAGAGATGGCCTAGACAGAAAGAGTATGTCGTGCTGAACATTTTGATGGTAGTCCCATTGTCCTAGAACCACCAAAGGCTGTCATGGGCAAAGACGTTGTGAAAAAGAATGCTTGCAAAGAATTATGAGTCAGGTTTTCCTGAGTGCAGTGAATAGTGTAGTATCAGCTCTCCCGCTGTGCCGGGAGAGCCGCATTTCCTTTGAGGATTTCTGTTTTATGTGAAGCATTTACCATTTTCAAGTGTTTTAAGGGTAGAGCCACTAGAAATGACTCTGAATAGGTAACTATGAAGAACATGACCAGCACTTCAATATCGCTGATCGAGTTCATGCTGTTGTGCCTGTTAGTGCTGTGAGCGCCATAGCCACCATGCAGCACAAAGGGAGAGACAAAAATATAATTTGTCCATGCTGAAATATATCGGCAATCGTCCAATAATCCATGTAACAGGGGCAGCCTTCCAGGCATTACAAGAAGAGCCTCAAGGCAGGACAAATGTAAAGCAATTACCAATGACATCAAGTGTTTTTAAAAGGCAAGCTCACAAACGAGTGAAAGTGATGGGCGTGACATGGGTGTGGTGAAAAGCCCACAATACTTACAACAGGCCAAAGTGCTTGAGTGCTCGACCTAAAAACTCTGCTGCCTCCTTTCTTCCACAGGCTATAAGCGAGCATAAAATAAGGGGGCAGGGAAAGTGCCCTTTTACTGCCAGTCAATGGATATCGGATTTGTCCATTGAATCTCTCTCTGCTTGGGTTTGCTTCACACCTGGTGAAATATACCACTCGACTTAGGACGTATTGATTTTTCATAGGCCCTCATTAGAATTTCAAGGGCAAATTCTGATCCTGTAAAACCGGAGTTTGCATGGGGATCAGCAATCTAAGTTGTGTGATAATTACCTTTGCACTTTTCCCCTGGTAGATTCTGATAGGTCAAACAAACTGAAATGTTTCGTGAAAAAAGCCAAACAAACAAAGTAAGTTTATTAAATATCAATTCTGCATGTTAGGACTTATTCCCAAGCTAAAACTCAGAATAGGACGTTTTTATCACGCCTAACAATAGCTCACCCTGGGATAATTGTATTAAAACCTACCCTATTATGCTCAACATGAAGTCAGGGCTATAGTCACCACCTGCATTTTTAAATTCAGACAGATAACGAAACACCCTTAGTCATGCAGAAGTACGCATTTCTTTCAAAATCTTCAAAATGGTGACAGGTGTGGATTTCTTTCTCTAGGTGAAAATATCCGTATTTGGACTGAAATTAATCCCAATTCCCTGTCAAGTAAGCCATTCCCACAAAGCTACTCGAAAGACTCGTGCAGGTTGGGAATCAGCTCTTCTTGGACTCTGCAACAGTCAGCTCTAGAAATCTGTTGGAGTGGAGACTTATTGCTTCCAATGCATTGCATATCCCTAAAGTGGGCATTTGGGCAGCTTGCTGCCCATGGCTTGGATGGTATTGTCTAACTTCCAAGTTCCTGATTCAGTGGCTTTCCTACCTCTTCTTTAGTTTTTTTTTTCAATCAGAGATATTTCTATTTAACGGTGTTTTGTTTGGATGGTGTATCCTTCCACTGTTGATCTCAGACTTTGTTTTTCTGTGCCTGGGAGTGAGTATTTTCTCTCCCTGTCTGTTTCCCTCCTCTCTCCACTATTCCATCCCTGGTATGTAATGTCCAGCAGTATCATTCAGGAGACTCAAGGTGAAACCTACATTTTACCTTCAAAAATATATTAATTGTGTGATAGAGGGAAGACAATGCCCTGAACATGACTGGAGATACCTGACCAGAAAATAAATAATCAGGCTAAGCTTTTGCATTAAGTGTGAGCATGGAAGGATGGTAAATGAAACATTTTTAGTTGTCAGTAGGTTTACATGTTACGAATACAAGAACATAAAATTGTGATAAAGAACCCAAAGTATAAATGGTGAAAGTGTGCGAATACATTTAACTAACATTTGTTTGTGTTGTATTTGTTCTTGTGACAGTGATTTGTAGCAGAGGTGTTCTAATGCAATATGTAAAATCGATTTTATCTGAATTTAAAATAACCTTTCTAAAACAGCCGGAAACAGACGCTGGAGACAGACACTGAACACAAGAAGTAAGTAATCAATGGTAAAGCTGCAGACCACCACAGTTCAGTGAGATCTCTTCTGCCATTGGCTTGAATGAAAGTATGACGTCGTTTTAAAGAAGAGAGTCGTTTTTAAATCCACTATTGGCGATGCTATCAGCATACGTCTGGTAGATGCTCTTGTTGTATGGGGAGATCTAGTGTACAAGCCTATCAGGAGGGGCTAGGGGGCCAGATGGGGTCATTCTTCTCCAATCTCTGTGCTCTATGATGGGTCAGCACTCTTGCTACCATATATTTATTTATAGTTTTTAAAAACAGATCTGGCATCCTTATTAATGACTAAGCAGCTAGCATGGCTAATGTCACTAGATGGTCCTAGATACTAATCTGCAGTGTTGTCTCTTTCCCTACAAAATATATTAGTAAACTATGAAGCAGGTTCTCCTTCTATGAGAGGCCCAGCTTCAGTTTGACGGCCTGGGCCCTCAGGAACATGCCTGACATGTCTGCACAAGCCATAGTAAACTGGAAAGGGATAGAAGTAAACAATTGCGTATCTGCACCCATTAGGTAAAGAAAGTAAATCACTGAAGAAAGAAGCATTGGCACACCCAATAGATATGGGTTCAATATGCTCACACATGCAGCACTAATACAGTTGTGAAATAACACAGGGGAGGGTGCTAGCAGGAGCAGACAGAGAGGGGTATAGTTGTGAAGTAGTCCCTTAAACATTTCAATGCAGGCATTTAAGTGGAAGGATATATACAGCCAGCACCCTAATTTGAGAGATGGTGCTGAGCAAGACCTAACTGACGAATTCTCAAGATGTTCACTAAAGAAGGCTAGCTGAAGATGGCAAAACTTTGAAAGAGGAGGACCCAAATCCTACGCAGTTTATATTGCAAGTGACAGGTGTGTTTGACAGCTGCACTGCCAAAACCCAGATCTAAAAAATATTTAATTCCAACAGAAGCAAAGAAAATGAGCTAAAAATACAGTATCCCCTCATGAAATTCATCATGCCCAAAAAGGGCTTAAAGATTCCTCCTGAGTCATCAACAGTATTCAGGCCACAAACTGTGGATGGACTGGATCAGATTCAGATGTTTATTGATTCCTTGTTCACAAACAGCAAACTATTCTCTGTATTCTGATTGCATGTGAATGATTCCCCTAAATGTTCCAACTTTGCATAATGTTGGCTGCTCAATGATGAGACTTGATATTTTGCAGATGTTTCATCTTTGGAGATGGTTGTAATGAAAGGTTGAGGTTCTCTTACTAGATAGCTCTTTCAAGTGCTTTTTCTTTCTGAGTTGACTCCACGTTTCTCAAGCCTGTTTCTCCATATGATGAGGAAATAAGGACGATGTGTAAATGTCCTAGAATGTAAAGCTCTTAAGTTACCAGGTTGCATGCATGAGTAGATTAGCCTGTCCATGCGTGTTAATTCTAGCTTGATTTTTTAAACCATTGTAAATATTTAAACCATTATAAAATCAGTGGTCTTAGAAATTAAATAGAATTCATTTGTTTAATTTGGTATGGATAACAAGTGAAGGCCAGTGTCATTGTTAGGCAGTCTGGACCGTGAGAATTTAGACTGCTCCTGGAACAATAGTATTTTACCTGCTGGTGTGCTCCCACTACAGTGAAAAAAGAAAAAAAAGCAGCGTGCAGTACTTTGATAGCAACACTAGCTGCCACAAAAGACTACTGCTATACTTTGACTAATAGAAGTGGCCACCACGTTTCCCTCTAACCAAAATGAATGGCCGTAGAAATTATATGGGATGGTGTAACATTCCACTAACATTTGATTTCCATAAAGGCATTGCAGACTGTGGCTCATAGAAAACAAACAAGCCCACAACTAGAGACTATGACGTTATGTGCAGGGTTAGGGATAAATAAAGTACTAGACATATATATATATTTTGGGTCAGTACGATGTCTGTGAACCTGTGTTTGGTGATCCCTAATGACGAATGGTCCAGATATCGCTAAAATATAGCTTTTTCAGGGGCATCAAACGTTTGAAAAGGCTAACTTCTCAAAAACTAATTCTATGTGCCCTCTCATTTATTTTTGCTCTTGCGACAAATCTGTTCAAAACGTGACATAATGAATAGTAAGATTAACTTGCCAAACGGCCGCTAAATTCTGCGTAGACTTGTCAAACAGTGCTACATTTACTTAGTTACAGATGAACACTTATTTCGCCCATCTTGAAGTCATCCATTGACCTTATTGGCACTGCATGAAATTGAGAAAACCAAGAGTAAGCTAAACATGACAAGTCTCTGCGAAATGTCGTGTAGATCCATCAGACAGTGCCAAAGGTATTACTATATCAAAACTGTTTTGCCCCCCTTCAACTCCTACTGGATCTGCACAAAATCCGAAATATCTGAGATTTGCACCAGTTATATCCTGCTACCTGCTTGCCACATTTCATACAGATTAATCAAGCAGTGCTAGAGTTATAAGCAATTGATAATGTTGTTGGCCATCACCTTTTAACATTGCCCTATTTTGATGGATTGACGCAAAACTAGACATACAATTCAGAATACAAGCCTTCCAAGCATCTGGCAGATTTGGTGCAAATTCATCACAGAGTAAGAATGTTATTAGCAAATGAGTCTTTTTGTGCCCCCCTTTTTAATCTCAGCCCCCTCATTGTTAACCACCTGCACTGAGTAGCACATGCTAATTATTTGCCACACTTGACTTAGGTTTGTCAAACAGTGAAGACAGAAATGTCATTAACCCTCATTTATTTGTGGCCCAGGGTTGTATTTAAAAATAAAGGGGAGGGGCATGTGACCCTCCTCCATGAGCCAGCTGTGCCTATCTGGTCACATTTGACGGACTCTAAGACAAAAGGTCAGGGTCACTGTGATGGAGCACAGGTCGGATACAGTCTTAGATTAGACTAGCTGAAGTTTTACCTTATCAACTTTTGTGCCATGCCAAAAGTTCCATTCACTTTGGATAGGGCCATGAGGAGCAGGGAAAGTACTGCAGGAGGTTGTAGGTGTGACAAGAAGAGCAGGCCAGGCGTGATGGACAGGTGGGCTGGTGCTTCATGTTGGTAGTCCCTTACAAGTGGGCAAAGCTGCAGTTCAAAGAGATGAGCTGGCAGCACTCTGAGCTGATTTGCAGTGAGTGGCGTGGTCTTAGTGTGAATGGACCCATTCATGTTTGTGAAGAGCCCCAATGCTTGATTTTAACTTGCTGAGACACATCAAGGGTCTAGGACCTGAGGGGCGCAATCTGGGGGCCAGGAACTCACTGCATCTGGGTCCAATAGCTCATTGGGGAGCTTTTTATATCCCTGAGCCTCAAATCAGGTGGCCAGCAGACTAGCCCGTGGAGTCTATCTGGGGGTATGGGTTCAAGAGGAAGTTGCAGGTCCAGTTCTCCTTCCCCATGCAAGAGGGCAGCAGACAGCACAGCAGGGCAGAAGTTCCTTTCGAGCAGCAGTTTAGCATAGTGGCAGACCTTTCAGCAGAACAAGAGCCCTTCTTTCTGGCACAGTACCCAAAGGTCCAAAAGGGTACTGAAGTGGTGGTTTCTGAAGTCCAGTGTTTATACCCAATTGTGCCTTTGAAGTGGGGGAAAAGATTGTAGAGGTTTCCACTTGAGGTTCCCAACCATCCTACCTTCCCTGTTCTGGCTCCAGATTACCTATAGAGTAGCAGAGAGGGTCGGGTCCAACGTGATCCCCCTCCATGGACTTCCCTGCTTAGGTGATAGAATGTGGACATTGGCCCTGTAATGCAGAGGCACTTGTCAGTTCCATGCCCTTCCGAATTTAGTTCACTCACTCTATCTACACTCTTCTGAGCAACTGAACTGACCCATGGGAAACCCTTCTCCTTATCTGTGGACCCCATCTGTGCAGCTCCTACCCTAACTTTAACTTGCTCAAAGATGCATTCCAGTACACAGACAGTACCACCATGGCCATCAAAGCGATGTGGCCATTCCACTCCTTAGTGCAGATTTCTGTTCCCAGCCCAAGGAAAACTCTGCCCATAAATGCAGCAACCAACACATGCCACTGATGCTGTCAGTGTCAGGAGCCAGGCCATCCACTGCCAAGTGGAAGCTGTAAGCAGGGACCTTGGGTAGATGTTCCCTATGTGCCCCAGAGGGCTCTCAGACCTCTGAGCTTTCTTAGAGTTGGGGGACCAGCCCCGGGTGTTAGGCACCCTATTTCCACTCTACCAGCTGCCAGTTAGTTCAGAGGTGGTAGCCTGAGACTGGTCACTCAGTCCAGAGTCTGCATCCTGAGGCTAAACAGGGGACAAGGGTGAGTCCACCCTCACCCTACCTCATCCTCCTGCTACATTGGGGCTCCCATACCTTCCGCTTGGGAATGGTACAATTGAACTGTCAGGGTGCCCTGGGCAGCCTCCCCTCTCAGTTCTCCTGACACCAGGGGCAACTCATTCCCCAGAATGCAGGTTATGGGCTACTGGGAACTAACTATGACCCTCCTCTGGGTCACCTCCCACCCTACTCCAGGGAGGCCAGGGCCGTAGAGTGGAAAAACTGCTGCCAATGGGCCTGAGTCACCATACACACCTGACCAGTGTACTGCTCTGGGGAAACTAGTCTTTCCACTTTCATCGCCTGATTAGCTCCAGTGTCCCTCAGAGCAGCGACAGGGATCTCTTTCCCCAAGTGAAAGTGATGACTCCCATTCTCAGTGTTTACAGGCCAGGTCAAACACATCACATAGTTAGTTTTGCAAGCCTCACACTGCGCATGGAAATGGACAACTTTCTTTACGTAAAAAAACATGGAAAGTCACTGAAAAAAACAAAGGTTAAAGTGATGTTATAGTTAGGAACTGCAATTATATCTTACTTGAAACTAAAGAAAACTTTAGAAATTCACAGAAATAAACAAAGGCTAAAGGGACCTTATAGTTTGGTGAAAATGTCAGTTGAAACATACCATTTTAAATTAACCAAACCTTTGAAATTCATCAGTTATGGTGATCTAAAAAAATAGTAACTCGCGCCCTATACCAACTACAACTCGCATTCCCCCTTGCACAGTATTGCCATCAATTATCTAATTTCCGATATAGTAGTGATATTGTCAATGATGTTATAGACCATGTCTTGAGTGATGTAAATTTAGAGGTAATTAGCAGTGCATGACAAGGGCACCACTTACAGTTACTTTAGGCCATGAGTTAAGTTACTTGAGATAACCATAAACATGTGTGTCCAACCTCCACGTCACACGGCCTTTGGTCGTGGGCAGCATGGGGCTGGCCACAGGACATGGTCCTGTGCCTAATCCCCCATGGGTGCCGGCCCTGGCCCTTTCTGCAGGATCTACCCAGATTGTTTCCTTCCGTTCCTGAACTCATATTTGTTGACATTAGGACTCTCAGCACTTCTACCCTGCTCAACAAAGGTAAAGTGCTTGTACTCGCTCCTTGAAACATGGTAGAATCAGGATACATATGTTTGGTAAATTTACCATACTTGTACCTAGGACCTGTAAATGAAATGCTACTAGTGGGCTGAAATCCTTGTGCTGATCCCAAAAGTAGCCTTTAAACAAGTCTCACGTCTGCTGCTGCAGAATGTGTGCCATTTCGAACTGGAGAAATAAACTTTTTTTTTCAGTCCTAAACCTTCCATTTCAGTACTTGCAAGTCACTCCTAAGGTAGGCCCTAGGGGCTTATAGGACAAGGTGTATTGTATTTAAAACGTAAGACATGTTAGGACATGTGTACTTCTGTTTTACATGTCCCGGCAGTGTAAAACACCTTAAGTCGTTTTTTTCTGTTGTAAACCCTATCACTCTCTTTGACTAACATTGGGATAGATAAAGATACAGCTATCGATATAGGTGTGTGCGTGCGTATGTGTGTGTGGGTGTTTGTGTGTGGATGTGTGTGTGAGCACGCATGCACGAGAAGACATGACCACTGTGGCAGTAGAGGATATATAGAGTTGTTGAGAGCTCTCCATAATGGATGTGAAATTAACAAGTGGTGTTTTGTGTTTCAGATGGCATCAGGGTACATAGTATAAAGTTTGAAGACTATCTGAGTCAACGATCATTGGGAATAGTGGTCACAGGTATGGAGGCAGCTCCATCCCTTAACATGTAATCAGCCTGTAAAGCCTCAGCTTGCAGCTGGATTGTGTGCTTGTTCATACAAAGATGACCAGGGTTGGCTTTAGTAGGACTTCACCCTTTTGAGGATCAGCAAACAGGACTAGTGATTTGCTGAAGGCTTGCCTCCCATTTAAATCATTGCAGGGAAAGAACTAATTTCATGGCTAGAGGACAAAGCATAACCAACAGAGGCACACTGCATCCATGTTTGGGTACCACACCATCGCCCGCTGCTCTAGGCAACAACAGGTGAGAGCCACTGGAAAGGGGATACTAACACCAGAGCCCAACATCTTGGCTACCAAATAGTATGAGGAATATGCAAAGAACCTAAGAGCATTGCAGACTATGGGCCTGATTTAAAGCTTGGTAACGGGAATTTACTCCACCAGGGCAACGGAGTAAAGTACTCCTTCTCCCTGAGGGACTGCCCACCTGCCAAATTTAGGTATGTCTGCCAGCTCAGCAGACATCTTTTCCAGTTACAGGAAATACTATGATGGTGATTCCGTTAAAATGCATTGCAAGATTGACTGATGTCTCTGTCAGCGTGATGGAGGCGTACGTTAAACTTTAATCTTTTTTTATTTTCAAAAAGAAAATCCCAATGGGAGATTTTCTTTTTAAAAATAAAAAAACAATGACCCAATCACCATAGGAGATTTCTTCCATTGTGAGGAGATCATTTTGCAGTTTTTATTTCCCGTTACGACTGGGTTTTATCTGGCAGTGAAAAACAATCAAAACAGGCCTTGTGTTCGCCAACTCTAAATATGGTGGGTGAACACATGGCAAACCTTACACGTAGGACCGTCACAGAAGTTTGTAGGTGGTGGAGATGCAGTAGTCTCTGCCATCTACAATCTGAAGTTCCTCCCGACTCTAAATGAGATGGGGAAATTTTGCTTTGGAGGAGAGGGTATTCTATAATGGTTGTCAAGGAGTACCCTCTCTGAAAAAGTCTAAACAGGCCCTTAAGTCTCTGTGTGAGACCACGTTAAAGGAAAGTGTAACCGGGAGATGGACTACAGGAGAAAGACAGCTTCATGCTACATTCATGCATGACATTCTAGTTGAATTCCACGAGTATGTACTATCAAATATAGGTTAGGTAGTGCCTACAAAAAGTGCCATTTTGTGAGTCTAAATTACCTTCCTCGTTCCAGATATCACCACATGGAAAAAAGGATGAGATAATACAAATCCATTGTACAGTTATGTTCATTTATGCAATAAGCAATGCAACATGCAACTTGATACACAACTCACTCCAACACATTCAATACAAGCCAAGATCACAGGGCAACAGGGCAGACTAAATTCATTAATCCCTGGCAGAAGGAAAGGCGGGATCAATAAATAAATGGCCATCAATACAAACACGAATAGACTGTTGTATGACAGGGAGGCTTCTATTCCCCTTTGCCATCTTATACCATATTCTGTTACATGCTGGAGTCGCTGCATCCATTGCACCGCCATTAACTCTAGTCTGGGCTTCTGGGTAAATTCAATTGAGCCGGATATAATAACAGAGGGGTTCTTGCAGGACTCTTGGTACTAGACATCCGAGACACAATTCAGCATAAACGTTTCGCCTTCAACGCTGCTTTTAAGCCTTCCTAATTGTGTTTGAGAGGAATTAAAGTTTCCTTTGATTGTTGCACATTGATCCGGCGAGAAATATAATCATGATTAATTTAAGCCCCCTGGTGGAAGAGGCCTGCTGGATGGAGGGGATTTACAGAGTGGAATCTCTTTTTTTCACGAAGGTCTCCCAAGTCACATTGCAGCCTCTATAATTCAAATGCTTAAGTGACTACTTTGGAACCTTGCATATGGGGTGGACTCTTAGAGTTAATTATTCAGAAAGGTGGATTAGTGGGGTCATGTCAGTGACTGACTCCCCACTACTCGAAACACATGCTTGTCTTCGAGAAGTCAACAGTGAGACATCAAAACGCGCTTAAAAATATGCGCATGCGTGGTTTACAGTAAGGCCATCTTTGATCTTTTTATTCTCTAAGAATAAAATCTTTCATCTTTTTATTCTCTAAAATTGATTGCATTGCGGTGTAGGGGCAAGAAGAGTTTATTTGACTCTTACTAATTAACTTGCCAATTAGTAAATGCAATCTGTTTTTTGCCAGTGCTCACCAAGTGAGCAAATTGACAAATGTAACAATGTCCATATGTATTATAAAGCATTACTTGTTCTCTTTTTACCCATTTTATCCTCCAGCAGTCCTTTTACTTGAATTATTGTTTAAAATGTAGGAACCGTCTTCGGCAGCAAACGTGAAAAATTGCTAGTACTGTGTGTCTTAATCGTGAATCTCAAAAACAGTCGTAAGCAATGAGAGCTTGATGTTGTTTTTTGTAGTGATATTCACAATAGGCGTTTTTCTGGTTTGCCATCCCTCCAATTACGTAAAGTCTAAGGTTAAGGAAAACACAGATTTCCAATTTTTTTTTTTTACATTTGTTTTACCAATAAAAAATCTCAAGCACGCCAGTATTTCTTTCCGTGTCCTACAAAACCACACAGACTGGTGGGCTGCAATTCGCCACTTACGCCTGGTTCATTGGGATGTAAGGTAAGTGCTCACATAAGTGCAGCACATGCATGTCTGAACTTTTGTGAATATGCTCTAACTTGCACACCTCTGGGAACGGCCACATCTACGCTTCCATCAGAAACTTATGAGTGTGTAATGTAGGCATTTTTCGCAGATAAGTGAATATCCCTACATAGAGGTCAACAATATTGACCTAGAAAAATATCACTTCCACTGCATCGCGTACCACTGCATGATTAAGGTAACTTTGAGTCTAGATTCATAAAGGCATCTTCGGATGAAAATATACGTTTACCGGTCAAAATGCCTTCTTTAACACTTGTCAGGATATCACAAAAGGACTCCTGAGAGTGGTAATTGTTGTTACTACTACTGATTTTTCTGTCACAGGTGCGGAGAATTCTGCAGTAGTAAAATCCATGCAAGGAATGTGAAGGAAAAAAAGGAAAGAAAAAATTACTTTTGCACATTCTAGTGCCCTTTCCACTCTGCAAAATCGTACTCTATGTACAACTGTGCACAGAGGAAATAAGAATGAGAAATAAAGTGCAAGAAATCTACGCCTGGAGAAACTTTGCAGATTTATTACTATAGCTCATAGAAAAAAGTGCAAACGCATATTTAGCAGAGTCGTAGAACTCTGCTGGTAGTTTTACAGTTTTCTTTGAGAACGCCCCCTTTTGCAAACATTATGCCTGGCACAGGCATAATGTGGTCCAAGGGGTTACAAAGTGGCATGGTGTTTTTGCCCTTCCAATGCTGCATTAGCGTAAACAAATTACCCTAATGTGGCGTTGGAATGGCGCTAGACCACCATATATCAGGGCCTTAGTTCTGCCTGTTCCAAGCCCTAAGACCAGATATGACTTAGAGCCACAGTACATGAAGATGAGGTCAGATCAGTCATAACAATCTACCTTTTTAACAGGGCTGTGGGTCCTCAGATCCTTATACCTCAATTAGTGGATCTATATGAGTCCTTTTAAAGAAATGGGAAGAGTAACCCCATCAATTTGAGAAGCTTATACATCATTATTACATAAAAAAGGGAAACTGAAAGACACATGCATTTAAGTGATTGGTTCCATTACTTTACCATGACCTCAATATTTATGCAGAAATATTAGTTAGTAGACTAGAATGCCTGTAGGTAACGAGACTTCTTTGCAGGTGTCCCCCTACTTTTTGCCCCCTTTAGAACTACTAGATGTTGGTTTTTGACTTTGACAGTGACAGTGCACTGAGGCATGCTTTGATATGCGACCCCAGCTTCCCCCAGACCTGGGAGAGGCAACCCCCTGTCCTGAGGCCTATCTGGCACCAGGACAGGTGGGAAAATTAGCTTGTCAGGAGGCATGTCACACAGGCTGAACACACTCCTAAGGTGGGAAGCCTTGAGTGAACACGAAAAGGAGAATTCCATCATCTTGTGTGTGGTGGAATTAGGAACTCTGGGACAGGATGATGCCCATTCCCCACAGGATGTGGTCATCTAGGGGATGTGGTGACCATAAGGGTAAGTAGCCCATTGACTACTACCCTTCACTCCCCCTAATGTCTCTAAATTGTGTATTTAGGGTACCCCCTGACACCAGGAAAACAGATCAAGTCAATATTTGACTAATGGGAACCAAGGAAGAAAGAAGAAGGACCGCAAAAAGCTAGAACTGAAGACCTGCACCAACAGTGGCACAAAACCCTGCCAGGCTGCTTGCACTTCAACAGTCGCAGAGACCAACTTTGCAAAGAGCTGGACAATATCCCCAAAACCCTTGGAGGACTTCCTAGCATCTCAACAACTGGAAAGTATCTCCTAGGAGAGGAACTGCTTCTCTGCATATGCAGGCACAGCTTGCACAATGCGGTACTCTGTCATGTTCGCCATTGGGCCGGTCAAGGAAGCAACGAGCCAGGAGAAGATTGTTTGGAGCTCAGGATGTCAGCCCACCACTTCAATGAAGTCCTGAGATGCTGAGCCCTGCCGGAGTCTCTGTACTCCTAACCCAGAGGTACTGGACCTCTTGCAGCTACCAAGGCTTTTTGGTGGTCCAAATTGGGCCTCTACAGCACCAAAGCAAATCTACCATTGAGGGACATCAGGATCCACAAGGCCAGTCAGGAGAGTGGCCCCACTGCCCGGTTTCCCCTCTTCACCAGGTCACCAAGACATAGAGTGAGTCACTGACCACAGTGATCAAAAGCCTCAAAGTAACAATGCACCAAGCCCAACAGCCTGAGTCCAAAGGAAACAATGTTGTTAATGGAATCCTGAGACCCTCAGAAGTTGAGCCCACCCTTGGGTTTTGCCAGACTGGTCCCCCAGTCGCCTCCTCCAGCCGCTTTCTGCAGGAACCAAGAACCTCGAGGATCTTCACCAGCGCGCCCCCGCCAAACAAAGCACAATGGCACACGAGTCTCCCAGCCTGACATCGAGTAGACCAGCGGTGTCCCTGTGCCCAAGACCCTCAAAACTTTAACTCCCCCTTTTGGTTCACCCAGACTGGCCCCAGTCCCTACTTTCAGCCTCTTTGTTGCAGGACAATTTCCCATCGAAATGAACGAGGCATCTGACATTGAAACACACCTGTGCCCCCCAGAGGTGACCTGTTGGTTCTGCTCTGGACTATGCCCATAGTCACCTTAAGTTCAGGAGACCAGTCCTGTAAGTCATTGCTAAGTGACTCTATGCAATATATGTTTATTCCACATAGGATAACATTCCCGCTTGAAGCCACAGTATGTTTATTTGATTGTGACTTAAAAATTGGTAACTCTAAAAGTACTTACCTGATTACGATAATCTTGGCGTCTAAATTTATATAAAAATCTGTGTTATTTTATAAATTGGTGTTGGATTTCTTTATTGAGTGCGTGTCTTGCTTACTGATTCTGTGTGTGCAATAAATGCTTAACACTATCCTCTGATATGCCAAACTGCTCGCCCACACTACCACAAAAAGAGAGTGTTAAGGGTTAATATTTTAACCCCTGTGAGCCAATAAGGGTCACCCTGTATTATCTGCATAGTGTCTCCTTACACTGGTACACTAAATAGAATGCTAGCTTCCTACAGTATCTACAATGTCTAATGCCCTACTGGATAGATGCTGATCAATCAAGATTTATAATGCACTGACAGCCATTTGAGAATATTAGAATGACAATTCATCTGAAAGAAAAATCTAATAAATGTGTAATACTGGCCTTAGTTGACAAAAATGCCTTTGATAGGATGGCTTACACATCCTTGAATTTAGTTCAGCATAAAATAGGAATTGGCCCAATAATAATTAAGTATCAGGGGAACCTACACCACACCAATAGCCAGGGTGAAAGTGAATGGTGATATAACATCACGCTGCACAGAGGTACAAGGCAGGGATGCCCATGTCACCCTTACTTGTTGCTCTAGCCAACGAGCCCCTGGCCCAAAAGATTAGGCAGGCCAAAGAGGATAGAAAAACTTTTTGGTGATTTGACACATACAATGCACATATTTGCAGATGATATACGGTTGATGTTAGGGATCACGGGGCAATCCATACTGAAGGTGATCAAGGTGATGGAGAGCTATGAGGCTATGGCAGGCTTAATTGTAAATTTAGACAAGTCAGAAATGCTGTGAGTGGGCTATCAGAAGGAAACCAAGGAACATTTAGACATATGACATACTTTCCTATGGGTTTAATGAAAAATTAAATGCCTGGGGCGCCGTTATCAGTACAACTATCCAGGGTCTTCATAGAGCAGATTACTATACTGTATGTTAGTTTCAGATATTAAACAAGATCTGGGATCCTGGGAACCCCACCTTAGAGAGTAGCAGCAAATAAAATTAAGATACTGTCAAGGTTGTCTAAACACCAGCTTCAAAGAAAGTCTTGCAAGGACGTGTAATTTGATGTCTGGGAGTAGGAACTTAGGAACAGCCAAGAAAAGAATGCTATGAAAGCGGCCCAGTTATGGTATAATATTTGAGAGAAGCACTGACCTCATGATGTAAGGGCACTAACGAGAAGGACAGTATGGGACCTTATTTGTCTGTGAAAAATATATCAAAAGAAGCATACTGTCAGGGATCAAACGCACACTAGTGAAAATATGTGAAGATGAGGTTACCAAAGAAGGGCAAATTACTAGGCAACTACCCCGACTTTCCAACAGTGGGGACTTAGAGGGGGTTCATAAAATGGACGGAAAGCAATTGTCTTATGATTAGAGAACTTTTCCAAGGTGGAAACTCTAAGACATTTGACATGTGCCATAAGAATCCTCTATAGGAGAGTCCGAAAGGCCGCAAACCCTACAGCAGAAACACTGGAAAATTCCCCCTGAATACAGGCAGGTGGGCTGCAAGGGCCTAACGTCCTTGGAAAGTTTCATCTCGGCTTGTGACTCAACGAAGGTCCTTATATCCAAGTTATACAAGATACTGACTGAAACGATTGCAGTTCTAGTGTGAAAACATAAGAAGACATGGGGGAAATGCTGGAAAAAGCGATGCCACAGGGTCATTGGCAAAGACTCAGGAGAGACACAACAGACTGTACGCAGTGTACAAAATAGGAACATTTTATAATAAAAAGTCATGTTGAATTGTTCTCAAAGATCGACAAGACTGAGATGTTTAATAACTAAGGGCCAGATGTAGCAAAGTTTTGCGAGTCGCAAATGGCCCGATTCGCAATTTGCGACCCCGCAAAATCGGAAATGGGATGCAAAAATCGCATTTCCGACTCGCAAAATGCGATGCGAGACGTTACCGACTCGCAAAATTTGCGACCCCATTTTGCGACCCACAAATAGGAAGTCGCAATTTGCGAGTCGCAAACCATATGCAATAGCAACTCGCAAATTGCAACTAGTCGCAAAAAGCCCATTTTGCACTTCCAATTTACCACTAACTCAGAGCAGGTGGTAACCATTACCAATGTATAAAAGGAGAACCAGAAGGCATCTGGGTTACTCAAGATGGCGGAGATATACCTGATAGCAGTGAGGAGGAGAGCCCACGCCGCCCAGCAGAGGAGGAGCCAGAGACAGGAGAAGATATACAGAACAAGGCAGACACTATTCCAGCAAACTGAGGAGGAAATTTATGATAAATATAGACTTAGCAGCGCAGCTATACTAGATTTAATAGAATTACTCAAACCACAGCTAGAACGCCAGACTGTGCGCGGCTGCGCCATCCCTACGCATGTGCAAATGCTATGTTCACTGCACCTCTTGGCCTCGGGTAGCTATCAGGGGGTCATTGCTGTGGCAGGTGGGGTATCCCAAAGTGCACTCTCACAGTTCTTTAGGGCATTCCTAGACGCCTTACTCACACACATGTCCCGATACATATACCTACCCAGGAATGAGGCAGAAATCAACAGGACCAAGTTGGAATTTTACAGGATTGCCAACTTCCCCCATGTCATAGGGTGTGTAGATGGGACACATATACAAATATTCCCTCCTGCAAACCTTGAATATCTGTTCCGCAATAGGAAGTGTACCCACTCACTCAATATTCTTGTGGTATGTGACGCCCATTATATCATCACTGACATGGTTGCCAAATTTCCAGGCAGTACTCATGACTCCTACATTTTTAGGCACAGTGGGATACACCAACGCCTGGAACGTGGGGAGTTTGGAGACGGATACCTCCTAGGTAGAGCTGAATACACCTTGAAGACATGCACACAGGTCAATGTGCAAACCACCCATGCCTTGCTAACATTGTACGTTTTGTGCCAAACAGGTGACAGTGCATATGCACTACGTCCATGGATACTAACACCGTACTTAACACCCAGCAATGATTGCGAGAGGCGATACAACAGTGCACATAAGAGGACCAGGAACATGATAGAACGTACCTTCGGACTGCTGAAAGCAAGGTTCAGATGCCTCCACCGAAGTGGAGGTGCCCTCCAGTATACCCCAATTACAGCTTTCAAAATAGTTGTTGCATGCGCTATACTGCACAACATTGCCACCCGACGTGGGCCACCTCTCACCCCTGAAGACCCAGATTCTGAGGATGAAGAGCAAGAGCAACCACATCGCCATCATGGGGATAAGAGCATCGCAAATCAAGGCAGACTGAGATGGGAACACATTGCAAACCAATACTTTCGAAGGTACGTGCCAACTTTTACCATCATCACCAATGTAACACACCAAGAGTCCATGTGTTAAGTGGAAAGAACAAGTGATTTAATAAGTGCAAATAACCAAACTACAGTATGTACAATAGGAACAGTTCAGGGGCTTCAATAGTCCACCTGGCATGGGACACATTGACATCATGTGCCCCAAACCCAAGGACAGTGTGGAGCTCACACCCTACGGCGGGCTCGGCCAGCCTGGCTGGTACTAGGGGGGTCAGCAGTGCTCTGCCTTGTGCTTCCACTACGTAGCACCCGGGTGTCACCGGCAGAGACACTGCTGACAGTGGAGCCCTCCTCACTGTCCTGTGGCATGTCGCCTGTGCCCCTGGCCACCTGCTGTGCCTCCATGAGGTCCTTTGCATGGCTGAGACGGCCCAGTCCCCGTGCCACATCACCTGCAAAGTGGCCCATGTCCACCTGGAGGCTGACTGTGCGCCTAGACAGCCCTGTTGTGTTGACAGCCAGCCTAACTATAGAGGAGGCCATCCTGTCCAGGCGTTGCAGCAGCTGGCGGTCCCTGCGCCGTGCACTGTCACTCTGCGTTAGCAGTCCTGCCACTAGTTGGCACATAGACAGTGCAAGGTCACCCGTGTTGTTACCGATCACCTGCAACTCCGAATGTACCTGCTGCATACTGATGGCATAATTGTGTTCAAAGCGCCGCAATACCCCACTAATCCTCCTTAATTGTTGGTTTTGCAGGCGCTGACCCCGTAGCAGTTGGGCCTCGGTTCGTGATGTGGAGGCATGCCCTGACTCTGCCTGCCGCTCTGCTGTTGATATTCTACGTCGCCTGCGAAGCGGTGGAGGCCCTGTATTGTCTGCCGTGGCAGCCTGGCTCGTAAATGGTGCAGGCTCACACACCACTGTTGCAACAGGTGTTTCCTGAGAGGGCATGGTGTCGGTGGTGCAGGTAGCAGTGGTGGCTGGTCCTGTTGTCTCCTGTGTGTGCTGGCTGACCATTGGCCCCTGGTTGCTTGGGCTGGTGGGGGTGTCTTGTGGGAGACCTGTGGGACATAGGGAACACACTGTCAGTGTCTACTATCTGTTATCAACTTCCGAATAAACTATTTCCTATGAACTGCCTACTTGACTACATTTCCCATAATGCATCATTCTGGTGTTTGCTACTCTGAAATGGAGCTATCTTGGTTGTGCATGCCCCTGTGTACAAGGTGGGTGAGGGTATGGCATTGATGTGGGTACATGCATGTCACATGGTACTCGCCGGTTGATGGTCCTGGCTCAGAGGTGTCCAGATCTCCCATCCAGCTTACAGCCTCGGGCTCTAGGGTCTCTTCTATCCTTTCCTCCAGGGGTGTGGGTGGTGATACCGTCGATGGTCCCCCTCCTGTGCCTCTCATCTCCTGGAGCCACTCTGCCACCCTCTCCTTGGTCCGGGAGCGCAGGTCATACCACCTTTTCTTCAGTTCTTCCACACTCCGGTGGCTGACCCCCAGGGAGTTGACCTTGTCCTGGATCTCCTGCCAAATTATTTTCTTCTCTGTGTCTGGCACGGTGAGGGCTGCCCTGCCAAACAGCTCGTCATGGTGCTGACAGCACTCATCTGTCAGCACCTCCAACTCCTTTTCAGCAAACTTTAGCTTCCTTTTCCTAGGATTGTCAGACATGGTTACAGGAGCTCTGTTTGTTAGCTGTGCTGAAGTTGAAATGGGTGTGGTCCTTCCTCCTCCCAGGTGTATTTGTAAACTTCCTGGCTGTGATGTCATCATCATGTGCCAGGAAGTGTTTTCCTGAGTGTTCTGTACTGATTTCCAGAGTGTTCTGCAGCACCTGCATTCAATTTTCAGCACAGTCGCTATTTGCGACACCCACTCGCAAATTGCGAGTCCGTTTTTTGCCCAGTCGCAAAAAACAACCTCGCAAACAGCGGACTCGCTATCTGCGGTGCGACTCAGTGTGCGAGTCGCAAATTGTCCTCGCACTTTCTACCTGCATTGCTGTTAGCGACTTGCAAATTGCGAGTCGCAATTACTCGCAATTTGCGAGTTGCTATTTTTTACCTACCTACATCTGGCCCTTAGATTCATACTGCTGGAGACGATGTGGGAAGCTGGGCGATGGCTTGCTGTGTTGTTGAGCTCTCCAGTTCTGAAATCTTATTGGAAAAAAATGCTCAGCCAAATTAAGATGGCGATGAAGAACCCTTCACTATAAGACCCACGGGTGACGATCTCGGAATTGTGACCAGAAAATATGGAAGGAATGAGTGGAACAGATTGGCCTTTGTTTGTTGACATGTTGTTGGCAGCAAAACAAATAATAGCAATGAAACGAAAATCTGCTGCACCCTCAAATACCCCTGACCGGTCTCGTGGAGTTTGGACCAACGTGGCAAAAGAAATGCTGGCTTGTGATATAGGAAACAAAAGAGGCGCCTTTGTCGCAACGGGGAAACCATTGATTGACCATTTTATAAATACTCTTCCTGGCATACCCGGACCAATTCGAGCATTGACACTATACTCTCATCCCCGAGGAGTACAGAAGGGTGAAATTCACCAGTCGTGATTACTTTTATCCTACCATACTTACCAAAGACAAAAACAGGAAATTATCTGGATCACTGTCAGTGTGAACGAAGCTCTCCATAGTGTGTCTGAGTGTGATAGGCTCTTCTCTGGGATGCAGGAGGTGACATCTACTCACTGTAAAGCATAGATGACTGCCGGCGGCACATGCTTGTTTGAAAGGGGCTTAATTTGTCTTTAGATCTAAAACACAATAATATGTTTTGAGAAAAAAACCTTTAATCACTCTTCCTTTATTTGATCATTTTAAACGTGATCTAATGAAAAAAGAATAAAGGATTTTAATGACTCTTTGTAATATGGACTGTTTAGCTGTTGGAGAGGAGTACTTATCAGAATTAGACTGTTTCTGTTAGGAATGCTTTCTTGTTACATGTTCTCATTCTCTGATTTATTTATACATGTAGTTTCCTGTTTGCCATGTATGAAGTGCTTTGTGTACAGATACAGTCCCTTCACCTCCTTGGACACATCAACCCTCAAATGGAAGATTGTCCTGATGTTTGTGGCTGCCTGTTGACAGTATATGAGGGAATCTGTGATATAATATGGGTTCTACTGTGAAGTCCTAAGGGTTCTCCATGTGTCTGTTCTAGTGGAAGGCAGAGACTTACATTATACATGTGAAAGCGTGCGATCCTGTGAGACTTTGCATACTTACACATTTGTATCTACTTGTGCATCTGTAAATGTGTGTGTTAATTTATGGGAGTGTTTGTCACTGCATATGTAACTTTATGACAGTCTCTACGTATTTGTGACTTGGACCGAGGGTGAGTGTATGTAGTACCTGATTTGCACACTATTCATAGTTCTTGCTATTCTGTGTCCGTGTGGTCCTCCTTAGACTTAAACTGTTTTTTTTAATACTGACCCTGGTCGCCTTCATTGTTCTTCCCCTATGTGTCTTCCCAAATAACTCTCCTTGTATGATTATTTCCAGTTGGTTTTTTTTCCTGTCTGATTGTTCCAGTTGCTTTCCCTGTCAATCTCTTATCCATTGTTTCTCCTCATCTATGTTTATGCATAAAAAAGCTTTTCCAAAGACAGTACTTCTAGCTTTAATGAGTTAACACACACATAGATACAGGCACTCAGAATTTCTAGTTCAATGTGTTAGCACATTAATACCAGGCTTATTTACTTTGTAAATGTATGTTTGTTATTGTTTTCCTTTAATCAAGATTGAGAAGGACAAAGCGAGTCCAGATTTTGTAGGATACCCTGTTTGTAATTTGTGCTACAGAAAAAATGGTTGTGGTGTGCACATCCCCACTTCATATTGCAAGAGGATGATATCAGCGAGTTTTTATAAGCAATCAGTGTCTGGCCAAAGAACATTATAGTGAAATATGCGTCATTATGCTTTATTTCGTTTTTAGCATATTTTTTATGATTCTGTATATCAAACTCCAGTATGATTAATTTTGAGGACAATCCCAAGGCATCAATAAAACTTGCTATATATCGATTAGTTTTGCTTGATTAAATATCTATAGTAAGCTACTGTTCTTTGTTTTTCAAATTGTAACATATGCTGCTTCCTCAAGGAAAATAGAGACTGTGTTCCTGAATGGAAAGGAAACCAAGAAAAGTTTCAGTTTGAACAGATCACAGTCATGCTCCAATCACTTGCCCCATCACAAAAAAGCAAATATCTGGGCACACTATTCAGCACAGACCTAATGTTTGCACCACAAATCAACCACATAGGCCAAAGCTGGAATGTACACATTTCTACGCTGTTGAATATCCTGCCACGCCTCAAAACCATCATTGGGCCACTTTGACAATTTACTTGGTAATGTGGCATCTGGATTACTTTAATGTAGGGTATGAAGTAGTCAAACTATGCGTAAAGCATTTACTGCGTAGAATTTTATGGCAAGACCAGAGGCTCATAATATGTATTTTCTTTTCTTGTTTATTAAATAGCATCAGTCAAGAAAAAACACAACTCCCAGAAGGCCAAGCATAAACAGGCCAATGGGAGACAAACAGTGGTTCGTAGTATCCACCAATCACAGGGCATTAAACCCCTAAATACCTATCTTGACTGTGAACAGCCCTCTTTTCTTGCTGCTCGCAGTCAAGATAAGTATTCCACAATTCTGCTAGTTTTTTCCTTATTTATGATAGGATACTGTTATGGTGCCTTATTATATTGGTTTAATGTTTACCACGCGCGCAACGTTGGATTTACTGCTCGTTTTTATCTAGTCGGCTTGTAGCCGCATTTCTGTTAAAGCGCGTCTTCTCTCACGCGCGTGTTATGTATTTGCTGCCCGCATTCTAAACTGCTGTTTTCTTTCAGCGTTACTTCATTTCTCGTCGGTGCTTGAAAGAAACAACGGTTTGCTGTTATTTCCTCGTTTCCACAGAAATTTCTCCACATACCTGCTTGCTTCCACTCGTTGTCGCTCTGAATCTCCTCACCGGGACCTGCCCTTTTCTCCACCCCTAGGCGGGGCCAAGTTGGTTTTTCCTCCGGTTGAGGAAACTTTAACCCTTTCTTGCCTGTTTTCTTCTTAATTCCTGTTTTTATTTATATATAATGGAAATGGAGGGCTCCCCTTTGAGAAAGAATGTCTTGGAGGAGGATGAACAAATGAGTGAACAACTGAGTGATTTTATTCAATGTTCTGTAGAACAGGCTGTTTCAGCCGCTATCAATAAATTATCAAAAAAATTAGAAAATTCTATATTAAACTTGGTTTCTAAGATGATTTTGGCCCAATCTGCGTGGAAAAGCAGAAAACGCCCTATCTCGAAAAATGTTCCTAAAATGGCGTTAGTAAGTGAGGTTTCCTCACAAAAGGCACAGGACGTGGCTCCTCACAAGGCTCCTTTAAAGGAGGGTTCTTCAAATATACAATCTAAATCGTCTCTCAAGTGCTCTAGAAAATCCAAGCATATTTCTGCGCCTATTGTGATTTCCATATTCTGGATACTGATGATGATGGTCCGGATTCTGTCTCTGATGCAGACAGATCTGATGATGCAGACTTTCAGATTCCTCCTCCTCCAAAGAAAGCGAAGCTTACGGCGCAAGAGGCTGGTCAACCTCTGGTAATATCTGATGCAGAAGGGGTTCCTATGTTTAACCCAAATGATATTCACCACCCTAACTCTACAGAATGGTTTCCTGCGGATCATGTGGGGAATTGTGTGGCATCCAGAATATGCACGTCTTTGGACTAGCAAACCAGGGCTAAACTCCGCTCTGAATGCCCACGACCTTTTTTATCTTCCAAGATTACATCTACCCCAGCTATTGACCCTTCTCTTATTACTTTCTTTATCAAGTTCGGTAAAGATCCACATAAGGGCGTGGACAAAGCCTGGTCCACATATCAGGACAAGCTTTTGGATGTAGTGAGTCCCCTCACCCACATATTCGATTTGGCTGAAGCTGCTTGTTTAGACAATTGTCCCATCGATCCAGTGGACTTATGGGTTCAGAGATCCTTTTGTTTACTAGGCAACGCCAATGCTGCAATCACCCATGAACAAAGGTAAGGCCTTCTTCATAAACTGGATCCTAAACTAGTCAATCTGGCAGTATCAGACCCAGGCATCAAGGCAGAGGGGCTCCTTTTTGGGGATTCCTTCATCAAAGAGTTAAGTAAATATGTGTCAACCTTTGCCTCATTAGACAAGGCTCAACAGTCCCTTAAAAAGATGTTTAACAGTCAGGTTTTTGGCCAGGGCCGGCAGAGGCAGGAACCGCTTTGCCAGCCGTTCCCACAACAACCGGGGTTCCCATGGTGCCTTCAATGCCTCCTATCATGAATACAGACCACAATTTCATCCAGAAAGGGGACGCAGTTTCCGCAACAAAGGCAACCAAGCTTCCAGACTCGCATCCCAAACCGGTAAGTCCTTTTTCTGGCCTTCCTATCATAGGGGGTCGTCTTCTTTTGTTTCTTCCAAAATGGCAGTCGATAACATCAGATCCATGGATTGTAAACACTGTTCACAGTTACACTATCGAGCTCTACTCAGAGCCTATTCAGATTCTTTTTCCTCAGCCTCCCAAATTCTCCCAAGAGATGATGTTGGCGATATCAGCAGAAATCCAGGCTCTACTTCAGAAACACGCCATTGTTCCTTGTCAGCTAGACCCCACAGGTTTCATCAGTTCAGTTTTTCTGGTTCAAAAGAACAACAAAAAGATGCACCCAGTCATCAACTTGAAACATTTCAACTAATTTGTTGTTTATCGCCACTTCAAAATGGAGACTATTCTCCATCTCAGAGATTCTCTTCTTCAGGGAGATTGGATGGTTCGTTTGGATCTCCGGGACGCCTACCTGTCAGTTCCTATGCATCCAGATTCCAGGAAATTCCTGCAGTTTGAATGGGCAAACCAATCTTATCATTTTTCTCTCTTCAGCTCCCTGGTGTTTCACAAAATGCATGAGGCAGGTCGTAGCTTTCCTCAGAGCACAAGGTGTCAGACTGATCATTCATCTGGACGATATCCTTATTATGAATCAGAACCGTGCTTTCCTTCAATCTCATCTTCTCTTGACTTCCACTCTTCTCACCGAGCTAGGCTTCCTCATACACAACGAAAAGTTTTCTCTAGTTCCAGTCCAACGCATAGAGTTTTTAGGTTTTCTCGTGGATTCTGTCTCAGCTACACTTCATCTTCCTCCCACAAAAGTAAAATCTGTAAAGTCTGAAATTATTCAAACCCTACGCAAGTCCATTATATCCCTCAGATCTTTAGCAAGGTTTGTAGGCCTTCTTTCATCTTCCATTCAGGCCATTTTTCCGGGTCCTCTTCATTACAGAGCCCTTCAAAGGCTCAAAATACATCATATTCAAAAGGGTCTGGCTTACACGGACAATGTTGTCTTAGATCACGATTCTTGCGCAGAACTCCAATGGTGGATAGACCATTTAGGTGCCAGGAATGGCAGGACTATATTTGCATCAGCCCCAGATCTAGTATTAGAATCCGATGCAAGCCTCTTCGGTTGGGGAGCCCGGTGTGGTACAATCTCAACTGGAGGCACATGGTCTCTTCAGGAGTCACAGTTGCACATCAATTGTTTAGAGATGCTTGCCGGCTCCTTTGTGGTCAAAAGCCTGGCAAGAGACCGGGTTTGCTGTTCAGTTCATCTCAAGTTGGACAACATATCAGCGGTCAGATATATCAACCATCTGGGAGGCACAAGATCCAAACCTTTAGCGGAATTAGCAAAATGGTTTTGGGAGTTTTGTCTTCAAAGAAGGATTTCGGTCCAGGCAGAATACATCCCAGGCAATCTCAATACGATAGCGGACTGGCATTCTCGTTACCTTCAAGATTCCAGCGACTGGAATTTCATCCCACAATTTTCCAGGCTATTTCTCGCAAATGGGGTCCATTCCAGAGAGACCTTTTTGCGCCACGTCTCAATACTCAGTTACCCCAATTCTTCAGCTGGCGTCCAGATCCGTTAGCTCTAGCCTTCGATGCTTTCTCTCAGGATTGGTCAGCATCTCTGAACTACACCTTTCCTCATTTCATCATGATAAACAGGCTCTTAGCACACATCAGATGTCAGCGAGCTGTAGTAGTCCTCATAGCTCCCATTTGGCAATCCCAAGTGTGGTTCCCTTCTCTTCTAGAATTGGCAATAGACTCCCCTTTTCTCCTTCCATCCTTTCTGGACCTTCTCACCAATACCCTCGGTCTTTCTCACAAATTTGATTCTAGACAACCTTCTCTCCCTTTCAGCATGGAAATTGTTGGGGATTCCCAACCAGTCCCTGCTATTTCGGCAGAAGTGTCAAACTTCATCGAACATTCCTGGGCAACAGGCACAAAAAAGGCCTATAGCTCAGCATTATCCTTATCGCATAGCTGGTGCATGGGAAAAAGTATCAATTCCCTTTCAGCAGATGTAACTTTTAGAGTTAATTTCCTTGCAGCTGAAGCTAGTAAAGGTAAGTCATATCGCACTATTAATCTTTACAGGCCAGCAATTTCTTCTTATCACCCTTTCATCAACGGTAAGCCTGTTGGGGAACATCCTCTGGTTTGTCGTCTGTTGAAGGGAATAAAGTTTTCCAATCCTCCTTCACCTAAATACAGTTCACCGTGGGATGTTAATGTTGTTTTTAATCTATTTTTATCTTGGCCTGATAACGTCATTCTTTCACTGAAAAGATTGTCTGCGAAGTTAGCTATGTTACTATTGTCATGACCACACAAACTTGCCAAGTCAAATCAAAGAAGTGCATGAGAAAAGCAAAGAGATATCCTCAGTGGAGACAGCAAAGCCCAAACTGGAAGAAGGTTTGCAGAGTAATCTTGCGCTTATTTCAAAGGAAGAATCAAGAAGAGAAGATCCAAGATGGCCGCTGTGAGTCCTGAAGGTTAGTTACAGTTCTAGTCTTGCAATCGGTTGGTTGCTAGGTTACGAGCTCTCCAGCTGGAAACCTTGCACTTCAACTGAGGTCTGACAGGAATCAGCTGTGTGGAGAGAGAGCGCGCTTCAGAACAGAAACTCCTGTGAGGTAAAATTACATTTGAAGATTATATTATAGAAAACAGATAAATATTGTCAAGGTTTATTCAAAGAGTTTGATAGTAGACCGTTCCCGTGGAAGTCGGCAAGGCTACAGAGTTAATGTATGAATTAACCTTATGTTTACAAGGTTCTTGTTTAAGATATTAAAGTCAAAGAAAAAACGAACTTTAAAAGAGCAAGTATCTACAAATGTCAAGGTTATAAACAAAGGCCAAGTTTAAAGGAGAAACGAACTGTTAACAAATAAGCATTTACAAATTCAATGGTAATAAACCAAAATAGAGTTTAAAAGAGAAACGAACTTAAATAAACAAGCATTTACAATACAAGTTATCGACAGATGTCGAAGTAAGGAAGGAGAAACTAACTGTAATAAACAAGCATTTACAAATACAAGTTATCAACAAATGTCGAAGTAAGAAAGGAGAAACGAACTTTAATAAACAAGCATTTACAAATACAAGTATTGACAGAAGTCACAATAAGACGGGAGAAATTAAATAACATCAGCTGATTTGAAGAACGCATTATCACCAACTATATATATATATATATAGCAACATAAAACCAATCTCTAACAAAGGTTGAGAAGTTCTTCCAGAATCAGTAATAAGCATTTTTTAAGAAGAGCTATCATTTATAGAGAGAAGCAAGGCTACAGAGAACTCAGGGTGAGTGAAGAAATAATAGAATTAAAGAGAATTAAGTGTTGAGAGTAGAAAGTGAAAAACTGATGTTGTATGTCCCTAGTTATTGCGACTCTGACTCTTGCAGGCGCTGTATCCAATCTTAGATGTGAAGAGGCAGACTGAGTACTGGCGTTCATCATCTCTGTGGCAGTCTCTCTACCATCCCATTCCCCTTTCCCCCTCCGGGGTAATCAGCACGAAGGATTAATATTCGTTGTGAGTAGCTCGGGTCGGGACTGAGGAGTTATCTTCTGCTTCTGAGGAAATCGAATTGAAGTATCCTGACAACTATGCCTAGTCTCATTTAAACTTCTTTCTGATGTTAGAGCTCTTGATATCACTGCCCGTCATTTTACCCCGTCTGGGGTTTTATTTAATATTTATAGACGTGCAAAAACTAATCTGACAACAGTATTTTACCCCTACTTTCCTGACCATCCTAAACTTTGTGTAGGTCAATGTTTAAAGATATTTGAACAACAAACAGACGATCTGAGATCTTCCTCAGCATCCCAACTCCTCATTTCCTTCAAAAAACCTTTCAAACCTGTTTCCTCCCCAACTCTAGCCCGTTGGGTTAAATGGGTTATGTCCTTAGCGGGTATTGACACTTCCTCTTTTGGTGCCCATTCTGCTAGAAGTTCCATGGCTTCCAAAGCTTTTTGGGCTGGCTCTCGTTTGGAGGACATTCTCAAATCGGCTAACTGTTCTAATGATAATGTGTTTAAAGTGTTTTATTGTAAACCAGTACAACATGCTGCTTTAGACATTATTAATTCGCTTTAAACTAGCATAATATGAGCCTCTGGTCTTGCCATAAAATGTAGATTTTCCTACCAATTTATGACGGAAAGTCTTAATTTTATTAAAGACACGGAGGCGAGTATTATCCCGCCTCAACAAATAATTCTATGATTGTTTCCCTCCCTTTCAGCATCAGCTACTCCTTCACAGGCTTCGTCATGAACATCATCCTTCAGCGGATCACTGCTCATCTCCATTTGCTTCACTTCTTCAGCATCTCCGTCACCATCCGGATGTCCTTCTTTCCTCTTCCGAGATCCGGTTATTGAACTTTTGTCAAGACTTGTTGGCTTTTGTTATGGCATTTTGCATCATTTGTTCTATTTTACCTTTGTTTCATACTGTTTGACCCTCGCACAAAAAAAGAGAGCTGTTCACAGTCAAGATAGGTATTTAGGGGTTTAATGCCCTGTGATTGGTGGATACTACGAACTACTGTTTGTCCCACATTGGCCTGTTTATGCTTGGCCTTCTGGGAGCTGTGGATTTTCTTGACTGCTGCTATTTAATAAACAAAAACAAAAAATGCATAATACTTACCTCCGTGTCTTTAATAAAATTAAGACTTTCCGTCATAAATTACTGGGAAAATCTACACTGTCCTTCAGAATACTTGACACCAGTGGAGTGAGATGTCACAATCAAAACCTGTTGACCTACCCACATAGTCTCTTTAAACAAAGGACTCAGCTACTATCAAAACCCACTAAGACATATTCCAGCCAGAAACATGTGATCAATGAACTTCAGTTTTACTACACACCAATGATATTTCAGGTGAAAAATCATGGAAGTGAATCACTTGAGAATTGAAACACTTGATTGCCTTCTCCCCCAGCCTACGATCACAACCTAAGAGTAGGGAATTCGAAATTATATTGTGTTTGCCCACCCCTCATTTTTTGCTCTGGAAAACTGGATGCAGATTTACCAAGATTTGTGTAAGACAATGTTTTGTGGAATTTTGCAATACTTCATTAGGTACATGACAGAAAAGTGGAAAATTGTGTAGTGTCATATGTACTGGTAGTGATACGCTGGTAATGCCATTAGTCATGCTTGCATTAAAAATGCCTTTTGCATGACACTAAACTCAATTTAATGGTGTGTTATAGCACAAATATTCGAGAGATATGTCTTTGGTGAGATTTTTAATCTTAGCATACGTCCCACTACAAATCTGTATCTGCAGACAGTGCCCTGAGTTAATCATGTTATCTGTGTAATTTAGTGAAAATTAGACATCCTGTAAATTACAATAATTCCATTTTGCTCACTGCTTACACCTGTTTTCATTTAGTGCTAGGGTTTCACACAAAGCCAGGCTGTGCTATTTAGTGTGACTTCAGCTGATCTGGCTTTGCAGGAATCCAAGGAGCTTTTGTGCAGCCCCACGCCATTACACCCACTTTGCATAAATTATCGAGGGTTTGTGCTAAATAATGCAACGCTGTTCAGAATTACTCTGGTGTCAGCTTTTGGTGCAAAACTTCTTTTGCATGCAAAAGTTAATTATTTGTGCTACTTTGCATTGTTTAGTCCTGGCTGATCCTCTCTGAGGACCTGCACTTAGCCAGGGAAAATCTTGACCCTGATTTTGCGACCTTTGCAACGTCTGAAGACTGCCAATAGTGCTCACCCCCATGTGCTGAAATTTATGGGCATTTTCGTTTCGATATTGTAATATATATCATTCCGATACGTTTGTCTGCAGATCTCATGCACAGGTGCACAGTGTAAAGGTACTGCAAACAGAACTCATTTGCTGCTTTTTCCAAGTGGTGAGAAATATGAGGCTACAAACCTTCTATCTACAGTTTTGTGGTGAGCTTTACTGAAGATTTGCTTCTTATAGAAAGGTTTATAGGTGCAAAGATGAAAACTCTCAGCTGGTCCACCCATCAACTTCTCTTCAAAGACGTTCATTTGTTGACCAGCCACAAAGGGTGCCTAGGTCCCAGTCAACCGCTGGAGACAGTGTCAGCTCTTTAAATTTAAATTTTGCAATTTTAATTCGTTAATATTAAATATTCTAATATTTTCCTCCAGAACACTTTTTGTTTTCTTTTTAATCTGTTGATCACCACATCTGCTTTTCTTCACTTTTGTGACAGTATCATAATTAACTATTTGTCCGCGAATGTATTTCGGAAATTCTACGTCCTTTGTTTCGTAACAGTATTTGTATTTAACTTGTTGTTTCACATAGAATATATGCCTTTTATCACTGCTTCTTGATGCCCCTTGATGCTAAAGCTGGAGCTCCAAACAGAAGCGTTTACTTTAGTGAGCCATACTGTTTCGGTACTATGGAAGTTCAGTAATAGGTCACGTCATGACTGTAGCTTCTTGAAACCATAAAGATATTAAAACCAGGGATGTAATGTAATCAATCAATCAATCAAAAAATTTGTATAGCGCGCTACTCACCCGGAGGGTCTCAAGGCGCTGGGTGGGAGGGGGGACCGCTACTGCTCAAACAGCCAGGTCTTGAGTTGCTTCCTGAAGGAGAGGTGGTCGTGGGTCAGACGGAGGTGGATGGGGAGGGAGTTCCAAGTCTTGGCTGCCAGGTAGGAGAAGGATCTTCCTCCCATGGTGGCTTTTCTAATGCGTGGCACGGCGGCGAGGGCGTGGCTGGTCGATCGTAGCTGGCGGGTGGGAGTGTAGAAGGTCAGGCGGTTGTTGAGGTACCTGGGGCCCAGGTCGTGGAGGGCCTTGTGTGCGTGGGTGAGGAGGCGGAACGTGATTCTCTTGCTGACGGGGAGCCAGTGCAAGTCTCTCAGGTGTCCGGAGATGTGGCTGTGTCGGGGGATGTCAAGGATGAGGCGTGCGGAGGCGTTCTGGATGCGTTGGAGTCTTTTCTGTAGTTTGACCGTGGTTCCGGTGTAGAGGGTGTTACCGTAGTCCAGTCGGCTGGTGACGAGTGCCTGGGTGACCGTCTTCCTGGTTTCGGTGGGGATCCATCGGAAGATCTTTCGGAGCATGCGTAAGATGTTGAAGCATGATGAAGAGACGGCGTTGACTTGTCTGGTCATCGAGAGGGAGGAGTCCAGGATGAAGCCCAGGTTGCGTGCGTGGTCCGTTGGTTTGGGTGCGCTGCCCAGGGCAGGGGGCCACCAGGAGTCGTCCCAGGCAGATGGTGATGATCCAAGGATGAGGACTTCCGTCTTGTCTGAGTTTAGTTTCAGGCGGCTGTTCATCATCCACTCGGCTACGTCTTTCATCCCTTCGTGCAGGTTGGTTCTGGCGGTGGCTGGGTCGTTGGTGAGGGAGAGGATCAGCTGAGTGTCGTCGGCGTAGGAGATGATGTTGAGGTTGTGATGGCGTGCGATGGCTGCGAGGGGGCTCATGTAGACATTGAAGAGGGTGGGGCTGAGTGAAGATCCTTGTGGTACGCCGCAGATGACTTCGGTGGCCTCGGATCTGAACGGAGGGAGGCGGACTCTCTGGGTTCTTCCGGTGAGGAACGAGATGATCCACTCTAGAGCCTTCTCTTGAATTCCGATGTTGCTGAGGCGCTGCACTAGGGTGCGGTGGCAGACCGTGTCGAACGCTGCGGAGAGGTCCAGGAGGATGAGGGCCGCTGTTTCCCCATTGTCGAGCAGGGCTCGGATGTCGTCAGTAGCTGCGATGAGGGCGGTCTCGGTGCTGTGGTTGGCTCGGAAACCGGACTGTGAGTGGTCGAGGGATCCATTAGTCTCGAGGAAGGCGGCCAGCTGTCTGTTGACGGTCTTCTCGATGACTTTGGCAGGAAACGGGAGGAGCGAGATGGGGCGGTAGATCTTGAGGTCGGTGGGGTCTGCTGATGGTTTCTTCAGGAGGGCGCTGAGTTCGGCATGCTTCCAGCTCTCCGGGTAGGTGGCGGTGTTGAAGGAGCAATTGATGATGTCCCGGAGATGGGGTGCGATGACGGAGTCGGCCTTGTTGAAGACGTGGTGGGGGCATGGGTCGGTTGGTGATCCAGAATGGATAGTGTTCATCGTATGGATGGTGTCTTCGGTGCTGATCGGGGTCCAGGTGCGGAGGGTGGTGTTGGGGGGCGTCTGTTTGGTGGTTGGGTGCGTGGTCTGTGCGCCGAAGCTGTTGTGTATGTCGGCGATCTTGCGGTGAAAGAACGAGGCGAGTGAGTCGCAGAGGTCTTGTGAGGGGGTGATGTCGTTGTTTCCGGCGCTGGGGTTGGAGAGCTCTTTGACGATGCTGAAGAGTTCCTTGCTGTTGTGTGCGTTGTTGTCTAGTCGTTCTTTGAATGCTGTCTTCTTGGTGGTGTGGATCAGCTGGTGGTGTTTACGGGACGCGTACTTGAGGGCGGTCATGTTGTCTGTAGTCGGGTTTTTTCGCCAGGCTCTCTCGAGGGTGCGGCAGTTCTTCTTGGAGTTCTTGAGGTCGTTGTTGAACCAGGAGGCTTTCTTGCTGTTTGGCCTGATGGGATGGGTTTTCAGAGGTGCGAGGTTGTCAGCGCAGTTGGTGATCCACTGTGTAAGGTTGTTGGCTGCTTGGTTGGGGTCCGCTGAGCTGGCGGGAGGGTTCTGGCTCAGTGATGTGGAGAGCTGGTCGGCGGTGATCTTGTTCCAGCTCCTGCGTGGAGCCTGTTGTGGGTGGTGGTGAGTCGTGGTTTTTCTGAAGCTGAAGTGGACGCAGCTGTGGTCTGTCCAGTGGAGTCCGGTGGAGTGGCTGAAGGAGATGTACTTGCTGGAGGAGAAGACTGGGTCAAGCGTGTGTCCGGCGTAGTGGTGGGGGTGTTCACCAGTTGCTTGAGTCCGAGGTTGGCGAGGTTGTCCAGCAGGGTGGTGGTGTTGTTGTCGTTGTTGTTCTCCAGGTGGAAGTTGAGGTCCCCTAGGAGGATGTAGTCGGCCGAGGAGAGGGCGTGAGGGCTGATGAAGTCTGCGATGTCTTCGCTGAATTGTGTGCGGGGTCCTGGGGGTCTATAGATGAGGGTGCCTCTGAGTGTGGTGTTGGGGTCAGTGTGAATCTGGAAGTGGAGATGTTCGGCAGCTGTGAGGGTGTCGTCGGAGTTGGTCGTGATCCGGATGGTGTTCTTGTGGACAATGGCGATGCCTCCTCCTGTCTGGTTGATGCGGTCACTCCGGGTCCCTCCGGGTGATGTATTACAGGCCCCTGAAGTTCCTCCAGCGTAAAGAGGGGGCAACCCTCCAGGTGGCCCCAACTCCTAGAGAGGGGTCCCCTATTCAACCGAAGATCAATGAATGTCCGCAAGATAGAGGACACTCAAGGGCCTCTCATCCTATTATGCAAGGCGGGGGCTCTCATTTGGTTTACGACTGATTTGCAGATGCTAAAAACTAGAAAGAAACAGACATAGGCACTCTGGAGGATGGGAAGTGGAAAAGGCACTTATGCACCCCAGAGAATCCTCTGTTAGAACCAGATTTTGACTAGTACAATTGAAGAGCTGCACAGAATATATATATATATATATATATATATATATATATATATATATATATATATATATATATATATATTTGTGCAGGTATAAATATTGATGCATCAAGATTACAAATCCAAATCTTCAAATGATCAGAAGCACTTACAGTATGATACCTTGTGATTAATTACCACTTTGTTTTACACTTTATTCGAACTTCTATTCCCTAGTGCTTCTTTATATCCTTTTTAGTCTGAAATTAGGACATTATTATCCCACATATGATAACATTTCCGAGTGGGCCCGATTCTTTGAGCATAGAGTCGTTCTTTAGATTGGACCGATTTCATTTTGTATTCCCAAAGATCATAGGACGGAGGCAAGGGTGTTCTCCATTGCTGCAAGATCAAAGACTTTGCAATTAAAGATGCAATAAAAAAAATTGTTTTGATTGTATTGACAACTCGGAACAGCTAGAAATACCAAACAGGGCCCCAAAAGGTTCTGGTGCAAGTGGTACCCGGAGTCATTCTCTAATTGACTGAAAGATTTTGTCCCAGAAAATGGTGATGACAGGACAGAGGAAACAGATATGGAGCCAGTCGCCAACATCGTAATGGTACCTAAAGCATTTGCTTGAAATTAACGGAGACATCTTACTGAGGGGGAAAGGTGTATAGTAAAGCATTCACTTTGTAAAAAATGCCATTCTCTTAATGTTGGCGCCTCTGAAGGCCTTATGGGATAAGATATTCTGCTTCCAGTACTGTAGATCTATCACGCAGGCTGTTGTAGTTGTTATCCTAGTTATAGCAGAAGAGAAAATTCTTGCTGATAGCTCTTGCTGAAGAATACGGTACCAATTCCCGACTACTGTTTGTTTCTGAACCCACAAAGCTTGGGTAATCTTAAAAGAGGGTGATTCAGATGGGTAGTAGATTGCGTAACCTATTGACTGGATATAATGAGAAATCTGAAGAAATGAGAAACTGAAAACATCTGTGATTGCAGGATTGTTAGTCTTGAGTTGTGCCCATGTTTTAACATTGCCTCCTACTATAAAATCTTGAAGCTTAAGGAAACCCAATTCTGTCCAGTCACCTATAACGTTAGCAGAAAGGAGGAGCCCAAATGCTCCAGTTTCCCTTAAGGAAATAAATGGATGAAAACAATTAAAATGATAGAGCTGTTGTTTCTCAGTACCTCTGGACCAGAGCAGGTTTGGAACCTTATATATAGTACATTTTGGGAGCCACTGCATTTTGTAAAAATGAAGTAGTTGGATGTTAATTTCTAGAAGCATCTGTTTCAGATAAAAATTAGAATTTCCATGACGCAAAGTGACAGCATTAACAATCCAATCCATATATGCTGTGCTGCCTCATAATATTACTTAAAGTGGGGTAAGGTTAGGCCACCATCCTCGTTAGTCAGCTGGAGTGATTCAAGCTGAATATGAGTTTTTTTGCTTACCCAAACAAAATCATGAAGCATTGAATTTAAAATCCTTGAAGAATTTTTGAGGAACCTTAATCACAGCATTCATAAAAATGAACAGAAATAAAGGGAGTATCATCATTTTGACCAGTGCGATACGGCCAATTATTGTTAATGGAGAATTTTGCCACTTGGATATGAGAACTTGTGCTTTCTTAAGAGTAGAGAGATAGTTGAGCGATAGTTGAGTGAATAAAGGTCTGAGATGTTTTGGGAAACATAGATACCAACATATCTAATTGAGTGGGAAGCCTGGTAGTTGCTTCGCATCTCGTATGGCAATATTGATTCGTGGGCATTGAACAGTAATGCCTCAGATTTTGTTTTATTGATCCAATAGACCCATAGATCAGAAAAGGCTTTGACCTTTTTAAAGACACGCCTAATATTCTGGGTTCCAGCAGCAAGATTGTATCATTTGTGAAGAGTTTTAGTTTGGGTGCACCTAAAAATGGAGCTTTAATAGAATATTCTTGTCTCAGAGCTGAAGCCAATGGTTCAATAAATAATCTAAAGAGGACCGGAGACAAGGGCTGTCCCTGACAGGTCCCTTGACGGATCAGCACCTTGCCAGCTACTTGTGAGATTTTGGCTTCTGCCCCTTGATAAATATTTGATAGGAATTAACAATTTTATGGGGAAACTTAAATCTCCTCAAGATTGAAAAAAGAAGCTTCCATTATACTAAATCAAACGCTTTTTTGGCATCAAGCATGATTATAGCTGCCTTGATTTTGTTCTTTGAGTAATAGTCTATTGTCTGCAGCAAGAAGTTGGTATTGGTAGAGATGGATATCCCGGGGAGAAACCCACACTAATCTTGATGTGTAAGGCTCTGGGCTAACGGCATAATGTGAACTGCCCAAGTTTTCATAAGGATCTTATAATTGTTATTAAGAACACTGATAGGGCAATAGGAATCTGTTTTTCCCCAGGCTTACCCTTCTTAAGGAAGCTGACTATAACCGCCCTAGTGAAGGAGCTTGGTACTTCCGGACCACTAAGTATTGCATTAAATAAAGCAACTAGGTTTGCAACAATCTGATCAGACAAGGCTTATACAATTCTGCAGGAAGACCATCTTTGCCAGAGGCTTTGCCATTCACTATCTCCTGTGGTAGAAATTGTCTTTCAGTTTAGTTCTGGCATCCTGTAAACTAACCCATGAATATTTGTACTGATGAATCTGGTGGAAATGCATGGCATGGTTGAGTTGTGGCATCAAGCATGATTATAGCTGCCTTGATTTTGTTCTTTGAGTAATAGTCTATTGTCTGCAGCAAGAAGTTGGTATTGGTAGAGATGGATCTCCCGGGGAGAAACCCACACTAATCTTGATGTGTAAGGCTCTGGGCTAACGGCATAATGTGAACTGCCCAAGTTTTCATAAGGATCTTATAATTGTTATTAAGAACACTGATAGGGCAATAGGAATCTGTTTTTCCCCAGGCTTACCCTTCTTAAGGAAGCTGACTATAACCGCCCTAGTGAAGGAGCTTGGTACTTCCGGACCACTAAGTATTGCATTAAATAAAGCAACTAGGTTTGCAACAATCTGATCAGACAAGGCTTATACAATTCTGCAGGAAGACCATCTTTGCCAGAGGCTTTGCCATTCACTATCTCCTGTGGTAGAAATTGTCTTTCAGTTTAGTTCTGGCATCCTGTAAACTAACCCATGAATATTTGTACTGATGAATCTGGTGGAAATGCATGGCATGGTTGAGTTGTAGCTGGAGTTTATCTATTTTTTCTTTCCTTATTTTAGGCGATGGCTTTCCCTCTAATGTGGGCCTTGCAAGGCTCCCAAATTGAAAAAATGGATGCAGTTGCCTCATTCCTGGCTGGGAGCTTGGCAACTGATACTCATAACCCTCATCCGTTAATAAAGATTTGTCTAAGCACCATCTAGGTCTCTCTAATTGCCGAACTGGAAGAGACAGTTGGACCAACGGGACTGAATGATTCGACAAGGGGTTAGATATTATACCTGAGCCAGCCCTATTCCAGCAATAAGAGAGTGTTAGCACGTCTGACCTTAATAAGTAAACTTACGAGGGGACGCAAATAGGTCGATTAACATTTTGACTCGCAATTAAGATGTTCTTACCATAGCTCCAGTACATAATTAATAATCAATATGCAATAATCAATTATCATTAGTTATTAATAACATAAATAATCAATGGAGTTAGAAATTGTCACGCACCATGATCTTTCAGTCATGAATAACCACACCTTTTAGTAAAAGTTAGAATATTTGTTTCCGTATATTAACAATGCTAAGGTCATGTAGATTAATCTCAATATCAAATGAAACACAAACAGAAAAAACACTGGCTGTCCAAAGCGGCAGAAAAAACATAGGGGGTGATTCTGACCCCGGCGGTACAAGACCGCCGGGGCCAGGGTCGGCGGGAGCACCGCCGACAGGCCGGTGGTGCCCTGCAGGGCATTCTGACCGCGGTGGTTCAGCCGCGGTCAGAAGAGGCAAACCGGCGGTCTCCCGCCGGTTTACCGCTGCCCTTAGAGTCCCCCATGGCGGCGCAGCTTGCTGCGCCGCCATGGGGGATTCTGGCACCCCCTACCGCCATCCTGTTCCTGGCGGTTCGCCCGCCAGAAACAGGATGGCGGTAGGGGGTGCCGCGGGGCCCCTGGGGGCCCCTGCCGTGCCCATGCCAATGGCATTGGCACGGCAGGGGCTCCCATAAGAGGGCCCCGCAAAGTATTTCAGTGTCTGCTAAGCAGACACTGAAATACACGACGGGTGCAAACTGCACCCGTCGCACCCCTGCAACTACGCCGGCTCAATTCTGAGCCGGCGTCCTCGTTGCAGGGGCATTTCCTCTGGGCCGGCAGGCGCTCTTTTGGAGAGCGCCCGCCGGCCCAGAGGAAATGTCTAAATGGCCGCCGCGGTCTTTTGACCGCGGTGCGGTCATTCAGCGGCGGTACCTTGGCGGACGGCCTCCGCCGTCCGCCAGGGTCAAAATCAGGCCCATAATCTCATCAAAGCTTGAACTACAATACATTCTAAAGTTATGGTGCAAATCAATAACAAAGTTAACTGCAACAAAGTGATTATATACATGAAGTTTAGCAAAGAAATTCATTAAGCATTAATCCGTGTTATATTTTCATTAGTGAGGAACCTTAACTAACACCAGATTAGAATCAGCATGTTGGGCTCCATGCAAAAGATTTTAGTACCACAAATTTGGAAAACATCTGACTATGGCTCTATCAAAACAGTACAGTTGGTACCTAGAAAGAAAAGCAAATGCATACCATTCAACAGTCTGGATCATAATACCTATCCTCAGGGTGGATCAGCAAAGCAGAGTCAGTCTTCCTCCTCAGGACATCAGTCGATCAGCAAGGCAGCAACAAAGTTCAGGAAACGCAAAGTCTGTAAGCATTAAAGTTAAGCACGTCTCTTGTTAAGATGCAGCATGGGCAAGAATGAGCCTTTCGGCCAGCAAGAAGATGGGCAATGGTCTATCTTCTCTCAGTGTAGTCCTGTTAAGTCAAAACTGCTAAAAATACCCCCCCAAATCCCTATTGGTCAGTAAATCGTATGTTCACACTCTGTCAAATAAAAACCAAACTCCCACATCTTTGAATTCTAATATTACTGCGTTGACATGCTGTTGATTGGTTTGTCTTGCAGTGTCCTCATCATCCGGCTTGTCAGGTAACAATATTGTTGCAGCTTCTACTCTAGTGAGTATCTTCATTTTTCTTGTCCTGGGAAAGTCAGTCTCACACACATTACACATAAAATGTTACATTCACAGGAACATCATCTTCCAGCAGTCGGTTCTCATGAGAAAGCCTCTGATATGAGCACATTTAATCCATACAATAGAAATCACAGTTTAACTCTCTAGGACAGCCATTTTAATAAACGTGAAGAAATACAGCTTTTACATGAGGCCTGGCAAGTAGGCCAAGACACTCGCTAAATTAAGGCCTACAATTAATAAAGCTAAAGCTTACTGCATAACCCTTAATATGACATATTAATACATTAATCTAACATATACAGGGAGTGCAGAATTATTAGGCAAATGAGTATTTTGACCACATCATCCTCTTTATGCATGTTGTCTTACTCCAAGCTGTATAGGCTCGAAAGTCTACTACCAATTAAGCATATTAGGTGATGTGCATCTCTGTAATGAGAAGGGGTGTGGTCTAATGACATCAACACCCTATATCAGGTGTGCATAATTATTAGGCAACTTCCTTTCCTTTGGCAAAATGGGTCAAAAGAAGGACTTGACAGGCTCAGAAAAGTCAAAAATAGTGAGATATCTTGCAGAGGGATGCAGCACTCTTAAAATTGCAAAGCTTCTGAAGCGTGATCATCGAACAATCAAGCGTTTCATTCAAAATAGTCAACAGGGTCGCAAGAAGCGTGTGGAAAAACCAAGGCGCAAAATAACTGCCCATGAACTGAGAAAAGTCAAGCGTGCAGCTGTCACGATGCCACTTGCCACCAGTTTGGCCATATTTCAGAGCTGCAACATCACTGGAGTGCCCAAAAGCACAAGGTGTGCAATACTCAGAGACATGGCCAAGGTAAGAAAGGCTGAAAGACGACCACCACTGAACAAGACACACAAGCTGAAACGTCAAGACTGGGCCAAGAAATATCTCAAGACTGATTTTTCTAAGGTTTTATGGACTGATGAAATGAGAGTGAGTCTTGATGGGCCAGATGGATGGGCCCGTGGCTGGATTGGTAAAGGGAAGAGAGCTCCAGTCCGACTCAGACGCCAGCAAGGTGGAGGTGGAGTACTGGTTTGGGCTGGTATCATCAAAGATGAGCTTGTGGGGCCTTTTCGGGTTGAGGATGGAGTCAAGCTCAACTCCCAGTCCTACTGCCAGTTCCTGGAAGACACCTTCTTCAAGCAGTGGTACAGGAAGAAGTCTGCATCCTTCAAGAAAAACATGGTTTTCATGCAGGACAATGCTCCATCACACGCGTCCAAGTACTCCACAGCGTGGCTGGCAAGAAAGGGTATAAAAGAAGGAAATCTAATGACATGGCCTCCTTGTTCACCTGATCTGAACCCCATTGAGAACCTGTGGTCCATCATCAAATGTGAGATTTACAAGGAGGGAAAACAGTACACCTCTCTGAACAGTGTCTGGGAGGCTGTGGTTGCTGCTGCACGCAATGTTGATGGTGAACAGATCAAAACACTGACAGAATCCATGGATGGCAGGCTTTTGAGTGTCCTTGCAAAGAAAGGTGGCTATATTGGTCACTGATTTGTTTTTGTTTTGTTTTTGAATGTCAGAAATGTATATTTGTGAATGTTGAGATGTTATATTGGTTTCACTGGTAATAATAAATAATTGAAATGGGTATATATTTTTTTTTGTTAAGTTGCCTAATAATTATGCACAGTAATAGTCACCTGCACACACAGATATCCCCCTAACATAGCTAAAACTAAAAACAAACTAAAAACGACTTCCAAAAATATTCAGCTTTGATATTAATGAGTTTTTTGGGTTCATTGAGAACATGGTTGTTGTTCAATAATAAAATTAATCCTCAAAAATACAACTTGCCTAATAATTCTGCACTCCCTGTATTCAACATTTCATATTATTATATAATTAATTAGTACATTTCGTTAACAATGGTGCCATTCTTCGTAATCACACTTCCAAATGTGTGCATTATTTTTCTATGGTATTTTATTTTCTACATAAAATTATTATTCAGAATACATAAACACTCATTACATTTTTTTATTAAAAATCTTGCGCTAGCAATCCCTCCTCTGATGACTAAATGTGTCATCACACTAACTATTACCCACAAATTTTCTGCATCATTAAAATTCCGTCAATTCAATCACTTCATAATTTTGTTTCCCCTTTCAATTTTCCCTATACAATTTTTCCCTTTTCTTTTCTTCCCTTCTATGATTATTCTTTGACCATTTCAATTTAATTATTTTGCATAATTTGCACAATCCCCATATTCCAACTAAACAGATCACAACAATTAATATTCCCTGTAATATTTTCAATAGAATCCCATTCCAAATGTTGCTGAGCCAATTTTGCACTGAAGCAAACCCCTTGCCAACCTTTTCCCAAACACCCGGTTCTTTTAATTCTTTGACATCAGTACTTGCATTAGTCAAATTAGTAGTAAGTATCTTATTATTATCAGGTATATACAAACAACAATGCCTAATCATTTTACAGACTAGAACCTTCCTTCGCTAAAAGAATGTCTACAGCAAGCCAGTTTTGAAAAGTCATAGCTCTATCAGCAGCTAATTCAGTATCTATCAGGAGTACGGGCCCTGAAAAATTTGTCAGCATGTACAATAGTAGACAACTTTCGAAGCTTTATCGAGTTCAGAATGACTCCCACTGAAGGAATCACTGCTCCAAGTATATCTCCCACTATAGCAGAAGAGGACTCTCTCCTCTGTCTCTTATGTTGTAATTCAGTCACTTTTGGCAAATAAAGTGTCAGTGCGTGATTTAGGCCTATATATACAAAGTTTCCCTACGCGTTGTGCATCTAAAGCCAATTTCCCTTGTGTTTTAATTGCACTATAAGCATAATCATTCCGGTGAGTCCTTTTTTCTAAGCCTTTTTCTTATTTCTCCTTTAACCCCTTCGCTGCCAGGCCTTTTCCCCCTCAGGTGCCAGGCCTTTTTTTGGCTATTTGGGGTAGTTTGCACTTAGGCCCTCATAACTTTTTGTCCACAGAAGCTACCCTCGCAAATTTTGCGTCCTTTTTTTCCAACATCCTAGGTATATTAGAGGTACCCAGTGTTTGTGAGTTCCCCTGAAGGAGAGCAAGAAATTAGCCAAAATACAGCAAAAATTTCATTTTTTTTTTTAAATGGGGAAAATGGGCTGCAGAAGAAGGCTGATGGTTTTTGCCCTGAAAATGGCATCAACAAAGGGTTTGCGGTGCTAAAATCACTAGCTTCCCAGCTTTCAGGAACAGGCAGACCTGAATCAGAAAACCCCATTTTTCAACACAGTTTTGGCATTTTACTGGGACATACTCCATTTTTACTATTTTTTCTGCTTTCAGCCTCCTTCCACTAAGTGACAGAAATTGGTATGAAACCAATGCTGAATCCCAGAAAGCTAAGCATTTCTGAGAAGCAGACAAAATTCTGAAATCAGTAAGGGGTCATTTGTGTAGATCCTACAAAATTTTCCTACTGAACATAACAGCTGAAATAAAAAAATATTGAAATTGAGGTTAAAAAAAAGCAATTTTTCTCAATGTTTTACTCTGTAAATTTTCCCTGCGATGTCAGATTTTTAAAATCAATATACCATTATGTCTGCTGGACTCTTCTAGTTGTGGGGATATATAGGGTTTGTAGGTTCATCAAGAACCCTAGTTACCCAGATCCAATAAATGAGCTGCACCTTGCAATGAGTTTTCATTCTATACCAAGTATACAGCAATTCATTTGGTGAAATATAAAAACTGAAAAATAGATATCAAGGAAGCCTTTGTATTTCCAAAATGGGCACAAGATAAGGTGTTGAGAAGCAGTGGTTATTTGCACATCTCAGAATTCCGGGGTGCCAGTACTAGCATGTGAATTACAGGGCATTTCTCAAATAGACGTCTTTTTAACACGCTGTCTTACATTTGGAAGGAAAAAAAGGAGAGAAAGACAAGGGGCGATAACACTTGTTTTGCTATTCTGTGTTCCCCCAAGTCTCCCGATAAAAATGGTACCTCACTTGCGTGGGTAGGCCTAATGGTCGCGACAGGAAACACAATATGTACACATCACATTTTTACATAGAAATCGGACGTGTTTTTTGCAAAGTGCCTAGGCTGTAGATTTTGGCCTATAGCTCAGCTGGCACCTAGGGAAACCTACCAAACCTGCACATTTTTTAACAGGGAATCCAAGATGGGGTGACTTGTAGGGCTTTCACTAGGTTCTGTTACCCAGAATCCTTTGCAAACCTCAACATTTGGCCAAAAATACTTTTTCACATTTTGGTGACAAAAAGTTCTGGAATTTGAGAGGAGCCACAAATTTCCTTCCACCCAGCGTTCCCCCAAGTCTCCCAATAAAAATGGTACCTCACTTGTGCAGGTAGACCTAGCGCCTGCAACCTGAAATGCCCCAAAACACAACGAGGACACATCATATGTTCCCGAAGAAAACTGAGCTGTTTGTTGCAAAGTGCCTGGCTGTGGATTTTGGCCTCTAGCTCAGCCGACACCTAGGGAAACCTACCAAACCTGCGCATTTTTAAAAACTAGACACCTAGGGTAATCTAAGATGGGGTGACTTGTGGGGCTCTCAACAGGATCTGTTACCCAGAATCCGTTGCAAACCTCAAAATTTGTCCAAAAAAACACTTTTTCCCCTCATTTTTGTGACAGAACGTTCTGGAAACTGAGAGGAGCCACAAATATCCTTCCTCCCAGCGTTCCCTCAAGTCTCCCTATAAAAATGGTACTTCACTTGTGTGGGTAGGCTAGTGCCCGTGACAGGAAATGCCCCAAAACACAACCTGGACACATTACATTTTCCCAAAGAAAACAGACCTGTTTTTTGCAAAGTGCCTAGCTATGGATTTTGGCCTCTAGCTCAGCCGGCACCCAGGGAAACCTATCAAACCTGCACATTTTTTAAAACTAGACACCTAGGGGAATCCAAGATGGGGTGACTTGTAGGACTCTCACCAGGTTCTGCTACCCAGAATCCTTTGCAAACCTCAAAATATGTCCAAAAAAACACTTTTTCTTCACATTTTGGTGACAGAAAGTTCTGGAATCTGAGAGGAGCCACAAATTTCCTTCCACCCAGCAATTCCCCAAGACCCCCAATACAAATGGTACCTCACTTGTGTGGGTAGGCCTAGTGCCCGCAACAGGAAATGCCCCAAAACACAACTTGGACACATCACATTTTCCCAAAGAAAACAGAGCTGTTTTTTGCTAAGTGCCTTGCTGTGGATTTTGGCCTCTACCTCAGCCGGCACCTAGGGAAACCTACCAAACCTGCGCATTTTTTAAAACTAGACACCTAGGGGAATCCAAGATGGGGTGACTTGTGGGGCTCTCACCAGGTTCTGTTACCCAGAATCCTTTGCAATCCTCAAAATGTAGCCAAAAAAACACTTTTTCCTCTCATTTCGGTGACAGAAAGTTCTGGAATCTGAGAGGAGCCACAAATGTCCTTCCACTCAGCGTTCCCCCAAGTCTCCTGATAAAAATGGTACCTCACGTGTGTGGGTAGACCTAGTGCCCGCAAAAGGAAATGCCCCAAAACACTATCTGGACACATCAAAATGATCAAATACAAAACTACCTGTTTTTGCGGGGGCATCTGCGTTTTTGGTCCTGGGCTCAGCAGCCATCTAGGGAAACCTACCAAACCCACACATTTCTGAAAACTAGACACCCGAGGGAGTCCAGGCAAGTGTGACTTGCTTGGATCCCCCAATGTTTTCTTACCCAGAATTCTCAGCAAACCTCAAATTTAGCCAAACAAAATCAAATTTTTCCCACATTTCTGTGTGGGATCACCGCACCAGGACAAATTTCCTACCACCCAATGTTCCCCTCAGTCTTCTGGTAAAAATTATACCTCACTTGTGTAGGTGGGCCAAGTGCCTATGACAGGGAAGAGCCCAAAAAATATGTTGCAATTGAGGGGGAACCAAAGCGGGTCCAAAAGGGCAGTTTGAAAAAAAAACATTTTAGGCTTACAAGTGCAGCAGAATTTTTATCGGTATAGGTGAGACAATGCTGGGTGGGAGGAATTTTGTGGATTCCTGCTGATTTCGGAAGGTTCCATCACAAAAATGTGGGAAAAATGTGTGATTTACAGCTAAGTTAGAGGTTTGCAGGGCATTGTGGGTAAGAAAATGGTGTGGGGTGCATGTGAAGGATATCACCCTAGAATCACCCAGATGATTCGTTTTCAGATGTGTCTAGGTCTTGTGGATTTTTCTACATGGCAGCGTCCCAAAGTCCAAAAAGTGCAGCCCTCACCATTCCAAGTGGGACGATTTTGAGAGTTAGCCAAGCTCTCATGGCCCAAACGTAAAACCAAAACCCCCAAAAATCAAATATCCTCCTGCTTGCCGTGGGATAAGATGATTTAGAGTGCCGGGGGGAGAGCTGAAAGACTGTTACCCCCTTCAGTTGGTGTGGGGGCATAACCAGGCCCATACTGGTTGGTAGCCCCACCCCACAATTTTTTTATTGTTTTTATTCCCTTGCATCTAGTAGACTTTCTGCCCCTCAGGGTGTGTATCGGAGGTAATTGCCCCATCTGCCCACTGGTGGACAGAACAACTTTGGCCCCATTTATTTGGGGTGGGGGTATGGCCATACCCCCACCCTCTTATTTTGAAAATAAAATCTTCCCTGGTCTCTGGTGGGCTTTCTGCCCCCCTTGGGGGCAGATGGGCCTTCCACAAATAGGCCGATCTGCCCCCAAGGAGGTCAGATATGGCCAACAGTAATGTGCCCCATAGGGAGTGACCCTTGCCCAAGGGGCTGCCCCCCCAAACAAAACACACACATACACACACACCAATCCCTGGCGCCTAAGTGGTTTCTGCCCCCCAGGGGCAGATCGGCCTAATAAAAATAGGGTGATCTGCCCCCAAGGGGAGCAGAAATCGCCTAAAATAAATTTGCCCCCCCCCAGGGAAGCCACCCTTGCCTAAGGGGTCGCTCCCCTTGCGTAAAATTGGCGCAAAAAAAAATCCCCGCTGGCTAGTGGTTTCGGCCCAATAAAAATAGGCCGATCTGCCCGCAAGGGGGCAGAAATGGCCTAAAATAAATTTGCCCCCCAGGGGAGCGACCCTTGCCTAAGGGGTCGCTCCCCATAAGGGTCGCTCCCCATACATAAAAACATAACGTAGATAAAAAAATATATATCCCTGGTGTCTAGAGGTTTCTGCCCCCCCCGGGGGCAGATTGGCCTAATTATAATAGGCCGACCTGCCCCCAGGTGGAGCAGAAAAGACCTACAACTATTTTGCCCCCTTGGGGAGTGGCCCTTGCCCAAGGGGCTGCTTCCCTTATGCATAAGTATATTAAAAAAATACCTGGTGTTTAGGAAATGGACTAAAAATAATTTGACCCCTTGGGGAGCGACCATTGCCTAATGAGTCTCTCCCCACATATAAAAAAAAACAATATAAAGAAAATAAATATCCCTGGTGACCAGGGGTTAAATGGCCTAAAAATATTATGGCCCCCTATGGAGCGACCCTTGCCCAAGGGGACGCTCCCCTTATTGAAATATGTAAAAATAAAAAATAAAAATCCCTGGTGTCTAGTGAGGATTTCTGCTGCCCGATCACATTGCGATTGGGCAGCCGAAATGCTGAGAGAGACATGAAAGGAAAGGTCTTTCCTTTTCTTTTATGCCTCTCCCGCCCCACCTCCTGATCAAAAGAGAAATGCTTTTGCATTTCTCTTCCAGGATGCATGCCTCCAGCGCGATCGGAGGTGACCTCTGATGAGGTCAGCGTGCGATTTGCACGCTGATGTCAACAGACGTCACTGGGGAGTTGGGAGGTATGGGGGTGGAGAGGGAAGCGAATCCCCTTCCATCCCTGCCCTGGGGGCTGGGTAGAAGGCCCATGGGGGGATCTAGCACTCCGCCAGAGGGCCGGGTGCAGGACGAGATGGTCTTGTCCCGGGCACACGGGAACCATGTGCCAGGACCAGACCAGCTCGCCCCAGGCACCCTGGGGGTTAATGCCTTTCTCATGTCATCTGTGTGATCAAGGAAGCTTTTCTCTAAAGGTGTAAGCAAGCATGTCAAATTATTGTGGTATGCATGAGCTGTGCCAAACGTCAATGTAGGTTGAAAAGAAACCTCTAACTATTACTATGTCATTATCTTTAGCTACTCTACTCCAATACCTAATTATAGGAACAAACGAAAACACAACATCATAATTCGAGTAAAAATACTGAATATACTCCTGGTATAAAATCTTGTTAGTAACAGACTACACCTTATTCCATAAATTACTGGCAGACTATGATAGGTGACTCCTTCCTCGACTGATGAAGGAATCTGCGTACACACATACTAATTCTTCGCATCCATTATCTCAAAATACTCACTCAACAAGCAATAGAAAACATTAGAAGAAAGTTCTCCTTGCGCATTAGTATCCTCATGCAAATCTTTCTCATCTAACCTAAACTTCTCTATTTCCGTTAGTGCAGTAGTTGTCTCAAAAGCAGAAGTATGGTTGGCTTCACTCTTATCAAGAACAGACATACTCACAATCAACACCACAAACAATATCCCCCACATAATCGCCAAACCAGTGCTCATATATTCACAGCGCCTAGCATCTCTACCCTGTTGACAAATGTTACTCATAATCTGTAAAGAATCAGAAAGCAGAAGAAATTTAGAAAAACTTGCAGCAAAAATCAAAAAGAGGCAACTCTTCTTTCAGCAATTATTTACAGCTCTCAGTCTCACTTCCAGGATCCCTTGTCAAAATCGGTTAACAACTTTGTCAAAATCAGGCTTCAACAGTCTAATCAGGTTATCAATGTGTCTTCCGGTTACTTTTTCAACGGTCTCTTTTTCAACATTTTATCAGATTGTTTCAACAGTTCAGTTCATCAGTTTCCTTCAGGTGCCACAATTCTGACCCAGAATCTCTCTATCAAAACAAAAAGACAAAAACTCTTGCTGCCATTCATTCGTAGTTGTATATGCCCATTCGGGAACTGGGTACCTTCGACTTGCTATTCTCTTTCTTTTCAATTTTTGATCACCATTCAGCTCTCCTTCACTTAGATCTTCTCTCCTTGTGATATCTACTTCATCCTCGATTGTTGGTTCAATAACCACTCCTTTCTCTTTTTCTACTTGCAACTCTGGCCATTTATCTCCTTTCAGTGGACCCTCTGTCAGTGTTCTTTTTCAGAGTCGAACTTGAACCTTCTCCTTGTTCTATGGTGTTTTCTCTTGACTGACCTGCAATCGGTTCAGGAAGAGTCAGATCACATTGACTTTGATCCACCTCAACTTCTTCCACTTCTGGGTCTGGCAATTGCTCTGTTTGTCTCTCAAGATCGTCTGCTTCTGGGAAAGCCCTCCTCTGAATAGGCTCTTCTGCTGCCTCAGTTGAGATAGGCTCCGTCACCCTCCTGGAGGTCTCCTCCCTCATCTCTCACAGGAGTGACTGAACCGTCCTCAACGGGCTCAGATCCGGTCTCAGTTCTCCTTTGTTCTCCTTCTGGCCCTCAGACTTGTCTCACTGTTCTTGGTACTCTCAACAACGCTTCGTTATGATCCAGTGGACATGACACTTTCTTCATCTGACTTGCATAAATCCAGTTCGGAATTCCAGCACACTTCACAGCTGTGGTAGTTGTCAAAACTTCCTGATAAGGTCTCTTCCAACGAGGCTCCAAACACATTTTCCTTATGTGTTTCAGGACCACAACCCAGTCTCCAGCTCTCAGATTGTGCCCTGTGTCATGGATCGGTGGTGGTGTGGTGGCTTTCACCTGCTGAGAAAAGGAGCAAACCACATCAGCCAGACCTTTGCAGTAATCCAACACCATATCATCTGTAATGTTGACAAGTTCATTTGTAGATTCCGCTGGCAACCTCATTGCTCTGCCCATGAGGATTTCATGTGGCGACAAACCTGTCTTCCTGTCAGGTGTGTTTCTCATTGACATCAACACTAAAGTCAATGCGTCAGGCCATTTCAAATTCGTGGAGGCACACATTTTTGCAAATCTTGACTTTAAGGTACCATTCATCTGTCCCACTAGTCCTGATGCTTCAGGGCGGTAACTATGATGCAACTTCTGCTCAATGTTCAATGCTGCACACAATTTAATTACTTGATTGTTGAAGTGATGTCCCCTATCTGATTCTAAAGTGATCGGAAATCTGAAACGCAGTATCAGTTCCCTAAGCAGTAGTTTCGCTACTGTGAGACTATCATTTCTTTGTGTAGGGTAAGCTTCAATCCAGTGACTAAAACTGCAAACAATCACCAGCACATATCTCAAACCTCTACACACAGGCATCTCAATAAAATCCATCTGCATTCTGCTGAATGGACCTCCTGCTCTTCCAATATGACTCAAATTTACCACTGTCCCTTTCCCTGCATTTAGTTGTTGGCAAATGACACATCGATGGCAAACTGCTTCAGAAACTTGTCTAAACTTTGGGTTAAACCAATCATGTTTGAACAATTGTATCATTGCATCCCTCCCAATATGTGCTTGACCGTGATAGTACCTTGCCATTTGAGACAAGAGGCTATTTGGAAAAACCAATTGACCTTGTTTTGAAACCCACAATTCATCTTGTCTCTGCACACATTTAATTTTGCTCCATGAACGCTTTTCCTCCCTGTCAACATTATTCTGCAATGTCTTCAATTCTTCCAAAGTGTCAATTATTTTCAATGCATGTCTTGTACAAGGTTCATCTTCTTCAGGTAACAATTCCCACTTGTCTTTGAATTATATACAGTTCAATGTGCAAAACCTTGCAACTTGGTCTGCATATCCATTTACCAATGACACAAAGTCCTGTGGCTTCAGATGTGCACTGCATTTCACCACAGCAACCTTTTAAGCATTTAAATAGCATATAACAATTCTTTAATTCTCTCACCATTTCTCACTGGTGAACCAGAAGAGGTCAGGAAACCTCTCTGTGACCACAAGTGGCCAAAATCATGGACTATTCCAAATCCATACTGGCTATCCATATAGATTGTAACTTTCATCTGAGCAGAAACATGGCATGCTCTAGTAAGGGACAGCAGTTCCGCTACTTGGGCAGAATACCCTCCTCAAAGCCAAGAAGCTTCCAAGGTACCAGTAATTGTGCACACAATATATCCTGCTCTCTGTGTCCCTGTATAGTCTCTCAGACAAGAACCATTGACAAAGATAATTTGGTCATTTTCTTCCAATCGGGTATCTCTAATATCAGGTCTTGCTTTTGTGCACAAGTCAGTTACCTCAAGACAATCATGTTCAACATCTTCTTCTTTTACAATTTCAACATTTTCACTCAGAAGTAAGGTTGCCGGGTTCAGCACTGTACATCTTTTCAATTACACATTTGGTGACTCTAGTATTCTCGTTTCATGTCTGGTCAACCTCGCACCAGTCAAATATTGGGTTTTCGTCCTGGTAAGTAGAATCTCAATAGAGTGAGGGGCCATTACAGACAGGGGATGTCCCATCACAATGCCTTCACACTGTGTAAGGCTCTGACCAACTGCTGCAACTGCATGCAAAATAAAAGGTAAGGCTGCTGCAACTGGGTCCAAAGTAGCTGAAAAATATGCTACTGGGCGGTTTACATGGACCTGTGACAAGACAGACAAAGAACATGCATCATGCTCCTGACAAAACAATGTGAAAGGTTTTGTGTAATCAGGCATACCCAACTCTGGAGCCCTGCACAGACTTTCTCTCAATTCAGTGAACGCTTTTTTTCCACCTGGTCTAACACTATGGGGTCAGTGGCTTCTTTATGAGTCAGTTTCTGCAAGGGTCTTGAATTAACTGAACAATTCAGAAACCATTGGTGACAATAGCCTACCATCCCTAAAAACATCCTGACAACTCTCTGTGTAGTCGGGGGATTTATCTGCAATATGGTTGTAATCCTTTCTTCGGATATCTTTCTTGATTCCTTCTCAATCTGATGACTCAAATATTTCACTACCTTCTGACAGTACTGCAATTTAAGAGGAGACACTTTGTGACCATTGTTTCCCAAATGGTTCAACAGGGCATTCGTATCATACTTGCACTCGTCCCTTGTTTTGGATGCAATCAGCAAGTCATCAATGTATTGCACCAAGGTCGATTGGAAAGGCAATTGCAACTACTCCAAATTCTTTTTCAAGATCTGATTGAATATGGAAGGTGACTCTGAAAACCCTTGAGGAATTCTGCACCAGCAATAAACTCGATCAAGGAATTTGGAACAAAAGAGAAATTGACTATCCTCATGAAGAGGCACAGAAAAGAATGCTTGTGAAAAATCGATGACAGTGAACCACTCAGCATCACATGAAATCTAAAACATTATCACAGCTGGATTTGGCACCATGGGACAAGATTTGATCACAATCTAATTTATTTTTCTCAAATCCGGAACAATTCGAACCTTCCCACAGGGCTTTTTCAATCCCATTAATGGTGAATTACATGGACTGCTCAATAGTTCCTTCAGAACCCCTTGCTTTACAAAGTCTGCAATTATCTGGGTTACTTTCAGAAGGACATCTTGAGGCATGTGGTACTGTGGAAGTTGAGGAAAAACTGCATTCGGCTTCACATTAACTTTAACTGACTTAACTCCCTATACAGACCTACTTCTTTTCCTGTCAGATCCCACACTTTCTTTTTATCCGTTCCCTGTAAATCAGGATGAAGCTCTTTCACTATCAACATTGGGAAAAAATTTATCAGAGGGTACTCCTCATTTGTAGTTTCATACTCTATCTCTGGGGCTTGGTCCTCTTCATCATCACTATTTGTCTGAATCTCAATGATATCATTTGAACAAGTAATCAAACACCTCATTTTACTCAACAAGTCTCTTCTCAATAGGGATACTGGACTTGAATTGCAGGCTATAAATTTATGCAATCCCTGGAAGTTGCCAATATCAACTTGAACTGGATCTGTAATCGGGTTTGTCAAATACTAGTTCGCTACACCCACAACCTGAACTGTTCTACCTGAAAGGGACAAATTTGGAACTTCTGCGCTTCTCACTGTAGAGCATGTAGCTCCTGTGTCAACCAAGAATGAAACCTCTTTGATCTACTTCTAAGGAAGTCGCAAGCACACACGGCTCCTCATCTGAACTGTCACTCGTCCAGTCATCATTTATTACATTTTCACTGTGTAATGGGAATTGGTGCACAGTGTTACTACTTTTGTTATGCCTCTGACCTGCGACCTGTTGAGAAAGCATCATCTGTTGCTGTTCCATCGGGGTTTGAGGTATTCGAATTTGCTTTCTAGTTACCATGGGAACCTTCTGCTGCATTGGCTGCAACTGGGACATTTGTACACGTGGCATTTGCACCTGCTTCATGGGCTGAAAAATGTGTACTTGATTCACATTATTCTGAAAATTTGGATTAGGACCTCTCACTCTCGGTCCTCTCACGTTCTGGAATGAATTGATGTCATTACTCTGCTGAATGACACCTTCCTGCACCATCATTGGACTCTCCTGTTTCAAATGTCTAACGGCTCCGCAAATGTGACATAGCAATAACTTCTTCATTCCCTGCACATCATTCCGATCCACTACAGTATTCAAGTCTGGACCATGATTCATATTTCCTCCACGACCTCTGCCTCGCATCTGGGGCTGAAACATCATGTTTCTCCCCTGCTGCGGCAACTGCTGTGGAAAACTCCCTTGCACTGCTGTTTGAGTGGCTTTAATCTGCATCACCATCGCCTTCTCCTTCAACTTTTTCTCTTTCGACTCAATCTCATCACTACAGTATTTCTCATACTGAAACACCTCATCAATCGGCTTCGCTTGCCAGAAAATCAAATGACTCTCAATCATCTGGCTAATTTCAGGTCTCAGTCCTTCCACAAAATGGAACACAAAATGAAGCATGTCTTTTGCCTCAATTGACTCTGTACCACTGTAGTGCTTGAATGCTTGCAACAATCTCTCATAATACACGTCAATCCTCTGCCAATCAATATTCTTTGGCGAAATTCTCCTTTTTCAAAACCTCAATCACCTTATAGTAATATTTCATTACCTCAGGAGACGGTGCACCTGTGTTTTTATCTCTCTCCGGTTCACTTGTTGGCCAATCTACACTCCTCTTACACTCGATCCACAGATCAGCTGGAACTACTATCTCTAGTAATGCGTTCAAGTCCTCCCATAGGCACTTCGCACGTTTCTCAAACCTGTCTGTCTTCTGATACCACTGGCTTTTCTCTCAATTTTGGGTAATCATTTGTAAATGACAGAGTGTCACTTCTGCTCCACAGGACATAAACAAAATTCCCCCCTGGAATCTCTCTCATCAGTAAAATTTTCACTGGATCTTTATCCTGCTGCACATTTGCAGTCAGCTCCAAAGAGTCCCTTTTTCTCTTGTCTCTTTTCTTTACCCATCTGCCTTCACATTTGTCTAATGCTCCCCAGGTCTAAGCACTTTGAAGCAATTCTTTAAGGTGTGCCTTCATTCCTGCAGATCTCATGTGTTCAAAATCTTTAGCCTCAAAATCTAATTTGTAACTCCTTTTCTAATGCTTCGTTTTCTCTATTTCTATGCAGTACTTCTCTGCCAAGTCTGCTAATTTCTGATGCACATTGCTCACTTCTCTCATAAACTTCGGGCACAAATATCTCAACTCTGCCTTTGTGTAGGATTCTAACCTATTCACACCATCATTCCCTCAATGAGTTCACCCGCTTCCATGATTAGCCTGGTATAATGTAGATTTTCCTAGTTTATGACGGAAAGTCTTAATTTTATTAAAGACACGGAGGCGAGTATTATGCGTTTCTTTTCTCGCTTTAATAAATACAGCAGCAGTCAAGAAGAAACTACATTTCCCATAAGGCTTAACACAGACAGCCAATGGGATTAAAAACGTAGTACAACACATATATAAACCAATGGAAATACTGCCATGCCATTGTGATGTCACTTGACTGCAAGCAGCCCTCTTTTCTTGCGAATAAAGTCAATCAGTGATGAATAACGGGAATAGTGAATAAAGAATAAACAATGCCATGAGAAATGCAAATACATCAGAACAAAAGTCCAAAATCCTACAAAGGAAGAAATGTTCCAATAAAACAGGAGGATATGATCCAGAACTGGAAGTAAATGGAGAATTCAATTGATGCGAGGAGGTCCAACAAGGACGCTGGTTGAGTGGCCGGAACTGGCGCTGGAAGAAAGGGAGGGAGAAAATAATGTTATACCAGAGGTGGGATAATACTCGCCTCCGTGTCTTTAATAAAATTAAGACTTTCCATCATAAACTAGAAAAATCTACATTTTATGACAAGACCGGAGGCTCCTATTATGCGAGTTTAAAGCATATTAATTACTTTCAATGAAACATTGTCAACAGGTTTGCAATAAAAAACTCTAAACGTATTATCATTAGACCAGTCTGCAAATTTCAGAATATCGTCTAAACGAGAGCCTGCCCAGAAGGCTTTGGAAGCTATAGCCCCTCTGGAAGAATGAGCTCCAAATCTGGAAATGTCAATACCCGCTAAGGACATAATCCATCACACCCAACGAGCCAACGTAGCAGATGAAACCGGGTTATAGGATTTCCTGAAAGAGATAAGAAGTTGGGAGGAGGATGTTCTCAAATCTGCAGTCCTTTGCTCATAAACCTTGGGACACTGGCCTACGCATAATTTCGGATGTTGCGGGAAATAAGGATAATAAACGGACGATAAATTGGTCTTGGTACGTCTTATAACCGAGAACAACACCCCCGAAGGAGTGAATTGACGGTTGGAGACATCCAATGCTTTAACATCTGATAAATGTTTAATGGAAACCAAACATAACAACATTGTTAATTTAGCGGATACAATTTTTTATGATAAAATTGGATTATCTTGCAACGAAATCAAAATTTTTCAAACAACATTAACGTCCCACAATTGATTATACTTTGGTAGAGGAGGTTTGGAATATTTTTCTTCCTTTAGTATTCGGCATACCAGCGGATGTTCGCCTACCGGTTTCCTATTGACATGGATATGATTGGAAGAAATAGCTGATCTATAGAGATTGATAGTGCGGAATGCTTTACCTTTACGCTCTTCTGCGGCCAAGAAATTGACAACAAAAATTACATCTGCTGAAAAGGGATCAACTTGCCTTCCCAAACACCAGCCGTCCCATAAAGACCAGGCTGCCTTACAGGCTTTCTTGGTGCCTGGGGCCAAGGAATTTGAGATGTATTGGGAAGCCTCTGCCGAAATGACAGGGGAAGATTGGGAATACCTGAGATCTTCCAGGCGGATAGAGTGAGGATATTGTCCACAATAAGGGGGTGAGAATGCTGAAGAGGGTCCAGCAGTAAATCTGGGAAGGACGGAATTAGTAAGGGAAAATCTACCGAGAGTTCCAACAGGGTAGGAAACCAAACCTGGGATTGCCAAAACGGGACTATGAGAATGAGAGAGGCATGCTGACGTCTGGCGTGTGCTAGGGCCCTGTTGATCATGATAAAAGGGGGAAAGGCGTAGTTGAGGGAATGAGACCAATTTTGTAAGAAAGCATCTGATGCTAAGGCTAAGGGACCTGGTCGCCAGCTGTAGAACTGAGGAAGCTGCGTGTTCAGTCGAGATGTGAATAGGTCTATGGATAGTGGGCCCCATAATGATTGTATCTTGTGGAAAACTGAAGGATGAAGTCTCCAAACGTTGGAGTCTCGAAGATGACGAGAATGCCAATCTGCCACAGAGTTGAGAACTCCTGGAAAGTACTCTGCATGAACCGAAAGATGGTTTGAAAGGCAGAACTCCCAAAAACTCTTGGCTAAATCCGCCAGAGGTTTGGATTTTGTACCCCCGAGATGATTTATGTATCTGACTGCAGAGATATTGTCCATCCTGAGAAGGATTGCACAATGCACTTTGTGTTTTGCCAGGCTTCTGATTGCAAAGGAGCCGGCAAGCATCTCTAAACAATTGATGTCCAATTTAGACTCCTCGGTTGACCATGTACCTCCAGTCGAGATGGGACCACACCGGGCCCCCCAACCTAGACGACTTGCATTGGATTCTAACACAAGATCTGGGGCTGATGGAAAAATAATTTTCCCGTTCCAAGCATCTAAATGGTCTATCCACCATTGCAGCTCTGTGCGTGACTCTACATCTAAGGGAACGAGGTCGGAATATGATAGCCCCTTCCTCAAGTGTTGAATCTTCAGTCTTTGAAGTGAACGGTAATGAAGGGGACCTGGAAAGATTGCTTGGATAGAAGAGGAGAGGAGGCCTACTAATCGAGCTAAAGTTCTGAGAGAAATGAGAGAACTGCGAAGAATTTGTAGAATTTCTGACTTTATGGATTTTATTTTTGTTGTAGGCAGAAGAAGGGTAGCCAAAAGGGAATTGATCTGGAATCCCAAGAATTCTATGATTTGAGAGGGTGTTAGGAGAGATTTCTCTCTGTTTATTATGAAACCTAAGTCTTCTAAAAGAGAGCAAGTTGTTTGTAAGTGGCCTAGAAGAGTTTGAGGTGACTGACTTAAAATGAGGATATCGTCTAAGTAAATTAATAGCCTCATCCCCTGAGCTCTTAGGAAAGCAACTACGGGCTTCATGAGCTTGGTGAAGCACCAAGGGGCAGATGAGAGACCGAAGGGCAGAGAGGTAAAATTATACGTTTGGCCCAACCATTGAAACTGAAGGAATTTTCTGAACTCCGGATGTACAGGAACCACTAAATAAGCATCCTGTAGATCCAGTCTGGCCATCCAGTTGTTTTGAAGAAGTATATCTCTGAGGTGAAGAATTGTCTCCATTTTGAAATGTCAGTATACCACAAACCGGTAGAAATGTTTTAGATTGATGACTGGACGCATCTTTTTGTTCTTCTTTTGAACTAGAAAAATTGGTCTGGTAAAACTCAACGGATGAGGACGAGTGATTGAAACCGCTTGTTTTTGTAACAGAGTGTTTACCTCGAGAGATATCAGATGGACCATTTCTGTGGAAAAATGGGGAGGAGGGTGGGAAAAAGTTTGCATCGGAGTAGAATAAAGCTCTATTCTGTAGCCTTGCACCGTGTCTAGAAGCCACACATCTGCGGTAATTGTTAACCAATTTGACAGAAAATGGAAAATACGACCCCCTGTCAGAAAGAAACCAACATGAGGGCTTACCTGTTGGGTTGGAGGCTCTGGAATGTCTGAAGGACCTGGAGCGGTAACCTCTGCCACGCTGGGGGTAGAATTGTGGTCTGAAATCCTGCTGATAGGAACTGTGGTATCCTCTGGAGCCTTGATTAGCGAATCCGCGGCCGGTAAAGTGACCCCTGCCTCTACCGGCCCTGGCAAAAACACGTTGATGAAACATTTTCCCCATGGACTGTTGAGCTTTGTTTAATGAAGTAAATGTAGCCACGTATTTACTGAGGTCTTTTATGAAAAATTCCCCAAAAAGTTGTCCATCTGTTTGAATGTGAGGTTGCACGGTCGCCAAGTTAATTAATTTGGGATCCAGTTTGATAAGTAGACCCTTGCGTCGCTCATGAATAAGGGAGGAATTTGCGTTCCCCAGTAGACAGAAGCAGCGTTGAACCCACAACGATAACTCTTCTGGGTCCAAAAAAGTACCTTCTAACCTGGCCGACTCAACCAGATCAAAAATCCTAGTAAGTGGACCAATAAAGTCCAAAAGCTTGTCCTGACAGGAGGACCACGCTTTGTCCACTCCTTTACGAGGGTCCTTACCCAGCTTAGTAAAGAAAGTCAACATTTGCTGGTCAATAGAAGGGGTAATGGTAGCCTTATTTGGAAGGACAGGACGAGGGCATTCCGACTTGAGCTTGGTTCTAGTTTGTTTATCTAGAGGTGAAAATAATTTTTGAGCCACATAACGACCCACATGGTCAGCTGGAAACCATTCCGTGGAGTTAGGGTGATGAATATGAGAGGGGTCAAACATGGGAAAACCTTCCGAATCAAAAAGAGAGGGAACAGCTGAGGCCACTTTTGGTTTCTTTGGAGGAGGAATGGAAAAAGAATCATCATCATCCTTGTCAGACATATAACAATCTGAATCCACATCAGGCGTGTCCTCATCCGTATCCTGGATGGCGGTAGTAGGAACAGGAAGAACAACATTACGTTCTTTGGATTTACGTTTTAAAGAAGGTTTTGAAGCCATATTGTTATACTCCTTGGCAGGAGCCTTGTGAGGAACCGCGTCCTCTGACATGTGTGAGATAGACTCACTCTCCTTTTGCATCACAACACCTGGCTTTGTTGGTGGACGCAGACTGCATTCCCCCGCAGTTTGGGCCGACGATTTGGTTAACAAATTAGTAAAATTGGTTTCTAAATGTTTTGATAATTTTTGTAGAGGACGAAACTGCCTGATGGACAGAACTCCTAATGAAATTACAGAGTTCGTGTCTAATGTCTTCTAATTCCGTAGAAACACCCTGTTCCATTGTGGAAATGTCAGGCTCCATGATAGGAAAAATAAATAAATTGTGGAGCTAAGCCAAACCAAAGAAAACTGCAGTAAAAATGAAGAAAATTAAGGGTCTAAAAATGTTTCTGCAAAGAAAAAACTTGTCAGGCAAGCAGGGGTTAAAATTCTATAAAGAGAATTGAAAAAACCAAAACCCCTCCCTTGGGCGGGGTTTAAGTAAATAGAGGAGCCAATGGCACAACGAACGTTGTTGACAAACGAGGACTTGCCGGCGTGAGACGAGGAAAATCAATTAGGAGGTGAGAGCTCCGAAAATAAACATGCGCGCACTTCACAAGGAATATCCTCGCCTCAGGAGCAACCCGAATGACGGTTGCTGCCTGAGGCGAAAGAATTCCAGGAACGCCGCCGCGCACGCGAAGCACGCTGGAAAGCAAACAAAGCGTTCGGCTCAGAAACAGCGCGACCGCTGGTGTCTGAGACCGAACAAAGTAAGTAACAATAAATTATTGAAACGAAATGCGGCAACTTGCCGACACCATGCAAAACAGTATTAAAATTCAATGAAAATACCATTCATTTAGTCATAATGAAAGCCAAGATATGAGGGAAATGAAAAAGGCGACTTATCTTGACTGCAGCAGCAAGTAAAAGAGGGCTGATTGCAGTCAAGTGACATCACAATGGCATGGCAGTATTTCCATTGGTTTATATATGTGTTGTACTACGTTTTTAATCCCATTGGCTGTCTGTGTTAAGCCTTATGGGATTTGTAGTTTCTTCTTGACTGCTGCTGTATTTATTAAAGTGAGAAAAGAAACGCATAATAGGAGCTTCGGGTCTTGTCATAAAATTAAAATGCTCCTCTCCCTTAGGGGCACTCTGTGGGGTATTCAGTTTGTCTAACCATTCAGTCAACTGCTGAGCTGTCAATCCTTATAACAAAATGTTACTTGCTTGGACCGGTGGCGCCTGCTGTGCAACTGCATTCGGGGTCTGCGGTGTCAATAATTTCAAACTCTCACTAACATTTGGCCCTGCCACAGTATCTGGAAGTGCTACAAATGGACTAAGGTCTAGTAATGATCTTGATCCATCAAAAGTCTGTCCCACAGGAGAGACTACCTGAACATTCTCATTATGTCCTCCCCTCATTATACTCTGGGACATTGCTCCCTGTTCACCCACAGTAGGTTTCTTCTGGGCAAACAATGGTACAGCTGTACCAACAGTAATAGGTGACAATATAGCATCTGGGGCTGTTCTGGTACTTACGCTCTGTGGGAGAGTAACTCCCATATTCTGATTCATTATCAGAGTCATATCTGACCGTGTCACTGTTACTGGAGTAAATCTTGGCATTAGCTGCGGTTGCACTTGGGGCAATAAAATTGGAGTTGGCTCAGTCTGAACCAATATCGGTCTAGGGAAGACCTGTTCCATTGATACCACTAAGTTCAAAGTTGTTTCCATATTGGCCACATCAGGGTAAATTATCTGAACCTGTGGCGGTTGCATCTGGGTCTGCACTACAGGAGTGGTAGGCACAAAAAGACCACTCAGCATCGCATTCTGTGTCAGGCTAGCATTAACCTGCACCGGACTCACTGTCCCATTAACTTGTGTTGGGGCTGTCGGATAAGCACTGGTACTTGGACGACTCTCATGTGCTGTATATGATGGTGGGCAATCTCTCAATAACTATGTAATAAACTCATCATCATCTGATTCCTCCTACATTGTTGAAGACTTCCTAGCCTCCTTACTCTAGGACAAACTTTTGTTAGTTTTCCTAGTAGCTTTCTTTCCTTCTTCATCATTGTCCTGCATAATTGCCAGAAACAACTTAGGGGGTCATTCTGACCCTGGCGGTCAGTGTTAAAGCGGCGGCCAACCCGCCAACATGCTGGCGGCCTAAAAAATTGAATTCTGACCCTGGCGGGAACCGCTATCACAGGCCGCCACATTAACACTCCGACCGCCACGGCGGTACAAACAAACAGCACGGCGGTCACCGCCAACAGGCAGGCGGCAGACAATGTACCGCCCACCCTATCACGACTCACCAATCCGCCACCTTTTCTGGGGCGGGAGCCCCGCCGATAAAAACACGGCGGAAACATAATTCTCCAATGGAAAACGCTTACCTCGACACACTCCACGCGGAATTGGAACAGCATGGAACCCGAACTCCACATCCTCCCAGCCATTGCCTTCCTGCTCTTCTTCCAGGATCACAAACCTCGCCGCAGACGACAACGGTGAGTACTGCACCTACGACACAGGGGAGGGGGGAGGAGGAAAGGTTACAGGCACACACATACGCCACACACCCACCCCCACCCTCACCCCCACCGAAATACCTACACACCTATGCAGATAAAAAAGTCAGAGTGACACCCCCAACCCCCCCCAAAAAAACAAAGACAAAAGCCAATGAATGTAAAAGTAGAACCATATTATTGCAACAATAAAGTATAGCGACCTTAGCAATATATGAAGAATGAGTACACATCTAGAACTATATCCATACAAGTAGCAAAAGTCCGGCCCAGTCATTCAAAGTCCAAATGTCCGTGGGCCAATGTGCAGCAACACATGGGCAAAGCCCACACACGAGATCGAGTCCATTGGAGAGAACACTGCTGGGGCATCACTAAAATAAAAAACAGGCACCTCAGGGGGAAGGGGGGGCACCTCAGCCACATGAGTCCACAACGCCAGATCCACGAAGGCCCTCCATGCCCACTGTGCCATCCTGGGGAGTGCAAAGCCACAGTCTCACAAGTATCTACAGTGGGTGGATTGCCCACTGTGCCATCCTGGGGAGTGCAAAGCCACAGTCTCACAAGTCTCTACAGTGGGTGGATTGCCCACTGTGCCATCCTGGGGAGTGCAAAGCCACAGTCTCACAAGTCTCTACAGTGGGTGGATTGCCCACTGTGCCATCCTGGGGAGTGCAAAGCCACAGTCTCACAAGTCTCTACAGTGGGTGGATTGCCCACTGTTACATCCTGGGGAGTGCAAAGCCACAGTCCATCAGGTGGATAACAGAGACCACTGGTCATGGAGGAGGCATGGTGGGCAGAGTGCGTCGTGAAGGCCTGCCCGACACAGAACCGGGACTGCCAATGGGCCAGCGGTGCTTGACAGGAAGGGCCCAGCGGAGCGGTGCTTGACAGGAAGGGCCCAGCGGAGCGGTGCTTGACAGGAAGGGCCCAGCGGAGCGGTGCTTGAGATGAAGGGCCCAGCGGAGCGGTGCTTGACAGGAAGGGCCCAGCGGAGCGGTGCTTGATAGGAAGGGCCCAGCGGAGCGGTGCTTGAGATGAAGGGCCCAGCGGAGCGGTGCTTGAGATGAAGGGCCCAGCGGAGCGGTGCTTGACAGGAAGGGCCCAGCGGAGCGGTGCTTGACAGGAAGGGCCCAGCGGAGCGGTGCGTGACAGGAAGGGCCCAGCGGAGTGGTGCTTGAGATGAAGGGCCCAGCGGAGCGGTGCTTGACAGGAAGGGCCCAGCGGAGCGGTGCTTGACAGGAAGGGCCCAGCGGAGCGGTGCTTGAGATGAAGGGCCCAGCGGAGCGGTGCTTGACAGGAAGGGCCCAGCGGAGCAGTGCTTGACAGGAAGGGCCCAGCTGAGCGGTGCTTGACAGGAAGGGCCCAGAGGAGCGGTGCTTGACAGGAAGGGCCCAGCGGAGCGGTGCTTGACAGGAAGGGCCCAGCGGAGCGGTGCCAAGACGGCGGGGCCCAGCGGAGCAGTGCTTCAGATGAAGGGCCCAGCGGAGCGGTGCTTGAGATGAAGGGCCCAGCGGAGCGGTGCTTGACATGAAGGGCCCTGTTCAGCGGTGCTTCTCACGGCGGGGCCCTGTTCAGCAGTGCTTCTCACGGCGGGGCCCTGTTCAGCGGTTCTGGTCACGGCGGGGCCCTGTTCAGCGGTGCTCCTCACGGCGGGGCCCTGTTCAGCGGTGCTCCTCACGGCGGGGCCCTGTTCAGCGGTGCTTCTCACGGCGGGGCCCTGTTCAGCGGTTCTGGTCACGGCGGGCCCCGGTTCAGCGGTGCTTCTCACGGCGGGGCCCTGTTCAGCGGTTCTGGTCACGGCGGGGCCCTGTTCAGCGGTGCTCCTCACGGTGGGGCCCTGTTCAGCGGAGCTCCTCACGGCGGGGCCCTGTTCAGCGGTGCTTCTCACGGCGGGGCCCCATGGCCAGGTCGGCTGCTCCCTGCCTTTTGCTCCTTGCTGCCCTTGCCCTCCTTGGCAGACTGTCCGTGGCCCTTGGCTCCCTTACCCGATGTGGCAGGTGACGGTGCAAGGCTACCCTCCTTGGGGGCAGGCGTATCAGGCCTGTCGCGCCTGCCCTTCAGTTTTTTGCTCCTCTTCCCAGGGGGGGGGGGCTGGCTGTGCCTTTGCTGCTGGACGATGTCCCAGCCCAAGGAAAGGGCGGACTCCAAAAACCAGGCACGACGTTCTTGGGAGTTGCTGGGCTGGTGGTGGCTGAGGTGTTTGTGGAACTCTTACGGGATGGAGGGGGTGGGTCAGGTGAGGAAAAGAGGTCCACTTTAGAGAGGAAAATTTTCTTTGGAGCCATGGGAAGGGTAGGTGGAGTGGGTATGGGAGTGGAGGAAGAGGATGTGGTTGTAGGAGAGTCAAGTGTGCTGTCTTTGGGTGCAGGTGCTTGGGCAGGAGGCTGACGTGAGGTGGGTGGCTGTTGTTTGGGTGCCTGCCTGCGTTTGTGTGGTTGGGAAGCGGGGGTGACAGACACACTGGGAGAGGACACAGGGGACGTGTACATGGCAGTGGGGGTGGTGACTGCACGTGTGCGGACTGGTCTGGAGGGTGATGGTGGAGTGCTTGCAGGTGTGTGTGGAGACGTCACAGGGAGGGAGGAGGGAGACGAGGAGGTGGGGGACACAGAGGAGGTAGTGTCTGTTGGCATGTCTGCATCTGTATGTTGCTTGGGTGAATGCTTGTGTGTCCTGTGGTGCTTATGTCTGGATGAGCTGCCCTTGGGTGTTGAGGTGTGTACAGGCTGGTCTGTAGGTGTGGATGGGATAGGCAGAGGAACAGGGGAGTGGGACTGGGTGGAGGGAGTCAGAAGAGGGAGGCTGGAGACAGGGACAATCGCTGCCGTCAGTGCTGAGGCCAGAGCGTTGAACGATCGTTGATGGGCAGCCTGTCCCGAATGAAGGCCCTCCAGGTATGCATTGCTTTGATGCACCTCCCTCTCCACACTCTGGATGGCATTCAAAAGGGTAGACTGCCCAACAATGATGGTCCTCAGGAGGTCAATGACCTCCTCACTGAGGGCAGCAGGGGTGACTGGGGCAGGGCCTGAGGTGCCTGGGGCGAAGGAGATGGCCGGCTTCCTGGCCTTGCGGGCACGGGCCGAAGGCCGAGGGGCTGCTGGGAGGGCGGAGCTGGTGCGCTGGGTGGCAGCTGTACCTGTAGGATCGGTGGGCACGGATGTTGCCGCCACCGCAAGGGAGCTCCCTTCCGAGGACGTGTCGGTGTCGCTGACGTCTCCACGGGTCCCCGTGGTGGAGCCCCCCTCGCCCTCCGTCTCACTGGTCATGTCGGAGTCCGTTGCATGGCCCTCCGGGGCCATGTGAGATGCAGCTCCCTCTTGCGCCGATGCCACTTCTCCTCCGCCTGATGATGCTAATGCACACATTCACAGAAAAACAAAGAAAATGGGGGGGGGGTGTAAAACATAAAGACAAGTTGAGTGCATGCATTGGGGACACCGTTGGCGGAGAGGACAGACACAGAAGCCCCCTGCACTACGCTGCGCACTTGGGGTACACTACTCATTCCCTGGGACATGCCCTACAAGCCTATGGGCAACAACTGCCCACACAGTATACACTGGTCCATGAATCGCGTTACTAGGCACCCTACAGAGGTGGGGGGCGGGGGCACAGGACCATACCTCACGGACGGGCCTATCCTACAGAAATCGCCTTGGCCTAGGGATACCCTACAGCCCTCCTCCCCCACCCAGGCACCTCCACTGCGCGCAAAATAGCTGAATGTGCCGGTACTCACCCCCTTGTGTCTGCTGTGATGTCCTCAAGCGCCCATCTAAATCGGGGTAGGCCACCGCCAGGATCCGGGACATCAGGGGGGTCAAGGTACGACTGGCACCCCTCCTAGGTTGGGAGGCCATCCCCAGCAGAGCCTCCGCGGTCTTCCTGCTCCCGCGGCGGATGTCCTCCCACCTCTTGCGGCAGTGGATGCCCCTTCTGTTGTGGACCCCCAGGGCCCGGACGTTCTTGGCGATGGCACGCCAAATGTCAATCTTCTGATGGGCACTGACCTATGTGACATGTACGGGGGGGAAGAGAAACATCATCACTTTTCTGCATGCTCGATGTGAGTGGCCCCCCTCCCCAACCTTGCCATGTGGCACATGCTCTCGTCTGTCGTGCCATGCATTCGTCATTCGCTGCCCTCCCCTCCATCGTACATCCTCCCCACTCAGCCCAGGCATTGGGCACTATGCATTGCCCCCCGTGTACTCACCTGCTGGTCTGGAGGACCGTAGAGTAGCGCATACTGGGGGAGGACCCCGTCCACGAGCTTCTCCAACTCCTCGGAACTGAAGGCGGGGGCTCTTTCCCCAGTCGCAGCAGCCATTGTCACTTCCAGACCGAGGTCACAGCAGCACTTGCAGTATAGGTCCTCTCCTGTGGATGCTCAGGTCTCGTGTGATCAAGCAGAGAGAAAATGGCGGTTACGGGCGCGGCGGTGCGTGCTGCGGCGGTGCGTACCGCGACTGCTGGCGCTCACCGCCATTGGCTCCTGAAACCCATAGGGTTCAATGTTGTCCAATGCGGCTTTGCGCCGCGGACTGCGACCGCCTACCGCCATGGTGTGCAACGCTTGCGCAATGACCTCACTTCACATTGTCACACTTCACAGGTCAGGCAGCCGCCATTTCAAGGGCCCACATGGCTTAATTCCTACTGCGTCACACATGGCTAGGCCTTGCACCGACAATCATACTAGCCGTTCAATCCCGAGAGATTCGTGTACTGTGCATGCTGTGGGCACTTACCTGTGGGTTGCTTGACTCTGTGCTCCATGTTGTCCTTCCTAGGCATCGTCCGCTGGGACTTGCAAGGAGACGGAGGAATCTTCCCGTGTACAGACCGCTGGTGGACCTGTCGACAATGGAAGAAAGACACATCATACTCACCTACAGACTCAACCGTGCCACTATACAGGAACTGTGTGCCCAGCTGGAGCCAGACCTGATGTCACCCATCCGCCAACCCACAGGGATTCCGCCTCTAGTGCAGGTGCTGTCAGTACTGCATTTTTTTGCCAGTGGATCATTTCAAACTACCGTGGCCATTTCATCTGGGATGTCTCAGCCAATGTTTTCAAAGGTGTTGTCCAGAGTGTTGTCTGCCCTGATGAAATACATGCGGAGCTACATCATTTTCCCTGAGGTGGGTGACTTTGCCTACAGTGAAGGGTGATTTCTATGCCCTTGGACACATTCCCAATATCATTGGTGCCATTGATGGTACCCATGTGGCTTTGGTTCCCCCAAAAGACGATGAGCAGGTGTACAGGAACCGAAAAAATTATCATTCGATGAATGTCCAGGTGGTCTGTTTGGCTGACCAGTACATCTCCCATTTAAATGCCAAGTTCCCAGGGTCAGTTCATGACGCGTACATCATGCGAAATAGCAGCATCCCTTATTTGATGGAACTGCTACAGAAACACCGTGTGTGGCTAATTGGTGACTCTGGTTACCCAAACCTGCCTTGGCTATTGACCCCAGTGAGGAATCCCAGGACCAGGGCAAAGGAACGGTACAATGAGGCCCATGGGCGTACCAGGAGGGTGATTGAGCGGACCTTCGGCCTCTTGAAGGCCAGGTTTAGGTGCCTGCATATGACTGGTGGATCCCTAATGTACTCACCAAGGAAGGTGTGTCATATCATCGTGGCCTGCTGCATGCTTCACAACCTGGCTTTGCGACGCCAGGTGCCTTTCCTGCAGGAGGATGGTCCAGATGGTGGTGTTGTGGCCGCTGTGGAGCCTGCGGAGAGTGAAGAGGAGGAAGACGAAGAGGACGACACAGACGACAGGGACAGAGTGATACTGCAGTATTTCCAGTGACACACAGGTAATAATCTACTCCTGCATTGTATTATATCTGTAACTGTAGTGGCTCTCTACTGTCTGACCTTTCACCCCAATGTATGGACACTTAGGTGGTCATTCTGACCTCGGCGGTAAAAGGCGCCTACCGCCGGTCAGAAATCCTCCATAATCCCGCTGCGGTCGCGGAAACCCGCCACGGTCATTCTGACCCGCAGAAGGCAAACCTCCGAAAATCCGACCGCCACAACAGACCACCAGACCAGCGGTCGGCGGAAAGGTGGAGGTGACCAAACCTCCACCGCCACGCCAACAGAAATACGCCCATCCCATTACGACCCACGAATCCACGCGGCGGTCATTCAAACGCGGTATTCCATTGGCGGGACACACCGGAGCGGTCAGAATACACACAAACGAACAAAACTCAGCCACATTGGACGATTTGAATCCCACACACCTGATACACATACACACACCACTCCCACACACACAATACAATATAAAACACACACCCACATCACCCACAAACCCCTACGCTTAAAAATTCGGAAAGAAGGCAAGAGCGAGACACCAGCATCCAAAACATAACAGCCACAGCCACTCAACACCATCACCCACACACTATCCACACACAAAACAACACACACCACCACACTCAACTCACTTAAATACACATACTCCACCCCACACATCATACACACCACCCCATGGCACCCCAAAGACAACCCCGCTTCACAGACGAAGAACTCAGGGTCATGGTGGAGGAAATCGTTCGGGTAGAGCCCCAGCTGTTCGGCACACAGATACAATACACCAGCATTGCCCGGAGGACGGAGCTATGGCAGAGGATTGTCGACAGGGTGAACGCAGTGGGACAGCACCCCAGAAATCGGGAAGACATCAGGAAGCGATGGAACGACCTACCGGGGAAGGTGCGTTCCATGGTATCCAGGCACAACATCGCCGTGCAGAAGACTGGCGGAGGACCCCCACCTCAACCCCCACAATTCACATCATGGGAGGAGGAAGTCTTGAACATCCTGCATCCTGACGGCCTCGCAGGAGTCGGCGGAGGAATGGATACTGGTAAGTTGAAGCTTCAATACTGCTTCCCCCCCACCTGCATGCCAAATCAGACCCCAACCCTCACCCCCATCCTCGAACCCCACCCTCACCCCCACCCCCATCCTCACCCCCACCCTCACCCCCACCACCATCCTCACCCCCACCACCATCCTCACCCCCACCACCATCCTCACCCCCACCCCCAGCACACCTATTCCCCGCCAATGTCTCACCATCACAACCCACACATCCCAAAACCTAGGCCTGCATGCGTCCACTAAGCATGGACACCCATCACCAAAGCATGCCCAATGCATATACACATCCCCCCCACAAGCCACCCTCACCAAAGCCCCCACACACGAATGCCAGCACTTGGGGACACGAGAACCCACAGATACACCCATATACGACACATTTAAACTATAACCATACCTCTATACCCCTGCAGGACCCGACCGTCAACACACCGCGGCGGAGGGGCCAGAATTATCCACACCCCCCACCCAAGAGGCCGTCAGTGATGACAGCAGCTCTGTCGACCTGGACACCGATGACCAGCCCGGACCATCGGGGACCTCTGGACAGTCGGTTCCCCTCACACAGGCCCAGGCCACTACAGACCCAAACCCCTCTGGGAACACCAGCACAGCTCCCACCCAGCGGGCCCATGCCTCTGTCTCCAGGGCGCGTCAATCTGCGGTGTGTCTACCACTACAGGGCACCCAGGATAACCCACCACCCCAACAACAACAGGGACCTGGGGGCAGTGGTAGTGGGCACACCGGCCAGGGGGCAGAGGCCCAGGGAAACAGGGCAACTCGGCGGGCAGCTGTGCGACAGGGGGGGAGGAGAGGCCCAGGGAACCCACTCTCCACGAGGTCCTCACCACCATCATGGGAGCATACAACCGCTCCCAGGAGACGATGGCGACGGTACTGGCCCGGTTCCAGGAGATCCAGGTGCTGCAGGAGGAACACTATCGGGGGTACAGGGAGGACATCAGAGCCATCAACACCACCCTGGTTACCATGGTAGGGCTGCTGCAGGACCTCGTAAACAGCAGGGCGGACACTGAACAACACCCAAGGGCCCCTGCCACTAGCCTGGACCAAGAACAGCCATCCACCTCCGCCGGCGCTAGTGGACAGGAGGCCCCCGCACAGCAGCAGCCCACCAGACCCCCACCTCCTGCAGGAGAAGAACCACCCCGCAAGAGGGCCCTGAGATCTCGCAAGAAGACAGAGTAGGATGTCAAGACCCCCGCCAGCAAAGGATACCACCTGATGTCATCCCAGTGTCCCACAGTGTCACCCTGTCCATCCTTGAACTGCCCATGCTCCATCTCTCCACAGGCCTCTGGACAATGCACCTGTGTGACTGTTACTCTGGACTCTGCCATGGACATTCCTTCACCATAGCCCCCACCCACTTGAAACCACCCATCCCATTTTGAGCACTTCAATAAACACCTATTTTGCACCAAAATATCAGGAGTCTGGCTGTGATTTCAATAGATTGTAATTGACATGACAGTGCAAATATGTCCTTGTACATGGTGAAGTCAACAAACAGCTGCCACAAAGCTGTAGTCCATGGGGAAACGAAGCACAGGACTCGTAGTGGGGACCCCAGATCTGAAATAGGGAGGGAAAAGCCAAAACTCAGTCATCATACACTGGGGCAAATAGACAGGCAGCAGAGATGCTGGAGAGTAGTTAACATTTACTAAATTATCTTTGAAATGTTACCTGTGTCCTATTGGAAGTACTGTTCAATGATTCTGTCCCTGTTGTCTGTTTCAGCCCCGTCGTCTTCCTCCTCGTCACTCTCCTCATGTTCCACCGCTGCCACAACACCACCGTCTCGACCATCCTCCTGCAGGAAAGGCACCTGGCGGCGCAAAGCCAGGTTGTGAAGCATGCAGCAGGCCACGATGATGTGACACACCTTCTTAGGTGAGTACATTAGGGATCCACCTGTCATATGCAGGCAGCGAAACCTGGCCTTTAGGAGGCCAAAGGTGCGTTCGATCACCCTCCTAGTACGCCCATGGGCCTCATTGTACCGTTCCTCTGCCCTGGTCCGGGGATTCCTTACTGGGGTCAGTAGCCACGACAGGTTGGGGTACCCAGAGTCCCCCACTAGCCATACACGGTGTCTCTGTAGCTGTTCCATCACGTAAGGGATGCTGCTATTCCTGAGGATGTAGGCGTCATGCACTGACCCTGGGAATTTGGCATTTACATGCGAGATGTACTGGTCAGCCAAACACACCACCTGGATGTTCATTGAATGGTAATTTTTTCTGTTCCTGTACACCTGCTCCCTGTCTCTTGGGGGAACCAAAGCCACATGGGTCCCATCAATGGCACCAATTACGTTGGGAATATGTCCAAGGACGTAGAAATCACCCTTCACTGTAGCCAATTCGCCCACCTCAGGGAAAATGATGTAGTTCCTCACGGATTTCATCAGGGCAGACAACACTCTGGATAACACCTTCGAAAACATGGGCTGAGACATCCCGGAAGCAATTCCCACGGTTGTCTGAAATGACCCACTTGCCAAGAAATGTAGTACTGACATGACCTGCACCAGAGGGGGAATCCCTGTGGGTTGGCGGATGGGGGACATCAGGTCGGGCTCCAGCTGGGCACACAGTTCATGGATAGTGGCACGGTTAAGACGGTAGGTCAGGATAATGTGGCGTTCTTCCATTGTCGACAGGTCCACCAGCGGTCGGTACACGGGAGGATTCATCCGTCTCCTCGCCCAACCCAGCGGACGGTGCCTAGGAAGGACAACATGGAGCACACAGTCAAGCAACCCACAGGTACGTACTCACAGCTAGCACAGTATACGATTCTCTATGCAGTGAATGGCGTGTCTGAGTGGCTATGCAAGGCCTAGGCCTGTGTGACGCAGTTGAAATTGAGCCATGTGGGCCCTGGAAATGGCGGCTGCCTGACCTGTGAAGTGTGACAATGGGATGTGAGGTCAATGCGCTGGCGTGGCACACCGCGGCGGGCGGCGGGCGAAGACCGCGGCGCGAAGCCGCATTGGTTAACATTGAAGCCTATGGGTTTCAGGAGCCAATGGCGAAGGGCGCCGGCGGTGGCGGGACGCACCGCCGCGGTACGCACCGCCGCGGACGTGACCGCCATTTTCTATCTACTTATCCACTTGCGACTTGAACTTTCACAGGAGAGGACCTATACTGCAAGTGTTGCTGTGACCTCGGTCTGGAAGGGACAATGGCTGCTGCGACTGGGGAAAGGGCCCCTGCCTTCACTGGAGAGGAGTTGGAGAAACTTGTGGATGGGGTCCTCCCCCAGTATGCGCTACTCTACGGTCCTCCAGACCAACAAGTGAGTTTAATTCAATATGGATTTGGGGCCACTGGCTGGCTTGGGGGCCTGGCGGGGATGGGGGGCATGTTGGGGCTGGCGGGGGGCCTGGCGGGGGGCCTGGCGGGGATGGGGGGCATGTTGGGCATGGCGGGGGCATGGCGGGGGGCCTGGCGGGGATGGGGGGCATGTTGGGCATGGCGGGGGGCATGGCGGGGATGGGGGGCATGTTGGGCCTGGCGGGGGGCCTGGCGGGGATGGGGGGCATGTTGGGCATGGCGGGGGGCCTGGCGGGGATGGGGGGCATGTTGGGCATGGCGGGGGGCATGGCGGGGATGGGGGGCATGTTGGGCATGGCGGGGGGCCTGGCGGGGATGGGGGGCATGTTGGGCATGGCGGGGGGCATGGCGGAGGGCCTGGCGGGGATGGGGGGCATGTTGGGCATGGCGGGGGCATGGCGGGGATGGGGGGCATGTTGGGCATGGCGGGGGGCCTGGCGGGGATGGGGGGCATGTTGGGCATGGCGGGGGGCCTGGCGGGGATGGGGGGCATGTTGGGCATGGCGGGGGGCATGGCGGGGATGGGGGGCATGTTGGGCATGGCGGGGGGCCTGGCGGGGATGGGGGGCATGTTGGGCATGGCGGGGGGCCTGGCGGGGATGGGGGGCATGTTGGGCATGGCGGGGGGCCTGGCGGGGATGGGGGGCATGTTGGGCATGGCGGGGGGCATGGCGGGGGGGCCTGGCGGGGATGGGGGGCATGTTGGGCATGGCGGGGGGCCTGGCGGGGATGGGGGGCGTTGGGCCACTGGAAAGGAAAATGCTGAGAAACTTGAACGTGGTATTTCTCCCTCCCTGTACGTGTCACATAGGTCCGCGCCCATGAGAAGATCGGGATTTGGCGTGCCATCGCCAAGGAAGTCCGGGCCCTGGGGGTCCACCATCGACGGGGCACCCACTGCCGCAAGAGGTGGGAGGACATCCGCCGCGGGACCAAGAAGACCGCCGAGTCTCTGCTGGGGATGGCCTCCCAACGTAGGCGGGGTGCCTGCCGTCAACTGAGCCCCCTGATGTTCCGGATCCTGGCGGTGGCCTACCCTGAATTGGATGGGCGCGTGAGGGCAGCACAGCAGACACAAGGGGGTGAGTACAAGCATTATCTACTCTGTTGTCGCGCAGTGGAGGTGTCTGGGTGGGGGAGGAGGGCTGGGGGTCCCCCTAGGCCAGGGCGATATCTGTAGGCTGGGCACCCCCGTAAGCCCCTGTGTCCCCAGCCACCACCCTCAGTAGTTTGTCAGTACAGCCATCCCTGGGCCGTGTCATCCATGGGTGCAGTTGTCAACTCTAGGCGTGTAGGCCATGTTCCACGGAATGCGTAGCGTACCCCAAGTGCGCAACTTAGTGCAGGGGGCATCTGTGTCTGTCATGTCCGCTAACTGTACCGGAGATCCATGTACTCAATATCCCTTTATTTCTCTCTTCCCCCCCCCTTTTTGTTTGTCTTTCTGTGCTTGTGTGCATCAGCATCATCAGGCGGAGGAGAAGTGGCATTGGGGCAGGAGGGAGCTGCATCTCACATGGCCCAGGAGGGCCATGCCACAGAGTCAGACTGGACCAGTGAGACGGAGGGCGAGGGGAGCTCCACGACGGGGACGACTGGACCCTGCAGCGACACGGACACGTCCTCGGAAGGGGGCTCCCTTGCGGGGGTGGCACCATCCGTGCCCCCCGCCATTACAGGTACAGCCGCCACCCAGCGCACCATCTCCGCCCTCCCAGCAGCCCCTCAGCGTTCGCCCCGTGCCCGCTCTGCCAGGAAGCCGGGCATCTCCTTCGCCCCAGGCACCTCAGGCCCTGCCCCTGTTACCCCCGCTGCCCTCAGTGAGGAGGTCATTGACCTCCTCCGAACGCTCATTGTTGGGCAGACTACCCTTTTGAATGCCATCCAGGGGGTGGAGAGGGAGGTTCATCGCAGCAATGCGTACCTGGAGGGCATTCATTCGGGTCAGGCTGCCCATCAGCGATCGTTCCAGGCTCTGGCCTCAGCACTGACGGCAGCCATTGTCCCTGTCTCCTGCCTGCCTCTACTAACTCCCTCCTCCCAGTCTCCTGTTCCTCTGCCTGTCCCACCCACACCATCAGACCAGCCTGCACACACCTCAACACCCAAGAGAAGCTCATCCAAACATAAGCACCACAGATCACGCAGACATTCACACACGCAACATTCCGATGCAGACATGCCAACAGTCACTACCACCTCTGTGACCCCCACCTCCTCGTCTCCCTCCTCCCTCCCTGTGACGTCTACACTCACACCTCCATTCACCTCACCATCAGCCAATGTTTCCATCACCAGCACACCCTCCACTCCAGTCCGCACACGTGCAGTCACCACCCCCACTGCCATTTACACGTCCCCTGTGTCCTCTCCCACTGTGTCTGTCACCCCCTCTTCCACACCACACAAACGCAGCCACCCACCCACCCAACAGCCATCCACCTCACGACAGCCTATCCCTCCTGCACCTGCACCCAAAGACAGCAAACGTGACTCACCTACAACCACATCCTCTCCCTCCACTCCCATTCCCACTGTACCTACCACTCTCCATTGTCCCAAGAAGCTCTTCCTCGCCACTACTAACTTCTTTCCTGACCCTGAGCCCCCCCCTCCTTCTCGTCGGGGTAAGAAGAGCACCTCAGCCACCACCAGCCCTGCAGCCCCCTTGACAAGGGTGCAGGGGTATTGGAGCCCGCCATCCCGCATGTCTGGATCTTCGCCCAGCAGCAAGGGGACAGCCAGCCCACCCCCTGGGAAGAGGAGCAGAAGGCGGAAGGGTCGCCGCAGGAGCCCGCCTTCTACATCCCCCCCGGACACCACCCAGAGACAGTCACCAGCCACAGCTCCAAAGGGAGGAAAGGGCCACAGGCCCACGACTAAGGAGGGCAAGGGCAGCAAGTCGGAGAGGTCAGGCAGCAGGCCTGCTGCCCAGGAGGAGCCCACAACCCCCATAGCCGCTGCCCCGGGAGGAACCGGCACAGCTGCCCCGGGAGAGCCCACCACCCCCATAGCCGCTGCCCAGGGAGGACCCAGCCCAGCTGGCCAGGAGGGCCCCACCACCCACAGCCCAGGTGGGCAGTGAAGGAGCACCATCCCCGCTGGCCAGGAGGGCACCACCAGGCAATTAGCAGTTGGCCATAGACCGGCCGCCGTCTCCAGAACCGCTGAACTGGGCCCCGCCGTCTCCAGAACCGCTGAACTGGGCCCCGCCGTCTCAAGAACCGCTGAACTGGGCCCCGCCGTCTCAAGAACCGCTGAACTGGGCCCTTCAGGGCAAGGAGCGCTGAACTGGGCCCCGCCGTCTCAAGAACCGCTGAACTGGGCCCCGCCGTCTCAAGAACCGCTGAACTGGGCCCCGCCGTCTCAAGAACCGCTGAACTGGGCCCTTCAAGGCAAGGAGCGCTGAACTGGGCCCCGCCGTCTCAAGAACCGCTGAACTGGGCCCCGCCGTCTCAAGAACCGCTGAACTGGGCCCCGCCGTCTCAAGAACCGCTGAACTGGGCCCTTCAGGGCAAGAACCGCTGGCCCTTTGGCAGACGTGGCAGGGCAGGATCTATCTCGGGCAGGGCTGCAGGATGTCCTCTGGCCAACTTGCCTCCTCCAGTGGCAGTGGGGTCTGTTATGGACTGTATGGACTGTGGCTTTGCTCTCCCCAGGATGGCCCAGTGGGCAGGCCACCCACTGTATGGACTGTATGGACTGTGGCTTTGCTCTCCCCAGGATGGCCCAGTGGGCAGGCCACCCACTGTATGGACTGTATGGACTGTGGCTTTGCTCTCCCCAGGATGGCCCAGTGGGCAGGCCACCCACTGTATGGACTGTATGGACTGTGGCTTTGCTCTCCCCAGGATGGCCCAGTGGGCAGGCCACCCACTGTATGGACTGTTTGGACTGTGGCTTTGCTCTCCCCAGGATGGGCCAGTGGTCATGGAGTCCCCTCGTGGATCTGGCGTCGTGTACTCAAGTGGCTGAGGTGCCCCCCCTTCCCTTCCCCCTGAGGTGCCTGTCCTATTTTCTTTCTGATGCCCCTGCAGTGTTCTCTCCGTGGAGTTCTTGTCGTGGGACTGGGCCTTGCCCCTTTGCACAGGACCCCTGTGATCCACGGACAGTGGTTGGACTACATTTAGTAGCTGTATATATTTTGTACATAGTTTATTTATTTATTGGGATTAATGGTGTACATATTTCAATATATCTGCCCGTTTATGATCTCTTCTTTTGGTCTTTGCATTATTTCGGAGGGGGGTGGTTTGTGGGTTGTGACAGTGATCTGTGGGAATGCATTGATGTGTGTGTTGTAGTGGGTGTGGGTGGGTGGGTGGGTGTGTGCCGGTAATCTTTTCCCTCCCCTGTGTCGTAGGTGCCGTACTCACCGATGTCTTCCGCGCCGCCGGGCGTGCTCCTGGTATATGAGCAGGAATAGGAGTGCGGGGATGACCTGCAACTCTGGCTCCATACTGCCGGAATCTCGCGTGGAGTGCGTAGAGGTGAGCGTTTTCCCGTTCGTAGTCTGTTTCCGCCGTGTTCTTATCGGCGGTGCTCCCGCCCCGGAAAAGGTGGCAGATTGGTGGGTCGTAATAGGGTGGGTGGTACTTTGTCTGCCGCCGGGCTGTTGGCGGGAACCGCCGCGCTGTTTGTTTGTACCGCTGTGGCGGTCGGAGTGTTAAGTTGGCGGGCTGTGTTGGCGGTTCCCGCCAGGGTCAGAATTGCATATTTTAGACCGCCGGCCTGTTGGCGGCTTGGCCGCCGCTTTATCACCGACCGCCAGGGTCAGAATGAGGGCCTTAGTTGTGTATATCACTTCCTATTTCAGTGATCGGATCCCCACGGAGTGCCCTCTGGTTTTTTTCCACATGGACTACCGCTGTGTGACACTGGTATGTTGTCATCACAATGTAAATAGAAATGTTTTGTTGGTTATATCGAATACATTTGGTTTAAATAAATAGATAGCAGAATCCAGTTGGTTTATGTGCAATAATTGTGTTTATTGAAGTTTTCAAATAGGTGTATAGTTCAAAAAGGGTGATGGTGGAGGCATGTCCATGGCAGTGTCCAGACTGTCGTTCCTACAGGTCCATTGTCCATATGCCTGTGGAAGGTGGAGCAGGGGCAGTTCAAGGTTGGACAGGGTGAACAAGTGGGACAGTGGGATGACATCCGGGGGTTTCCGTGCATGGCGGGGGTCTTGACATCCTACACTGTCCTCTTCCTCGATCTCAGGCCTTTCTTGCGGGGTGGTTCTTGTTCTGCAGGGGGTGGGGTCCGGGAGGGCCGTTGCTGTTGTGTCGGGCCTCCTGAGCACTAGCGCCGGCGGAGGTGGTGGGCTGTTCTTCCTCCATGCTAGTGGCAGGGGCCCTTTGGGGGGCCACATGGTCCCGCAATGTGGTGACAATCTGGTTGAGTGCCACCACGATTGTACCCATTGCGGAACTGATGCTGCGCAGTTCTTCCCGGAACCCCATGTACTGGCCCTCCTGCATGGCCTGGATCTCCTGGAACCTGGCCAGGACCGTCGCCATCGTCTCTTGGGAGTGGTGGTACGCTCCCATGATGGTGGTGAGGGCCTCTTGGACAGTGGGTTCCCTAGGCCTGTCCTCCCTCTGTCGCACAGCAGCCCTCCCAGTTCCTCTTTGTTCCTGGGCCTCTGTCCCCTGGACGGTGTGCCCACTACCAGTGCCCCCAGGTCCCTGTTGTTGTTGGGGTTGTGGGTTACCCTGGGTGCCCTGTACTGGTAGACACACCGCTGCTTGACCTGTCCTGGAGACAGAAGCATGGGCCCGCTGGGTGGGTGCTGTGCTGGTGTTTCCTGAGGGGGGTAGGTCTGCTGTTGCCTGGGGCTGACTGAGGGTAACCGACTGTCCAGAGGTCCCCGATGGTCCCGCCTGGTCATCAGGTTCTAGGTCGACAGAGCTGCTGTCATCACTGGGGGCCTGTTCTGGGGGTGGGATGGACAAATCTGGACCCTCCTGGCCGGTGTGTTGGCGTTCGGGCCCTGCAGGGGTAAAATAGTATGGTTATTGATTTTGTGTGTGCCATGGCGTGCGATTTGTGGGTGCCCTTGTCCCCCAGTGCTGGCAGTCCCATGTGGGAGGAGTTGTGAGGGTGGTTTGTGGGGGGGGGGTATGTGCAGTGATCATGCTTAGGTGATGGAATACCGCGGTTGAAAGACCGCCGCGTGGATTCGTGGGTCGTAATGGCATGGGCGTGTTTGTGTTGGCGTGACGGTGGAGGTTTGGTCATCTCCAGTTTATCGCTGACCGCTGATGAGGCGGGCTTCAGTGGATGTCGGGTTTTTGGCGGTTTGGCAGTTGTGGGTCAGAATGACCGTGGCGGTTTACCGCGGCCGCGGCGGTATGATGGCGGTCTTCTGACCGGCGGTAAGAGCCTTTTACCGCCAGGGTCAGAATGACCCCCTTAATCCCTTGCAAAGTCTCCATCCTCCAAACTTTCTGAACACAGTCCCATCTACCCTCCGCTAGAGTATTTTCTGCCTTTCTCATTCTCCTCTTGAATTTCATTTGCTGTTACAGTCTGGCTACTAGCTCCTAAATCGCTAATTCCACAAACTGTGCTGGTCTCGGAAGGGGCTTCGATTCATATAGCACCATCCTTAAATGCTCCAAGACCCTCAAATTGAATGTCCCATTTATAGTAATAGCTAAGTTCCCGTCTTTTTCTGTCAATTTGCACCATTGCTTTAGCCAAAGACATGGCATGACACCCTTCTCTTCCATTACAATGTAAGCTGGTGTTCCTTCTGGCGGTGTAGCCTTGTCTACACTTGTTGTAATATACGTATCTACCCTTAGGGCACTTTTTAGCGCTTTGAAAAATGTAATCTTTTCGACCTTTTTGTTATTCCAAATCAAATCAGGAAGTGACTTTTAATCCCAAGATTCTTTTCACCTATGTTCTCAACCAATTGCCTCTCATGGACGGTTGCCAATCTGTGCGCGAACCTTCCCCAGTGCGGCTCCAATGACGTCACACTCACACTTGCTGCAGCTGACAAAGTCTTGCGGCTTGTCTTAATTCACTTCGATTCACACAAACTAATGCAAACATTGTGAGCACTAATCAAAAACAAAAAAACAAAAAAACAAATCTGGTTTACTAATGGCAAAGTAACACAATCGCTTCAGAAACCTTACGGATTTTTCACTGACGGCTCTTCCCGCACTTACAGCTACTCCTTCTTTCTCTGTCTCCCAGATTCGCAAGCAAACTTTTACCCACAAATTTTACTCTCAACTGATCAATGGGTCTATCCTGGTGCACATAGGACTCACCAAATCTCAGTCGAAATTTTCTTTCACTCACTTTAATTCACACTCTGACTAGTTGACCACACCCGATCATCCTACTAAACCAAACAGATGACAACATAAAACCAAGTGTCTCATACACTTTTCAATATACTCCAGAGTCTTAGACCACGCAGGGTCCGTACATCAGCAACCACACAGACAATATTTGACCACAAAGCGCCACACACAGATGAAGTTCGACGACTTCCCTACTCTCATACTGCGGAGCGCGCACATTCCTTCTACAACTTCTTTTGGAGTACGCAAACTCCCTCGCAAACCTCACAATTCACCTGCGATTTGCATAAGCTGTGCAAGCGCAACCTACTTCATTCACACTGTCACTAGAACACCAAGACCATCCTCAAACAATCATTAGCAGGATCCAGGATCTAGGAAAGTCATTTCTGTACTTAAGGGAACATCTTCTCTCCAATTAGCATCACTGAAAAACAAAATCCATATCTCAATAATAATGAACTCTCAAAGGACCAACTCATCAAGCTACTACCATCTCTGGGAACACCTGTTACTGTGTACCGTACATCTATGATAAGCTCTTAAGGAGACTAACCATCAGTCTCTATTACCACCTCCGTTAACACCTGTCACTTTATACCAGACGTCTTTGGCAAACTCCTAAGGTGACGAACCATCAGTCTGCTACCATTAGCGCATCTGACCTTAATAAGTAAACTTGCAAGAGGACGCGAATAGGTCGATTAACCTTTTGACTTGCAATTAAGATGTTCTTACCATAGCTCCAGTACATAATCAATAATCAATACACAATAATCAATTATCATTAGTAATCAATAACATCAATAATCAATTGAGTCAATAATTGTCACGCACCATGACCTTTCAGTCATGAATAACTACACCTTTTAGTAAAAGGAAGAATATTTATTTCCCTATATTAACAATGCTAAGGTCATGTAGATTAATATCAATATCAAATGAAACACATACAGAAACAACACTGGTTGTCCAAAGCGGCGGAAGAAACGTAATCTAATCAAAACTTTAACTACAACACATTCTAAAGTTATGGTGCAAATCAATAACAAAGTCAACTGCGTCAAAGTGATTATAAACATGAAGTTAAGTAGAGAAATTCATCAAGCATTAATCCCTGTTATCATATTGTCATTATTGAGGAACCTTAACTAACATCAGATTAGCATCAGCATTCTGGGCTTCATGCAAAAGATTTTAGTAACACAAATTTGGAAAACATCTAACTATTGCTCTATCAAAACAGTGCAGTTGGTACCTAGAAAGAAAAGCAAATGGATGTCAATCAAAAGTCTGGATCATAATACCTATCCTCATGGTGAAGCAGAAAAACAGGGTCAGTCTTCGTCCTCAGGGCATCAGTCGATCAGCAAGGCGGCAACAAATTTCAGGAAACGCAAAGTCTCTAAGTATTAAAGTTAAGCACATCTCTTGTTAAGGTGCAATATGGGCAAGAATGAGCCTTTCGGCCAGCAAGAAGATGGGCAATGGTCTATCTTCTCTCAGTGTAGTCCTGTTGAGTCAAAACTGCTAAAACTACCCCCCAAATCCCTATTGGTCAGTTAATTGTATGTTCACACTTTGTCCAATAAAACTAAAATCCCAAATCTATGAATTCTAATATTATTCCGTTCACATGTCGTTGATTGGTTAGTCTTGCAATGTCCTCATCATCCGGCTTGTCAGGTAACAATATTGTTGCAGCTTCTACACTAGTCAGTATCTTCATTGTTCTTGTCCTGGAAAAGTCAGTCTCACACACATTACACATAAAATGTTACATTCACAGGAACATCACTTTCTAGCAGTCGGTTCTCATGAGAAAGCCTCCGTTATGAGCACATTTAAACAATACAATAGAAATCACTGTTTAACTCTCTAGCACAGCCATTTTATTAAACGTTAAGAAATACAGCTTTTACATGAGACCTGGCAAGGAGGCCAAGACACTCGCTACATTAAGGCTTACAATTAATAAAGCTAAAGCTTACTGCATAACCCTTAATATGACATATTACTGCATTAATCTAACATATATTCAACATTTAATACTAATATATAATTGATTAGTACATTTCGTTAACATTGTTGGCCATTCTTCGTAATCACATTTACAAATGCGTGCATTATTTTTCTAAATTATTTTATTTTCTACATAAACATATTTTTCAGAATACATAAACACTCATTACATTTTTTTATTAAAACACCTGCGCTAGCAAGAGTAATAAAAAATCAATCCTGGAGGACGAATTAAACCTTCTTGAGAAGCAGATATAATCTTTGGGCCTGCGGATAGTCGAGTTGCCAAGGATCCTGAAGAGCCAGATCACGGATAAATTTTGCCAAGAATCTGCATTCGGTTTTCACGGGAGGCATTGAGTTTCATGTCTTGAATTTTATTAAAATTGCCTCATCCTACCAAGAGGCCAGAGAGAATACTCAAAAGATCATAAAGGCTCTGCAGGGAGGCAATGCCATCTTCAATAGGGGCATAAAAGCTTGAAAAATGTACTAGCTGCACCCCAATTTTAACAATGACTACTACTGATCTGACTTGGGGATCACGATAAACCTGAAGAACTTCTCTTTGGAATTCCCGAGTTAGAAGAACCACAACCGCATGCACAGCCGTGCTAGCGGAGGCAAAGAAAGAATGAGAGATAAAGCTAGGGGTACTAGGCAGATTTGCCTGTTGCTTAAAGTGGGTTTCCTGAAATAAAATGACCTGTACTTGAAAGGATCGTAGCCAATGAAGTATAGCTCTATATTTGTGGGAATTATGAAGCCCATTAGAATTGCAAGAGGAGATTTTGAAGGAGCTGTAGGGGCACGGATTATTCTGACCTACAATCATTCAATAAAAAATTGAAATCTTGATGCCTAGATCTGCAAAAAGGTCTGCTTCCTAAAGCCTATCCTAACCACCCATTTGGAAACGAAGAAGGAACACATAACAACTTTTGAGTTACCTCCACATTTACCACCCCCCACCACAGTGTGATTCCATCCCATTGTGACCCAGTGAGGCCCAACCCATCATGGCTTCACCCCCCCTGTTATCTCCAAACCCCCCTTGTGGCCCACCCCGAACCCTCAACAGGAGTGCACTGGCATGGCACTCACTGAACCTGTATCTGGGAGAAAACAGCAAGATAGTCCGGTGAGCATGCACATTGGATACATATTATTATAACATAATATTATAACAGCAAGAGTTTGAATAAGTTTGTATAATGGCCCCCTGTTAATGCTGCATTGTGAATCGTCATCAGAAATATGATCTTGACACAGCCTTCATTCTTACGGAATAATTTATTAGCACCTATGTTACCTCTTGAGAAAGGTCAAAAAGTCTCTTGCCTGCTGGATGTTTTGAAATATATGAGCCTGACGCTTTTGGAAAACCTTGAGTTTTGCAAGTTGCACAATACGAGCAGGGGCCCCAACCCTTGTGAAATCATCAATGAAGCTAACAAGTTCACAACGTCGCTGTTGCTATGGACATATCGGAAAAGACCTGCGTTAAACGTTCTCATTCTTATGGCTTGCAATAAGATCTGATCCTTGATCCTGAAGTCACCGAAGCTGACCGAAATAGTGTGTGGATATTTAAAATTCAGGGGTCTTGCTGAGGGAATTCTATGAGCCCACATGAAGGTAAGGTCTGGATGAGCTGCGATTGTATCAGGAAGAATGCACTTAAAGATTTGCTCTGTGATTACTTTAGAAACTGTAGAAGCTGCTTCCGCCTCTTTGGGAATTCGGACAAATCTGAGGTTAGAGCATCTGGATCTATTTTCAACTTCCTTTTGTTTCTATTGAAGATCCTCAAGCCGTGACTGGATCTGGTGTGTCTCAGTTTCACACCCATTGTGAGCATCCTTTTTTTTTTTTAAACAACATTTTATTGTCATTTTATTTTAATACATTATTAATACATTTATAACTTGCACCATAATCCACATTAATTATTACCAATAGTTATTGTACTGATCCATTTTGTAGATAGTACTTGCATGAGCGTATTCGTGGTCTATGCAGCTTCTCAATAGGTATTCATAATAACTATTTACATGATGGTGGTTAATTGAGGTGAATGTTCCTAATAGGGTGGGTTAGGGACTAGTCAGCTGGGACTGTAGTTCTCTTGTTAAGTGTAAACTCAACTGTCTACTCAGGGGTTATTGGCCGTGTGTGTGTGTACCTGGGCTGGCTCCTGATCAGAGTTATATAGTGTCGCTCACTCCCATGTGGCTGCTGCCCTCCTTGGCTATCCTACGTTCTGTGCTAGGTCCACCCATCTTCCCCTTCTGTTCGTAGTGCGTGTTTATGCGTTCTGATCTATCTAACTACACTTGGCCAGATAGTGTCTCGGTTACTCTCCTTGTGTTTCCTCGTCGCTATCTCGAGATTCCCATCCTCTTAATATTTCCTCCCATAAAGGGGCAATGGGTTTCTGGCGCAATCCCCTCAATTCTTCGCGCTCCAAGACCTGGAGTTCCGCTCTGGCCCATTTCGTGACTTCACGTCGCCAGACTTCCAATGGGGGGGGAGCTAGAAGCTTTCCAGTTTAGTGTTATTTGTCTCCTGTAGAGTGCCAGTGCCAGGTCCAGAAATGTGGTAGGTACTGAGCCCAGCGCCAATCCCGAATGCATTCCCAGCAAGCACAGCGATGGGGACTGCGGCAGTTTGACACTCAGTGATTTCTCAAGGTCGCCCAACATCTCCCCCCAGGCCCGCCGGATACCTGGGCAATGCCGTAGCATGTGATCCAGGTCTGCATCTAGTTTGTTGCATCTGGGGCATGTTCTGGGGTCTCCCCCATAAATGATGTTTAGTCTATGCGGTGTGAGATATGTTCTGTGCAAATAATTAAATTGTATATATCTTAGACATGTGTTCCTGGTTACTGTCCTAGGGTATGCCATTGCTTTCTTCCACTCAGCCTCTGTCAGAGTATTACCCAGTGCCCTTTCCCATCTCTCACGAAGGGCCTGGAGGGGGGTCAGAGCGCACTCACTTTGGGCCCTGTACAGTTTTGCGACCAGGTGGGTATCCTCGCCCATGGTCAGGAGGATGTGTATGATGTTGTGTGTCTCTGGTTCTGCATTTATCGTTCCCCAGTTTATTTTAATATGGTGAGTCAGGTGTTGGTAGGTTAAGAACTGCCCAGTCGGTATCTGATTTCTTTTGACCAGATCCGTGAATGATCTCAGTATTCCTCCCTGAAAGAAGTCTCCAAGAGTTCCAACCCCTTTACTCGCCCATATCCCTAATCCGCCGCAAGTCCTCGATCCGTCCAATGGATCAAGCACCAGCCACTGTAATGGGAGGGCCGGGGAATATGGTGTACCTATTCCCGTTCTGCGTGAGCATCTCTTCCAGCATTCCAACGCAGTTTTCAGTAATGTACTCTCTACTTTGCACTTCACTGTTCGGGATAGCATGAACGCCAGCATCCGATTTCCGCCACTCCCCCTGCCAGCGGTGAGCTCCTCCATGCATCCACTCCCTGCCAGCCATCCAGCCACCCACTGCAACTGACAAGCCAAATAATAGGATTCAAAATCTGGCACCCCGAGGCCCCCCATGATCACCGGTCTACAGAGGACAGGGAGCGAGGCGCGTCTGCGGCCTCCTCCCATATAAGCTCTCTGAGTAGGGTGTTTAACTTGTGGAACCAAGTTGAGGGAATCACTACTGGCAAATTAGTAAAGAAATACAGGAGGCGTGGGAGCATTATCATTTTTGATAGGGATATCCTAGCTGATATGGTCAGTTTCAGAGATCTCCAAAATCCCACTGAGGAGCAGAGTGCTCGGACTGCTTTACCTATGTTACCCTCCCGTAAATCTCTTAGGTCGTGGAACACCTGGATGCCCAGATAATTAAAGGTGCGTGGGGCCCACTCAACGTCCGGAGGACACGTCGATGGGCATACTCCGCCTGATTCCATTGGGAAGACAAAGGTCTTACTTCTGTTTAATCAGGGCTCCGAAATTATCTAGTGCCTCTAATGCCCAGGGCAGGCCTGTCTCGCCCTCCCTCAAATATATTAGGACATCATCTGCGTAAAGTGAGATAATATTTTCAGTTTGTCCTAGCATTATACCCCTGCCCAAGCCGGCTGAGCGGAACTGGGCGGCCAGGGGCTCAATAGCCAGGGCGAACAACAGAGGGGACAGAGGACATCCAGGTCTAGTGCCCCTGTAAACTGGGTATGCTTCCGAGACCGATTTTCCGGTCTTCACTCTCGCAAGGGGGGATGCATATAATAGATCCACCCAGCACACCCAGTTGGTTCCAAGACCTATTCTGAGCATCACTGTCCGTAGGAAATCCCATCTTAGGGAGTCAACTGCCTTCTCGAAGTCTATTGCCAGCAGGGTTGCACCCCGGGGCTTCTCAGTGTTTGGCATGTGTAAAATGGAGAACAGGCACCTCAGATTTAGGGATGTGTTCCGTGCTGGAATAAAACCATTTTGGTCCTGGTGTATCAGATTAGGGACATGTTGAAGGATCCGATTGGCCATAAGCTTACTGAGGATTTTGAAGTCACAATTTAGCATTGACAATGGGCGGAAGTCGGTCACCGATAGTTCGCCTGTGTCTCGCTTAGGCAGGGGGATTACCAGTGCCTCCCTCATAGAGCCGGGAAGTATACCTCGTTGGAATGCCTCTGTGAATGTTTCTACCAGTTTGGGAGCTAGTAGTGAAGAGTACTTTTTATAGAAGTCCATCGGCAGCCCATCAGTGCCTGGGGTTTTCCCAGCTGCTAACTGTGATATGGCTTATTGTACTTCTTCCAGGAACACCGGGCCCCCCAAGACATCCCTGTCGCTATCTGTCAGTGTGGATGGTGGTAACGGGTGTAAGTATGCATGGACCTGCTCTAGTTCGATTGGGTCTGGCCGCCTGTATAAAAAGGAATAGTACTCTAGGAAAGCCTCATTGACTTCTCTAGGTGTGTGGTGAGTCTTCCCCTTCATGTCACGCACATTTACTATAGGTGCCCCTTTGCTTCCCGGTCTCACCAGCCAGGCCAGCATTCTCCCAGATCTACCCTCTTCTGCTTGTACCGAGGCCCAGTATCTTCGTGCGCTATGTAATCTTAATTGTTCTTCAATTCGGGAATGCGAGGACCTAGCTTCTTTTAATCTGTCTTCCTCTGTTTCTGTACCGTTACTGTTCCTTTCCACTTCGTGGATGGTCTTTTCTAGTTTAACCAGCTCCCTCTCTAGTGTGCGCTGGATTCCAGCCGTCTGGCTCATGCATTGGCCTCTCAGTGCTACCTTGAGGGTTTCCCATTCTATGCCCCTAGATGTTGCTGATCTGGCATTAAGGGTAACATGCTCTATTATATGGGAGCGGAGTGACTCTCTGTATGACTGGTCCTCTAGGGCAGACGGACGTAATCTCCACAATGGAATGCGGGCCTATCCTCAGTTGCCTTCCATACCAGTAATAAGGGGTTATGATCGGACAGGGTGCGACCCAGGTATTCCGTGTGAGTTACATTTTGTGTAGCCTGTGCAGAGCATAAGATTCTATCTATCCTAATGTGTAGGCGGTGTAAGCTAGAATAGTATGAGTAGTCCCTGTCTGTCGGGTGTTGGGCACGCCAAGCGTCTATCAGTCCCCAACTCAGCATCCAATCTTTGGAATGGCTGGCTATTTTATGTGTTATCGCCCTGGCGGGGTGGAGCGGTCCATGTCCACGTCTACCACACTGTTGAAATATCCTCCGTTGAATAATTACTCCCCGTTTCTACGTGTAAGATGACTAGACAATTGCTATAAAAAGGGGATTTGGTCCTGATTGTGGGCGTAAATGCTGCATAGAGTAGTTGGTACACCGTGTAGGAGGCCCCCCACCATCACAAACCTACCTTCGTGGTCAATTTTGGTGGATGTAACCTCAAAAGGAACCCACGCTCTTATCCACACTAATGCCCCCCTGGCTTAGGCTAAGTATTTAGTAGCGAAGATCTGACCCCTCCATCTGCGCTTCAATTTATCAATCTCATTAGCTGTGAGGTGGGTTTCTTGCAGCAGGCCAATATGTACCCCCCTCCGTTTTAAGTACGAGAGTACACGATGTCTCTTAGAGGGCGAACCCAGTCCCCTGACGTTCCAGGTCAAGAATGAATAACTAGCCATGTCGGTGTATGGTGAACCGCAATGTTCGCCCTTTCCTTCCCGTGCCTTAGTTCCCTATCCTCCTCGTTAAGTTTAATGTGAGTAAATTGTAACCTCAGTGCCACCATCAAAGAACTAAATTGTAAGCCCCAACCCCAGGGCACCTCTCAAACTGTAGGTTGCCCAGTTAATATCGCAACAGTGCAGTAATAACAACAAGTCAGTTTGAGTTCTCACCATTCCGATTGAGTGGCCGAGAAACCGGTTGAGGGGGTGGCTGCGAGGTCGTCGAGGCCTCTTCAGTAGACTATTGTTATCCTCCAGTGCCAGTCGGGAAGACCCTTATGCCAGTTCATCTGATGTTTGGGGGGTCACTCTAGGGGCATCGCCGGGGTAGCTGGAGCCTCCTTCTGAAGAGACCGACGCAGCGTTGAGTCTTTTGCACTATTGACCTGCGATGACGCACTCCCGCACACTGAGGCCACCGCATCCAGAGCCTCTATCTTCGCTGTCTCTCTCTGGGCCCTGGTTGACCCCACGGGCAGCCGATCCCTAATGCGCTGTCTCTTCTTACCTCTGCGGGCGGCACGTCCGGGATGTTCGCGGCGGCCCGCCGTCAGGCCCCTTGACTCCAACCATTCCCATGCTTCCTCTGGCGATTGTAAAAACACCGTTTTGCCATCCAGGACCACTCGTAGTTTGGCCGGGAAGAGGAGTGAGTACTGGATCCCCTCCTCGCGGAGGGCTTTTTTCACGGCCAAGAACGAGGCACGTTTCAACTGGACTTCCAAGGTGAAGTCCGGGAATAGCGCCACCGCGTTGTTTTCAACTTCAAACGGCCCCACTTCTCTGGCTCTACAGAGCAGACAGTCCCTGTCCCTATAATGCATTAACTTCGCCACCACCACTCGCGGTGGCCTCCCCGGCGCCAAAGGTCTCGAGGGGACTCGGTGTGCTCTCTCCACGGAGAAAAAGGCCGTACGGTGATCTGGCGCCACGACTGTACGTAGCCATTCTTCGAGGAATTCCACCATGTCGGAACCTTCCACTCCTTCCGGAAGGCCCACCACCCGTATGTTGTTCCTGCGGTTCCTGCCTTCTGCATCTTTCACGCGGCGTTCGAGTCGGTGTACCCGGTCTGTCAGCTGTAGAACTGAGGCTGCAAGGTTTTTGTGTTTCGGAGTGAGCTCTGCTATGTCTGTCTCTGTAGCTTTAACTCTGCTTGCCAGTTTGGTGTGGTCTGCCCTCAGCAACCCTAGCTCCACTGCCACTTAGTTAATGTCTTGTCGTAAAGTTATTTTTGTGTCTTCAATGGCCCCCAGGATCTTCTCCAGTGTTGTCTGGACTGTTGGCTGCACAAAGTCCCCCATGGTCTCTTTCTATTGTGTACTTATAGGATTACAATGCAATGTCTTGCTTCTGGTCTTACCCTTGGAAGACATTCGGGACTCGTGTTGCTGTGGGTTAGATGTAGAACAGGGTGGTGACCCACTCACAGGCTGGAGATGGGTGTATTCATTCTCCTGTCGGACCCAATTGGTTTGATCTGCGGCCCTCCGGAGCGGTTGCCAGAATGCGCAAGCCTAGTTCCAATTAAGTTGTCTCGGAGAGGTGGGTCCTCACGGCCCAGGCCAGCAGGGCCTTCCAGCGGCGGTACCATATCTGTGCTCGTTCCCGGTGCCCCTCATCCTGCCTCTTCTCCTTGCGGCACTCGTATTGGAATCCGCCAGTCGAGTCGTCGCTCCCCCGGTAGCCACCAGAGGAGTTCCACGTCTCATCCACAGCCAGCAGCACGCAGCCTCAGTCTCACCCGGAGTCACTCACTGGCGCTCGGCTCTCCTCACCTCTGCCCAACTCTGCTCGTGCTTCGTAACTCCGGTCCGGCCCAGCCGGAGCCTTCCCGGTGGGCTTCCCTCTGCCGATCTCAGCGGCCGGGTCGTCGCCCCCCCGGGAGCAATCAGGGGAGTTGCACGCCTCTGTCGCAGCAAGCAGCACGTAGCCTCTGCCCCACCTGGAGGCACTCACTGGCATCCAGCACTCCGCATCTCCACCCAATTCTGCTCGTGCTTTGTAACTCTGGTCCGGCCTAGTCTGGGCCTTCCTGGCCGGCTTCCCTCCACCAGTGTCGGCAGCCGGGTTGTCGCTCCCCCGGAGGCAACCAGGGGAGTTCCACGCCACAGCAAGCAGCACGTAGCCTCAGCCTCACCTAGAGTCACTCATTGGCGTCCAGCTCTCCTCACCTCTGTCCAACGCTGTTCGTGCTTCGTAACTCTGGTCCGGCCCAGCCGGGGCCTTCCTGGCCAGTTTCCCTCCACCGGTCTCGGGGGCCGGGTCGTCGCTTCCCCGGATAGTTTCCCCGCCCCAGCCGCATCAAGCAGCATGTAGTCTCAGCCTTAGCCGCACCCGGGGTCACTCACTGTCGCCCAACTCTTCTCCTCTCTGCCCAACGCTGCTCGCGCTTCGTAACCCCTGACCGGCCTAGTCCGGGCCCACACACTCGCCGGGTCCCGGTCACCCGGATTCGGCACTGCAGTACTTCCATTCGGCCCGGTGGTCTCGGCGGCCAGCCCAGCTCTGCACTTTCAAGATCGTATCCCCAGCTTTGGGAAGATGCTGAGTTTTATTGGATCCCACCGGCCTCCCTCCGCAGGTCTCGGTAGCCGGGTCGTCGCTCCCCCGGGAGCAGCCAAGGTAGCCCCGTGTCTCATCCGCAGCAAGCAGCACGTAGCCTAAGTCTCACCCGGGGTCATCCACCAGGGTCCGGCTCTCCTCGCCTTTGCCCAACGCTGCTCATGCTCCGTAACCCTGGCCCGGCCCAGCTCAGGAACACACTTGCGCTGGGTCCCGTCGTCTGGGTTCGTCTTGCGGCTCTTCCTCTCGACCCGGTGGTCCCAACTGCCAACCCGGCTCCGCAGCTTCAGGATTGCACTCTTGGCACCCTGAAGGATGTTGATTTACTCAGGATTAACTAAGGCCTCGACGGAGCTTTGATACTAAGCGTCCGCCATGTTGGCCCGATCAGCCACGCCCCCCACTGTGAGCATCCTTGAGATGCGAGACCCTCTGTTTCATTTGGGACACAAGGGCTCAGTTGATCTCCCCTTCAGTGATTAAGAAAGTACTGCTGTGGCTACTGCACTGAGGATACCTACCACGCTTTGCAGACCGCGCCTCCCTCTACTCACGCTTCCTCACAGGGCGCTTTGCAAGGTCTGCACCTCCTTGTAGAATTACCATCCAGTGGGCATATGTGCGAATATTGTTGCTGAAGGGGGGATTGAGGGTCAAAGCCCTTTTCAAAAGTTTTCAACAGTCTCCCCTCAAGCGCCGGTTTTACTCCTGAATGTTTCTGTACTGGATAATCATGTCCTCCTCTCCCTCTGTCCATGCGTCCACCCACACGTTACCTGCCACTGGTATACCTCAGTGAGAGATCAATCCTGCTTCCTCGCCGTCTCCGTCTCATGCCCAAAATTATTTTACTGCCTCTGCCGAACGCCGAACACTCCTCGTTGCATGCAAGCTCAAAGACCAGCCATTGTTCATCTTGCTGTTCACCCGAATAAAGATTCAGTCACAGAGCATGACAGGAGCTCTACGTGACGCCCGTATCAGCTGCAATATTTTATACCAGTATCAAAATGTATACAGTTAATAGGGCAGAAGGAGACACTTTACTAAGTGGATATGGCAAACAAGGGACATTTTTACATACAGTATGGAAATGAGCTGTGGTAGCAAGATACTGGTCGAATATCCTGAATTAGATCCTGTATTAGGAATCAATGTACGACTTAAAACTACACACGGACTCCTGGAAATATGGCGCTACCCAACACTAAGTAGATATCAGAAACTGGTAAATCTGTAATGGTAATAAAGCAAAGCATTGCACATTGATTCACTAGCACATCACCCCGACCCAAGCAGAATGGAACAAAGAAATGGATGGGAGAATGGAAGCTAAAAGGCAAGTTTATGTAAGCAGAGAATGACCAAAGGAATTTGTTAATTATGGAGCACCATGTTTGAATCTAACGGACTAATGTGGAATCACGTAGACTATCATAAGCATCATAGACAGAGTCTTTAATAGATCTGGACGAAATTTTTATTATGACAGCATAATTGGAGTACTATTGTTAATTTCATTTAACTAATTTTACATGAAATTACTGAGACTACATCATTGCGCCACATCACATAATTTTGAGGAGACATTGTAACACAATGTACATATTGTTCTAGTATTTTGTAGAACAAAACTATAAATCTGAACAGTAGCAGCAGTGTTTTGAACGTGAGCGTCCAGAAATCAACTTGAAATACCATTTGTGAGTTGAATTATTTTTCCAGACAGACCGTTCTGATAATTTTCTGAGTGAAAGATGCATTTTGGGTAATTACACATAATTGTACTAAATTTTTGGAGTAATTTTCCGTAATTACAAAACAACAACTCATAGACGTTTTGCACACTAAACTAGAGCCACAATCAAAAATGTGTAAAATAAAATTCCAGAAGATGATTGCGATATAATCCTGATATTATATGATCACGGTATAAAAACTGCTAATGACTATCATGTACCCCTTTCTGAAATGTGCTGCTTCTTTCAACAAATGATGATGCATATACACCTATGTGTTGTTGGGAAAAAAACTGTAATATAGTTTACCAAGGGATTGTTGTCTATCTCTCCAATTGCTTAGCACTTACATTTCCTCGACTAATCACATTTCAGAAACATTCTCACAGCTGCAAATGTCAGAGGTGTGTAGTGTGGAAGACTTGTGGAAAAGGCCAAAAATTGAGGAATAGTGGATACCAGCTCCATAGCTTGCGTCGGGTTGGACCAGCCTGCCCTTTTATACTGCTCCGGCCATTTAACTTTAACTCTAGCACACACATTGGCCATTTTGTGGTGAGTGATTCTATGATGAAGGAGTGCTAATACATCTATATAGTAAAGTACATTTTGCGGGAAAATTATTGTATCGATGAACTGCGATAAATCAAAGGCCAGTCATGCAGCGCAGAGAAATGATTTGGCGCACATGAATAAAAACTGTTTAAGAACATTGCAAAGGGTTCATCAATTTAGGCCTCTGTAGCAAGAGAAACAATGTCAAGTGCTCGTGGTCATTTACTGGAACGATCAAGAACAGGCAAGGAAAGGTTTCTTTACTCACAGACATGTAGCCTATGTAAACGTAGAAGTAATGCTCTGCAGCCCTCAACCCCCCTGTTTACAGGAAACAAACCAACGAGACACAGTCACGAAGGCTGGCCTGATGGCAACAGGTGACTTGGTAGGAAACTGAGCAATGAAACATGTTGCAGAGAGCTCTACTTCACTGCAAAGAGGCTGCTTAAGACAGACTTTTCTGCGAAGTTCAGCTGCACAAAAAAACCACATGAAACACCACAAAACCTTGCAGTTTACACGCACCTGGATTTTCCAGTATTAAGATTAGAAAAAACACTCAACTAAGAGTTATTTGTTTGCAAACCCTCACACCTTTGAGTTGAATACTACATGGGATTTTTCATTTATACTGTTAATGTAGCATTTCACCAAGTCACATTATAACAGAATTCACCAGCACCCGGCAATACCCGCCACATCGGCGGCTATCTATTTAAAGCGCAGACCGTGGGAAACCATTTCAGACCTGTGGTTTTTATGAAACGTACTAGTTTTGTGTTTCGCTGTCAAGTGGTGAGTCAGAGACCCAGACAGGGTGAAACAAAGAATTAACTAAAATTGTGACATTTTGTAAACTCTCCCATGCTCTAACCACAAAAAGGTATGTAACCAAGTAAAGTATTTCATTATTATTGGGTTTCATGAATACCTGTCCTCCCAGTATTTGTTTGTAGTCAGTCAATGAAATCATCTTTATTCGGCTAATATAGCCAAAAAAAAGTAAATTAGCACTAATGCTTAAATAAATACAGTAAAAAAAAACAGATGAAATAGTTCAAAAACAATTTCATATGATATTTATTATAATAAAACACCCAGGACTGTCTTTCCCTAGGGTAACAGCAAAAAAGACCTGCATGAAGCAGTAAGAAACAGTAACAAGTGGACAGGCACGCAATATCTTTTCCTCACAATCAATGACCTTCTTATGTAGGCCTGGGTGAAAAACTCAGGTCCACTGGTAGAGTTTGCGGAATTCGGCAACTCTGCATCCCGCAGAGAACGCAGGGTTACAGATAGACTCCGCACTCTTGATGACGCAGAAATGAAAGTTTTACATTTATTAGCGCATAAACGTAGTGTTGAAATAATCATGTGTGACTTTAACCGAACTAATAAAGATTGTACGGGGACAAAATGTGCCCTCAGAGTAGTTTGCCAACATTTACAAGCGTGCTTTATATAACGTGATGTATTAGAAGTGCACTAATCCGACATAATCGTAAACGTGTGCTATGATTTGCTTGTTTGAAATGTTTTAGCTTAGCATAACTTTAGTGGAGGCTTTGGCCTAGTTGCCTGGTCTCACGATTTAGATGCTCGTATTTTTCCAATGTGCTAATAAAACGTGTATTTCTGCTTGAAGCTGTACTTTTCCACTGAGATCGTTCACATGCTTATCTTAAGGTTTCGTGCCAGCCTGGCATTTTCTTCTTCGCTCCAAGGTCAATCTGCAGGTGCGGACAATGGAAGCTCTGAAAGTGAGTTAATTGGTATAAAATGTTGCAACTTACGTAACCGTCTCCAAGGATAATGTATGCTTAAGTAAAAGCTTGAGAACTGTTGTTTTTGATTGGACAATTTTAAGCCAACCTATGAACCCTCCAATGGAAGACCCTACTGGATTTGAACTGTTGTCTATTTAAACCAGGTGCACAAGAAGAAAGTAGCCATTACCCGGACATCATTGACATTGCAGCCATTGCCCGCCATTTTGAGAGCCATTATTGAGAGACATCGCCCCTATACCCGCCATTTTGCAGGACATTGGCCATCATGGCCCATCTTGCTGACTTCGTCATTTTGCCGTCTCCTAGAGACTTTTAAGTAATTCTCACCCTAGAGACTTTAACTTTGGTTTGTCCCTTTGCATGAAGTAGTAGTTTTATCTTGCTGCCGTGAGGCAAATTGCCCCGTCCACCCCTGCCCTTTACCCCGTCCCATGCTGATCGAGAAACGGTACCTGTGAGACGAAGACTTCCTTGAATGCTGATTGAAATTGGTAAATATGAAAGGACATTGTACAATTGCATTGTGTTTCTTTTAGGTAACCAACTGCTGATTTTTTATAAGAGCCCTAGTTAGGAGTTTTTCCAAATTAATGTTGCTAAATTGTTTTTGCATGAAGTCCCACATGCCGATGCTAATTTGAGGTTAGATGAGAATTCCTTTTGTTGCACGATGCAATTTGAGACTTTGTTATGCTGACTAAATGTATGCAATTAGCTCATTACAGATTATAGTTTTAGTGATTTGCATTGCTATTATCGAATGCCTTGTTATTCAAATGCTGCATAGATTGCATCTTTTCCGCCGTTATGGACAGCTATTAATGTTCATTTACGTTTATCATTTGGTGTTGAGACACATCTATATTGTGCTAGCTTTGTTAATATAGGGAAATAAATTCATTAACTTTGAATAAACTGGTGTGGTTATTCATGACCGAAAGGTCATGGTTCGCCGAAATGTATTCTGGATTAATTGTTAAGTGTTATGTTGATCAGGGAATTGCTTATGTTCGTTATTGATTACTGATCTGATTAAATTGATTGATCTCGGGTGAAGAGAGTCCCACTTGGTCAAAAGATTCATCGGCCTAAAGAGCGTCCAAAATACAGGTAAATTATTAGTACGGAACGCTCTATCAGTAGATGGTAGCAGAGGACGGTTTAGACTTTTGGGACCCCACCCGAGACATACATGGTGTCGAATTAAACGGTTTAGACTTTTGGGACCCCATTCGAGAGGTACATGGTGTTGAATTAACGGTTACGCTCTTTGAGACCCCACTCGAGAAGTTTGAATTAGATTTTTCTTGGGTAAAACAGACTGAGAAAATGATGATGGGCTAAGTCCACTGCGACTTTCCCGGGATCTCGGAGCTGGCGAATGGAGAGAATGGAGGTGTGAGATCGGCGTTGGCGGTACTAGTGACGGTATGAGAGAAGTTAGGATTTTGCGCTTGCACAGCTTATTGCCGCAGATTGTGTGAAAAGGTTGCGAGGATTTTAGAGAATAGCGGAGGTGCGACTCCGAGTGTAGGAGTAGGGAAGTCGTCGAACTTCATAGAAATAGCGGAGGTGCGACTCCGAGTGTGAGAGTAGGGAAGTCGTCGAACTTCATGTGCATGTGGCGCTTTGTGCAGAAAAAGGTCCACGTGGTTGTTGTTGTTGAGACGGGCCCTGCGAGGTCAAGAGACTCCGGAGTATGTTGAAAAGTGTATGAGACACTTGTTTTATGTTGTGGTCTGGTCGGTTTAATAGGTTGATCGGGCGTGGTCAACGAGTCGGTACGTGTGTTAAGGGAGTGAAAGAAAACTTCGACTTCGGGCTTTGACAAAATTCTAAGTGCACTAGAATAGATCACTGACAAGTTGAGAGCAGAGTCTGCGGGTCAGATTTGCTTGCGAAAGTGGGGACCGAGAAAGATGGAATAACTGCCGAGGCTAGTGAAAAATCCCTAAGGTCCTGAAGCGATTGTGATACCCTTCCTGTAGTAAACCGACAGATCTGTTTTATTATTATTTTTTTTGGTAGCTCGCGATACATGCCAGAAGTTGTTACGAGAGGAGCTGAGTGAAGGAGGACAAGCCGCGAGGCTTTGTCAGCCGCAGTGTGTGAGTGTGACGTCACTAGGAGCCGCGCTGGGATAGGTTGGTTGCAAAGAAGGGTCGCGCACGGATTGGACGCAGTCCGTGGGGCTCGATTGGAAGGGGAAAGGCAAGCGAAGAGTATTCCGGGAATTTAAGTCACTTATTGATTACAAACTTTGTGAAATAAAAGATGAGAAAATGAAATTTTTTAAAGCATTAAAGAGTGCGATGAAGGGGGAGTCTTACATTAAAGCGAGCGTAGGAGAGGAGACGCCACCCTAAGGTACACCAGCTTACATTGTAATGGAGGAAAAGGGGGTAGCTCCGTGCCTTTGGCTAAAGCAATGGCACAAGCTGACAGAGAAACATGGGAGCGTAGCGTTCCCGGTCCATGGGACATTCAATATAAGGATCCTAGAGAATTTGAGATTTGCGATGTACGACATGAAGGTACCTCCAAGGCCAGCACAGTTTGAGGCTCTAGCGATTTGGGAACTGATGGCTAGACAGCAACAGCAAAATAAGTTCGAGACCAGGATAAGAAAGGTAGAAAAGACACTTGCGGACGCTAGGTGGGATAATGCACAGAAGGTGTGGAGGTCAGATCTATTGCAGGGGATAAAATTGTTTCCCGCAATTGCTAAGGAAGAAGAGGAGACAGGCAAGAAAGCTACCTGTAAGACAAACAGGAGGTGTTCCAAAGATAGAGAGGACGAGGAAAAGTTGAGAAGAGAAGAGGAGTTAGAGGATGAGGAGTTAATCATGCAGTTGCTGAACGACCGTCCACCACCTTATGCAGAGAGTGGACAAGGTCCAAGTACCAGTTCTGCCCCTCCGGCACCGGTACAGAATAATGAAACTCAGAGTTCAGAAACGCCATCGGGATCTAAGGACCCGAGTTTACTGTTCACCCCGCAGATACCGCAGGTTAGGAGAATATATCCAGATGTGCCCATATTGAAACCAGCAGAAAATTATCAGCCGCAGGTCCCAAGGTACTACAGCAGTGACAATAGTACGGGAATGATTCTAGATCCAACCGTAATGGGAGGACAGAATGGTCGCAACCCAACATTGGCACAAGCTGAATCAACCCAGTTTTTGATGCCTCAAAAGCAGATGCAGGGGGGAACTGCACATGCTCAGATGACGGGGAGTCAGACGGGCATGCCGGCTCTGATGACCCATAGTATGGGAATGAACATGTCTCAGAACATGGGGAATGGACAGAACGCAGATGCGATATCCCTACCCATTACTGTAGGTCCACCGGTACCTTTGTACATTCAGCCTAATTCAGGTATGAGCAGTCAAGGATCAATGGTGCAGAGTGGGATGGAAAGGAGGTGCATACAAAACACTCCAGAGACAACTCCGATAGCGGCTCTGCCAACTGGATCTGGGTCCTTGATGGAGTTTAGTCCCATATGTGCTCAGTCAACAGTGGTGAGGTCGAGTCCCCCACTGATGATACCGCTATCATCGAACACTGAAAAGTTGCCGCAACCATCAATGGCAGTCGATGTGAATGCTACACTGATGGGGTTGAATGCGCAACAGCTGACACAGTGGTTCAACAGTCTGAATTCCACACAAAGCTCAGCCAGTGGGAAGGGAGAAGACTATCTGAATAGGGTCAGGTTGAACATGGAAGCACAAGAATTGGTGGAAGGGACTATGGGTGTGAATAGGTTAGAGTCCTACTCGGAAGAAGAGCTGAGGTATCTATGTCCCAGGATTACGAGAGAAGTGAACAAGGTACATAGAAGGTTGCAAGAAATAGCAGACAAAATTGGGGTTGAGATAGACAAGACAAAACACTTGAGCAGGAGCTACAGATTGGATTTCGGGACCACAGACTTTGAACACATGAGGTCAGCAGGCATGAAGGCGCACCTTAGAGAATTGCTGCAGAGTGCACAAGTGTGGAGGTGCTTAGACAAATGGGAAAGCAGATGGGTAAAGAGAAAAGAAAAGAGGAAAGACAGTGTCCCAGAGCTCAACGAGAAAAGACCACAGAGTAGTGATGCAATAACCATATTACCAATGAGGGAGACAGCAGGGGGAAAATTAATACATGTACCGTGGCACAGAAGCGACATTCAGTCTTTTACGGATGATTTTCCCAAACTGAGAGAGAAACCGATTGAATGGTATCAACAGACTGATAGGTTTGTGAAGCTTGCAAAATGTCTCTGGGAAGACCTGAACACCCTCTTTGAGATTGTGGTTCCGGCAGATTTGTGGGAAGATTGCAAAAGGGCTGTATGTTGGCCGACAAGCGAACCAGAGAGAGACAGGGATACGGGTGCACCATCACCTATGGTGATGAGCTTGTACTATAAGGTGATTGAGCATTTGAAGACGAAGGTTGCCGCGAAAAATGTGGATTGGCAGAAGATTGATCGAACTGCCCAAGAGGCTAAAGAGTCGATTCATGGTTACTATGAGAGGTTGTTGAAGGCGTTCAAGAACTACAGTGGCACGGAAACAATAGAGGCGAAGGACATGCTTCATTTTGTGTTTAGATTTGTGGAAGGGCTGAGACCAGAGATAAGTCAGATGATAAAGACGCATTTGATTTGTTGGCAGTCGAAACCGATTGATGAGGTGTTGAATTATGCGAAATACTGTAGCGACGAAATTGAAGTGAAACAGAAAAGGTTGAAAGAGAAAGTGATGATGATGCAACTTAAAGCAGCCCAGACAGGTCTGCAAGGTCTGCAGGGGTTGCAAGGATTCCAACAGCAGGTACCGCAACCGCAGCCGCAGTTGCAGGGAAATATGATGTTTCAGCCACAGGCGAGAGGCAGAGGCAGAGGAGGTTTTGGGAATAATGGTCCGGATTTGAACACTGTTGTGACTCCGAATGGTGTGCAGGCATTGAAAAAGGTGATGCCGTGTCACGTGTGTGGAACCGTCGGACATTGGAAACGCGAGTGCCCGATGGTGGTGCAGGAAGGTGCAGGTGTTGGTCAGCAAAACAATGATGTCAATGCATTTCAGACAATGAGGGGACCGAAAATGAGAGGTCCAAACCCAAATTTTCAGACCATAAATCAGCTGCAGGGATTACAGCCCATGCAGCCGCAGCAGATGCAGATGCCCCGTATGCAGATGACGCAAATGCAGCCAATGCAACAGCAGTTTCCCATGGTACCTAATCAGCAAATGCAAATACCTTTGGCACCAATCAGTCAGCAGCAAGTGATGGTTCCTCCACAGGTCTCGGGTCAGGTAATGAATACAAATAGCACCGTACAACAGTTCCCATTACACAGTGAGAATGGAATAAACAATGTATGGGAGAGTGAAAGTTCAGGAGAGGAGGGAGATTGTGTGCTTGCAGCATCCTTGGAAGTTGATCAAAAGGGTCCATATGTAGAGGGAAGAGTCATGGGTCATCGTGTTTCATTCTTGGTCGACACAGGAGCCACACGTTCAACTGTTAGGAGCATTGAAGTACCAAATTTGCCACTCTCAGGGAGGACAGTTCAAGTGGTGGGAGTAGCAAACAGGCACCTGACAAACCCAATCACAGATCCGGTACCAGTCAGCATTGGTAACTATCAAGGGTTACACAAATTTGTGGTATGTGACTCAAGCCCGATAGCACTGTTAGGGAGAGACCTATTGTGCAAATTGGGATGTTCGATTATGTGTTCGAACGATGGAATTAAAATTCAGACGAGCAGTGATGGGGAAGAAGAGGACAGTGTAGAGGGGGATGAGATGGAAACTGTCGATGAAGAGTATCCTCTGATTTGCCTTTTCCCGATGATAACTGAAGAAAATATTCCAGCTGAATTACGGGAAACAGTCAGAAAGGAAGTGTGGGATATGACAGGGAAAGAGGTGGGATTGATGAAAGGAGTGGAACCAGTGAAAGTGACTGTAAAGCCCAATGCAACCTTTCCCCAGACCCCACAATACCACATGGCACAAGACACCCTCATGAAAGTTGCCCAACTCATTGACGAATTTGTAAAGCAGGGAGTACTGAAAGAAGTGTTAAGCAGTCCATGTAATTCACCAATCATGGGACTAATAAAGCCGAGTGGAAAGGTCCGAATTGTACAGGACTTGAGGAAAATAAATGACATCATAATTAAATGTTGCCCTGTCGTACCGAATCCAGCTGTGATAATGTTTCAAGTCCCTTGCGATGCCGAGTGGTTCTCAGTCATCGACTTGTCACAAGCATTCTTCTCGGTGCCTCTTCATGAGGACAGCCAATTTCTTTTTTGTTTCAAATTCTTAGACAGAGTTTACAGTTGGTGTCGAATTCCTCAAGGGTTTTCTGAGTCACCGTCAATATTTAATCAGATTCTAAAGAAAGACTTGGAAGCATTAGAATTGCCATTCGAGTCAACCCTAGTACAGTACATCGATGACTTACTGATTGCATCTAAGACTGAAAGTGGCTGCACAGCCGACACCATTGCTCTGTTGAACCATTTGGGAAGGAATGGACACAAGGTGTCTCCTTCCAAGTTGCAGTTCTGTCAGAAGAAAGTGAAATACTTGGGTCACCAGATAGAGAAAGGGTCACAGAGAATAATGAAGGAAAGGATAACAAGTGTACTTCAAATGAGTCCACCAAAGACAAGGAGGGAGGTGAGGAAGTTTTTGGGGATGGTAAGCTACTGTCGCCAGTGGATTCCCAACTTCTCAACTCTAGCAAAGCCTTTTCTGAAACTGACCCAGAAGGATGCCTTGGATCAAATTGAGCTGAAAGCAGATGAGATGGATGCTTTTATCGAATTGAAAGAATGCATGTGCAGGGCTCCAGCTTTAGGTATGCCTGATTACACAAAGCCTTTCACATTGTTTTGTCATGAACGTGATGCATGTTCTTTGTCTGTCTTGACCCAAGCCCATGGTGGCGTAAACAGACCAGTAGCGTATTTTTCAGCTACTTTGGATCCGGTCGCAGCAGCACTTCCAGGGTGTTTGCGCGCCGTAGCAGCAGTTGGTATCAGCCTCACTCAGAGTGAAGGAATAGTGATGGGACACCCAGTAACAGTCATGGTCCCTCACTCAGTTGAGATACTTTTGACCCGCTCCCGAACGCAACACATGACTGGAGCAAGACTCACAAGGTATGAAACGATAATTCTGGGCTCACCGAATGTGCAGCTGAAAAGGTGCACTACGTTGAATCCAGCAACATTGCTTCCTGGTGAAAATGCTGAAATTGAGAACTCTGAAGACGTCGAGCATGACTGCCTTCAGGTGACTGAATTTTGCACAAAACCTCGACCTGACATTAAGGATACTAAGCTTGATGAAAATGACCAAATTGTTTTTGTTGATGGTTCATGTCTAAGAGATGGGATGGGAATTTTGAAAGCAGGATATGCTGTATTTACTGTAACAGGTGTCTTGGAAGCATCCTGGCTCCAAGGAGTCTATTCTGCACAAGTAGCAGAACTTGTAGCCCTTACAAGAGCATGCCAATTGTCTACATTGATGAAAGTCACCATTTACACTGATAGTCAGTACGGGTTTGGAATTGTGCACGACTTTGGGCAACTATGGTCACAGAGAGGTTTCCTGACCTCTTCAGGGTCCCCAGTGAAAAACGGGGAGAGAATAAGGGAATTGTTACACGCCATTCAAATGCCAGCCGAAGTTGCAGTGGTAAAGTGTAGTGCCCATGCAAAAGGACAGGACTATGTTTCTCTGGGAAATGCATATGCGGATCAAGTCGCAAGATTTTGTGCCTTGAACTGTATATTACTGAGGGATGAATGGAATTCGATAAGTGAACCAGAACTCGAACCAGCTGAAGCATTTGCCTTGAAGGTCGTGGATACAATGGATGAATTAAAGGCATTACAGAATAGCGTCAGGGAGGATGAAAGAGATTCCTGGATTAAGTCACAATGCACAAAGAGACCAGATGAGTTATGGTTTTCAAATGAGGGAAAATTTGTCTTACCAAATAGTCTCTTATCGCAGCTAGCGCGGTTCTATCATGGACAGGCTCACCTAGGGAGAGATGCCATGATAAGATTGTTCAAAACTGATTGGTTTAACCCCAGATTCCGTCAAGCTGCAGAAGCAGTTTGCCATCGATGTGTCATTTGTCAGCAGATGAACCCGGGGAAGGGAACGGTTGTGAACGCGAGCCACATTGGTAGGGCGAGTGGCCCGTTCAGTAGAATGCAGATGGATTTCATTGAGATGCCTGTGCATGGAGGTCTTAAGTATGTGTTGGTGATTGTGTGCATTTTTAGTCACTGGATTGAAGCATACCCCACACGTAGAAATGACAGCCTTACAGTTGCAAAACTATTGTTGAGGGAGTTGATACCACGTTTCGGATTCCCGATCTCTTTAGAATCAGATAGAGGAAGTCACTTCAATAACGAGGTGATAAAGTTACTTTGCGCAGCGCTGAACATTGAGCAAAAACTGCATTGTAGCTATCGCCCAGAAGCCTCAGGACTGGTGGAACAGATGAATGGTACACTGAAATCAAGAATGGCGAAAATATGTGCATCGACAAATTTGAAATGGCCTGACGCATTGCCCTTGGTGTTAATGTCAATGAGAAACACCCCTGACAGAAAGACTGGATTGTCCCCGCACGAAATTCTCATGGGCAGGGCCATGAGACTTCCTGCAGTTCCCGCAAACGCGCTTTTGAATATTACAGATGATATGGTGTTAGACTACTGCAAAGGTCTGGCTGACGTGGTTCGCTCTTTCTCTCACCAGGTGGAAGCGACCACCTTGCCACCGATCCAAGGTCCAGGACACACACTGAAAGCAGGTGACTGGGTCGTGATAAAGAAGCACGTGAGGAAGTCGTGTCTGGAACCCCGTTGGAAAGGCCCTTTCCAAGTGATCCTGACGACAACTACCGCTGTGAAGTGTGCGGGAGTTCCCAACTGGATTCACGCCAGTCATACAAAGAAAGTGTTGTGTCCCACAGATGAGGAAGTTGAAGCGCTGAAACTGCCAGTGCCTGATAAAACAGTGCTGAGCGCTGAGACAGAGCAAAACCGAACTGGAAGTGAACAGGCAGAAACAGGAGAGAGAGAAATATTCTCTGAGGACGAAGCAACCGATTCACTTGGGGAAGACCAAGGAGAAACCTCAGACAGCGACGAAGCAGCTGAAGGTGACAAAGAGCCTGAAGCAGCTGAGGGTAGCAAAGAGCCTGAAGCAGCTGAAGGTGACAAAGAGCCTGAAGCAGCTGAAAGTGATAAAGAGCCTGACGAAAGTAACGGTGACGAAGGGCTCGAAAGAGGTGAAGAAGCAGGAGAGACTGATCAGAGGAGGGCTTTCCCAGAAGCAGACGGTACAGAAAAGGAGAAAGAGAACCTGATTGATTCCCCAGAAGGAGGGGACAAGGCAGAACAGAACGAAACTGTTCAAGCTTCCACAGAAAAGATCGCAGGACCATCAAGTGGACACGGTGCAAAGAGGAGACTAAGTATATCACCAATAAAACTAAGAACTAAAGAAAATTTGAACGACAGTGAAAGGCCAAAAGTGAAAGAGAAAAGAAAGGAAGTGTCTGTCGTGGTACCAACCTCAAGTGAAGGAAAAGACTTGGCCAAAGAGGAAAGTACCAGTGAGGCAGAATCGAAAAGAGAAGCAAAATTGAAAAGGAAAAGGATACCAAACAGGAGATATTCCGGTCCAGAATGGGCATATGCAGTCAATGACGATTGGACTGACGAATTTGTATCTCTAAGCCTCGAGAACGAAGAAGAAGAGATACCAATAGAAAAGAAAAGTTTTATGGACACTGTTGATTGAAAGGGTGATAAATGACATTGCTTGCTATAAACATAACGTGATACAAACAACCAGCTGAGACATTGCTAAACCGGATGAGACACTTGCTGAACTGATAAAAAGACTGAGTTATTGCCGAATTGAGACAAATGCTGCTAACCGATAAGTGACTGGCCTCTTGAAGAAAACTGTGTGAACATTGCGCTCGTTCAGCTTTGTAACTAAAATTTGCTAAATAGTTTCTTTATAGGTGCTTCTAGCTCTCTGATTCTATACAGATCATGGCTACACAAAACAGTAGAGTGAAATATTGTAAATATGCGTGTATAGGCTTGATAATTGCATGTGTACTAATAATAATGGCAATAGTGCTTGCAACGCGTGGTAAGGGTGAGAATGAGAAAATTGATGCTTCTACTTTTGCTCCTGTTACTGTCACTGAACTAACCGCATTGAAAAGATTAGAATTAGATGAGAGACACTTGCTTGATAAGAAGGAACTTTCGTATAATGTTTTCTATCGCCTACTAACAGAATATGTTGAGACTATGGATGCGAAAGATTGTTATGTGTGTACACAGATACCGACATCGGTAAAGGAAGGGGTGACTTATCACCACATGCCTCTTACATATGGGATTACATGTAGTATAGTAACTTCTAGATTTTATGGTCAAACTAACATACAGTATTTTTACTCAAATTATGATGTTACCTTTGCATATGTTCCTATAATAGCGCAGCTAAGCCAGATTGCTAAAGATTGGGATGCAAAAATAATGAGGGAATTTTTCGAGCCAATGCAACCTTTTGAAACGGCTCACGCTCATAGGGAAAACCTTACCTGCTCGCTATCTGCAGTAGAAATAAGCTTTTTAGATCGCACAGATGATAGAAGGGCGCAAATGAATGCGAAATTAGAAAAAGAGCTAAGTAAGAGGACTTCAGTAGATCATTATGATTTTGCTGCAATAAAAACACAAGGGAGAATAGCTTTAGATGCTTGGCATGTAGGGAAATTTTGTATATATCGAGGTGAATCTTATTATGATAACATTTTCGTAGGAGCGAGTGAGTGTAAACATACGTTTATCTTTAAGGCCAAATGGACATTCATGATGAACGGACTTGACCCTGTCATACCAGGTGTATATTACATTTGTGGGTATAATGCCTATTATCGTCTTCCGAAAGGATGGTGGGGGAGATGTTATTTGGGTATAGTATTCCCAAAGGTTTATCAGCTGGATGACCTATCGATGATTCCAAAGACATCTGGATCCCATCGTATCCAGAAAAGAGAGACCGCAGCTGCTGTGGTAGGAGATATATTTGGAGCCATGATTCCTTCATTAGGAGTTGTGCTGAATTCCATCAAAATAAGAAAGTTGTCTACTATAGTGGATAACATGTTGACAAAGTTTTCAGGTGCTATAATCCTGATAGATGCTGAACTTGCAGCGGAAAGAGCTATGACTCTTCAAAATAGGCTTGCCTTAGACATTCTTTTAGCAAAGGATGGCGGCGTTTGCAAAATGCTTGGTGCGCGCCACTGTTGCACGTATATTCCAGACAACAGTGTGAAAATTAAAACTATGCTTGCTAATCTAACAAAAGAGAGTGCAGACTTGAAGGAATTGAAAGAACCAGGAGTGTGGGAGAAGGTTGGAAAGGGAATTGCTGCAGTGGGAAATTGGCTTGGTGGCATTTGGAATGGAATATTGCTAAAAATAATACAGGGAATATTAATAGTACTGATTTGTATCTTTGGAATTTGGGGAATAAAAAGGGGAATAATAATGATTATGGCAAGAATTAAGAGAAGGAAGGAAGAGAAAATGATGAAAAGAATGGCAGAAGAATACAAAGCAAGAACTAGGGGAACTAAAAGGAAAAGAGAACTGACAGAATTTTAATGGAATAAAATTTGTGGGAATAGTTTGTGTGATGACAAGTAGTCATCAGAGGAGGGATTGATGACGCAGAAATGAAGGTTTTACATTTATTAGCGCATAAACGTAGTTTTGAAATAATCATGTGTGACTTTAACCGAACTAATAAAGATTGTACGGGGACAAAATGTGCCCTCAGAGTAGTTTGCCAACATTTACAAGCGTGCTTTATATAACGTGATGTATTAGAAGTGCACTAATCCGACATAATCGTAAACGTGTGCTATGATTTGCTTGTTTGAAATGTTTTAGCTTAGCATAACTTTAGTGGAGGCTTTGGCCTAGTTGCCTGGTCTCACGATTTAGATGCTCGTATTTTTCCAATGTGCTAATAAAACGTGTATTTCTGCTTGAAGCTGTACTTTTCCACTGAGATCGTTCACATGCTTATCTTAAGGTTTCGTGCCAGCCTGGCATTTTCTTCTTCGCTCCAAGGTCAATCTGCAGGTGCGGACAATGGAAGCTCTGAAAGTGAGTTAATTGGTATAAAATGTTGCAACTTACGTAACCGTCTCCAAGGATAATGTATGCTTAAGTAAAAGCTTGAGAACTGTTGTTTTTGATTGGACAATTTGAAGCCAACCTATGAACCCTCCAATGGAAGACCCTACTGGATTTGAACTGTTGTCTATTTAAACCAAGTGCACAAGAAGAAAGTAGCCATTACCCGGACATCATTGACATTGCAGCCATTGCCCGCCATTTTGAGAACCATTATTGAGAGACATCGCCCCTATACCCGCCATTTTGCAGGACATTGGCCATCATGGCCCATCTTGCTGACTTCGTCATTTTGCCGTCTTCTAGAGACTTTTAAGTAATTCTCGCCCTAGAGACTTCAACTTTGGTTTGTCCCTTTGCATGAAGTAGTAGTTTTATCTTGCTGCCGTGAGGCAAATTGCCCCGTCCACCCCTGCCCTTTACCCCGTCCCATGCTGATCGAGAAACGGTACCTGTGAGACGAAGACTTCCTTGAATGCTGATTGAAATTGGTAAATATGAAAGGACATTGTACAATTGCATTGTGTTTCTTTTAGGTAACCAACTGCTGATTTTTGATAAGAGCCCTAGTTAGGAGTTTTTCCAAATTAATGTTGCTAAATTGTTTTTGCATGAAGTCCCACATGCCGATGCTAATTTGAGGTTAGATGAGAATTCCTTTTGTTGCACGATGCAATTTGAGACTTTGTTATGCTGACTAAATGTATGCAATTAGCTCATTACAGATTATAGTTTTAGTGATTTGCATTGCTATTATCGAATGCCTTGTTATTCAAATGCTGCATAGATTGCATCTTTTCCGCCGTTATGGACAGCTATTAATGTTCATTTACGTTTATCATTTGGTGTTGAGACACATCTATATTGTGCTAGCTTTGTTAATATAGGGAAATAAATTCATTAACTTTGAATAAACTGGTGTGGTTATTCATGACCGAAAGGTCATGGTTCGCCGAAATGTATTCTGGATTAATTGTTAAGTGTTATGTTGATCAGGGAATTGCTTATGTTCGTTATTGATTACTGATCTGATTAAATTGATTGATCTCGGGTGAAGAGAGTCCCACTTGGTCAAAAGATTCATCGACCTAAAGAGCGTCCAAAATACAGGTAAATTATTAGTACGGAACGCTCTATCACTCTGAAACTGGGCGGAGTTTTTCCCCCTGTTGGCATGAGCTCGATGTCATTTCACGGGCGCGGTAAGCGAGACGAGAGACTTCTGGTCACTCGCGAGCACAACCAAGATTTTTTACCCACCTGTGAGATTTAGCGCCCGCCAGTGACTTCAGACGCATCTTTTGTGACATAGGCGAGCGCAAGTGAGCTCAATCGACCACAGCTGCAACCTGGCGAAGCTCAAGCAGCTAAAGTATCATCAAAAAGACAACTTTGAGGAAGTGTCCCAGAGACTCCCACTTCCTGTCCCTGTCCGGCAGGTTTCTCCCAGTGCTTTCTCCTGGTCACTTTTCATTTGGATTTCCAGCTGGCAGGATCACTTTTTTTGTCTCCTGGATGTATCGTTGGATTTAAGGACTTTGTTGTATTTGAGATTTCACAAGTAAGTGCAAAAACACTTGCATAAGGATGTTGTACAACTTGCTTGTTTGATAGAGGGCATACACCAGTATTTATCTGGACTCTAATTCAATTTGTTAAATTTATTGTGGTGGGTGGCCTGCATTTTGGGCCTAGTTATAGTTTTCCTTGTAATTTCTTTTCTATAAAGGAAAAATGTTTTCCAATTCAATACATTTTCTCCATGTTTTGTTTTGTAAATTTTAAATATTCATTTAACTCACTGTGTTAATGTTAAGTGGCCTAGTTTGCTAATGGAATGGACCTTCCTGCTGTATGCCCAGTGCTAGTCATGGGTGCATGATGAAACAAATGTTTGTGCTATCTGTTGAACTGAAACACCAAGGATGCATTGGCTTAAACTTAACAAAATGTTGTTAGGTGATATTTCAATTTTTTTTTTCTGCAAACAGTGTATGGTGGGTTAATACTTGATGCCTTTGTAGGATGTGTTTTGTTGTTTTAACATTTTTAGCCCCTTTAATTTTCGTTTTTTGGAATTACTGACTTAATGCTGTTTTTTCCTCCTGTACCAATGCCTTCTTTGTCTGGCCAGTGTGTGAGAGTGTTTGTCATAGGCCACCATTTGCCTTTGTTCCCCATGCTATGTGGCCAGGGGCCCTTTTTGTACAATCAATTATAGTTTTCTATTCATCCTGCTTGTTGTTTGACCATGTGGCTGGTGACCATTTTGTGTAGGCAGCCAGTAGGTCTACATGTGTTCTTCTTTGTTGTGGTGGCCATGCCTGCTTGCAGGTTGTTGTTTGACTGTGTGGCTGGTGGTAATTTTGTGTAGGGAGCCAGTGTGATTTTAGGCCTGCATGCGTTCTTCTTTGTTGAGGTGGCCATGCCTCCTTGCTGGTTGTTGTTTGACCATTTGGCTGTCAGCCATTTTTTGTAGGCAGCCAGCGCGCTTTTAGGCCTGCATGTGTTCCTTTTTGCTGTGGTGGCCATGCCTCCTTGCTGGTTGTTTGACCATGTAGCTGGCGGCCATTTTGTGTGTTATGCTTGAGGCCTAGTAGGTCAATGCTTATTACTAAATGTGCTGTATGAACAGTGTTTTACATTGTATTATACACTTTTTTTGCATTTTTCACCGGCACCACTCCTTGCCTCCCAAATCCCTGTGGTCTTTCCTGGTAGTCCCCTTCCTCTAGTACATCAGCAAATGAATTGTACTTTTTAACAATGTATGCTTTTTTCTAAATATTTTATTGAATCATAATAATAATATTTATAATACTAATAATAATAATAATAATAGTAATAATAATAATACTTAACTGGTTTTCTTTCTGTGTGTTTTGTGTGTTTACATAAAGGGGGAGTGGCCCCTTAGGCAAGGGCCTCTCCCCAGGGGCACAATTAATTTTTAGGCCTTTTCTCTCCTGCATGGGGGCTGATCGGCCTATTTTAATTAGAACCACTAGACACCAGGCATCATTTTTTTTTCTTGCATGTGGGGAGCGACCCCTTAGGCAAGGGTCACTCCCCTGGGGGCAAATAGTTTTTTGGCCATTTCATTTTTTTTAGTCCAATCTGCCCCCAGGGGGATAGAAACCACTAGACACCAGTGATTTTTTTGTTTTAAGTCAGTTTCACACAAGGGGAACGACCCCTTAGGCAAGGGTTGCTCCCCTGGAGGGGGGCACATTTATTTTAGGCCATTTCTGCCTCCTTGTGAGGAGATCGGCCTATTTTAATTTGGCCGATCTGCCCCCAAGGGGGGCATAAACCACTAGACACAAGGGATTTTTTTTTTAACAGATAGGGCACGACCCCTAGGCAAGGATCGCTCCCCTTGGGGGCAATTTTATTTTAGGTAATTTCTGCCCCCAACGGTGGCAGAAACCAGTAGGCACCAGGGATTTTCATTTTTTTTATTTTTTACAGATGGGGAGCGAACCCTTAGGCAAGGGTGGCTCCCTTGTGGGCAAATTTATTTTAGGACATTTCTGCCCCCCTTGGGGCAGATCGTCCTATTTCTATTAGGTCGATCTTCCCCCGGGGGGTCAGAAACCACTTAGGCACCAGGGATTGGTGTGTGTGTGTGTTTTGTTTGGGAGGGCAGCCCATCGGGCAAGGGTCCCTCCTCATGGGGGCACATTACTGTTGGACATTTATGCCCCCCCCAGGGCAATTACCCCTGATCCACTCCCCAGGGGGTCAGAAAGCCTACTAGATGCCAGGGAATTTAAAAAAACATAAAAAATAGTGGGGTGGTGGCTACCAACCAGTACGGGCATGGTTTCGCCCCCACCCCAACTGAAGGGGGTAACAGCCTTTCAGCACTCCCCCTGCACACTAAAACATCTTATCTCAAGGCAAGCAAGAAGATATTTGATTATTTGAGGTTTTGGTTTTGCATTTGGGCCATGAGAGCTTGTCTAACTCTCAAAATTGTCCCACTTGGAATGGTGAGGGCTGCACTTTTTGGACTTTTGGACGCTGCCATGTAGAAAAATCTATGAGACCTAGACATATCTGAAAACTAAACATCTGGGTGAGTCCAGATCGGTGTGCTTCACATGCACCCCACACCATTTTCTTACCCACAATGCCCTGCAAACCTCCAACTTTGCTTGAAATCACACATTTTCTCCACATTTTTGTGATGGAAACTTCCGGAATATGCAGGAATCCACAAACTTCTTACCACCCAGCACTGTTGCATCTGTACCGATAAAAATTCTGCCCCACTTGTCAGCCTAAAAATGTTTTTTTTCAAACTTCCCTTTTGGACCTGCTTTGGTTCTCCCTCATTTTTTACATGTTTTTGGCACTTCCCTGTCACAGGCACTTGGCCAACCCGCAGAAGTGAGGTATCATTTTTACCGGACGACTGAGGGGAACATTGGGTGGTAGGAAATGTGTGCTGGTGCATTGATCCCACACAGAAATGTGGAAAAAATATGATTTTTAGCTAAAGTTGAGGTTTGCTGAGGATTCTGGGTAATCACACCTCCCTGTACTCCCTTGGGTGTCTAGTTTTCAGAAATGTTTGGGTTTGGTAGGTTTTCCTAGATGCCTGCTGAGCCCAGGACCAAAAACGCAGGTGCTCCCACAAAAACAGGTAGTTTTGTATGTGATCATTTTGATGTGTCCATATAGTGTATTGGGGCATTTCCTGTTGAGGGCACAAGGCCTACCCACACAAGTGAGGTACCATTTCTATCGAGAGACCTGGGGGAACGCTGAGTAGAAGGAAGTTTGTGGCTCCCCTTAGATTTTAGAACTTTGCAGCACCGAAATTTGAGGAAAAAGGTTTTTTTTGCCAAATTTTGAGGTTTGCTAAGGATTCTGGGTGACAGAACCTGGTGAGAGTGCCACAAGTTACTGCATCCTGGGTGTCTAGTTTTCAGAAATGTCCAGGTTTGCTAGGTTTTCCTAAGTGCCGGATGAGCTAGAGGCCAAAATCCACAGCTAGGCACTTCGTAAAAAACAGGTCAGTTTTCTTTGGGAAATGTGATGTGTCTGTGTTGTGTTTTGGGGCATTTACCGTCATGGGCAGTAGGCCTAAACACTCAAGTGAAGTACAGTTTTTATCGGGAGACTTGGGGGAATGCTGGGTGGACAAACATTAGTGGCTCCGCTGAGATTTCAGAGCTTTCTATCACTGAAATGTGAGGAAAAAGTGTTTTTTTGAACAATTTTGCGGTTTACAAAGGATTCTAGGTAACAGAACCTGGTGAGAGTGCCACAAGTTACCCCATCCTGGGTTCCCCAAGGTGTCTAGTTTTAAAAAATGCACAGATTTGGTAGGTTTTCCAAGGTGGGGCTGCGCTAGAGTCCAAAATCCACAGCTAGGCACTTTCCAAAAAAACACGTCAGATTTCCATGTAAAAATGTGATGTGTCCATGTTGCGTTTCTTGTCGCGGGCATAAGGCCTACCCACACAAGTGAGGTACCATTTTTATCAGGAGACGTGGAGGAACCCAGAATGGCAGAACAAGTGTTATTGCTCCTTGTCTTTCTCTACATTTTTTTCTTCCAAATATAAGACAGTGTGCAAAAAAGACGTTTATTTGAGAAATGCCCTGTAATTCACATGTTAGTATGGGGACCTCAGAATTCAGAGATGTGCAAATAACCACTGCTTCTCAACACCTTATCTTATTCCCATTTTGGAAATACAAAAGTTTCCTTGATACCTATTTTTCACTCTTTATCTTTCACCAAATGAATTGCTGTATACCCGATATACAATGAAAACCCATTGCAAGGTGCAGTTCTTTTATTGGCTCCGGGCACCTAGAGCTCTTGATGAACCTACAAGCCCTATGTATCCCCGCAACCAGAAGAGTCCAGCAGATGTAACGGTATATTGCTTTTGAAAATCTGACATTGCAGGAAAAAGTTACAGAGTAAAACATGGAGAAAAATGTCTGTTTTTTTCACCTCAATTAAAATATTTTTTTATTTCAGCTGTTATTTTCTGTACGTAAACCTTGTAGGAACTACACAAATGACCCCTTGCTGAATTCAAAATTTTGTCTACTTTTCAGAAATGTTTAGCTGTCTGGGATACAGCATTGGTTGCACAACCATTTCTGTCACTAACTGGAAGGAGGCTAAAAGCACAAGAAATAGTAAAAATGGGGTATGTCCCAGTAATATGCCAAAATTATGTTGAAAATGTGGTTTTCTGATTCAGGTCTGCCTCTTCCTGAAAGCTGGGAATATGGTGAGTTTTAGCACAGCAAACCTGTTGTTGATGCTATTTTCAGGAAAAAAAACACAAGCCTTCTCCTGCAGCCCTTTTTTCCCCATTCTTTTTTAAGAAAACTACATTTTTGCTGTATTTTGGCTAATTTCTTGGTCTCCTCCAGGGAGACCCACAAACTCTGGGTACCTCTAGAATCCCAAGGATTTTGGAGAAAAAGGACACAAATTTGATGTGGGTAGCTTATGTTGACAAAAAGTTATAAGGGCCTAAGTGCGAACTGCCCCCAAATAGCCAAAAAAAAGGCTTGGCACAGGAGGCGAAAAGGCCTGGCAGCAAAGGGGTTAATAATTATATTTTTAAATGTTTTCTTCTTGATTTTAGGATGTTTGAAAAAAAAAAAAAATGTTTATGTCTTTTTTTATTTTCATTTTTTCCCCATTTTCCTCATTAGCCCCATGTCTGCCATAGGTGTACAGCTTCTCTACATTACATTATTCAAGGATTATTCCATTTGTTACAAGCACCTCCCTGAGTGCCACATGCCAGCTTGATGCACATAAAGCTGACAGTTACATGCAATCTGGTAGGTGTTGCTTTTTCTTATCCTTCCAGAGTGTTCATGATAATGAAAGTTATTGTTGGTGTGGATTTACGAATGGATATACTGCATTGTTCCATAATTATTTATCATTTAAGTAACTACTAAATGATAATTGTTTCTACTACTAATGCAACTGCAACAGTGCCACGTTTCACTGATATCCTTCTTGCATGTTTGCTTTTAGGTGCATGAAGAGAAGGAGACATCACCCACAGTTCTGCCAGACAGAAGGCCTGTGCACAATGTGACATGTGACCACACTCACGGCCACACACACATCTCTTCAGCTTGTGAAGCTAAGTGCTACTGCCAACTGACAGCTTCAAGATGGCACCAAAGAAAGGTGCTACCAAGAAAGTGGCCAGTTATAAGAAGGAGCTTCCCACAACTGGTATGTCACCCCAGAATTTTGCCCAGCAAAAAATGTGTGACTGCCGCACCGGTCTCTGGGGAGTAAGCTGGGAGTAGCGCTCCTGCATTAGCAGCTCCACTCCTGATTAGGCCCAGACCCATGTCTTGCACATAGACAACCTCTCTAATCGCAGCAATGCCGACGAGCAGTGACGTTGAATTGGACTTATCTCTTTTTCAAAGTAGTAACCAGTCATTGCTGGAACCTCAGGCCAGTGGACGAGATAGCTGCAGCCAGCAATAGCAATTCCTCCTGAAGTAGGAGCACATCAGTATGTTGAGCTTCATGCTGAGGAAGCAGAAGAAGCCCCTCTTTCACAAGATCCACTGTCTTCCACATCTTTTCTTGAAGCCCCTCTTCTGATGATCAAGACTCCACTTGGATACCATCTCAGTCTGAAACATTCCAAGAGAGGCAAGGCGTGAAAAGGAAGGTTCCTGAAAGCCTTAGCATTATGTATGAAGAAGAGGAGGATGACGCGTCTGACGATGAGCCAGTCATCATGGATGTTAGCCCAGCCCCAGTGGAGTCCGACATTGCCCCATCTTCTTAACCTGCTCCGAGGGATGTGGCACAGATACCACCACCTCCACCAGCTTCCATATTTACAAGGCCCCAGCTTCGACCTACATCCACAGCCACCTCAGTAGAATTAGGCACTACAGAGAGGCAAGCATCATCAAAACAATACTCATCTACCGCCACTTCTTCAGACATTGACAGTGGCACCAGTGTTAGAAAGTTGACCTCCCCAGTTTGGGACATCTTTACAGTTAGTGAAAAGGAGCCAAACATTGCCATATGCTCCATTTACTGGCCAAGTGTTAGTCAGGCTAAGCTTGGTACAAGCTATGGAACCAGAGGCCAAACAACCCATTTGAGAAAGCACCACGCAACCTGCTGGGAGGCGCACCTTAATGGCCAAAGGCCTACATGTGGTGTTGTTGAAGGTGTTGAAAGCAGGGAATCTGATCCGATCATGGTGGAAGGTGAAGGTGAAGAATAGGGTGACATTTTTGTTATACAAATCAGCCCTGTCCCCAGCAGTGCAGTAGTATTGTCACCCACATCAGCAACATCACAATGACACAGGAAGACTCAGAGTCAGGTCAAAACACCAAGGCACGCACATACAACGGCTGCCCCCCTGAGACGCACATTGAGCCTATCACCACCTTCTGCTTTGAAGTTGCCTGCATCAGTAACACCAGTAAAGAAAAAAATCCAGGCTACTATTACTGCCATGTTAAGGCAGGAGGGGCAGTACGAACGCAACCATCCAACACTGTGTAAGTACAATGGGAAGCTGGCTAAAATGTTAACATTGGACCTCCTCCCTTTTTCTGTGTGGAAGCAGTGGGTCTTCTAGAGTTTGTGGTAGCCATCTGCCCGAAATGGAAGTTTCCCAGCCAGCCCTATTTTGCCAGAATTGCTGTCCCAGTGCTACATCACGATGTGCTGGAATTGGTTAGACAAGCTTTGAAGCAGAGTACTGTCCGCACAATCCACCTGACGACAGACATGTGGACCAGTTGCCAAGCCACTAATTACATGTGCATCACTGCACACTGGATCTCTTTTGTGGGGGTTAAAGAAATTATATCTGCAGGTGTTGACACTGCTGACATTTTTAATTGTGCTCCAAAGCATGCAACGGTAGCTATGTTCTCCATGGAGAAATCCCATACATTTGCAAACATCTTGGATGACTTTAACAACAAGGTCTTTGAATGGCAGCACCCCAGAATGCTTAACATTGGATTTGTTGCCACAGACAAAAGGCAGTAATATAGTTAAGGCCATGTCAGATGGTGGCTATTTCAGGGTCCTGTGTTTGGCACACTGCATAAACATCATTGTACAGGACTCTCTCAAAAAAGAACACTGAGTCAGCAACTTACTGCCCACATGCAGAAGAATCTGCACTCATTTTAGCCATTCTTTTAAAGCCCTCAAGCTGTTGAGGATTATCCAGTGTGATAATAGAATGCCATTTGAATCCCTCATACAGGAGGTGCCAACACTTTGGCATTCAACCTATTGCATGTTGCAACATCTGTTTGAGTAGTACAGACCAAACAATGAATATGTTATGCAAAGAGGTGATGTAACTGTGAAAGGCATGATCATTGAGATGGACCAATGGGGCCTGGTCAAGTGCCTGACAGAGATGCTGCTTCCTTTTGAAATTTTCACATGGGAAGTCAGCAAGGAAGACTGTACTATGGGCCAGGCTATCCCATTGGTGCATATGCTGCAGAAACAGCTAACGGAGGTGTCTGAAATGTACAGAAGTGTGGATAAAAAAACAGGTGTGAAGGAGTTGGCAGAGAGCTTAGGCCCTCATTACAACCCTGGCGGTCGGTGTTAAAGGGGCGGTAATACCGCCAAGAGGCCGGCGGTAAAAAAAATGGGATCACGACCACAGCGGAAGCCGGCAACACATACAGCCACTTTAACACTCTGACCGCCACGGAGGTAGCAACAAACACCATGGTGGTAACTGGCAACAGACAGGTGGAGATCAATGTACCGCCCACCCTATCACAACCCGCCCATCCGCCAGACTTTTCCGGGGTGGTACCAACACCATCAAAAGCATGGTGGAAATAGTACCCAGAAGGGAAACCACTCACCTCTCGACACTCAACGAAGAACCAGGACGCCATGGAGCCCGAGCTGCAGGTCCTGCCCATGCTGGTCTACCTCCTCATCTACCAGGAGTACGAATGGTGGCGGCGACGACCACGGTGAGTACTGCACCTGGAACACAGGGGAGGGGCGCAGGAAAAAGCCACAGTCTCTCTAGTGGGTGGTTTGCCCACTGCTTGGCCCTGGGGAGTGCAAAGCCACAGTCTCTCAAGTGGGTGGTTTGCTTGGTCCAAGGATAGGGTGAATGGATGGCTTCTTCCATTGGTTCTGGAGGGGGCTTTGTGCCCAGCGTGCTTCATTCTGCCAAGGATAGGGTGAGAGGATGCCGTCTTCCACTGGTTCTGGAGGGGGCCTTGTGCCCAGTGTGCTTCATCCTGCCAAGGATAGGGTGAGTGGATGTATATTTGCACTGGCTCTGGAGGGGGCTTTGTGCCCAGTGATGTAACACTTGGGGTGTGGTAGTTCACAGTCCCTCACCTGGGTGTCTAAGGCACGAGATTTGTAAGGAACAGGTTGCATGATAGTCCATGGAAGCAGGGCTGGACTCCATGCGGCGGCGGCTATGGCTTCAAACTGGTGGTAGTGCCGGTGCTGGTGGGGTACTGCCAGTGGTGGAGGGAGGCACCAGCCCTTCTCCTGCAGCCTCGGACGGCTGCCCACTGGGGCTGCTGCTGCTGGTAATGGTGCTACTGTCAGCGGTGCAGGTGGCGGTGCTTGCGGCAGTGCCTGCGGCAGTGCTAGCGGCGTTGCAGCTGGCGATGCTGGCCGCGGTGCAGGTGCCGGTGCTGCTAGAGGTGGAGGGAGCCTCCAGCCCTTCATCTGCAGCCTCGGACGGCTGCCCACTTGGGCTGCTGCTGCTGACAGTAGAGTTGCTTGCGGCTGTGCAGGTGGCGGTGCTTGTGGCGCTGCTAGCAGCAGGGCTGCTGGCGGTGCTGGCCGCGGTGCAGGTGGCGGTGCTGGCGGTTGTGCTGGAAGCCACCAGGCCTTCACCTGCAGCCTCGGACAGCTGAAGTGCCTTGCCTGGTTTTTTGCGCCCCTTCTTCACCTTGGCAGAGGTGGTGTGACCTTGGGTCTGGCAGCTGGAGTCTTTGAGGTGGCCTTGCTGGGTGGTTGTGGCTCCTTCCTGGATGCTGTCCCCCTCTTCACCTTGCCAGGTGGTGGAATGGTTTTGGCCTTGGCAGGGGTTGGTGGCACACTGGCTGGACTCACGGGTGCCCCTTTTGAGCCTCTGATAGCTGCAAGAACCACAGCAGACGTGGACTTGGTGGCTGAAGTGCTGGGCTGCTTTCTGGCCATCCTGGCCCAAGGGGAAGGATGGGGGGATGGGTAGGGAAGAGGTCAATGTTTGCCAGGAAAAGCTTTTTAGGGACACTGGGGCGGGAAGAGGGAGAAGGTCTGGGAGTGGAGGAAGAGGGAGTGGTTGTAGGAGGTGTCTGTCTGCTGAGCTTGGGTGCAAGTGCAAGTGCATGGGCTGGATGCTGTTGTGAGGTGGATGGCTGTTGGGTGGGTGGGGGCTTGTGTTTGTGTACTTTGGGAGGAGGGGTCACAAACACAGTGGGAGAGGACACAGGGGATGTGTGCATGGATGTGGTGACCGCCAGTGAGGGGTGTGTAGTGATGGGCATGCTGGAGGTAGTGGATGAGGATGTAGTGCATGCAGGTGTGAGTGGAGACGCTACTGGGAGGGAGGTGGATGACGAGGAGGAGGGGGACACAGTGGAGGCAGTGGGTATTGGTGTGTCTGCATGGGGATGGTGCTTGTGTGAGTGCCTGTGAGACGAAGTGTGGTGCTTGTGGTTGCCCGAGCCAATTTTGTGTGTTGATTTGGGTGAATGCTGGTCTGAAGGTGTGCTCCCCTGGGGTTGAGGGGATTGGGACTGGGTAGAGGAAGTTGGAGGGGGGAGGCTAGAGACAGGGACAATGGCTGCCATCAGGGAGGAGGCCAGAGCCTGAAAGGCTCTCTGTTGGGCTGCCACACCAGAGTGAATGCCCTCCAGGTATGCATTTGTTTGTTTCAAATGCCTCTCGACACCCTGAATGGCATTCAGAATGGTTGACTGCCCAACAGTGAGGGATCTCAGGAGGTCAATAGCCTCCTCACTGAGGGCAGCAGGGCTGACTGGGGCAGGGTCTGAGGTGCCTGGGGTGAAGGAGATGCCCACTCTCCTGGGTGAGCGGGCACGGGAAACACACTGAGGGGCTGCTGGGAGGGCGGTGATGGTAAGGGGGATGGCAGCTGTACCTGTTGTTGGGGTGGGCACAGAGGTGTCCACAACCGCCAGGTAGCTTCCATCAGAGGAGGGGTCACTGTCTGTGGTGGCCCCTCCAGTCCCTGTCGTGGTGCTCCCCTCGCCCTCCTTCCCACTGGTGCCCTGACCATCAGTGGATTCGGCCTCCAGGCCAATGTGGGATGCAGCTCCCTCCGTTGCTGGTGCCTCTGCTCCTCCACCAAATGATGCTAATGCACACAAGGACAGGATGACAAAACAAAAAGGGGGGAAGAGACAAAGGAAACACTTGGTCAGTGGCTGCGCCAACACCACCGTTGGCGTACACAGCACCCTCACACACAGTGAACAGCCCTACGCACTATGTAGTGCACTACCAGTTACAATGCTAGTCACCAGGGCATGGGGAGGGACACATACCGCCAACTACAGCATACCTAGGACCCACACAGCCCTGCCCAGTAGTGGATGCCTACTAGCTAGGTAGGAAGAATAACACATCTGAACCCTGAACAACATGGGACCTACTCTGCGATGTCAGGCCTGGCCTAGGGGCACCCACAGACACACATCCCCCACCCGGATACCACCCTGCCATGCGTAAGTTGCAATGATGGGCACTGTACTCACCCCCTTGTGGCTGCTGTAATGCCCTCAAGCACCCATCCAGCTCCGGATAGGCCACCGCCAGTATGCTGGCCATCAAGGGGGTCAGGGTTGGATGGGCACCCCTTTCTCGTTGGGAGGCCATCCCCAGCTGGGCCTCCGCCGTCTTCCTTGCCCAGCGTCTCAGGTCCTCACACTGTTTGCGGCAGTGGGTGCTTCGTCTGCCGTAGACCCCCAGAGTCCACACGTCCTTGGTTATGGCAAGCCACATACCCTTTTTCTGATGGGCGCTGACCTGCAGAAAAATACACATAGAAAAAAGTATCAGTCAGACCGTCCGGCCTGTTACACTCATGTCCGTCCCACCATAGCCCTCCCATCCCCATTTGCACAGACATGGCCTAGCACACAATCTGCACGTCGCCCAGGGGACATCCACCAACCCCCACCTACATGAGGCTTTCACACACACCACTCCATGCATTCATACCCCATGCATCGTGCTCACAGTGTACTCACTTGTTGGTCTGGAGGCCCATACAGCAGTCAGCACTGGGGCAGGACACCATCCACCAGTTGCTCCAACTCCACCGGGGTGAAGGCAGGGGCCCTTTCCCCAGTCACACAAGCCATGGTAGGTTCCAGACACAGGTCTCAGCAGCACATGCAGTGTAGGTTCTCTCCTGTTGAAGGTCAGGTAGCAAGTGAGTGAACAGATAGAAAATGGCGGTGACATCCACGGGTGTGCATACCGTCACCACAAGCGTACTTCACCATTGGCCACAGTGCCACATATGGGCTAATATTATCCAATGAGGGGTTGCACGGCCGCCTCCTGCAACGGCACACAACGTCAGCAGAATTATCTCACTTCCACCTGTCCATCCACACAGGACAGGCGAATGCCATTTCAGGGGTGGGGGGGCAGGCCCTGGATTACAACTGCATCACAGTTCACAATTGTACAATCTGGACAAATGCCACATACACATTTAAAAATAACATCATGCATTGTACTGTTGTGGCTCCAATGTACAGTTTATGACCGGCTCCTCACTCTTTTGCCCCCTAGATTGTAACCGCTGTGGATGACTAGGAGATGGAGACATACCCTCGTGTACATACCCCTGGTAGACTTGGCAACAATGGAGGACAGGCACATTATCCTCACCTACAGACTTGACAGGGCCACAATCACGGAGCTGTGTGCCCAACCGGAGCCTGACCTGATATCTGCTATCTGTCAACCCACTGGGATCCCCCCTCTTGTGCAAGTCCTATCTGTGCTCCATTTCCTGGCAACTAGTTCTTTCCAAGTGACAGTGGGCTTTGCAGCAGGAATTTCACAGCCAATGTTCTCAATAATGCACATTTGCAGCTAAATTGTTTTCCCCCAAGTGGATGATTTGGCCACAGTGAAGGCTGACTTCTATGCAATGGGACATATCCCCAACATAATTGGGGTGATTGATGGAACACATATTGCATTTGTCCCCCCTCGGCAAAATGAACAGGTCTACAGAAATTGAAAGAGTTTCAATTCAATGAATGTCCAGATGGTGTGCCTGGCGGACCAGTGCATCTCCCACATCAATGCAAAGTATCCTGGGTCTGTGCATGATGCGTTTATCCTGAGGAATAGCAGCATCTCAAATGTGATGGGCCAACTACAGAAGCACTGTGTGTGGCTAATAGGTGAACCCTGGTTCCCACCCAGTGGATGTTGGTGTATGGGTATGATGTGGGCCATAAGGGATAGTGTGTGGCTAAATGTTGTCCCTTGATATTTGCAGGTGACTCTGGTTACCCCAACCTATCATGGCTCCTGACCCCTGTGAGGAATCCCAAGACAAAGGCAGAGGAACGTTACAATGAGGCACATGGGTGAACAAGAAGGATCATTGAACGTACCTTTGGCCTCCTGAAGGCCAGGTTTCGGTGCCTCCATCTAACAAGTGGAGCCCTTTGCTATTCACTCAAGAAGGTCTGCCAGATAATCGTTGCATGCTGCATGTTGCATAACCTTGCCTTGAGACGCCGTGTACCTTTTCCGCAGGAGGAGAAGGCTGGAAATGCCCGTGTGGCAGCAATGGACCCTGTGGACAGTGAAGATGAGGAGGCAGAGGATGAGGACATTAGAACTGCAGTGATTCGACAATATTTCCAATGACACATAGGTAGGAGAGTAGTACTTCACATTTCATTGTCATTTTATTGTTTGAGATTGTCACTGGCAGGCTGTGATTTCCTACTTCTATGCCCACTTACTGTACCATTTGGTAACTCTTTGTGCCGATGTTGGTGCCCCACTATCGTTCCTGGTGTGTTCACTGCAGCCAACTGCAGTTCTATCCCATGCGCACATTACTGTGCAGTTGAATAGCAATGTATGAAACTTGTTAAACAAATATATACTGAAATCATTAGACATACTCCATACTAGTATTTTTTCAAAGTGTGTTTATTGCAGTGCTAAGAAGAAAAGGGGATAGTGCAATGGGCTGGGGTGATGATGGAGAAAAGTCCAGGGTATAGTTCCCGTCTATTTGTAGCACAGGTGCATAGTCCAAGGGGGCATAGGAAGGGGAGCAATGGCAGTTCAAGGTGGACAGGGTGACAGAGTGGGACACAAGGGTGACAGTCAGGAGATTCTTATTTCCTAGTGTGGGTCTTGGCAATAGTCTCTGGCTTCTGCCTGGATCGCAGGGAATTTTTGTGGGGTGATTCTCCTTCTGCAGGGGAGGGGTGCTGGTGGCCGATTGGTCCTGTGGCGGGGCCTCCTGTCCACTAGCAGCAGCAGAGGTGGAAGGTTGTTCATTTGTCTGGCTAGTGGCAGGGGCCCGCTGTTGTGAGGCTGCCTCCCTCATAATGTTGGCCATGTCTGCCAGCACCCCTTCAATGGAGGCCAGGGTGGTGTTAATGGCCTGCAAGTCCTCCCTGATCCCCTGGTACTGTCCCTCCAGCAGCCACCTGTTCTCCTGCACGTTGGCCAGGATCTGGCCCAGCGTATCCTGGGAGTGTTGGTATGCTTCCAGAATCTCAGTGAGTGCCTCCTGGAGAGTCGGTTCCCTGGGCCTGTCCTCCCCCTGGTGCACAGAGGCCTCCCAGCTTCTCTGCTGTCCTGTGCCTCTGTCCCCAGAACTGTGTGCCCACTGCCACGGACCCCGGGTCCCTGATTGTCTTGGGTATAGGGGGTGCGCTGAGGTTCCTGTAGTGGTGGACACACTGCTGATTGATGTGTCCTGGGGACCGAGTTGTGGGTACGCTGGGTGGGTGCTGTGGTGGTGTTTCTTGATGGGGGAGGCTCTGTGGTGGCGTGTCACTGTGGCTGAGTTACCGACTGTCTGGAGGTCCCTGATGGGCCCAGATCCAAGCGAGCCTAGTCACTGTCATCACTGTGGGCCTCTTCTGTTGGGGGACTGGCTAGTGCTGGCACCTCTTCTCCTGTGACATTGGCTCGGATACCTGTGTTGATGTCAATGCAGTGTTATTGTTTCTGTGTGTGACATTTTGTTCATGGGTGGGTTGCCCTCTTAGGTTGTATTTGCCCTGGCAGCTTTAACTTGTCTGCGTTGGTATGTGGTGGGCTAGCTGATTCTCTCCAGTGTGCATGCTTTAGTGACAGGTGTCCATACAGGTCTGTGAGTGGTGTCCATACATTGGTGGTGCATGCAGGGCTTAGCATTGGGATAAGTGAGATGTGATGGTAAGGTGTGTGGGAAGTGGTGGAGTGATGGGAGTGAGGGTGAGGGTGGGGGTATGTGATGGCATGCAGGTGGGGGGTGATAATAATATAGAGTTGACTTACCAGAGTCCAGTCCTCCTGCTACTCCTGCAAGGCCCTCTGGATGCATGATTGCCAAGACTTGCTCCTCCCATGTTGTTAGTTGTGGGGGAGGAGGTGGGGGTCCATCGCCAGTCCTCTGTACAGCGAGTTGGTGTCTTGCTGCAATGGAATGCACCTTCCCCCGTAGGTCGTTCTACCTCTTCCTGATGTCGTCCCTTGTTCTGGCGTGCTGTCCCACGGCATTGACCCTGTCCATGATCCTCCACCATAGCTCCATCTTCCTAGCAATGGATATTTGCTGCACCCATGCTCCAAATAGCTGTGGCTCAACCCAGATGATTTCCTCCACCATGACCCTTAGCTCCTCCTCAGAGAACCTGGGGTGTTGTTGTGGTGCCATGGGTGTTGTGTGAGTAGTGTGGGTGAGTGTGTATAGGGTGATGTGTTGGGGTGTGTGTTGTAAGGTGCGTGGGTGGTATACAGGTGATGGTGGTATGTGGCTCTGGTTGTGTGAGTGGTCTTGCTGTCTCTATCTGGTAGCAATTATTTGTAGTGGTAAAGGGTTGTGGGTAATGTGAGTGTGTGTTTTATAGTGGTGTGGGTGTGGTGTGTGTATGGGTGTCAGGTGTGTGTTATTTAAATTGTCCAATGTGGTGTTGTTTTGTTTGAGTGAGTGTATTCTGAGCGTGGCGGTATGTACCGCCAATGGGTTACTGCCATTGAATGTCCACTGTGGTGATTCGTGGGTCATAATGTGGTGGGCGTAGTTCCGTTGGCATAATGTTGTGGGTTTTGATACTGCCAGTTTATCAATGACCTTTGGTGTGGCAGACATGTGTCTGCGGCTGAATAGTGACGGATTGGTGTGTGTGTGTCATAATAAGGTGAATGGATATCCGTCATGGCGGTGGTGTGATGGCGGCAGTCGGCATGGCGGTAAGTGGGAATTACCGCCACTGTCATAATGAGGGCCATTGTGTCATCCAAACATTACATCTGTGTCACAATTCTTGATCCATGGCAGAAAGGATTACTGGCCACTTTCTTTACTTTTTCAGAACGTGATGTTTCAACCTACATGCCAGCAACCTAGGAAAAGAACGGCTGGGAATTAGAGGCCCACTCACGGGCAGAGGTTCTGGGGCGCAGCCTACAACTTCTGTAGAGCCTTTGGTCAGTGCTCTTGGCCCACCGCAGCCAAAACCAACACCAGCAGCACCAACAGGAGCAGGAGCATCAGCCCTAAAATCTGCATATGATTGGTTTCTAAAGGTAGGGCTTAAGTCCACTGCAGAGGTGAAAGCAAAAGAGGTCGAGCACGGTGGAGAACAATGACTATTGAGAGGATGGTCCAGGCCATGGTCCAGGCCTAACTGGATGACCCAACGGAGGTATATCTGAATCAAAACCCATTGGTGCATTGGTATGGAAAGAGGCACCAATGGCCAATGCTCAGCAGGCTGTCAATAAAGGATCTGATCTGGCCTGTAACCAGTGTATCCACTGAGCTTGTGTTCAGTGCAGCTGGTGCGGTTGTCACAGTGAGAAGGACCAGTCTCTTGCCATAAAACATCGAGAGGTTGACCATGATCCAAATGAATCAGTACTTTATACCCCGAAATTACAGCATACCTGAAATACAGGTGGATGAGGGGGATTGGTCAGAATCAGGTCATGATAGTATGTTAGCTGACCAACTTTTGGGTGAACCACCTGAGTTTGAGGACGAATCATGACAGTTGCAAGTTTGATCATCCTGAGACATGCAGCCACTTGTCTGTGATTGTTGGTTGTTTTAATTGCTCTCACTTAATTGATCACACATCAGTCATAAAATGAAATTATTGCAATGGACTTTACTCTTGCTCTGCCACCTATGAGTCTTCTTGGTACACTACTCCTCCTCATGAACCTTACCTTCCATTCAATTCTTCTTGATTCTACAATATCATGATCTGTTTACAATCTGCAGACCTTCTCTTCTCCTGTACTATAATAATCATGCTCCCCTTATCGGACTGTTTCAGGCAGGGACCCAAGAATATTGACAGGGCAATGCAAGAAGAATGCAGATGCACGACCCAATTTTGCAATACAGAGTACCATCATTTTCCTTTCAATAATCTTTTTTTAGAACTCTGTGTTCTAGCTTCACCCCAACATTAATTATATTTGCTATTTTGCAAATGTAGGTGACCAAGCATTTTTGATATAACAACTTAAGTTTCACTGGGGCTGATGGAATGTAAGGTTAACTGTGTCATACATACTCATTTTTTCTATTCCTCCCACAACAGGCTGCTGACAATTTCCCAGATGAATATTGTGTTTGTGTACTGTTTGTCTTTTTGTCACACCTTTCCCAAAATCCCTTTCCCATCAATTTATCAAATCCCTAACCCTCTTCTCCTGGGTTGTGTGTTTTTTGAGGTGTTACTTAATAATTTACACCATTGAGTAAGCACACAGTTAGTGGGGTGGGTGTAGTGTAAGCAACACCAACTCAGTGTGCTGGATATTCATTTGAATTCACCTAAGTGGAGTGGGTCCTTGCTTCCAATGCCTTCACTGCTAGTGCCCTAGCATGCTACTACTACACCACCATAGTACCACGAGAAACCATGCAGCCCTTGCTTAATCTAATCAAGTAAGAGAACTATGGAGCATTGTTGTACTCTTAGTTTAGGTAATATAATTGGCAATGGCAAATCTCTCCGCCCCACTCCTTATGGATAAAATATGATTGCAGAATGCATTGCAGAGACTAGGAGAGTAGTATGACAAGGGTACCTAACCACATAACCACATAATTAGGGCCATTTTTATACTTTTCGACGCACAACTGCGCCAACTGCGGCAGCGCTGGCGTAGGAGAATATGGAGCTTGGGCGCCAAAAAATGGGGCAAGTCAGGCTGAGGCAAAATTTTCACCTCAACCCAATTTGCGCCATTTTTTTTTACTCCCAACCCCCATTGAAATGACTCCTGTCTTAGCAAAGACAGGAGTCATGCCCCCCTGCCCAATGGCCATCCCCAGGGGACTTCTGTCCCCTGGGCATGGTCATTGGGCATAGTGGCATGTAGGGGGGCACAAATCAGGCCCCCCATGCCACAAAAAAAAATTATAATAATTACTTACCTGAACTTACCTTATGTTCCCTGGGATGGGTCCCTCCATCCTTAGGCGTCCTCCTGGGGTGGGCAAGGGTGACAGGGGGTGTCCCTGGGGGCATGGGAGGGCACCTCTGGGCTCCTTCCGAGCCCACAGGTCCCTTAACGCCTGCCCTGGCCAGGTGCTAAAAAACGACGCAAAAGCGGCTGGATGTCATTTTTTTTTACCCGCCCACTCCCGGGCGTCATTTTTGCCCGGGAGTGTAAATACGGCGCACATGCCTCGGAGTCAATTTTTTAGACAGGAACACCTACCTTGCATATCATTAACGCAAAGTAGGTGTCCACGCTAAAAAATGATGCAAACTCCATGGACTTTGGCGCTAGACGCGTCTAACGCAAGAGTATAAATATGGAGTTCGTTTTGCGTCGAATTTGCGTAAAAAAAAACGACGCAAATCCGGTGCAAACGGAGTATAAATATGGCCCTTAATTGTTATACACTATCAGCAGATTTTAAAACATGCAGCGCTAAAAGGAATACACTATGAGGAGATTTCAAAAACAAACTGCGTAAAGGCAGCAGTGCGAAGTAAAACACCACAAAAAAGATTTTAGGCACAAGCAACTATAAATAAATATTTATTTTCCCCTGTCACTAAAAAAAAGAATAGAAACCCACCCTTTCCACCCACAACTGGCCCACCCCTGTACCCAAACAAATTTCCATTTCCCCAACCAAAGTCCAAAAACAAACTGTCCAATTGTCCATTATAAATTAAAACAAAGTAGAAAAGTCCTGATCCCAAAAACCCATTCCTACCCTCACCACCCCCCAACAAGTCCCACCCACCAAAATAAAAGGTTAAAAAAAGGAGCAGAAGAGGGCCCTAAAGGTGGGCAAGGACTCGTTTGAGGAGCCCCTCCATCCGTGTCAGCCTGGCTTCTATTTGCTCCAGCCTTCTAGGGACGCTGCGTTGGAATGCAGTGTTCGAGAGGGGTGCCGCTATGATGGTATGGGGGCGAGCAGCTGCCCTGGAACTGCGGCACTGGTGTTGTTGAGCATGAGTTGGAGGCACTGGAGGCTGGCTGGAGCCCTGAGCATTGGCAGTGACTGCTGCTGCTGCCTCCACCTCCTCAAGGACCACTAGCTGCTGATACTCTGCCTTGATGGCATCCAGCTTCTGCCACTGCAGCCGGGTTGCTGTTTCCTGCTGTGATGGTGGGCTAGCAGGAATAGCTCTATCAAGAAAGAGAAATTGTAAACAATGCTCTGATAAAAACACTTGTTTAATATCATGTATTGGAATAATTGTAGTACATTTTCTGGTCACCTCAGGCTATTCGATTTTAAGGTGATTAGAGTCATAACCATTATACAGTATGGAGTACAAGTATTCTTCTCTCTCCTGTTGTGCTAAATTAATGTGGCATTGCTAGCTCAGCTGGCGCCCTAGTCTGCAGCTGGGGCAGCTGTACTAGAAAATTATCTTATTCCAATGGCTCTGTTTTTCTCCTAAATAAATTCCTTTCAATTGTACCTGGACTATAAGGCTGATGAATACTAAGAATGAAACATGCCACATAGTATAAATAAATCAATCATGCAGACATCCTGCCCGCATAAGTAGATGGTGGGAAAAGCGATGTACTGCAGTGCAGGGAAAGGATTAAGGAATGGGATATATATAAAGATTGTATTTGGCATGTTCATCACAGACGAAAATCAAAGCTCTTACTTAGTACCACTTCATTCATAGTCCTAATCACCCTTCTCCACCACAGGAAAGGAATCTTCTTTACTTACTCTACGGCAGGATAAGGTAGAGAGAATTAGGCTGAGAAGGTAGAGTACACACTTTACAGATCAATTCCTCATCATCATCATGTGCCTAAGGTTTGGCTAGTAGTGTGATTCACTGTAGTTGGCAAATGTTGAAAGGGAAAAATTTGAACAGAAGTAAATCCATTATGGAACCCCCAGGAGTAAAGTACTGGGAAGCGAGTGACCCAGTGGGCACTAGAAGGGAAGGTTAACACACCTTGTTGTTGCATTGCCATGCATTGAAAACTGTTTGACACATTAATTTAACTGAAGCAGACAGACACCCATTGCACAGCCAACATTGCAGTGCTGATTCTGCCAAATTGAACCATGCAGTTGTTAGGTCATCCTGGGTGACACTGGTCAAAGCCCACAGTGAGGGAGGAAGGTGATGGTTACTGGATGCTGGGATACATTTTCCCTGCCTCGCTTGAAAAATACTGTGAGTCAAGGGAATATTCAGAAATACCACCCAACCCTTTGAATCAAACCTTTGATAAAATCCATTCAAAGCAATTAAAGTAGGTAAGAAGAAAGTCCCTATCTTGAAGACCTCACTTGTTTCTTCATTCCAAGCTTTTATCTATTCATCATTGCAAATTTATTCTTGTAGTACTCTTATCCTTCACCCTTGACTTTGATACACACCATTTACGCTCTACATTCTCTCATCCAGTCCTCTATCATTTAAAACCATCCAAATTCCAAACATGGCTCTCAACTAACCTTTCACCAACATCCATTTACCCAATACCCACCCATGCATCCTTTCATCCATTCACCCATCCAAGAGATCCAACCCACCCTAGGATTCTGTTAACCCATCCAGGTATGAAATCCTTTCACCAATACCTTTCACTCACCTAGGCAGGCATCCTTTCACCCATATACCCTTTCATCCATCCTTCACCTACCCATGCATCCTATCATCATCACCCACCTGTATGATTATTATGCACCCTTTCACCTACGCATCATTTTACTCATATTTTATTTCACCCGTCCTTTCTCCTTGCATCCTTCTTTCAATTTTCCAAAATACATCATAGTTCAAGTTCATTTTATGAAATTTATACTGCTGAGTTGCAGATAGAAAACACCATTTATACCGAACTCCTGCTATATATGCTAAAGCAGGGTGTGGATGAGTGAGTCAACAACACTAGCGCACCCTTGTAGTGACTACATTACTGTCAATAAGCAAGTAATATGACTTACCACCACTTGCCACTGCCGTCACCGAGACTCCCCCTTCATCCTCTCCTGCAGCAGCATTTGTGCTAATGTTGTCACTGCGGGCCCCGGCATTGGTGGTTGGTCCAACTTGAAAAAACATTAAACATTTTAAATGCCAGATGCGCCTCTCCCTACTGTTTTTTTAATAGCAAAATACAATCATAATACATCACTATATTTCGGTTACAGACTTATCTTCTATCAAAATATCAGGTGGGCATTTTGTTGGTTGGCAATTTTTTAAAAGTCAGGTAGTCAAGTACAAAAAAACTTTTGTTAATGGACGGTGTTAGACCTGACAGCCTTAAGGTGGTCACCCCTAACTTTTTGCCTGCCTCCCTCCACTTTTTGGACACTGTTTGTGCTGGCTTTTAGACTCTGCGCACTTTACCACTGCTAACCAGTGCTAAAGTGCATATGCTCTCTCCCTTTAAACATGATAACCTTGGATCATACCCAATTGGACTATTTAATTTACTTATAAGTCCCTAGTAATGTGCACTGTATGTGCCTAGGGCCTGTAGATTAAATGCTACTAGTGGGCCTGTAGCACTGGTTGTGCCACCCACTTAAGTAGCCCCTTACACTTGTCTCAGGCCTGCCATTGTGTGTTTCACTGCCATTTCGACTTGGCATTTAAAAGTACTTGCCAAGCCTAAAACTCCCCTTTTTCTACATATAAGTCACCCCTAAAGTGTGCCCTAGGTAACCCCTAGAGCAGGGTGCTGTATGGGTAAAAGGCAGGACATGTTCCTGTGTAGTTTACATGTCCTGGTAGTGTAAAACCCATAAATGTGCTTTTACACTACTGTGAGGCCTGCTACCTTTGTAGGCTAACATTGGGGCTGCCCTCATACATTATTGAAGTGGTAGCTGCTGATCTGAAAGGAGTAGGAAGGTCATATTTAGTATGGCCAGAATGGTAATACAAAATCCTGCTGACTGGTGAAGTTGGATTTAATATTACTATTTTAGAAATGCCACGTTTAGAAAGTGAGCATTTCTTTGCACTTAAATCTTTCTGTGCCTTACAATCCACGTCTGGCTGGGTTTCGTTGACAGCTCCTTGTGCATTCACTCAGACACACCCCAAACACAGGGTACTCAGCCTCACTTGCATACAACTGCATTTTGAATGGGTCTTCCTGGGCTGGGAGGGTGGAGGGCCTGCTCTCACACAAAGGACTGCCACACCCCCTACTTGGACCCTGGCAGACAGGATTGAACTGAAAGGGAACCTGGTGCACTTCTTAGCCACTCTTTGAAGTCTCCTCCACTTCAAAGGCACATTTGGGTATAAAACAGGGCCTCTGCCCTACCACCTCAGACACTTCCTGGAGAAGAAACCTGAACCAGATCCTGCACCCTGACACGAAGAACTGCCTGGCTGCCCAAAGGACTCACCTGACTGCTGTCTACAGATGACTGCTGCCTTGCTGTTGCCCTGCTGCCTTGCTGAACTCTTGCCTTGCTGCAGACGTGCTCTCCAAGGGCTTGGATAGAGCTTGCCTCCTGTTCCCTGAAGTCTCAGGACCAAAAAGACTTCTCTCTTGTAACTGGACTCCTTGTGCGGCAACAAATTTGACGTACAGCTTGTTCCACAGTGAAAAATTCACTGCACGCCGAACCGGAAAGACGCTGCTCGACTTTGCGAGGAAAAGATCGATGTGGGACCTGCGGTGCTACCAGAACTTCGATGCACGGCCCGCCTGGACAACGCCGCCCGACTTCCAGAGGGGAAATCAACGCAGCGCCTGCCGTGAGGAAGAAAATTCCACGCACAGCTCACTGGAACGACGCGCAGCCGGACAACAAGCCCAGGATTCCACGCACAGATCCCGGGGCATCTGAAAACCCCGCGACCCACAGAGGAGATCTGTCCGCGCACCGGAAATCGACGCAACGTCTTCCCCGCGTGAAAAATAACAACGCAAGTCCGTGTGTGAAGGGGCGAAACCGACGCACACACCATTTTTCCACACATCTCCTCCTCTGCGGCCCTTTGCAGAGATTTTTCACTCCAAACCAGGTACTTTGTGCTTGAAAGAGACTTTGGGGGTCATTCTATCCCGCCGCGCGGTCATTCTGAGTTTCCTGCTGGGCTGGCGGGCGACCGCCAGAAGGCCGCCCGCCCGCCCAGCGGGAAACCCCCTTCCACGAGGATGCCGGCTCCGAATGGAATGCAGTTGCACCCGTCGCGATTTTCAGTGTCTGCTATGCAGACACTGAAAATCTTTGTGGGGCCCTCTTAGGGGGCCCCTGCAGTGCCCATGCCAGTGGCATGGGCACTGCAGGGGCCCCCAGGGGCCCCACGACACCCATTCCCGCCAGCCAGGTTCTGGCGGTCAAAACCGCCAGAACCAGGCTGGCGGGAAGGGGGTCGGAATCCCCATGGCGGCGCTGCATGCAGCGCCGCCATGGAGGATTCTTCAGGCCAGGGGAAAACCGGCGGGAAACCACCGGTTTCCCTTTTCTGACCGCGGCTTTACCGCCGCGGTCAGAATTGGCCTGGATGCACCGCCAGCCTGTTGGCGGTGCATCCGCGGTCCCCGGCCCTGGAGGTCTATGACCGCCAGGGTCGGAATGACCCCCATACTGTCAAACAGCTAAAAAGGCTCTGCAGGAAGATGAGTGTACCCACCCCAGGGGCTCCAGAAAGGAGGACTTTCAAGTGGCGCTGAGGGTCTCGGCAGAAGCCCATTTAGAAGAGGATGCTGAGGAGGAAGAGGAGCCAGAAGATGGCCCCCCAGAGTTTTTTTTGCCATCAGTGGGTGATGTTACCACTGCAATTGTGCCCCCTTCCAGACCAGCGAGCAGTGTCTCTGATCAAGGCCTGACCGCAGAGGAAAGGAGAGATGAGAGGGAGTTCCAATTGCAAATGGCAGGACTGAAAATTGAGGCTCAACAGGAGGAAAGGAGGGCAGAGAGAGAAGCCAAGCAAGCTGAGGCTGAAGCTGAGAGAGCCTTGGCTGAAAATAAACTTTTGTTAGCTCATGAACTGAGTCTCAAGGAGCTGGAACTTAAGGCATGACAGTCTGACTTCAGCAGTAATGGTGGCAGCATACAGACAGGACCTGCTGGAGAAAAGAAGGTTCGTATACCCAAAAATGTGGTGCCCAGTTTTGTGGTGGGAGATGACATAGATAAATGGTTAGCTGCTTATGAAGTTGCACTAAGGGCTCATGAGGTTCCTGAAGGGCAATGGGGTACAGCTATGTGGAGTTATGTGCCACCTTTGGGGAGGGACAAACTTCTCACATTGGACAAACCAGATCAAAACACATACCCATGTCAGAAAGCCATTTTACTTGCCAAGTTTGGGCTGACCCCTGAGAAATACCGTCAGAGGTTCAGAGACAGCACCAAACTATCCACAGAAACATGGGTAGATTTCTTTGACTTTTCCAGTAAGGCACTGAATGGATGGGTGCGGGGCTGCAAAGTATATGATTACACAGGATTGTACAATTTGATTCTGAGAGAGCATATACTCAGTATTTGTTTTACAGAGTTGCGCCAGCACCTAGTAGACAGTAAGCTGACTGATCCCAGGAAGCTTGCGGAGGAGGCGGATCTCTGGACTAGTAACAGAGTGTCCAAAAAGGTATCTGGGGGGGACACCCACAAAGGTGGTCAGGGTTCCCATCAGAAGAAAGAGGGGGGAGAAAAACTTAAAAACAAGGAGTTCTCAAAAGGCCCCCAAAATAGTTCCCAAGGGAGTAGTGGTAACCAGTCCCGGTCTGATTTTCAGAAAAAAGGTTTTACTGACCATAAGACAGGGAGGTATGTACCCCACTGTACAGAGTGCAATAAGTATGGGCACTCTGAGGGCAACTCCAAGTGTCCCAAGAGGGCACAGCCCCCCAAAGGAGGGCAGACACCTGGGTTGGCTAGCGTAGCGCTCGGGGAGGAGATGGTCCCAGTCAGTTTTGGGGAGCAGACAGAGGTAACCCTAGTGTCCCTGGGGGATGCAGAGATGGTGCCAAAAGCCCACATGCCTGCTAATACTTCCAAGTATAGACAGTGGGTCACCATCAATGGGCAAAGGGTGGAGGCTCTGCGTGACACAGGAGCCAGCATGACTACTGTCAAGGGTCAGCTGGTGTCAACAGAGCAGGTCATCCCAAATACATTCCACCAAGTCATAGTCGCCGACAATAGTTTAGTTTAGTTTAGTTTAGTTTATAGATTTGTAGAGCGCAGGGCTACCCGGGGGCATCCCAGCGCTAAGGTACACAATGAATGTTGGAAGAGCCAGGGGAAGCAGATTAACTGGGAAAGAGAATGGTTTTCAACTTCCTCCTAAAGAGAAGTTCAGAGGACTCCTGACGGCATTCAAAGGGCAGGGCATTCCAGAGCCGAGCAGCCCTGATGGAGAACGAATTACCTCCCCATGATCTCTTGACCGAAGGGATCTAAACCTGTCGAGAAGAACGACATCTAAGAGGTCTAAGGGGCGAGTAAAGAAAGATCCGTTTTCTAAGGGAAAGGGGACCCTTATTGTGTAATGGCTCTGTGAACAAGACACAGAGCCTTAAACTGAATGCACTACTTAATCGGGAGCCAATGAAGAGCTGCAAGTGCTGGTTTAGCTGAAAGATGCCTTGGGGTATTCTTGAGAAGTCTAGCTGCCGCGTTCCGCGTAACCTGCAGCTTCTTTATTACATAATCTGGAGAACTAAGATATAGAGAGTTCCCGTAGTCCAGGCGGGAGAGAACTAGGGCTTGTACAAGAATTCTTCTGGCAGCGAATGGCAATAGTCCCAGAATCTTCCTGACACTTCTAATTAAGCCGAAGCAGATCGAGGAGCTTCTTTTAGCTTGTGGCTCCATAGTTAGGCGTGGGTCAAGCAGAAAGCCGAGGCTTTTTACTTGTGTTATTTGAGGAGGCAGGCTGTTAAAAGCCTCAGAGTACATAGCCAGAGGGGCGGTAGGGGCGCCATTACCTATAATCATAACCTCTGATTTGTTGTCATTAAATTTCAGTTTCGACAGGGTCATCCAGTTCCCAATATCTTTCATGCAGTCGGCCAGGTTGGCAGAGGGGGAGTCCCTACTACTAGAGAGGAAAACCACCAATTGCGTGTCATCAGCATAAGTGACCATAGAGAGGTTATAAGGAGCGACTACTGTGGCCAAGGATGACAGATAGATGTTAAACAAGGTGGGGCTTAAAGATGAACCCTGCGGGACTCCACAAGATAGAGACCTGACGTCAGACAAAAAAGAGCAATCCAAGACTTGAAAGGAACTTCCCGTGAGGAAGGAGGAGAGCCAGGCAAGGGCTGGACCTCCTAACCCTATCTTGGAAAGTCTATCAAGGAGAAGAGTATGATCGACAGTGTCAAATGCTGCACTAAGATCAAGGAGGATAATAGCAGCATGACCACCTTGATCTAGAAGTTGCCGAGCAAATTCAGTTACAGTAAGGAGTGCCGATTCTGTACTGTGATGGGTTCTGAAACCCATTTGAGAAGGATGTAAATGATCGTGGCTCTCAAGATGCCTGGTCAATTGCAGATTCACATGCTTCTCCAGAATTTTTGCCAATATAGGAAGAAGGGCAATGGGTCGATAATTATCCAAGACAGAGGGATCCAGCTTAGGTTTTTTTAAGAGAACCTTTATGATTGCATGTTTGAGGGAACTGGGAAGAATACCAGCAGACAAGGAATTATTAAGTATTTCTGTCAAAGGACCAACAACAATATCTGCTGCCTTCAAAAGAATAGAAGGAGGGGCCGGGTCCAAGGGAGAACCCGATTTGATATAGCAAGAAAATTCCCAATCAGAGTACCTGTGAGGGGGGAAAAATTGGTTAACTGGGTCATACCCGTAGGAAAATTCATCTCCTGCCCCATGAGATTATTCTGAGAGGGAGATGGAGGAAAACCGAAGTATATCTTGTTAATCTTGTCTTGAAAGTGAGCCGCTAATACATTACTATGCATAATAGAAGCTTCCACCGGGGAGGGCGGCATAGGGGGTATAGTGAGCTTCTTAAAGTTCTGAAAGATTTCTTTCTGAGAAGTGGACGAGTTCTCTATTCTACTGCTGTAATATAGAGCTTGTGTTGTCTTAATATTATGATGGTAAGATCTAATAGCTGATCTATAGGCTTCTTTAGCAGAAGGATTATAATCTTTTCTCCAAATTCTCTCCAATTTTTTACAGTTCTTTCTAAGGTCCAATAGAGAAGACGAAAACCAGGGACTAGACTTATGAGCAGGTTTTTTCACCCTCAGTTTGCAAGGCAAAACTGAGTTTAAAGAGGTAGAAATCCATTTGTTAAACAGGTCCACCGTATTAATGGAGGCATGGTCACTGGCTAAGGGAGAAGCACAGAGTGCCATATGCCAAGTGCTAGGTACCAACTTCGACCAAGCACGACCCATTGTGGTGCACCTGGGCTGTGTCTCTCTAGGAGCATCATAGGGAAACGTTAGTGACACTAAATAGTGATCGGTCCAGGGTAGAGGTAGAGAGGAGGAGAAGGTAAGATTAGGGATATTACTAAAAAAAAGGTCTAAAGTATGGCCTTTCGTGTGAGTTGGACCAGTAACATGCTGGTCCATACCCATAGAGGTAAAAGAGGCTAATAATTATTTAGCCGATGGACAGTTAGGATTGTCTAGGTGGATATTAAAATCGCCGAGGACGGTTAAGTTAGAAGCCTTCCCAATAGAACTGGCCACTGCCTCCGGGATAACTTCTAAAAAGACTCCACACGGGCCGGAGGGGCGATAGAGAAGGATTCCTGAGAAAGTATAAGTAGACGACAAGTGCAGAGAGAAGATCATACTTTCACATCCTGGAATTTCCAGTGGGAATGTTGAGCATTTAATGGAGATTTTGTGAATAATAGCTATACCACCATCTCTCATATGAAGTCTGTCTAAATGAACTATAGAATAGTTAGGGGGTAAGGTACTGCATAAATCTGCTGAAGAATCTCCATTCAGCCAGGTTTCAGTGAGAAACAAGGCATCTGGTGATAGCTCTTCAAGGAGCATGTGAATATGTAAGGAGTGTGCCGCTAGGGAGCGGCAGTTAAGCAGTAATAGCTTACCTAATTGATGGGAGGAGGTATTAGAAGGCGAGATGAAATTGGGAGCCCAAGAACAACTAGAACAGGGGGGACACACAGACGACTGGTTAGGACCTACAGGAGTGGAACATATCTGGGTGTTTCTAAAAGCATAAAGATGTAAAGCTGAATACCTAAAACGAGCAGCATCTCTGGGCCCTGGACTCGTCAGGGCGCGGACGGATGCAGACGGGCGCAGATGGGCTTGCCTTAGGCGCGCCTTCGGCGCGCCAGTGGCACGCCCGCTGCACGTGTCCACTGCGCGGCCGGTGGCTGCCCACGTTTAAAAAGAGCATGGGGGAGGTCTGACCTGGCTCCAGCACCAACAACTAGACCGGCAACCAATATGGCTGCCGGAGAATGGCACCTTAATGGCTGCTGAATAAAAAGTAAAAGGAGATGCACCAGGTGCCCCCAAAACCGGGCACTGGTGCAGAAAAAGAGAGTAAAAACCCACAAAACCAATATTAATAAAGTAGCACCCCTAGTGAGAGCCACCTACCGGTAGCTCTGGTTCCCTTTGAGTGGGGTGGGGTCTCTGGTACTCTAAAAGTAGCTGTGAGTCCTGCCATGCCTGTAGATTGTCTGTTAGGCAACGACCTTGAGCACACTACCTGGAAGGAGGTAGAGCTAAGGTCTCACTTGGAGATGTTAGGATTACCTGAGTGGGTCTGCATGACCACACGGTCCATGGCTGACCGAGAGGATAGTCAAGGGCGTCTGGAGCCTGGAACAATGGCCCAGACAACTGCTAAGAGGAGGGGCAAGGGGTGAGGGAAACCGGTCCCAGAAGTTCCCACTGTGGTTGACGGGGTTCCTGAGGAGAAGGCCCCCGAGCAAACTGGGGAAGACATTGCCGCCCTGGGTGACCTACCTGAGCTTGCTGGCTGGCAAGTTGAGGGTGGGCCCACCAGGGAGGAATTCTGCAAGGCACAGAAAGAATGTCCCACTCTAGAGGGCATGAGGCAGCAACCCTCAGCCCAGGCAGCAGGTGAAGCCTCTGGCGATTCACCACATACATTGGGAGAATTATCTCCTCTACAGTGAGCCTAAGGTTCCGGCCATTGGGGCAGCGCGTGCGCTGGTGGTCCCCCAGTGTTACCAAACCTTCCTACTGGGGCTGGCTCACGACATTCCTCTGGCAGGGCATTTGGGGCAAGACAATACCTTTGCCAGGCTTGTCAACCACTTCTAATGGCCCAGAATGAGGACAAACTCAGATACGTTCTGTAGGTCCTGTCCTACCTGCCAGGCCAGTGGTAAAACAGGAAAAAGGGTTAAGGCCCACCTGATTCCACTCCCTGTCGTTGGCACCCCCTTTGAAAGGGTGGGCATCGACATTGTTGGTCCATTGGACCCCAAAACTGCCCTAGGCAACAGGTTCATCCTGGTTTTGGTGGACCATGCCACCCGTTACCCAGAGGCAATCCCTCTGAGGACCGTAACTGTACCGGTGGTGACCAGAACTCTGATGGGGATATTTACCCGTGTGGGATTCCCAAAGTAGAATGTGACTGACAGAGGCACTAACTTCATGTCTGCATACATGAAGTCTATGTGGGATGCATGTGGTGTAACCTACAAGTTCACCACACCCTATCACCCCCAATCTATTGGTCTTGTGGAGAGATTCAACAGGACCTTGAAAGGCATGATCGCAGGCCTCCCTGAGGCCCTGAGGCGTAAGTGGGACGTCCTCTTACCATGCCTTCTCTTTGCTTATAGAGAGGTACCCCAGAAGGGGTTAGGATTCAGTACCTTTGAGCTCCTCTATGGGTACCCTGTCAGGGGACCCTTAAGCATTGTCAAGGAGGGGTTGGAGAAAGCTCCAAAGGCACCCCCCCAGGATGTGGTCAGTTACATGCTGGCCCTCCGCAACCAGATGAACCGCTTCTGGAAAGAGGCCAAAAGTAACATTGAGGCCAGTCAAGAGGTAATGAAACGCTGGTATGACCAGAAGGCCACCCTGGTAGAGTTTCAACCTGGAGACAAAGTGTGGGTAATGGAGCCAGTAGAGCCTAGAGCTCTCCAGGACCGCTGGTCTGGCCCATTTGAAGTGAAGGAGCGGAAAGGGGAGGTCACTTACCTAGTGGACCTCCAATCCCCTAGGAACCCCCTAAGGGTGCTCCATGTCAACCGACTCAAGCCTCATTTTGAGAGGTCTGAAGTTAACATGCTTCTGGTCACAGATGAAGGGGGTGGAAGAGGAGAGTGAACCTCTCCCCGACCTCCTCGCTGCCAAGGAAGGTGACGGGTCAGTGGAGGGCGTCATTCTCTCTGACTCCCTGACCCTAGACCAGAGAGGGGGTTGCGACCAGTTACTGGAACAGTACTCCTCCCTGTTTTCTCTCACCCCTGGATGCACACACTTGTGTGTCCATGATATTGACACAGGAGACAGTCCCCCTGTAAAGAACAGCATTTTCAGATTGTCAGACAAGGTGAAGGCCATCATGAAAGAGCAAGTCTCCAAGATGTTGGCTCTAGGGGTAATTGAGAAGTCTAGCAGTCCCTGGGCCAACCCTGTGGTGCTGGTACCCAAGGCTGCTGCCCCCGGTGCCAAGCCAGAACTTAGGTTCTGCGTGGACTACCGGGTCTCAATTCAGTCACACGGACTGACGCTCACCCCATCCCCTGAGCTGATGAGCTCGTAGACAGGCTAGGCGCTTCCAAATTCCTCAGTACTTTTGATCTCACATCAGGGTACTGGCAGATCGCCTTGACTGAGTGGGCTATAGAGAGATCAGCATTTTCCACTCCTGAGGGCCATTACCAATTCCGGGTGATGCCCTTTGGGTTGAAAAATGCCCCCGCTACCTTCCAACGGTTGGTTAACGGGATCCTAGCTGGCAAGGATGCCTTCTGCGCAGCCTACCTGGACGACATTGCCGTCTACAGTGACAGCTGGGAGGAACACCTGCTCCACCTCAAGGAGGTGCTTCAGGCTCTGCATGGCAGGCCTGACCATCAAGGCCAGTAAGTGCCAGATTGGGCAGGGTTCCGTGGTGTACTTGGGACACCTAGTAGGTGGTGGCAAGGTGCAGCCACTCCAGGCCAAGATTGAAACTATCAAGGCCTGGCGACCACCTAGAACCCAAACAGAGGTGAGAGCCTTCTTAGGCCTCACCGGGTATTAACGCAGATTTGTCAAGGGCTATGGAACCATGGTGACACCCTTGACAGAACTCACACCCAAAAAGCAACCTAGGTTGGTGACTTGGACAGAGGCTTGTCAGAAAGCCTTTGACTCCCTGAAGGAAGCCATGTGCACGGCCCCTGTGCTCAAGGCCCCTGACTACTCCAAGGAATTTATCGTGCAGACAGACGCTTCAGAGCATGGCATAGGGGCGGTCCTAGCACAGCTAAACGAGGAGGGCCTAGACCAACCAGTAGTCTTTATTAGCAGAAGACTATTACCACGGGAACAGAGGTGGAGTGCTATTGAAAGAGAAGCCTTTGCTGTGGTCTGGGCACTGAAGAAGCTGAGACCAATTCTGTTTGGGACTCACTTCCGGGTTCAGACAGACCACAGGCCCCTCAGATGGCTCATGCAGATGAGGGGTGAGAATCCTAAACTCTTGAGGTGGTCCATTTCCCTAGAGGGGATGGACTTTACGGTTGAGCATCGCCCAGGGGTTGACCACGCCAATGCTGATGGTCTCTCGAGATACTTCCGCCTTAGCGATGAGTGCTCCCAGGAGGTTGGGTAGCTCTCCCCACTTTCAGCTGGGGGGGACACATGTTAGACCTGACAGCCTTAGGGTGGTCACCCCTAACTTTTTGCCTGCCTCCCTCCACTTTTTGGAAACTGTTTTTGCTGGCTTTTAGACTCTGCGCACTTTACCACTGCTAACCAGTGCTAAAGTGCATATGCTCTCTCCCTTTAAACATGGTAACCTTGGATCATACCCAATTGGACTATTTAATTTACTTATACGTCCCTAGCAATGTGCACTGTATGTGCCTAGGGCCTGTAGATTAAATGCTACTAGTGGGCCTGCAGCACTGGTTGTGCCACCCACTTAAGTAGCCCCTTAACCTTGTCTCAGGCCTGCCATTGTAAGGCCTGTGTGTGCAGTTTCACTGCCACTTCGACTTGGCATTTAAAAGTAATTGCCAAGCCTAAAACTCCCCTTTTTCTACATATAAGTAACCCCTAAAGTGTGCCCTAAGTAACCCCTAGAGCAGGGTGCTGTGTGGGTAAAAGGCAGGACATGTACCTGTGTAGTTTACATGTCCTGGTAGTGTAAAACCCCTAAATTCGTTTTTACACTACTGTGAGGCCCGCTCCCTTCATTGGCTAACATTGGGGCTGCCCTCATACATTATTGAAGTGGTAGCTGCTGATCTGAAAGGAGTAGGAAGGTCATATTTAGTATGGCCAGAATGGTAATACAAAATCCTGCTGACTGATGAAGTTGGATTTAATATTACTATTTTAGAAATGCCACTTTTATAAAGTGAGCATTTCTTTGCACTTAAATCTTTCTGTGCCTTACAATCGACGTCTGGCTGGGTTTAGTTGACAGCTCCTTGTGCATTCACTCAGACACACCCCAAACACAGGGTACTCAGCCTCACTTGCATACATCTGCATTTTGAATGGGTCTTCCTGGGCTACATACAGCTTGTTCCACGGTGAAAAATTCACCGCACGCCGAACCGGAAGACGCCGCTCGACTTCGCGAGGAAAAGATCGACATGGCGCCTGCGGTGCGACCAGAACTTCGACGCACAGCCTGCCAGGACAACGCCGCCCGACTTCCAGAGGGGAAATCGACGCAGCGCCTGCCGTGAGGAAGAAAATTCCACGCACAGCCCACCGGAACGATGCGCAGCCCTGACAACAAGCCCAGGATTCCTCGCACAGACCCTGGGGCGTCTGAAAACCCCGTGAACCACAGAGGAGACCTGTCCGCGTACCAGAAATCGACGCAACGTCTTCCCCGCGTGAAAAATAATGACGCAAGTCCGTGTGTGAAGGGGCGAAACTGACGCACACACCATTTTTCCACACATATCCTCCTCTGCGGCCGTTTGCGGATATTTTTCACTCCAAACCAGGTGCTTAAAAGAGACTTTGTTTGCTTTTTAATGACTTAAGACACTTTATATCACTTTCCAGTGATATCTTTACAATTTCTTATTGCATCTTTTATCGTTTTGACCTGCAAATATCCAGATAAATATTATATATTTTTCTAAACACTGTGTGGTGTATTTTTGTGGTGCTATATTGTGTTATTGTATAATTTATTGCACAAATACTTTACACATTGCCTTCTAAGTTAAGCCTGACTGCTCTGTTCCAAGCTACCAGAGGGTGGGCACAGGATAATTTGGATTGTGTGTGACTTACCCTGACTAGAGTGAGGGTCCTTGCTTGGACAGTGGGTAACCTGACTGCCAACCAAAGACCCCATTTCTAACAGAGGGGCATAACTAGCTATTGATGATTCTGAATTTTTCAAGAGAAATAAAAGAGTGCAAGAATTTGGCAATGAAGGACAAATTATCTTGATTGGCTAATGCAATGAGTCCATCCTCATCACACTTTCATCCATGGTGCACGGTCATCAACTGCTGGCATACTATAATAATACATACCCAACATTGGAGGGTATAAACATTTACATGACCATGTTCAAAAACATAATTTTTCCTTTTTTTTAATGATTGAGCTGGAGCAAGAAAAATAAAGCATTCTCATGAAACATGGGTAGAATACCTTACATGGGCATGCAATCTTCGGTACATGAATTCTCTGAACCTTACCACCAGTCCACAAGATATATAAGGGGAGAGGAAAAGCTCACTGACAAAGCAGAAGAAAGGAAGCTACAAACAGACTAATATAGCTAAATAGTTTGAAGTAAAGAAACTTGAAACATAGAAAATAAGTAAATAGGATAATGCAGGGATAAGAAGAATTTACAAAACAGATAAATCAAAGTGGAGTTGGAAAAAAAAATAGGAAACAGGCACAGTAAAAAGGCAAAAAATAATTCTAAATGTGGAGTGGTAAAAGTTAGGGAAATAAATATTGATATTAATAAAAACAGGGGGGCTTACTAGGGCCAGCAGAACCATCTGACTCTGCACTTGTGGAGGGGCCACCTTCAGCTTTCTCACCCGCCTAACCAGCCCTCTTCTTGCCCCTGGCTGCTGGATCATGTAAGAAAAAAAATCGAAAAGATTAGTGGTACTATTAATAAACAACCTCTCCACAAATATAATTTGTTTTAGAGGAAAAGGCAAACGCAGTAACATTTCTACATCAGTTGTTCACACCGCCTGTATAATATTACTAGTATCATGGACCATCCTATTCCAAATTTCCTAATCTTATTCCAAATTTCCTAAACTACATTTTGGAATTACTAATAAATTCCAATGAATGATTTGTACAGGTCTCATCTCATTCTCAATCTCTCAATGGATAGATGGATGCATACATGCAAAACTACAACACATCACTGAGAAATTGCTTGACAGTTGTTACTGTAGGAGCTACAAAATTAAAGGCACAGAGAAGTGAGAAAACACACTAAATCACTAATACTAATATTAACTATCTTTGACAGAACAGGGCACAGGAGGAGTCTCTGCATTACTTTTTAATCAGCCGAAGCGAGTGCCAAAAACAAGCACAATTAGCGCCAGGCACCTGTCTAGATAACAAGACAATCACATAATATTATATTTGTAACATAAAGTTAACTTACCTGCTTGTGAGCAGCATGCTTGGAATTTGGAATGGAAATTCAAACTATTAGCATAGAACACAGCTAATAATTAATTATTACTCACCGAGCCCCGCAACCTCTATGCCTAGCAGATCCAGCAGATCTGTTTCACGGTCCAGGATATTGTCCCACCAGTGCATTAGCTGTTGCTGGGTGCGCCAGACCCCAGAGCTGCGGCGCACACTCCGGCCCCCTCTCCCAGTGTTGCTGATGCTCCCGGAGGCCGTACCCAGTCCAGGGCCTGCTGCCAAGATGGAGGGGAGGTGGCACTGAACATAAAACACCAATGCAGCCAACTCCACTTCTGGAAAAATGGCGCAGGCTGCACCCCTTTACGGTGGCGCCACCCGCAAGGAAGGCAGCTGGCGGTGGTGGTTGGGGGCCTTGTGCTGCCACTCCCCTTCTTTGACAAGGTGCTGGGTACTTGGGGGGGGGAGATAAGGAAGGAGAAAAGGGAAGGAGGGAAAAATAAAGAAAGTAAAGCAAAAAAATTAAAAAGTAAAAAGTTACTGAAAACACCAAAAAATGAAGAAAAAAGTTAAAATATAAAAACACAAAGAGAAAAAGTAATACAATAAACAAAAATTAGGGGAATTTAAGTTGTAAAAGGGTGGGATGGGACAGATAGAAGAGGGATAAAACTAGGCCCCAGCACAATAACAAAGCAAAAAATCAAGATGGCGGCGCGTGGTGCTGTTCTCACAAGAATTCCAACAGGAGGACATACTTCTCGTTGTCAGTGGCGTTAAATGTCTTGCAAACTGGCGCAGCAAGAAACTCTACCTGCTAGCGAATCTCTGTGTAGCACGATTGAGTTTTTTTAACAACTTTTCCTAGTTCCGCATAGCACGGCTATGCAAACTGCACCCAGGCCTAATCTTATGTAGGTAATCAACGCATAAGAAATTGGTGGGCAGACTAGCTGCTGTAAAAATATAATAGCTTGTTTAAATTGTTCAATATCTGCTCCATCCAAGTGAAGCTAAAAAGTGTTTCAGGCAAGGTGTACACAAAGCACAGAACAATATAAAATGGAGGGTGCTCTGCTTCGAGGCATTACCAAATGGACACTTGGAAAGATTTGAGAACTAGGAACCTTTGCTACAAATACCAACAAAAAACGATAGTTTTGAATCGTAATCGGTTAAGAAGAAATCTATGCTGAGTGTTATCAACAACAGTTAAATTAGGTTCTGGGGCAGATGGCAAGTTTGGGAGCCAGCAGTAACTTCCAGAGTGTGATTTCTGTCCCTCCTCTCTGCGAGTCTGGTGACAAAGATTAAGAAACAAGCCTTTGACTATATCTTTTGAGTTATTTGCAATACATTTTGACTTAAGATCCATAATTGGGACGCATAATTTATTGAAAGTTTGTTTATATTATGCGAAACTATGCAACCAGCAATGATTGATCTTGTAAATGTTACCTTGGAATTCGTCCACACACTCAGTCATTAGAGTAGAGGGCTTAATGTTATGAGGTCTTCCTGTCAGAATGACTGATCATGATGGACGAGATTTGGCCGAACAGTCAGCAGCCCAAGAAAAAAACAGTTTTCTACCTTTTGCCACCATTCAAAATTCGCATACTCCCATATCCTGGCACCAAATTCCCCTAATTGTAACACATTTACCCGGAAAGCTATGAAATAGATGCACACTTCAGCTGCATTGCCCTTGCTGTATCTGGGGTTGAACTTCATCCCCGAGCAGCCTGCACTGAGGAGGAAGGGCACAGACCTTAAACTTGTACTCAAACGGGCTCTGAGACTCCTTTGATGCGTGACGCATATTTTGGCAGCATTTCCCTCGCTGTAGCTGGGATGGGACTTCATCCCCCAGAAATCTGCACTAAGGAAGAGGGGCACAGCCCTTGAACACATGCTCAAAGGTGTTCTGGGACTCCTGCAGCATGGGACACACATTTCTGCTGCACCGCCCTCGCTGTAGCTGGGGTGGGACTTCATCCCCCACCAGCCTGCACTAAAGAGGAGGGACGCAGACCTTGAACTTGTGCAAAGGTGCTCTGGGACTAACACAGGGTGCAGGGCCCAATTTACAGGAAGATAGGGTTTTTCACGTGGATTTCTCTTTCACTTTTATCATTTTGAGAACTAGGAACCTTTGCTACAAATACCAACAAAAAAGGATAGTTTTGAATCGTAATCGGTTAAGAAGAAATCTATGCTGAGTGTTATCAACAACAGTTAAATTAGGCTCTGGGGCAGATGGCAAGTTTGGGAGCCAGCAGTAACTTCCAGAGTGTGATTTCTGTCCCTCCTCTCTGCGAGTCTGGTGACAAAGTTTAAGAAACAAGCCTTTGACTATATCTTTTGAGTTATTTGCAATACATTTTGACTTAAGATCCATAATTGGGACGCCTAATTTATTGAAAGTTTGTTTATATTATGCGAAACTATGCAACCAGCAATGATTGATCTTGTAAATGTTACCTTGGAATTCGTCCACACACTCAGTCATTAGAGTAGAGGGCTTAATGTTATGAGGTCTTCCTGTCAGAATGACTGATCATGATGGACGAGATTTGGCCGAACAGTCAGCAGCCCAAGAAAAAAACAGTTTTCTACCTTTTGCCACCATTCAAAATTCGCATACTCCCATATCCTGGCACCAAATTCCCCTAATTGTAACACATTTACCCGGAAAGCTATGAAATAGATGCACACTTCAGCTGCATTGCCCTTGCTGTATCTGGGGTTGAACTTCATCCCCGAGCAGCCTGCACTGAGGAGGAAGGGCACAGACCTTAAACTTGTACTCAAACGGGCTCTGAGACTCCTTTGATGCGTGACGCATATTTTGGCAGCATTTCCCTCGCTGTAGCTGGGATGGGACTTCATCCCCCAGAAATCTGAACTAAGGAAGAGGGGCACAGCCCTTGAACACATGCTCAAAGGTGTTCTGGGACTCCTGCAGCATGGGACACACATTTCTGCTGCACCGCCCTCGCTGTAGCTGGGGTGGGACTTCATCCCCCACCAGCCTGCACTAAAGAGGAGGGACGCAGACCTTGAACTTGTGCAAAGGTGCTCTGGGACTAACACAGGGTGCAGGGCCCAATTTACAGGAAGATAGGGTTTTTCACGTGGATTTCTCTTTCACTTTTATCATTTTGAGAACTAGGAACCTTTGCTACAAATACCAACAAAAAAGGATAGTTTTGAATCGTAATCGGTTAAGAAGAAATCTATGCTGAGTGTTATCAACAACAGTTAAATTAGGCTCTGGGGCAGATGGCAAGTTTGGGAGCCAGCAGTAACTTCCAGAGTGTGATTTCTGTCCCTCCTCTCTGCGAGTCTGGTGACAAAGTTTAAGAAACAAGCCTTTGACTATATCTTTTGAGTTATTTGCAATACATTTTGACTTAAGATCCATAATTGGGACGCCTAATTTATTGAAAGTTTGTTTATATTATGCGAAACTATGCAACCAGCAATGATTGATCTTGTAAATGTTACCTTGGAATTCGTCCACACACTCAGTCATTAGAGTAGAGGGCTTAATGTTATGAGGTCTTCCTGTCAGAATGACTGATCATGATGGACGAGATTTGGCCGAACAGTCAGCAGCCCAAGAAAAAAACAGTTTTCTACCTTTTGCCACCATTCAAAATTCGCATACTCCCATATCCTGGCACCAAATTCCCCTAATTGTAACACATTTACCCGGAAAGCTATGAAATAGATGCACACTTCAGCTGCATTGCCCTTGCTGTATCTGGGGTTGAACTTCATCCCCGAGCAGCCTGCACTGAGGAGGAAGGGCACAGACCTTAAACTTGTACTCAAACGGGCTCTGGGACTCCTTTGATGCGTGACGCATATTTTGGCAGCATTTCCCTCGCTGTAGCTGGGATGGACTTCATCCCCCAGAAATCTGCACTAAGGAAGATGGGCACAGCCCTTGAACACATGCTCAAAGGTGTTCTGGGACTCCTGCAGCATGGGACACACATTTCTGCTGCACCGCCCTCGCTGGGGTGGGACTTCATTCCCCACCAGCCTGCACTAAGGAGGAGGGACGCAGACCTTGAACTTGTGCAAAGGTGCTCTGGGACTAACACAGGGTGCAGGGCCCAATTTACAGGAAGATAGGGTTTTTCACGTGGATTTCTCTTTCACTTTTATCATTTTGAAAATATATTTTTATTGATATATTCGACAATCACATTGCAAAATCAAGCAAAATTCAATGATCAGCGATAGTTAAGATTAAATTGATATAACATATTGATTCATTAATATCTAGATACATGGGTGGCAATAATATTTGGCAATACATAAGGCCATTCCTGCACCGTTGAATCTAATTCTGTACAAGCAGATGACCAATCTTTATGTAGTATTCTATGGGAGAGCCATGTGGACAGAGCAAGCGGGGTGGGGGACCCAGTCCTTTGATCCCCTGGGAACCAATTCAGGACCAAGGGGGCTATCTCCACATAGAATACCTTATAGAGGTCGAGCAGGATTCTGTCAGTCCTGATGCATTTCCAGAGGTTAAAGATTTTAGTGCACTGGCGATTTCGTTGGTAATAATACCAGCTTCTAGATCTCTACAAATCACTGCACTAAAATTATGCCCATCCTCTTGTGGTTGAGCCCCTTCTGAAGGCCACAGCACATCTCCATGATATAGTCCCTGCTAATACTCCTCAAAGACTTTTATAATATTTGTGGCTTCTGTAACAACTAATCCATTAGCTCTTTTTATTGCATTGATATTTTTCTAGGCCTGTTTTTGCCTGGTGTGTTGAGCTAGAAAACTTCTCACCGTTTCCCCATATTCATAACAGTTCCTTTTATGTTTGATATTTCTCTGCAATTACTTTAGTATAATAGCTATTGATCTTGATGTTAGCTATTGCCACTTCCCGTTGGATTTGGGCTGTGCCATGTCCACACATGATTCTCTCCACCTACCTATCTTCCAGTGTGGCCCACTGTTCATGAAGTTCTCTAATTCTTGCCTGTTGATTTTTTATCACCTGCAATACATAATTATATATATATTTTCACCCCTTATTCCTGCCTTGAAAGCATCCCACACCATATACCAGTGAGGTAGAGTATCTATCTATTGAATTCAAAGAATGCTTTTATCCATTTCCCCATATAATCAATATATTGGGAATTAGCCAGCAGCTTTCTATCGCATGTTCGTTTAGCGTGTGGTTTTGAACCACCTAGGCCTGACACTTCAAGAAGTAGGGTGTTATGGTCAGAGAAAAGCATAGGAAGTTTGTAAATGTCAATTATGGCCCAGAGGTTAGTTGAAACTAGAACATAATCTAGCCTCACATATTTCTTATACAGGCTTGAAAAATAGGTATAGCCTTTTCCCTGGATACTTAGTTGTCATTTTCCAGCCCACGTCTAAATGTAAGTTCAGATCCTCACAGATGAATAATGGGGTGGGCCAAGTGGCCAATTAAACCTCAAGTGCATCAGAGAGCGCTGTATCATCTTGATTAGATCCATATATCGAACAGATAGTAAATCTACCACAATAAATTGAACACTCTACCACTGCACATCTTCCCCATTTATCCACTAACTTGCACTTTGTAGGACCAACATAGTTTTTAGCTAATAGGGCCACCCCTCTGGTCAAGGAGGTCTGCAGAGTTCTAGGTAACAATAGATAGCCTGGCACAGTAATAAGGTCACGCTTCCACCAGGGAATATGGGTTTCCTGTAAGCAGATACTTTCTGTAGCTAAAGTTCTAAGTATCTCTAACGCTTTTTGTCATTTTGATCTGTCATTTAGGCCAGCTAGATTAACTGAGCAAAATGTCAATGCACTCATTCATACAGAAATAAACCGAGCTACATATGCTAATACCATCATTTTGATAGGCTGCATATCTTATGTCTCTGAAATCGTCTAGCTCCTCACCGCAGATAACCATTCCCGTCCCAACCCGCAACCCCCCTTGAGAAGCTAATAGAACAAACAGAGGTCTGATGAGATGTGTGCAACACTCCCCCACTCAGGCCAAAATGAACACCCAACTTAAAACTCAAGTTTGAACGTTAACTACAATATGAATAAATCAGGTATGTCAGTGTCATCAAATACTATCCAAGTGTTCCTTCCCTTTAACCTCAGGTGCAAACATCAGTGTATTTTTATTCCACACTACCTTCAAGCGTGCCGGGTTCAACAAGAAGGCCTGTGCCCCTTTGTCCTGAAATGGTTTTATGAGTTGTTGAAGCCACCAACATCGCTGAACTGTGAAATTGCAAAAGTCCGGTTTGGTAAGAAAGGAGATATCTCTGACCATTATCTTGACATCAGGGTTGGGCTTCCCATGACTGCTTGTCTTAACAAAAAGTTACCGTTATAGACCAGATTAGTTTGTGGTTTTTCAATACTTGATTTATAGTGCTTCAGCACCAGAAGAATTCTGTAGGCCCGTTGGATCTCTTGGGAACAATTCCAATCGACTAACTCAGGAAACGCCTTCTGGAGCAAATCCACAATGAAGAGTCTAGTGTTGGAGCCCTTTCGAGTACAACAAGGATCTGCAAGTTATTGCAGCGCTGTCGGTTTTCTTGATCCTCAAATTTACATTGAATGTTAATGAGCTGTGCTTCATGTGCCTCCACATGGCACTGTGTCCCTGCCACGTCCGTCTCTAGTGCTGCTGTCCGGGTTTCAAGGTCTGATAAATGTTCACCTATGGCGGCACAAGCCTTGACATTTGTGCATACTGCACCTTTTAGCTTTCAGGTGCCCGTTTGGGCCCTATGACTATAGAGACATGTTCCCTTCCTGTGAGACATAGTTCTTATGTAGATTACCTCTAGCTGGGCAGCTCTCGGAAGTCCTCAAGTCACTGTCCTGCTAGGTGGTCTGTTGCGGTATAGTCCTACTTTAAATCTTGTCCTTTGGCCGTCATCCGATTTGTATTCAGTATGGGGGGACTCATACTACTTTCTTAGTCCTCCACTAAGGGCTGGTTGCTAGACTCAGAAGCTGTAGGAGAATCCCCCTCTGACCAATCTGAATCATCTGGTAAAGAAAAAAAGTGCTCATTGCCCTCCAGATGAGACCATGCTTTCCTTCCCTTTCTAGCAGGGGGTCTCTTATCAATATTAGCCTGCCTACAGGAGTCTAGGGAGGGTAAAGTTAGTTGTTACCACTTGTTAAATCCATAATCTCTCCCCCCACAATCTCTATCAGATTATCAGCCATGGACTTTCCCTCAGGGACAGTTAACATTGTCCCCCTAAAAAGAATTAAAAAATGCAAGCCATCCTCTCCACAAAGGAAGTTAGTGCCCAAACCTTCTTTGGCTGACAAAGGCAGTAATTATCCCTCTAACCCCAGCTGAGCATGAAGAGAGTCCATCTACATCCCAATAAGCCCTCCTTAATTTAATATTCAAACAACATTGTGATGGATTATTTGCAAAGCTGGAGATGTTTTTGAAGTATTCGAGAGAAGTTGTACTGGCTGAACGTGAGCACCAGATAGGGGATATTTAGAATTCTTATGGACCACTCATGGGCCAGCTACCTACAACGGTGTTCTCTAAGGCTCTTAGCCTGCTTTAGAAACAACCTATACCAGTTTCACTGCTAATATTGCTTTACCCCCTGGTCCAGATAGCCATTTGGTGGCTGTTAGAAATGGGGTCTTTGGTTGGCCCCCCTGTCCAAGCAAGGACCCTCACTCTAGTCAGGATAAGTCACACACAATCCAAATTATCCTGTGCCCACCCTCTGGTAGCTTGGCACTGAGCAGTCAGGCTTAACTTAGAAGGCAATTTCTAAAGTATTTGTGCAATAAATCATACAATAACACAATATAGCACCACAAAAATACACCACACGGTGTTCAGAAAAATATATAATATTGATCTGGGTATTTGCAGGTCAAAACGATAAAAGATGCAATATGAAATTGTGGAGATATCACTGAAAAGTGATATAAAGTGTCTTAAGTCTTTAAAAAGCAAACAAAGTCTCTTTCAAGCACAAAGTACCTGGTTTGGAGTGGAAAATCTCTGCAAAGGGCCGCAGAGGAGGAGATGTGTGGAAAAATGGTGTGTGCATCGGTTTCGCCCCTTCACACACGGACTTGCGTCGTTATTTTTCACGTGGGGAAGACGTGCGTCATTTTCCAGCACGCGGACAGGGATCCTCTGTGGGTCGCGGGATTCCCAGATGTCCTGGGGTCTGTGCGTGGAATCCTGGGCTTGATTTCCGGCTGCGCGTCGCTCCGGTGGGCTGTGCGTGGAATGTTCTCCATCACGGCAGGCGTCGCGTCGATTTCCTCTCTGGAAGTCGGGCGGCGTTGTCCAGGCGGGCTGTGCGTTGAAATTCTGGTCACACCGCAGGTGTCGCGTCGATCTTTTCCTTGCGGGGTGAAGCGGTGTCCTTCCGGATCGGCATGCGTTGAATTTTTCACAGCGGAGCAAGCTGTGCATCTAATTGTCAGCGCACAAGGAGTCCAGTTGAAAAAGAGAAGTCTTTTTGGTCCTGAGACTTCAGGGAACAGGAGGCAAGCTCTATCCAAGCCCTTGGAGAGCACTTCTGCAGCAAGGCAAGAGTTCAGCAAGGCAGCAGGGCAACAGCAAGGCAGCAGTCCTTTGTAGAAAGCAGTCAGGTGAGTCCTTTAGGCAGCCAGGCAGTTCTTCTTGGCAGGATGCAGGTTCTGGTTCAGGTTTCTTCTCCAGCAAGTGACTGAGGTGGTAGGGCAGAGGCCCTGTTTTATACCCAAATGTGCCTTTGAAGTGGGGGAGACTTCAAAGAGTGGCTAAGAAGTGCACCAGGTCCCCTTTCAGTTCAATCCTGTCTGCCAGGGTCCCAGTAGGGGGTGTGACAGTCCTTTGTGTGAGAGCAGGTCCTCCACCCTCCCAGCCCAGGAAGACCCATTCAAAATGCAGATGTATGCAAGTGAGGCTGAGTACCCTGTGTTTGGGGGGTGTCTGAGTGAATGCACAAGGAGCTGTCAACTAAACCCAGCCAGACGTGGATTGTAAGGCACAGAAAGATTTAAGTGCAAAGAAATGCTCACTTTCTAAACGTGGCATTTCTAAAATAGTAATATTAAATCCAACTTCACCAGTCAGCAGGATTTTGTATTACCATTCTGGCAATACTAAATATGACCTTCCTACTCCTTTGAGATCAGCAGCTACCACTTCAATAATGTATGAGGGCAGCCCCAATGTTAGCCTACGAAGGTAGCAGGCCTCACAGTAGTGTAAAAGCTAATTTATGGGTTTTACACTACCAGGACATGTAAACTACACAGGTACATGTCCTGCCTTTTACCCACACAGCACCCTGCTCTAGGGGTTACCTAGGGCACACTTTAGGGGTGACTTATATGTAGAGAAAGGGGACGTTTAAGCTTGGCAAGTACTTTTAAATGCCAAGTCGAGGTGACAGTGAAACTGCACACACAGGCCTTGCAATGGCAGGCATGAGACAAGGTAAAGGGGCTACTTAAGTGGATGGCACAACCAGTGCTGCAGGCCCACTAGTAGCATTTAATCTACAGGCCCTGGGCACATATTATGCACATTACTAGGGACTTATAAGTAAATTAAATAGTCCAATCAGGTATGATCCAAGGTTACCATGTTTAAAGGGAGAGAGCATATGCACTTTAGCACTGGTTAGCAGTGGTAAAGTGCGCAGAGTCTAAAAGCCAGCAAAAACAGTGTCCAAAAAGTGACGGGAGGCAGGCAAAAAGTTAGGGGTGACCACCCTAAGGCTGTCAGGTCTAACATGTGTCCCCCCCAGCTGAAATTGGGGAGAGCTACCCAACCTCCTGGGAGCACTCATCGCTAAGGCGGAAGTATCTGGAGAGACCATCAGCATTGGCGTGGTCAACCCCTGGGAGATGCTCCACCGTAAAGTCCATCCCCTGTAGGGAAATGGACCACCTCAAGAGTTTTGGATTCTCACCCCTCATCTGCATGAGCCATCTGAGGGGCCTGTGGTCGGTCTAAACCCGGAAGTGAGTGCCAAATAGGTATGACCTCAACTTCTTCAGTGCCCAGACCACAGCAAAAGCTTCTCTCTCAATAGCACTCCACCTCTGTTCCTGTGATCATAGTCTTCTGCTAATAAAGACTACTGGTTGGTCTAAGCCCTCCTCATTTAGCTGTGCTAGGACCGCCCCTATGCCATGCTCTGAAGCGTCTGTCTGCACGATAAATTCCTTGGAGTAGTCAGGGGCCTTGAGCATGGGGGCCGTGCACATGGCTTCCTTCAGAGAGTCAAAGGCTTTCTGACAAGCCTCTGTCCAATTCACCAACCTAGGTTGTTTCTTGGAAGTAAGTTCTGTCAAGGGTGACACAATGGTACCATAGCCCTTGATGAATCTGCGGTAGTATCCAGTGAGGCCTAAAAAGGCTCTCACCTCAGTCTGTGTTCTAGGTGGTTGCCAAGCCTTGATAGTTTCAATCTTGGCCTGGAGTGGCAGCACCTTGCCACCACCTACTAGGTGTCCCAAGTACACCACGGAATCCTGCCCAATCTGGCACTTACTAGCCTTGATGGTCAGGCCTGCCTGTTGCAGAGCCTGAAGCACCTCTTTGAGGTGGAGCAGGTTTTCCTCCCAGCTGGAACTTTAGACAGCTATGTCGTCCAGGTAGGCTGCACAGAAGGCATCCTTGCCAGCTAGGACCCCGTTAACCAACCGTTGGAAGGTAGCGGGGGCATTTTTCAACCCAAGTGGCATCACCCAGAACTGGTAATGGCCATCAGGTGTGGAAAATACTGATCTCTCTTTAGCCCCCTCAGTCAGGGCGATCTGGCAGTACCCTGAAGTAAGATCAAACGTACTCAGGAACTTGGCAGCGTCTAGTCTGTCAACGAGCTCATCAGCTCGGGGGATGGGGTGAGCATCAGTCCGTGTGACTGAGTTGAGACCCGGTAGTTCACACAGAACCTGAGTTCTGGCTTCGCACCTGGGGCAGTAGCCTTAGGGACCAACACCACAGGGCTGGCCCAGGGACTACTGGATTTCTCAATAACCCCTAAAGCCAACATCTTGGAGACCTCCTCCTTGATGCTGGCCTTCACCTTATCCGATAACCTGTAAATTTTGTTCTTCACAGGGGGACTGTTACCTGTGTCAATGTCATGGACACAGAGGTGGGTCAGTCCAGGAGTAAGGGAGAACAGGGGGGAGAACTGCTCCAACTGCTCATAGCAGTCTCCTCTCTAGTTTATAGTCAGGGAGTCAGAGAGAATGACACCTCCCACTGACCCATCACCTTCTTGGACAGAGAGGAGGTCGGGGAGAGGTTCAATCTCCTCTTCCATGCCCTCATCTGTGACCAGAAGCATGTTGACTTCAGACCTCTCAAAATGAGGCTTCAGTCGGTTGACATGGAGCACCCTTAGGGGGTTCCTAGGGGATTGGAGGTCCACTAGGTAAGTGGCCTCCCCTTTCCGCTCCTTCACTTCAAATGGGCCAGACCAGCGGTCTTGGAGAGCTCTAGGCTCTACTGGCTCCATTACCCACACTTTGTCTCCAGGTTGAAACTCTACCAGGGTGGCCTTCGGGTCATACCAGCGTTTCATTACCTCTTGACTGGCCTCAAGGTTACTTTTAGCCTCTTTCCAGAAGCGGTTCATCTGGTTGCGGAGGGCCTGCATGTAACTGACCACTTCCCGAGGGGGTGCCTTTGGAGCTTCTCCAACCCCTCCTTGACAATGCTTAAGGGTCCCCTGACAGGGTACCCATAGAGGAGCTCAAAGAGACTGAACCCTACCCCCTTCTGGGGTACTTCTCTGTAAGAAAAGAGAAGGCATGGTTAGAGGACGTCCCATTTACGCCTCAGGGCGGCCACCAATCATGCCTTTCAAGGTCTTGTTGAATCTCTCCACAAGACCATTAGATTGGTGGTGATAGGGTGTGGTGAACTTGTAGGTTACACCACACGCATCCCACATAGACTTCATGTATGCAGACATGAAGTTAGTGCCACTGTCAGACACACGGGTAACTATCCCCATTAGAGTTCTGGTCACCACTGGTGCAGTTACGGTCTTCAGAGGGATTGCCTCTGGGTAACGGGTGGCAAGGTCCACCAAAACCAGGATGAACCTGTTGCCTAGGGCAGTTTTGGGGTCCAATGGACCAACAATGTCGATGCCCACCCTTTCAAAAGGGGTGCCAACGACAGGAAGTGGAATCAGGGGGGCCTTAACCCTTTTTCCTGTTTTACCACTGGCCTGGCAGGTAGGACAGGATTTACAGAACGTATCTGAGTTTGTCCTCATTCTGGGCCAATAAAAGTGGGTGGCAAGCCTGGCAAAGGTATTGTCTTGCCCCAAATGTCCTGGAATGTTGTGAGCCAGACCCAGTAGAAAGGTTCGGTAACACTGTGGGACCACCAGCGCACGCGCTGCCCCAATGGCCGGAACCTTAGGCTCACTGTAGAGGAGATCATTCTCCCAATATATGTGGTGATCGCCAGAGGCTTCACCTGCTGCCTGGGCTGAGGCTTGCTGCCTCAGGCCCTCTAGAGTGGGGCATTCTTTCTGCAACTTGCAGAATTCCTCCCTGGTGGGCCCACCCTCATCTTGCCAGCCAGCAAGCTAAGGTAGGTCACCTAGGGCGGCTATGTCTTCCCCAGTTGGCTCAGGGGCCTCCTCCTCAGGAACCACGTCAACCACTGTGGGAACTTCTGGGACCGGTTTCCTGCGCCCCTTGCCCCTCCTCTTGGCAGTTGTCTGGGCCATTGTGCCAGGCTCTAGACGCCCTTGACTTCCCTCTCAGTCAGCCATGGACCGTGTGGTCATGCAGACCCACTCAGGCAATCCTAACATTTCCAAGTGAGACCTTAGCTCTACCTCCTTCCAGGCAGTGTGCTCAAGGTCGTTGCCTAACAGGCAATCTACAGGCATGGCAGGACTCACAGCTACTTTCAGAGTACCAGAGACCCCACCCACTCAAAGGGAACCAGAGCTACCGGTAGGTGGCTCTCATGATTGTCGGCGACTATAACCTGCTGGAATGTATTTGGGATGAGCTGCTCTGCTGACACAAGCTGACCCTTGACAGTAGTCATGCTGGCTCCTGTGTCACGCAGAGCCTCCACCCTTTGCCCATTGATGGTGACCCACTGTCTATACTTGGAAGTATTGGCAGGCATGTGGGCTTTTGGCACCATCTCTGCATCACCCAGGGACACTAGGGTTACCTCTGTCTGCACCCCAAAACTGTCTGGGACCATCTCCTCCCCGGGCGCTACGCTACCCAACCCAGCTGTCTGCCCTCCTTTGGGGGGCTGTGCCCTCTTGGGACACTTGGAGTAGCCCTCAGAGTGCCCATACTTATTTCACTCTGCACAGTGGGGTACATACCTCTCTGTCTTATGGTCAGTAAAACCTTTCTTTTGAGAATCAGACTGGGACTGGTTACCACTACTCCCTTGGGAACTATTTTGGGGGCCTTTCGAGAACTCCTTGTTTTTAAGTTTTTCTCCCCCCTCTTTCTTCTGATGGGAAACCTGACCACCTTTGTGGGTGTCCCCCCCAGATACCTTTTTGGACACTCTGGTACTAGTCCAGAGGTCCGCCTCCTCAGCAAGCTTCCTGGGATCAGTCAGCTTACTGTCAACTAGATGCTGGTGCCACTCTGTAAAACAAATATTGAGCATATGCTCTCTCAGAATCAAATTATACAATCCTGTGTATTCATCTACTTTGCAGCCCCGCACCCATCCATTCAGTGCCTTACTGAAAAAGTCAAAGAAATCTACCCATGTTTGTGTGGATAGTTTGGTGCTGTCCCTAAACCTCTGACGGTATTTCTCAGGGGTCAGTCCAAACATGGCAAGTAAAATGGCTTTCTGACATGGGTATGTGTTTTGATCTGGTTTGTCCAATGTGAGAAGTGTGTCCCTCCTCAAAGGTGGCACATAACTCCACATAGCTGTACCCCATTGCCCTTCAGGAACCTCATGAGCCCTTAGTGCAACTTTATAAGCAGCTAACCATTTATCTATGTCATCTCCCACCACAAAACTGGGCACCACATTTTTGGGTATACGAACCTTCTTTTCTCCAGCAGGTCCTGTCTGTATGCTGCCACCATTACTGCTGGATTCAGACTGCTTTGCCTTGAGATCCAGCTCCTTGAGACTCAGTTCATGAGCCAACAAAAGTTTATTTTCAGCCAAGGCTCTCTCAGCTGCTTGGGCTTCTCTCTCTGCCCTTCTTTCCTCCTGTTGAGCCTCAATTTTCAGTCTTGTCATTTGCAATTAGGAACTCCCTCTCCTCTCTCCTTTCCTCTGCGGTCAGGCCTTGTTCAGAGACACTGCTCCCTGGTCTGGAAGGGGGCACAATTGCAGTGGTAACATCACCCACTGATGGCGACAAATCCTCTGAGGGTCCATTTTCTGGCTCCTCTTCCTCATCATCCTCCTCTAAATGGGCTTCTGCCCAGGCCCTCAGCGCCACTTGAAAGTCCTCCTTTCTGGAGGCCCCTTGGGTGGGTACTCTCATCACCCTGCAGAACCCTTTTAGCTGTTTGACAGTATATGTCTCCAACAGGGCTAGGTTAAAATCTCCTGCTTGAGACCCAGCCGGAGACATGTTGAGTGAGGATTTAGGTTTAGAAAATTGTCAGGAAAAAACGAATTTGTAAAAGAGATAAAAATCAAGTTGACCTTCAACTGTGGGTAGGTAGTGAAATACTTAGCTACTGTACGTCACTGCACAAATACAAGTCCTATCCTCACCGCTGATCACCAATGTTAGAAATGGGGTCTTTGGTTGGCAGTCAGGTTACCCCCTGTCCAAGCAAGGAACCTCACTCTAGTCAGGGTAAGTCACACACAATCCAAATGATCCTGTGCCCACCCTCTGGTTGCTTGGCACTGAGCAGTCAGGCTTAACTTAGAAGGCAATGTGTAAAGTATTTGTACAATAAATCATACAATAACACAATATAGCACCACAAAAATACACCACACAGTGTTTAGAAAAATATATAGGGGCTGATTCTAATTCTGGCGGGCGGCGGAGGCCGCCCGCCAGAATTCCGCCCCCATAATACTGCTCCGCGGTCAGAAGACCGCGGAGGGTATTATGAGTTTTTCCCTGGGCTGGCGGGCGGTCTCCAAAAGACCGCCCGCAAGCCCAGGGAAAAACTCCCTTCCCACGAGGATGCTGGCTCGTAATCGAGCCGGCGGAGTGGGAAGGTGCGACGGGTGCAGTAGCACCCGTCGCGTATTTCAGTGTCTGCAAGGCAGACACTGAAATACCTTGCGGGGCCCTCTTACGGGGGCCCCTGCCGTGCCCATGCCATTGGCATGGGCACGGCAGGGGCCCCCAGGGGCCCCGCGACCCCCCCTACCACCATCCTGTTCAGGGCGGCTTTCCCGCCATGAACAGGATGGCGGTAGGGGGGGTCAGAATCCTCATGGCTGCGGAGCGCGCTCCGCAGCCATGGAGGATTCAAACGAGCAGCGGAAAGTCGGCGGGAGACCGCTGACTTTCCGCTTCTGACCGCGGCTGAACCTCCGCGGTCAGAATGCTCGTTGGAGCACCGCCAGCCTGTTGGCGGTGCTCCCGTGGTCGGTGGCCCTGGCGGCCACCGGCTGCCAGGGTCAGAATGACCCCCATAATATTTATTTGGGTATTTGCAGGTCAAAACGATAAAAGATGCAATATGAAATTGTAGAGATACCACTGAAAAGTGATATAAAGGCCCTCATTCTGACCTTGGCGGGCGGCGGAGGCCGCACGCCAAAGTCCCGCCGTCAGGTTACCGTTCCGCGGTCGAAAGACCGCGGCGGTAATTCTGACTTTCCCGCTGGGCTGGCGGGCGGTCGCCTTCAGGCCGCCCGCCAGCCCAGCGGGAAAGAGGCTTCCACGATGAAGCCGGCTCGGAATCGAGCCGACGGAGTGGAAGCTGTGCGACGGGTGCAGTTGCACCCGTCGCGTATTTCACTGTCTGCGCAGCAGACAGTGAAATACATTTAGAGGCCCTCTTACGGGGGCCCCTGCAATGCCCATGCCAGTGGCATGGGCACTGCAGGGGCCCCCAGGGGCCCCGCGACCCCCCCTACCGCCATCCGGTTCCCGGCGGTCGGACAGCCGGGATCTGTATGGCGGTAGGGGGGGTCGGAATCCCCTCGGCGGCGCAGCAAGCTGCGCCGCCTTGGAGGATTCAATGGGGCGGCGGTACACTGGCGGGAGACCGCCAGTGGTGCCGGTCCGACTCGGAATCCCCATTGGAGCACCGCCGGCCTGTCGGCGGTGCTCCCGCGGTCCTCCGCCCTGGCGGTCTTTGACCGCCAGGGTCAGAATGACCGCCAAAGTGTCTTAAGTCTTTAAAAAGCAAACAAAGTCTCTTTCAAGCACAAAGTACCTGGTTTGGAGTGGAAAATCTCTGCAAAGGGCCGCAGAGGAGGAGATGCGTGGAAAAATGGTGTGTGCGTCTGTTTTGCCCCTTCACACATGGACTTGCGTCGTTATTTTTCACGCGGGGAAGACGTGTGTCGTTTTCCGGCACGCGGACAGGTCTCCTCTGTGGGTCGCAGTATTCCCAGATGTCCCGGGGTCTGTGCGTGGAATCCTGGGCTTGTTGTCCGGCTGCGCGTCGTTCCGGTGGGCTGTGCGTGGAATTTTCTCCCTCACGGCAGGCGTCGTGTCGATTTCCTCCCTGGAAGTCGGGCGGTGTTGTCCAGCCGGGCCGTGCGTCGAAATTCCGGTCACACCGTAGGCGTTGCGTCGATCTTTTCCTTGCAGGGTCGAGTGCCATCTTTCCGGATCGGCATGTAGTGAATTTTTCACCGCGGAGCAAGCTGTGCGTCTAATTTCTCGGTGCACATGGAGTCCAGTTGAAAAAGAGAAGTCTTTTTGGTCCTGCGACTTTAGGGAACAGGAGGCAAGCTCTATCCAAGCCCTTGGAGAGCACTTCTGCAGCAAGGCAAGAGTTGAGCAAGGCAGCAGGGCAACAGCAAGGCAGCAGTCCTTTGTAGAAAGCAGTCAGGTGAGTCCTTTAGGCAGCCAGGCAGTTCTTCTTGGCAGGATGCAGGTTCTGGTTCAGGTTTCTTCTCCAGCAAGTGTCTGAGGTGGAAGGGCAAAGGCCCTGTTTTATACCCAAATGTGCCTTTGAAGTGGGGGAGACTTCAAAGAGTGGCTAAGAAGTGCACCAGGTCCCCTTTCAGTTCAATCCTGTCTGCCAGGGTCCCAGTAGGGGGTGTGGCAGTCCTTTGTGTGAGAGCAGGCCCTCCACCCTCCCAGCCCAGGAAGACCCATTCAAAAGGCAGATGTATGCAAGTGAGGCTGAGTACCCTGTGTTTGGGGTGTGTCTGAGTGAATGCACAAGGAGCTGTCAACTAAACCCAGCCAGACGTGAATTGTAAGGCACAGAAAGATTTAAGTGCAAAGAAATGCTCACTTTCTAAAAGTGGCATTTCTAGAATAGTAATATTAAATCCAACTTCACCAGTCAGCAGGATTTTGTATTACCATTCTGGTCATACTAAATATGACCTTCCTGCTCCTTTCAGATCAGCAGCTACCACTTCAATAATGTATGAGGGCAGCCCCAATGTTAGCCTATGAAGGGAGCAGGCCTCACAGTAGTGTAAAAACGAAATTAGGAGTTTTACACTACTAGGACATGTAAACTACACAGGTACATGTCCTGCCTTACACCCACACCGCACCTTGCTCTAGGGGTTACCTAGGGCACACATTAGAGGTGACTTATATGTAGAGAAAGGGGAGGTTTAGGCTTGGCAAGTACTTTTAAATGCCAAGTCGAGGTGACAGTGAAACTGCACACACAGGCCTTGCAATGTCAGGCCTGGGACAAGGTAAAGGGGCTACTTAAGGGGGTGGCACAACCAGTGCTACAGGCCCACTAGTAGCATTTAATCTACAGGCCCTGGGCACATATAGTGCACATTACTAGGGACTTACATGATCCAAGGTTACCATATTTAAAGGGAGAGAGCATATGCACTTTAGCACTGGTTAACAGTGGTAAAGTGCGCAGAGTCTAAAAGCCAGAAAGTGGAGGGAGGCAGGCAAAAAGTTAGGGGTGACCACCCTAAGGCTGTCAGGTCTAACAGTGGCTAATTCACCTAGCAGAGCTTGTCACAAGGAAAAAGTAGAACATCCACATCTCAATCATGTCCTATTACCCAATAATTTCTATACTCATACAAAGAAAGGCAGAACTTCACCCCCGGGTACTCCCCATCACCTCCAACTACAACCCTGTTTGTGTTAATTCTGAACCAAGTCCCGTTGTTTTGCCAGGTTGGTCTTAATGCATAAAGTTATCTACTGGATTAGGGCAAACTCATGCTGGGTAGAAAACCTTTTAATGGAGATCCTGACTGTGAGGAGTGTATCTTGAGTGGGATGCAAGTGAACATCTATAGGAGACTATGCTGTTATTAATTTTAGAATTCCATGTTTGTTGGAGAAATTGTTTGCAGCTCTGAAACATCTGGCTGACTCTCATGATGGAACCCGAAGCCCTTCCTTTGGGTTTCGTTTATAAGCCCTTGTATGCCCAGGGCCAAATCTGGGGCAGAAACTGTCCAGGATAAGTGAAATATAGCAGTCTCACCCCGGCCCTGGAGATCCCTTTGTGTAATCATTTCCCCCCTTTAAGCAATGTTCAGGGCATTGACTGACTTTTAATGTTGTCCGATTCCAATATTTGCCCGGCCTCTGATGTGGTTAGGGATGCTTCCATCAGGTTGGACTTGGGGCCAGTTCGAAAAGCTGACTTTGCTTCTGGAGTAAACAGATATGTCGCAATTTCAAACCTGTTATCATAGACTATCGATGGGGTTCGGGCCAAGCTAACAAATGAAGACTGACTGTGTCTTATCCAGGTGGCTGGTTGACACCTGATCGGTATAAGTCAATAAGGACTCTCAATGAAGGACCACACGGCAATTATAAATACAATTTAGCTTTACTAGAATTTCAGGTAAATGTAGGCAGTTAGCACATTAATAATAGTAGAATAAGAATAGCAATGAAAAGCATCTATTTATTTATATATAAGTACACTACAAAGAGCATCTATGCATATATATAAGCAAAAAGTTCATTGACAGATATAAGTTTTGATTAACTGTATACCAAAATGCATCACACTACGATGTTCAGGAAGCAAAATATAAATGAGTTGAATACTTCAGATAAGCTTTGATTTACTGCACACCAAAATGCATGTTTCAGTTACTGCTGCAGGCTCACACTACGATGTTTAGGAAGCAAAATATAAACGAGCTGAATACTTCAGATAAGCTTTGATTTACTGCACACCAAAATGCATGTTTCAGTTACTGCTGCAGGCTCACACTACGATGTTTAGAAAGCAAAATATAAACGAGCTGAATACTTCAGGTTATAAACACAGTGCAAGCATAAATAATCAATCATAATAATAGAGCAGAGAAACAAAGGCCTTTCATCCCTGTGTGGAACTTAACTTAGTCCACGAAATGCTGGGAAGCCCTCTACCGCCTGCTTGGACCTCTCTCTCCCTCAAGCATCATGGTCAGCAAAACAGGGAGGCAGCGCTGGGTCAGGGCAGCTTTCACAACTCCATCTGCGAGCTTCAAATCCCTCACCTACACTTCAGTGTTTAAATAACTCGAAGCTTGGATTCTATCTCATTCTGGCATTTTCTAGCTATGTTATCAGCACTTGGCTGCTTTGCCCTTCTCCAGCCTTTGTTTTCATTCCATCTTTTCCCTGTACTTTCATTCTCAAGGTTGAGACGGAGTCTTCGACAAAAACAAGCTTGAAAATAATATCATGAACTTTTCCACAATGTTTGGTGGGGTTTCAGCTGGCATCGCACTCATCTAGTAAACAAAAAGAGGTGAAGTCCCACTCAGAGAGTTCTTGATTTTATTGTTGTGCAAACATTAAAGTCCCAGTTTCACAGTCAGTCACTGGTTAGTAGGACAAAGAACAAAGTCCAAAATCCAAATATGATAAACATAGGATGAATAGAAGATCAGCCAACACGTGTTTCGCCCCCTCTGGCTATATATAGACCGGGGCTTTCTCAAGGCTCGCGAAATGAGGCAGACATGTATTAGTAACAAATTGTAATAATCCTTTTCTGTAAGATAACAATAGTCTATCAGTTAAAACATTCAGGGTTTAACAGTAAGTATATAAGAGAGTATCTTACAATAAGTCAAGCAACTGAAAGACAAGATTTAAAAAATACATTACAACATTTAACATTTTTGAAAGTAGTACTTATACTTGAGAATGTGAACAGGAAACATCATATGGCTTAAAATTCAGAAATTACATTGCAGTGTTCAAGATAGGAAAAACGACTGGGAAACTTAAATCAGAAAGAAAAAAAGAAAAAGAAAGGGAAAAATGCTACATGGTAATATATTGAATATGACGTACTGGACAAAAAACAATGGAACAATGCGGCTAGTATCGATCAATAGATTCGTTAGTTTCAGAGCACAATCACATTGTATAGAAAACGTAGTTTAACTACGTCTGTATGGCGGGCACAGTGTGTAGAACTTAAGTCCATCTTCATAGAAAACGAAGTTACGGCATTCAGAGAGCCGAACGTTCGCTTTAAGAACATTAATAGTCTTTTCCCTTACCTCAAGCGCTGCGGAATCAAAGTGCTGTGCAAATACGGCCAGAAACAAAGAAAGAACACGGGAAACGGGACAGACGCGTCCCCGTCTAAAGTCGCGTTTAAATAACCCGTGTCGAAATGAATATAATCAAAAGGGAGAAAGGACTCTCCCGTAACGCGCTAAGTAGCGCCATTTTGTTAAAGAATGTACACAAATAGTTGTCCTGAAGAGTCAAATAAATACATGAGTGCTGATACGATAGAATCTATTTATACTATATAGGTATTTCTTCCAATAATCTAGTACAAAAAGAAAGACTGTATAATTGCCTAACAAAAGGAAAATACAAGTAATAAATCAGCCGATTGCATTTTCTCCAGGCGAACTCTAGTTAGAGTTAAAATGTGGTCACGAAGTATATTTGTAATGAAACCTGAAGGGCAATATGAGAGCAAATAATGGAGGGTAGAGAAAGAGAAAGAAAAAGAGAAAAGAAAGGAGAAAAAAGGCAAAGGTTTTGACTAAAGAAGAAAGAGAGAGAAAAAAAGAAAAAAGATAGAAAGAAAGAAAGAAAAGAAAAGAAAGCTAAAAGGAAAAAGAAAGGAAAAAAGTGGAAAAAGACATTAGGTTACAGGTTCTTTACATTAGCCAAAAATGCCATTCATGGTCTTTGTTGAGCCCATTGTTTACAGTATCATATTTTATTATTAAACGGCTCTCTTCCTGGCGTAGTCGCAATGGTGTGTTGCCTCCTCTAGGGGAGGGTGTGATACGTCTTAAACCACAAAAAGTAAAGGTACGTTGGTATTGGTGATACTTAATAAAATGTTCCACCATGGGTGCTTGAGTATCAGACTTTTGTATATTCCAAAAGTGTTCCTGTATTCAAATTTTTAAAGGCCGGATCGTACTACCAATATAAGTCAAGTTACAGGGACACCAAATGGCATAGATAACAGAAGTACTAGAACAGTTTATAAAGTCGGTGATCCGATATGTGCAGTTGTTAATGCTTACTGCTGTAGATTTGGACAGGCCTAATTTGCATATAGAACATTTGCTGCAAGTGTAGAAGCCTTCAGGTTTAGATGGTAGGAAAGTAGTGGGAGACTTGCGTTGAAAGAATGAAGGACACAGTTTATTACGTAAGTTAGGTGCCCTCCTAAATCCTATTTGTGGGTAGCTAGTAATATGTTGGTTAATCGAAGAGTTATTCACCAGTAAAAAACAAAAAAATTTCAGTGATTTACGAATATGCTTGTGCCCATTGTGAAAGGCCGTGATAAAGCGAATGGTCGTGTTCTTGTTGATTTGTTTAGGTTTATTCAGCAGAGAATTTCGATCCATACTTCTCACTTCATTTCTGGTAGTGTTGAGAGAGGCCTGATTATACCCCCTGGAAAATAATCTCGTAGTCATTTCAGAAGACGTTCTATCATAGTCATTTATATTAGAGCAATTGAGTCTAGCACGTTGGAATTCTCCTTTGGGTATATTCCGAATGGTACTAGCCGAGTGACAACTGGTGGCATGGAGAATCGAATTGGCAGATGTCATTTTGCGAAAGAACTTTGTCAGGAGTTTGTTATCCTCAACATAAATCAAAAGATCTAGATATTCAATGGAGGAATTAGAAATTTGGTAAGTTACTTCAATCTCCCAAGGGTTAGGTGTTAATGACTGAATAAATTTGTGAAGGTGAGCCTCTGAGCCTTGCCAGATAAGCAAGATATCGTCAATATACCGTCCCCAAAAGATGATGTTTTTGATAAATTGGTCGGAACGGTCTGACCAGAGCCAATGGTTTTCAACAGCTCCCATCAGGATGCAAGCAAAGGATGGAGCAAATTTTGCTCCCATCGCAGTTCCTTGCAGCTGTAGATAAAAGTTGCCGTCAAAGAGAAAGTAGTTATTTTGCAAACTGAATTTGAGAAAGTCCAGGATCATAGCATTTCGTGTCAAATATTGAACTGATCTAGTAGACAGACATTTGCTCACTGCTGTTAATCCACCAGTGTGTTTGATGGAAGTATAAAGACTGACTACATCAATCGTTGCAAGGAAGAAATCAGATTGCCACTCAATATCTTGTAGCTTTTGTAAGATATCTTTGGTATCTCTCACATATGATGACAGGTTTGTCATGAAAGGTTGGAGCTCTTGATCAATAAGGGATCCCAATTTGGAACATATGGAATTAACTCCAGAAATAATAGGTCTGCCCTTTGGAGGATGACCTGCTTTATGGATTTTGGGTAAAAGGTACAGGGTCGGGATAGTGGGATGTTGGAGAAAAAGGGCAGTCTTTTCGGAGCTGGAGAGAGTGTGGCGGGAGTGCCAGTATTCCAATCTTTCAGACAGTTTCTTTTGTATTTCAGCTGTCGGGTTATGTGAGAGTTTCCTGTAGCATGTCTTGTCTTGAAGCAGGCGATAGGCTTCGGTGAGATAGTCATCCGTGTTGAGGACAACAATATTGCCTCCTTTATCAGCTTCCTTAATGGTAATGTTGTAATTAGACCTCAGCTGTTTTATCGCCTCAATATGGCCACCGTGAATGTTAGTAGGTAAGTATCTACGTTGGTCACAATATCGTTTATATTCACGATCAAGATCATGGAGAACCGCTGTGGAAAACAGATCAATGGAGTTGCCCGCTGGAAGCGTGGGGGTAAATGTAGAATGAGGGCGGAGATCAGAAGAAAAGTATTGGTTAGTCTGAAGGTTAAGTTCTTCAGCAATAGAGTGTAGAGTGATATCTGGTTCAGTGGTGTTAGAGAGGTTACATAAAACGGAAATGTCAGATAGATCTTGAATCGTAATATCCTGTGTGTAACAAGTAGAAGAAGATGGGGTAAGGGTTGAGGGTGTAGAGGCAAAGAAGGACTTAAGTTTCAAGTGACGAATGAATTTGAAGAGGTCAATTTTGGTTTGAGTGATATCCCAGGTATTAGTAGGGCAAAAGGACAGACCCTGATTAAGGATTGATTGATCTGTGGGGGATAATTCGTGGTTAGAGAGATTTACAATTAGATTTTCTGAGTTTAGGGTTGGACCGTTTTGCTCCGAGCTCTGGTTTGTATGCCTGAGGTATTTGGAGTAACTGGAATGATATCTTGTGGTTTGACTCTTGTGTCTTTTAGAGTTCCCAGTCGATGGCGTCTTGCCTCTTCTAAAAAATTGACTTGTGGTCTAGTTAGAGTACAAGCTGTAGAGTCGTCTACTGATTCGACCTCAGATGAGGGGGGAGTGTCATGATTGGTTGGTGTGTCTAAAGAAAGGTTTGAATCCTTAATATTGTCATATTTCCTACTGAAAGTATATACTCTCCCATGTTGGTAATCAAATAGATCTCTTCTGAATTTTCGATTCTTTCTCTGTATTATATATTCCTCATATCTGTCTATAACACTGTTAAGAATAGCATCATTTTTGGTGGTGATTTCTCCCCAATTGGCTTCTTCGATACGCTGGGTTAAGTTGTCAACTTCTTTACGATGTTTATTATACTCCTCCTCGGAAATTTCAATTAGTTGGTTAATCATATTGATTGAGGCCATTTTCAGGTTGGTTTCCCATTTCTGTAAATGTTCCTGAGAAGTAGTGTCCTTTGGTGGAAAGATCAGTATGCAAAGGCCTCGTGGTATTCGATCATTCTCTAAGTATTTTTTCAATGAGGCTATTTCCCACCACTTAGCTGTTTCCTTCTTCAACGATTTTTCCAAGGCCAGAAATGTACTTTTGGCCGACAATAGATTAGGAGAAGAGAGGTTTGGACTTTGTTCTCTGTTCTACTAACCAGTGACTGATTGTGAAACTGGGACTTTAATGTTTGCACAACAATAAAATCAAGAACTCTCTGAGTGGGACTTCACCTCTTTTTGTTTACTGTCTTGCCTTAGAGGACGTGGGTCCCTGTCCTCTGGTCAAGTCCCCCAATCTATAAAATAGGCATTCATACAGGAGTCTAGTGGTTCTTGGGCCCTTCCGTTTTTGGATCTGTTTGTTTTCAATCGCACTCATCTACACTGCTCAAGTTAATTAACCCTTCGCGTCACAATGTCTTCCGCACCTTTCCCTATACTGATCACTCCACCCCTTAGATGAGCGTGATGCATGCTGAAACGGATATCATTTACTTTGACATTCCGCTAGCTAGGTTGCTACTAATACTGGTCAGCGTTATTCTAAGCGCCTGCATCTTTAGTATAAAGCTGTTTTGTGCATACATATAGGGGGTCATTACAACCCTGGCGGACGGTGTTAAAGGTGCGGCAATACCGCAAACAGGCCGGCGGACCAAAAAAGGGAATTATGACCCTGGCGGAAACCGCCAACAAAGACAGCCACTTTAACACACCGCCCGCCACGGCAGTACAGACAAGCAGCGCGGCGGTCGCCGCCAACAGACAGGTGGAAGACAATGTACCTCCCATAGTATCACAACCCGCCAATCCGCCACCTTTTCCAGGGCGGATTCACCGTGGATAAAAACACGGCAGAAACAGTTACTGCAATGGGAAAACGCTCACCTCAACACATCCCACGAGGACTCCACGGAGCCCGAATTACATATTCTTCCGGCCCTTGTATTCCTACGCATCTACGAAGACCAACAGCGGCGCGGCTGAAGACAACGGTGAGTACAGCACCAAGACATGGGGGTGGGGGGAGGCAAAAGTTAGGGGGACACCCACGAAACGCTCCCACCCCCACCCCCACCCTCACCTATTACAACATACACACCAATGCCTCCAAAAAAATCACAGTAACAACCCACAATCCCCCCGGAAGAATGCAAAGACAAAGCGAAATCTGTTCAAACATTGTAATGTATCAATATACATGTCTGTCAAAAATATACAGATATATAAAAAAATCAGCCAGAAATATATACATTACGAGAAGTAGTGCAGATATGCACATAGCAATGTCCGTGCACCACTAGTCCAAAAATGCATGGGCGAGGCCCACAAAAGATACCTGTCCTCAGTCGGAGAGAACACAGCCGGGGCATCAGATAGAAATACTACAGGCACCTCAGGGGGAAGGGAAGGGGGGGCACCTCAGCCGGATGACTGCAAAGCCAGATCCACGACGGGGCTCCATGCCCATTGATGTATCCTGTGGAGTGCAAAGCCACAGTCTCTCAAGTCTCTACAGTGGGTGGCTTGTCCACTGATCAATCCTGGGGAGTGAAAAGCCACAGTCTCTCAAGTCTCTACAGTGGGTGGGTTGCCCACTGTACCATCCTGGGGAGTGCAAAGACACAGTCTCACAAGTCTCTACAGTGGGTGGCTTGCCCACTGTACCATCCTGAGGAGTGCAAAGCCACAGTCTCTCAAGTCTCTACAGTGGGTGGTTTGCCCACTGCCATATCCTGAGGAGTGCAAAGCCACAGTCTCTCAAGTAGATAACATCCGCCAGTGGCTCTGGAGGGGGACTGGTGGCCAGACTGGATCAGTCTCCCCGTGAAAGTTCCTTTCCCGTCACTGTCCCAGATGCACATGGGATAAGGATGCTTGATGTGGCGGTCTTTACATTCTTACCCGGTGCATGCCCTGTTCAGCGGTGCTTTGCCATGGCGGTGCTTGCCCTGTTCAGCGGTGCTTTGCCATGGCGGTGCTTGCCCTGTTCAGCGGTGCTTTGCCATGGCGGTTCTGGACTGTTCAGCGGTGCTTTGACCTGGCGGTGCAGGACTGTTCAGCGGTGCTTTGCCATGGCGGTCTCTGGACTGTTCAGCGGTGCTTTGCCATGGCGGTCTCTGGACTCTTCAGCGGTGCTTTACCATGGCGGTTCAGGACTGTTCAGCGGTGCTTTGACCTGGCGGTGCAGGACTGTTCAGCAGTGCTTTGCCATGGCGGTCTCTGGACTGTTCAGTGGTGCTTTGCCATGGCGGTTCTGGACTGTTCAGTGGTGCTTTGACATGGCGGTCTCTGGACTGTTCAGCTGTGCTTTGCTATGGCGGTCTATGCACTGCAGGTACAAATACAGGGACATTAGAGTTCTTTAAAAGTACAATATACGTACTCCCCACCCCTTGACTCAATAGCTCTCCTGCCTCTGTTTTTTTTTTCCTGGATGGTTCACCCATACTTTTCTTCCTGTGCTTCCAAATCCTCCCTCACCTCTCTGGATGTTATCGGGGGCAGATCTTTCTTTAATGTGGGGGGTGTAAGCTTGTTCGCAAATCACTTGTGCAAGTCTGTCATGTGCTTGATATGATACAGTAGCATTTCCTTGGTTCAGTAATACTACTTTAACCTCTCCTCTAAAATCTGGGTCTATGACTCCCCCTAGCACCGACACTCCCTTGATGGCTAGGCTGGATCGAGGGGCAATTCTACCATATGTTCCAGGTGGTACTCTTACTCCTATTCCTAAGGGAACAGTTTTCACCTGTCCTACGGGTATTTCTCCATCCTCTGGAGCAAACAGGTCCAGTCCTATACTGCCAGAAGTAGCCTGTAAAGGTAATTGAGCTCGAGGGTCTGTTTTCCAGACAATCATTGTGTGGGTGATTTCTTTCTCATGCCCTGTCATCCGAATGAAAGGAGTCTGCTGCCCAACTGGTCTATTGTTCAATTCGAACAAGGCTTTGTCTAAATTACTACTCCATCCTTTTAGAGTCTGATGTGCTGATAACATTTTTAGCTGTTCTTTCAACAATCCGTTATATCTCTCAGTCATGCCTGCAGCTTGTGGTTAATAACTAAGATGAAAAATCCACTGAGTTCCCTGTTCCTGCGCCCAGCCCGGCACTGTTTTCCCTGAAGAGTGTGTGCCCCTATCTGTTTGGATATCAACAGGTGCCCCATAATGTTTTATCAGGTAGTTTAGCCCTCGCAAAGTGGACTTTTGGTCTGCAGACTTACAGGGCATACCCATCATAAGGCCAGAGTAGGTGTCCACCATGGTCAATACGTAGCTTGTTCCTCCTTCCTTTGGTAGTGGCCCGATATAGTCCAATTGTCATACTGTAGCCGCTACGGTTCCTCTTCTGATATGGCCGCTAGGCTTCTTTTGCAGGGGCATTTGTCTTATCTGGTTGCATGTGGGGCACTCTTTTACTGCTTGTTGCACCTGTTCTTTGGTAACTGGAATCTGCTGTTGTGCCCATGCATAAGTGCCATTCTCTTCTAGGCATTCAAATGAGAGACATGTAAATATTACATCTAACCAAGTCATTTAAAGTTTCTTAAAATATCACATGTGCATTTCTTTGTCAAACAATATTCACTTTCCATATCTCTCTTATGACTGCAGTATACATTCAACCAGGAATAAAAGTAAACCACATACCCCCTAACTATCCTCCGCTAACGCCATTACAGATCTTCATTTCTAAGTTCACATGGCACTCAATATATATTTGGCTTTATAGCTTTTTTAGCCAATGTGCTTGAAAACGTTTTTATTTTTTTAAAATTGCCAATATATTCTACTTTTTTTAAACGTTCTTTAGGAACTACTCCTTGAACATCCCTGGGGAGAGCTGCTGCAGTAGGAAATTGGCAAGTTCTCAGGACCCCATTCCAGTCCATCATTATTTTGCACACTGTGCCACTTCAGTCTTTAGTCCCAGCCATATGCAAATCAGTCTTGACCCTGTTCCAATGTGAAGAGTGTGAACAGTGCAGCCCAAACTGCCTGACCAGTTCTTCCCTTAACCAGAGCACAACACAACTCATGACTGGTTTTGCCCTTATTAGGGATCACTAGCCAAATATTGCTTGGCTCCAGTGCCACAATGTGCCACAATGTGCCAGGGGCCCACACCTGGGCCTACCCGCACACTGAAGTATACAGAAAAAAAATGCTTGATTTAATCTCAACCACTAGCAGTTTCTCAGGACCCCATCCCTCCAGTCCATCTTTATTTTGCACACTGTGCCACCTCTATTTGTATTCAGCCATAAGCGAATCAGTCTTGACCCTGCTCCAATGGGCATAGTCCAGCCCGACTTTAACGGTCGTATAGCCATGTTGCTTACCTGGGGAAATTTGTATGGGAAATCTCCTAAGAAGTGTATAATGATGAGAACGAGCGCCTTTGTAATGTGTGGCCTAACTAGTCTTGTGTTTTGGAAAGAAAAAAATTCTGTAATTTGAAAGCGTTTGTTTTCCGGGAGAATGAACAGTTATGTTAGTCTGCAGGTTCTAATCAAAACGTTGGACCCTGGCACTTATTCCTTTACAAATTAAGCAGGGAATGCGTGTGTTGTATTACAAACACGAACAAACACCCTTCCACACTCAGTGCTGGGAGCGCCCTCCCTGGCAGAGACTCTTCCCGCCCTCCCAGCTGAGCACGAGGACACAGAATCTGGGCCAGTGACAACCAGCAAGGAACACACGTGTGCTCTGGCATTATGACCGGCACGAGAGCGGAAATCGAAAATAAATGGGGTGAAGCGTGGGGGGAGGCGTTAAAAGTTTGTATATGTGCACGCAGTTATATTCTCCAAGGTCTACACAGTCTACAATGTAGATTCCAAATTCTAAAAACAATAATAATTACGGTAATTACCTGACAATGAGATGAAATTCGACTTGGAATGCTGAGGGGGCTCTCGGAGTCTCTGAATTGCCGCGCGCCTGTAAATGCCGAAGAACGTAATCACGCTGGGTGAAACCATAATGCAAGACGTTGACAGGTTGGGCTCATGTAATCCCCCCGACATGAAATGCTAATGTCTACTGCTCGACTGGAAAATAATTACCTCCCTGCGTAAGTTACGCTGGTATAAACCGCGTGCATAAATCGTTTCTGAAGTGTGGCATTTCATGTTTTCAAAAATGCGCACGCCGCCCCAGGCAACTTGTCACGGCGCACCGGGGTGCCGCGGCGCACAGTTTGGGAACCACTGACCTACAGGTTTGACCGTGCCCCAATCCAGGAACTGTGTACCCAGTTGGAGCCAGACCTGATGTCAGCAATCCGCCATCCCACAGGGATCCCCCCTCAAGTGCAGGTGCTATCAGTGCTCCATTTCCTTGCAAGTGGGTCATTTCAAACAACAGTGGCCATGGCATCTGGGATGTCCCAGCCTATGTTTTCCAACGTGTTGTCCAGAGTGTTGTCTGCCCTGCTGAAACACATGTGAAGCTACATCGTTTTCCCTCAGGTGGAGGATTTGCCTACAGTGAAAGGAGACTTCTATGCCCTTGGACATATCCCCAACATCATAGGTGCCATTGATGGGACCCATGTAGCTCTGGTCCCCCCCCACAGGAGTGAACAGGTGTACAGGAACCGGAAGAGTTATCATTCCATAAATGTACAGATGGTATGTTTGGCAGACCAGTACATCTCCCAGGTAAATGCTATGTTCCCTGGCTCTGTGCATGACGCCTACATCCTGCGGAATAGCAGCATCCCTTATGTGATGGGTCAACTCCAGAGGTACCTGGGTGTGGCTATTAGGGGACTCTGGTTACCCCAACCTATCATGGCTACTGACCCCAGTGAGGAATCCCAGGACCAGGGCAGAGGAACGTTACAGTGAGGCCCATGGGCGGACTAGGAGGGTGATCGAACGCACCTTCGGCCTCCTGAAGGCCAGGTTCAGGTGCCTCGATATGACAGGTGGTTCCCTATTCTACTCACCAAGGAAGGTGTGCCAGATCATCGTGGCCTGCTGTATGCTTCACAATTTGGCTTTGCGACGACAGGTGCCTTTTCTGCAGGAGGAAGGTCCAGATGACGGTGTTGTGGCACCTGTGGAGCCTGTGGACAGTGATGAGGAGGAAGCAGAGGCAGAAGACATTGACACCAGGGACTCAGCTATCCAGCAATATTTCCAGTGACACACAGGTGAGAATACATTCCTGCCTACTACAAGTACTTTCACACTTCTACCTCTATCCTGTCTGTCGATTTCAACCAGTATATGGTAACTGAGTTGTACATTTCCATTACGGTTTCACAGGTGTGGTTTCCAACGTGTATTATCTGCTTAGATTCCTCATGGACTTGAGATGTGTGACATAGGTATGTTGACATTACATTTGAGAACGCTTTTTGTCACTGTCATTGCTAATACACATTTTCAAAATCACAGACTGACTCCAGATTGTTTTGTGCTTCAAGGGTGTTTATTGCAGTGCTAAACATTGGAGGGGGGTTGTAAAATGGTGAGGGGTGATAGTGGAGGAATGTCCATGGCAGAGTCCAGTCTATTAGTCTCACAGGTGCATTGTTCATATGGGCATAGGAAGTGGAGCTGGGGCAGTTCCAACATGGACAGGGTTACAAAGTGGGACAGTAGGATGACAATCAGGGTGGTCTCATTTCTTGGCGGGGGTCTTGGCATCGTTCTCTGTCTTGTTCCTGGATCTCAGGGACCGTTTGTGGGGTGGTTCTCCATCTGCAGGGGGTGGGGTGCTGGTGTGGTGGTCCTGTGGCGGTGCCTCCTGTCCACTAATGCCGGCGGAGGTGGTGGGCAGTTCATCGTCCATGATAGTGTTGGTGGCCCCTTAGAGTGCCAGTGTCCCTCCTGGTGTTAAGTATCTCCTTCAGCACCCCTACGATGGTGCCCAGGGCGGTGCTGATGGTTCTGAGTTCCTCCCTGAAGCCCAAATACTGATCCTCCTGCAGGCGCTGGGTCTCCTGAAACTTTGCCAGTACCGTTGCCATCGTCTCCTGGGAGTGGTGGTATGCTCCCATGATGGAGGAGAGGGCCTCGTGGAGAGTGTGTTCCCTAGGCCTGTCCGCCCCCTGTCGCACAGCAGCCCTCCCAGTTCCCCTGTGTTCCTGGGCCTCCGTCCCCTGGACCGTGTGCCCACTACCACTGCCCCCAGGTCCCTGTTGTTGTTGGGGTGGTGGGTTATCCTGGGTTCCCTCTAGTGGTGGACACACAGCTGATTGATGTGTCCTGGGTACGGAGGTATGGGCCTGCTGGGTGGGTGCTGTGCTGGTGTTACCAGAGGGTGGAAGATCTGTGCTGGCCTGTGACTGGGTGTGGGGAACCGACTGTCCCGAGGCCCACGGTGGTCCGGGCTGGTCATCTGGATCCAGTTGGACAGAGCTGCTGTCATCACTGTGGGCCTCTTCTGTGGGTGGGGTGGAGATGTCTGGACCCTCCTGTCTGGTGACGTTGGGTAGTGGTCCTGCAGGGGTGTAAAAGCATGATTATTGCATCTGTGTGTGTCATGGTGTGCAATGGGTGGGTGACCGTGTACCCCAGTGCTAGCATTCCTGTGTGGGACCTTGTGTGATGATGGTTGGGGGGGGTGTTATGGGTATGTGCAGTGGGCATGCTTTAGTGATGGGTGTCCATGCATTGTTGTGTCATGCAGGGCTTGGTGTTGGGATGGGTGGTTTGTGTTAGTAGTACATATGTGAGGAGTTGGAGTGATAGGGGAGGGGGCGAGGGTGGGGGTCTGTGATAGCATGCAGGTAGGGTGGGGGATATGATAGTTAAGATTTGACTTACCAGACTCCATTCCTCCACCGACTCCTGCGAGGCCCTCAGGATGCAGAATAGTTAAGACCTGCTCCTCCCATGTTGTTAGTTGTGGGGGAGGAGGTGAGGGTCCGCCGCCAGTCCGCTGTACCGCGATGTTGTGTCTGGAGACCACGGAACGCACCTTCCCCCGTAGGTCGTTCCACCTCTTCCTGATGTCGTCCTTATTTCTTGGGTGCTGTCCCACTGCGTTGACCCTGTCGACTATTCTTCGCCATAGCTCCATCTTCCTAGCTATGGAGGTGTGCTGCACCTGTGATCCAAATAGCTGTGGCTCTACCCGTACGATTTCCTCCACCATGACCCTGAGCTCCTCCTCCGAAAACCTGGGGTGTCTTTGCCGTGCCATGGGGTGATGTAGGTGATATGTGGGGTGGTGTATGTGGTGATACGTGTGGTGATATGTAGTGGTGTGTGGTGTTTTGTGCGTGGAAGTAGAGTGGGTGATGGTGTTGAGTGCCTGTGGCTGCTAGTTTGTGGATGGTGGTGTCTCTCTCTGGCCTTCTTTCAGATTATTTTGTCATAGGGGTTTGTGGGTGATGTGGGTGTGTGTTTTATATAGTATTGAGAGTGTGGGAGTGGTGTGTGTATGTGTATCAGGTGTGTGTCTTTCGAAATGTCCAATGTGGTGGTGTTTTGGAGATGTGTGTGTATTTTGAGCGCGGCGGTGTGTACCTCCAATGGAATACCGCGGTTGAAAGACCGCCGCGTGGGTTTGTGGGTCGTGATAGCATGGGCGTATTTCTGTTGGCGTGACAGTGTCGGTTTTGTTTTCGCCAGTTTATCACTGACCTTTGTTGTTGGTTACTTGTGTGGTTGTCTGAATTTTGTCAGATTTCAGGATGTGGGTCATAATAGCTGTGGTGGATTTCCGCGGCCACGGTGGTGTGTTGGCGGTCTTCTGCACGTCGGTAAGCGGCTTTTACCACCATTGTTGTAATGACCCCCATAGTACCTATATGATATACGTGGTATAGTAGGAGCTTTGCATGTCTCCTAGTTCAGCCTAAGCTGCTCTGCTATAGCTACCTCTATCAGCCTAAGCTGCTAGAACACTACTAATCTACTAATAAGGGATACCTGGACCTGGCACAAGGTGTAAGTACCATCGGGTACCCACTATAAGCCAGGCAAGCCTCCTACAGTCCCCTCCTTCCACCCTGGACTTGGCCTGAGTCTGCTCATGCCTGGCAGTCCCTGCTGCTACAGGAAATGGAGTAAAGCAGGACTGGAGGTCTGCGGGCACATCAAGATTGGTGGCAGATGACACACGAGGGCTCGACTCTATCATAATGCTATCTACTATGAAGCAACAAACCGACCTGTCCCCCATCTGTGTATTCCAGTAGGAGAGCGGACATTGGGGTACTTTCCACCCTGCTCCTCCAGCTTACGACTGAGAGCGGAGTCTGCTCATCCCCCTAGTCCCTTGCACGTGGATGTAGGGGTGAGGCAGGACTCAGTGTAATAGCTGGACACCTCATCTGCTTGTCATAGCAAAACAAGACACCAAGCAATTCAAGCTGGCTTTTGATGGTACATGACAAACGAGCATAACAGGCCCGTAACAGGGCTCTCACATCCTCGCCACGTCTGCTCCTGGGGTGAATATGCAAGACTAAGACATCAAAGAGGTGCTTGTTGGCATGAAAAATAACCTCCACACCACTAACTACAAAATAGACCTACTGACTAGCAGGATTGACTGCACAAAAGAAAGAGTTTACAACCGTGACAATTGCCTTGACCATTGGGAGAAAGGCGCCTCAGACATTGAAGACTTTCACTCTATTGCTGGCAAACAACTCCCCAGCATGGAGAAAGTGCGGGAGGCTATCAAGCTAAAACATGAGGACCGCCAAGCGCACTCTAAATGTGACAACCTCCACATTCTAGGGGTCCCTGAATCAATGGCCATTAACAAAATGGAAACCTACATCAAAAGTATGCTCCTTTCCCTGTTCAGTGACTCACTGCTTTTAATTGTTGAGCATGCACAACGCACGCTTTGCCTGTGCCCTCACCTGGTGCACTGTTGAGACACATTGTGGCCAAACTGCTTAATTACAGGGACAGGGATACCATTTTAAGACTCACCAGGAAACGTTATACTGTCCATCATCAGGGTAATATTTTTTCTCTATTTCCTGATCTTACCCTCGCAGTTCAAGTCGCTAACCAGGAATTCCTACCTGTGAAATGGCTCCTCGAAAAATCTTTGTTCGCTTACTCCGTTATCTACCTTACCAAACTGCAGAGTCACCTGAATGGCAAGCAGCATTATTTCACGGATCCTAAGGGCGCCATGAATTCTTTGGGACGTTTGCCACCACTACAGTGAATGATCTGCCTCACCCTGAGGCTGCCACAGATGGCCGCTTCAACGATAATGACTAGCTGCCTAGACACCACCTCATTGAGATGTGCCATTTTCATGCTGTGATGCCGGCGGGACTCCCACACCCTGGATACCACCTATGCAGCATTGTTGACTCTGTCTGACTAAGGGTGAAGGTGCTCGGACCTGTGCCAAAGGCACCGCCTGTCTTGGATGCTACTTTTCTGCATGGACCCCTGTTAGGAGTTCTTTTCCAGTTTCCCTCAGTCACCCGGTCTGTTAATGACTGGAGCATTTGTGTGATTGTTTGATAACCCAAGGTATCTTTCCAACTGTGCTGCACAGTTTTTTGGGGTACGGGTAGGACGGGTGGCGTGTTGGGTCCATTCAACCAGTTGGGAGGATAGAAGTGAGTGGTGGGTGGGTTCCATGTTGTTGTAACTTTCCTGTTTTGCCTCACATGCCTTACACTCCATGGTGGGGACCTATTCCTCCCTTCAGCACCACACAAATCCTCTATTTACGACATGACCAGCATACACTCTCCTTATACCAGGTGACATCCTTCAAGTGCCTGACCTTCAATATCTGGGGACTCAATGACAGGTGTAAGTACTCTTGGTACACGAACACCTCAACAGGCACAACATAGATTTTTGCTTTCTCCGGGAGCTACACCTGACTGCGGTGACTAACTCTCGCCTCTGGGCAGGGTGAATCACTGAAACACACATTTCCCTATACTCTAACTACACCCGAGGCACTGCTATACTTCTTCGTAAGGGACTGCACTGGGGCACATGCCAGACCCTCTACTACACAGAAGCAGGATTCGTCATTAACCTGCACAACTTCTCATTATTCCTAATCTCAATTTGTGATCCTAAAACGGACTGTTCGGAATTCTTTGGAGAGTTCTGGTGATTAATCACTACATTGAGAGCTGGCACTATTTTTTGGGGTGGTGACTTCAATGTGATATTGGACCACAATGTTGACAAACCCAGGAACACTAACTGTCCCCAACTTCATACAGGATAACATCCTGCTGGACATCTGGCATTTGTGACATGCCAACTGTACCTGCATCACCTCCACACATAATACCTGGTCCAGAATATACTACTGGCTGCCAACACAGGACATGATTACTTGGACTCCGAATGTAACTCACATCCCCAGGACTCTTTCTGACCAAGCACCAGTCCTGCTGGAAATTGCTCTCCCCCTACGTTTTCTCCCAGTTCTTCACCTGGAAATTAGCCTCACATGCCCGTCGGGATGAGGTCTTCTGAGACAAAATTCAGATGGCAATCCTTGTATTCTTTGCTCATAATGAAGGATCAGTTGCCTTCCTGTCCACGCTTTGGGAGGCATTTAAGACACTTGCATAGCAAAGCAATCAGGCATACTCAAGGCTATCTGCATACAACGTACCACACTAGAAACAGAAAAATACATTCTTGAACTCAAATTCTTTGAAACCAGAAATGCAAAGAGACTTGCTGCTCTCAGAAAGAAGCTTTCAGAAAACAAAGGGGATGGGAATAGGGATACTCATTATCCCAACAGGGAGGCAGTGACGAGATGTTACGGTGAATGAATAGGTCTGGGAAGACATTGGCAGGCCTCCTCCGTAGGTCCTGGGCAAGCACGTACATCACAGAACTCATAAATGACTAACAATTGGCTCACACAAAGTCAGATGAGATCACACAGGTCATGACAACTTTCTACTCTGACTTATATAATGCCTCTATGGTCCCAGGCACATTGGCCATTGATTCCCTCCTTGACACCCTTCAACTATTATGGGTGGACAAAGCGTACCATGTGTATCTTGATGCACCCTTTATGGTGGAGGAAATAATGCAGGTAATCCAAAGCATACTTGATGACAGGGCACCGGGCTTGAATGGGCCCCTCATTCTTTTACAACGACTATGCCTCACTCCTAGCTTCTCAACTACTAGCAATGTATAATGACTCTTTGTCCCTAGGCCAGCTACTGCCTTCCCTCTGTGAAGAGTCATCATCACTATATTGAAACCAGGCAAGCCAGCAAACAGATCAATCAATCATAGCATTTGTAAAGCACACCATTTACCCATGAGGGTCTCAAGGCGCTGAGGGGAGGGAGTGCTGCTACTGCTGGAACAGCCAGGTGACTGTTAGTAGGCACCTGGACACCTAGCCTGCCACTTGCCTGTGACTTCCAGTTCCTGCTTTTCCAGACTGATACAGTGACATTGCAGCTACCTGTTTTTTCCCTCTAGGTTTTTCTCTACTGTGTTTTCCCACTCACTGTTCTTCCCACCAACAGAAGCCCTGCCCACCCCAGGACATACTTAATGCAAGCTGCTGGTGCCCCAAACGTGAGCCTGTCTGTGCCCGTCCACATGACCCCTGGCCCTCACTCCCTCTGAAGATACACCATAGCCAAGCTCTACACCATCGATCCTGGAAGCCACAACAAACATTGCCACGGTGCTGACCCACGCTCCACATTAGGACCCTTCACCTGCAACCACTGCCATTTTCCCATGCCACAGCACACACACCAGCCCACTGGCGAGCCCCACCACAAACACACCACAGACACCACCTGAACAAAAACACCAACTCGCATGAGCCCTTCTCAACACACACTCACTATGCAAACCTTCCACTGAATTACGGGACCTCATTGCCACCATTGCATCTGACATCGTCTTCTTCACTGAAACCTGGCTCAACCCCACATCTGCCACAAACTTTTCCATAGCAATCCCTGATGGATATAAAATCACTCACCAGGACTGCACAAACAAGCCGGGAGGAGGAACAGCCATCATCCACAAAGATACCATACAGTGCACCACCACCACCGACAACACCACTAGCCCCATGGGACATCTCAATTTCAAGGCTCCACATGGACAACAAAACAACCATCAGAGGCACCCTCGCATACCAACTCCTAGGCCTGCACTCCAGCTGCTGCAACTCTAGCGCGGAATTCATTGCATCCCTAGCCTTGGACTCCATCTTCCTCGGTGACCTCAATTTCCACATCAATGACCCAAATGATAACAACATTGCACACCTTCTCGACAGTATAAGCAGCCTTGGATCGACCCAGATCATTCATGACCCTACACACACCGCAGGACACACACTTGATCCCATTTTTACCTCCAGCAACATTATCAAATACATCCATGTTACAGAAATCACATAGACCAATCACTCCATAGTCCTCTAAGATGACCAGCACCCAGAGGTGGTTGAAAATCTCAGAAAGCTGCTGGGCAGATGCCCTCAGCACCTTCATGTCCGCTACTGCCACCAACTTCAAACAGAGAGTGAAAAACCTCAATGCCTGGATCACATATTGCACCAACAGCATAGTCCCCATCAACAGCAACATCCAGTGAAAATCCTCCAAAAAGGCCAGTTGGTAAACCCAAGAACTCAGTACAACAAAATGACAGCTGGAGAGGAGATGACGCACTAGCATGGACACCTCTGACAGAGCAGCCTTCAAGACCCTCCTCAACCTGTACCACCACCTTCTGAGGGCAACAAAGAAGACTGCCCTTGCCACATGTATCGAAACCAGTGCCAAGGAACTTTTCAACATTGTTAAAAAATTCTCTAACCTGGCTGCCAGCAAAAACAACTACATACCCTCACAGGAGCTGTGTGACAACCTTGCCTACTTCTTCCACAACAAGATCGCAATCATATACAGAAACTCCGAACCCCAACCCACATCTACGGACTTCCTCGACCGATACGCCACCACTGTACGAGACACGAACCACATACTGACCACCTGGAACATCCTCTCCACCAAGGATCTCACCTCCACCATGAAATCCATCCACTCAGGAGCTTCCACAGACCCATCTTCAACCTTGGAAACTAAAGGATCGGGCGGGAACCCATCACCCTGTTCAACACCTCTATCAACACTGCAACATTACATGATGCTTGGAAACATGCCGAAGTCAGACCAGTACTCAAAAAAACCTTCGCCGACCCCAACAAACCTAAAAACTACCAGCCAATCTCCCTCCTCCCATTCCTATTGAAGGTACTGGAAAAGATCATCAACAAGCAACTCATGACATAGCTGGAGCAGAACCAACTAATTGATGCCTCCCAATCAAGCTTTCACAGCAAATCACAGCACCAAAACCACCCTGATCGCAGCCACCAACGACATTCAAACCCTCCTTGACTGAGGCCAAATGGCAGCTTTGATCATCCTTGATCTCTCAGCAGCCTTCTACACCTTATTCCCACCACATGGTGATCGAAAGACTCCACCACATCAGCATCCAAGGGGACGCACTCAGATGGATCACCTCCTTCCTTACTGGAAGAAACCAGAAGATCTACCTCCCAGCTTTCATCTCTGAACCCAAGGAGATTACCTGTGGTGTCCCCCAGGGCTCATCCCTCAGTCCCATGCCTTTCAATGCATATATGATCCCACTGGCCAACATCGTCAGATCACAGTCTCAACATAATTTCCCATGCAGACGGCACCCAACTCATCCTCTCACTCATCGACGACCAGTCCACCACCAGAACCAGCTTCCACAGATGCATAACAAGCATCGCTGATTGGATAAAGAACAACTGCCTACAGCTGAACACAGACAAGACTGAAGTACTGATCTTTGGCAAAAGCAGAAACACATGGAACTACTACTGGTGGCCATCAGATCTAGGACCAACATCCAATCCCTTTGACCATGCCAGAAACCTCGGAATCATCATTGACAACAAACTCACCATGAAATCACAGATCAATGCTATCTCCTCTGCCTGATTCCTCACTTTGTGCATGCTACATAACATCTTGAAGTGGCTACCTCTACACAATAGACGCACCGTGACATAGGCCCTCATCACCAGCTGACTAGACTCTGGCAACACCCTCATTGTAGGACCTTCTATACACCTCCTACAGAGACTTCAGACCATACAGAACTCCGCAGCCAGACTCATCCTCGGCCATCCCTGGCGAATCCACATCACACTTCACCTCAGGCAACAACACTGCCTCCCTTTACAGAAGGGATGGCAATTCAAACTGCTGACCCACGCACACAAAACTCTACACATCCAAGGACCCAAGTACATTAACCAACACCTGAAATTCCACCAACTGTCGAGAAGAATACGCTCTGCCTCCCTTTCACTTGCCCATACTCCCCACATCTCCGAAGCAGAAGGGGAGGACATTCCTCTCAAGTTCCAGCTTAAACCTGCAACAGCCTTCCATACACCTCCAGACCATCACATCACTTCTGGAATTTCGAAGGGCCCTCAAGACCTGGCTGTTCGAATAAGCCCCTGGGATCTGCAAGCACTTGGATACTCTATCTGGTGATTATCCGCACTTTATAAATCCTGATTGATTGATTGATTGACAGACCACTGTCAATGATAAATGTTGAAAATAAGATGTTCGCTAAATTAATTGCTAACCTCCTTCTGCCTGAAACTGTCTGATGGGACCAATCTGGATTTGTACTGGGCCAATCAACCACCCACAATCATGGCAAAATGTTCATGCTCATGCACACTGTTGATTCTCATCTTGGGGCAGCTGCAGCAATCCTAGATGCCAAAAGGCATTGGCTTCCTTAAAGTTGCCTTATCTCTTTCACCTCCTCCCTCACCACAACATTGGCACATGCTTTCTTTGCTTGAGCAGCATACTGTACTCCTCCCTCACGACAAGATTCCGCATTAATAGTGATATTTCAGCTCCTTTTTCTGTAACCAGGGGCACCAGGAAAAGATTCCCCTCTATCTCCATTCCTTTTTGTGATAGCCATAGAGCCATTGGCTGCCCAGCTATACTAACATCCCGCACATGTGAGCTTAATTTTAACTTCTAGGGCGATATTGGTGTTCATGTACGTGGACGATATTACATTATTATTCAGGAAGTAATCTGCTTTGATGGGTATCCTCCAGAATTCCCATAAATTGGTCAAAGTTTTCTTTGTTCCCCTTGACCCTTGACTCCAGCTACATGCTAGTTTGCGCCTGAATACCCACTACAGTAGGCATTGAACAGATCAGGTGTTTGGGAATATGGCTTAGCAGGGATGGCAAGCAACTATGTAGGGCAAACTGCAGAAGGGCCATGACCTGGCTCAAAGAAGATATACTGGCCTGGTCCAGGGTGCTCCTGTCTATAGCAGGGAGGATCACAGTTGCTAAAATAATTATACTCCCTAGGTTTCTCTATTTAATCAACAATATATCAATCCCACTCACTTAACACTTTCTAAAACAACTGTGTTCCAATCTAATGGCCCTGATTTGGCAAACAGCCAAGAGTGGCGGAGCAAAACTGACTATACGATTCCAGCATGGCAGTCTTAATAACCCCAACTTGCACCTTTATTCTTACTGCACACAGGCCCAAATCGTACACTTCTGATTGCACCCTGTTGTATTCCAGCCACATACTGCTGTGGAGATTGATCGAGTAGCCCCACTCTCCCTGGCCACCATGATATGCCTGACAAATAGGCCCCCATACACTGAGATAGGCATGGTGGCATGCACAGGATGGGCCTGGGATGCCTGCGAAGGCATGCCCATGACAATAGCTTACATGCTCCCAATGTGCCGTTAGCCAGGAATCTTCTGCTGCCCATGATGGATGATAAGGGGGCATCGTGTTGACCTCGTCGGCAGGGGCTCCTCATGCTTGGTGACCTCTTCCATGATGAGCACTTCATTTAACCACATAGCATAGAGGACCAGACCTCACATACAGCACTTGCTCTCCTACTATAACACAAGCTTTGAGCTCCATGTGACACTCTAAATGCCATATTCCTTACACCTCCCCTTACTCTCCGTGCCTTAGAACACTTGATTGCCAGTCAATCCCCCCCGAAGGCTTATCAGCTGTCTATACACCACAATGCAAGAGAAGGCACCTGTATGTGTCTCCGGGACTCGTGCTGCCTGGGAGATGGACAATGTTACTATTGCTGCATCCAATTGAGTGCTCTCTCTCCAAACTACAGACTCATTCATTTAAAATTTGTACACAGACTACAGTATATCACATTCCCACCCAATGGTACAGGATGGGACTTGTGGATGACTGGTGATGTGTAAGATGTGCTGCTCTGTTGGTCACAATTCTCCATCTTGCCTGGGACTGCTCCTCAGTAGCGAGTTTCTGGACTAGTGTTCATGACATAGTGGTCTGGATTACTGGTCATCTCCACCATAAACACTGCACGTGGCCCTACTAGGCTAGGAGAAAAGATCAGTCCTGAAGCTCAATACCTTACTACAATGCTATTTCTTATGGCTAAACGGACAGTGGCCATTCACTGGGGGCGGCGACCTGCACCTAAAGTTGCAGATTGGCTGTAGGATGCAGGATATTGCCAGGAACAGCTTGCAGATTACTGGGAATTTATGCTGGTATGGTCCCGGCCTTTAGATATATGGGTCCCTCTGGTTGCTCACCTGGGACTGTGGGGAGAGGCTATGGCTCTGGCAACCACAGTGAGCCTGGAGACCTTGAACGCAGCACCCCATTCGTGAGCAGATCCCACTGTGGTCACGCCCCACAGCTTTGTGTGTCCTTCCTAACTGAAACTATGGGCCTGATTTAGATCTCGGCAGAGGGCTTACTCTATCAAAACGAATGCTGTAATTGATGGGGTTCCCACTTGTGCATAATTTTTTGTTTTTGTCATATGCTGCTCTTGTGCATGTAGGGCATGGCCTTTCTCCCTCCCCCTGTTTATCCCTTCTCATGATTGTTCTTCCAAAAGCCAATAAACAAAATAATAAAAAAAGATATAGGACAGGTACGATTTGCTATCTTTTATGCTTCCCTCGGGGGCAATTTGGTCATCTAGAAGGAAAGAAAGTGTTTTTATGCGCGTTTTTTACTGCTGATTTTAAGGATGCGCAAATTCAGCAACATAGTGTTGACCTACGTTTCCTACAACTAGTGCCTAATGAGGACATGTTTTAAAATGTGGTGCTTTCTTAAATCTGCTGTATTTTATTTTAAATTTTGGGATTTATAGCTGATCTGTGTACATTGTTTTTAATGTTTTTTTATGTGTCTGCTTTTATGATTGTCTCTGACTCATGAATAAAGACTATTGATTGATTGATTGATTGATACATACAATACATTCTCTTTCAATACACATCATCATCATCATATTTATTTATTGTTTCGTGTTTTTTAACCATAGCAATCTAGACAAGCAAACAACGTTAGTTAAATGAAATCTATTGTTGCCACATAAAATAATTTCCATCCTGCTAATATATAAAAAGAAAAAACGACTGTGATTGTAAAATACCTGTGATCCAACCACTACCAGCATTCATTGGGAAGGGATGAAGGAAGAAATAAATCATCCAAGAGCTGTTATGCCACTCAGTTTATAAATACTACATAGATCACAGATTTAATAATAAAATAGATAAAATCTTATTGCCATTCATTAAGAACAGAGAGATAGATCATGTGAGAAGGATTATTATAATCAATTTGTGAGCTTTTGGTCATGAATCTCACTAATTTGGAGTTTAACTGCGGGCCCTGAGGATTTAAACATGCTGTGATTGCTGATCTGCAAGTTCGAATAGCACGCTCTTTGAAACTTGCTCTCAGACGTTTCAGACTGAGGTCTTAGAGAGCAGGGCAAGTACAAACTGTGTGAATTACGTCTTCCTTATGCCAGCCACAATGTTTACAGGTCTGTGAGAGGAGATTTCTCCACAGTGGGGTGTTGGCCCTCGTTGGAATGTTGCCTAGGCGAAGGTGCATTAAAATGCGTTTCAATCATGCCGGAAACGAGATAGAGAGATAAGATGCCGGAGAGAAGATGGTATATTGACGTATTAGCATCCAGGCATGTGAACGAGAACTAAATTTGACTTTATCCTCTAACATTGGTAAGTATTTCATTGCTTTATTCTCTGTTTTTAAAGGAGCAAAACTCTGAGTGGACATCCCAAAGTTCTTGCAGGGCCAATTGGTTATTGGCTATCTGCAAGTATTTACAAAAGGAAGGTTTTTGAGCAAGCTGAAACGCTTTCCAGAGAGCCATATTATGGCCAGATTTATACTTTTTGACGCAAAACTATGCAAACGCAGTTTTGCATCAAAAAGTTTAGCGCCGGCTAGCGACATATTTTAACGCCACCCGGGTGTCATATTTATACTATGACGCTGGGTGGCGCTAAAAATAGGTTAGAGTCATTTTTCCTGATGCTCACCATTGCACCTTGTCGTAAGGCAAAATGACGCTAATGCAGGAAAAATGACTCTAATCCGGTTTACGACATGTGAGCACGTCACAAAACGGAAATGCACCATTTTTGCCCGCAATAATGTCAAATGTGTCGCTAACGGAGCAAAAAGTGCAAAGAAGAGGCAAGATGGACCCACAAAGCCAGGAGAGACCCCATACAACCAGGAACCAGACAGGAGAGCATAGACAAGACCCAGACAGGAGAGACAAGAAAAAGAGGAAGTGTTGTTTTAGCGCAGAGGAGCATGAAACACTGGTGAGAGAGGTGACGGAGCACCAACATCAACTCTTCATCACCTCTAAATTGCCAATTGGAAGGAGAGAGGCAATTTGGCAGCAGATTGTAGACAAGATTAACAGTGTGGCAGAGGTCAGGAGAACTGCCAACACTGGCATGACTGCAAGCAGAGGACAAAGGAGAAAATGGCAAGGAACAGGAAGGCAGCACTGCAGACCGGAGGTGGGAGTCCAGCACCACAAGAGGACCTGGACGAGATGGAGGAGAGAGTTGCAGAGGTCATCCAGGAGGAAATCACTGGTATTGCAGGACATGATAGCGCAGACTACTAGGAAACAACACATATGCAGGGTAACTTTCATGGGGGAGAAAAATGCCAAAATGTGAAGTGCCAGAAGAGGGAGGCACATAGCTACTACACAATGCATGTTAGCCCTGCAAATCAGGCAGTGAAAAGGGCAAAGAGGAAGGGCATGGGATACCCTGCACTGCCCATGCCAGGTGAATGGGCTGAATCCACACGTAGAAGATGTGATGCAGGCAATTGTACAAACTGCTCTTCCCCACATGTGACATGCAGGTGGGGCATAGGTCTGAGAGACTGCAAACATTAAGGACAAAAACAATGCATGGGAACCAAGATGACAATGTGCCACGTATAGGAAGTCAGTGATGTCACATTACAACTGCCACAACACAGACACACTAATTGTACAATATCTCATTTCAGGGGACGATGGCTCTGCGCCGGATCTGCCTGTCCTGGACTACCCTGATGACCTGGATGACCAGCAGACAACCATCAGCCAGGAAACCCTCAAGATGTCCTGGGAACCCTCCAGACAGCACCTCCAGTCACAAGATGGAGCATTCATGTAGCAGCCATCCCAGAGGACCCACCCACCACCCCAATAGTACGACCAGCGAACTCAAACACAGCTGAGGACTCTGATGACGCCGGTACCACCTTTGAGAGGAGAGTAGTGGGAGTCCAGCGGGAGCTGGCCAAGGAGGTGCGGGTGGGGATGCAAACTATGGCAGCCAGCCTTGAGGGTATGCACATGTGCATCATAACAGCCACTAAACAGACAGCAGCCAAACAAGGCACATGATCCCCACTGCATGGAGTCCAACAGTGGGTGAGGGGCCTAACCACTGCCGTAATGGATTTGACACAACACCTGCCCTCCCAATTTTGCTGTTGCATGCATGACAACAAGCAGGACTCCATGCACTGGGAACTGGCCTCCCTCAGGGTAGACATGGCTGCCTACCACAGGGATGTTGCTGCCATACTCAATAATAAGCAGCTCCTCCTTGCTGCAGTGATGCCATATGTAGTTCCACAGATGGCAGCTGACGGGAATTCGGTGTCCACTTCTCCAACCACTGAAGTGTGTGTGGCCCCCTCTATCCCACCACCACCTCCATCAAGGGCAGAGGAGACAACACACACATCAGAGGATGAGGATGTGGAACAGATCATCTTCACTCGTAGGAGTACCCGGTAGCACCATCCCATGTCTCAAGTGCAGTGTTTTCCGTTAGTCCTGTGCTTGACAACATACCAGTATTGCTACCGTTGGTGGCATGCAGTCTTCACCAACACACTGTTAACCTTTCCACTATGGACTGCAATTGTCTCTCTATACTCCATTGGTAATTCATGTTTCCCTGCACTGAACAACACTTCACCCCAGCATGTCCAATGACATGTCCCTCAACCCTGCACTTGTGTTGTGTCACAATAGAATGGTTTACACTAATGGGGCCACAGACCTGGACAATGTAAATATTGCACTACAGCACTTTAAAATAAACAGCACTTACACAACCACTTTGTCTCTGTATAATGTGACACATCTACTTTACTGTAGACTTGTGATGCTTGTAACATGGCTATAGTCACAGAGTGTCAGTACAAGAGTGCAGAAATATTGTGGGCACATATCTATGCACAAGGTAACTACATGATGAACGCCATGCTGGCCACATCCCCTACAAGCAAGTCACTGTGTATGTGACATTTGTTTAACACATGTATGCCTCACCCACTACATACAGCAGGAATGGCTGTGTAAGAGTGCTCGGACAATAACGTCAGCTGGGAGTACAAGTGAAACACATTGGTGTAAAATAGTTATACTTGACCTCATCTGAATTTGTCACTGCTCAGTTTAGAAGAGTTGACATGACATTTAGGCTGTAGGCAGATGTGCCACAGTGCCCAACATTCTGACACAGGACCCAAACAATGAAAGCTTAAAAACCACACCTACCTGTCCAATACATGGGAACCATAGCCACCTTGAGTGGTGGGCACATTGGATGGCAGATGCATTGAGAAATAGATTTGTTGTAGCCACCAATGTGACAGCTCAGTTGGAAGTGGGAATTAACATGTCAAGAGAGGGATCTGGATGCAGGACGGAATCCCCAGGCCAACAGACAATTGGCACTGTACACTCAGGCAAAGACCCTGCGGCCCAAGCATATGACACATGCAGTAAGGGAGTACCCAAAGTTTTATTATATATGTTGAAACCTGAACTGAAAACTATGTTAAACACCTATCCTAACCTAATCTATCCTACCTATACATAATCCACAACTGGTCCTAACTACCCTATGCTATGCTTACTTACCACATTTAACAACACACTCTAAACACTGCCCCCCCCACCCCTCTTATATCACAAGACACATGCAGAACAACATATACTAACCTAAACATATACTATCTAATCCTAAACAAATATATATATATAAATATATATATATATATATATATATATATTTTTATTATTTTTTTCCCATTTTTATTAGTATTTTTTTTTTATACAAATGACCCAACATTAACCCCCACCCACCCACAAACTAACATGTAATAAAATAAAAACCCACCCCCAAACCAACTTATCCTATCTAAACAACTACCCTACTCTGACCTATCACTAACCCCCTTAAACCCTCTACAAAACATGATAAGGAATGAGGAGGGAGGGGACTGAACTAGGGTGAAGGGAGGCATCAGTTCAGAGGTTGGCCCTCACGAGTGTCCTCTTGATGGCCTTCAGTCTCATTGTATTGTGGTCCCCCTCCATCTGTAGACTGGCCAGCTTTTTAAGGACCTGCTTCACGTCCCTCTGGAGCTCCTTTATTGCTGACATGTCCATTGCAGCATGCGTGGTGGGCTGTGGTGCCGATGTTGATGGTACTGCAGGTGGGGCAGATGTGACGGTGGCAGCTGTGGTCCTCTGTGTAGCTGTGAAGCTCGGTCCACTCTTTGTGGCCAATGTGGGTCCCCTTGGCTGAATGCTCGCCATTCCCCAGTGGCTCTCTCTTTTCAATAGCGTCATGCCATCTTGCAGTACCCAGACTCCTCATCCAATAAGTGGTGATATTGCACTGCCCTCTTCTGGAACGCCCTTAGTTTCACAACATCCATGTTGCCAGCTGTAAAATTGAGACAGGCAACCATCAGTGTCATCATTGTGTGATGTATGTACAGATGATACTCTAACACTCTGCCTCGATTTGCACATGCACTCCGAATCACAGTCCAGATAATAGAATGTCCCTGATGAATGTAACGGCAATGCTGCCTAACCATCATGTCATTGACACCAAAGCAAAGCACAACCAGAGTTGGAATCAAATAAAGTAATCTGTGCATTGATTTAGTACAATGTGTCACAATGCAAAGGCAGCAACTACTTCACATGGGCCTGGCCCACTAATCTTCATCATCTGAGTCAACTTCAAAGCACACAACACCAGTAACTAGTAGATGTAATTGGGAGTATGGTATGCATTTGCTAATAATGAGGGGTCAGTGTTGACTGGGACACATGCAAGCCTGAATGAGATGAATGTCATCTACACTGTGACCATCACACCTCCCTCCATACATATGTTGTTCCCCTACCCCTGTGCCTCAGGGGGGATGGCATGCAATACATCATCACAACTGTTGAGGTCAACCACGAAAGCATGTAAACTTGTACATGGATTTAGGGAGTGGAAAACATGTATGGAGGGCTGCCACCTATGAATAAGGTATCATTAGGTCATTCACATCTACATTCATGTGTCTAGGTGTGGACACCCATCAACACCTGATCTACCAACACAATTCCTAAAACACTCACATTGATGCCAGCACTTGCCTGGCTTTGACCTGCATTCACGCCTATGACATACCACATAAGTGTCACGTAAATGGAGTACAACTTATGGGCCTACATGTTGGCGGATATTTACCCACACAGTCCTACATGTACATTACATACAGAGATGCACCAGTTTGTGTGGAAAACTGTTGCATTACTGTGTTGTGAGAACGTCGGTATGACCCGGTGCCAATATACTGATACTGGTGTACTTTAAAGTCACAGGTGGGCCTACATGTGGCTACTAATCACCTTGTTCACACGCTGCTGCCTATTGCACAGCACAAGACTCCCAAGATATGACTCCCTGCTTGTGAAGGGGTAACCCTTGCACGGGACATAATCTCACCATCCAGCCTACTTAGATATCTGATCATGTGCCAGCTCATCATATCTTGCAATGAGTGCAACACACAAGAGTCATTCACACAACAGCCGCAATCACTGCACGGGACAGACATTATCACACTTACTGGATACGTCTGGGTCCTAAAATCTTGCCACTTCTCCAATGGTATAGGGGGCAGGACCACCTGTAAGACATGGATGGAAATATATGCTCAATGTCATATCACTGTACATACGAGTGGACAACATATCTCAGTGTGTAACATTTTACATGAGTGAGCTGGTGATCCTGCATGAAGACAGTACAACAGACATACCAGTGCACATTGACACTGACACTCCGGTGATTGAGAGCCACGCATCTGCACACATGCACTGGGCCTTACACTCATGTGGTGCTAAACCCTACAACAACCACATGTGGCTAATCCATTTAAGATGGTACTCCATGGCATGATTTGTATATGGGTGAAAAATCCATGGCACTTCCCTGGTGCACTGCAATACAAGTGACTCAGGTATTGTGGCTTGTGCAGCAAGGCACACTGAGTTACTATGTGATGGACATGGGGCTACATTTTCAGTCTGCAATTATCATGCGTTCAGTGGTCCATGACAGATGTGGCACAGTTGTATGTTGGTGACAAATGCCCCACTGGCCGTGTCCACTAAGGCAGGTATGCTCCCTTTGCCGACATAATGGCCGGGATCATGTGTATGTAATGATGACAATGTAGCGCTAAACATGGATTACCCACTTTGCTGTCAGGATCCAGTGAAACATGGTATGCTGCCGGTGTCTTGCCTGATCATCATTGAAAGAATGCAGAGGCACAGGTGTTGCCATGGCACCTGAAATGTGTGACTAAGGGCCACATGTATGAAGATCAGGTTTTGTGAGTCGCAAAGTGTGAAACTTAGCGACTCGCAATTTGCGAGTCGCAAAATCTGATGTACAACACTGTCAATGACACTATTTGCAATTCGCAATGGGGTGATTACCGAATGGCAAAATTGGGATTGTGCATTTCAAAAACCTTTTTCTCGTCGCAAACAACCCAGTTCTGCAAATTGGAATATTTGCACTGATAAAAAAGAGCTTCGTACATGTGGCCCTGAGTGATAGTCGTACATGACTCAACAAACCTCTGACCTACATTGTTAACATGTATAGACATGTGGGCTCCATCTCAGTACTGGGACACTAACACTTCGTTCTGGTTGCATTCAACCTGGCCACAAACATTGCATGCAGCACGTCAACACATCTTCTACTGTCACTCAGGAGCATTCTACTGTACACATATGTCAATGTGATACTCACCAACAGGGCCACCGATCACCACACCCAGGTGGTCCAGCTGATCCTGCTCTCTGGTCACCAGGTCATCCCAGCGATGGTTTAGCTGGTGCTCATCCAGGCTGGTATGGTACACCCTCTTCAGGTGGTGGAGCACCTTGCCCCACCACATCCGCCTCGCCTCTGTGTGATACCCCTGTACCAACCTTCTACCCATCTTGAGCATCATGGGTAGGAAGTGGCACACCAGCCACACGAAGCCCCCAAGCTCCTCCTCTCCCATGCGTGTCAGACTCACCCTTCCTGACATGTCCCTCAACCAGAATTTCAAACAGTAAATACTGAAAAAAAAAGAGAATAAAGGAAACTTACTGCCCAAACCTAAGAACCCCAACTAACCCAACTAATATAACACCCAGACAGACACCCGACAGTACAAATACAATATGAAATACACTAAACTACATAAAATCCCATACACTGGTACAAGTAACAAACAGATTTCATGACAGACTCAACAAGAGAGACACCACAAGATACAATATTCGCAATCAACACACCAGCAACACCGAGACACAGCCACCCAGTCAACAAATGCACAGGCTGTAAACTGAAAGTGAAAGTACACCCACTGTACCATGCCTGTAAACAGGATTTCCTATTACATCACTTCCTGTCCCCTTGTGACACGTTTTACTTGAAGCATGTATTTTTTTGATGCATACAATGTTTGCGTGAATATATTCGACGCATTACCTACATGTGCGGCAATATACAACGCATTACCTGTATACTTCAATTTCACTGGATATCTGCATGAGTGTGGTGCGCGGGAGAAATTCACACTAAGGGCCCATGTGTGGGTAGTTTACGTTTGTGTGTGTATTCGACGCATTAGCGTCAACATTTTTGACTCTATTTGAGATTGCGTGATTTTCTAATATTTAACATGGATGCACCCTGTAGCAACATGAAGATAGGATGGTGTGGGCTGCAGAGTGTAATATAGTGTATGGCCGCATGTGGTAGAGCATGCAACTTTGTGATTTGGGTGTGAATGGTCTGTAACAATGATGTGTGTGTTTCTGAAGGAACGACATGCAATACTTTGGACGTCATGCATATGTATGAATATGTGCCAAATGTGTATCTACATTTAATGGCAGTCAGTGATCCACAACAGTCATGGCATGTGTTTGTGTAATGTGTTGACTCATGTGATGTGTGTAGTTGTTTGACTTAGGGGACATTACATTTCAGACGACAAACACAACTCAGGCATCATTGAGGATGGTTGATGAGTGCTATGTAGGATATGTTACCCCTCATATGTCACTAATTGTTGGTTATGAGTTCATGGTGACTTGTGTGTGAACTACACAAATGTCTGACATGTGTACATGTTTGCTATGTACTGTGTTTGAAACACTGTGCCTAAATTCTACCCATAAAATGTTTTGTACACGTCAGTTTGACTTATTACAATTAGCCATGTTACTTGTGTTGCTTTGGTGGACCTGCTGCTCTAGCTGCATGTGTTCACATATTTTCAGATATGCATTCCACTGTCCAGTCCAAGTGTGTGGGCATGTGTACCCTGTGTCTTGATTGGGCTCCATGGCACTGGCAGGACTGATTTCCAGGGATGGACTGCGCAGGGCAAGTGTTGTGAACATTGCTTGTCATACCTGGGACAATCATGCTATCCATTGTCACAAATGATGCCCCCCCATGTCACACAAGCTCCTTGCAGACATTGAAAGTGTCACACTTAGTAATGTCAGGGGTCTGTTCATACATTCTTTTACTTCTGATATTTCACATCCATGGCCTCATGTATGGGGTCATTATTTACCTTATGGTTGGAGATGTTATAGTTGTGTGTCATGTGCTACAGTTGACCATGTTGGCAACGTGGATGTGACTCATATGTTGTGGTCCATTGACTGTGTCCTTCATTTGTGACATTCAAGAGATGAGTCTTTTTGTTATATGTGTGATGGTTGCTGTACAATCAAACGCATCACATGTGATGTTGCATCAGAAGTAGTCAGATTTGTATTTGTAACATGCTCCCTGAGGTAATACTCACATTCCTAAGGTACATGTGATGGAGAATGAAGACACCAGCGCAGGATTGTATGATCAAGTAAGGTGTTTATTTACATATCTTAACAGGGTGTGTAGAGTGACTATAAAGTGAAAAAGTTGTGTACAATTTGCTGTCGGTGGCGCATTCCTACAGCTTTGATCTGCTGTTTCCCCTCATTTTCCCTGCCACCATCCTCCTCCTCCTCCTCAGGCAGTTCTTGGTCCGGTTCATATAATGGGATGTTCATCTTCACACAAATGTTGTGCAGGATAGCACAGGTCAGTATAATTTTACACACAATGTGTGGGACATATAGGAGGCTGCCTCCTGTGAGGTCCAGGCACCTGAATCTGGACTTCAGGATGCCAAAAGTCCCTTCCACAATGGTGCGTGTCCTCCGATGTCCCTCATTATAGGCACGCTCTGCTGCTGTGCCTGGGTTGGGGAATGGGGTCATGATCCATGGCTGGATCCCATGACCCTGATCCGCTGCAAAAGATAATAGGAGTAAGTATTTTGTTAGTGCTTGCAACATGAATGTCATGTAGTATGGCAGTTGATACCCTGTATTGTCTGTGACTCATATGTGTTTGTGGTATGGTGTGAGTTCCTGGGCTTCTGTGAGGTCTTCTCAGCACTGGTTTGTTTGACATGACAATTTGTGTTTGGCTCATGGACCTGGGATCTATGATTTGGTTTCCTAACTGTTGGTCAGTATGTATGTTCTATGCGTTGGTAGTGTCCCATATGTATCAATGTGCTTTCACTGGAGGGGACATGATACATCCACACACACAATAGGGTTCAGATGTGGTGGTAACATGGTTGCACTACATGGCCTGGACATCCCATCCATTTAGACATATGTCATTGCAGATGAAATGCGACACTGAGGCTCTTTGAATTGGGTAAGTGACAATGCACAATACATCTCCATAGGTTGGCAGCACTGAGCTGTTCAGTGTTGCCAATGCACGGTTGTCCCTTGTGTGACTAGGCAAGCCTTTGTTGTTCCCTCTGCCAGTAGCACATGTACAACCGTGCACCTACACTACTGCACTTGCTCCAGGAAACTTGGCTAACTGCCTTGTGGAGGTGGATATAGCTGTGCAGGAAGAGCCATCTCCCTGTACATAGGCTACTTTGATAGACAATTGGCTCTTTCAGTGTGTGCAGCAGTGTGCAGTTTGCATTGATGGTACATCAGTATGTGTTCATAGCACAGTCCACTTCCTTATTGCAACCTGCAAACGACTCCCCAGGAGTAGTGTATGATGCTGGAATGTCTCAGTATTTCTGTGTCACCTACATGTGAGTCAGCATCATCATGCTATGTGTCTCATGGTGTCAGACCTGCTGCAACACACATTGCACACCCCTTCCACACTACATACTGCTTTGGAGGGTGGCTGATTGAGTATGTGGCCTAACGTAATTGTAAATGGTTCATCTTCCAAGTTGTACTTAGAGTGCAGGCCATGTCATTGTCACTGTGGGCTTTGACATTGGTCCCTTGGTGCTCTGGAGTGGCAGCTAATATTTGTGGCAGCCGTCATTTGTCCAGAGGTGTGTATCCCATTGAGTCAGGGTGTACAACAGAACTATCAGTGTCACACCCCAGTGTCACCCTGCCCACGTGTCAATGTAGTGGTGTATGTCTTGTGTGTCCTACAGGGTTGTTGTGCTGTGTGTATATTGCTAGGTTTATTGACTTACCCACAAGAAGGCCATTGCCATATTGTCCATCCTGGAAGTGCTGATTGATCCTGCTGTGCCTGAATATGAATGAGTCATGGACACTCCCAGGATACTTGGCCAAGATGTTTGTGAACAATCCCTGGTGGTCAAGTATGGCCTGCACATTGATAGAATGCGTATGCTTTCTGTTCCTGAATAGGTATTCTGTTGCTGCAGGTGGGATGATCCGGACATGGGTGCAGTCAATTGCACCGAGCACATGCGGGAAGCCATGGATTTGATAAAACCCCTGTTTTATCTCCTGCTGCTTCTGCTTGGTGTTGGGTAAGCTGATGTGGTGGGGTGTGAGGGAGATTATCGCATCTAACACCTGGGGCAGGAAAGCCGAGAATGAGGGCTGTGATACTCCAGCGACCAGGGCAACCGTTGTCTGGAAGGAGCCACTTACCAACATACGCAGGACAGCTAGCAGCTTGGTCACCGGTGCTATGTTGTGTGGTGTCTGCAGGCTAGCTGTTAGTTGTGGCTCAATATGGCGGAGCAGCTGCTGTATGGCTTGCCAGTTGAGTCAATATCTCCAAATGATGTCCTGTTCCCTGAGGCCATGGAGGGTTGTCCTGTTTCTGAAAAGTCTCTTCTGCCTTTTGCGTTGCCTTTATGGGCCACGTTCGGATGGTGGTGGCTGCCTCCGTTGGTCCTGTGCTTGGCATTGTCTTGCAAGCTGCATCAGTAGCACCTCCATGTTGTCCTATTGGTCTGTAATGTTGCTTGTGTGTGTTTTCCTTAAGTAGTGGTGTGTTTGCCTCATTTTAACACCTGCCCTGACCCAGGCATTAAAATTTTACGCAAATCGGGGTTAGCGTAATTGTTTGGGTCCGTCTCCCACCCGTGCGTAATTTTTGCCCTGTTGGATAAATATGGTGCTAGGGTGTTTAAGTCATTTTTTGGATGGGAACACCTACCTTGCATCTCATTGACGCAAGGTGATTTCACACATCCGTAAAATGATGTTAACTACATATTTTTGACGCTATACATATCTAGTTTCAAACTATAGATATGGAGTTAAGTTTGCGCTGGATTTGCATAAAAAAATGACTCAAATCCGGCGTAAACAGAGTATAAATATGGTCCTTAGTTGTTCATCAGCTTGACTTATCTTGTACCATGTTTTAACTGCAGCAGCTTTTATTGCAAGATCTTGCTGTGTTAGTCCAAATTCGAATCAAGGTTGGGCTGGTGAAGTGTAGCATAGCAGATGAAAAACATACCTAAGAACCCTCAGCTGAATTTTGTCTATTAAGGCAGCCTACAGACCATTCGTTGCTACAACAGCGTAAGTAAGTGTTGACAACAGTTTCGACGAAATAACAAAAGTGTCCCGGTCAGCCAGTTATATTCCATAGGTATTTATAGTATGAGACAGTATCTAATGGTAAGTAGGCCCCAATCTGATTGAGGTAGAATGACCAACGAGGGCCAATTTGCATTAGTTTTGATTTAGGCACATTGATCTCCTGTTGGTTTAAATTCATTTGAGTGGACAATATATTCAGAGACTGTTGTAGGCCTACCTTGGTATGGCTGAACAATACTAAATCATCTACGTAAAATAGATGAGTGAGAGATAGGGATCCCAAACATGGCGGATGTAAATTTACATTGTTTAAAATTAGGAAAAGATCTGCCATAAAGAGATTAAATAGATGTGGTGCCAGCACACACCCTTGTTTTAAACCGGAGTACGTGGGAATTTTCCTAGAGAGTTTTGTACCATCATCTATTTTAACCTGCACATATCTGAATATAGTAATATTATCACCTTTAAAAAGGACTCTGGTAGACCCCATTGTTTTAACTTGCTCCAAAGAAATTGTCTATTAACACAGTCAAATGCGGCTTTAAAATCTATAAATGCTAGATAAAGATTCTTCTTCATTCATTGACATTGCTCTCCAAGAAAGGATGTCACTAGTATGTTAGTTGTTGTCCCCACTCCCTTCCTAAATCCCATTTGATTAAACAGAACAATGTTATTCCTTTTGGACCAGGCCACCAGGTCTGCAAGAACAAGCGTGGCAAAATACTTTGCCTCCACATCAAGGAGGGCTATAAGCCTGTAGTCAGCTGGATTGGCCATGTCCACCTCCTTGTAAATTAGATTTAATATAGCGCCATGCCAGGACTCTGGAGTAACGCAGAATGATCTTATTTCCTGATAAGAAGATCTTGGAACACCAGACCAAATTTGACGTCTTCTTTCAAAATGGTTTGTGGTAAGCCATTTGCGCCTGGGGACCCATCCTGACGAGCCTTCATCAAACCCGGCCGATTTCTGCATTAGTGAAATCCTCCTCAGCCACAAATGCACCATGGTCGCATTGTGTTCGAATATTTACTACTTCTCATATCTCTTCTGATGAGTTGTTTATTTGTGACTTTATTGAAAATACTTCAGCAATGTATTTCACCCAGGCTGTCTCAGCTATATTTAAGCAGTTAACTGGATTCCCTGCAAGGTCTAAATGGTTAACCATTTCCCAGAATTGGCTATGATTTGACTGTTTTGCAGAGTATATTAATTTTCACCAAAAAAGGTCTTTATGTTCATTTTTCTCCTTCCAAACTGGATTTTTGTAATTCTTCTTGGCTTTTTTTAAATGTTCCCAGAGAAAGAGGTTGCCTGGGGCAGAGGTTGCTTTTGCTCTTTCTTTAACAGTCTATATTGTTTTGAGAAATGTACTGGGCCTGTAGGGTCCTGTTTTCTATTGGGGAGAGTAGTAATTTGCTTGAGATATCTTTCTAACAGATTCTTCTCAATGTGCTCCCATGCCTTGATTTTGTCCAGATAGTTTTTTAAACTTTCTGTGAGAATCCTTTTCGCCATTGTACTAACTTCCCCGGTTGTTCCTGAAGCCCATTTCAGTCACTTTAAATTTGTTGATCCAACCGTACCCAGTTGAGGTGGAGCTTGAATGTGAGATGGTGGAATAGATCCCAATTGCAGCAAATGAGAAGCATGATCACTGGATGAACTAAATTTTATTACTAACCTCTGTACCAGGGGGATTAACGGTAAAGTTACTACTGTAAAGTTGTTTATTGAATATGACCTAGGACCATAATGTGTATAGTTTGGGGGTGAGTCTCCTGGATATCTTCTGTTTAGTAAATACATTTTTAGGTATTCTAACTATGTTTGCATGTGAAACCCTAGCTGATCACAACAATTTATTTTTAATTTCATCTGAATTGGAATGTTCCAGGACAGATTATTAGTTGTTAGTGAACATCATCCTCAACTGCCTGAAGAAGGTTTATATTTCAATCACCAGACAATATTATGTCCCAGTCTAGGAAGACCTGACAATACTCAGTAATAATGGCCAGTAATTTACTTATTGTGGCCCTCTTTCAAGGTGGAGTGAGGTGGACATCGAGGTTAACCAACAACAAAGGGGGTCTAGCATGTAGGGCCTAGTTAGTTAATTTTATTATCTGAATATCTGGGTTTACTTGTGGAAGTTCTTCTATGTTGATTCTTAAATTTACCGAAAAATATGCAGCCAAGCTCCAACTTGGCCTACCTAGTCGCTTATGCTTAACTGCCTTTATGTGGCAAGACACAAACCCTGTTAATGGATAATCATGTTGGGACCACGTTTCTTGAAGGATGATTACATCCATGTAGTTCCAGCTTGCTGGGGGGAATACCACTTGGCAGCAGTGATTTAGTGCCAGCTATATTCTGTGACAGTAAGCGTAAGGAATTTTGATTTTGACAAGGAGCTCTTAAAATTTCTACTCAGGCGTTTAGAGGGGCATTTAAGACCTGTCAGAGCCAATTCCATTGAAAGGCTGTTGATGTTAAAACAGGTGGCCTGTCATTATTATTGCCCAGTATTTTAGGAGATAGACTTCTAGCACTCCTTAAGACTGTTTTTGAAGGCTTCAATAGATCCAGCAGAACGTTCTTTTGTATTGAGAATGGAAAAGGATATCCTAAAGATTAGAATTTGACTATTTCCATCTCCCAGCTTTCAAAGATTTAGGAGATGAACATAATCAGATCCACTGTTTCAGCTGGTTTCCATGTGGTACATGTATTTTCTTGTAGATTGTTAGTAATTGAGGGCGAGAATTCCACCACTATTAAATCTGCTGATTTTAAGTTTTAAATGCCGGAATCTCATGTAGTAATCTTAATAAATTGCCTCTGTTAAGGACATCATGGGGACCTTGCAAAATATATTCTGGCTGAGACAGACGTTTTGACTCACATTCATTGCCACTCACGTGGCTTATCTGCTGGTTGTTAACCTTCCTGGCGGCAGTCTTATGCAGTGTGTGCACATTACGTGAGAGCAATGGATGATTTATGGTTGGAGGATATTTATCATCACCTGGACCTTGTAACAGCCTCACAGCTATTGGTCCTGCTTTGGCAAGAGAATTTTAGATGGCTTTAAAATCTGAACTGGTGTTCTTGGTCCGACAACAGTGACCAGTCGGCCAGGTGCTCTTACATTAACAGTGACCAATGTATCTTTAGCATTGTCAGGTTTAGATTTACTGGATTTGGTAAGTGGTGTGACGTTTGCCCAAGCTGAAGGATAATGTTGTTCAGCTATGAGGGAACTAGAGGGACTTTTTCCTCTACCAGACTCCTTTAAAATGTCTGTTTCATGTTGCCTCACAAGCTTACTAACGGAGTTATTTGGCAGATATAGCCACCGTGGTTGATGGTTCAATGATGTCTGGATTACCACCAGTCACTTGCACATCTGCCACAGTAGTTACTATTATGCTGTCAATTGGCTGAATTGAAACAGCAGGGTTTGCAATTACAGTTAAGGAGGAGCCCGAAGCATTACTGGATACTTGATGTCTGGGCTACTCCTTGTAACTGGCTTGGTAAGGATTGAATACATATTTCCTGGTTTCCCATTAAGTTGTATCTGCTTTTTCCTCCCTTTTCTAGTACGTTTGCATTGTCTCTTGGATAAATTTAATATGGGCGTGGTTTTAGATTCATCATCAGTGAGGTCAAATTTTTGGTCAGGCAGACGGTGTCCAGCCAAAACCCCCCGGTTAGGGGAAGAGAAAGGTTCAGCTTAAATGTTCAGCTTGTTAATGTTAATCTTTCAGTGGATTGTCATTGTTGCTTCGCTGAATGCAGTAAGACTTTCATGATGGGGTCTGCAGAAATAGGTTTGGGCCTATGGGCTGAAATGGTTTGTTCTATTCAAATTTTGAGATTTTAAGGAGCACAATGAGCAGTCCCTATTGATACTTCACTCTTTCATTTTAGGTTTGCCTTAAGATTCACTGTATGACTTACTCTAAAACCTAGAAATGGCTCTTCTTCTTCTTGAGCTCCATTGTTATGCCATGTTTCTGCTTTCTTTGCAGGCTTGTCTCTCTCATATTTTGAATGGGAAATGAAACTTTTGACCCTCTCCCATAATCCCATATGTTTTCCCATTTGCCAATGTGGGTCCAATATTCCAAGACTGAACATCGGTGTACAAATCATTTGTTTATGGAAAGTTATGTGCGACATTGCTAAAAGGGGTCAAAGCTACAACCCGTTCAACCAGAACTCATACAATGGAATATAAGATTGAACACCAACAGGCTCACTACTGTAGATTCGGTGACCTGTACTAGTGCATCAAGTCCCATATTTGCATTACCTTTGTTAAAGTAGCTATAGAATATTGGAGAGTGAAAGTCAGTGGCTGCTGAGCAATATGAGCAAGTCTCACTCAAGCTGCAGTGGACTGAAGGACACCCCTAATGAACCATCAATGAAAGACAGGTAGTCCCCAGATACATTTCTAGTACTTCCAAATCCTTTATGCATTAGATGTGTAAATACCTGAGTGTGTTTATGCCTTTTGCATAGTACTTCAGATATTCTGCTGCTTTTTTCCTGCATTTTTGCAGCTGCACTGTGGAGGGACTACTTCTAACAAACTCCCTGGTCTAAATCTAGAGGGTCTAAAAGAAAAAGAAGAAGAGGAACAAAAAGAGAAGAAGAAAGATATGAACAAAAACCTCAAAGCCTGGCTACACTGAAAGCATCATTTTTAAAGGGTGACTACCCTCATCCACTCAAAGGTGGCACGCTTCATCATAGAGAACATCCATGCACCGTGGTCACTGATCACAGTGCAGGCTACTACCCCTTCCACTAGGAGGAAGGAGCTCTTATGATTGTTTTCAGACGTATTACAATCCTATGACACTGAGCTAAGAGGAGTGAGGGGGTGGAGTGTGTATCAGTGTAAAGTGAGTTAAAACTAACTCTAGGGTATGCTTACAACTTTATTAATGCATCCCTAGACAGGATTAAAAACCAGGACAGGCTAGGTATAATTAGAACTTGTCTGTCCACATTTCAGAAGGAGGTCGACATGTTTCTGCCTATAACCCTCAACAGAGGTGTTGGTGCTTTCTTCAGGATCTAATGTATAACTTCTGCCAAGTAAATTACTCAAAAATAATCATGTAGGAAAGAAATACATACAGCACCATTCAGTGGTTTATCAGCAATTGCTGGTCCAGTTACAGTGATATGTGAAGTTCACTGGCGGGACCCACAAAGAGTTGGGTTTTAATGCCTCACCTTAGCCCTTTCTTGGAGCTCAGGGATAAATTTTACCTTAATCGGTTCGTCTGAATATTTACTTCTTGACAATATAAAGGAGGGGCAGCAGCTGCAGCAGGTGAAATTTTTTTTGGAGCACTTTACTAGGCAGAAGTTTCACAAAAGATACTGAAGAAAGCTGCAACACCTCTGTTGCTGTAAGCATGCACTTTCCCCTAGCTAATTCAAAGATAGAGTTCAAACTGTATCAAGGATATAGTTTAAAACCCATGTGCCACTTGTACAGAACTCTGCTCGTACCCAGTCTCCCTCCTCCGTGTCCTCAGTTGACGAACTGGAGCCAACAAGGAACCCTGTTCTAATCAGATTTGCAGTATCTAAACCACTCATGCAGGACCCTGCAAGAGATTCGAGCTCTATTGGCCCAACTGTTCTATTGAACCGTACTGACTAGGCCCAAAGTCTTTGTTGTGTTACAGGAATGTCCTCTAACCAGATTGCAGTGCATTGACCTACAAGGGAGATAGTAATTTCACCTCAGAGAACCCCGGCCACATCGTTGAACAAACCAAGTAACATATCTTTGATTTCCTGGAATATTGCAGGACCTCAGAGCAAAAGGGCACAAGAAGCCTGGGGGGATTATGTTGATACTAGGGACATCATCATGTTCCAAGAAACCAGCCATACAGTTCAGTATTTCCTTGGGTTGTCTGGTGAGGCAACTAATCATAGCTTCTCCAGATCTACTGAGGTCTCTTTCTGGAGAGGAAAATAATTTATACCTGTACAATGTCTATAAAAGAAGTACCCCAAAGGTCTCTGAGTCCCTAGTATTAACCCTAATGAGAGACAGTATTATCAAAAATGGCAAAAAGACCATGGTTATAGTGGGTGGCGGTTTCAATCTAAGTTTTGAGCCCTCAATTCTCCTAAGAGACATTGCTGGGGAAGATGGCCAATCATGGGGCTTCCCGAAATCTCTAGGTCCTTTTATACCATCCTTGACGAAGGTGGCCTTGCAAATGGTAGACCTCTGCTTATGCTGCCATGTGAGAGCCTTCAACGGTTGAACAAACTCTGGTCTAGTGAGGCATCCTACATTTAGAAGGAATACAAACCAGAGTCATAATGAGTACATACTTATACTCTTGGGATAATCTTATTGACATGGAAGTACTCCAAAGGAATGATACTGATCAATTCCCTTGGCACCTTATACTCCGAGGCAACTCAAATAATCGAGGCCGCACTTGTAATTTCCCTGCTGGGATCAATCTGTTACCAACAATCAGAAGAACATCATGTTGGAACATGTTGCCAACAATGAGGTTACTATTGCCCAATTAGATCACTGTTTGGATCCAACCTTGTGTGTTTTTTCAGACCCTGACTCCACACCCCATATTGTTATAGACGCCCATGGTAAATGTTTTGAGGCATTCAAAAACTCCTTCTTCACCAAGCCTTCTATTATTAGGATAAGTTTCTCATCTGCTTATCTTACATGGTACAACATGATTTGTAGGTTAGCAAACAGTTCCCAAATTAAAGCTATTAAAAGTGGCTCCCCATGCAAGATTCAAGTGGCTAGAGCCAACAAAACAGAAACTCCAAAAAAGGTCAGAATATAATGGGCCACCACTGTTTGGGAGGATATCCTGACCGCTGTTTGTTCTGGAAATCATGTAGCCTTTTGGCACATGGTTGGTCACAGTGCTAAAACACACATGGTGAGACCTGAGAATAATATTCTCCCCCAGGATTGGATTAGCCAGTTTCAATCTCTTTCAGTAATGATACTACTGTTTCCCTCAATGTGAAGCTTTAGAACCTCCCAGTGACAACTTATCTTCCTGAGCAGGAACTAGCCAATAATACAGGATGCTTTCTCTCCCTGTTTTAAACTGAGCATGCTTTTAGCTCTCAGAAAGTGGGCAAGGCTCCTGGGCCAGATAAGATCCCTGTGGTTTTGTATAAATCAGAGCTCACTATTTGGGTTCCTTATCTAAACCGAGTTACCAATGCTGTTTTCTGGTGCCCGAACCCCAGCTACCTGGAAAGGAGTGGAGATAGTTCCTGTTTCTAAGAGGGGTCTTAAATCTGACCCTGCAAACTACCGACCAATACACCTAATTAACCCAGTACAAAAATAATTCTGTAAGCAAATCTTAGATTGTCTCTTACTGTGGATCAAAGATAACAAACTCCTCTCCCAGTTTCAATCAGGTATCCGATCTAAGACGAGCAGAGTGGATCAAGTTTTTGGGGTTCAGCTTATGAGATTAATAGTGGTTGACATCAACAAGGGTAGGCTCTACGTGGTATTTGTCGACCTAAAGATGGCATTTGATATGGTCCCCCAAGGAAAGCTCTGGTGTACCCTAAGCAAACTGGGACTCCCACCTCTGCTCCTGGATACTATAGTGCATCTGCATACTGACAACTGCACTCAAACCAGATGGGGAGCTAATGGGAAAATAACAGACCAAATACAAATCACCATGGGGATCGGCAAGGGTGTGTCCTGGCCCCAATACTATTTCTTCTGTTTGTAAATAGTTGTGTAGACTTCCTCTTTGAATGTGGAAATGACTCCCCAGTTTTAGGTGGCCTGGAAACACTAGCCTTATTATTTGTGGATGATATCCTGCTAGTGTCCAAAACACCAAAAGGATTAGAAATCATACTAGCTGGGTTTATATTGTTTTGCACTAACCATGGCCTAGATATTAATACTAGAAAATCAAAGTTAATGGCCATTCACCCACACAGGTACTTTAGAGGGGCTGTAAGACCGGAGGGTGAGGACCTCAAAAGTGTTTCAGACTTTGACTACCTGGGGATCCACTTATCTAAACTTGGGTTAGCCAGATAATAAGAGCACATTTACATTAAATGCTCAGGTGGCTGCTATTATGAGACTTGCTAGGGACACCACCTTTCATCCTGCTGCCCCTCTCTTAGAAGTTTTGATTGCCCAAGCAGTGGCAGCCGATATATGGGGCAGAGTTATGGGGCCACAGTAGGTTAGAACCACTGGGAGTTGCAGAAAACAAGTTCCAGACGGCAGTATTTAAACTTCCTCGAAGCACTCCGTTAGTTTATAAACAAGACTTGGGCATGCAATCCATAACTCCGAAAGTAAAACTCGAACCAATTATGTACTTGTTGAGAATCTGGTCGACCAATGAGTTGGAACCCTACAGGGCATGCCTTAGTGATATTTTGGATATATTGAGGGGAGTGCAGAGGCTACCATGGCTAAAATACATAAATCAGGGATTAATCCTCTTGGGTTTCTCTGAGTTTCGGACTAATCCAGCCTCAATTACATCTTCATCTATCAGAACCGTGAAGTCTCTTTTTGGGAGCACGAGGAGAGAAAACTGGTTCATCGAGCAGACCTAGGCTCATTAACAGATAGATTTTTAGATTTGAAGCCAATCTCTTTTATATGAGCCATACATGAATGATATTGACCCACCCTTCACAAAAGCCCTTTACATAAGATTTAGGCTAGGTTCCCTTCCATTGGCAAGCGGAAAGGTCCAACTGACGGTAACAAGCTCTGCCCAGTGTGAAACAAAGCAGAAGAAACCGAAGAACACCTGTTATTCTTCTACCCGAAGTATTCAAGACAGTGTAAACATTGGATTGCACCACTATGCCGCATCCTGGGAACCCATCAGCACTGGGTTGCACTGAGGATTTGTAGGTCAGATACCACATCTTATATGGTATTTCTGTCGCGAAATATCTTGAGTGTATCTGGCCCATTCGATTTTATCCTCTCTGGCTCCCATTGAGTTATTATGACCTAGGCATCCACAACAATTGAACTTAACTAGCAAAGTCTGTTACAGACGTATTACTAGTATAACTCAGGGGCAGGAAGTAACAGTGGAGAAGAACCTCATTTGCCCCAGCAATTACATTCAATTGCTGCTCAAATGAACGTAATAATGTATTTGATCAACCCCACAAAAACAAGATATTAAATTGAGGATGCTTTTGAATCCCACAATTTAAGCGTCAGTTGAACTCCTCACAACAGTAATGCACTTACTAAAAGCACTTGAATATGTTTTATATGTTTTCTGATATGTATGTAAAAATGTTAATATTGTTGTACATTGATTATATTGCTTTTAAGGTTTTGGACCGAAATAAAGTGTTTAAGGAAAAAGGAGTGAAGTAGGGAAAGACTGCGAGTAGTAGGGTGCCAAATACATCTTAATAGTGCAGCTACCAGCACAGCATTTTTTTCATTCCCTTTAGAGAGAACCCTGAGCCAGGCATGAAAGTAATCTTAAGGATTTTGGGGGCCAAGGCAAGACATATTTTGGGGCCCCCTGTAGAGAACAAATCTCAACTTCATTACCCATTACTGCTAATTCAAGCCTGCATATTGCCAAATAATGTTAAAGTAAACGTCAAACTTTAACATGGTCACACAAAAACAGTTGAAATGTGTCTTGTCCAGGACGCCTAAAATCTTTATGATGGCACATGCCTAAAATCTCTCTGACAGGCTGTGGAATGTGTAGAACTCTTGCCTGCGCCAAGCCATGGTTATGTCCACTGATGCTCGGCGCTTGATCCGAGGCTGAATTAATGTTTAAGTTAAAGAAGGGCCACTTGACCCAGTGATCGACTGCAATATCTAGTTCCTAAAAAAACATACCTGCCAATCAGTGTGCTTGTACATTCCTGTGCTATGAGTAGGGCCTCCTCTCTACGTATTGTTACATAGTACCAGATGGATTTGGAATGACAGCATATGTTGACAGGAAAAAGTGTGGATTTGCTCTAAAAAGTTTGGAATCCCGATTCATCCCTTCTTCTAAGTGGGGGGGCTTTCGCCTTTATCCCACCCTCACTTTAATCATAGACGATTGTAAAGTACAGCCTTTTCTTCCACACAGTTCTCAGGTGACACAATTATTTATATTAATATTCCCAATATATTTCTACATTACATTTCTCAGTTAAAGTAATATTTGTGTGGCTAAAATGAGGAAGTATGTAAAGAAGCAGTAACATCTTACCTGCCCCTACCTCATGGTCCTCTGACCTAAGGTAACCTTTGCTCATAGTCATTAGGGGCCCGATTATAGGTTTGGCTTACGGGAACACCTGTCCGCCAAACTCCCGATGGGGTGGTTGCCACTGTGCTGGCTACCTCCCTGCAGTCCCATAAAGACTTTCCCACTGGGGTGCCCAGCAGAAACCAAGGTTTACGCTGGTCAGCGCAGTGGGAAAGTGGCGGCGGCGTTGTCTCTGGTTCGCAGTGGAGCCGGCAACAATGCTGCCACCTACAGGGGGCACTAGCTCCTTCGGAAAGCATGCTGACTGCATAGCAGATAGTGCGCATTACGATGGTGCTGGGCAGGGGGTCATTGGCATGGGCAGTGCAAGGGTCCCCCTGTGGCCCCCTGCACCTGTCCTCAGCCAGACTTTCCATGGTGAACCAGGTTGTAATAAGCAGGGCGGGCGCTGCGTTCAGCGCCGCCCTGCCTAATTGCAAACTGCACCCGCTATCAGCCTGTAGGGATCTCCGATCCCGCCAGAGATGGCAGTTAATGTGCCAGTCGGACGGCCACAACTTCGGCGGTCTGACAGCCAACGCGAGTGTGGAGGTCCAAGTACCTCCACACTCGTAATTAGGCCCTATGTCTTGATGAGGCTATAAATTACAAGTCTGCACCCCTCATTATGACCCTGGCAGTCTCCAGACCACCAGGACCACAGTGGCGGTCTGACCGCCGGAGGGACTGGCAGTGCTGGCAGTCCTAATCTGCCAGGGCAGTGCTGCATGCAGTGCCACCCTGGGGATTACAACCCCCTTCTCCACCAGCTTTTACATGGTGGTTGCACCACTATGTAAAAGCTGGCGGAGACAGGGTGCAGGGGGCCCCTGCACTGTCCTTGCACTTGGCATGGGCAGTGCAGGGGACCCCATGGACGGCCCTATTGCGCTTTTTTATTGCAGACAGTTAAAAAAGGGTGACGGGTGCTTTTGCACCCTGTGCACTGTAACATTGCCACTGGCACAAGTATGAGCCGGCGTCAATGTTGTGGGCTGTTTCTGGCTGGGACACTGGGTGGAAACCTGACCGCGGGAGTTTGGCGGGCGGCCTCTTCCACCCACCAAACTCATACTGACACCCTAGGTGTTTGTGTGCCTTGACACCTGAATGGCATCTCAGACTATGGGCTGTGTACCAAAAGTAGTTTATCCTTCCAGATAATAATAGGTTTAATAGTATTTTCAGTGCTTCTGATTCTTCTCAGGTGTACATAACTAATGAATTTCTGCTTTACTTGTTCCTTTAGTAGTTCCGTTGAGACTCATGTATATGTATAGGTAGACTAACTCATACTCATATGCATGATTCCACATAAAAAGGCCAGTTCTGAGTGCACAGCAAATGTAGTCAGAAGTAGTAGTCACAAAGTATGCTGTGGACTCCCCCTCCGTGCTCCACCATTGCCTAGGTCTCTTACAGGAACAACTGGTATTTTTAATATTGTTGCAAAAAATCTTGTTGTGTTTAATATCATTGCCAGATATATTGTTGCATTATGTGTATTTATTATATATTGTTATTCTTTTGAAATATTGCTTTCATTATATATTTTTCTCAATTGTAATATTCTTTGTGACATAAATGCTAATATTTTAGCAATATTTAAAAAATTGAATAATATTTTTCAAGTGAAATATCTTTTGAAAATCATGTATTAGTTTAATTTAAATATATTTTAAATAATTATGCATGGTATTTCTGTTGTTATTTTTATTGTTTTTAGGTAATTCAATCAATAAATCAATCAATCATTTGTAAAGCGCACTACTCACCCGTTAGGGTCTCAAGGCGCTGAAGGGGGGGGAAGGGACTGCTACTGCTCGAAAAGCCGGGCCTTGAGGCGTTTCCTGAAGGTCAGGAGGTCCTGGGTCTGTCGTAGGTGAACCAGGAGGGAGTTTCACGTTTTGGCACTGAGGTGGAAAAAGGATCTGCCGCCAGCTGTGGTCCGACAGATGCAAGGGACAATGGCAAGGGCGAGGTTGGTGGATCGTAGCTGGCGGGTGGGAGTGTGGAAGGTAAGTCGCTCGTTGAGGTAGGCAGGGCCTGCGTTGTGGAGAGTTTTGTGAGCGTGGATAAGGAGCTTGAAAGTGATCCTCTTGTTGACGGGAAGCCAGTGTAGGTCTCTGAGGTGAGCTGTGATGTCGTCGTGGTGAGGGATGTTGAGGATGAGGTGTGCGGAGGCATTCTGTATTTGTTGCAGTCTCTTCTGGAGCTTGGCAGTTGATCCTGCGTAGAGCGCGTTGCCGTAGTCCAGTCTGCTGCTGACAAGGGCGTGGGTGACCGTCTTTCTAGTTTCGGTGGGGATCCATCTGAAGAGCTTGCAGAGCATGCGGAGGGTGTTGAAACAGGCGGATGAGACAGCGTTGACTTGCTGGGTCATAGTGAGAGATGAGTCAAGGATGAAACCTAGGTTGTGTGCGTGGGTGGTGGGTGTTGGTGCGGTTCCTAGGGTGGCTGGCCACCAGGAGTCGTCCCATGCAGAGTGGTTGGAGCCGAGGATGAGGATCTCAGTCTTGTCGGAGTTCAGTTTGAAGCGGCTCATCTTCATCCAGTTGGCGATGGCATGCAGTCCGTTGTGGAGGCTAGTCTTAGCGGTGGCAGGGTATTTGGTGAGGGAGAGGATCAGCTGGGTGTTGTCTGCGTAGGAGATGATGTTGAGGCTGTGGGATCTGACAATGTTGGCGAGCTGAGCCATGCAGATGTTGAAGAGAGTTGGGCTGAGAGAGGATCTTTGGGGAACGCCGCAGATGGTTGTGGTGGCTTGGTTGTACAATTTTAGTATAGTTAGGTAATTAATTTAGTTTGCTTTTTTTATTTGTTTTTAATTTCACATATTTACTACCTTTCTTTATATTACATTTTGGATTTTTCATGCTTACAAATGTTCTATATTTTTAAATTCTGTAATTTTTAAAAAATTGATTCATTTATGTTTTAAGTGTAATTTTTTAAAACAATATTGAAAACACAGTTAAGAAATGTAAAATATGTAATTGAATTGTGTTTGAAAAAAAGTAACCGTTATTCATAAAATTATTTTCTTCTTTTTTTTATGAATCTGTTTACTTTTTTTAACTAAAGAGTTATAGGCGGTCATTACAACATTGGCGGTAAAAGCCGCTTACTGCCGTGCAGAACACCGCCATCACACTGCCGCGCTCGCGGAAATCTGCCACAGCTATTATGACCCACAGCACGGAATCTGCCAAAATTCAGACACCCAAACAAGTCCGCCACACCAAAGGTCAGTGATAAACTGGTGAAAACAAAACCGACACGGTCACGTCAACAGAAATACGCACACACTATTACGACCCACGAATCCACGCGGCGGTCTTTCAACCGCGGTATTCCATTGGCGGTACACACCGCCGCGCTCAAAATACACACACATTTACAAAACACAGCCACATTGGACAAATCGAAATACACACCTGATACACACACCACTCCCACACACCCAATACTATATAAAACACACACCCACATCACCCACAAACCCCTACGACCAGAATCACAGAGAGAAGGCCAGAGAGAGACACCACCATCAACAAACTAGCATCCACAGGCACACAACACCATCACCCACATAACTTCCATGCACCTCACACAGCACACCACTACATATCAGCACACTTATCACCGCACACACCACCCCACACATGACCCACACCACCCCATGGCGCAGCAAAGACACCCCAGGTTCTCGGAGGACGAGCTCAGGGTCATGGTGGAGGAAATTGTCCGGGTAGAGCCACAGCTATTCGGATCACAGGTGCAGCACACCTCCATTGCTAGGAAGATGGAGCTATGGCGAAGAATAGTGGACAGGGTCAACGCAGTGGGACAGCACCCAAGAAATAGGGATGACATTAGGAAGAGGTGGAACGACCTACAGGGGAAGGTGCGTTCCGTGGTCTCAAGACACCACCTTGCGGTTCAGCAGACTGGCGGCGGACCCCCAAAAACAACATGGGAGGAGCAGGTCTTGGCGATTCTGCATCCTGAGGGCCTCACAGGAGTAGCAGGAGGAACGGACTCTGGCAAGTCAAATCTTAACTATTACATCCCCCACCCAACCTGCATGCCATCACATACCCCCACCCTCACACCCATCACTCCAACTCCTCACAAATGTCCCAATATCACAAACAACACATCCCAACACCAAGCCCTGCATGCAATAACAAAACATGGACAACCAACACCAAAGCCTGCCCACTGCACAAACCCATACACCCCCCTAAACCATCCTCACACAAGGTCCCACACAGGAATGCAAGCACTGGGGTACACGGTCAACCACCTATTGCACACCATGGCACACACAGATGCAATAATCATGCTTTTACACCCCTGCAGGACCCCTACCCAACGTCACCGCACAGGAGGGTCCAGACATGTCCACACCACCAACAGAAGAGGCATACAGTGATGACAGCAGCTCTGTCCAACTGGATCTAGATGACCAGCCTGGCCCATCGGGGACCTCGGGACAGTCGGTTCCCATCACACAGTCACAGGCCACTACAGAGCTTCCCCCCTCTGGAAACATCAGCACAGCACCCACTCAGCAGGCTCAGACCTCTGTCTCCAGGACACTTCAATCAGCAGTGTGCCCACCACTACAGGGAACCCAGGGTAACCCACCACCCCATCAACAACAGGGACCTGGGGGCAGTGGTAGTGGGCACACCGTTCAGGGGACAGAGGCACAGGAACACAGGGGAACTGGGAGGGCTGCTGTGCGACAGGGAGAGGACAGGCCAAGGGAACCCACTCTCCTCGAGGCCCTCTCCAATATCATGGGAGCCTACCACCGCTCCCAGGAGACAATGGCAACGGTACTGGCCAAGTTTCAGGAGACCCAGCGGCTGCAGGAGGAACAGTATCTGGGCTTCAGGGAGGAACTCAGAGCCATCAATTCCACCCTGGGCACCATCATAGGGGTGCTGAAGGAAGAACTCAACACCAGGAGGGACACTGTGGAACAACAAGTGGCCCCTGACACTAGCATGGACGATGAACTGCACACCACCTCCGCCGGCGCTAGTGGACAGGAGGCACCGCCACAGGACCACCACACCAGCACCCCACCCCCTGCAGAGGGAGAACCACCCCGCAAACGGTCCCTGAGATCCAGGACAAAGACAGAGAACGATGCCAAGACCCCGCCAAGAAATGAGACCACCCTGAATGTCATCTTTCTGTCCCACTTTGTCACCCTGTCCATCCTCAAACTGCCCCATCTCCACTTCCTATGTCCATTTGGACAATGCACCTGTGAGACCAATAGACTGGACTCTGCCATGGACATACCTCCACCATCACCCCTCCCCATTTTGCAACCCCCTCCAATATTGAGCACCTAAATAAACACCCTTGAAGCGCAAAACAATCTGGAGTCAGTCTGTGATTTCAAATTAGTGTATTATCAATTACTGTGGCAAAATGCTCTTACAATTGTAATGTCAACATACCTATGTCACACAGCTCTACTCCATGAGGAATCAAAGCAGATGTCACACAGTGGGACCCACATCTGTGAAATCGTAAGGGAAAGTGACAACTCAGTGACCATACACTGGGTGAAAACGACAGACAGTAGAGAGGTAGTAATGTTAAAGTACATGTAGTAGGCAGGTTGTATTCTTACCTGTGTCTCACTGGAAATATTGCAGGATCACCGAGTCCCTGTTGTCGATGTCCTCTTCTTCTGCTTCCTCGTCTTCACTGTCCACAGGCTCCACAGCTGCAACAACACCGCCATCTGGACCATCCTCCTGTAGAACAGGCACCTGTCATCGCAAAGCTAAGTTGTGAAGCATACTGCAGGCCACGATGATCTGGCACACCTTCTTTGGTGAGTAGAATAGGGATCCACCTGTCATATGGAGGCACCGGAACCTGGCCTTCAGGAGGCCGAAGGTCCGCTCGATTATCCACTGTGTTCGCCAATGGGCCTCATTGTAGCGTTCCTCTGCCCTTGTTCCTCACTGGGGTCAGTAGCCATGATAGGTTGGGGTAACCAGAGTCACCTGCAAATGGTGAGGGACAACTGTTAGACACACACTAACCGGTAGGGATATCCCCAGACTACCATTCCCACTGACTTGCTTCCAGGTTCTCACCTAATAGCCACACACGGTGTCTCTGGAGTTGCCCCATCACATAAGGGATGCTGCTATTCCACAGGATGTAGGCGTCATGCACTGAGCCAGGGAACTTGGCATTAACATGGGAGATGTACTGGTCGGCCAAACATACCATCTGCACATTCATGGAATGATAACTCTTCCGGTTTCTGTACACCTGTTCACTCCTGCGGGGGGACCAAAGCCACATGTGTCCCATCAATGGCACCTATGATGTTGGGGATATGTCCCAGGGCATAGAAATCACCTTTCACTGTAGGCAAATCCTCCACCTGAGTGAAAACGATCTAGCTCCGCATGTGTTTCAGCAGGGCAGACAACACTCTGGACAAAACGTTGGAAAACATAGGCTGGGACATCTCTGATGCTATGGCCACTGTTGTTTGAAATGACCCACTTGCAAGGAAATGGAGCACTAACAGCACCTGCACTTGAGGGGGGATTCCTGTGGGATGGCGGATAGCTGACATCAGGTCTGGCTCCAGCTGGGTACACAGTTCATGGATTGTGGCACGGTCAAGCCTGTATGTGATGATCACATGTCTTTCCTCCATTGTCGATAGGTCCACCAGCGGTCTTTACACCGGAGGATGCCGCCATCTCCTCACATGTCCCAGCGGATGGTGCCTATGAAGGACAACAGCGAGCACAGAGTCAACCAACTCAGAGGTACGTACCCACAGCTTACACAGAACACAAACCATAATCTGAAAAGTGGCCTGTATGTGTGTTGAGTTTAGGCCTAGGTATGTGTGACGCAGTTAGAAATAAAGCCATGTGGGCCCCTGAAATGGCGGCTGTCTGACCTCTAAAGTGGGACAATGGGATGTGAGATAACTGCGCTGGCGTTGTACACCGTTGCGGTAGGCGGTCGAAGAACCCAGCGCAATGCTGCATTGGTTAACATTGGACCCTATGGGTCCCAGGAGCCAATGACGATGTACGCCGGCGGCGACGGTACGCACCGCCGCGGACGTGACCGCCATTTTCTATCTGTTCAATCACTCGATACCTGATCTTCGACAGGAGAGGACCTACACTGCAAGTGCTGCTGTGACCTCGGTCTGGAAGAGACAATGGCTCGAGTGTCTGGGGAAAGGGCCCCTGCCTTCCCATCGGAGGAGTTGGAGAAACTCGTGGATGGGGTCCTCCCCCAGTACACGCTTCTCTACGGTCCTCCAGACAAACAGGTAAGTACACTGGGAGCATGCTGTATGGGCTATGCTTGTGTGGAGAGGGGTGGATGTAAGAAGGAAGGGGGGAGAGTGCGGCGTGCATGAAACGACAGTGGGTGCATGTGCCACATGCCAAGGGTAGGGATGGGGGCAAATGACTGTGACGGTGCAGTTGGTAATAAGTTTCTCTTCCCCCTGTACAAATCATGTAGGTCAGCGCCCACCAGAAAAAAGATATTTGGCGTGCCATCGCCAAGGACGTCTGGACCCTGGCGGTCTACCACAGACGGAGCACCACTGCCGGAAAAGATGGGAGGACATTCGCCGCTGGAGCAAGAAGACAGCGGAGGCTCAGCTGGGGATGGCCTCCCAACGTGGGAGGGGTGCCCGTCGAACCATGACCCCCTGATGTTCAGGATCCTGGCGGTGGCGTACTCGGAGTTGGATGGGCCCTTGAGGGCATCACAGCAGCCACGAGTGGGTGCGTACGCTCTCATCCTGCTGATTTAGCGCGCAGTGGAGGTGTCTGGGTGGGGTAGGTGGGCTGTGGGTTTCCCTAGTCCAGGGTGAGTTTAGTAGGCAAGGTCCCTCCGTGAGGCTGGCCATGTGGCACCCCACCCCACTTCTGTAGAGTGCCAAGTACACCTAGTCATGCCCCTGTGTCATCCATGTGTGCAGATGTCGTCCATAGCCTAGTAGGCCATGTTCCAGGGATTGAACAGTGGAGCCCAAGAGCGTGACGTAGTGCAGGGGGCTTCTGTGTCTGTCGTGTCCGCCAACGGTAGCGGTAATGCATGCACCTAACATGTCTTTCTTCTGTTGTCCCCCCCCTTTTTGTGGTCTCCCTGTTCTTGTGTGCATTAGCATCATCAGGCGGAGGTGCAGTGGCACCGGAGCACGAGGGAGCTGCATCCCACATGTCCATGGAAGGCGAAACTACGGACTCGGAGTTCACTAGTGGGACGGAGGGCGAGGGGAGCTCCACGGCAGGGACAGGAGCTGACACCAGAGACACAGACTCGTCCTCTGATGGGAGCTCCCTTGTGGTGGCGGCAACATCTGTGCCCCCTGCATCTACAGGTACAGCTGCCACCCCCCCACCAGCACCGCCCTCCCAACAGCCCCTCAGCTTTTGCCCCGTGCCCGCTCACCCAGGAGGGTGGGCATCACCTTCGCCCCAGGCACCTCAGGTCCTGCCCCAGTCACCCCTGCTGCCCTCAGTGAGGAGGCCATTGACCTCCTCAGGTCCCTCACTGTTGGGCAGTCTACCATCATTTTGAATGCCATCCAGGGTGTAGAAAGGCAGTTGCAACAAACAAATGCATTCCTGGAGGGCATTCATTCTGGTCAGACGGCCCTTCAGCGAGCTTTTCAGACTCTGGCCTCAGCACTGATGGCAGTCATTGTCCCCGTCTCTAGCCTCCCCCCTCCAACTTCCTCCACCCAGATCCAATCCCCTGTACCCCAGCCTTTCCCAAGCACACCTTCAGACCAGCATGCACACACGTCAACACACAAGGGAAGCTCTGGCAAACATAAGCACCACACATCCCACAGGCACTCACGCAAGCATCACACACATGCAGACACACCAACATCCACTGCCTCCACTGTGTCCCCCTCCTCCTCGTCTCCCTCCTCCCTCCCAGTCTCGTCTACACTCACACCTGCATGCACTACATCTACAGCCACTACTGCCATCACCAGCACACACACCACCACACCCCGCTCACGTGCAGTCACCACCCCCACTACCATCCACATGTCCCCTGTGTCCTCTCCCAGTGTGTCTGTGACGCCACCTCCCAAGATACACAAACACAGGCACACACCCACCCAACAGCAATCCACCTCGCGACAGCCTCCAGCGCATGCACCTTCACCCAAAGTCACTAAACGAACACCTCCTACAACCACAACCTCTTCCTCCACTCCCAAACCCCCTCCAGCTACCCGTCCCACTGTCTCCCAAAAACTTTTCCTGTCCAACCTTGACCTCTCCCCCGCCCCGTCCGTCTCCTAGGTCCCGACTCTCCAGGTCCCAACCTAGCTCCTCAGCCACAACTTCTCAGTGGTGCCTGTAGTCACTGGAATCTGGAGTGCACCGGCCACCAGGGCAGCCAGTGTGGCACGGAGCCACAGCACGGACAGTCCCCCACCTGTCAAGCATCAGAAGTTGGCCAGTGCCCGGCGGGAGAGGGGGAAGACTCCTGCCACCAAAGCCGCTCCCAGGGGTCCCGGTGGGAGTGTGGACTCAGCTGCGACACCGTCAAAGGTGGGGAAGGGCCACAAGAAACCCGGCAAGTCTGGGAAGAGCAGCACTGCGGAGGAGACCGCCATCATCCCCGCTGCCCAGGAGGCCACCGCCATCATCCCCGCTGGGGCAGAGAGGACCGCCAGCACAAGCCCAGCTGGGCTAGAGAGGACCGCCAGCACAAGCCCCGCTGGGCTAGAGAGGACCGCCAGCACAAGCCCCGCTGGGCCAGAGAGGACCGCCAGCACAAGTCCCGCTGGGACAGAGAGGACCGCCAGCACAAGCCCCGCTGGGCTAGAGAGGGTCGTCAGCACAAGCCCCGATGGGACAGAGAGGACCGTCAGCACAAGCCCCGCTGGGCTAGAGAGGACCACCAGCACAAGCCTCGCTGGGCCAGAGAGGACCGCCAGCAGCTGAGTCGCTTCAAAGGAGCCCGCCACCTCAAGCACCGCTGAACAGGGCCCTGCCGCCTCAAGCACCGCTGAACAGGGCACCGGCACCTCAAGCACCGCTGAACAGGGCCCCGCCGCCTCAAGCACCGCTGAACAGGGCACCGCCGCCTCAAGCACCGCTGAACAGGGCACCGCTGAACAGGGCACCACCGCCCCAAGCACCGCTGAACAGGGCACCGCCGCTCCAAGCACCGCTGAACAGGGCACCGCCGCCCCAAGCACCGCTGAACAGGGCACCGCCGCCTCAAGCACCGCTAAAAAGGGCACCGCCACCTCAAGCACCGCTGAACAGGGCACCGCCGCCACATGCACCGCTGGCCCATGAGCGCCAAGGGCACTGACGCTACTGAGTCAGTCACAAGCAGAATGGAGCACTCTGGGCACCAGGCCCCCTCCAGAACCAGTGGAGTATCACATCCACTACCTCTGTCCTTAGCAGGATGAAGCACTGTGGGCACCAGGCCCCCTCCAGAACCAGTGGAGTATCACATCCACTACCTCTGTCCTTAGCAGGATGAAGCACTCTGGGCACCAGGCCCCCTCCAGAACCAGTGGAGACTGTCATCCACTACCTCTGTCCTTAGCAGGATGAAGCACTCTCAGCACCAGGCCCCCTCCAGAACCAGTGGAGAGTGTTATCCACTTGAGAGACTATGGCTTTGCACTCCCCAGGATGCAGCAGTGGGCAACCCACCCACTGTAGAGACTTGAGAGACTGTGGCTTTGCACGCCCCAGGATGGAACAGTGAGCAAGCCACCCACTGTAGAGACTTGTGAGACTGTGGCGTTGCACTCCCCAGGATGGAACAGTGGGCAACCCACCCACTTGTGAGACTTGAGAGACTGTGGCTTTGCACTCCCCAGGATGGAACAGTGGGCAAGCCACCCACTGTAGAGACTTTTGAGACTGTGGCTTTGCACTCCCCAGGATGGAACAGTAGGCAACCAACCCACTTGTGAGACTTGAGAGACTGTGGCTTTGCACTCCCCAGGATGGAACAGTTTGCAACCCACCCACTGTAGAGACTTGAGAGACTGTGGCTTTGCACTCCTCAGGATTGAACAGTGGGCATGTGGCCCCCTCGTGGATTTGGCATTGTGCACTCAACCGGCTGAGGTGCCCCCCCTTTCCCTCCCCCTGAGGTGCCTGTTTTCTTGCTCTCTGATGCCCCTGCAGTGTTCTCTCCGTCATGGTCAGGGATCTTGTGTGGGCCTCGCTCATACCGTGTGGGCCCAGTGTTCCACGGACTTCATTGCAGCACTACCTGGATACTATTCTTGGTGTATATTTTGTTTATGGTGTATATATATATTTGTGCATACTTGATTTTAAGATTACAATTATTCAACTCATTTCCTTTTGTCTTTGCATTCTTCCGGGGGGGTTGGAGGGTGTAACTATAATGTATAAATATGTATCAGTGTGTGTGTTGTTGTGGGTGAGGGTGGGGGTGTTGCGTGTTGCGTGTGTCCCTGTTTTTTCCCTCCCCTGTGTCGTAGGTGCAGTACTCACTGTTGTCTTCGCCGCCGGCGTTCGTGTTCCTGGTAGAGGAGCAAGAAGATGAGGGCTGGAAATATGTGTAGCTCTGGTTCCATGGCGTCCGGATTCCTCATGGGGTGTGTAGAGGTGAGCGTTTTCCCTTCGAAGTCCTGTTTCCACCGTGTTTCTGTCCGCGGTGAATCCTCCCCCGGAAAAGGTGGCTGATTGGTAGGTTGTGATACTGTGGGCGGTACATTGACTTCCGCATGTCTGTTGGCGGTGACCGCCAAGCTGTTTGTCTGTACCGCCGTGGCGGTTGCAGTGTTAAAGTGGCTGTCTTTGTTGGCGGTTTCCGCCACGGTCGTAGTTCCAATTTGTTTACTGCCGGCCTGTTGGGGGTCTTACTGCCGCTTTAACACCGTCCACCAGGGTTGTAATGACCACCATAGTCTATTTTTCATTCTTTGGCACAGGTGTTTTTTGCATTACTGTAGTTTGTGTTTTTGGGAGGTTTTTTGTGTATTGTATTGGTACTTTTATTTGTTTATTAAGTATTTTAGGTTTATATATTTTGTTGGGGGAATATTGAATCTGACCATCTGCAAAGTTCAACACTTTCTTTAATGTGCTTAAGTTTAGAGTTGACATAAGAAATGTTACCCTCCCAAGGGCCAACACTTTTACAAGGTGGCTAAGTTTGGAGTGGAAATAGTAAATCTGACCCCTCCCACAAAGTCCCACACTTTCCCCAGTGTTACTAATTATGGAGTGGGAATATTAAATGTGAAACTCCCCCTCCCCCCCCAAAGTCAAACACTTTCTTCAGTACGGCTAAGATTGGAGTGGAAATAGTAAATGTGACCCTGCCTATGGTACAAAATCTTCCTTAATGTCATGTTTGGAGAGAGAATAGTAGGCATGGCTCTCCCAAATTTCAACCTTTTCCCAGTGTGGCTAATTTGATTTGGGAATTGTAAATATCATCAACTGCACAGATCAACATTTTCTTCAATGTAGCTATTTTGGAGTGGGAATAGTAAATCTGCCCCTCACTCTGTTGCCAGGTCCAATACTTTACATAATGTGGTTAAGTTTGTAGTGCGGATAATTAATCTGACCCTCCCATATCCAACACCTTCCCAAATTTGGCTAAGTTTAGGATGACAAGAGTAAATATGATATCCCCAAAGTCCATCACTTTTCTCAATGTGACTACATTTTGAGTGAGAACAGTAAACCAGATATTCCTGAAGCCCAAAACGTGTCTCAATGTGGGTTAGATTTCAGTGTGAATAGTAAATCTGACCTCCACAAATTGTTGTCATTTGGTAATATTTTTACTTTTGTAGTTTATAAACTTAAAATAATGTTTCCTATAAATACTTTTTTCTTACTTGTATAATTTGTGTTACCAATAATGTTTACATAGTTTAGCTGTGTACATATACACAAAACATCTTGTAATTTATTGATTTGTTTAATAAGATTTTTTTCTACATAATCACATCAAGTTTAATGTGAGATCATCTTTTTAGCATAACATAATAGTTTGCTTTAGTGTAAAAAATTTAAAATGTTTCCTTTAATAAACTTTTACTGTACACACATTTTTAAACATAGTTGTATGATTTGTTTACCATGTTTTGTAGTGCTTTTGTATACAGGAAAATACATTTCTGATATATTTGTACATATGTTTATGTAGTAAAATATACTGTAAAAATATTAACATTTGTTTTCCGTAATATATATATATATATATATATATATATATATATATATATATATATATATATATATATAAATATAAAAATAGATATATAGATATATAGATAAATATCTATGTGTATTATATATATATATATATATATATATATATATATATACACATACATTATATATTTATATATATATAAACATATTTTACATTGCTTTAAAAATATTGTAACATGGTTTGAATAATTTCCAAACATTAACAAAAACATACATAGTTTCAATTCAGTGTTTCCCATGGTATGTAAGTCTTTTTGCATGTCTTTTTTCCTGCCATTTTTTAAATCATTTCCTTGATTTTGTTCTCAGTCTTTTCGGGCTGTTTGTGGATCTAGGACTTGGTTAATTTATAAGGTTTAGTGTTTGGGAGGGGAAGGTGGTAAGAGTTAGTTAGGGTAGTGTTTGTAAACTAATGTTATTTAGCATGTTACTTCTTAGTGCAATCTGTATTAGTCACTTTAGCTTAGTTTGGTAGGCCTCACTGAAATGTATTATATAGTTTATGCATTTGTATGTGTTTTCAATGAATGTATGATTGTTTCGAATGAGTTCCTATTGTGCTGCTTTTTATACGTTAATTCTGAATGTGGGATAGTGGAGATTATTTTTCATGTATGTGCACTTACATTTGATTTAAGGGAAAACTACTTTGGCCCTCGTTATGAGTTTAGCAGTCAGACGAGCCGACTGCCAAACTTGTGGGGATGAGACCCCCAGTCGTATTATGATGTTCCCTCCGGGCTGACCAGCAAGAACATCGCATTACAATGTTTCTGCCGGTCAGCCCGACGGGAACAGTGCTACTGTAATGGTCACGGCTCCCTTAAGGGAGCCGGGGCCAATATGGTAGCACAATAGCACCTTTGAAATGCGCAGTGTCTGCAAAGCGCATTCCAAGGGTGCTGGGCAGGGGGGCCCCAGCACTTCCTTTCTGCCAGCCTTTTCAAGGCGGTTATACTGCCATGAAAAAGCTGGCAGAAAGGGGACTCGTGATCAGCACGGTGGCGCTGAACTTGGCACTGCTGTGGCTGACCACGAGTCCAACTGCTGTTAGCCCGTCGGGAACCATATTCCTGGTGGGGATAACGGTCCACTGATGGTCCAACCTCCTCGACTGCAGCGGTTTGACCGCCACGGCGAGGTTGGTGGTCTCAAGACCTCCAGCCTTGTAATGAGGCCCTTAGTAATTTTTAACCAAAAGTATTGTTTTCCGTGATTTATTTTTTATTTTTTTAGATTTATTTATTTTTACATATTTTTCAGGTTTTTGGTGGATTTCCCTAGATGAAATCATATTGGATGTTTTATTTTTACTTTTTTATGTGCTCTTTTTTATTACTTTTTTTTAGAATAGTTTTTGGGTCATGATTTCATATACACAAATGTCAGCAATCAAATTATAAATGTCATTTTATTTCATTTATTTATTTTACAGGATGGGAAATGTTGATTTGTTGATGTTATTTATGTTGTGCTATTATTTATTACCGTATTTTTTGTATTAGGATATATGTATTAATGGCAGAGATGCTTGGTTATTTAAATTTATTAAGCTTTTATTGGTTTGTATATTTGTGTATTTATGCATAATTAGGGGGTCATTAGGAGTTTAGTGGCAGAAACATCCGTCTGCCAAACTCCTGACGAGGAGACCGCCACGGTGCTGGTGGTCTCTCCACTGGCCCAATTACGACTTTCCCACTGGGCTCACCATTGGAAACCATGGTGGTAAAGGTTGTAATCAGCAGGGTGGCGCAGAGTTCAGCGTGACCCTGGCTGATTACAACCAGGACCACCATCAGCCCGTTGGGATCTTGGATTCTGGCAGTGACTGTGGTAGGTTGGTGGGTCTGCCTGCCAATCTTGTAATGTGGCAGTCCGACCACCAATGTGAGTCTGTTGGTCTTGTGATTGCCAGACTCGTAATCGGCCTCTAAGTATTGAATTTTAAAATATTCATATAACCAATTATGTATTGCATTTTTATTTTAAATTTCAGATTGTTATTTATTTGTTTTATTATTATTTGTAAATATATTTTATTAGGCTATGTCTAGATGACTGGTTGTTGAGGTTGGATGCAGAATGCTTTGAATTAATCAAGTAGGATTGAAAGTGTTTCAGTACATGATTCAATTGAGAAGAATATTTAAAAGTTCATTGGCCAACGCTTGTCTTACGAGTATACAAAATTTTACAGGTCCTGCAAATTATTAACAATATGCTAACTATTTATTACATACAAATATAAAGTGAACTAACAATTCAACAGCAATTAGACAGAGCATGTAAAGAAAGAGCAGAAATAAAGAAGTAAATATATAAAAAGTAAAAGACCAACCAGTGCATTTACAAGTAAATTATTCCAAAATATAACATTAAAGAGAGTGTCCTTGTTAACATCTTAAAGACCAAACACTAGATCTGTTTAACGTGGTTTGAGCTTTTTTGTGTCTTATCAATAAGACATGAAGTTTTCAAAATACATTTTGTATAACCACAAATGCAGAAACCAAGCTACCTCGCCATTAAACTGTGGATGAGGCAGAACTCTGTATGGAAAAATTCAAATTGAACTTGGATTTTAAGTGACCAATTAATGTCCAAGTATAAAAGTTACACCAAAAATATTTAATCAAGTCCATTCTTCCTCAACTATGCCATGAGGCTTTTGATAAGACAAAACTTACCAGTCAGATTCAATTTTACATTCAGTTGCTATGACTAGAACATCGTACCTCAATGCCAGAAGATCTCTAGAAGAACAATATATATTTGCTTTTTTCAGAACCAATATGAGCATGGCAGCCTGTGGCTGCTCAAGATGCTAAGGGTCTCATTAAGAGTTTGGTGGCCGAAAAACTCTGTCTGCCAAACTCCGGACAGGGTGGCCGACGCCTACATGGCGACCTCTCTGCTGAAGTCATGCTGGAGTCATTAAGAGTTTCCTGCAAGGTTGGCGGGCAGAAACCCAAGTTTCTGACTGCTCTCCTTGAGGGAAACAGGCTACAGCACTGTCTCCAGCTCGTAATTGAGCCAGTTGCAATGTTGTAGCCAGCAGGGTGCACCAGCACATTCGCAATGTTCACTGTCTGCAAAACAGACAGTGAAATTGCAGTGGTGCATAGGCAGTGAAGGGGCCCCCCTGTTGCCCCCTGAACCTGTTCTCTGTCAGCCTTTTCATGGTGGCGTTATCTCCATGAAAACGCTGGCGGAGAACGAGGTTGTAATCCGCAGGGCAGCGCTGCTCACTGCCAGGATCCAAGATCCTGGCGGAGCTGGCGGTTCCCTGGCAGTCAGACCGACAGAGTTTGTATGTGGCAGTCGGACTGAAACAAGCACCAACAGGTAAAGTCACACTACCAATATATTGTTCTAAATTAATTGAACAATTGTGAGTTCCTGGTAACTTGACTCTTTGTGATCATTATTTCTAAAGATTGGCATAATGTAGGGCTGTGTTATCTGTATGAGGGCCTCATTATGAGTTTGGGGGTCGGACGAACCAACTACCAAACTCGCAGGAAGGATGCCACCATCATACCTGTGGCACCCGCCCCCACAAGTGTATTACAATGTTCCTGCCAGGCTGACGCACACTGTCTGCAAAGCAGACAGTGTGCATTTCAATGGTGCTGGGCAGGGCCCCCCCTGTGGCTCTCTGCACTGGCTTTCCGCCAGCCTTCCATGGTAGGGTGACTGCCACGGAAAGGCTGGCAGAAAGCTGAGTTGTAATCAGCACAGCGGATTGTAATGTGGCAGTCGGACCACCTGGAGTGAGGCAGTCCGATCATCACTGCGAGTGTGGAGGTCCTCGGACCGCCACACTCATATTGAGGCCCTCAGTTTCTTGGGACATGCTGCTGGCAGAGACATTCCACCATGTAATATAATACTTGGGTTGGCTTCAGTGTCCAAACAATGCAGGCGACCAATCCAAGTATCTTTAAAATAATCCATTAATGTAGCTAGTAGTGTTTCATACTTTTGATAATGGGGTGATTCAACTGAAACATCGCAATGTCTAGCCATGTTTGTTACAGGGATGTATACTAAAGCTATTTGTTTTTTAATTTTGTCTGCAAATTTTAGGTTAGTTATGTGCTCTACACTTAAGTTGGAATTCTGTGTATGCCTCCATCTGCTTTGGGTGAAGTAATAATAGCACACCTCAATTGCAATGTGTGGGTATATTTTAAGTGTGGTAGAAATCATTGATGATTATTCTTTGAGGGTTATACTAGTTGGTTTGATGTTGCCCTTTGTTAGGTAAATGTTCATACACTACTGGGATGTTTGTATTTTGGTATTCATCATGTGTTATATTTGATTGATTGGTTGAGAGCACAGCTTAAATGTGACATCCATCAGCCATATCTTATTTTGTGTCAAGGCTAGTGATTTGTAATTTTAATGTAAATGATAATTCTTTTATAATTATTATGGCTGCAATATAATAGAAAGTGCCTTAGTTCTGTGTGACTAGCATGTCTTGGGCTAAGTCTATTCCTTCATATCTCTTAGGTACCACTGGTGTTTCCGATGAAGTTCTATGTGCTCTGGCAGTTATTCTTGTTAGTCTTGGTGTGTCATGGAATCTACCTGGTGCCTGTTCAGGAAAGTTTGAAATACATTTTTTAAGTATTAGTCCTGTTGGCTTCTGTGAGCTTGTATTGGCCTCTTTCAGGTCCTGCGGGACATTTCCCACTTCTGTTTCTGTAATATTTGGTGGCTGATTATGTTTCCTACCATTTTCTATAATCCTATTTTAGTGGTTGACCTGCCATTGCATATATTTGAATACAATTTGGTGAAGTGTGTTATTTTCAACGGTGGTGCCCCAATTCTATAACTATATACTCTCTGTCTTAATGCCAGCTTCCATTACAATTATATTGCTGTTTTGACATTTTATGTGTGGATTTCATAATATAAAAGTCATATATTGGTTATTTTAAAATATGCTACATGGTTAAATAATAGTTTTTACATTTTTCATATTATAGCTACATATTTTTACTTACATTTTTAAAGTGTCTCTACTTTATTTCGTCCCTAGATTTTTGTTTTGCAGGACTTTTGCATCTGATTTTTGTGACGGTTGCTGTGTAGTTAGTTTTTTGTTTGAGTTAATTTCTTTTAATTTAGTATTTCATTTTTTTTTAAAGTGAGTTTTATACTTTAGGTATAATACTGACTTTAGATTTTGTATTTCTTGCACCGCTGAATTTCTGATGTCTGTGGCTTGCTTTTTTTTTTTGCTCTTGTCTTCTTATAGTGGAATTACCTGTATTTTGAAGATCTAAATGTATAGTAAAGTTTTAGTTGTTTGTTTTAACTATTTATTACTATTTATTACATTTTTATAGTTATTGTTCAGGGCATGCAAAATTGATTAAATTTTCCTTCGCATATTTACACAAAAGTTTGGAAAATTGTTATAATGCAAATCAATCACTTAGTTTTATATCTTAAAGTAAAATGCACCCTTAGTTCAATGTTTGATGCAGGGATGCATCAAAATAATAGCACGACAAACAAAACTGGCTTGAACATCAGCAGGGTCCTAGATGCTCTCATTTTTTTCCTATTTTTATTTGAACAGCATTGAAATTACACGAAATAGTATAATTATATAATATTGGGAATTTTCTTGTAACAAGCAGAACTTGAAATTGCGTAAATTACACTAGTGTGATTTAAATTTCACATGGTCCTAATTATTATCAGATTACAATTTGTAAAACTTACTTTGTCAGTTGTATTTAGTAGTCCTGTGGGGTTTAGTTTTCTTCTTATTTTGAGTTTCAGTCTAGCAGAGTGACTTTATGCTGCTGTGGCTACCTTTTAGGATGTATTTTGTTTTATGTTTGGGTGTCCCTTTTATGCTGTTTTTGGGGGGAAACTGTTACTATTTGCTAACTGTTTTAAATTTACTTTTATGAGTTATTTGGAGACTAGTTTGATTTTTATGGTAAATGATAATAATTGTTGTTGTTTTAAAGCTTCTTTATATTTATTTTATACTGTTTTCAAAACGTATATTTTATGTCCTTTTGGATGTGCTTTAATTATATCAGGTTTCTGGTGTTGAATATTTTTGACTTCATAGTTATTGTAATGTTTTGTTAGTATTAGTATAGTGATGATATTTGGTATTTCTTTGTTCTTGCTTTCGATATTGTTGAATTTAAGTTATGCCTGATAATAATATTTTTGTTGTTAGTGTATGGGATCTATGTTTTTAAGTATAGGGTCTCGATATATTGATTGTCAAGTTCTTTTTCTATATTGTTTGGTGATAGTTTTGTGGGTCAATAGTGTTTTTCCCAGTATAGTGGTAGGGTATCCATGCCCAGAATTATAGCCTCAGTCAATGCTCCCAAGCTTTCAGATGTCTTAACCCTCTGGTAGAAATATGACTAACATACCTGAAGAGCCCAGATAGTGTTGTCCCTCTGTCCTTCATTATGTCTCAACATGTGCTCCTAAAAAAGATATTTGGGTTAAAATTCTATCTTGTCAACCCATTAAAGAAGTTTCCCATTTTGAATAATTTTAGAAATGAACATCTTTTGTGTGGTATTCACTCAGATTTTTGCCTTTCTTTGGTGAACCCATTGTTGTTCGTCATATGACTCTGCAAGCTTTACTCCAGCCAATAACCAGTGACAAAGTGCTTGTACTTTCCCTTTTAAACCTTGTAAAATTGGCATACACGTAATTGGCACATCTAATTTACTTATAGGTCCCTAGTATGTGGTACTACATGTACACAGGGCCTGTAAAGTAAATGTTACCGCTAGGCACTCAGTGTGTCACCCACTAAAAGCACTGTATCATCTGTTTCAAGATCTGCTAGAGCAGCCTGAGTGGGCAGTTCTAAAACTGCTATTTCGGCTTGGAAAACAAACCTTTTGCCAGACCTAAACCTTCCATTTTCATGCCTATAAGACACCCCTAAGGTAGGCCTTAAATGCTCATAGGGCGGGCATGGCTTTTAAAAGGTGGGGCATGCATATTTAATGTTTTTCATGTCCTGACAGTTCAAAAACCTCTAAAGTTGTTTTTCCCTGTGGCAAGGCTGGTCTCTCATAGAAAAGCACTGGGATGCACTATGCCACACCCACTGCTGATACCAGAAACATCAACCCATCACAAGATTTTTGCAACAACCTCTCACACTTTTTCTGATGCAAAATCACAACCATACCCTATGGCCTTCTCCAGAAGTCTCCCAGTGATAAAGGAAGTCCACAAAATCACCACATGGGACACCATTAGCACAGAAAAAACTACATCAATCATGAAGACCATTCACTTTGGGGCCTGACGGACCCCTGCCCCTACCACTCCTTCAACTAAGGAGCAATTCCTATCCGTGAGGCCCTCACCCTTCTTCATCACCTTCATCTGTACAACCACCTTCCTAGAAACCATGGAAACATGCAACTCTCAATGCCCCCCTAAAGAAAAAATTTGCCAACTACAGAATGATAACCCCTCTCCCCTCCCTAGCCAAAGTCTTGGAAAAGCCACAAACAAGAGCCTCTCTGAATCCCTTGCCAAACGTCAGCTTCTCAACACCACACAATCAGGATTCAAACCAAATCACAGCATGGAAACAGCCCTTACAGCAGCAATGAATTACATCCGGATAATCCTCAAAAAGGGGGAAATCACAGCCCTCAACCTTCTATACTTATCAGTAGTCGTCAACACCATCTCCCACCCCCCACATCCTAATACAATGACTCCATGAAGCAGACATCCAGGGGGCTCAACTGAATCTGCTCCTTCCTTGTCGGAAGAACCCAAACTGTCACCCTGCCCTCTTCACTTTTTGAAACACAAAATCTTGTTTGCGTAGTCCTGCAGGGCTCCTAGCTCAGCCCAACGCTCTTCAACATCTACATGACCCTGCTTGCTGATGTCATACGTGCTTACAAAATAATCATCCTCACAATGACAACACTTAAATAATACTGTAAGTGTCATGGGTATGTCCAAATGTGGGTCCTGTGGTCACTGTGCCACTGGAATCAAGCTATGCCTGGCTGATGAGTCCATAACCAGTGTTAAACTGGTCCTGGGATGCTTGTATTCTGGTCCAGAGAGGATCTGGTCTAGCAGTTTGGGCTGGACCGTTCCCATTGGAACAGGGTCAAGGCTGATTGCATATGGCTGGGTCCAATATGAGGTGGCATGGTGAGCGTAAAACAATGAATTGGGATACAGACTGAGTGATCAGCAGTGGCTAAAATTAATTCAAGCATTCTATCTATCACTTTGTTTTTGATGCGCTTCTGTTGCAGTGAGTCCTAACCCCTGAGTGGTACTCCCAGATCATGGACCATTGGCAGGTGTTAGAGTGCTTGGTGGTTTGCTGCAGTGAAGGATTTCTGACTTCTAGAAATGTTCCTAGGTCGAAATGTAGAGGGCTTAATTGGAACTGACAGCGAGCAGCAACTCGTCAACATTGAGCCCTTCCTGGGCACAGATTTCGCCCTCTCTGAACATTGCAGCCTTCATCGATGACCACACTCAACATTGCTCTTCAGCAAGCTTGCAGTCATCAAGCCCTACTTTGGATTGGACTTGCACGTTGTCTCGCTGATGCGTTGCCGACGACCACGTTTTGTCCATAAAACTTTCTAAGTCCGAAGTCAAACTCTCCACAAAGGCAACCCTGGAGTCAACACACACTTCATTGCGGTCTCAGGCGACAAGATAGCTCTGGTCGACACTTTGCAGATTTTGGTGGTATTTTCAATTCAAACATTAGAAATTCATATCTCCGGTTTTACTCATTGGATGTTTGTTGTATTGGTATTATTTTATTTATCAACACATTCTCTATTTTTCTAAATTAATTTTGGATTTTTCTCACGTTGTGTTTTCACTTTGGGGTTGATTGCAAATATGGCGGTACATGGATCGACATACCCGCGGTGGCGGTCGGACCCCTGCAACCTTGGCGGTCTGACCGCCTCGTTACAATGCTACCGCCAGCACACCGCCACCACCACCAGGATCAGAGATCCAGATGGGCTGGCGGCAGTGAAAGTCATGGTCAGCAATGGTGTTGCTGAGTTCAGCATCAGCGTGCTGACCATGACTTTCCTTTCCACCAGCCTTTCCATGGCCAGGTAGTTGCCATGAAAAGGCTGGTGTAAAGGCAGAGTCGGAGTCACAGGTGGGGCCCTGCACTGCCTAAAACCATGTCGTAGACAGTGCAGGGCCCCACCTGTCAGCACCTTCAGAATGCTCATGCAGAAAAACAAAACAATACTCTTTCATATGTGGAGTGCTGCAAAAACGAAGCAGAGAACTCTGGGTAGTTCCCAAGTTTAGGTAGAGAGAAGCTCCACCAACAGTACCATCTATGCTGAGCTAGAACTATATATATTTTACAGAGTGGCTGTAGCTAGTCTGTAGTTGTAGTTAGATGTACCAGATTTAGGGATTACTTCGATTGTTGTCACTTAATAACTTTGCACACATTTGACAAATCTCTGCAAAACTTTGCAGACCTGTGACACCCATTACATTGTCAGAGAAGTTTTGTGGCATTTGGTACAAAGTAAAAAGAGGAGTCCCGCAACATGCTTGAAATCCAATACATTTTACATAAACGCTGGTATTTCATGTTGCAGTGAAACGGTTGAATTGGTTGAAATTTCAAAGCAATGATACATTGAACTATGTAGATGATCCTTTTCACTATTATAAGTGATGTCACGAATTGGCTATGAAGTCATAACTGCCATCAACTCAGTGAGATCTTATAGCAAAATGCTATTTAAAGTAGCAAGGAAGCCCAAAAAATAAACTAGACTGCATATGTAAAGTTGCAGATTTACTGCATAAACAACGGAAAGTTGTATTTCTGGTCACTAGCTAATGGAAACCTTAGCATGTTCTCTGGTTCACAAAATAAAACTGGTACGACAAGCCAAACAAAAATCATCTTTCTTATGCACCCCTGTGCAACAAAATGAAAAACTGACCTAGCAGGGAGCCACACTAAAAGATACATTTATTGTGACATGATTATGTAAACCAGTAAACAGATACATAACAAATACAATAGCTAAAAAGAAAGAAATCACATTAAATCTGATTGCCACTCTAGTTATAATTAGTTTTCCTAAAGATTTGAATTCCTTGGATATTAACTCCCAATAACTTCCAGCTTTTTGACTAATAACCACAAAACTTTCCAGACCTTTAGCATTTTCTATATTTTGAGATGATGTAAATTTTTGTTGTGAATCGTTAAGGGATGAACAGATAAAAGGGGTCCTAAAACGTGTTTTCCACCAATGCATTTTCCATTCATTATTACATGAAATTTGGTAGTATTATACATTATGTTGCAGAGGTGATGCTTTTTGGCTACTGCAGATAAGTAGGATAAGTAAGTTATAAGGCATTTTAACTTAGTGACATCTGTCACTGAGGTACATTTGCAGGATTTCATAAACTTTTGTGACTCTACTGCAGTACGTGGCCATCAGCGTATTTAAAATATACCTAAAAAATATAAATATAAAGAATATAAAAGTATAACTATAAATACATTTCCCTACCTATTACAACCTTAATAAAGTGATAATAGTACGGACCTACTACTTACCTCTACCTAAGGCCCTAACACTGAACACAGCCAAAGGCTAGCAAAAACAATGTGGTTGCCTCTTAATTCGCTAATAACAGCCATTACCCAATTATATACTGGCCTTCTTATCAACATGTTCCATGGTATACTGCAACGTTATCATGCTATACCATGACCTAAAATATAACTGAGACCTAGCTGTATTACTGGATTATGAAACCCTCAGGTCACGCATGGTGTTGCATGGGTAATTCAATACTTAAATAAGACTTACACAGTAATGCAAGGCTAGCATGCATGGCCCTGCGTTGATTGGTAAATCTGGAAAAATGCAAGGACGCACAATTTGTTTTGCGTCACACTGCCCACCACAATCTACATCGCTGCAAAATTTCACATAAATCAATATGCTACACCACTGTAGCCACTCCACTATATGCTATTCCACTCTACGCCACTGAACTAGTCTGATTGGTTTCCTATCACTTGTCTATGCCTGAAGTGGATTAGTCAGAATGGGCATTTTCCTATTTGACTTTGAGCCCACTTGGACTTAATTGGCAGAGGAATGCTATATCATGATTCTCTATTCTTTTAAAAACATTCTTTTAAGCTATTTGTTGCCTCTTTGTATAATGGAGATGGATGTTTGTGTCATTAGATATGTATGAACTGCAAGGCAACATTCAGGCATTGTTCTTTAAATGTATGTCTATGACTGTTGTTAACATGTGTCTTCACCCTGCTCATGAGACCACTTTTGAGCATGCAGTCTTTTGATCATTTCTATTATCTGAGTTTTAATTGGTGGCTATGGTAAGAACATGCAAGCGTCAGAAAGCCTTGTTAGTTGAAAGGCATCGTATGGAGTGGTGTTAATAAAGAAGAACTGTTGCTGAGGAATCCAGAATGCACTGCTTTTTTGGACTTTGTTTTTGCTGTTAATGGATTGTTCGGGTCCACTCCCGAACTGCTGCGACTACCCTGCGAGGACGGTGCACTTTGAGCGGATTTGCTGATATATATATATACATAGAACAGGAGTCAGTAGGAAAGCCTGGGGATGTGAATTATGAAAATCTATCAGATTATGAATTACGTTTTTCTTTGGGCTTACCAACGGATGTGGCAACTTCTAGTCAATACAAACCCAAATCACATTTCTGTCCTCAGCTTCCAGCTGGGAATAAGATAGATGTATTTCAAGAAGTAATGACAGGTGGCTTAACAAAGATAGCTGTGGGTTTGTCAAATAAAACTAGAAGATATCGGGATATGAACATGACACAAGAGGATTGGAGTGCATTAAAAGATCTACGAGAGGACAAAACAATTGTTATTAAACCATCTGATAAAGGGGGGAACATTATATTGCTGAACAGCAATGATTACATTAAGGAGGCCAAAAAACAATTGGGTAACAAAGAAAATTATAGTGAATTAAAGAGTACTTCTATGGAAACATACATGGTGGAATATCATCAGAAATTTAAAAAATGGTTAGAAAAAGGACTATTAGAGGATGAGGAGTATAGATATCTAAAGATAGACCATCCGGTCACTCCCACGATATACTTTCTGTCAAAAATTCATAAAAGTAAATCTAATCCACCGGGACGTCCCATTGTAAGTTCCATAGGGTCACTGCTTGAAAATACTTCAAGATTTATAGATATATTCTTGTTCCCATATGTCTCAAATCTCCCATCATACTTAAGAGATTTGATGGATTTCCTAAATAGGGTCAATAACATACCTTGAAAAAACAACTATGTAATGGTTACAAATGATGTTTCTCTCTACACCTCAATCAAACATAAAGATGGGCTGGAAGTCTGTCAATACTTTTTAAGATCAAGATCTGTCAACCTTTTGGAACACTCAGAAATGCTAATGGAAATGTTGCAGTACTGTCTGACCTACAATGTGTTCATGTTTGATTGGAAATATTACTTACAAGAAGAAGGAACAGCTATGGGGACTTCATTTGCACCAACATATGCAAACTTGCTGATGGGCATGTGGGAATCACAGATGGTGTGGCAAGAGAATAATCAAGAAAAGCTAAATCATGTCATTCTGTGGGTACTCTACATTGATGATCTCTTCCTTATAAGGGAAGGGGAGAAAGAGCCCTTGATGCAATTCATAACATCTCTAAATGATAACCCCCAACAGCTGGTGGGGCGGAGCTAGCCTGCGGCAAGATGGCCATCACTTCGTGAGGCTCTGCCGGACTTAGGGCTGTAATCGTTCATTTCTCCTGCCGTGGCGGTGTTGGAGGGGCCCCTGGGACGGGAGCCCTCTGGTTTGCTGTGGTGCCCCCGCCTGCTGCCTTATTTCTTCTGAGGGTGCTCCCACAGTGGAGAGACACGGAGTGGGCTCAGCCGGGGGCGGGCCTACAGTGGAGGTCTGCCCGGCTGTGAGGGCTGCCGCTCGTCTGCGTGGGTGGCCGGAAGAGGCTTTCTTGTCCCGCTGGAGCGGGGCGAGTGGTGGGCGATTCCTGGGGGGGGGTCCCTCGGCAGTCGCCTCGGCCCGCAGACCCCCCGAGTGAGATATGACCAGCCCCGGGCTGGGGGTGCGCGGCCTGGTGGTGGCGGCTGCGTGGCCGCGGGGCCTAGACGGAAGTGTCGGCCCAGGTTGGAGCGGCGCAGGTTACTGCTGCACTCCGCTGTTTTGGTGGTGACTGGCGGGTAGCCCTGGGGGTCCTGCGGGAGAGAGTCGAACGGTGAGTGGTGCCTGGGGGGGACCTTCGGCGGTTGTTCTCAGTGGTGGCCACGCGGTCTGGGCGGCTGAACCTACCTCCTCTTGAGGCGACGCGGGAGGCTGCCATGCTGTGCTGGTTCAGTGACGGCTGTGGGGGCCCCTAGTTCGGCACTCAAGTTGGTGTGCGGGGGGCCCCTGTAATTTCACATTGTGGTGCTGCTCGGTTGGTCGGAGGCTGGTCCTGAGTACTGACTGGCCTGTTGTTTTGGTCTGCCTGGCCCTGGGCGTTGCCGCTGGGCCCTGAGGCCTTGATCACCGGCTGATTCGGGCCAGGGGGAGCCACTTGAGATATCTAGTGCTGCATTGGCCTTTTTGGAATTTTTTTAGGCCTTCTGTCACAGTACTACGTGGGTCCTTGGCTGGTGGTGCAGGCGGAAGAAGCCGACTATCTGCTGATAGAGATGGATGCTTGATGGAGCCTCTGGCCGGCCCTCGACGCACTTGTGGAGCCTATTAAGTGTATGGAGGAACTCTGGAACTTACCTGGCTTTGGCTGGGCGCTGCCTGGTTGGAGGTGGTTGGAGATTTTTGCTGGGGGCCCTGGCTGAGCCCTGAGCTCTTTGTTTGAATTGTAGGGCCCCTGGAACTTGAGAGTTTGCTGGCGGCTGGCTCCCTGGTGCTGTGCGGTATGGGCAAGGCGGAGCAGCGGCAGGCGAAGCTCTCTTTTGATGGTGGTAGGCGGAAGGGGGACACCCCGGGACCACCAACTGGAGAGGCACAGATGGAGGTGGGGGCCTCGGATGCTTCAGTTCAGTCCATGTTTTTGGATCTCAAGAGTAGCTTGGTGGGCATTGACGCCAAGCTGGACCATTTGACAGAGCAGATGGATCACATCCGTGTCCGGGTAGATGAGCATGATGCCCGTTTTGAGCAACTTGAGTTGCGCACATCGGAGTTGGAAGACCAGGGACATGGGGGAGAGAGCGTCTGTTACAGATGGAGCGTGTACTGGAGGTTCTCAGGAATAAGAATGAGGATTTGGTGGTGCGCTCTTGGCGCAACAATGTTAGGATGCTTGGTCTTCCTGAGACTACAGCCATGGGTAGAATGGAAGACTTCATGGAGAAGCTGCTCGCTGACTTATTCCCGGGCGAGCTGTCTCGCATGCTGGTGGTGAAGAGGGTTCATCGATCATTGGGGCCTCGGCCACCCCCTGGGACCCTGCCGCGTCCTGTTATTTTTCGCCTCTTAAACTATCGTGACTGTGATAATATGCTGCGAATGGCCCGGGAACGCCGCCCAGTGTTATACGGTAACACAGAGTTATCTTTTTTCCCTGATTATACTCCGACTGTGCAGGCCGCGCGCAAGGCCTTTCTGCCAGTGAAGCGCTCATTGAGCTTGACTGCGGCTCGTTTTTCGCTTATCTACCCGGCGAAACTTTGGATTCAGCATGGTGGCACTCTGCATTTCTTTACGGACCCGAAACTGGCAGCCAAGTTTGTTAAAATGCCACCACTGCGCTCTGTGACTGATGGGGCTGGTGATGCTGGACCGGAGCGGGCGACTCTCAGTGAAACTGATTGATTGCCTCTGCGCTAAGGCGCTGATGGAACCTGGCTCCTGATTGGAGTGCTTGTCGTATCGGCCTTAAGATCCCTTTTTGAAGCCGCTATGTCTGCATCTTGTTTGTTCTTCTATGCCCTTTGTCCTCTCTGGCCTGTCTGCTTGCGGATGGTCTGGATGGCTTGCTCTCGACCCTTGGATGACTCCCTTATCTATGTTGTGGGCCCCTTTATGTTCTTATTGGGGGTTGGGTGGGGGTGTCTCTGCTTTGACCAGTTGGGGGGTCGGCGTGGGTGGGGGGTGGTGAGGTCTTTGGTTGGGTGTTTCACTGTTGAGTGGAAATATTGTTCTTGTTTTCCTGGAGAGAGTGAGTTTAGCAGGCGGCGACGAGTGGCACGCTGGTGGGGCATAGGGAGTGATTGCTGGTTTATGGCAAGGACTGATGGTGACAGTTAACTGTATTACATGGAATGTGCGTGGCCTGAATGATCAGCGTAAAGTGCGACTCATGTCTGCTTATCTTAAGCGTCACCATATTGATATATGTATGCTTCAGGAGATGCACTTGGATGGCTCCATGGTGCATCGGTTGCGGGCCGGGTGGATTGGTGAATGCCATGGAGCAGGGTTTTTTCGCTATGCTAGAGGAGTGGCGATTCAGATACGTAAGGGGCTGCAGTGGCGTACTCATCGTGTGATAGTGGATCCAGAAGGGCGTCATGTGTTGTTGAATGGCACCCTGTTGGATCGACCTTGTCGGCTGGTGTCAGTGTATGGCCCGAATGTTGATGACCCTGTTTTTTTCTGCGAGGTGTGGCGCCTGATTGACTCACTGGGACGTGGGACTGTGATCTGGGGGGGCGACTTCAATGTTGAGAAGAGATTTGTGAGGCCATTGTGAATTTCTTTGCTGAGAATCGCGGGTCGGTTGATTCGGCGGGGACGTTCTGGGAGGCCTTTAAAGTGGTCATTCGGGGAGAGTGTCTTGCCAAGCAGCATGGGGTGCTTCGTGCGCTGAGCTGGAGGGGTGGATATCGGAGCTGGAGGTGAAATTGGTGACAGATTGGGCGAGCGAGACGGTGGTGGCTCTACGTGAAGCGGTTTCTAGATATGAGGAAGCCGCTCAACAGGAAGTTTGTTTTCTGGGCAAATATGCCAGAGCCCGGCGTTATGGGGAAGGGGACAGGGCCGGTCAGACACTGGCAAATCTGCTGCGCAAGCCTTGGGCGAGTGGGTACGTGACTGGCATCGATGGGCAGGGAGGTGAGCGGGTACTGGGTAATTAAGGTGTAATGCAGGTTTTTGCACATTATTTTGCGGATCTATATTCTGCTCCCACTGAGCACAACCTTGATGCGGCGCAGGCTTACTTCTCAGAGATTAGTTTGCTTTGATTCGAGGAGGCTCATAGGGCCTATTTTGATGAGCCTTTTTCAGTGGAGGAGGTCAAGGCAGTTATCAATGGGCTGCCTGGTGAGAACGCCCCTGGTTTGGATGGACTAACCCCTGCCTTTTATAATGAGTATGCTGACATTCTAGCTCCTTATCTGTTAGAGGTCTATGCTGAGGTCCTGGAGACAGGATCTCTTCCTGCATCCTTGAGGGAAGCGCTGATTGTTACAATTCTTAAACCTGGCAAGGACCCGTACAGCTGTGATTCGTACCGTCCACTGTCTATGATCAACGTGGACAATAAAATACTCGCCAAGCTGTTGGCGCTGCGTCTGCAGCCCTTGATGTCGCGCTTAGTGCTCCCGGACCAGTCTGGCTTTGTGCCAGAGCGGTCGACGATGCATAATCTTCGTACCTTTTTCGGTGCTGGGTGGCCTTTCGGCAGGCGACGAGGCTGCTGCTGTGTTTTTGGACGTAACTAAGGCATTAGATTCTTTGGCCTAGCCATATTTGCTTGCGCTCTTGGGCAGGGTGGACATGAGTGCCCGATTTATTAAATTGATCCGCTTGCTGTATTCAGGCCCGGTTGCGCGGTTGAGGCTGAATTGTTGTATTTCGGAGCCCTTCCCTGTGGCCCGGGGGACCCGTCAGGGATGCCCTTTATCCCCGCTCCTATTTGCTATTGCAATGGAACCGCTGGCGGCTTATCTGCGGCAGCATCACAATCATAGGGGTCTGCAGTTTCGGCAGCGACCGATTTTAATCTCGCTGTATGCGGATGATATCGCGCTGTATGTGCGGGAGCCGGATGTGAATATGGATGTCCTGCTGACTCAGGTCGTTCGCTTTGGCGGCTTCTTGGGCATTATGATGAATTGGTCTAAGTCGGTGTTGCTTCCCCTCACTAGTGGTACTGCGCGCTGCTCGTCGCGGTATCCAGCAGAATGGGCGGAGGGCCGGCTTGTTATTTGGGAGTGTGGCTCAGCTGCGATGTAGAAACTTTGTGGCTTGCCAATTATGGCAGATTGATGGCCTAGCTGGAAGATAGACTGGAGGTGTGGCGCACGCTGCCGCTCTCGCTCAGTGGGCGCATTGGCATTGCTAAAATGGTTGTTTTGCCAAAGTTTTTGTATCTCTTTGTTAACCTGCCGCTGGTGCTTACTGTGAATTTTCTTAAGAGGCTTCGATCCGCTTTGGTGCGATTGGTGTGGGCGGGCACGCAGCCTAGGATTGCTTGGGAGAAGCTGACGCTGCCCGTTCGAAATGGGGGGCCTTGCTGCCCCGGATCTGGAGCTTTATTATTATTGCGCGCAGGCCCACTTTGCGTATTTCTGGATTCATCCTATACGGTATTTGCCTCAGGTTGCTCCTGAGAGTGATTTGGTCTGGCCGGATCGCCTGCCGAGAATTCTTGGATGTCTGTCTCGGACTCGTGCGAGAGGGATAGATACTGTGGCGTGTACTTCCAGGGCTTGGGCGGCTTTGGGGCATAAATCTGGAACGGGGCTGCTTTTTGCCCCTGCGATGCCGGTGTTGGACATGGCGGATGAACGGATGTCTCGTGACGTTCGCCTGCATGAGTTCCTTGAGGCATCTGAGCTGTCATTACTGGGAGCTTGGTTTGAGAATGAAGGTTTGCTTGAGCCAGAGGAGGCGCTATGGGCGGGTGCTGACAACCCGTTGCATAGGTTATATTTACTGCTGGTTTACGCAATGCTTCGTGCGCGGTATCTGGTCTCCCGGCCGTGCCTGAGACTTGTCGAGCACTGGAATTGTTGTGGCGTGCGCAGTCTTCTCTGAGGCTTATTACTCGGTTGTATGGGTGCATGCAGGAGCTGCGGAGGGCGGTGGTGGTGGGTGCTAAGACTAAATGAGAGCAGGATCTGGGGGAGGTGCTTACCGAGGAAATGTGGCGGAGCTGTTGTGCGCATATGCAAATTTTGTCACCCAATTATAGGCTGCGGCTCATCCACTTTAAATTCCTGCATCGGTTATATTACACCCCCCGTATCTTATGTGCTATGGGTTTGCGGGCTGATGCACGCTGTGAACGTTGCCATGCTCCGGACGCTGACTTTTTGCATCTAGCGTGGAGTTGTGCTGAGGTGCGTGCCTTCTGGGAGGATGTGATGCATGACATTGCTGGAATGACGGGCTTGGTTATGCCTTTCTCTCCTGTGATGGCGTTACTTGGCCTGCTGGATGGGGTGCCATCGGCATGTAGGCGTATGGTGGGCATGCTGCTTCTTCTGGCAAAGAGAAGGGTGGCGATGTGTTGGGGGCGAGGTAGGGCGCCGCGTAGAGCTGACTGGCGGCGCGATGCTGCGTTCTGTCAGGAACAGTTGTCAATTTTCTGGGAACTGGACTCCGCGAATTCTCGTCCTAGAGATATCTGGGCACCTTTCTGCGCTTTTTTGGACTCTCAGGATTAAATGGAGTGAGATGATGTTTTCTATGTCACGCTACTTTCTGACATTGCTTGGATTGGTTGGGATATTCTCTGCGCCATGTATGAAACGTCTGATAGTGGACCCTGCTGTACATGCTTGCTCTGTCGCCTTCACTTTGTTGGTTGGTTTGTGTTGGTTATGTTTGTGCCCTAGTGAATGCTCGCGGGATTTATTCTTGTGGTGTGCTTCTTGTGGCTGTGTTTCTGGATGGCTGGGAGGCTGCTGATTTCTGTCAAGCTTAATTAGCTAAGATGCTTGATCATTGCACTTTGCCTCTGATCATTTCATGCGTTATTTTGGTACACTACTGTATCTCCCTTGTTTGTTGTACAGCTCACAGGGCGGTTACTGGTGTTGTATTGTAAATTTTGCAAAAATAAATAAATAAAATAAAAACCCCAACAGCTGAAGTTTACATATGAAATAAGTGGTCTGGAGATCAACTATTTAAACATTGGCGTGTATATTAAAAATGGAAGAGTCTGCACAAAAATGCATAGAAAACCAACAAGTACAAATAGCTTGTTACATGCAAATAGTGGGCATCCAAAGGCGTTAAAGTGGAGTGTACCATATGGAGAATTCCTGAGAGTAAAACGTAACTGTACAGAGGAAACAGAATTGAAAATCCAAATGGATGATATGAATAATAGATTCTACAAAAGAGGATACCCGAGTTCAGTCTTAAACGATGCATTAAAAAGAGCAATGCAACGTAAAAGAGATGAATTATTGATACCTAGAATGAAAAACCATGACTCAAAAACAAACGATACACGATATATCATGTGTTTTGATGCAGGTAGTCAAATGACAAAAAAACTTTTAAAAGACAATTGGAAACTACTATTATTAGATGAAACACTGTCCAAATCTTTACCCAACCATCCGTCGATCACGTACAGAAGAGCACCAACATTGGGTGATCACTTAACAAGTAGTTATATGATCCCACAGAAGAAATATGCTTCAAATTGGTTGACTAACAATTGACAAGGTTTTTGGAAGTGCACAAAATGCAAAGCATGCACCTATGGGAAAAACATGACGTAGCTTACAATATTTGATGGTAGAACAATGAAAATTATGGAAAGAATAAAAAAGTGAATAAATTAAAATTACATATATTGCAACATATTAGGGCAATTAATAATCAGGATTTAACATATTCAATCGCAAAACATATATGGGAGCAGCATCAAGGCGAACAAAAGGATTTAAGATACTATGGCATTCAACATATCAAACAGAATGACAGCGGAGGAGATCGTGAAACGAGACTAAGGAGAATGGAATCGAAATGGATCATTCTGATTGGAAGTGAGATGCCGTATGGGCTGAATATGGATGTAGAGTTACATAGACATTTATGAAAAACAAAAGATTGAAAATAAAGAAACAGTACCTAAGAATAGGAGGTGCCTTGAGAAAAATGAAAGTAAAATCGAAATTCATTATCCCCTGAGATGCTAAAATGGATATTTCACAAAGAAAAATATCTTTATTATGGTGGAAAAATGGAACAAAGAAGGGAAAAGAGAGAAAGAGAATATATATATTTTTTTTTAAACTTATGAGAATGATAATGTGATATATATGTTAGAAATGATCTTTTGGATGTGATAACCATGAGGGATGCTCAGACTTTTGGTTAGTAAGAAATGTCTATCTAAGCGGTCTTAGTTGCTGAAGGTGTTAGAAAAACATTGCGAAGTAAAAAATGAAAAAATCAAAGGGCTCTCAGTTCCACTGTCTTTAAATCTAAAGCAATTAATTTGTCCCCATTTTAAAGGTACTTTACCGAGGGATATAAACCCAACATGGATCCAATTGGATAAAAAATAGATATATGATAAATTGCTGATAAAATAGTTACAATATAAGTGGGATGAATGAGATACTGAAAATTATAACTTGATCACCATGTCTCAGGCTATAAAAGTATGTGGGAAGAGGTACTTTACCTCTGTAAATGTAATCTTTAAGGCCTTGAAGAAATATAGGGGACATGGATATATTTAGACATTGAAGCATTTAAGAAAAAGAATAATTAAATATGATCAAGGATTCAGGATTATCTGAAGAAATAGTACCTAATAAGACTCAGCAGGAAACATATAACTCCTAAAAGGATTAATGATGGGTTTAAAATAGATGACAACATCATTAAGCAATAAGTGATTTTTAGTTGGTGTATGGTGGGGGAATCACATGATTTAAATACACTGACATCACACACAACTTTATGGCCAGTCGAAGTCTCAGGCCGAAATGCTTTGCCATATTTGTTTGGATAGCACTTTGCTCTTTGTACTTCACATTATGAAATAAAGAAAATAAAGAAGATACCTTCCGAATTGATGGACGGTGTCGGCGTCATTTTTGCGGCAAGAAGCTGGTAAACTTTGGTTCCCGTGTGTCATGACTGGTGGTGAAATATATTTATATATATATATATATATATATATATATATATATATATATATATATATATATATATATATATATGTTCTGTAATCCACACTCCATGAACTCTTAAATTCTTTATTAGTTATACATGTTGCAACTGCACTGACGCCTTTCAAGCAAACTGGTCACCAGTAAGCATATATATTAAGAACCCAGTTTCCATAAGAAGAGCAATTTTTGTTTTGCCAATCACTTTAGTGCCGCTTGACGAATCTACACAAAGTTTTCAAAACTAATATGACAGTCCGTTCAGCTGCTGTCTTGAAAATTTTGGGGTGATCCGTCATGTGGGGGCTGAGAAAAAAGGGGGTCCCAAAACTCATTTTCCCCATGCATTTTCCTATAGATATTTTCAACTCAACCACAGCCCAAACCGCTGGACAGAATTACACCAAATGTTGGCAGAAAGCTAGCTCTTGGTCCAGAAAGCATACTTTTTGGAATTTGGTGTAAATGTGTTCATTAGCTTTTGAGGTATTAGAGTTTAGAAAATATAGATATCTAGGGTAGCGAATCCTTTGCGGATCCAACTGTCCCTGTGCTGATATCTGATTGGCTGCCAACATTTCAACAAGGAAGAGTTGGTAGCCATCTTGGGACTCGGCTTAAGCCGAGTCACACAAAAAAGATTAGCCTTGGTCTTTGGGTCCCCCATGGCCCCCGCCAGGGCTCAAAAGCATTTAAAAAAAAGAAAAACCTCAGAAAAATCCCCAATTGGACCGCTGATTTTTGTGAGTTCTTTTTTTTAAAAAGGGCAGTCTCCCACCCTTTTCTTTTATTTTGCCCTCAGTGGGCTAGGTCCCGGGGCCATTGGAGGCTTAAAAAAGGAGGGGGGTGCATGAGGCCCCACTCCTAAGGCTTGTATTACCTCTGGGGTCTACCACCTCACCGGGGCGATGATACTCTCAGACATTCATGCACCCACTTGCAAACCCACTCAGACTCAAGCACCCACTCATAGACTCATACTCCCACTCACAGACAGACTTAGACACTCACACAGCCACTTATAGACCCACTCAGAGACTCAAACATGCATTCACAGACCCACTCAGAGACTAACACAGCCACCCACAGACCCACTCAGAGGCTCATGCACTCACTCACAGAATCACATGCCCACTCATAGACCCACTCAGACACTCACGCACCCACTCAAAAGACTCACTCAGGAACTCATGCACTCACTCACAGACCCACTTAGACACTCATGCACCCACTCACAGACCCACTCAGACTCTCAGACACCCACTCACAGATCCACACAGACACTCACACACCCACTCACAGAGGCACTCTCACAACCACATAGAACCTCTCACACCCAGACAGACACTGTCACACAAACTCTCACACCTATTCGCAAACCCAGGGAGGCAGGCCCTGCGGCCAACCTCTGCTGTGCATGACCGGGTGGTTATGGGGGTTGGCTGCAGTGCTTGACAGCCAAAGACTGTGTGTAGCACAGGGTTGGGTGCTTATAGAGGGACGTTAGTGTTAGGATACAGAATTAAAAAGAAATAAACTTAAAAAACCAAAGGTGTCAGGGACGTTGGAGGTAGGTTCTGAATTTACGCACACAAAAACTTAGACATCCAGCACTTATAGTTAGAGTTATTTCAAGTAACTATAACTGGTGCCCTAAGGTAACTATAACTCACACCCTCGGCATGCACTGCTAATTACCCCAGATATTACCGCACTTATGACGAGGGCTGGGTGGAGTCCCACTATGCGAAATTCTAGGAGTGGTAAGAAAACGCTGCAAGCTCTGCAGAATTCAGCCAGCAGGTGTAGTTGCTCGGTGCACTCATTCATGCTATGTTTTTATGTTCGGGAGCACGATTTCCGTTCTCATGTTGCAAATATCGTATGAATGGCACCACACGGTTCGCATTGGCCCAGCCATTTTGTTTTCTCTGTCTCTCTGTGCCTTGGTGCTGGGGCTAACTTTAATCCACCCTTCATCTTTTCAATCCCACCCTTTTCTAAATTCTTCACCCCTCATTTTCCTTTATTCATCATTGTGTGACTTTGTGTTTGTGTAGTTTACATTCTGTAATTTTTTTGGTGTGTTTTTTATGACATTTTGAACACTTTATTTTTTTTTGCTTTTCCCTTTCCCTTTTAATATTTTTTTCCACTCTTCCTTCCTTTTATTTCTTCCCTTTTCTTTTTTCCACCCAGCTCCATGGCAGAGGGAGTGGAGGCTTTGATGAGGCAGCTAGCTGCTTACCTTGTGGGCGTCGGTGCCGCCAAATGTGAAGCCTGCCCTATTTTCACTGAGGGAGAGGTGCCAGCTCCTGTATTTTTTGTGCAGTCCCACCTTCCCTCCATGCTGACAGCAGGTGGCAGGACTGGAAACGGTTACGCCCCTCTGGAGTGTCGACTGGTGTGAGGGGGAGGGTGTGCCAGTTGGTTCATCAGAATACTGGGGTCCAGCTCGCCCAGCAGCAGTTGATGCACCATTGGGCGGACATAATCGACCGTGAACAGGACCTGCTGGGCATCAAGGTGTCGGAACTCGTGAGTAATAGTTTTTTGCTGTGTGTGTTGTGCAATGGTAATTTTTTTCAAATAGCAGTGCTGACTCTCATAGGTTAATTAAGTTTATGTTATGATGAATATTTATTATGTGATCTAGTTTGAGCTAGCCAGGTGCTCAGTTAACACTTCCTAAATGGGCTGATTAATTAAGAAGCCATGCAGACAGAGACTCCTCCTGTCACCAAGAATAAGATAGTGGTAGTAATAAAAAGTAATATCAGTGAGTTAGCTTATCCTTCTGTGTGCCTTTCTGTATGTAGCTAATGCAGTCCCTCCCAGTCCAATCTCCAGGTGATGAGTAGTATGATATCATCATAGTACGTATGCATCTATGCATTGATAAAAAATGGAGGCTGAGTCACACCATCAAAGGTGGTTGAGAAGCAAAGATCATTTGTTGCAAAATAGGGGACTGTTTACAGTGCTCTTTGCACTGGAATGTCATTTTTAGTGAAGGTCTGGCAGCGCACACTTTAGGGCTAAATTTACAAGGCCACATAAAGCCACCCTGCGTGGCTTTTCATAGCTTTGTAAATGTGGACGGAGTCAACGCAGCACAAGTCACGTGTGTTGACACACCCTGCCACATTGAGGTGTGCCATGGGTTCCCACGTAACACCAATGGCATTTGACACATTCCGAGTTCCAAGGTTTTCTAAACCTGGGAATGTGTCACAAGCCTCCCAGGGGAGGCGTAAAGGAGAGGCAACAAGGAGAAATACTTTTATTTCCCCTCATTCCTTCCTTTTTCTATGTGTGCTGCATTCTGCAGCACACATAGAAAAAGCAAAACTCCTCTTGTGATTTTTTTTTGCAGGAAGGTGTTCCTTCCTGCACAAAAACAATCATCTCCGCCAAGCAGACACCCTTTCACCATGGTGCAGGGGATACCTGCATTGATGCAAGGCAGCCTATTGTAGATATGGCACATTCCTTACCTTTTGATTTGATGCAGGGTAGCGCAGCAAGAAGGCTTGAAGTTTGTAAATATGGCCTACATTTTAGAACATTTGAAGTAGGGCTTAGGTGTAGATATTAGGGAAATAAATGTAATAGATCAACTCGAGTTGAGTTGATCAATACTATGCGATCTGATTTAGAAAAGTACAATGTTTGCCTCTGCTTGTCAAAATATTTTTAAGGAGATTAACTGTAGAAACTAATCTTTTTTTAATCTTCTTTATTTCTTACCTCAGCACCTAAGGGGAAGAAGAGGGTAACATCCGAGGTGGGTCCAGGAGGAGATGAGGGTGCCAGTGCCACCACGAATGCTCATGCCCATTGCATTTGCCAACCAAGACTGCACCATAGGTTCTCCTGGATTGACCATAGTATTCCACCCCTTTCTTATACTTCAGTCACTTAGCTCGGCCCCTCCTTGTGAAACATATGTGGTTGATTTGTCTACCTGGCTTTTTTAACAACCAACAAAATTCCTAAAGTGAATGATAGAAGAAGATAGAACTGTAGTGATCTGTTGTGGTTGTATTTTGTTGGAATCTAAAATCTGTAACGTTTTTTCCAGCCGCACTGACCACCAGAGCAGAGGCCAGTGGCATCACCAGTGTGCCGGACATAGCAGTGGTCGGAGGGGGAGAACTGACTGCAGCAGGGACGGGTGATGATAATTCATATTGCTCTTCCGTATAGACAATTGCTAGTATACCCACTGCAAGGGCGTTGCTTGTGAGACCCCAGGATTAGCAGCTACAGCAGGGGTTGAGTTCTTAATGACCTCTTCTCTTTGCAAATCAGCAGACACAAGCTCCTAATGAACAGATGATACAAAGGATGGCTTGATGGAAAAGTGAATGAAGGATGGATGGCTAAAAGAAAGAATAGGTTAAATGCTATATGAGTGAAAGGATGTGTGGGTGAGAGGAAAGAATACGCAGGTGAGTGATAGGAGATGCATGGGTAGGTGAAAGGATGGATGAAAGGGGTGAAAGGGGTAGAAGGATGCCTCAGTGGGTGAAGGTGGATGGGTAAAAGGATTCTATGGATGGATAGGTGAAAGCAGGGTGTTTGGAAGGGTGAATAGTGGATAGGTGAGGGTATGATTGGATAGGTGGATAAATGGATAGCTGGATTGGAATGGTGAAATACTGAATGAGAGAGTGTATAGATTAAATGGTGGGTATCACAGGGTGAATAGAATAGATGTATGAAAAGACAAATGTATAATTGTTTGGATCAAAAAATAAGGGGGCTCTTCTGGAGAGGGATGGGTCTATTAATCTACTTTGCTTGGTTTGCATCGTTATCAAAGCTTTGGTTCAGAGTGGGGATACTTTAATTTTCTGTCTTCTCCCTTAACTCACTATAGTTGAAGCAAGCCAGATATATATCCTCCCACCATTCATCTTACCTCCCTCCCCATTAGTCACACATGCTATTATGATGTAACTGCAGCATGGTTCAATTCAGCAGTGCAATAGTGTTGTCTGTGCCTTGTACGTCTGCTTCAAGGTTGTCAATGCATTGCAAGCATAAAAGGTGTGTCTCCTGTCCCTTCCAGTGCCCACTCGGTTACGTCCTAGTACTTCAATCCTTTATTCTTTCCAAAGTTCTGTCTCAGCCAACCAAAAGAAATTGAAAAATCCCTTTTAGCATGTGCCACATTTATGTACAAGTGATTAATATTTCATGGCTTCCATAATGGATTAATGCCAGTTCAAATTTTACCCTTTTGACATTCGTCAAATACAGTGAAGCATGTGTAGGTAAATCACCGTGATAGCCACATCAAATTCCAATGGTCCTAGGGGACTAGCAATTTATTGCTACTCTGCCACTCTACTTTTCAAAAAAATGTTTGCACACAGCACTGTTTATAATTTGTGATTTTCCTTTTTCTTTCCTGCTATAGCTACTCCTGGTGGACATCAACTCGCCAGGAGATAACAGCCCAGCTGCTGCAGCAGAGGCTGGACTGCATGCGCAATGAATATAGGCTGCTGGTGGCCCTTCAGGAGGAAGAGGTTGAAGCCCATGTAGCAGCCAATATGTCCACCGGTCCCGGTTCCTCCAACCAGCAACCAGCACCTCCAGCCACCCAGTGGCACTGTCATCTCACCGCCAGTAGGCATCAGCCAATCCCCGTTCAACGACTGAAGCCCCTCCAACACTCAGACTGCATCTCCAACGCCATGTCCTGCAACACTTTGCAGGCCTGGACTGCCGGTTGGCACATATTGAGGCAACTCTTGACGATCTCTGGATCTTTGTGGAGAATCACTCTTCTGACTCTTTTTAAAAAAAATTGTTTTGGTGGGAGGGACACTTGTGGGTGGAGAGGGTGGGAAAGGGATATGGGAGCTGGTTTTGCACTTTGGACATGGTGGCCATTTGTTTGGGTAGAGGGGTTGGCCCCATTGTAGGTGGAAAGGGTGCTTTTTATTTGTAAAAAAGAGAAGGGGATCATTTATTTTTCATTTATGCCTCAAATCTTTTTTTTGGTGTTTTAAATTGCATTGCTGTCTTTTAGTTTAGCCTTTTTTTAAATCTGGTAAAAAAAAGTCTATGTCATTTACTTATACGCTTGCTCTACTGCCCTCTGTAACCATATTGACCACTAGTGGATGATGCTATTGCCTATTTTGTCTACAAAAACCTAGATACACAGAAACAACATCTTCTTCAGTAGAAGTCAATTACTAGCTAAACAAGTTCACTTCAATCCATAGTTCTTCTCTTACCTGAATAGATGAAGCAAGGGCTGATACTTCATTCTTCTTACTGCAGGGGTTTCCCAAGGTGGCATCTTATCGTAACTTAAGGGGGTAGTAGTAGTTGCAGGCTGGTGCGCTAGCAGGGAAGACACAAGGTGGCACTCCCACCTATGGGAACAACAACAGCAGGATTCATCAACTGGTTATCCACCATTATCAACTAGATTGAAAGAAAACAGAGTTGGTGGGTCATATATTATCTTTAGAAAGGCTGAGACCAGACTACCACAATGACTGTATTTGACACACAACAAAGAGGACCTGATATGATCATAAAAACTAGCAATATCAACTTCTTCTGAGCAATGGGGAGGTAGTATTTCATGAAAACTAAACTTAGGAAATTAAAACCTCAAGTCAGGAGAAGTGGGATCAGAGTCAGGAGTGGTTTGACAAGGTTCAGCCTTTATGCAACACAGAACACAAGGACTGAATGATGATGTTGTTAGGACTGGTGTGGAATATGGCTCAGGTAACAGAAAGTCATGCAGTGAGCTGGTGTCGCTTTCCCCACATCCATTTATGGTATAAAATTAAGTCACACCTCAATAAATCACAAAGCCCAGGGGAAGAGGGCTAGGGGCTTGATGAATGGATAAGAAAGGGGATTTGGGGAAAGGTGTGACAAAGACAAACACTACACAGAAGAAACAACAACAATATTCATCGGGGCACTAAGCCTCACACCATCATCAATCTGTTGTGGAAAGAAATGATGAAAGGACATATATGGCACAGTTCAGTTAAATGTATTGCAAACAGTCGTTCAGTTCCAGAGATAGTATGTCTCTAAATGCTATGTCTTCTAGGTTTAACAAATACACATTATGGGAGATTGGAGTTAACCAACCCAGTTCTAAAAACTATGATTGTTCAAAACAGAAAAATGATATTGCCAAAGTGGAAGTCATCCCCATTCTTCTCGGAATGTCCATTACTCGTGGGTCCCTGGCTGAACTTGTCCAGTAGGTAAGCTGGAGTGTTGAGCTTTCACCAAGTTTTGTTTGTGCAGGAGATGACTAGGAGAAGGCCTGCATATTGAAAAACAGTATATGTGTTATAGAGGAAAGAGAAGGACAAGAGGAAGAAAGGTAAGCTCCATGATTAGTCACGGGTGTACCAAGAAGACTCAGAGGCAGAGCAAGAACATAAAGACGAGTTTCACGTTTGAGTCAGCAATTCATCAAACACACACTCAGCAGCAGTTCCTAAATCAACACACCTCTCTACGGTCCACAGAGCTTAGTGAGTACCAGGCCACAGAGTCTTTGCCATCATCATGGTTTCTCTTTGGAGTCAATAACTTTCTCCTTCTAGCTGTGAGGTGGTCCCGCCCTGAGTGCTTCTATCCTCCTCCTCCTCCTCACTGAGTACTCTGTCCCAGCCCCACAGGTAGGCATGTGTAGTGCACTGCTGTTGAAGAACAAAGAGAGAAACAGAATTGGAGTATTTTGCGTAAATTTGTGTGTGGTAACTAAAGTGACTGGCCTGGTCTCTGAGGAACCAGAAAAAAGGAGTGAACCCTGCAGGTAAATTTTGCTACGTTTGATAGGCCAATCATTTGCAAGAAAAAAATATCACTCATAAGCCCCCAAAACATTGCAAATTATTGAAATCAAGTTTACAGATTTGTTGAACTCCCTCCCTCACTGTCAGCCGCCACATACATCATCATCAATGATCATCAATCATCACTCACAATCACTCAATATATCACCACTCATTGGTGCAATAGTTAGTAGTTACCTCTTCTAATCCAAGCACGGTGGTGGGTACAAAATATTATCTCCTCTTTGATGGTAGCAACACATTGGAATTTGGCATTGGTACTGGCAGTCTTTTAATCAATGATCTTCTGGGACAGCCCTGCTAGGTGATGTAAAAACATGGAAGGCAATGACATGAGTGGGAGGGAAGCATTGTCTGAATGTCCTGGAGGGAATGTGGGGCTTCTTCAGTGCACAAGGGTCCAACTCCAATCCGGCTGTATCTGTGATTACTATAAATGGTGGGGAAACATAAATGCAACACAATGTTCCACTAGCTTTTTTTTGCAAAGAAATAAAGAAAGAAAGAAATTCAACGAGAAATAATTAAAAGCTTTTGTGGTGGCACTGGCATACTCAGTCCAGGAAGTAGAGTTCGCCCTCAAACACATGTGGTTCACCCAGATATTGGTTAGCAAACACACTTGATTCTGACTAATAATCCTCTTCCTCCTCCTGTGGTGTTTCGGGAACAGTGTAATCAGGTGGTATAAAATGCTGGTTCATTTTGATCATGGTTAATCTCTCCACGTTTTGAGGTGAGAGACTGGTCCTTCTTAGTGTAACAACTGTGCCAGCTGCACTGATCGCACGGTCAGCACACAGCTGGCTACAGGACAAGCCAGATATTTTATTGCCAGCCTCCTGAGCTCTGGCCATTAGCACAGCTTTCTATACCAATACACCAATGGGTCTTGATCCACATACTCCTCTTTTGGGTAGTCCAGTTACTCCTGGAACATCCTCTGAAGTGTCATTGGTGCTGCCACTTACTCAACCTCTTTTGCCTTTGCCTCTGCACTAGACTTAAGACCTGTCACTTGAAACCAAGCCAACGCAGAGGTTGGGTTTATTCTTCTGATGCTGTTGTTGCTGGTGTTGGCTGCTGTGAGATAAGACTTCCCTCTCTGAAAGTTGAAGGTGGCACCCCAGAACTGCAGAATGGGAATCTAAGTTCCAGCCGTTCTTCTTTCAGTTCTCCAGCTTGCTCAAAAATCCACCTCTTGTATTTTGAAACATCCCCTTCAGAAAAAAGAATTAAAGTGGGAAGAATTGCTTTGTAGCGTGGATCAAGTAGGGTGGCACAGATGTACTCTTTGGACTTAATAATTTCATTTTGCAGCCTTGCATACACTTTCAAGCAAGCCATGCGCTTCAGAGTTTTCATTCAGACCTCCGAGTGGGAACCTTTCAGAAACCTTTTTTAGTTGCTCTTGGAGCAGATGCAACAACAGGATAGCTTGGCACATTGTACTGTCCTTCTTGCTAGCTTCCTGTGTGAAAATCTCAAAAGGGAGCAGCATCTATGTCAGGCATTTGACTAGGCCCCAGTTGTCCGCATCCATGGTCATAGCTTTCCCAATTACATCCCCTCCTCTTAGAATGACATAGTCAGTAGTCTGTCTGTAATGCTCAAACAGACATTGAAACATATAAAAGATTGAGTTCCAACAGTTTGGCACCTCCTGTAGCAGAGCTTTAATTGGTACTCTGTTACCATGCTGAATCATCTGCAACTGTTTCCAGGCTTTAAAAGAATGGCTGCAATGAATGCAGGTTTCTCTGCAGGTGGTCAGTATGTTGCTGACTATATCTTCTTTTTTTAGAAAGTCTTGAACAACCAGGTTGATGCAGTGTGCCAAACATAGGACCCTGAAATAGCCAACGTCTGCCATAGCCTTGACCATGTAACTGGCATTATCCACGGCAAAAAATTCAATTCAGGGACCTCTGGGACACAGTCATTCAGACACCTTGCCATTAAATTTGTCCAAGGTGTTTGCAGCTGTATGTGATTTCTCCTTGGAGAACACGGCTACTTTTGTATGCCACTGAATGCTCTAAAATATTTCTTCAGGGCCAAGACCTGTGGATAGCTTTTGCTTTAGCCCCACAAAAGAGATCCAGTGTCCAGTGATGCATCTGTAATCAGTAACCAGACAGCTGGTCCACATGTCTGTCATCAGGTGGATAGTGTGGACAACACTTTGCTGCAAAACATATCCAACCAAATGCAGCACATCATAATGCAGTGCTGGAGCAGGAACCTTGGCAAAATAGGTTCATCTTGGAACCTTCCATTTTGGGCAGACAGCTGCCACACACTCTAAGAATCCCACTCATTTCACAAAAGAAAATGGGAAGAGGTCTAGCGCCAACTTTTTTGCCAGCTTCCCATTGAGCAAATGTGCCATTGGGTGGTTGCAGGGCCCCTCCTGCCTACACATGCCTGTAAAGTAGCCTGAATTTTCTTCTTTTGTGGGGCCACTGATGCAGGGGACTTTTGAGATGTAGGTGGTGGTAGTATAGTCACTGTGTGCCGTGGCGTCTCCATCTGACTCTGAGTCTTCCTCTGCCATTGTGAGGTCACCAAAGCAGGTGATTCTGGCACACTGCTGGGGATAGGACTGCTTTGCATGAGGATGCCATCCTCTTCTTCCTCGCCTTCTTGTTTCCCTACTCTCCTCACCTTCACCACCGTGTTCATATTCAGCTATTTTGTTAAGGTGCTCCTCCCACCGGATTGTGTGATGTTTGCCATCTGGCCTCCAGTAGCATAATGTGAACCAAGCTTACCTCGATGAACACTTGCATGGGAAATTGAGCATATGGCAATGTTCCCCTGTTTGCTCATCATAAAAAAGTCCTAAACTCGGGAGGAGTACTTTCTTATTGGGCCACTGCCAATGCCTGAAGAAGAACTGGATGTTGATGGGTGTGTCGATTACCTCCTTGCAGTGCGTACTTCTACCGAGGTACGGGTTGGTGCAGGTCTCTGCTGGGGCCTTACAAATATGGGAGCTGGTGGTGCTGCCTATGCCACATCCCTCGGAGCAGGTTGGATAGTAATTTCATACTCCACTGTGTCAGCTTCCACAATGACTGGCCCGTCATTATCATCCTCCTCATCATCATCCCCTCCCATGATTCTGAGGCTTTCTGGAACTTTTATTTTCCCTTGCCTCTCCTGGCATCTCCCGGACTCTGCCGTGGTCCACTTCATGTCCCTATCATCATCATCAGAAAGGGTGCTTGGAGAAGATGGTGAGGTAGTACCCTTCCTTTTTCTTGCTTGAGATCTAGGAGCCATTGATTCTAAAAGAAGAGGTTCTTGCTCAGCAGGAAGCACGACCTCCTGTTCTGCTCCAACTTTGGGCAGATCTAGCTGCGGCTGCTGCCCACTTTGATCTGTTTCTTGAAAGAATTGGGTACTACTTTGCAAAAGGGACAAATCCAATTCAACGTCACTGCTTGTCGGTGTCTCCATGATTGCAGTGACTGCCTCACTAACAGTCATGGTCTTGGGCTCAGGTTGGGGTAGTGCTGTAAATGTGGGCATGCTGCTCGCAGGTTCCTCCTGGAGGCCAGTGTTGAAGTCACACGTCTCCCAAAAAAGGTTGCAGTCGGCACACGACTGGTGGCAAGCTGCTTCTTCTCACTGACCACTTTCTTGGGAGCAACATTCTTTGGGGCCATCTTAAAGCTCTCAGTTGGCAGTGGCACTAAAGGGAAGAGATTGGAGCACTAACTGTACAGGCCTTCTCTTTGGCAATACTGTGGGTGATGTGACCTCTCTTCTTTTGTGCACCTAAAAGCAAAAAAGCAAGAAAAGCATGTAGTCAGTAAAACGTGGCATTGTTGCAGGTTGAAATAGTACAGACAAATCTAATATTAGTGAGGATGGTAACATGTATTAAATACCAATTTGATCAAGCATTGTAAAGTTGTAAAGTCAAACCACACCACAACACCATAAAATTTTATTTCATATCAGGCAGCACAATATGCAGATTTAGCTCTTTGCTTTATCTCCATCTGTTATTAAAGAGACACACGTGGTAGTCAGAGAGAGGTGCATGGGTAAATGGAATAATCCTTACAAAACCTATGGCTGCAAGGTGGTCTAGGGGAAATGGAATAATCAGAACAATAATTAATTATGATGCTGATTTGTCTGCAGTGCACCGCAGCCAGGGTGTCGAGGAGGAAATAGAATTATTATACACCTAAAGAACTGAGGCCCATATTTATACTTTTTGACGCTAAACTGCGCTAACGCAGTTTAGCGTCAAAAAGTTTTGCGCCGTCTAACGCCATTCTGAAGCGCCATGCGGGCGCCGTATTTATGGAATGGCGTTAGACGGCGCAATCAGACCGGCGCTGCCTGGTTTGCGTGGGAAGAAACCACGTAGACCAGACAGCGCCGGCGTAGGGGGAAAATGGCGCATGGGCGTCTTAAAATGGGGCAAGTCAGGTTACGTCGAAAAAATCGTCTTAACCCGACTTGCGCCATTTTTTAACGACGCCCATCCCCCATCAACATGACTCCTATCATTGTAAAGATAGGAGTCATGCCCCCTTGCCCAATGGCCATGCCCAGGGGACTTCTGTCCCCTGGGCATGGTCATTGGGCATAGTGGCATGTAGGGGGGCACAAATAAGGCCCCCCTATGCCACCAAAATAAAATATAAAAAATAAAAAATAAAACTTACCTGAACTTACCTGAATGTCCCTGGGGTGGGTCCCTCCATCCTTGGGGGTCCTCCTGGGGTGGGCAAGGGTGGCAGGGGGGGTCCCTGGGGGCATGGGAGGGCACCTGTGGGCTCCTTTTGAGCCCACAGGCCCCTTAACGCCTGCCCTGAGCAGGCGTTAAAAAGTGGCGCAAATGCGCCGTTTTTTGCCACGCCAACTCCCGGGCGTCTCTTTTGCCCGGGAGTATAAATACCACGTAAAGGCCTGGGAGTCATTTTTTAGACGGGAACGCCTCCCTTGCATATCATTAACGCAAGGAAGGGGTTCACGCTAAAAAATTACGCACATTCCGGGAACTTTGGCGCTATTCGCCTCTAACGCCATAGTATAAATATGGCGTTAGTTGGCGTTAGTTTTGCGTCGAAATTGCGTCAAAAAAAACGACGCAATTTCGGCGCAAACGGAGTATAAATATGGCCCTGAATGCTGTAGGGTGGCAATGTTTGTATGTAGACCTATGGCAAAGGCACACAGGCTGCATGTAATAAATAGCTGATAGCCGCATGGTCAAACAACAATAAGAAGCAAGGAGGCAAGGCAAACAAAGAACACATGCTGGATGCAGAAAACGATCGCCAGCCACATGGTCAAACAAAAACAAGGAGCAAGGAGGCATGGGGAACAAAGAAGAACCCATGCAAGCCTATGGCAAGGACACACTGGCTGGGTGCAGAAAATGGCTGCAAGTGCCAGCCACATGGTGAAACAACAACAAGGAAACAGGAGGCATGGCAAACAAAGAACACATGCAAGCCTAAAGCAAAGGGACACTGGCTGGATGGACAAAATGGCTGCCAGCCACATGGTCAAACAACTATAACTGCTGGCTGCACTGGGTGCAGCACCACTTTTCTTAAATCTGGCCCTATATGTTCCCTTGACAGCAAACTCATAAACACACAAATTTATGCATTTACATATTGAGCTCTATTTGTTGGGAGAAAGTCCATGACTACAACCTCAAATAAGAGTTGTACAATGGCACAAGAACCACACACAACAGAACCTCAAAGAACAAGACCCACCCAGTTTTTGCATCCCTGCTATGAGTGAGTCTTACTGAGTCTCCTCACAGCTTGCTGATAAGGTCCACCACCAGGAGCAAAGCAAGCCAAACCTCACATTACAATCTGCCCAACATGCCTGGAGAGACAGCCTTTGTCTATTCTCCTCATGCTGAGTGTGCCCAGTGGGTCCTCAGTACATCCAGGTATACAAAACCTTTACTGCACTGTGTTATTCCAAAAATGCCCTGGGGGATTGGGTTCTATTTACCTTATTTCTGTACACCATGGGGAGTGCCAGAGCCCGATGGACAGACTCAGCTTTGAAATGTGATGTTACTACATCCTGAACAATTATTTCCCACAGGTAGGGCCTGCTCCCCTAGGGAGGGCCACAGACTTGAGAATGGTACCCAGTGCTTCACCCGCTCTCCATGTCTATGTTCGGGGAGAAGCAGGGAGCATCTGATATGAAAAGTTCTGCCAACACTTATGTATTTCTCTTGAAAAAGGAACAGAAAGCAGCACCTATGTCTTCAAATCCGCTGGTCCAGGGATCACCTCATAAGGACATTTGCTTGTTGAAAATGGTGAATTTCTGGTTTGCTGGTGCAACAGGGAAGTGTTTTGGAACCTGGGGGACTCAGAAGTGCAGCACTCCCACAGGAGCCTCACTTAAATATTTGAGTGCCACCCTAAGACTCATAGGGACAGATTTACAAGGCCCTAGGGCCCCCCTGTGCCATATTACCATAATTTTTTATGCTAACGTGGCTCAAGGAGGCAATTTTTGCTGTGCCATATTTACAAAGTGGCATAATGTATGCAAAGGGGGGTGTTCTGGCATTAGGAGGCTGCAGAAATGGTGCAGTGAAATCTACAAGATCTCACTAGGCCATTTTTGGGGTCAGTTTTAATGTCTGCACAGAGCAGGCTTAAAAATAGTGCACCTATTGAAATCAATGGGCCTTCTTGCACTTTGCTACACTAGCATCAACATTTTTGATGCTAGTGTAGCAAAGGGTCCCATTAACGTAAAATAATTTTGACGCTATTGTTCTAACAACCGCCATGGTGCGCCGTATTATAAGTACGACGCACAAATAGTGTTGTTAGGTGGTGCAAGAGCAATGCAAGAAAAGTGGCGCATCAGAACTGATGTGCCACTTTCTTGTAAATCTGGGCCATAATATGAGGAATTCATGACACCTGGAGACATTTCTCTAGGTCTGAAGTACTCCTGCAGCTAGGACTATTAGTCTTGAGGTTCTGGAGTGCAGAAACCTTTGTCTTTATGTTCTGTGTTTGTTTTGTAGTAAGTATAAAGCTAAAGGAAATCCATTTAAAATGTTGACGGTAACAGCATTAACAGTGAATTATTGCCCCCGTTGTTGAATGTCATTGAAGAAAAGTACCATTCCGAAATGTTTTGATATTTATTGTACTGTACTTTGATCTTATGATTCTACATTTAATTATTGCAGAGAGACCCTGACAAAACCAATAGGCCTCACTTTACTCATTGCCCCGACTATGTTTTGTGAGGCTCACTGAGGGTTTTTTGCAGGACTTGCAGTTGCACAAGTCGTTAAAGGGGACTCCAGTGAAGGGTACAGAGGTGCAAGCATTATCTGATCGGTGGACTTTTCCTTAGTGTGTGCCTCCTCTTGGTCATTTTTTCAGCACTTTTAGTGCCTGCTCAGAGTAGGCATTAAAAGGAGCCACACCATTGATTACAATGGGCCTTAACAGGCTTTGCAGGATAAGCGTCATCAATTTTGACACTAATCCTGCAAATCTCCGAACTAGTGTTAAAAATGTTGATGCTAGTTCCCTAACTACTGCCATGGTGCACCACATCTTAGATACGGTGCACACATGGTGGCGTTAGATGGGTGTTCAGAGGTGCAAGACCCCAGTTGTTAAAAAAATGGAGCTCAGTAACCCATCCCTGTCCTGGGACCCTGCAACACGGATTACTTACAGTATCAATTTCCAAATTTGCATGACAGAATTTATAATCTGTTAATGAACACCAAAATATTTATGAACTAATTTCTGCACAAAATGATTTATGATTGTTTGCTTTCATCAGTAACACATTTGCAAGGCGCTGTTTTTTTATTGACTATCAAGGGTTCGTTGATTTCCCTCAGGTATATTCATCTAACTATATAAAATGTACATGTTTTTTTAACATCTACCTTCACAATGGGAATAATATGCAAATTGTTCACCTACCGAATATCTTTCGGGTCGTATTTGCATGTTGCATGCCAATGGAGAAACCTAAGATGAATGTTGTTTTGTTTTTTTTTAAAAGCCCACACACAAGTATCAGAAGAACCCTCATGAAAGTGGAGTTTTTGCAAACCACGATGTCTGGACTGTGTGCTTGAAACAGGAAGTGTGCCCAAGACTAGGGAAGTCGTTGGTTTTTGATGGCCATAGGAGCGGTTTTTAAACTTCTGTTTTTTCCCATTCTCAAAGGAAATGAAGTGGACGATATGTGTGAGAACAAAATTAAGAACTGCAACTGGCAAAAATGTAATGTATGACATATCACTATTAGGAGTTCATGAACTTGGGATACAAAAACCTATCACGCTTTACGTATCAAGAAAATCATTCTTCTTTTTAACACTTGTGGATGCATAATTAATATCAGGAGTGGTACAATCGACAGCACTCTTCTACAGTATTAAATTGACATTTAAGGATCACATTTTCAGACAAAACTAACATTAATTACATACAAAATAGTGACAAAAGTTTATGAATGCAAAAAAGTGACTAGTCTTTCTTTGACTAGGTATAAATATTCAACTTTATATTTGAAGCTATATATTTTTATTCATTCTTAGAACTAAACATACGTGGTGAATTGCAGTAAATTGATGAGAATCTAGCAAACATATTATTCGTGCAAACCGCGACAATACAACTAAAAGGTACTAGCTCTTGGAAGCTATTCTTAGAATAGAAACCAAACTGTGGCCTTTCTGGCTTTGGTTCTTGATAGTAAATTAATTCACTGAAACGACTGACAAACCTCAAAAGACGTCAATAGCAGTTGTGATGTCTGTACTCTGTGTACTTAACGTACGGTTACTTATCAGAACGTACGTTTAATGATTCATTCTCTGACATCTTCTGATAACCAAAATACATGCTTTTGTTAAAACCCTAACATTCAAGGTCATCAATGCATTTTACAGTGACTTTAAGGTGTTTCTAAGAGTTTGAGATCTCTGTGGACTTAAGTTCTCTCTAAAGTGCAAACTTTATTCTCATGGAGTTAGTCACAGAGTAGAGAGGTGAACCAAAGCTAGCTAAGATACACTGAATCATCCACACCCGGAAATACCTCTTCATATGTATGTTTTACTGAAAGTATCATCAACTGCATTTACATCAGCACTTTTAAAGCTCGTCCTGGAGTGAATAGGCTGGCGAACATTGGGATGCACCTCCACGCTTTACAGTGGTACGGAACATGTACGAGCAGTATATCCAGCACATCTAAAGAAACCTGCTACTTCCTACTGAAGAAGGACAGTCACCCACAAACACGTGGCAGAAAGGCACAGAAATATCCTCACTGGCTACTGCAATTGAAGGCGAACGCTTTTTTACTTGAGTTAGGGAAATTATAACGAACTGCATTTGCCAGAATGCACTGGGGACTTTTGCTGAGATGCCAGCAATGTGGCCTCCCCCAGCACTGTTAAAGCTGTTCTTGGAGTGATTAGGGTGGCGATCCTTGGGATACTCATCCGACATAATAAAAGCAGCAGTATAAGAACCGCAAAGAGACCAGGGTCCGTATTATAGAAAGTGCCCATGGGGCACAAGGGCACTTACGCCCGCTTTGTGCCCCCAGGCATTTTTGTATTTCAGAAGGGGCCACAGATGCTTGTGCAGCCTCTTTTATAATACATGCAGTGCCAGCACTTTCTCAAAAGGGCATTCTCACATTTGAACGGGGGCATGGCCCCATGCAAATAAGGGAATTTATTTTCCTCTACCCCCACAACATTTATGGATGTGGGCATAAAGGCAAAGAAGATGTCAGGAGGCGCACCAAAAGTGTAACACAAAAATGTCGCACAATGTCAGTTTGTGACAGTTTGCCCCCCTCCACTCCCCAGCGCCTTGAGACCCTCACGGGTGAGTAGGGTGCTTTACAAATTCCCTGATTGATTGATTGATTGAGGGCAGCCCTCTGGAGAAGAGAAAGGAGTTCCCATAGACACATATACATCTCCCTGCAGGCAAGTGCACTCACTTACTAATCTTATCTGCAAAATGATTTCTAATCCCTCCTTAAAGTGCAGGCAGTTTGCAGCTCTTTATTTCAATTTAATGCACTGCTTTCAGGGCAGCACGCATTTGCGGCTGCTCCAAGGGTAGTGCATTCTTTGCAGTTGGGTGCACTTTCCCTGTTTGCGCACTGTGTACCCATTTAAAAGTGCACTGTGGCACAAACAGTGTAATAAAGGCCCAGGTGCTTTCAGCAGAAGAAGCAAATTCACAAAGAAACGGTATGGCACTGTTACTTCGCAGGTGTTGCATCACATGTAAGTACAGTGGAGGTTTGTTGTATCACAGGTAAGTACATCCGGAGCTTTTACTTTTTTTGCTTACTTTGCATCTATTTTGTTAAGGTTATCATTTTTACTTTTTATGCTGTAGGCCCTTACTTCACAGATAAGTGTAATATAGAAATACATATATATATATATATATATATATATATATGTATGTTTATTTAGTTGTCTATTTCTTTGGCACCTGCTGATGAATCCAATTTTCCCAAAAAATTTGATTTTCAGGTCAGCTGTCTGAAAAGTTTCGGGATGATCCGTCAAGCGGGGCTGAGAAAAAGCGGGGTTCCAAAACATGTTTTCCCTATGTTATTTCCCATAGGGTATTTGAACAGGTTTACAGCCCAAACAGCTGGATGGGATTACACCAAATTCGGCAGAACAGTTGCTTTTGGTCCAGAAAGCTCCCTTTTTGTTACTTGGGGCAAATCTGTTCAGTATTTTTTGAAATATGAAAGAAAATTAAAATTTGTATATATAGGGAAGTGAAGGCGCCGCTAACCCTCCCGATCTCATGCTGATATCTGATTGACTGGCAACATTTCAACAAGGAAGTGTTGGCAGCCATCTTGGGACTCGGCTTCAGCTGAGCCTCTGAAATAAAGATGACAGAATAGGAAAGGGGGCCAGGGTATGGACATCCTGACAGCTTAACTCTGGTGCTATGGTCCCAGAGGGAGCCCCCAGGGCAACAATGCACCCTTTTAAAAAAATTGTAGCAAATTTGCGATGGGGTCGTGTATCTGTGACAAAAAAAAAAAAAAAAAAATGTGGTCCCCCACAATTGTCTTAATACAGCCCCCTGGTGGGCCGAGTCCTGGGCACAATAATGGCCCTGGGGATCACCACCCTACCCCCTGGGCTGGGTCTAGCTGTGTCCCCGGGTTGTTACCCCTGGGACATAGCTGTTCACTCTGACTTGGCAGGAGCTTTTACTGCTCCTGCCAAGTCGGAGCAAACACAACTCCTCTCTCAGGAAACGAGAGCTGTCAAACAGCTCTTGCTTGCTGGAAGCTGAGGTTCCCTCTGTTTCCCTACTCTAAGAGTTGGGGGCAGGGAAAGAGAGGAAACTATTGCTCTTAGAAACAAGAAGCTGCATGTTTAGCAGCTCCCTGACTGTGACAGCAATGCTGGCTCCCACAGTAGGCAGAGAACTGACTGGGACCGCGAGGGCCTTGAGGCCCCCCGTGGTCCTACTGCACACTGGGTGCCCTGGAGGGTACCCAGGAGAGATAGCCAGGTCCCAGGGGATGAGGCCACGTGGCCACCTTCCCCAAAAAAGAGAATTATGTTAAGGCCTGTTAGCGTCCCGGTAACCTTTGTTTTTTAAGTGAATTTATAAGTTTTTTTTTATATCTATTTCCTAGCTTTAACATCCCTGTAACCTTTGTTTTTCTCAGTGAATGTCTATGTTTTTTTTAAAGTAAAGTAATTTTCATTACTATATGTTAATCCAGTGGTTCCCAAACTGTGCGCCGTGACAAGTTGCCTGGGGCGCCGTGCGCATTTTTGAAAACATGAAATGCCACACTTCAGAAACGATTTATGCACGCGGTTTATACCAGCGTAACTTACGCAGGGAGGTAATTATTTTCCAGTCGAGCAGTAGACATTAGCATTTCATGTCGGGGGGATTACATGAGCCCCACCTGTCAACGTCATGCATTATGGTTTCACCCAGCGTGATTACGTTCTTCGGCATTTACAGGCGTGCGGCAATTCAGAGACTCCGAGAGCCCCTCAGCATTCCAAGTCGAATTTCAGCTCATTGTCAGGTAATTACCGTAATTATTATCGTTTTTAGAATTTGGAATCTACATTGTAGACTGTGTAGACCTTGGAGAATACAACTGCGTGCACATATACAAACTTTTAACGCCTCCCCCCACGCTTCACCCCATTTATTTTCGATTTCCTCTCTCGTGCCGGTCATAATGCCAGAGCACACGTGTGTTCCTTGCTGGTTTTCACTGGCCCAGATTCTGTGTCCTCGTGCTCAGCTGGGAGGGCGGGAAGAGTCTCTGCCAGGGAGGGCGCTCCCAGCACTGAGTGTGGAATGGTGTTTGTTCGTGTTTGTAATACAACACACGCATTCCCTGCTTAATTTGTAAAGGAATAAGTGCCAGGGTCCAACGTTTTGATTAGAACCTGCAGACTAACATAACTGTTCATTCTCCTGGAAAACAAACGCTTTCAAATGACAGAATTTTTTTCTTTCCAAAACACAAGACTAGTTAGGCCACACATTACAAAGGCGCTCGTTCTCATCATTATACACTTCTTAGGAGATTTCCCATACAAATTTCCCCAGGTAAGCAACATGGCTATACGACGGTTAAAGTCGGGCTGGACTATGCCCATTGGAGCAGGGTCAAGACTGATTCGCTTATGGCTGAATACAAATAGAGGTGGCACAGTGTGCAAAATAAAGATGGACTGGAGGGATGGGGTACTGAGAAACTACTAGTGGTTGAGATTAAATCAAGCATTTTTTTTCTGTATACTTCAGTGTGCGGGTAGGCCCAGGTGTGGGCCCCTGGCACATTGTGGCACATTGTGGCACATTGTGGCACTGGAGCCAAGCAATATTTGGCTAGTGATCCCTAATAAGGGCAAAACCAGTCATGAGTTGTGTTGTGCTCTGGTTAAGGGAAGAACTGGTCAGGCAGTTTGGGCTGCACTGTTCACACTCTTCACATTGGAGCAGGGTCAAGACTGATTTGCATATGGCTGGGACTAAAGACTGAAGTGGCACAGTGTGCAAAATAATGATGGACTGGAATGGGGTCCTGAGGACTTCCCAATTTCCTAATGCAGCAGCTCTCCCCAGGGATGTTCAAGGAGTAGTTCCTAAAGAACGTTTTAAAAAAGTAGAATATATTGGCAATTTAAAAAAAATAAAAACATTTTCAAGCCCATTGGCTAAAAAAGCTATAAAGCCAAATATATATTGAGTGCCATGTGAATTTAGAAATGAAGATCTGTAATGGCGTTAGCGGAGGATAGTTAGGGGGTATGTGGTTTACTTTTATTCGTGGTTGAATGTATACTGCAGTCATAAGAGAGATATGGAAAGTGAATATTGTTTGACAATGAAATGCACATGTGATATTTTAAGAAACTTTAAATGACTTGGTTAGATGTAATATTTACATGTCTCTCATTTGAATGCCTCGACTCGAGTACAGGTACTTACAGAGTAGTTAGAGCAGATGGGAAACTAGTGAGCCTTCCTGACAGTTTCTTGCTAAAAATGAAACCACATGCTGGTATGGTTTGACATAGTCAGGCATGGATTACGATTCACCAAAGTTACAGTTGGAGATTGACACCGTACGTACACCATGTGACCTTTAGCCCATCGAGAGTCTTCTATTTGTTGTTAAGGGGGTAAAAACTTTGCCTTGCACCATAGTTGTTAATGCCTTCACATATTGCCCCTATCTTGATGCTAAGAATTGCACCCTGCAGAAACCACCCCTTTTCTCAAGAAACTGCAGAGTTGGAGTGTGAACGACATTGCTTAATTTGTAAATAAAAATGTGCCAGTACCCAAAGTCCTCCTCTTAAACATGGGCTGCTGAAATTAAATGTGGGAAAACGGAATACTGAGGCAGTGTAATACTAAATCCATCTCAGGCCTCTTCAATGATTTTAAAACCACTTCCTTCCCCTTCAGCTCACTCTTGCAGCTTTCTGTTTTCTACCATTGTGACACTATTTCATTTTTGTCTTCCTCAGTCTTTCCCTTTCTTCTCTTCTCTTCTACGTGTGAACTGATTGGCATCTTTATGATTGACAATGAAGAGATTTTTAATACCGAGTTCAAGTTCGTCTGAGCAAAGTGAAGTCTCAGGTTCTTCAGAGAAAAAAGAGGATGGGAAGCGAAAAACCAAGTACAGAAAGTATGATGACAGGTATCTAGATTATGGTTTCACATGTGTACAGGTTAATAATGAGGAGCGTCCTCAATGTGTAATCTGTTTAAAAGTTTTGGCTTTAGAATCCATGCTTCCAAGTAAACTAAAGCGTCATCTTGAAAGTCTTCACCCAAATGTGGTTGGAAAGCCAAGGGAATTTTTCCAAAGAAAACTAACAGAAGCCAAGTTACAAAAGACCACTTTCTCAAAACAAGCCAAAGTTAACAGTAATGCCCTCTTGTCTTCTTATAAAGTGGCCTATCATGTTGCACAGTGTAAAAAACCACACACAATTGCAGAAGAGCTGATTTTGCCTGCTGCTGTTGATATGGTAACCATCATGCTTGGCGAAGATGCTGGTAAACAGCTGCTCAAAGTGCCTCTTTCTAATAATACTATCAGCCGGAGGATAAACGATATGGCTGACGATATTAACGATCAGCTCATCTGTAACTTAAAAGGCAAAGACTTTGCACTCCAACTGGACGAGGCAACAGACAACCAAAAAGACACCCATCTTATTTGCTATGTCAGGTTTGTTAATGAAAAAAAAATAGTTGAGGATTTGTTGTTCTGTAAGGAAATGAAAGGTGGAACTACCAGTCAAGATTTGTTTGCGTTGTGGATGATTTTATGGTACAGAATCAGATTGACTGGGAGAGATGTGTTGGAGTTTGTACAGACGGGGGTCGTTCAATGGCTGGATGCTACCAAGGACTTCAAGCTTGCATACGGTCTAAAGCACCTAATGCTATTTGGACACACTGTATAATACACAGAGAAGCACTAGCAGCAGGAAACCTCAGTGAAGAACTGCATAATATTCTGAAAATAGTCACCAAAGTGATAAATTTTATTAAAACAAGACCAATGAAAGCAAGATTTTTTGCTAAGCTGTGTGAAGACATGGGTGCCGAACACTCATGCCTCTTGTTCTACAGCAGTTCTCGATGGCTGTCTCTCGGTAACTCCCTGCTTAGGGTGTATGATCTTAGGAATGAAATATACTCATATCTACACGATGATGAACATTGTTTTGCTGACAAATTTATTGATGCAGACTTTCTAATACAAATGGCTTTTCTTTCGGATCTTTTTGAAAAACTGAACACACTGAACAAGTCCTTGCAAGGTAATAATACTAACATCTTGCAGCTCTCAGACAAAGTTTCAGGGTTTAAGAAAAAAGTCATCCTTTGGAAAGGCAGTGTAAGCAAAGGTGACTATAAATGTTTTCCTTCATTGGACAAGTTTCTGCAAGACAATGAGATGGCATTAAAGGAGGAACTGAGGACAGTTTTTGTTCTGTATTTGTCACAACTGCATTTTTACCTTCAGAAATATTTCCCAGAGGATGAAGTGGAGCCAATAAAATGGGTGAGAGATCCCTTCAATGCTGAGATACCTCAGCATTTCAATAACGAGGAAGCAGAACAGCTCATTGACATTTCAAGTGACTCAACATTGAAAGTACAATTCCAGTCTCTGTCACTGCTTAAGTTTTGGTGCCAAACTCAAGATGAATACCCAGTGATTAGCAAGATTGCCCTGCGTGTTTTGATCCCGTTTGCTACTTCCTACCTTTGTGAAGCTGGTTTCTCAGCAGTTGCAGTGATAAAGTCAAAATATAGGGCAAAAATTCACCTTGAAAAAGAAATGCGTGTTGCGATCTCAAAAATAACACCAAGATTCGAGGAGCTTTGTAAAGAAAAACAAGCACATCCATCTCACTAGGATTTTCCAAACATAGGCCTTTCTATTTTGTTCACATTCAGACTCCCTGGTTTTTCTTGTTAATTAAAAAACATTTACTACAGAACTTTGTTGTGTGGTTAGTCTTACATGTGTTCAAAAAAGGTTGCTAATTCGTGGAAACATTTTTGGCTCTTGATATTGTATTGTTTCTGACTTAACTGAATAAAAAAAAAAGTAAACAACTTGTATTTTTATTTTGTTACCAATATGATAATACCTTCATCGTCTACATCCCAATTATTTGCAGGGAGAAAATTTGAAGTACTCCTGAGGCTGGGCTTACATCGCCCACCCGAAAAAAAAAGTAACATAATGGGGAGCCGCGGGCAATGGCCAATGTAGGTGAAGGGAGCCGCCGGTCAAAAAAGTTTGGGAACCACTGTGTTAATCCAACCATCGCCACATCTGACCTTTGGCCGTGTTCAGTGGGGGTTGACCACAGGGCCTGGCCTGTGGCTTGGTCTCACACCCCACTCCCTATAACCACCCAACCCCAGTCCATGCAGCCAACCCCCTTAATCACCCAACCCCACACTGCGCATGGTCTTTAGCCATCTCTTTCTGTGTGAGAATAGGTGTGAGAGTGTGTCTCTGGGTGTGAGAATGGGTGTGAGAGTGCCTGGGAGTGAGAGTGGGTGTGAGAGAGTCTATGTGGGTGTTAGAGTGGGTGTGATAGTGGGTGTGAGAGAGTCTGATTGCGCTCCAGTAGATGAAAGAGGTATTTACCTCCACAAAGGATTTCAGATTGTTTTTCAAAATGGAATCGTGGAGTAGACACACTTGCTTTGCCTTCATCAAGTCTAGAATTTAGGATAATTTGTCCTTTCTAAAAGCAGAGCTTCAACTGGGGCACTTGCTACATTTATATTTGTAAGCAGTTCCTGATGAGGTTTAATTTCTGTGAAATGAGCATCATGGCTAGAATGGGAGCTCACCTGCTTGTTTCTCCAACAAGAGTGCACAGTTTTGCACAAAATGTCTATCTAACTGAAGAACTTTCTACTGGTTAGTTGGTAAGTGCTATCTTGTTGGGTGAATGGCCAGTGTGGGGGAGGAGGGGCATGCGGGCCTCCTCCTCCTGCAGATCTCAAACCCAGGGACCTCATTCCCCAGGGCCTGACCTTCCTTAAATGTAGGAGGGGGGCTATGCGTCCACCCTCCCTAAGCCGATTTTGGCCCCAGGACCACACATATTGGGAGATGTTGGATACATGGCGTATGAATTGCCTCATTGATCAAGGCGAGCATTCTTATCTAAAAGTTGAATTTACAATAATCCCCTGCATTTATTTTTTACCTAAATTTCACAAGAACAAGAAAAATCCTCCTGGCCGACCTATTGTGAGTATGAATTCTTCCCTCCTAGAGATTACCTCACACTATTTGGATATCTTTCTGTGCCCCTATGTAACTGAATTGCCCTCCTATTTGTGGGATACTAATGATTTTTAATCAAAAATACACAATATTCCCTGGCAATCCAGTTTTTTATTGGTTACTATGGATGTAACTTCACTTTATACCTCCATTATGCATGAGTTTGGCATTCAGGCCTGTAAACATTTCTTAGGAACCCGTAAGATTGAACACACTAACATGCTTCTGACCATGTTGAGATTCTGCCTCACCCAAAATGTTTTCCTGTTTGATAATGAATATTATCTTCAGAAACAGGGGACAGCCATGGGAGCATCTTTTGCTCCCATGTATGCTAATCTATACATGGGGTGGTGGGAAAAAGAAATAGCTTGGTCAGATTCTTTTGAGGACTACATGGAATGAGTTGTTTTGTGGGTCAGATATATTGATGACCTTTTTCTCATTTGGGATGGTGATGAACAGTCCTTGATACAATATGTTAATGTACTCAATAACAATGAGTTTAATATTCATTTAGATTTAAAATATAGTACTCACACTATTGAATTCTTGGATGTTCTGTTAACTGGCCAAAATGAGACTTTACAGCCGACGATATTTTGCAAACCAACTGCTTGCAATTCTATTCTGCATGGTAATAGTGGTCATCCAAAAGCTCTGAAATGGAGTATTCCTCATAGTCAATTCTTACGGGCTCGTAGAATTTATTCTGATAATGAAAGCTTCAAAATTGAAATTACCACCATGATCCATAAATTCCAACCTAGATTGTTTTTGAATTTAATCAACAACATTCAGAACTCAATAATATCATTCATAAAAACTGGCATGTTTTACGACATGATCCATGCATTAAAGAGATTGTGGGCGCATATCCTCAGATCACCCTATCGTAAAACTCAGTCATTAGGAGATCATCTCACTAGGAGTTTGTTTTGCTCTAAGGTCAATCGATCATGGCTATCCAAGAAAAGTTTGGGCTTTTGGAAATGTGGTTGTTGCAAATCTTGCAAATTTGCTTATAATACACATTCTTATGTTACATTTGAAGGCAAGGTTTGCGAAATGACGGACTGCATAACCTGTGACACTGAGAATGTTGTATATGTTATAGAATGTGGCTGCCACAAAAAATATGTGGGCAGCACCATTCATAAATTGAAAGTTAGATTCTTACAACATCTCAGAGCAATCAAAAATCAGGATAGATCGTATCCGTTAGCCAAACATTTCTGGGAAATCCAAAATGGAGACTGTAGCTCTCTGATTTTCTATGGGATAAAAACGATTACTGTTAATCCCAGGGGAGGGAATAGAACAGCTGAGCTAAGACAAAAGGAATCGAAGATGATCCTGTTACTGGGTTCTGAAAGTCTGTGGGGACATAATTTAGATGCTGAACTTTATGTCCATCTGTGAGATTTTCATTCAACATATGCTTTTGATTCATTCTTGTAGATTCTTTATATATTTTGGCATAGATACTTTAAATGAAATTTCAGATACAGACCGGGAGCAATAGAACCGGATTTTGTAACAGATTTTGGTCTTAATTGCTCTTTTTTGCACATTGGTATTAGCACTTTGTAGATTCTTATTGATTGCACTTTAATTAGCACTTTATGGTCATTGGCGGTCTGTTGTTTTTTTTACATACATATATATAACATCAGTTTTATCCCCTATTTAGGATTTTTTTGATGGGTTAATATGATCAACAATGCAATATGATGTTTTTATATTTATGAGATGAATATTTAACGTTGATAGAGGAGTTAGAAATGTTATTGTTGAGGTGCCTCATGTGTTATTTTCATTTGTACCCATTGAGGTGGTTATGGTGATTATAGAGGGACCTCATTCACTTAGCATGGACACAATTCTATTTGGTAATAAATGACCTTTAATGATTGCAAATTTGATACATGGATTTAAGACTATTGTGGAGATGAATTTTCTGGATAATTGAGGAACTATATTTTTGTACTATTTATGTGGACATTGATATTTATTTATTTATACATAAATATTTCATATATATTTATGTCAAAAATCCACAGAATGTATCCTAAAATAATATTTATCTTATATATGGGAGATATCTATGTTGAAATTGATATTTTTATATTAGGGAGATAAACTCTATTATTGGTAGATATATATGATTATACTGACATGGTTTTGACATTGACATATGGTTGTCTTTCAGCCTTTGTGATTGATGACAAAAATGCTTCAATATGGGCGCCATGTTTTCAAAAAATGTATTTGATGTTGGTGAAATCAAAGAAGGACTATATGATTTAAATAGCTATGTGCAAAAATGTCAGCCAATGTCCAGTTGAAGGCGTTTGCCGAAATGTGTTGACGTTTGGCCAGGATAGCGTGATTTAGATTTATTATTTTTGTTCTGATTTTCAGACATCTACATATATATTTATTTTTCTATATATTTTTTCTCAATGAAACAGTCAACAAACTTTATACAGGTCATTTTGGATTTTTTTGATTTTTTCGTTCTATCTGCTACACACGATCTCTGGGACATTGTGCAGCCGTTCGGTGATTGAAAAAACGCCTCACCGTCTTTTGAAATTTATTGTTCATCGTTTGTTTGGTACGCGGTTTGGCTAGCACACTGTTTGGAGTGCGTGTGATACATTGTAACCGGAACTGTTCTGAAGTTGATTCTCATGCTGCACCGCACCTCAGTCACACATCGTCACCCTGCTGTGGGGTAATAGCAGCTGCTGAAGGGAGTCGGAGGACCCCCTCAGGTAAGAAGGATTTCCTACGGGGGTGCATGAATGGGGATTGATTGTTAACTGATTGGCGTACAGCTCAGATGGACTATTGAAGTCATTAATCTGAAATGTCCAGCGGAAGCAGAGCTTATTGCACTACGAGATTGTTGGATTTATTGTAGATGAAGATAGGCATTTGCTAATTGTCGTCGGCTTTTTTCAGTAATATTTTTTCACGCTGTCCGTAGTATATAGCTCGGGTCGTTTGTGAAAGACTACATATTACGTCTATGCCTCATGTTCATGCGCTTTGCAATATATATTTTTTTTAAAGAACAAAGTTTGCTTTCTAATTTCTAAAACAATATATAAACATATATTTGTTCTTCCTTTTGCCTTCTTGCATATTTTTGCTGTTTTTGAAGATGGCTGCTCCTATATTTAGTTGAGCATTCAACGTGCAATAACATAGAGGATATTTTCATACATTGCTTTTTGTGGCTTCTTATTTTGATCATTGAAGCTCAATATGGCTGATCGAAGAGATCTATGGGAACAAGCAGCGGTTACGTTATTTGATAATGCTCAAGGGGTATCAACAACTACAAACTCTCAAACTCGCACTGCATCTAATATCATTTTTGAACTGGAAAAGGCACGGATCTTAGAATTAAAAAAATGGTGGGAGATGACCTCATTGACCAAATATATAGAGAATGGTTGAGTCTACGGATTCTAATACTGCCCACCCTTGGTGATATGGATCCTAACTTACTTGATCAATGGAGATCTGATTGCTCAGTCAAACTTATGGGAACTTTGATTTCCCAAGCGAAATGACAGATGGAGGAACAGACACAGGTGATTGAGCGGTTAATGAAAGAACTGGGAAAAATGGCTGAGTCACAAGAAGTACAACAATCATTGATGAAAATGGAAGAATGTATAAAAAAGAAAGAAGATGAAATTAAAACCTGCAAAGCATTGAAATTTAATAGAGATATAAAAGATTATGAACTTGGAAGAATTTATACTTTCGCTCGAAAATATAATACTCTCAGAGCGCAAGATAAGATGAATCTAACAGAAAATTCAAATGCACAATCAAATTCTGTAGATGAGAGTTCGAATCTCAGTTCATCGGCAGATGAAGCTTCTTCCAATAAATTGGATTTTCACAGGGAAATGCGACTCATGCAATTAGTCACGCCACAATCAAACAGGAACAGAGGACGAGGTTGAGGAGGCACAAGACGCGGACGGGGAGGAAGAAGAAATTACAAGCAGTAGGACTAGAGGGTGGCTCTATGTTGGACAATTCTAATATCATTGTAAATATTTCTAAGGTTGATCTGACTCATAATCAAGAACGTATTCTCAACTTAGCGCTTAGTTTTTGTCCTAATGTGCATTGGTATTATGTCAACACACTAATTGAATTATAAAAATTTACTCGCAAATTGCGCCTAATGAAATATTTTTCCAACAAAGCACAGGTAAACCAGTCGGCATCCAATATGAATGTGGTTGAATTCTCGGGGTTTCATATTGATGATATTTCTAATTTAGTTGATACTGGTGATTTAATCAGTACAGATGGAACAACCAGTGATAGCAGAGGTACGGATAAAGAAATTTTGACGACTGTGGGATTCACAGTTCATCACACCATCACCAGTTCATTGAAACCTCCTAGTAGATTTAACCCTCAGCTACCCAGTGGTAATTTAATTGATACCTTTTATGAGTTAGTAGTTGATGATATTGACAAGTTTCATAACAATTGGAACTCCAAAAAACCCAAAAGAACCAACTTTTCGGCTGCCGATTGGAAGGATTTTAATGTTTTGAAATCTAATCCTGCTATTATCATTAAGCCCTCCGATAAAGGAGGTAATATTGTAATCATGGATGTAGAAAGTTACACCAAGGAGGCACACCTCCAATTATCCAACAGGGAGCACTATGAGAAATTACGTGCTAATCCCAATATTGAATACCAGGCCATCTATTGGGAGATGTTGGATACATGGCGTATGAATTGCCTCATTGATCAAGATGAGTATTCTTATCTAAAAGTTGAATTTCCCAAAATCCCCTGCATTTATTTTTTACTTAAAATTCACAAGAACAAGAAAAATCCTCCTGGGCGACCTATTGTGAGTATGAATTCTTCCCTCCCAGAGAATACCTCACACTATTTGGATCTCTTTCTGTGCCCCTATGTAACTGAATTGCCCTCCTATTTGCGGGATACTAATGATTTTTTTATCAAAAATACACAATATTCCCTGGCAATCCAGTTTTTTATTGGTTACTATGGATGTAACTTCACGTTATACCTCCATTATGCATGAGTTTGGCATTCAGGCCTATAAACATTTCTTAGGAACCCGTAAGATTGCATTTTTTTAAACACACTAACATGCTTCTGACCATGTTGAGATTCTGCCTCACCCACAATGTTTTCCTGTTTGATAATGAATATTATCTTCAGAAACAGGGGACAGCCATGGGAGCATCTTTTGCTCCCATGTATGCTAATCTATACATGGGGTTGTGCGAAAAATAAATAGCTTGGCCAGATTCTAATAAGGACTACATGGAACAAGTGGTTTTGTGGGTCAGATATATTGATGACCTTTTTCTCATTTGGGATGTTGATGAAAAGTCCTTGATACAATATGTTAATGTACTCAATAACAATGAGTTTAATATTCATTTAGATTTAAAATATAGTACTCACACTATTGAATTCTTGGATGTTCTGTTAACTGGCCAAAATTAGACTTTACAGACGACCATATTTCGCAAACCAACTGCATGCAATTCTATTCTGCATGGAAATAGTGGTCAACCAAAAGCTCTGAAATGGAGTATTCCTTATAGTCAATTCTTACGGGCTCGTAGAATTTGTTCTGATAACGAAAGCTTCAAAATTGAAATTACCACCATGTTCCAAAGATTTTTAAACAGAGGATATCCTTTAAGGATTTTGAATGATGCTCATCACAGAGTAATGAATATGTCTAGAGATAAATTACTCTTTAAATCGGAAGTCACATAGGGGGTTCCTCAAGAACATAGATCCCCACCTAGATTGTTCTTTGAATTTAATCCACAACATTCAGAACTCAATAATATAATTCGTAAAAACTGGCATGTTTTACGACATGATCCATGCATTAAAGAGATTGTGGGCGCCCATCCTCAGATCAGATATCGTAAAAGTCAGTCATTAGGAGATCATCTCACTAGGAGTTTGTTTTGCTCTAAGGTCAATCGATCATGGCTATCCAAGAAAAGTTTGGGCTTTTGGAAATGTGGTTGTTGCAAATCTTGCAAATTTGCTTATAATACACATTCTTATGTTACATTTGAAGGCAAGGTTTGCGAAATGACGGACCGCATAACCTGTGACACTGAGTATGTTGTATATGTTATAGAATGTGGCTGCCACAAAAAATATGTGGGCAGCACCATTCATAAATTGGAAGTTAGATTCTTACAACATCTCAGAGCAATCAAAAATCAGGATAGATCGTACCCGTTAGCCAAACATTTCTGGGAAATCCATAATGGAGACTGTAGCTCTCTGATTTTCTATGGGATAAAAACGATTACTGTTAATCCCAGGGGAGGGAATAGAACAGCTGAGCTAAGACAAATGGAATCGAAGATGATCCTGTTACTGGGTTCTGAAAGTCTGTGGGGACATAATTTAGATGCTGAACTTTATGTCCATCTGTGAGATTTTCATTCAACATATGCTCTTGATTCATTCTTGTAGATTCTTTATATATTTTGGCATATATACTTTAAATGACATTTCAGATACAGACCGGGAGCAATATAACTGGATTTTTGAACAGATTATGTTCTTAGTTGCTTGTTTTTGCACATTGGTATTAGCACTTTGTAGATTATTATTGATTGCACTTTAATTAGCACTTTATGGTCATTGGCTGTCTGTTGTTTTTTTTACATACATATATATAAAATCAGTTTTATCCCCTATTTAGGATTTTTTCAATGGGTTAATATCATCAACAATGCAATATGATGTTTTTATATTTATGAGATGAATAGTTAAGGTTGATAGAGAAGTTAGAAATGTTATTGTTGAGGTGCCTCATATGTTATTTTCATTTGTACCCATTGAGGTGGTTATGGTGATTATAGAGGGACCTCATTCACTTAGCATTTACACAATTCCATTTGGTAATAAATGACTTTTAATGATTGCAAATTTGAGACATGGATTTGAGACTATTGTGGAGATGAATTTTCAGAATAATTGAGGAACTATATTTTTGTACTGTTTATGTGGACATTGATATTTATTTATTTATTCATAAATATTTCATATATATATGTAAAAAAATCCACAGTATTTATCCTAAAATAATATTTATCTTATATATGGGAGATATCTTAGTTGAAATTGATATTTTTATATTAGGGAGATAAACTCTATTATTGGTAGATATATATGATTATACTGACATGGTTTTGACATTGACATATGGTTGTCTTTCAGCCTTTGTGATTGATGACAAAAATGCTTCAATATGGCCGCCATGTTTTCAAAAAATGTATTTGATGTTGATGAAATCAAAGAAGGACTATATGATTTAAATAGCTATGTGCAAAAATGTCAGCCAATGTCCAGTTGAAGGCGTTTGCCAAAACGCGTTGACGTTTGGCCAGGATAGCGTGATTTAGATTTATTATTTTTGTTCTGATTTTCAGACATCTACATATATTTATTTTTCTATATATTTTTTCTCAATGAAACAGTCAACAAACTTTATACAGATCATTTTTGATTTTTTTGATTTTTTCATTCTATCTGCTACACACGATCTCTGGGACATTGTGCAGCCGTTCGGTGATTGAAAAAACGCCTCACCGTCTTTTGAAATTTATTGTCCATCGTTTGTTTGGTATGCGGTTTGGCTAGCACGCTGTTTGGAGTGCGCGTGATACATTGTAACCGGAACTGTTCTGAAGTTGATTCTCACGCTGCACCTCACCTCAGTCACACATCGTCACCCTGCTGTGGGATAATCGCGGCTGCTGAAGGGAGTCGGAGGACCCCCTCAGGTAAGAAGGATTTCCTACGGGGGTGTACGAATGGGGATTGATTGTTAACTGATTGGCGTACAGCTATTGAAGTCATTAATCTGAAATGTCCAGCAGAAGCAGAGCTTATTGCACTACGAGATCATTGGATTTATTGTAGATAAAGATAGACATTTGCTAATTTCCATCGGCTTTTTCAGTAATATTTTTTCACGCTGTCCGTAGTATATAGCTCGGGTCGTTTGTGAAAGACTACATATTACGTCTATGCCTCATGTTCATGCGCTTTGAAATATTTTTTTTTGAAAGAACAAACTTTGCTTTTTAATTTCTAAAACAATATATAAACATATACTTGTTCTTCTTTTTGCCTTCTTGCATATTTTTGCTGTTTTTCAAGATGGCTGCTCCTACATTTAGTTGAGCATTCAAAGTGAAATAACATAGAGGATATTTTCATACATTGCTTTTTGTGGCTTCTTATTTTGATCATTGAAGCTCAATATGGCTGATCGAAGAGCTCTATGGGAACAAGCAGCGGTTACGTTATTTGATAATGCTCAAGGGGTATCAACAGCTAAAAACTCTCAAACTCATACTGTATCTAATATCAATTTTGAACTGGAAAAGGCACGGATCTTAGAATTTAAAAAATGGTGGGAGATGACCTCATTGACCAAATATATAGAGAATGGTCGAGTACCGCGAGGTCTACGGATTCTAATACTGCCCACCCTTGGTGATATGGATCCTGACTTACTTGATCAATGGAGATCATATGCATCTGATTGCTCAGTCAAACTTATGGGCACTTTGATTACCCAAGCGAAACGACGGATGGAGGAACAGACACAGGTGATTGAGCGGTTAATGAAAGAACTGGGAAAAATGGCTGAGTCACAAGAAGTACAACAATTATTGATGAAAATGGAAGAACGTATAAAAAAGAAAGAAGATCAAATTAAAACCCACAAAGCATTGAAATTTAATGGAGATAAAAAAGATTATGAACTTGGAAGAATTTATACTTTTGCTCGAAAATATAATACTCTCAGAGCGCAAGATAAGATGAATCTAACAGAAAATTCAAATGCACAATCAAATTCTGTAGATGAGAGTTCGGATCTAAGTTCATCGGCAGATGAAGCTTCTTCCAATAAATTGGATTTTCACAGGGAAATTCGTCTCATGCAACTAGTCACGCCACAATCAAACAGGAGCAGAGGACGAGGTCGAGGAGGCCCAAGACGCGGAGGGGGAGGAGGTAGAAATTACAAGCAGTAGGACTAGAGGGTGGCTCTATGTTGGACAATTCTAATATCATTGTAAATATTTCTAAGGTTGATCTGACTCATAATCAAGAACGTATTCTCAATTTAGGGCTACGTTTTTGTCCTAATGTGCATTGGTATTATGTCAACACACTAATTGAATTATACAAATTTACTCGCAAATTGCGCCTAATGAAATATTTTTCCAACAAAGCACAGGTAAACCAGTCGGCGTCCAATATGAATGTGGTTGAATTCTCGGGGTTTCATATTGATGATATTTCTGATTTAGTTGATACTGGTGATTTAATCAGTACAGATGGAACAACCAGTGATAGCAGAGGTACGGATAAGGACATTTTGACGACTGTGGGATTCACAGTTCATCACACCATCACCAGTTCATTGAAACCTCCAAGTAGATTTAACCCTCAGCTACCCAGTGGTAATTTAATTGATACCTTTTATGAGTTAGTAGTTGATGATATTGACAAGTTTCGTAGCAATTGGAACTCCAAAAAACCCAAAGAACCAACTTTTCGGCTGCCGATTGGAAGGATTTAAATGTTTTGAAATCTAATCCTGCTATTAACATTAAGCCCTCCGCTAAAGGAGGTAATATTATAAAAATGGATGTAGAAAGTTACACCAAGGAGGCACACCGCCAATTATCCAACAGGGAGCACTATGAGAAATTACGTGCTAATCCCAATATTGAATACCAGGCCATCTATTGGGTGATGTTGAATACATGGTGTATGAATTGCCTCATTGATCAAGATGAGTATTCTTATCTAAAAGTTGCATTTCCCAAAATCCTCTGCATTTATTTTCTACCTAAAATTCACAAGAACAAGAAAAATCCTCCTGGCCGACCTATTGTGAGTATGAATTCTTCCCTCCCAGAGAATACCTCACGCTATTTGGATCTCTTTCTGTGCCCCTATGTAACTGAATTGCCCTCCTATTTGCGGGATACTAATGATTTTTTATCAAAAATACACAATATTCCCAGGCAATCCAGTTTCTTATTGGTTACTATGGATGTAACTTCACTTTATGCCTCCATTATGCATGAGTTTGGCATTCAGGCCTGTAAACATTTCTTAGGAACCAGTAAGATTGAATTTTTTCAACATACTAACATGCTTTTGACCATGTTGAGATTCTGCCTCACCCACAATGTTTTCTTGTTTGATAATGAATATTTCTTCAGAAACAGGGGAAAGCCATGGGAGCATCTTTTGCTCCCACGTATGCTAATCTATACATGGGGTGATGGGAAAAAGAAATAGCTTGGCCAGATTCTAATAAGGACTACATGGAACGAGTTGTTTTGTGGGTCAGATATATTGATGACCTTTTTCTCATTTGGGATGGTGATGAACAGTCCTTGATACAATATGTTAATGTACTCAATAACAATGAGTTTAATATTCATTTAGATTTAAAATATAGTACTCACACTATTGAATTCTTGGATGTTCTGTTAACTGGCCAAAATGAGACTTTACAGACGACCATATTTCGCAAACCAACTGCATGCAATTCTATTCTGCATGGAAATAGTGGTCATCCAAAAGCTCTGAAATGGAGTATTCCTTATAGTCAATTCTTACGGGCTCGTAGAATTTGTTCTGATAACGAAAGCTTCAAAATTGAACTTACCACCATGATCCAAAGATTTTTAAACAGAGGATATCCTTTAAAGATTTTGAATGATGCTCATCACAGAGTAATGAATATGTCTAGAGAAAAATTACTCTTTAAATCGGAAGTCACAGAGGGGGTTTCTCAAGAACATAGATCCCCATCTAGATTGTTCTTTGAATTTAATCAACAACATTCAGAACTCAATAATATCATTCGTAAAAACTGGCATGTTTTACGACATGATCCATGCATTAAAGAGATTGTGGGCGCACATCCTCATATCAGATATCGTAAAAGTCAGTCATTAGGAGATCATCTCACTAAGAGTTTGTTTTGCTCTAAGGTCAATCGATCATGGCTATCCAAGAAAAGTTTGGGCTTTTGGAAATGTGGTTGTTGCAAATCTTGCAAATTTGCTTATAATACACATTCTTATGTTACATTTGAAGGCAAGGTTTGCGAAATGACGGACCGCGTAACCTGTGACACTGAGTATGTTGTATATGTTATAGAATGTGGCTGCCACAAAAAATATGTGGGCAGCACCATTCATAAATTGAAAGTTAGATTCTTACAACATCTCAGCGCAATTAAAAATCAGGATAGATCGTATCCGTTAGCCAAACATTTCTGGGAAATCCATAATGGAGACTGTAGCTCTCTGATTTTCTACGGGATAAAAACGATTACTGTTAATCCCAGGGGAGGGAATAGAACAGCTGAATTAAGACAAATGGAATCGAAGATGATCCTGTTACCGGGTTCTGAAAGTCCGTGGGGACATAATTTAGATGCTGAACTTTATGTCCATCTGTGAGATTTTCATTCAACATATGCTTTTGATTCATTCTTGTAGATTCTTTATATATTTTGGCATATATACTTTAAATGAAATTTCAGATACAGTCCGGGAGCAATATAACTGGATTTTTCAACAGATGTTGTTCTTAATTGCTTGTTTTTGCACATTGGTATTAGCACTTTGTAGATTATTATTGATTGCACTTTAATTAGCACTTTATGGTCATTGGCGGTCTGTTGTTTTTTTTACATACATATATATAACATCAGTTTTATCCCCTATTTAGGAATTTTTTGATGGGTTAATATGATCAACAATGCAATATGATGTTTTTATATTTATGAGATGAATAGTTAAGGTTGATAGAGGAGTTAGAAATGTTATTGTTGAGGTGCCTCATATGTTATTTTCATTTGTACCCATTGAGGTAGTTATGGTGATTATAGAGGGACCTCATTCACTTAGCATGGACACAATTCTATTTGGTAATACATGACTTTTAATGATTGCAAATTTGATACATGGATTTGAGACTATTGTGGAGATGAATTTTCTGGATAATTGAGGAACTATATTTTTGTACTGTTTATGTGGACATTGATATTTATTTATTTATACATAAATATTTCATATAAATATGTCAAAAAATCCACAGTATTTATCCTAAAATAATATTTATCTCATATATGGGAGATATCTATGTTCAAATTGATATTTTTATATTAGGGAGATAAACTCTAGATATATATGATTATACTGACATGGTTTTGACATTGACATATGGTTGTTTTTCAGCCTTTGTGATTGATGACAACAATGCTTCAATATGGCTGCCATGTTTTCAAAAGACGGAGATACAGCTGTGATGTAGTGAAAAAAGTCCTGAAGACAAGGGAAATAAAGTACATGAAGATGTTCTCTGCATAGTTGTGGAAAAATCACACAGGGAAAAATGTAGCGTTTTGAGACTCCAGATGAGGCTTGAGAGTGGCTTGATGGACTGTGACCTGCTAAAAATCCATGGATTATGCATGAAGAGTTATGAGAAGGATCAAGACTGGCAGCGAGTACTCAGGAAACCCTGAGGCTACAGAGACCACCTGCTACACTAACCAAATGAAAGACAAGGAGTCCTGATGAAACCTAATGGACAACCGACCAAACGTGATGACTCCCAGTGTTGAGCACAGTTGCGATGGGACTCTACTTTGTGTGTTGCTGATGTGTCACACTGTCTGTATATGGATACAGTGAGATAGGTTCGGTGATAATGTACAGGGTAAAAAATTACTATAGGGATGTAAAGCAGAAGTGAGACAAAACTGGCTAGTTGTTGAGTTGTTGATGATGCACATACCTAAATTGGGGTGACAGGCACTATGCATGTAGGGGAAGCAGGTATTTATGGGCCTGCAAAGCAAGACAGGTGCGAGGAAGGAATTATGTGGGGAAGGGGAGATAAAGTTAGATTAATTAGTTAACATGGTCACCTTAAAGATAGAGGAGTGAAACAAAAAGAGCTTTTCACTATGAGCAGGGCATTATTTTACAAGAGCTGGGTAATATGCCACATAGACTACTGATGACATGGCCCCCTCCCTAAACCTTTAAGAGGCCCCCGTTGACATGATAATGAAGGGGAGGGGGCATGTGGCCCTGTACCCTAGCCTGAAAAGGCCCCTGGAACCTCATCCTTGGAGCCATATAGAAAATAGAGGAAAGGAGGTGCACAACCCCCTCCCTGAGCCTAAAAATGCCCCTGGGACCCGGTAAGAAAGTGGGTTACTAGTTGAGGGGGGTGAATCACTATGTAAGCAGCAACCACAACTCTTGTCAGGGTGAATTCACACAGAAACCTAAATTCACCTGTGTTCAACCCTCTGATAGTTTAGCATAGGGCACCCAGGCTTAGTTCAAAAGCAATGTGTAAAGTATTTATGCAGCACTTTAAAACGGAAGTGAAGTGAAAACTCAACACAAGAAAAATAGAGAAGAATGTAATATATTAATTGACACCAAAACAACAAAAATCCAATTAGTAGAACCAGAGAAGAGCAATTTCAAAAATTTTAAATAGTGCCAAAAAGCACAAAGCATTACTCGCGGCTACATGGTCGTGCAAGACGGGGTGAAAGTCACAAGCTCAGGCCAATTGCGATGGAAAGCGGGTCTGATACAGGGACCAGGTTAGTCCTGCTGAAAGAATTACCTTCAAGTCCAGCACAATGAGTTCAGTTTGTGGTGGAAGGGGCCATGAGGATCAGGGAGAGTGTTGCGGATGGCCATCAAAGTAGCACGAAAAGCAGGCAAGTGATTGCTGATGGTTGGCGCTGTAGTGCAAAGTTCATGTCAGTGTCACAGACAGTCCTTGCTGGTGCTCCTGGCTGGTGGACACCATGAGCAGCCAATGTTGTAGCATGAAGAGTTGGTTCACCACAACTTTGAGTTGGTGATGGACGCAAGTAGAAAGCTTTTGGCATCAACGGGTCAATTCACAAAGAGCTCAATTGAGGCCGCGCCAGAGGTCCAGGTCCTGAGAGGCACTACTTAGTGGTCAAGAACTCATACCAGCAGAGGCCAGTATTGCTCAGGCAGATCCAGACAGCAAGCCCAGGCAGCAGGTCAGCTGGGAATTTGCAGGGAGCCTCTGACTTCTGGTGCTTGTCATGTCCCTATAGCTCAGACCATCAGGTCAGCTCTCTGACCCTTGCAGTCACTTCATCCTTGAAGGAAAGGTGCTGGTCCAATCTTCCTTCTCTGCAAGCAGGGCAGCAGAGCAGCAGAGTAGCAGGTCAGCAGAGTGGCAGTCCTTCTAACAGCAAAGCAGCACAGTAGTCTTTATTCTGTAGTATCCACGGGTCCAGGAGTGCACTGAAGAGTTTGTGTCTGAAGTTCAATATTTATACCTAGTATTGTCTTTGAAGTGTGATAAACGTCTAGAGAGATTCCTTTAAAGTGCTTAGGTTTCCTGCCCCCTAAGCTCTGGTTCCAGACTAGCTACAGGATGTATACAATCTTTTGAGGGAAGGCAGGACACAGCCTATTCAGGTGGAAATGGGGCTATGCCTAACTCCGGCATCCCTTCCTGCCAGTGATGGCCATCCAGACACACCAAAGCTGTCTATTGTATATGGCTGTCTCGGAGGGATACACAAAGATCAACTGCCAACTACACCCATACATGTGACACAGAGACAGACTGCAAGCACTAAGGGCCAGATGTAGCAACCATTTTGCATGTCACAAACTGCAAAAAACGCAGTTTGCGACATGCAAAATGGCCATCGCGATGCAGAGTCACATTTTGCGAGTCGGTACCGACTCGCAAAATGTGATTCCGACTCGCAAATAGGAAGGGGTGTTCTCTTCCTATTTGAGACCTCATCGCGATGCAGAGTTGTTTTGGGACCACGAAAGCGGTCGCAAACCAACTCGCAGTTACCATCCACTCGAAGTGGATTGTAACTCATTCGCAAAAGGGAAGGGGTCCCCATGGGACCCCTTCTCCTTTGTGAATGCCCAAAAAAATGGACCACTGCCTACTCTGAAAAAAACGAAACTAAATGGTTTCTGTATTTTTTCTTTTTGCAGCTCGTTTTCCTTTAAGGAAAATGGGCTGGAAAAAGAAAAAAAAAACTGCTTTATTTAAAAGCAGTCACATACATGGTGGTCTGCTGTCTCCAGCAGGCCACCATCCCTGTGAGTGCCTAGACTCGCTATGGGGTTGCAAACTGCGACCCACCTCATAAATATTCATGATGTGGGTCTTTGCGACCCCATAGCGAGTCGCAGAAGGTGTCTGAGACACCTTTCTGCATTTCATATTGCAAGTTGCAATTTGCAAGTCTCTATGACTCGCAAATTGCAAGTCGCAATATGAAACCTACCTACATCTGGCCCTAAATGGCTAAGGCTGGAAAATGCCAACTTTCTAAAAGTGGAATTTTCAAAATTGCAAAAGTCCAATGTCACCATGAAAGAGGACTTTTCATTATAATTCTGAAGAGACCAGACATGAACCAGTTAGCTGTTACCACTAGGAAGTTACAGCTTATTTAATGCAATAAATTAACTCCAATGCGATCCTAAGGAGAAGTAGGCCTTGTTGTTGTGAAATATGAATTTAAGGGTTTTTCACTACCAGGATATGTAAAACTTAAAACTACATGTCCTACTCTTTACATACATTGCACCCTTCACTGTTACTGTTTAGGGCCTCCCATAGTGTGTGATGTATATGTATTAAAAAGGCAGGTTTGAGCCTGACAAAAGGTTTATTTTTTCCAGGTTGAAATGGCAGTTAATAACAGCAGACATGGCCTGAAATGGCAGGCCTGAGGCAGATTTGCAAGGTTACTTAAGTGGGTGGTAGAAGAAGTGCTGCAGGCTCACTATGAGCATTGAATTTACAGACCCTGAGCACATGTAGTACCATTTTACTAGGAACTTACACTTTACTAGGAACTTACACTTAAATATGTCAATTGGGTAAATCAATTCTACCATGTTGGGAGGAAGGACCACAAGCACTGTAGCACTGATTAGCAGTGGTAAAGTGCACAGAGTCCTAAGGCCAACAAAAATGAATTTAGCAAAAAAGTGGAGGGTAAAGGTAAAACATTTGGCAGGTAACCCTGCTGAGTGAGCCAGGTCCAATAGACCCCATCACCTATGGGCGTACAGAAAATAAATGGGAGGAATGCAGCCTCCTTTCCCAAGCCTCAAAAGGCATTGAGGGCCCAGGGCTGTAATATTTTTAAAGAGAAGAGGGTCATGCACTGTCCTCCTTGTGTCGATATTGGCCCCAGGGACACAATTCCATGGGCCGGGATAATGTACAGTGATCCTCGAGAACCCACACAAGGAGTACTGTAGTTCACTAGCCATTTTTTTAATTCTACAGGGGTTGCAAGGACTGTAGCAGTCTCCCTGCCACATTAAAAACACTGTTTTTAATGACCCGACAACTTACCATATTTTCTTTTTTGTATTTTATTAAAGCACCTCTAGCTGGAGCTGCATGCTCTTCAGCTACAGTGGAAAACCCCCTTGTTGTTGTTATAATGATTGCACTTTGTGGACTAAATACTAAAAGAAAGACTCATAGACATGTTGGTATTATTATTATTTTTTTTTACATTAAACATTTATTAAACAGTTTTACAATAATAACTATTATTAAACATTGCATTGTATGAATTACTGAAATATATATTAGATTAACAATATTGGTGATTTTTGGAGAAAGATGATAGATCTGCTTTATATATATTATTATGATCACCCCTTGAAAAGGCCAATAGGCTCACATTTTACATTTTGGTGTTGTGACTATTTGACAAAGTCAGTGCGTATGCCTGAGTGTGGCCAGGACCTGCAAGACCAACCATAGGCTGTGCATGGCACAAGGCCATGCGTGATGTAGGGTTGGCTGCACAGAAGGGGTTGCTCGCTGGGCCTGGCGACTGGCTGGGACCTGAGTCCAACCCCAAGAATGGAAAGGCCATGCACGGTGGGAGTGTGGCTGCCTGCGAGGGGTTAGATGCAGCACCTGCCCACTGAAATTTGTCAGGTATAGTTATCACAAATAACTATAACTTGTGCCATAAAGTAACTATACTTGCACCTTCACAATGCACTGTTATTTACCCCACATAATACACCACTCATTGCATCATTTAGTTATAGTAAGTTTTGGCCAAGGTGTAAATTATAACATTAAGTTATAACTATAACTTTTGAATGTTTGTGTAGTTTGTTTGTGTTCTATAGAAATAATAAATTAAGTTGTCCTAATTATAACTAATATTTAATCTTTGTTTTTTTCATTAATTAAAAAAAAAAAAAAATGTGTTTCAAATTGTACAGTTGAGTGTCATTAAGCAGAGTGCGGTATAGTGGAATGCTATAGAGTGGAGTGCCGAAGAGTGGAGTGTCACAGAGTGTTGTGACCATAGAATGTTATGACATAGAGGGGGTCATTCTGACCCTGGCGGTCAGTGTTAAAGCGGCGGCCAACCCGCCAACAGGCTGGCGGTCCAAAAAATGGAATTCTGACCCTGGCGGGAACCGCCAACACAGGCTGCTGCTTTAACACTCCGACCGCCACGGCGGCACAAACAAACAGCGCGGCGGTCACCGCCAACAGCCAGGCGGCAGACAATGTACCGCCCACCCTATCACGACTCACCAATCCGCCACCTTTTCCGGGGCGGGAGCCCCGCCGATAAAAACACGGCGGAAACAGACATTTCGAATGGAAAACGCTCACCTCGACACACTCCACGTGGAATCGGGACAGCATGGAACCGGAACTCCACATCCTCCCAGCCATTGCCTTCCTGCTCTTCTTCCAGGATCACGAACGTCGCCGCAGACGACAACGGTGAGTACTGCACCTACGACACAGGGGAGGGGGGAGGAGGAAAGGTTACGGGCACACACATACGCCACACACCCACCCCCACCCTCACCCCCACCGAAATACCTACACACCAATGCAGATTAAAAAGTCAGAGTGACACCCCCAAACCCCCAAAACAAAAATGCAAAGACAAAAGGCAACGATTGTAAAAATAAAACTATATTATAGCAATAATTAAGTATAGCGAACTTAGCAATATATAGAGAATTATTACACATCTAGAACTATATATATACAAGTAGCAAAAGTCCGGCACAGTTTTGCAAAGTTCAAATGTCCGTGGGCCAATATGCAGCAACACATGGGCAAAGCCCACACACAAGATCGAGTCCATTGGAGAGAACACTGCTGGGGCATCACAAAAATAAAATACTGGCACCTCAGGGGGAAGGGAAGGGGGGGCACCTCAGCCACATGAGTCCACGACGCCAGATCCACGAAGGGCCTCCATGCCCACTGTGCCATCCTGGGGAGTGCAAAGCCACAGTCTCTAAAGTCTCTACAGTGGGTGGATTGCCCACTGTGCCATCCTGGGGAGTGCAAAGCCACAGTCTTTTAAGTCTCTACAGTGGGTGGATTGCCCACTGTGCCATCCTGGGGAGTGCAAAGCCACAGTCTCGCAAGTCTCTACACTGGGTGGATTGCCCACTGTGCCATCCTGGGGAGTGCAAAGCCACAGTCTCTCAAGTCTCTACACTGGGTGGATTGCCCACTGTGCCATCCTGGGGAGTGCAAAGCCACAGTCTCTCAAGTCTCTACAGTGGATGGATTGCCCACTGTGCCATCCTGGGGGTTGCAAAGCCACAGTCCATCAGGTGGATTACAGAGTCCACTGGTCATGGAGGAGGCATGGTGGGCAGAGTGCCTCGTGAAGCCCTGCCCGACACAGAACCGGGCCTGCCAATGGGCCAGCGGTGCTTGACAGGAGGGCCCAGCAGAGCGGTGCTTGAGATGAGGGCCCAGCGGAGCGGTGCTTGACAGGAGGGCCCAGCGGAGCGGTGCTTGAGATGAGGGCCCAGCGGAGCGGTGCTTGACAGGAGGGCCCAGCGGAGCGGTGCTTGAGATGAGGGCCCAGCGGAGCGGTGCTTGACAGGAGGGCCCAGCGGAGCGGTGCTTGACAGGAGGGCCCAGAGGAGCGGTGCTTGAGATGAGGGCCCAGCGGAGCGGTGCTTGACAGGAGGGCCCTGTTCAGCGGTGCCTGTCTTGGCGTGGCCCTGTTCAGCGGTGCTTCTCACGGCGGGGCCCTGTTCAGCGGTGCCTGTCTTGGCGGGGCCCTGTTCAGCGGTGCTTCTCACGGCGGGGCCCTGTTCAGCGGTGCTCCTCACGGCGGGGCCCTGTTCAGCGGTGCCTGTCTTGGCGGGGCCCTGTTCAGCAGTGCTTCTCACGGCGGGCCCTGTTCAGCGGTGCCTGTCTTGGCGGGGCCCTGTTCAGCGGTGCTTCTCACGGCGGGGCCCTGTTCAGCGGTGCTCCTCACGGCGGGGCCCTGTTCAGCGGTGCCTGTCTTGTGTTTCGAGTGAACCACACCTGGCCAATACTTCCCGCTAAGTCAGCATCGGACCTTTCCGTTGCGGGGCCCTCCTGTGATGGAGTCCTGGGGCCCTAGGTCTCCTCCGATACCCCCGGAATGGGGCTGGTGGGGCCCTCATGGCCAGGTCGGCTGCTCCCTGCCTTTTGCGCTTTGCTGCCTTTGCCCTCCTTGGCAGACTCTCCGTGGCCCTTGGCTCCCTTACCCAATGTGGCAGGTGACGGTGCAAGGCTACCCTCCTTGGGGGCAGGCGTATCAGGCCTGTCGCGCCTGCCCTTCAGTTTTTTGCTCCTCTTCCCAGGGGGGGGGGGGCTGGCTGTGCCTTTGCTGCTGGCCGATGTCCCTGCCCAAGGAAAGGGCGGACTCCAAAATCCAGGCACGACGTTCTTGGGAGTTGCTGGGCTGGTGGTGGCTGAGGTGTTTTTGGAACTCTTGCGAGATGGAGGGGGTGGGTCAGGTGAGGAAAAGAGGTCCAGTTTAGAGAGGAATAGTTTTTTAGGAGCAATGGGAAGGGTAGCTGGAGTGGGTATGGGAGTGGAGGAAGAGGATGTGGTTGTAGGAGAGTCAAGTCTGGTGTCTTTGGGTGCAGGTGCTTGGGCTGGAGGCTGACGTGAGGTGGATGGCTGTTGGTTGGGTGCCTGCCTGCGTTTGTGTGGTTTGGAAGCGGGGGTGACAGACACACTGGGAGAGGACACAGGGGACGTGTACATGGCAGTGGGGGTGGTGACTGCACGTGTGCGGACTGGTCTGGAGGGTGTGCTGGTGATGGGTGTACTGGCTGATGGTGGTGTGCATGCAGGTGTGAGTGTAGACGTCACAGGGAGGGAGGAGGGAGACGAGGAGGTGGGGGACACAGAGGAGGTAGTGGCTGTTGGCATGTCTGCATCTGTATGTTGCTTGTGTGAATGCTTGTGTGTTCTGTGGTGCTTATGTCTGGATGAGCTTCCCTTGGGTGTTGAGGTGTGTCCAGGCTGGTCTGTAGGTGTGGATGGGATAGGCAGAGGAACAGGGGAGTGGGACTGGGTGGAGGGAGTTAGAAGAGGGAGGCTGGAGGCAGGGACAATCGCTGCCGTCAGTGCTGAGGCCAGAGCGTTGAACGATCGCTGCTGGGCAGCCTAACCCGAATGAAGGCCCTCCAGGTATGCATTGCTTTGATGCACCTCCCTCTCCACACCCTGGATGGCATTCAAAAGGGTAGACTGCCCAACAATGATGGTCCTCAGGAGGTCAATGACCTCCTCACTGAGGGCAGCAGGGGTGACTGGGCCAGGGCCTGAGGTGCCTGGGGCGAAGGAGATGGCTGCCTTCTTGGCTGTGCGGGCACGGGCCGAAGTTCGAGGGGCTGCTGGGAGGGCGGAGCTGGTGCGCTGGGTGGCGGCTGTACCTGTAGTATCGGTGGGCACGGATGTTGCCGCCACCGCAAGGGAGCTCCCATCCGAGGACGTGTCGGTGTCACTGACGTCTGCACGGGTCCCCGTGGTGGAGCCCTCCTCGCCCTCCATCTCACTGGTCATGTCGGAGTCCGTTGCATGGCCCTCTGGGGCCATGTGAGATGCAGCTCCCTCTTGCGCCGATGCCACTTCTCCTCCGCCTGATGATGCTAATGCACACATTCACAGAAAAACAAAGAAAATGGGGGGGGGGGTGGAGAAATAAAGACAAGTTGAGTGCATGCATTGGGGACACCGTTGGTGGAGAGGACAGACACAGAAGCCCCCTGCACTACGCTGCGCACTTGGGGTACACTACTCATTCACTGGGACATGCCCTACAAGCCTATGGGCGACAACTGCCCACACAGAATACACAGGTCCATGAATAGCGTTACTAGGCACCCTACAGAGGTGGGGGGCGGGGGCATAGGACCATACCTCACGGAGGGGCCTAGCCTACAGAAATCGCCCTGGCCTAGGGATACCCACAGCCCTCCTCCCCCACCCAGGCACCTCCACTGCGCGCAAATATAGCTGAATGTGCTGGTACTCACCCCCTTGTGTCTGCTGTGATGTCCTCAAGCGCCCATCTAGATCGGGGTAGGCCACAGCCAGGATCCGGGACATCAGGGGGGTCAAGGTACGACTGGCACCCCTCCTAGGTTGGGAGGCCATCCCCAGCAGAGCCTCGGCGGTCTTCCTGCTCCCGCGGCGGATGTCCTCCCACCTCTTGCGGCAGTGGGTGCCCCGTCTGTTGTGGACCCCCAGGGCCCGGACGTCCTTGGCGATGGCACGCCAAATATCGATCTTCTGATGGGCGCTGACCTATGTGACATGTACAGGGGGGGGGAAGAAACATCATCACTTTTCTGCATGCTCGATGTGAGTGGCCCCCCCTCCCCAAACTTGCCATGTGGCACATGCTCTCATCTGTCGTGCCATGCATTCGTAATTCGCTCCCCTCCCCTCCATCGTACATCCACCCCACTCATCACAGGCATTGCCCACTATGCATTGGCCCCCGTGTACTCACCTGTTGGTCTGGAGGACCGTAGAGTAGCACATACTGGGGGAGGACCCCGTCCACGAGCTTCTCCAACTCTTCGGAACTGAAGGCGGGGGCCCTTTCCCCAGTCGCAGCAGCCATTGTCACTTCCAGACCGAGGTCACAGCAGCACTTGCAGTATAGGTCCTCTCCTGTGGATGCTCAGGTCTCGTGTGATTAAGCAGAGAGAAAATGGCAGTCACGCCCGCGGCGGTGCGTACCGCGGCGGTGCGTACCGCGACCGCCGGCGCACATCGTCATTGGCTTCTGAAACCCATAGGGTTCAATGTTAACCAATGCTGCTTTGCGCCGCGGTCTTCGACCGCCTACCGCCACGGCGTGCCACGCCAGCGCAATGACCTCACTTCACATTGTCACACTTCACAGGTCAGGCAGCCGCCATTTCAAGGGCCCACATGGCTAAATTCCTACTGCGTCACACATGGCTAGGCCTTGCATCGACACTCATACAAGCCATTCAATCCAGAGAGATTCGTGTACTGTGCAGACTGTTGGAACTTACCTGTGGGTTGATTGACTCTGTGCTCCATGTTGTCCTTCCTAGGCACCATCCGCTGGGACTTGCGAGGAGACGGAGGAATGTTCCCGTGTACAGACCGCTGGTGGACCTGTCGACAATGGAAGAACGACATGTCATACTCACCTACAGACTCAACAGTGCCACTATACAGGAACTGTGTGCCCAGCTGGAGCCAGACCTGATGTCACCCATCCGCCAACCCACAGGGATTTCGCCTCTAGTGCAGGTGCTGTCAGTACTCCATTTTTTGGTTAGTGGATCATTTCAAACTACAGTGGCCATTTCATCTGGGATGTCTCAGCCTATGTTTTCAAGGGTATTGTCCAGAGTGTTGTCTGCCCTGATGAAATACATGCGGAGCTACATCATTTTCCCTGAGGTGGGTGACTTGCCTACAGTGAAGGGTGATTTCTATGCCCTTGGACACATTCCCAATATCATTGGTGCCATTGATGGTACCCATGTGGCTTTGGTCCCCCCAAAAGACAATGAACAGGTGTACAGGAACCGAAAAAGTTATCATTCGATGAATGTCCAGGTGGTCTGTTTGGCTGACCAGTACATCTCCCATTTAAATGCCAAGTTCCCAGGGTCAGTGCATGACGCGTACGTCATGCGAAATAGCAGCATCCCTTATGTGATGGAACAGCTACAGAGACAGCGTGTGTGGCTAATTGGTGACTCTGGTTACCCCAACCTGCCTTGGCTATTGACCCCAGTGAGGAATCCCAGGACAAGGGCAGAGGAACGGTACAATGAGGCCCATGGGCGTACTAGGAGGGTGATCGAGCGGACCTTCGGCCTCCTGAAGGCCAGGTTTAGGTGCCTGCATATGACAGGTGGATCCCTAATGTACTCACCAAAGAAGGTGTGTCATATCATTGTGGCCTGCTGCATGCTTCACAACCTGGCTTTGCGACGCCAGGTGCCTTTCCTGCAGGAGGATGGTCCAGATGGTGGTGTTGTGGCCGCTGTGGAGCCTGCGGAGAGTGAAGAGGAGGAAGACGAAGAGGACGACACAGACAACAGGGACAGAGTGATACTGCAGTATTTCCAGTAACACACAGGTAAGAATCTACTCCTGCATTTTATTATATCTGTAACAGTAGTGGCTCTCTACTGTCTGACCTTTCACCCCAATGTATGGTAACTTAGTTGTGAATTTGCCTTCCTATTTCAGTGATATGGTCCCCACGGAGTGCCCTCTGGTTTATTTCCCCATGGACTACCGCTGTGTGACACTGGTATGTTGTAATCACAATGTAATTGGACATTTTTGGTTGGTTATATCGAATACATTTGGTTTAAAAAAATAAATAGCAGACTCCAGATGGTTTTTGTGCAATAATTGTGTTTATTGAAGTGCAAAAATTGGTGTATAGTTCAAAGAGGGTGATGGGTGATGGTGGAGGCATGTCCATGGCAGAGTCCAGACTCTCGTTCGCACAGGTGCATTGTCCATATGCCTGTGGAAGGTGGAGCAGGGGCAGTTCAAGGTTGGACAGGGTGAACAAGTGGGACAGTGGGATGACATCCGGGGGGATCCGTGCATGGCGGGGGTCTTGACATCCTACTCTGTCTTCTTCCTAGATCTCAGGCCTTTCTTGCGGGGTGGTTCATGTTCTGCAGGGGGTGGGGTCCGGGTGGCCCGTTGCTGTTGTGTCGGGGCCTCCTGACCACTAGCGCCGGCGTAGGTGGTGGGCTGTTCTTCCTCCATGCTAGTGGCAGGGGCCCTTTGGGGGGCCACATGGTCCCGCAATGTGGTGACAATCTGGTTGAGTGCCACCACGATTGTACCCATTGCGGAACTGATGCTGCGCAGTTCTTCCCGGAACCCAATGTACTGGCCCTCCTGCATGGCCTGGATCTCCTGGAACCTGGCCAGGACCGTCGCCATCGTCTCTTGGGAGTGGTGGTACGCTCCCATGATGGTGGTGAGGGCCTCTTGGACAGTGGGTTCCCTAGGCCTGTCCTCCCTCTGTCGCACAGCAGCCCTCCCAGTTCCCCTTTGTTCCTGGGCCTCTGTCCCCTGGACGGTGTGCCCACTACCACTGCCCCCAGGTCCCTGTTGTTGTTGGGGTGGTGGGTTGCCCTGGGTGCCCTGTAGTGGTAGACACACCGCTGCTAGACCTGTCCTGGAGACAGAGGCATGGGCCCGCTGGGTGGGTGCTGTGCTGGGGTTTCCAGAGGGGGGTAGGTCTGCTGTGGCCTGTGGCTGCCTGAGGGGAACCGACTGTCTAGAGGTCCCCGATGGTCCGGGCTGGTCATCAGGTTCTAGGTCGACAGAGCTGCTGTCATCACTGGGGGCGTGTTCTGGGGGTGGGATGGACATTTCTGGACCCTCCGGGCCGGTGTGTTGGCGTTCGGGCCCTGCAGGGGTAAAAGAGTATGGTTATTGCTTCTGTGTGTGCCATGGCGTGTGATTAGCAGGGAGGATATGTGCTGGGGGGTGAGGGTGGGGGTGTGGGTTGGCATGCTGGTGGTTGGGGGGGTGAAGTAGTTGAGATTAGACTTACCAGAGTCCATTCCTCCGCCTACTCCAGCGAGGCCCTCAGGATGCAGGATGTTCAAGACCTCTTGCTCCCATGCTGTGAATTCGGGTGGAGTGGGTGGGGGTCCGCTGCCAGTCTTCTGCACAGCGATGTTGTGTCTTGACACCATCGTCCGCACCTTCCCCCGTAGGTCGTTCCAGCGCTTTCGGATGTCTTCCCGATTTCTGGGATGCTGTCCCACAGCGTTGACCCTGTCGACGATCCTTTGCCATAGCTCCACCTTCCTGGCTATTGTGGTGTGCTGCACCTGTGTGCCGAAGAGCTGGGGCTCTACCCTAATTATTTCCTCCACCATGACCCTGAGTTCTTGGTCCGAGAACCTGGGGTGTCTTTGGGGTGCCATGGGGTGGTGTGGATGAGGTGTGGGGTGGTGTTTGTGGTGATGAGTGTAGTGGTGTGTGGTGTTTTGTGCGTAGATGTAGTGTGGGGGATGATGTTGGGTTCCTGTGTGTGTTGTGGTTTGCGTTCCCTGTGCTCTCTCTCTGTGTATTGCGCCTTGTCTCTGAATTTCGATTTGTGGGGTTTGTGGGTTATGTGGGTGTGTGTTTTATATCGTATTGATTGTGTGGGAGTGGTGTTTGTATGTGTATCAGGTGTGTGTATTTGTAATTGTCCAATGTGGCAGTGTTTTGTAGATGTGTGTGTATTTTGAGTGCAGCGGTGTGTACCGCCAATGGGATACCGCGGTTGAAAGACCGCCGCGTGGATTCGTGGGTCGTAATGGCATGGGCGTATTTCTGTTGGCGTGACGGTGGAGGTTTGGTCATCTCCAGTTTATCGCTGACCGCTGATGTGGCGGCCTAAAGTGGAGGTCGGGTTTTTGGCGGTTTGGCAGTTGTGGGTCAGAATGACCCTGCCGGGTTACCGCGGCCACAGCGGTGTTATGGCGGTCTTCTGACCGGCAGTAACTGCCTTTTACCGCCAGGGTCAGAATGACCCCCAGAGTGTCATGACATAGATTCTTATGTCGTAGAGTGTGATGGAATGGAGTAGAGAGGTGTAAAATAGAGTGACATAGACTTTAGTGGCATAGACTGGACAGGAGTAGAGAAGAGTTGCATATGATGGGGTCGCATGTCAGAGAGTAGAGTGGAGTCGAATAGAGTACAGTAGCGAGCCATACAGTAGAGTAGAGTATCATGTCATTGAATGGCATGTTGTAGAGTGTATTAGAGTGAAAGGGTATAAAGTATAGTGCCATACACTGGAGTTGGCATGTCATAAAGTAAAGTAGCATGTTGTAGAGTGCAGTGGCATGTCATAGAGTGGAGTAGATTAGAGTTGACTGACATGGAGTGCCGTACAGTGGAACGGAGTACCGTATACTGGAGTGGAATGTCACAGAGTGGAGCAGCATGTCATAGAATAGAGTGGAGTATTGTAGAGTGGAGTGAAGGGTTGTGGTGTGTCATAGAGTGTAGTACATTGGTTTAGAGTGGAGGGTCATAGATTGGAGTTGAGAGTTGTAGAGTGAGGTGGCATAGAGTGGACTGGTGTGCCATAGAGTGGAGTAACGTGCATGAAGTGGTGTGTCATATCGTGTGTTAGAGTGCTGGGCATAGAGTGGAGTGGCGTAGAGTAGAATTGCGTACAGTGGAGTGGCATATTGAAGTGTCACTCACAGAGTGGAGTGGTGTATTGTAGAGTGCAGGGACGTGTCATCGAGTGGAGTGGTGTTGTGTGACGTACAGTTGAGTGGCATGTCGTAGGGCGGAGTATCATGTTATAGAGTGAACTGCTGTGTTGTCGAGTGAAGTGGCATTTCCGACAGCACAGTGGAGTGGTGCATCATTAAATGTCTTTTGTCATAAATCTGTATACATATTTTAATTTCAATAGGTACTTCCTAGGTAGTTTCAATGAAGTACTGCAGCACTCTGCATACCTTTTTAAAAAGATTTACAGAAATAAAAATATGTTTCTCCAACTATTTATACTTTACTTACGCACCTCAGTAAGGGCCAGATGTAGGAAATGTTTGCTAGTCGCAAATGGCCCGAATCGCAATTTGCGACCCCGCAAAATCGGAAATAGGATGCAAAAATCCCATATCCGACTCGCAAAATGCGTCGCGAGCCATTACCGACTCGCAAAAATAGCGACCCCATTTTGCGACTCGCAAATAGCAAGTCGCAATTTGCGAGTCGCACACCATATGCAATAGCCACTCGCAAATTGCGACTAGTAGCAAAAAGCCCATTTTGCACTTCCAATTTACCACTAACTCAGAGCAGGTGGTAACCATTACCAAAGTATAAAAGGAGACCCAGAAGGCACCTGGGTTACTCAAGATGGCAAAGATATATGTGATAGGAATGAGGAGGAGAGCCCACGCCGCACAGCAGAGGAGGAGGAGGAGCCAGAGACAGGAGAAGATATACAGAACCAAGCAGACACTTTTCCAACAAACAGAGGAGGAGATTTATGATAAATATAGACTCAGCAGTGCAGCTATACTAGATTTAATAGAATTACTCAAACCACAGCTACAACGCCAGACTGTGCGTGGCTGCGCCATCCCTACACATGTGCAAGTGCTTTGCTCACTGCACCTCTTGGCCTCGGGTAGCTATCAGGGGGTCATTGCCGTGGCAGGTGGGGCATCCCAAAGTTCACTCTCACTGTTCTTTAGAGCATTCCTAGATGCCTTACTCACACACATGTCCAGATACATATACCTACCCAGGAATGAGGCAGAAATCAACAGCATCAAGTTGGAATTCTACAGGATTGCCAACTTCCCCCATGTCATAGGGTGTGTGGACGGGACACATATACAAATATGCCCTCCTGCAAATCTGGAATATCTGTTCCGTAATAGGAAGTGTACCCACTCACTCAACATCCAGGTGGTATGTGACGCCCATTATGTTATCACTGACATGGTTGCCAAATTTCCAGGGAGTACTCATGACTCCTACATTTTTAGGCACAGTGGGATACACCAACGCCTAGAACGTGGGGAGTTTGGAGACGGATACCTCCTAGGTATAGCTGAATACACCTTACAGACATACACACAGGTCATTGTGGAATCCATCTCTGCCCAGCTAGCATTGTACATTTTTGCCAAACAGGTGACAGTGCATATGCACTTCGACCATGGATACTTACCCCGTACTTAACACCCAGCAATGAGACAGAGAGGCGATACAACAGTGCACATAAGAGGACCAGAAATATCATTGAACGGACCTTTGGACTGCTGAAAGCAAGATTCAGATGCCTGCACAGAATTGGAGGTGCCCTCCAGTATACCTCAATAACAGCTTTCAAGATTGTTGTCGCATGCGCTATACTGCACAACATTGCCACCAGACGTGGGCTACCTCTCACCCCTGAAGACCCTGATTCGGAAGATGAAGAGCAAGAGCCACCACATCGCCATCATGGGGATAGAAGCATCGCAAATCAAGGCAGACTGAGACGGGAACACATTGCAAACCAATACTTTGGAAGGTGCGTGCCAAATGTCACCACACTCACTAATGTCACACACAAAGAATCCAGGTGTTAAGTGGAAAGAACAAGTGATTTAATTTGTGCAACCAAAAAAACTATATACATTGTCAACAGTTCAGGGGCTGTAAAAGTCCACCTGGCATGGGACACATTGACTTCATGTGCCCCAACCCCAGGACAGTGTGGAGTTCAAACCCTACGCCGGCCTCTGCCAGCATGGCTGGTACCTGGGGTGTCAGCAGTGCCCTGCCTTGCGCTTCCACTGCGCAAAACCCTGGTGTCACTGGCAGAGACACTGCTGACGGTGGAGCCCTCCTCGCTATCTTGCGGCGTGTCGGCCGCGCCCCTGCCCACCTGCCGTGCCTCCATTAAATCAACAGCGTGGCTGAGACGGCCCAGTCCACGTTCCACGTCACTGGCAAAGTGGCCCATGTTAACTTGGAGGCTGACTGTGCGCCTAGAAAGGCCAGTAGTGTTGACCGCCAGCCTGACTATGGATGCAGACATGCGGTCGAGCCGGTTCAGTAGTTGCCTGTCACGACGCCTTGCACCCTCTGTCTGCGTTAGGAGTCCAGCCACAAGTTGTCGCATAGAGAGTGCAAGGTCGCCAATATGTGTGTTTATTTGTTGCAACTCTGTATGCACAAGCTGCATGCTACTGCCTTGATTTCGCTCAATGCGCTGCAATGCCCCTGTAATTCTCCTGATCTCCTGTGTTTGCAGGCGCTGACCCCGTAGGAGTGCGGCCTCAGCACGTGACATGGAGGTGTCCCCTGACTCTGCCTGCCGCTGTGATGCTACATTTCCACGTCGCCTGCGACGCAGTGGAGGCTCCGTGTCTTCTAACGTGGCACTGTGGCTGGGACCAGGTGCTGGATCACACACCAGTATGCCAACTGGTGTATCATGAGGGGACTGGGTGTTGGTGGTGCAGGTCTCAGTGGTGGCAGGTCCTGATTCCTCTGTTGGCTGCTGGCTGACCTCTGGACCCTGGATGCTTTGGCTGGTGAGGGTGTCTTGTGGGAGACCTGTGGGACATAGGGGACACACTGTCAGTATCTACTATCTGTTATCAACTTTCTAATAAACTGTTGCCTATAAACTGCCTACTTGACTACATTGCCCATAATGCACCATTCTGGTTGTTGCTACTCTGAAATGGAGCTATTTCGGTTGTGCATGCTACTGTGTACAAGGTGGGTGGGGGTATGGCATTAATGAGGGTACATGCATGTCTCATGGTACTCACCGGTTGATGGTCCTGGTTCAGATGTATCCAGATCTCCCATCCCGCACACAGCCTCAGGCTCAAGGGTCTCCTCTACTCTTTCCTCCAGGGGTGTGGGTGGTGGTATAGTGGACGGTCCCCCTCCAGTGCCCCTCATCTCCCGGAGCCGGTCTGCCACCCTCTCCTTGGTCCGGGAGAGCAGGTCGTACCACCTTTTTTTTAGTTCTTCTATGCTCCGGTGGCTGACACCCAGGGAGTTCACTTTCTCTTGGATGTCCATCCATATTCTTCTTTTCTCCACCTCTGGCACGGTGAGGGCTGCCCTTCCAAAAAGTTGGTCATGGTGCTGGCAGCACTCCTCTGTCAGCACCTCCAGCTCTTTCTCTGCAAATTTAAGTTTTCGCTTCCTTGGTGTCTCTGCCATGGTAGCTGCTGTTCTTTCTGTTTGCAGTTCTGCTGTTAAAATGCGTGTGGTCCTCCCTCCTCCCAGGTGTATTTGTAAACTTCATGGCTGTGATGTCATCATCATGTACCAGGAAGTGTTTTCCAGAGTGTTCTGTAGCACCTGCATTCAATTTGCAGCACAATCGCAATTTGCGACACCCACTCGCAAATTGCGTGTCCATTTTTAGCGCGGTCGCAAAAAGCGAACTCCAAACAGCGGACTCGCAATCTGCGGTGCGACTTCATTTGCGAGTCGCAAATTGAAGTCGCGTTTTCTTCATGCATTACATTTAGCGAGTCGCACCGACTCGCAATTTCCGACTCGCTAATTTTTTCCTACCTACATCTGGCCCTAAATCCTATAGCTTCAAAAAATAGTTCTAATCTATATCTCACCTAGAAACCCACAATACAGCGACAGTGTGGTATAAACAATGTGATTGCCTTTATATTTTGTAAGGGCTGTCATTAGTCAATAATATTGTGTTTCTTCATCACTATGTACTGCGGTACACACAGAAATTACTGAGGCCATAGGCCAATATTTCACTAACAATTTCTCCCTTATAACTTTGAAAGTACTGAACCATATCACATTTGGTAACAAAAAGGACCCTTTCTACTCCATAATCTATATTCCTGCTAAATTTCAGGTAAATCTTTTCAGCTATTTTTCCACTACGTCCGTTTGAATAGTCTATGAAAAATGAATTGTTGGGAAAACATGTTTTGTGACACAATTTTTTTCTTTGCACCCCGAAACTAATCATCATGATTATCAGCCAATGTAAAAAAGGGAATAGGTCTGCAAACATGGAGATTCGTCAAAGAGTGACAAATTTGTTACAAAAATCTAAGAAATGACCGCCACACCCTATAAAAAGATATATCTATGTATGTATATCTATCTATCTATCTATCTATATATATATATATATATATATATATATATATATATATATAGATATATATATATATATATATATATATACAGTAGAGAGAGAGAGAGAGAGAGACATACCATGTATAAACACATTATTTATTCGTGTATGTATATAGTCTGAGAACTTTTACTCTCTTCACTGCTGCATTTAAGTAGGAGAACGGAACTGCCTTTAGTATATGCATCCTGGCAAAACATAAAGTAAGGCATATGTTTCTGGCCAAAAATTGCCTTTTTTTAATTTCTTCCACTTTTTGTTGTTACCAGCCCGTGCTTCAGTGACTGCACACGTTTTCCGTTAAAGAGCTGCTGCAAACAGAGCATTCAAAATTATGCCAAAGTGATGCCAAAACTGCACCTGTTATTGAGTGCATAAGACGATAAATGCATGCAGGGCATATTTATTGAATGTGACATAATGCGCACAGTCTTTATATTCTATATATATTTTGCTAAGACGTTTTATATTTATCAGCATTTCCTCTTCCAGACATTTCGCAATTGTTTAAGTGAAAAGTGTAACAAATTAGTAATCAATAAGAATAGGTTAAAATGTTTAAATGGTGAAGTGCAATTTTATTTCCTTGATTTCCTTGTTTTACTTCTACCTCTACAAAGTATTAGGAAGTTAGTGGGGGCTTCATCTCTGTCATGAAGACTAGTTCCCTTTTCATAGAGTCCAAGGTAGCTGCTTAACCAGACCTACCAAAAACTATTGCCTTGGCAATGTGTTTTTGCCATGTTGCATACCAGTGTGGCTGCTGTTCAGCACGGCTAAAAGGTAATGGTGTGGAGTGTCATAGAGTGGAGTGGGGGGAGTAGTGGTGTAGAGTGGATTTGTTGGAGTAGAGTGTTGTAGAGTAGAGTAGGGGGAGTAGAGTGTTGTGGGGTTGATCCGAGTTGAGTAGAGTTCAGTGGTTCAGTGGCAGAAAGTGCTGTAGAGTGCAATAGAGTGCAGTGACATAGAGTGGTGTAGAGTGGAGTGGGTGGAATAGTGTGGAGTGGGTTGGAGTTGATTGAGGTAGTTGATTTGATTGGTGTATAGCGGGGTGGATTGATAGACGGGGTGGATTGGGTGGAGAGGAGTGGATTCAATATGGTGGACTGGATGGGGCGGGTTGGAGGGGGGTAGATTAGATTGGATTGGGTGAGTGGATTGAATTGGAGGGATACAACTAGGGTGGGGAGGTTTGGTTTGCTGTGGGTGGATTGGACTGGAATGGGGTGGTTTGGAGTGGGGTGAATTAGAGTGGGGTGGAGTGAGTGGGGTGGATTAGATTGGACTGGAGGGGATGGATTATATTGAACTGGAGTGGGGTGGATTATATTGGACTGAAGTGGGGTTAATCGGATTGGAGCGGGGTACATTGGAGTGGGCTGGACTGGATTCATTGGATTGAGGTGAGGTAGATTGGACTAGAGTGGGTCGGATTGGAGTGGGATGGATTGGATTTATTGGATTTGGGTGGGGAGGATTAGACTAGAGCGGGGTGGATTGCACTAAAGAAGGACAGATTGGATTGATGTGGGGTGGGTTAGATGGATTGGATTGAAGTGGTGTGTAATGAACTGGGGTGGGGTGCCGTGGATTGGATTGGGAAAGAGTGGATTGGATTAGATTAGGTTGGAGTGGGTTGGGGGATTGGAGTGGAGTGGGGTGGATTAGAGTGAGGAGGACTGGAGTGGGGTGGACTGGGTTGGATTGGGGTGGATTGGATTGAGTGGGTGGATTGGAGTTGGGTTGGGAGGATTGGGATGGGTTGATTTGGATTGAGTGGGGTGGATTCGATGGGGTGGGATGGACTGGAGTAGGGTTGGGTGGACTGGAGTGGGGTGAAATGGAGTGTGGTGAATTGGACTGGAGTGAGGTTGGGTAGAGTGGACTGGACTGGACTGGACTGGATTGGAGTGAGATGAATTGGATTGCATGGGGTAGATTGGACTGGGTAGATTGGATTGGGGTGGAGTGGATTGGATTGGGGTGGAGTGGATTGTGGTGGGTTGGATTAGGGTGGGGAGGACTGGAGTGGGCTGGATTGGGGCGGAGTGCACTGGATTTGAGGGAACTGGAGTGAGTTGGGTTTATTCTGAAGGACTGGAGTGGAGTGGGGTGGATTGGATTGGTGTGAGGTGGATTGGATTGATTTGGGGTGGATTGGATTGGAGTGGGGTAGATTGGTTTGGGCTATATTTGATTGGAGTGGGGTGGATTGTGGTGGATTTGAGTGGCGTGGAATGGGATGGAGTGGGGTGGATTAGGTTGTGTGAGGTGGAGCAGATTATTTTGGATTGGAGTGGGGCAGATTGTTTCAGATTGGAGTGGGACAGATGTTTTTGGATTGGAGTGGGGCAGATTGTTTTAGATTGGAGTGGGGCAGATTGTTTTGGATTGGAGTGGGGCAGATAATTTTAGACTGGAGTGGGACAGATTGTTGTGAATTGGAGTGGGGCGGATTGTTTTAGTTTGGAGCGGGGCAGATTAGTTTGGATTGGTGTGGGGCAGATTGGAGTGGGACCTAATGTTTGGGATAGGAGTTGGGATAGGATTTTTTGGATTGGAGTGGAGCTGATTGTTTTTTAATGGAGTGAGGCACATGGGGCAGATTGGAGTGGATTGGGTTGGGAGGATTACAGTGTAGTGGATTGGAATGGATTGGGGTGAGTGGTTTGGGTTGTAGTGAGGCAGATTGGAGTGGGATGGATTGGATTAGTCTGGGGTCCTTTGGATTGTGTAGGATGGATTGGATTGAGTAGGATTAATAGTTGTGGGATGAGATATGGTTGTGTTGCGTGGGCTCTCATTATCCTAAATGAGACTACTGGATTTCTAGGCAGCAGGATCAATAACGGTGTGGGGGTCTGAGTCTGACCCACGTGTAAGGAACTCTGTCACCCTAAATCCAGTTTTTGCTCCGGCTAACTAGCAGTGCCTCATTTCTCCCACGGGGAAGAAATGATTAGGCAGCCGAGCGCATGACATCTTTGGAACTTCTCAGGGAAGTCGTGGTCACTCAGATCCAAACCAACTCTCTCATTTACAATATGGTCTCATATACAAATGACAAAGACAGTATAAGTTTTATATAATGTTTTAATAAAACAACTGTATTTTAGATAATAAGGCGTGAGCCGCAATAACCAGAACAATACAACATAGTAGGATTGAAATAGTCACCAGGAGAGTAAAACATAAGAACAAAGCTATCATATTGCCTAACAGTTTCTACTCTCCCTCTGCTTGTTCTATTTAGAGCACAGCATGTTAAGCTTCTAGCTTGCCTTTCCGAATCACCGGGGAGACATAAGCCCTCATACCTGAGCAAAGGCCTGTGATCTGGTTCAGCATCTGCAACGAGGCAGTCAGCGTCTAGCTGTGGGTCTCTGGTCGGAATCTCCCTCTTGCATGTATTGGGACAAGGAAGTGATTTTATAACTAACATGTCATCGTGATCACAAAATGTCCCTATGCAGGAATGCCAAATCTAAACTCCTACCACGTCTATCGGCAATGTACCAGACTATCCTTGACTGAAGAACAGAGTGAATATGTTATGAAGAACTCCAGTGCTGAAGTAGGCAAAACAGTGTGATATGAATAAAAAACAACACCGTAGAACTGGCTATTTGAAAAATAACAGTACAAAGCCTAAAAAAAGCATTTAGAGCAAAGTGCACAGAGGCTCTAAGCTGTCAGCAAATGAATAAAATACATTCAGGGCAAAGTGCACAAAGGCCTAAAGCCTGAAGCTAATGCGCAAAGTATACGTAAAACTAACCACACTACAGTTGATTGGTGTGAATTGGAGTGGAGTGGATTGGTTTGGAGTGGAATAGGGTGTACTGCACGATTATGTGTTGAAGCAAAATTTCAGAAATTACACAAGAAAGAAACAATGTTGCTTTTCAATATTTAGAACACAATAATAATCTTTTGAGAACTCTGCCCAAAAGCAGAAACAAAACAACCTGTGAGTGCAAAGTGAGGAAGGACTTCACAAAATAAAAGAAAACAGTGAACTATAGAAAATAAAAGTTTGCAATTTTGTTTGTCCTGCTGGGCACATGTTTGCTAGTCACACGCCTTCTGTTTGCAGGGCCCTATGAGCTAAAAAGATGCACCTCAGCAGATAGGCACTGACTAAATTGAATCAACCATTGCTCGGTCCCTGCTCCACAGACAGGAACAGAAATGATGCCTGGCATACAGTGATGAATTACGAGGCTTTAAGGAAGAGTACTATGGAAGCCAACAAATGGTGAGCAACTGGCGGGCTCCAATCCATTTTTAGTTAACAACAGAGTCTCGCAAGCAAGAAGCATGCACTAGCACATGCTCTCAAAGGCTCTATACTAAAAATCTGTGCTATGAGGGAGTGGGACGTGCAGAGGTAGAGCTCAGTGTGAGCACAGCCTGAGACATTTCTACCTCAACACCTCCACTGCCTCCAACTGGACCTAGAAACCCACTCTGTGAAAGAGTTTCTAACTCGTTTGTTGTACCATGTTATATAGTCTCTTTACCTGGTGACCGTGGGAAGTGAGCCAATATGGTGTGTCATACGGTGGAACCATGAGAGTTGGCACGTCTGACTTAATGCTGTAACCTAGCCTGCTATTGCTGCATAGAAATAATACGTTTTCTGGACAGCAGATTTTTAACATTGTAAAATGAAGCTTTTAAAATTGATGGTAATTCTTGAAAGCAGGGCATGAACCACCACTAAATTATCTGAATTTGAAGTATACGAATGTGTATCAATGTGCACGTCGTGGTAGTTGCATTTTAACTGATGGGGGCCATTTTAGCTTTCACGTTCAGTTTTTAGAGATGAAGTCCTTGCAACCACTGGACTAAATATAAAGAAAAAAAGAAAATCAGTATCAATGTTTAATTTTAACATAGCTTTTTTCTGGTTAAGTTCAACTAACAAATGTGTTTCATATTTGTCAATGAGTTTTTCTCGAATGTGGGTATTTTCTTACCATTATGTTTTCTGTGTTAATCTTTCACAGAAGCAACAGCTCATGAAAACCTCTAGTCAGTGCAATATGCTGAGAAACAATAAAGAAATATGTTCCGTATATTTTTCTTTTCAATAATATATCGAATGCTCTTCCTTGCAGAAGGACACTCTTAACAACATGTATTGCCACTGCCAAAAAACAGTGGGGCACCACAAGTTCTTCCGGGGAATTAAAACCAATAACTCGGCAGACACAAATGTACCAAAGTATAGCGATTTGCAACCAATTGTAAACAGAGACCGCTAAAACTGCATTGACTGGCGTACTAAAGAAAAAAACTTATAATGATGCAAAAATACTTCAGGGAACCTAATAAATTACTAGTCGTTTTTTTCGCTACAGGAAATTGAAGTTCCCCATTTGTGAACATTAAAAAGTGAATTGCAATTGCAACAATTAGCAGATTTAGATTGTTTGCAACAACATGCGAATTAGCATTAAGTGGAAGCAGGTGGAAAGCAAGTGGAAACAAGCAGAAAATCCAACACGCAAGCGCGGCTTCTCCGCTAGGGCAGAGGAGCATCACCGCCCCGTCCAGCAGCAGCAGCTGCAAACCTTTAACTGTTTATTGTCGTTTTTTGGTAAAAGGGGAGAGGCCACAGACTATGACGAGCACTGAGGGGGAGTTCACAGAACTCCCTTTACTGTGCGTGTATATTTGCGGAGTGGGCACTCACGAGCTCAGCACTGTGTTGCCGGGCTGGATAGAGCAGGCACAGGCTCCTAGTCTGCCTGGGAGCGCCGTGGCTGGGCGCTCCCAGCCAATCCTGACGCTGCTCTCAGCTGCGTCAGGATTGGATGCAGGGCAGGCTGGGAGCATGTGCCAGAAGCCTGTCTGGAGGGGAGAGGAGCAGTGTGGTAATGGCGGTGGCGGCAGCAATGATTCAGGTGAGTTTTTTTTTTTATTGATCCCCCGCCATCCCCCACCCAAGAGTGCGGCACCCCGCCCCTTATTTGCACCGCCAGCCGCTCCTGCCAACAGGTCTTGCATTATTAATGCCTGTTATGTGAAGGCGTTTGTCAAGATTTAGGGCCTGATTATGACATTGGCGGAGGGGATTATTCGGATTATTCTGTCCCAAATGTGACGGAAATCCTGTCCACCATATTACAAGTTCCATCATATCCCATGGAACTTGTAAAATGGTGGGCGGGATATCCGTCACGTTTGGGATGGAGTAAACCCCTCCGCCAAGATCGTAATCAGACCATTAGTGTCAGACAAGCCTTAAAACAAAATAATTTTTTGTCTCAAAAAGCACATATTGCTAAAGTAGCCCATGACACTGAGGACATTTTTTCACTCAGAGTGAAATTAGCAAGTAGTTGAAGTGAGCTAACCAAGTGCATCATGCTGTATGGTGCAGTGAAAAGAAGAAAAATGGGAATGACAAAACAACAGACCAATGCACGAGGAAGACAGCCTAAAAGTATTTTTAAGTATTAGTATGACAGATGTCATTTTTATAAAATCAAAGGGTCTTGGCTTACGCCGGACATAAAAATGGCCCAGAATGCATCTATATTGTCTACAATGGCTGCTTTGTATGCTATAGCAAGGAGGATGCGAATACTGGCTGGACAAGTTAGGAGGAGAGCCAACAGGAAAGAATTTTCTGAATTAGCATGGTACTGTTTGGTGAGACAGAGAAAGAGGATAGTGACAGATATAGGCAAAGCAGACTTGTCATATTGGAAGTCCGAGATGGACTTGACCCTGTGCCAGTGAGACCCACAAAGCGCCTTAAACTGGGTATTTAGAAACTTTCTTGATGCCACTGCCTTCAGGATAAGAACCTTTGTAGTGCTTCCCAGCACCCATTAAGAATTGCAAAACTCAGAATTGCAACTCTATAGACTTGCCCAATTCCGCTATTAAATAGGGTGCATTGACGGGACACACATTTAGATCTATCCTTCAACTTGAAGTGAATACCCATATCAAAACCACTGGAATCAACACTCTCTCAACACCCAGGTTGATTGTGTGATACAGGTTGTCTTGTTACAAACATTGTGGCTCATTAGCCTGGTGATGTCCACAATTCTTCCATGTTCAGGTGCAATGGGATCTACCAGGCCTATCAAGAGAAGATGTTAGTGATGGATTTAATTAGTTAAGTGTATCTGAAACATATGTTACTCATACACCTTTATGCATATGTGTTAAATCTATATTTCAAAATGTTGGTGACAATGCATGTGCTGTCCTTTCCTGGCTACCCATACTGTAAGGAAGCGGGTTATAAATTGCAAAAAATGTGAGTCCTTCATAAGTAATAAGTTGGCAACCTTCCCTTTTCTGGGAATCAGGTGCTCCATTGTCGCTTCCACTCTCTCAGGGTAATGAAGCAGAGCAGTCCAGCACATATTCAGGAGAGGTGGTGTGGGCTGGTACCCCAGCTTACTGGTACACAACAAATAAAACTCAATAAATCATTGACAGTCATTGCTTTTTCTCATATAAAAGAAAAGTACTTTATTACGTACACACTACTGAACACTAGACATTAGTTAACATATATCTACAAGTGAGAATATGGAAATACCTATGATGATGCCCTTCTAATAGTTCATACCCCTACTGAGCCTTGCACCGTAAGACCACAGTACTGCTCCCTTATACTATACCTAATATAGGGGTGTTTTGTTATTATAAGGCAGGGCTACTGTCTTTGTCAGGGTGTCACCACATTAATAAAGAGAAAAATATGTCACAGAAATTGGATGCAACACCATTATTAATATGGATCAGACTATCTTTCAGTAACCTTCATTAAAACATATGAACTTTCACTGCTAATACCATCTTTGTCAATAACATTATTAACTCAATTCATCGTGTGCAAGAGTTTTTCTATTACTTCGAACATGCTGCAAATGTATCCATAAAACACACCAATAGAAGTCCCCACACTCCAGAACCTAGTGCAAAGAGCTCAAGCTCTACGAATGCTTGAGTAACTATAAAACTTTGCACAGGCGCATTAATGAAACCCCCTGGAATACTTAGTGCAACACTTATGCAAAATGTTGGCTGCATCTTCTGGGGAGCTGCTGCACCTCTAACATCTTCCTGGCCCCTCTGTGAAATGTTGGTGGTGTCCCTGCCTTTTCTGGGGTACCACATGAGCAAAATAAGTAAATGTTGAAAGTATTCATAAGGGCTTATTGTGTGTTACAGAACCAGAGGCATGATCAATATAAGCTGCATGGCAGCTTTAGACCAACAAGGGTTTTGAGGCTTAAAGTGCAGCCTTGGACAACTTTAGATTTTTTTTTAGGCTCTGTGACCCTGCCTCTTAACTGGGGCATCTGGCATGTGGAAGTGCTGGGGCAGCACTGGGAGGCCCTGGCCACAGCCTCGCCGGCTCCTTACCCAGCGCTGCTCTTGTGCAGGCACAGGATCCGGTATTTCCCATCTCCCAAGTTTGTCCTTATGGGCAGGTGGTGTTGTTGTGTTTGCACCACTTCCGCAGGTATGGGAAGCAGGGGATATACACCACGCTGCAGGAGCATGATGGTGTTGATCTTTTGAATTCTGTCCCAGGGAGATGGGGTTCCTCAGGACTACTTTCTTTGTGCTGGGTACCAGGGGATGGGTTCACCAGGGCCAAAGAGTGCTCAGCAGATGAGGCTCCCTCAGAGCTCCATCTACTCCCCCCTCTTTAAAATTAATACAAAAGAGGTGTCAGCAACCCCTAGGGTCTTTGACTTCCCTGGATAAAGTCTAAGGATGTACCAGTAAGCCACTCCCTTTGATTCCAGGTTTGTACCCCAGGTTACTGAACTTCTCTAGCTGCTGTCTCATGCCCTGTTAGGCCAATTACACAATCCTGGTATCATTTGGCTCCTGGTGGCCAGTTCTGGCTCCTGGTGGCAAGTTCTAGTCACCCGGATCATTCTCTTCAGGTGTCCTGGTCTCTGAATGTGACTATCTTCATGGAGCTTGATTTTTCCATCTCTAGCTCCTGTGGTTGGAATTATCCTTTGTCTGGGCTCCTGTACCTGCCTTTGCTTGGTGGCTTCTTTCATAGCCTTTCACAACCAACCAGCAGAGTAACCTCCCATGGCTTTGGCTGTCTTACAGGGTACCTGTTTGTCAGCAGGAGAGTTAGTGACCCCCTTCTGATGGGGGTCACCCACCTGCAATACCAATCCATAAAAGTTCTGGGGGAGCCTTCCAGGTTCCCCTCATGCAGGTCCATTCCTCTTAGAAGGCGTAAGGATAATAAGGCCAGTATCACTGGCTCTGGAGAAACACTGCCAGTGCCTGGGTGCCAGTTGGAGTCGTAAGCCCAGTGCAGTCAGGTGGATTCATCTTCTAGCCGGGCATTCCGCTAGCATCACCTCTCCCAGGTACAGTGTGTTCTGAACAACGTCTCCCTTTTGCAAGGGTTTTAGGTGAGGAGGAAGGATTTGGAAAGTAGGCACCTCTGCCCAGTCCTAGGGTGATACTTCATCACTCCACTGCTGAATCAACCCTCCTGCACAGCATTCTGAGACATTTCAACACGATCGTTTGAAGTTATTTATGGAAAAGCTTTCCCTGCGGGCCTCAGCTCTGCCCCAACTGACACACCTGACACCTGATCCCTTCCTACTAAGCCTTAAAAATAAGCTCCTCCTGTGTTTGACTCCTGAGGTCTGGTGGTCCTCTTTGTTTCTGTTGGAGTGAGCCTTCTAAGGCCAGGTGTGGTACAAAAGGTAATTAGCACATGCATATTGCATTTCCACCCGTTCCTTTTTAAAAGAACAAGCCTAAGCATTGTCAAATGGTTCTATTTTGTGGGGTGGGGGAGGCAAAATGCAGCACACTTAGAAAGAGGAAACAATGAGGTGAAATAAAGATATGGCTCTTTGTTGTTCCTCTGGTGGGGAGGCATACAATTCTGAAGCATTGCCAGGTCTACCAATGGTAGCAAATCTGTTAATGTGTCAAAATCCATGGATGGATTTGTTGCTCTAGATTTATCAAGCCATGAAGGGCCACGCAAGGTGGCCTTGCATGACTTGATAAATCTCATTTAAGTTTTGCATTGCCCTTGCATCCCTCACGTAGTACAAAGGCAACACAAAACCTTGATAAATATGCTCAATAATGCACTGTGCCAATGACAGGAATCTGTGAAAAAAGTTCTGGCACTACTCACTATGCAGCGCTATAAAACATGACACAAGGCTTTCCACACACTAATAAAATTCAAAGCTGCAAGGTGTACCATCGTTATGTGTGATACCTTCAGTTAATCCTTGCTTTTTACCCAATGCAAGTTACTGCTGGGGTTTTTGAGTTCATAGTTACAAAGTTAACAACAAAACGTCAAGTCCCAAAATGTGATCTCTGCTATTAGGTCAGGAATGATTTAAAGTGAGACATTTGCCATTGGCCTTAGTTTGAATGTCCATGCAACAGCAACATCACCTTAATTTGGTCAGAGTGCAGAAAAGAAGTAGCAAGCATGCAGCAGGGCTTTGGTTCCTGCATCCAGTAGTCAGACTGCAAACTTTTGTTGGAGGCTGGTATCCCTTGGGTGCAACGAATCCGGGAATAGACATAACTTACAGGTCCAGCAGATATGGGTGCAACTTTTAGAAATCTCAGATAAGTGCCTGGAGTCTGGTAGTGTCAAAACTTCTGCGGTGGCTACCAACTTGATGATTTGGGCTCTTCTAGCTTTAATGTTCCTGGAGATCTTCCAGGGGGCCAGTCAACTGACTTGGAGTCACTGCTTTGATCTGGGGCCAGGAATAAGCATTTCTCCAAGCCAGGAATACCGGAGAGGGTCCAAACTCCACTAACCCAAGGTGAAGCAGGTGCAGTCACGCTGACTTTGCAGCTTCTGTGTGATTCCAACAGCTGTAAGATGGTCTTCCTTGCATCAGTTGTACAGATTTACAGTGTACTGAAGTCTAAGGTACCAGGGGCGACATATTTATTCCAGGAAAGTGCCCAAGGAGCTAACATGGTCACTAGTCAATGGGTTAGTGGGTCCCCTCCTCTTGGATGACGAAGTTCCTGTCTGCTGTAGTATCTGGCTATCCAAGAAGGGAAACAGACTTTTTCATGCTGGATTTGGAATGCAAAGCCATTAGACCAAAACCGTGAGAACGACGCCGTCATTAGTATGCCTGTCTTTTCACCGGTTCGTTCTAGAAAACAAATGCCTTTTGCATGCAAGCCATTACAACGAAAAGGTTTGCTGGAGGTGAGTCTGATTCTCTGTTATTAATGAAATCCTTCTGAATGCATTGCATTAAAATAAATGAAAAATTGGTTTGTATTTAACAAATATTATTTTGCATTCTGAGGTGGATTAGCTTAAAACTATAATATGAAAGTGGTTTCCAGGCTAAAATTCCTAGTTAAAAAAAGAGTTGTAAACAAGTCCAGTTAAAAAAAATTAAATATTTTAGACGCGGAAAGCAACAAATAATAGGGTGTTAGGGTAGGAAAGACCATTAATACTCAAGTATTAATTTTACAAGAGTATTAATATATCAATGTGAATTCATGGTTGCTTTTTGGGTATAAAATACAGACATTTAAACAAGTACTTTTCAAAACAGTTATTATTGCCTTCAATAGACCCCTTCCTTCTATAAATAAAAAGGCCCCCCACCTCCTCCTTGTCCTGTTCATTTTTGTCTCACAGGAGACTTACCTTCCTTCTCCCTTCACGGCATGACCTGGGGGGGGCTTTGTTGTTTGGATCCCTGAACTATGCAGAGCTTGCGTTGGCGGTTTCCCGGCTTGGCAGCGTTTTCTGCTCTTCAGTGCGGCTGTGGATGGAGTGAGGCCTGCGGACTCCGTGGCGGAGTCAGGCAGTCCTGCTGTGGCTTGGGTTCCTCTTCTGGGTCCATGCCTCGGTGAGGCTTGGCACGTATCGGTGGTGATTTAAATGGGTGATAGGAACAGATTTAGGGCTCGTGGGGGACTGTGTTTGGCCCTTATGCTTGCTCTGGGTCCCTCATATGTTTCTGTTTGCGTTTTGTTCTCTTCATTTATGGTGCCTCAGTTGGTTTTGTGACTTTAGGACGGGGCTTGGAGTGTTCCAGTGGCCTTGTGGTTAGGTCTCGAACCCTCTTTCAGACGTTTGTGAGTTCCAGTCTAGGTGTGTGTGGGTTCAGTTCCCTGCTTTTCCGATGCCTGTACTGTTGCCTTCTTTTGCCTCTTCCCCACTGTTAGGCTTGTGACACTTTGAGTTTTGGTGGGGGAGTGCACCTCTTCTGTATGGGAAGGACTTGCAGGAGCGCTTGGCCCGGATTCATGAGGTGTCAGTTATGGCCTCGCTGTGGCATACTCATTAGCGCCTCTTTGTGGTGTTCACGGTGCCCACACTCACTCCGATCCTCATCAGCTTTTCCTAAGGCCCGGAGCCGGTGTCGCCTCTGCATGCCACTATCCAGCGTTCGCACCAAACCTGTGTCTCAACTTATGAAATAGCTGTTGGGTGTAATCTGCATGGCCTGTTGCATCGGCCCTGTCTAAGACAGAGGTGGCTCTCGATGATGGGAGACACCATCTCCTTCTTCTGTGGGGAACTTTGTTTCCTGTGTGGACTGATGGATTATTGTGGCGCCTATGCTGGTCCTTTTGGGGTTTTCCGTACCTTCCGGCTGAGTACGTTGGGGGGCACTGTTTCCCCACTGGGTTCTGCCCTCTGGGTTTGTCAAGCCCTTTACGGTTTCTGTTGGGTTTTGGTTCTACGAGTCTGACAGAAGATTGGTATGTTTCAGGTCCCTCAATTTGTACAGTTCTTGTATCTTTTTTTTTGGGAGGGAGGTTGCTATTCCTCCTTCTGTTCGTCTGGTCTCTATATTGGCTTCCCTGCTTGGCTTGACGGCCGTTATTCCAGAGTGCAATGCTCTCTCAGTTGGGTCGGTAGATTATGGGTTTCGGGCATGTACTGATGAGTTGTTGGCTTTGACAGCTGGTCTTTTCTCTGCAACTTCGGTGAGCTCCTTGGTACAGGTCTTTGATTGGCTAGCTGTAGCTATTCGGGAGTTTGCAGAGTGCTCTGACATGTTGGCTGCTATGGAGCAGAGCGCGGGGTTGTTTGCAGGCATTCTATGGAGCGTTATATGTTCTTTGCTGGGGCTCTGGTTGTAGCCAAGAGAGTGCTTTGGCTGGGGCAATGGCCGGCAGAACCTGAGGTGGTGCTGCCTTGACATATGTTTCATTGGTGGGTTGGGCGCTCGTTGGGGTAGGGTTACCTGCCATGTTCTCCAGGGCTTTTTCCGAATGACAGTGTGCTTTGCCTCTTTAGAGTATGTCAGTTCTATGGTCCTGTTCACTGTGGCCTTTGGCTATACAATAGCCTTCATGCGTGTTTTCCCTTATGCTGGTGTCCTTCCGCCTCTGGCAGCCGTGGGGGCATGGTTGACCCTTCAGGTTGGTAGGGGTCCTCTGCATGGTTTCTGTAGCTGGTCACAGAGACGGAGCCTCTTCCATTGTGTTTATGATTCACCCAGTATTGGGGCATTTTTGCTAGTCCTGGATGTCCAATGGGTCCTTTCATGGATTGGTTGCATTCCTTTTCACTGGTTGATGGTTCATGCAATTATTTGTTTGATATTTCAGGGACATTTTTGGCAACTGTGGGTCTCTGGGTGCCTATCTTCCTGTCCCTGTCATACTCCCCTCTCTGCGGGTTCTCCGGTTTGTGATGGGGGGGATCATTTCCAGTTATGTGTTCTTCTCTTTGGACTCGAGTCATTGCCAGGGTCTTCATGACAGTTCTGGCATTTTGTTTCTGTGGAGGGGGTGTTTGTTCTTCCCTGTTTCAGTGATCTGTCGGTGCACTCCCCTATTGTGTCCCTCTCGGTGGTTCCTGCGGACACGGTGTTGCAGGTCCTGCAGGGGCTCAGATTTTTGCTGTTTTGTGGAACAGTCTTATTTGATTTTGTCACTGGATATGGTGTACTTTGGGACATGTTTTCAGCCGCACAGGAGTAGTTGTGGGTGCAGGGTCGCTGGGCACTGGCTGTGTTTCTGATGCCTTGAGCCGGGTTTCACATGCACACACTGGTTAACCAGATTCTCTCCCTGTGGGGACCAGGGGCTCCCGATCTTCTGGTACATTTGCCGAGGTCGGCACCGGTCCAAGGGGGTTCTTTTGTGATGGCTGGTGCAGGAACATGTAGTGAATGAGATTTCTCTTTCTCCTACAGCTCTGGTGGTGTTGATGACAGACTTAAATCTCTCCAGTTGGGGGGGCTTGTCTGATGTCAGTGCTGGCCCTGGGGTTCTGGGCTCTTAAGGCTGAACTTTTAAATTTATTTCTGATGTACAGGTGATTGGGGGAATCTGTCACGGTTTTACTGTGTTATTTTAAAAAAATGGACTGCTCCTATTCTAAAGGAAATTGGGGGAATTTTTGTACATTGAAAGGAACTACAATAACGACTGAAATGGCAGGAAAGGACTTTGTAAGCAGTTAGTGCTCTAGCCTCCCGTCACTGTTTCCTATCCTCCACCTGTTGGACGCGCCGTTGGCGTGCTAAAGGCACACTTAAGACAAGCCCATCTGCGCCTGTCCAGACCCGAACAGGACTAGGGGCCAGGGAGGCTGCATCTCTGAGTGTAAACACTTTAAATTACTCTTCCTCCACTTTGCTTGGGTTATGGCTATATGTGCAGGAAGGCTGTCAGCACTCAATAAATATCCAGGAAGGGAGGATGAGCTGAAACCATTGCTACTTTGTCTGTACCACTATGGATTGGCCGCCTTCTCCTATACCAATGGCAATGGGGAACCCAGGTGGGAACTCCTCTAATAACCTCAGAGTGAACAAGAGCCTCACAAAAGGATCATCAGAACAAGTTTTCAAAACTTTTAGCCTAAATTGTCGGTTTCAAGGTAAACACCACCAATATTTATTAGATTTCTTAATATATCATAAACCTGATGCCATGTTCCTTAGGGAGACCTGGCTAAATGAAGCCTCTGGCCCAGACATTATAGCAGCTCTTTGGCAGGGCTACTGCATTTCTCATCTTGACCGGAAAACTAAGAAAAGGGGTGGGATTGCAATTTTAGCAAAACATACGTTCCATTGTGTGACAGAGAATCTTGAGATGTCAGATTGTGAAGCTTTGTGATTCTCTATGTCGCTAACTAAGACGTTTACTATGTCAGTTGCTCTTACATAGCCTCTGGCCCAGACATTATAGCAGCTCTTTGGCAGAGCTACTGCATTTCTCATCTTGACTGGAAAACTAAGAAAAGGGGCGGGATTGCAATTTTAGCAAAACATACATTCCATTGTGTGACAGAGAAACTTGAGATCTCAGATTGTGAAGCTTTGCGATTCTCTATGTCGCTAACCAAGAAGTTTACTATGACAGGTGCTCTTATTTATTGCCCCCAGGTGCAGTCAGCAATTGGGACTCAGAGGTTCTGGAGGAACTGTCCTCCATTATTTTGAAATGTGCCAACTTTACGGTGCTTGGAGACCTAAACATACATCTGGATGGTGAAACAGTTAAACTAGGTCAGTCCCTGATTGAGGGCTTTGCAGCTCTAGAACTAGCACTGATTAACAATCTACCCACTCATACAGCAGGGCATTTATTGGACCCTATCTTCTCAAATTTAGGCACCATTCAATCAAATAGGCCTCTATCCCTAACATGGTCGGATCATCTTGCCATCCTGTGCTTTTTTCCAACTGACCCCCAAGTGTGGGTTAATTTTAAATGGCCCTTGTCTCATGGGAGATGTTAGGACAAGCTACATGCTCAAAAATAGAACACTCTACTAAAAGAATCACTGCCTACTTTAGATCACTCAGTGGATGGTGTAGCAAATAGGATAGAAAATTGGCTTAGGACCTCATCAGATAAGCTGGCCCTCAGGAACAGCAAGGGCCATCCTAAATCCCTACCCCCAGCCCTATGATTCACGGACTCCTTATTTCAGGAGAATAAAAATTGCACAAAGTTAGAGAGACAGTGGCGTGTTACATATACTCAAGATAATAAACTAATTTACAAAAATGCATTAAGAGCTTATCAGAGTAATTGTAGACAAGCAAATTACACTCATTTTATTGAGAAAATCACTGAAACTAAAAACTGTCCTAAGACCTCTATAAGGTGGTGAAGTCTTAGCGGACTGGTCAAAGCGAACCTCCAACATCTCTCTCTCTCACAACCACAATGTGGGGAGTTATCAGACTTCTTTATTAATAAAGTCAAGGCCATTAGGGATTCCTTTTCATCCTTAGGTAAGACATATGATTATATAGACACTTTTAGCACTAGCCCTTAAATATCCCAGTTTGAGCCTATTGGTGTAGCGCTTGTAAGTCTGGCATTATCAACCTTGAAATTGGGTTCTCCTTTGGATCCCTGCCCTCCTGATTTCTTAAGTAAGCTCTCACAACAAAATTTAGAGCCAATCGTCCATTTACTAAATCTGTTGTTATCCAGTGGGAAGTTCCTAGTTGTTGGAAAGAAGCTTTAGTTACCCCACTGTTGAAAAAGCCTAATGCTGACCCATGGGTTTGGTCCAATTTTAGGCCCAAATTCCTTCTATCTATCTTCCCCAAACACCTAGAAAAACATGTGAATCTTTAATTGACACTTCTGATAGAAGTAAATGATTTACATCACCTCTCTCAGCCTGGCGTCCGGGCAGGCTATAGTACTGAATGAGCTCTGCTCGGGGTTATGGAATTCTTGAATCATGACTTAGAACAAGGAGGGGCAGCTGCACTCTTGGTCTTAGACTTAAGCGCAGCTTTTGACACGGTTAATCACAATACATTACTCTGGAGACTTGATTGCTTGGTTATAAGAGTCAAAGCCCTAACCTGGATAGAATCCTTTTTTAAAGCTTGCTTTTTTCAGGTTCATTCTGACCAATTTAGATCTAAACCACGAGCTCCTAAGTCTGGAGTTCCTCAGAGTTCTATTTTGAGCCCGCTACTCTTTAATCTGTATGTGAGACTATTGGCTAATATTGTTGAGAGTTTTGTTATGACTATATTCTCTTATGCGGATGACACCCAAATTGTGGTCTGCTTGACTTCTGAAAATCAATCAACAGTAGCTACACTTCCCCTTTGTCTTCAGCAGGTGGCAAATTGGATGTCCGCTAATTCTCTGAAGCTGAATGGGGACAAGACTGAACATTTATTGGTTGGTAAATTCCCTTCATTATGGGGTCCGACATCCTTGGGTACTCCTCCACTTCCTGCCACATCGGTAAAGATCTTAGGAGTATGGCTTTATCAGGTGCTGTCTAGGAAAAAAAAGATAATGATTGTGGCTGCCATATGCTTCAGCATCCTAAAATGGCTAAGAAAAATCCTTTATTGTATTCCTTTGGCAGCCAAGTGCACCAATGTCCAGGCCTTAGTGATATCAAGGCTGGATTATGGAAACATTCTTTATCTTGGAGTCTATAAAATCCCACTAAAATGGCTCTATGTAGTACAGAATGCTGCAGCACGTCTTCTGCTCCACCAAGCATGGCTTGTAAGCTCTGCCACTTTATTAACTTCTCTTCATTGGCTGGCTGTGGAAAAACGGATGCATTTCAAAGCATTGTGTTTCATTTTTAAATAGCTCCACAACAGCGCTCCCTCATACTTGAGGACCGAAGTTACTCATTACATGCCGCAACGGATCCTTAGATCAAGTTGTCAGCACCTTCCCATTGTTCCGAGAGTCAAGAGGTCTCGGCGAAGTGGACAGGCGTTCAGTACTCTGGGACCCAAATTATGGAACTCTCTACCGTTACAGCTGAGAAACTGTAATTCCCAGTTGGAATTCAGGAAGTTGCTGAAAATGTGGCTGTTCCCGTGGTTTTAATTTGGAAAAGTGTCTCTGAATACTGTGCTCTCTGGCGAGCGCTGGGAAACCCATTGGGTAGCTATGTGCTTTATAAGATCGGTAATCGATCAATCAATCAAGGCCTCTCTGAGGTCTTTGACCTGGTTGGAATTTGTCTGTTCTGCTGGCTTTGGTTCATTTTCAGGGTTCGGTGGTGCTGTTTCAGCAGGATGGTCTGATGACACAGTCTTTGATCCTTTTGTGAGGCGGTACCAGGTCCATGTCCTTTGATGTGTTTGCACAGGACATTTTCATCTAGGCTCTGGTCTATATTCTTTCTTTGATTGGTTGTGCATGTGAGGGGGGGGTGAATGTCTGGGCTGATCTTTTATGTTGGGCATTTTGGCCCTCTGAGTATTTTTCTCTGCACCCCTGCCTGTTTGTTATATTTGCTCAATGGTGGAGTGTTCCGGTGTTTTACCTGTTTGCTTCGCCTGAGTATGCTGTGGGGCCTATGTTTTGTTTGAGTGGGCATTGTCCTTGGGCTTGGGGAATGGGCAGGCTGCCTTGTCTTTGGCCTCTGAGTCTGGGGTATGCTTTTCCAGTTGTTCCAGACCTTTCTGGTAGGGGTCTGATATGTGGGGTTTTGGGGATTTTTGATTACTCTATGGTGGCCTGGACAACTTGGTTCCCTCTTTTTGCATTGTTGGGGTGCGGTCGCGATTGGGCTCTTCTGGTTGTCCCTTCTCCTCTATTCTTCCAGCTCTTCCACTGGGTTTGTGAGGATACTTGCCCTTGGTGGCTTGGTGGATGGAAGGAGCACATTTGCTGGTCTAGGGGTTCCTGCATGGTTGACACTGCCTTTCCTAGTTTTGTGGTGGTGATCTCCACTGCGTTCTTCTGCCAGGCATGGCACAGCGTTTTCAGTCTGGTGTTCTGGGCAACAGGTAGATCGGACTTTGGCCAATCCTTTACATTTTATGCAGGGTTCTCTGGATGGCGATTCTGGCATTTTGTGGCTCTTGTTGTATTCTGGATGGTGTGGTTGTGCTAATGCTAGGTTCTTCCTAGGGCTGTTGCCCTTGTTTCCATGTACGATGAGTTCTTTCCCTGGTTGAAATTTGCTTTTGGTGTTCATGGCCTTGCCAGGTCCTCCATTTATGCCTCTTGTTTGGGTGGATTGGCTGCTCTTTACTTTTCATTCTTGTTTTCTGGTGGCCACTATGGTGGCTGCATTGTAGAGGACCTCAGTATTGGGGATTTGTTGGCCTGCAACTTGAGCTACGCCTTCTTCTTTTGTTCGTCCCTTTTCAGATTACTGATTTGGAATGTTTGGATTCTGTGTTGGGTCACAGGGTTTTGTCCTCTATGTAGGTAGAGGGGTATTTCTGTATGTTTTGGGCACTCTCTTCAGTTGGGTGTTTACAACTCAGTTGTCAGTTTTATGTTTTAGTTGTTATGCCTCATTGGTTGAGCAGGAAGACGAGGGAGAGACTGGAGGTAATATGTCAATTACTTACTGATAATGGCATTACTCCCAGTCCTACTCCCTCGCCTTCCTTCACGTTTACTCCCACCCTCCCAGTATGGAACAACTGAGTGCCTGGGTTGGATTATTTACATATAGGACAATGAGGGGACAAGGGTGTTTTTATTTAGCGAAGGGAGGGGTCTATTGGAGGCAAGTGAGTCTCATTTGTGAAGAAGAAGGCAAGGGAGTAGGACTAGGAGTAATGCCATTATCGGTAAGTAATGGATGCTTTCACATTTAAGTATGCAGCATCAGGGGAAAAACAGTTAGGGTGGGAGAGTGTTCTACTACCCAGCTAATAATTTCAATACTTGGAGATTAATGTAGATTAACTGTAAATTATTGGTAAAACATCAGGCATTTAAACAAGTATTACTCAAAAAATACATTTACTGTTAGGAATGGGTTTTGTAAGGAAAATAGGAGTCTATGGTGGGAAAGTGAATTAATACTCAGGTATTGTTTTTCATACTTGAATTTTAATGAACATTAAATGTAATTTTTTTGATACAAAAATCAGGCTTTATAACAAGCTTGATTGAAAGACAGTCACTTACTGTTAGGAGGGGGATGCCAAAAAAAGTAGAGGTTTTGGGTGGGGAAGAGTATTAATACTCAAGTTTTAATTTTACTACCTGAGTATTAGTGATAATTTTGGGTTCATGTTATTTTACAAAGAGCAGGTATTTAAACAGGTTACAATGAAAATCATTTATCTTTAGGAGCGGGTTGCCTAGGATTAATAGGGGTTTTAGGTGGGTAAGCGTATTACTACTCAGGCATTCACCTTAATGCTTGAGTATTAATGAACATTTTGGGTTCATTTTAATTTACAAAGAGTAGGTATGTGAACAACTTTGAATGAAAACCACTTAACTTTAGGAACAGGTTGCTTAAGAATAATAGGGGTTTTGGGAGGATAAGTGTATTAATACTTGGGTATTAATTTTAATACCGGAGTATTAATTCATAGTTTTGAGTTATTAGTAGAAAATGTATATTACATATAGAGGCCATACGTTACAAATTACTTACAAAATTAATTCCAAAAACACCTAATGATTACAGCAATTCTTTTCCTTTAAAAACAGCAACACAGTAGGCCTGAATTGAAAAACAAGAAAACTCTTTGGAAAATCAATTTCAGAGTTAAGTCCAAAAAAATCATAATATTTATTATTTTATATTACTTACGTTGACAAAGCAAGGGAGCATTTTTACAACACCACACAACACTTGCTACAAACATTGTTTAAAACATTTTTTAAAAATAAATGTACTGTAAAACAAAAAGTGTAAATTGTCCATTCCCATAAATAATAGCCAAACATGACGTAAACAGAAGAACTTCATAAAGTACATTGGGGTGTAGAAGCAACAGAATTTGCATCCCAAGAACAGATTATGGTGGAATAAGAATTATTTTAAGCACATACTTTTAGTGCACTTGGTGGCTATCTTTACTGTAAGGTAGAAGTGGGGATGGGCAAAGTTTAATGGTACATGAAAAATATGTTACATAGGTCTTAAGCCCATGCATGTCGCAACAGTTTACCCACCTTTCAGACTATTTTGAAAAATGAAACCAAAGGTCACAATTATTTTCAATAAATGCAGAGGATATGTTAATGATTAGTGACACAAAAAAGCAAATTTAGTGTAAAAAATAGTAAAGAAGCCAATTTAATTGAGGTATAAGATGAAAACAGGCAAGTAATGAACAGGGTAGGTAAGTATTGTTAGTAGTATGTATGAAAGACTGTCAAGGTATTCTGAAGATACCATCAACAACAATTGTTGTAATGTGGCCAAAAATTGTTCAGATATTTCCTTTCATATTCTTTTTGAAATTCATAGGTTCAGGCTACCTGACGGTGATTGTGAAATTCTCATTTGTTGAAAACTTAGTTCCTTCCTCAAAATTTCCAAGAAATGACACAGGTTGGGATGATGTTTGCCAATTACTTTTTGGAGGAATTGTGCCATCTCTCTATGGCATTGTTAGTTTTTGCGCCTCTCTCTGAACATATTGCGGAACAGTTCCACTATTCAATTGCAAACCTCGGCTTCCTCCTTAGACCTGAGCTGCTTAGATGGCCAAGCCAGGTGTCCTCAAAATAATTTAGTAAGGGAGACAATTGTTCATCATTTTGGAGAAAGTAATCAGATTCAGAAATTGCAGCGTAAAACTCTTCCACACTATAAGGAGGCACAAAAGCCAACACAGCTAATTTACATAATTCAAACTGTAGTTTACAATTTGACAAGTAATCCTCAACTAAGTATGTTTATTGTATTTTATGCCAGAACGCCTGAGAAAAGTGAAAAGAAAATCCTTCAATTTGACATTTGAGGGGACAACCTATTTACTGCATTAATCAATGATAATTCAAAATCAATTATTACTTTTCTCTGGTCTTTACTCATTGTTTTAGCTTTTACTACAGATAATAATTCTGTAAACGTTGTGGATCGCTTATCAGGTAGTAAACTATGTATCTAGGTACAGTTGTATTAATAATGTTAGTGTGAATTGTGTGAATTTGAGAGAATGGATGGGGTGTGGATTTAAAGGTCCCATCCATCATCCAGACTTCAGATTTCTCAAGAGTTAACAGATTATGTGCCATGCAAAAATTTTGGGCCTCATTATGAGTTTGGCGGTCCCACCACAGGACCACCAAACTCACAGAGAGGACACAACCGCCAAGGCGGTGAGGTCCCCCTGCCAAGTTTATTAACAATGTTCCCTCAGGGCTGACCAGCGGGAACATTGCAATGTGCGTGTCAGCCGGGCTGTCCGGCAGGAACAGTGTTAGGATTTTGGCCTTGGCTCCATCAAGGGAGCTGAGGCTATTATCCTAACACTCCAACACCCTCGGAATAGGCATTCCGACGGTACTGGGAAGGGGGGCCCATGCACGGCCCATGCCAATGGCATGGACCGTGCAGGGGCCTCCTGCGGCCCCCCACACTGGCTTTCTGCCAGCCTTTTTATGGCGAATTCCACGCAATAAAAAGGCTGGCAGAAAAAGGGGTTGTATTCAGCCAGGATCTTTGATCCTGAAGGGGACAACAGACTTTAGGCGGGTCCTCCCACCAATTTTGTAATATAGCTGGCAGACCGCCACAGCTGCAGCAGTCTAACAGCCACTGCGGGGCTGGCAGTCCTAGGACCACCAGCCTCGTAATAAAACCATTATTATTATTCTTTGAGGATTTTGGTTGTCATGGAGGACAAAAGGTTGATCACTAAATGTCAACATTAGTTCAGGGGGTGTAAAAATATCAGAGTATGTTTGAGGGGCAACACATTGTGGATTACTCTACAGAGGTTAGTATTGGAGGGCATACTGCTAGCAACATGCATGGAAATATTTTGTGACATCCCCCGCAAAACTGACCAACAGGAATCATTAGAGGTAGATGCAAGTATTTTTATGTGCTGCACATGTTCTGTAACTTCTGTCTTCATTGCAGAGGCAGAGTGGTTATGTTCGGTTGTATTTCAGGGTAACTGCTCTGCCTCTGCAATGGGATGAGCGATAATGCACACACCTCCAATAATTCTCGGGCTCAGTTATCTTCTTCTTACAGTAAAGATAGCAGTTGTATTTTAAAAGTTGGTTTCCCCGTGCAGATTCAACATACTACGCTTGGCGGGAAGATGCCATTTTGTTCAGGTCTGCAAAAATAAAAGGAAAGAAAGGAAAAGGCACATTAAATACATTTTCATTTGTATGAAATTGATTTTTGAAAATCTTTTTTTGTAGGTCTGGTGGAGAAATGAATCTGCTATGCAAAGAGTGAAAAATAGACAACCAAATTTTACATTTGAAAAACAATGGCCCTCATCACGAACGTTCGCAGATGGAAGTCGGACTGCTGCCAATGTGAGCGCCATATTATGACAGCGGCAGTCCTGCTGTGGTCGGACTGACAGTAGCACCAGGATTAGTTGTCCCGGCGGTCTGGCGGTTCTGGTGGTCCTAATCTGCCAGGGCAGCGCTGCCCTGGGGATTAGAACTTTGTTCTCCGCCAATGATTTCATGGCGGTAGCGCCACCATGAAAAGGCTTGCAGAGAATGGGTGCTGGGATCCCCATGAGGGCCCCTGCACTGCCCATGCATTGTGCATGGGCAGTGCAGGGGCCCCCCTGGCCAGCACCGTTACTTTGCAGACAGTGAACATTCCAAAGGTGCTGGTGCACTCTGTGCTCTACAGCAGTGCCACCGGCTCAATTACGGTGTACAATTAATTCTACAGTAATTTATGTACCCCACAGTAGATTGTTCTTACTTTAGTGGTAGATCTTTCATTGTGAATAAATAAAAGCAGCATACAAATTGGCAAGTTATCTGAAAATAAATTAAAAATAAATTCAGAATGTATTTAAACATTTTCTCTTAACCAATAGATTGTGTATATATTTATGAAAAAAACTATACTTACTTCACTCACTAGTTGGAATTATCTCACAGTACAGCTGCTTTTCTCCCTGGCGGTCCGAGAGGCATCCGGTAGTAATCACCATCAGAGAACAACTGAATACAAAATGGAGGTCGGCTGAATATTACACATTTTTAATAAGGTAAGCAATTTTATGAACAAAAATATGTATCGGAGAGCAGTTTTTTGAAACATGACAATATTTTTTTTAAACGTGTTTCTACTTTTAGGTTTTTTGTAATAAACATAGCCAATTTGGTTTGGGAAATGTTGCAGATTATTACTGGACAGTAAGGTAGGACTATAGTTACATTAGCATACTGCAAATACTCGCTTGAATGAAACGATGCACTGCTGCCTTTATACTCATTTACAAATGTTCCCAAATTAGTTATGTCCTGTGGGTTATCAGCAAAAGTAACAAATATCACATGGTAAGGAATTTTTTTTTTATAAGCTCATATATTTTCAACAATTACCGCCATGTAGTACTTTTTGTTGTGCTAATGGTCATCAATAAAAAACACATTCGTTAGCATGGTCTTATACAGTCATTTAAATGTTTTCTTATGTGAAGGTGAGATGCTTGTATTCGACCTAGAAATTGGTGCGCTAAAGCTTTCTTCATTGTTCCGCATTTGTTCTAAAAGCTGTCTGAATTACGGATTTTGTTATAGCATCATACATCCATCCCAGAGTGCAACATTTCTGCCCTTTCCAAGATGGCACAACCCTTTCTTGGTGATCAGGAGCATGGTAGCCCACCCCAGAGGTATGGCTGTCTAAGGGCTACACACCCATGGGAAAACCAATGCTGACACTGGGTTTCCCCTCTGTGTCCCTGTCCCAAACCTGTCTGCAGGAACAAAAGGCAGCCTGCTCAGGATTGTTATCACCATTTGCCCTTCAAAGGCGGCTTTCCCTTTGAAGCTCCCCTTTTGGGCTAACACCCCGAGTGTCCATCCTGAGGATGAGGTCACACCTCATCCTGTGGCTACTGCCTTTGTTCCTGAGCCCAGGAGTCGTCCACATGTCTCCCCAGGCAGTCAGAAAGTTGTCCGTGTGTAAGGGCCTTTGTGAGGCTACTGAACTAGCTGTGGCACAGAGTGGCAACTTTCTAAAAGTTGCTTAACTTTAAAAGTGACATAGGTTGTGACTTGACCATCAAGTCGCATCTACTGCCATAATTATTTTGATACCTTACATGACCCAGTTAGGTAGTCCCATTCAGGAGTTAGCTGGGTTGGTCTGCCAACCGGTAACCCTGTGTTAGTCAATGGGGCTATTAGCTTTATCCACAGCAAAAAGACAATTAGGAAGTATTGCTACTAACACATAGGGAAAATATATGTCCTACTTAACAAAATACAGCTCCCTGACACACAGTTTTCCTTAGGGGAGACATATATTGTTAAGGGATAGGGTAGCTTTGTGATGAATGATAATGGCAAAGCCGAACTGGCAGTGTGACACTGTCTTTACAGTCTGCAGTGGCAGTCTAGGTGCCATGTTTTCACTTTGTCACACATAGGGTGGCACATCCAGTGCTGCAATGGGGACACTTTGGCCCTCATTATGACATTGGCGGTAAGTCACCCTTACCGTCATGCTGACTGCCTCCACCATACCGCCACCCATATTATGACACACACATACCAATCCGTCACTATACAGCTACACACACAAGTCCGCCAGCCCAAAGGTCAGTGATAAACTGGTGGTACCAAAACCCACACCGTTATGCCAACAGAACAACGCCCACAGCATTATGACCCACGAATCACCACAGTGGACATTCAATGGCGCTAAACCATTGGCGGTACATACCGCTGCGCTCAAAATACACATACTCAAACAAAACAACACTACATTAGACAATTCAGACTACATACACCTGACACACATACACACCACACCCACACACTCACACCACTCTAAAACACACACACACTACCCACAACCCTTTATAACTAAAATAAATTGCCAATTGAGAGAGATAGACCAAGAGCACCCACAGAACCAGAGCCACATAACACCATCACCCATACACCATCCACGCACCTTACAGCACACACCCCAACACATCACCCCACACACCCTCACACACACCACTCGCACCACACCTGTGGCACAACAAAGACACCCCAGGTTCTCAGAGGAGGAGCTAAGGTTTATGGTGGAGGAAATCATCCGGCAAGAGCCACAGCTATTCGGATCACAGGTGCAGCAGACATCCATTGCTAGGAAGATGGAGCTATGGTGGAGAATCGTGGACAGGGTCAACCCCGTGGGACAGCACCCAAGAACAAGGGATGGCATCAGAAAGAGGTGGAACGACCTACGGGGGAAGGTGCATTCTGTGGTAGCAAGACAACAAATAGCAGTGCAGAGGACTGGTGGTGGACCCCCACCTCCTCCCCCACAACTAACAACATGGGAGGAGCAAGTCTTGGCAACCATGCATCCTGAGGGCCTGGCAGGAGTAGCATGAGGACTGGACTCTGGTAAGTCAACTCTTTACTACTCTCACCTCCCTGCCTGCATGCCATAACATACCCCCACCCCTACCCTCACCCCCATCACTCCACCACCTCACATACACTCCACCATCACAACCTACCCATCCCAATACCAAGCCCTGCACATAATACCAATGCACGGATCCCCATCACAGACCTGCATGGACACCCATCACTAAAGCATGCACACAAGAGACAATCACCTAGCCCCCAAAATGACTACTCACACAAGTCAAAGCTGCCAGGGCAATCACAACCATAGAGGGCAACACACCCATGCACAAGATGTCACACGCAGAAACAATAACACTGCATTTATATCCCCACAGGTCCCCCACACAACGTCACCAGAGAGGAGGTGCCAGCAACATCCAGTCCACAAAAGAGGCCCACAGTGATGACAGCAGCTCTGGACGCCTGGATCTGGATGACCAACCTGGCCCATCAGGGACCTCCGGACAGTCGGTTACCCAGCCACAGTCCCATACCACCACAGAGCCTCCCCCTCAGGAAACACCAGCACAGCACCCACCCAGCGGGCCCATACCTCTGTCCCCAGGACACGTCAATCAGCAGTGTGTCCACCACTACAGGGACCCCAGGCCACCCCACAAACACAGGACAATCAGGGACCTGGGGTCAGTGGCAGTGGGCACATGGTTCAGGGAACAGAGGCACTGGACAACAGGGAAGCTGGTAGGACTGCTGTGCTACAGGGGGAGGACAGGCCCAGGGAACCGACTCTCCAGGAGGCACTTGCAGGGATCCTGGGAGCATACCACCATTCCCAGGAGATGATGGGCTAGATACTGGACAAGTTGCAGGAGACCCAGCGGCTGCAGGAGGGACAGTACCTGGGGATCAGGGAGGACCTGAAGGACATCAACACCACCCTGGTCACCATTGCAGGGGTGCTGGCAGACATGGCCAACACCATGAGGGAGACAGTGGCACACCACCAGGCCCCTGACACTAGCCACACCAATGAACAGCCCTCCACCTCCGCTGCCACTAGCGGACAGGAGGACCCGCCATAGGAAAAACAGGCCACCAGCACCCCTCCCCTGCAGAAGGAGATTCACCCCGCAAACGGTCCCTGCGATTCAGGCAGAAGCCAGAGAACATTGCCAAAACCCCTGCCTGGAAATAGGACACCCCTGATTGTCACCCTTGTGTCCCACTCTGTCACCCTGTACACCCTGTCCACCTTGAACTGCCATTGCTCCACTTCCTATGCCCCCTTGGACAATGCACCTGTGATACAAATAGACCGGACTCTATCCACCATCACCCTAGCCCCTTGCACATACCCCTCTACTTATTGGCACCTAAATAAACACCATTTAAAAAATACAAGTATGGAGTCTTGCAAATGAGTGAACTATGTATTTGTTTAACAAGCTTTAAACACTGCATTACAACTGTACAGGAATGTACATATAGGAATGACCTGTAGTAGGCTGCAGTCAACACACCAGGAGCCAGAGTGGGGCACAGATATCTGAAAATAGAGATGCCAAAGGGTATAATAAGTGCCCATAGAATTGGGAGAATCTGCCTGCCATGCACAATGTCCAACACAAAACTGTCAATGTAAAGTGAAGTTACAGTATCTTACCTGCGTGTCACTGGAACTACTGTCATATTATTGCTGTTATGTTGTCCTCATCCTCATCCTCTGCCTCCTCATCTTCACTGTCCACAGGGTCCACTGCTGCCACACACCATCTCCATGCTCATCCTCCTGCAGAAAAGGCACCTGGCGTCTCAAGCCAAGGTTATGCAACATGCAGCATGCCACGATTATCTGGCAGATCTTCTTGGGTGAGTAGTGTAGGGATCCACCAGTTAGATGGAGGCAACGAAACCTGGCCTTCAGCAGGCCAAAAGTCCTCTTGATAATCCTTCTTGTCCGCCCATGTGCCTCATTGTAACGTTCCTCTGCCCTTGTCCTGGCATTCCTCACTGGGGCCAGCAGCCATGAGAGGTTGGGAAAACCAGAGTCACCTGCAAATATCGAGAGACACTGTTAGACACACACACACCCTTATGGCCAACACCATACCCATACACCAACATCCACTGGGTGGGAACCAGGGCTCACCTATTAGCCACACCGGTGCCTCTGGAGTTGAGCCATCACATTTGGGATGCTGCTATTCCACAGAATAAAGGCATCATGCACAGACCCAGGATACTTTGCATTGACATGGGAAATGTACTGGTCCGCCAGGCACTATCTACACATTCATGGAGTGAAAGCTCTTTCGATTTCTGAACATCTGTTCATTTCTTGTGGTGGGGCCAAATGCAATATGTGTACCATCAATAGCCCCAATTATGTTGGGGATACGTACCATTGCATAGAAGTCAGCTTTCACTGTGGCCAAATCCTCCACCTGGGGTAAGACGATGTAGCTGCGCATGTGTTTAATCAGGACAGCCAACACTCTGGTCAGCACTATTGAGAACATTGACTGTGACATTCCTGCTGCCAACCCCACTGTCACTTGGAAGGAGTCAGTTGCCAAGAAATGGAGCACAGATAGGACTTGCACAAGAAGGGGGATCCTGGTGGGGTGACGGAAAGCAGATATCAGGTCAGGCTCCAGTTGGGCACACACCTCTGTGATTGTGGCCCTGTCCAGTGTATAGGTGAGGATAATGTGCCTGTCCTCCATTGTTGCCAAGTCCACCAGGGGTCTGTACACGGGGGATGTCTCCATCTCCTATTCATCCGCAGCGGTTGTAACCTAGGGGGCAAAATGAGGAGCAGCAAGTCAGTATTCCACATTTCCAAACACTACACTGCATTGCATGTTGTGACTGTAACACAATACTGTTGGATAGGCCCAAATGGTGCATATGTGTACTGTGACACAATTAGGTGCCATGGCCTGTCCCCCCCCTGATATGGCTTGCACCTGTCTGTGTGGATGGACATGTAGGAAATGAGGTAATTCCGCTGACGTTATGCGCCGTTGCGGGAGGCGGTTGAGTACCGCCATGCAACTCCTCATTGGTTGTCATTGGGCCCTATGGGTTACAGTGGCCAATTGTGATGTACGCCGGTGGTGACGGTATGCACCGCCGCAGACATGACTGCCATTTTCTATCTGTTCACTCACTTGCTACCTGACCTTAAACAGGAAAGAGGACCTACACTGCAAGTGCTGCTGTGACCTGTGTCTGGAACCGACCATGGCTCGTGTCACTAGAGAAATGGCCCCTGCCTTCAACGCTGTGGAGTTGGAGAGACTGGTGGATGGGGTCCTACCCCAGTACCGAATGCTGTATGGGCCTCCAGACCAATAGGTGAGTACACTGTGAGCACGATGCATGGGGCATGAATGTATGGAGTGCTGTGTGTGAGGGCCTCGTGTAAGGGAGGGTTGGGTGGAAGGGTCCTGGGCAGTGTGCTGCATGTATGGTGGGCATTGTCTGTGCGTAAGGGGATGTGAGGGCTATGGTGGGACATGAGTATAACAGGCCGGACGGTCTGACTGATACTGTTGTCTATGTGTATTTTTCTGCAGGTCAGCGCCCATCAGAAAAAGGGTACATGGCGTGCCATCGCCAAGGACGTGCGGACCCTGGGGGTCTACGGCATGAGGAGCACCCACTGTCGCAAACGGTGGGAGGACCTGAGACACTGGGCAAGGAAGACGGCGGAGGCCCAGCAGGGGATGGCCTCCCAACAAAGAAGGGGTGCCCGTCGAACCCTGACCTCCCTGATGGACCACATACTGGCGGTGGCCTATCCGGAGCTGGATGGCGCTTGAGGGCATCACAGCAGCCACAAGGGGGTTAGTACAGTTTCCCAATATACTACTTGAGCGTGGTGGGGTTGTCTCCGGGTGAGGGATGTGGGCCTGAGGGTGCCCCTAGGCCAGGTCGGTCATTGCAGGGTAGATCCCATGTTGGGGAGGGTATGATGTAAACCACCTCCTACCAAGCTAGTGGGCATTCACTACTGGGCAGGAGTCTGTGGGCCTCAGGTATGCTGCTATTGGCATTAGGTATTCCTGTCCATGGCCTGGTGACTAGCATTGTGACTGGTAGTGCATTGCCTAGTACGTAGGGCTGTTCCCTGTGTGTGTGTGTGTCGTGTATGCCAACGGTGGTGTTGAAGCAGCCATTGACCAAGTGTATCCTTTGTCTCTCCCCCCCTTTTTGTTTTGTCACCCTGTCTTTATGTGCATTTGCATCATCTGGCAGAGGAACATAGGCACTGGCGACAGAGGGAGCTGCATCCCACATGGCCCTGGAGGCCGAATCCACCGACAGTGAGGGCACCAGTGGGATGGAGGACGAGGGGAGCACCACGGCGGAGACAGGAGGGGACAGTTCAGACAGTGATACCTCCTCTGATGGAAGCTCCCTGGTGGGGGCGGACACCTCTGTGCCCACCACAGCTACAGGTACAACCGCCACCCCCGTAACAGCACCACCCTCCCAGCAGCTCCTCAGTGTGTTTCCCGTGCCCGCTCACACAGGAGGGTGGGCATCTCCACTTTTCCCCAGGTACCTCAGGCCCTGCCTCAGTTAGCCCTGTTGCCCTGAGTGAGGAGGCTATTGACCTTCTGCGATCCATCTCTGTAGGGCAGTCAACCATTGTGAATGCCATCTAGGGGCTGGCAGCCCATTTGAAACAAACAAATGCATTCCTGGAGGCATTAACTCGGGCATGGAGGCCCAACAGAGATCAATCCAGGCTTTGGCCTCCTCTCTGATGGCAGCCATTGTCCCTGCTACTAGCCTCCTCCCTCCAACTTCCTCTACCCAGTCCCATTCCCCTCAACCCCAACCTATCCCAAGCACACAGGCAGACCAGTATGCACACAAGACAACACACAGGAGTGGCTCAGGCAAACACAAGCACCACACATCATCCCACAGGCACTCACACAAACACCATCCAGATGCAGATATAACAACATCCACTGCCTCCACTGTGGCCCCCTCCTCCTCATCCTCCACCTCCCTGCCAGTAGCATCTCCACTCACACCTGCATGCACTACATCCTCATTCACTACCTCCATCACCAGCACACCTATCAGTACACACCCCTCACTGGCAGTCACAACCCCCACATCCATGCACACGTCCCCTGTGTCCTCTCCCACTGTGTCTGTGCCTCCTCCTCCCAAAGTACACAAACACAAGCACTCAGACACCCAACACAACAGCATCCAGCCCATTCACCTGCACCCAAACACAGCAGAGAGACACCTCCTACAACCACTTCTGCTTCCTCCTCTCCCAAACCTTCACCCTCTTCCTGCCCCAATGTCCCTAAGAAGATTTTTCTCTCCACTGTTAACCTCTTCCCTATCCCTCCCCCACCCCATCCTTCACTTCAGGCCAGGGTGGTCAGAACCCAGGCGAGCACCTCAGCTACCCAGTCCACGGCCACAGTAGTGTTGACAGCTACTGCAGGTGGGAGAGGATCCTGGGAACCAGCCACAGCACTGAAAGTGTGCCTGTACCAGGTGCGACAAGGAAGGGCAAGGAGGCACCCCCAGCTGCAAAAGGGAAGGGAAAGGAGGCGCAACCAGCTGTGAAAGGGAAGGGCAAGGAGGCACCACCAGCTGTGAAAGGGAAGGGCAAGGAGGCACCACCAGCTGCGAAAGGGAAGGTCAAGGAGGCACCACTAGCTGTGAAAGGGAAGGGCAAGGAGGCACCACCAGCTGCGAAAGGGCAAGGGGCTTGCACCGGCAGGCTGGAAGGACAGGAGGCCTGGTGCTGGTACTCATTCAGGGCCCCCACCACCAACCATGGTGGTTCATCTGTCCGAGGCTGCAGGGGATGGGTTGGAGCCTCCACCCACCACTGCCGGCACCGCCAGCAGCACCACAGCCAGCAGCAGCCCTAGTGGGCAGCCATCTGAGACTGCAGGGGATGGGCTGGAGCCTCCCCCCACCACTGCCAGCCCCGACACCAGCCTCGCCACTGCCACCACTGAGCAGTCGTCACTGCCGGCGGGCAGTGTGTAGTCCTGCTTCCATGGGCTGTAGTGTGTCCTGGACCCTGTAAATCCTGTAGGTGTGACACCCAGGTGAGAGACTGCAACCTTGCGCTCCCCAAGATCTGCATCACAGGGCACAAGGCCCCCTCCAGAACCAGTGGAAGAAGCCATCCACTCACCCCATCCTTCCCAGGATGAAGCACCTTGGCACAAGGTTCCCTGCAGAAACCAGTGGAAGAAGCCATCCACTCACCCCATTCTTCCCAGGATGAAGCACACCGAGCACAAGGCCCCCTCCAAAACCAGTGGAAGAAGCCATCCACTCACCCCATCCTTCCCAGGATGAAGCACACTGGGCACAAGCCCCCCTCCAGAACCAGTGGAAGAAGCCATCCACTCACCCCATCCTTCCCAGGATGAACCACACTGGGCACAAAGCCCCCTCCAGAACCAGTGGAGAAGCCACCCACTAGAGAGACTGTGGCCTTGCACTCCCCAGGACCAAGCAGTGGGCAAACCACCCACTTGGGAGACTGTGGCCTTACATTCCCCAGGACCAAGCAGTGGGCAAAGAACACACTTGAGAGACTGTGGCCTTGCACTCCCCAGGACCAAGCAGTGGGCAAACCACCCACTAGAGAGAGACTGTGGCCTTGCACTCCCCAGGACCAAGCAGTGGGCAAACCACCCACTAGAGAGACTGTGGCCTTGCACTCCCCAGGACCAAGCAATGGGCAAACTACCCACTAGAGAGACTGTGGCCTTGCACTCCCCAGGACCAAGCACAGGGCATGTTGCCCCCTGCAGGACCAGTGGCATTGTACCATCTTCTGGCTGAGGTGCCCCCCCATTCCCCGTCCCCCTGAAGTGCCTGTGTATTTTTGACCTGATGCCCCTGCAGTGTTCTTTCCGTGTTGTTGCAGGAGTGAGGTGGGGCCTAGGCCTATGTGTTGTGGCCCTGTGGCCCATGGACATTGTGGACTCTTGGCAGTGTCCCTCCATTTGTAAATATATATATACGTTTGAATATTGATACTTATTCATGTTCTTAAATCGTATTACACTCACCTTCTTCAAATCATTTTGTCCTTGCATTATTCCTGAGGGGTACAGGGTAAAAATGTTTTATTACTGCATCTGATTGTGCTTATGGTGTTGGGGGTGGTCATAATTCCATTTTTGTTACCGCCGGCCTTTTGTCGGTATTACCGCCGCTTTATCACCAACCGCCAGGGTTGTAATGAGGGCCTTTGTCTTGCATGCCCTTGGTACCATATACTAGGTACTTATAAGTAAGTCAGAACTTGCCAATTGTAGACACCTAATTCAACATAACTTTGGAAAGGGACTGAACACTGTTACTCAGGTCTGGACAACAGGCCTCAGTGCACTCTCAAAGTCATAAAACAGCAGCTAATAGTCCAAAAGGGGGCAAAATGAGGGGGAAGCCCACAAAAAGCCTGTTTTCTTGTAGGCATGCAATACCATGAGTAAGTACTTCTCTGTTCTTAAGGAACAAAAAGGGTGTGGGCACAAGGCCAAGCATATCAATGGTGCATGGAAGAGTGTTATCTGTGTCTCCTTGGGATTTTGCAGTTCAGTTAAAAATGGTCCTCTTAAGTTAGACAATCAAATGTTTTGACATGCCAGACTGGTGCTCTTCCGCTCCAGATGACTCAAAGGTGAATTCATCACAAGTGTTTCCTTAATGTCCATTAAGGTGTTAACTATTCCCGTGAGAATCTATTGAGGTACTTTGACAGTGAGGTACTCAAGGATTCCAGGCTGGTTTGAATGGCTTCTTGATCAGGATTGGTGGCTGTCGAGCCATTTTTAACAACATTGGCAATGCGTGTCTGATGCTGTATGATGTTCCTGTTGAATTCTATGATCTGGTCTTCGGTACCATTGTCCATCCAGATAGTCTTCTCTTCGCAGGTTGCATCTTTGCGAGTCACTGACATGGATGCTGTTTCTTTGATGGGCCATAATGCCATGTTACTGGTAACCTCAGGTGGTGAATTTGTGATTTACTCAGGCAACAGTGTCACAACTCCATCACCAGTGCATGATAGCATTTGGTGTCTCTGTTGTCACATATTTAAGAATAAGGCTGACGTTGTCTACAGTTGTTTTTCCATCTAGACAGGAGTTGAACATTTGACAAGTGCTTCTACATCATTCACACCTGGACTGGGGGACTAGACTTGTAATGATGTACAGAAGTGTGTGACATGATCTAGATGTGCAGCCCTGCAATGGTCAATGGCCATTCAGCAATTATTTTGTTACTATTACTTCCATGGTTTTGAAGGAGAACACAGTGAGGTTGAAAGTCCTTCAGTTCACACTGCAAGGGAGTGGCATATACACTGGCTTTCTAGGTGTTTTGATGCCATGTGTAGGCCAGTCATACTGGGGTGTAAGAGAACTCTTCATCTTCTAACAGCAAATAATATGTCACAAAGAGTCAAATTGCTGCTGTATTTTTGCACTTGCTTTGCTCTTCTTTGCACTTGAGTGACACATTTATATCCCTGTGTGATACATTACATATTCGATGTATGTAAGTGAATGGGCAATATGTTCAAGGTGATTGAAATCTATTCTATCCTTCACCCCTCTCTAAGGTATGTGTATTCATTTAAGGTGGGCACATCATGTGTGGAGTGGTTCAGTCCTACGTCTGGCATGGCATTGTAGGAGAATGGGTGGGGGAGGGGAAGCAACAAAGGGAAGAGTGGGGGGAAAGTAGAAGCAACACAGGGGAGGGCCAAACGATGAAGCAATACTGGAGGGAACATGGGGGCTAGAGGGGCCTTCCAAGCCCCTCTATGTTCTTGGTAAGTCACAATATGCCTCACAAAAGACAGTGGAAGCCTTGTCTAGTAGGTTCATGTGTGCTGTCTAGTAAGCCTGGCCTCCAAATGAATTGCAGAATTTCAACTGCAAGGTTCACCTATGATGTCAGTTGCTGACTGCTAGACAAGAATCTCTCTTGCATCCTGGTTTGGATCTGCCATACTTCCTACATAGTTTGACTGGTACTCTTACTCCTTGACTAGGAGTCACAATGTCAGAACTCCTTTCAGGGAGTCACAGGGCAATCATGAGCTACTGGGCAAAAATGTGGGGGTTGAAGCCTGTTACTCCTAATGTCCTGAGACCACTTACTATGGGTCCTGAGCAACTGGGCCAAGTACCCCTTCAACATTTGACGCTCAATAGTAGCGTGGGTCAAGCAGTCCAAGGATTCTATGGAGGAGGACGATACATTGGGGGTGAACACAGGCTCACTGCCCAAAATACATTCATTAGCAGCAATAAAAGATTGTCCAGTCAAAAACTTGCTTTTATGGAAAAAAAGAGGAATTTATAAATTAACACAAAGTCAAATGCGGCATACGCAAACAATGCACACAGACCCATGAGGCTGGGGCTCTAGTGTTCAATATGAACGTACCAGAGACCCGCTTCCTCTCACTAATGTTAGTGTTTATTCCCCAATCACGTTAGGTGAAATTCAGGTTAAGTCCCACTAATACTCAGAGTCTCAGGGTCCCACTCTGACTCTTCCAATGTCAAACGTTTCAGCGCACGAAGCAGTTTGCAACAGAACAAGTTCCCTCAGGGCATTTGGACCCTCCAATCTGTCTTACCTGCTCCTACAGGGGTTGCACAAATGAGATTCCAGGGTGTGTTCTACTTCCAGATTTTGCTGCAGTGACTGCTGTTGGTGAGTAGCACTCATGGCTCTCCAGGGGCTTTGGTTGGGCATCCATGGTGCTTCCTCCAGTGAGACTGTAAGTTCCTCTGGTCTTGTCCACAGGTAAGGGGTTGGTTGCCCTGGTTGCAATCGGCAGGGCAGTCAAGGGCTCAGGCTTGCACAAGTCGCCACGTCAGGCTCTTCTCTCAATGAGGGCTTGAACCAGGCAATGGTCCTTGCCCTTTCTGGGGGCCCCCTCTGGCATACGGGGTCACTGACCTTACTTTGCTCAAGGGACATTGCCCAAATGGCACAGCAGTAATTTTCACTATATGGCAATCCCTTCTGGCATTTGGGGTCAGCTACTTCACTCTGCACATGGGCTACAGATCCATTGGCATACCTGTAATTTTCACAGTGCTCCCCCTCTGGCATACGAGGTCTCTGACATCACTCTGCACACGGACAACAACCCAATCAGTGTAGCAGCTGTCTCCTCACACCTTGCTACAGGGATACACTGGCCAGAATCCATCACTTGACCTCACTCCCTCCAAGCCATCTCCGCTTCCTTACAGGGCACACTGGTTTTGATAAGCAGGTAGGCAATGGTGCTATAGAATCCAGGAGCAGGTGGTCTTGGATTTCTCTGGTTGATGTCACCTCACCCAGTTGGGAGGCTACCAGGCCTTAGTCCCCAGTCCTAATCTCAGGCAGAAGTTTTGCTGAGCTTCTCCTCCTTGCCAGCCCAACTGGATGCTTGATAGTTAACAATTTTGGAGGCCTTGAGCTGCCATACTTATAGTCCATTTCCATTTCCAGACGCCAGAAGTGACTTAGGGTCTGAATCTTTGAAGTTTGTGAGGAGGGGTCTGCTTACTTTTGATGTGCCCACTCCTTTTCCCTGCCCTCCCTCCAGAAAGCAGGCTGTCACATTAAGAGCAACTTTAAATCTGATAGCTCCACAATGCAAGCTATGGGAGTGACTAGAGGTTTACTCCTGGATATCAGCCACAGTGATATGTACCCCAAAAGGATACCCCGGGCTATTCTTTATGAATTTATTATCAGCCCCATTGCTTTCCTGAAGTGTACCTAGGCCATTTCCAGTAACCTCGCCCTGAATCAAAGAGCGCCCTTTGAAGTGTATAGAAGAGCCTGGCTCTTCTGTGTATCCCATTCAGGTCACAGGAACGCAGCAATCCACAAATCTTTCTGGGGAGATTCCTCTACCTCAACATGCTACTATAGTCAGCCCTGGGTCTCCCATAGTTGAACCCAGAGATATCCATGTATTCGACCAGTCTGAACCACACATACACACAGTACATGCATGCAACCACACACACTCGGCACAGCACTATATACTAACTTGATGTAGGCCAAAGGTGAGTTAACCACACAGCAGCAGAACTTTACATGAGTGGGCCTGTAGGTCTTACTCCAGTGACACAAGTGAAAATGCCTGCTCACTCCTACTGATTACTGTACGGTATGTTGCTACTAGCTGGCTCGTTCTACTAAACTACTGGTAAAGACAGTATACTTTCCCCAGCATGAGGGTGGTGCTTGAGTACCCTTCCTGGTCCAAAGAGACAGCAATCAGTGAGGCAGGCTTATGTCATGGCACACAAGCATGATCGGTGTTTGCCCATGACAGCAAAAATCAGCACCAGGGATCCAGAAATCATTGCCTCTCAGATCAGGGGTGCAAGTCCATCACCATAAGAGAGGCTTTTCCGTTCCAACAACCCACCAGAGCTAACATCGTAAAACCTGGGTTTTAAAGGGATAATCTCCTAAAGCTTCAACCACCATCGCTTTGAAGACAACGTGCTACCCTGGCAGCTGCTTGGCTTTTTGTTTAACCTGTTTTATTTCCCATTAAATAATCCTTCTTATTCATATTGTAATGATCATGCCACCTATGGCCTTTGTTCAGTCTGTGTTATGTTAGAGATATTTATAATGCATTCTGCCATTAGTACGACCTCCACAAACCACTGTTTTTTTGTGAGACATGCAAAAAAGACAAATAAGTGTAAGAAATGCATGTGACAGAAGAATTCCTTACATTTTTTCAGACTGTGGATACCAGAAACAACCAGTCTGGTGTAAATGGTGTCTACGCTGGACTCAGACAAACAGGGCAGATTTAGGGGCTGATTAGGAGTTTGGCGGATGGAAACACCAATCCACCAAACTCCCGAAAGGGTGGTCGCTGCCAGGCGGTCAACCTCTCTGCTGGCCCCATTAATGACTTTCCCACTGGGCTGATCACTGGAAACCAAGGTTTCCGGCCATCAGCCCAGTGGGAAAGGGGCGGCAGCATTGTTGCCGGATCAACATGGGGCCGGCTGCAATGCTGCTGCATGCTAGGGGCGCCAGCACCCTCAAAATGCCCACTATCTGCACAACAGACAGTATGCATTTCCAGGGTGCTAGGCTAGGGATCCCTGCACTGCCCATGCCCCTCGCAGCCCCCTGCACTTGTTCTCACCCATACTTTTCATGGCAGTTTAACTGCCATGAAAAAGCTGGCGGAGAATATGGTTGTAATCTGCAGGGCGGTGCTGATTGCAACCTGCACCGCCGTCAGTCCGTTGGGATCTGAGATCCTGGCAGGGACAGTGGGAGGATGGCGGGTCTGCCCGTCAGCCTCATAATGTGGCGTCAGACCGCCAGAGCTGCTGCGGTCCAACAGCCACTGAGTGGCTGGCGGTCTTCAGACTTCCAGCCTCGCAATCTGGCCCTTACAAGGTTGCTGAAAAAGCTGCACATTTATTTTTCACTGCACTCAAACTCCTTGCTATAAAAATACACGTATATTTTATATTTAAGCATTGCAACAAGACTAAGCCAAGCATCTCTTACCTGCATCACACTGATGTGGATTTTTTTATATTCAGTTGTCAAGCAATCGTTCCCTTTTTGCACCCCATGCTGGCCATAATGATGTATTATTGTGAAAAAGTGCATAATGGAGCAATACAGCATAGCCTTCTGCGCCATCCATTGTTGTCAGTTTTATTTTGCTTACTGATTTAGAATATATGTTTAGGTCTTCTCGTTGCCTATCACTTCAAAGCTCCAGCTCATAAAGACGGGTATAGGAAGTCAAATGTCTGAATTCTACAAGGGTTATTATAGAGACTACCGGTTTGATGGTATTCACATTTTAGACAATTACGACTCTATTCAGTCATATTTATTTTTGCTTTTTTATCTGTATGGTTTATTTATCCGGATTTATTTGGTGTTTTGTGAGAAAATGAACCCGAAACGTGTATAGTTCCTTATTCATTTAACGGATAAAAGTACACTCGCACTCAGATGTCTCGTCAGTTTTACTACTACATGGATCGGTATATGATCCCTCACTCATATACAATACTCATATTACATAATCATTTTAGTTCACATACATATCTGCAACTGTTAAAGTCTCACTAGGATAGCTTGCAATGCTTTTATTAACCCCCCTGCATTTCACTATACAAAGATATTTGCCTGGAAGTCATGGTGGACCAAATCAAAGATCGCTCAAAAGAAGACGTATTTTTAATATTTTTTCCATATTCAAAATTAAATATGGACAGAAAAATAGATAGTCTTTCTGTCTGTATTATCAGCAAAAATCAGTAAAAATGGAAGACTGTCAGCCTTAATTAAGGAGCAGCCTCAGATGTAGACTAGACCCAGGTTAGCCATTCTTCACTTCGGATTTAGCTGAAAGACTTACTGAAAAGGTTGGTTTCCTGAACTAAGAGTAACCAGTTTCCATTGGAAGATAAGTACCGAGGCCGCCCCATAATTTCTGATTCTGTAGCACCAAGCGCCTTCTGCCAAACGTAAGTCTTTCCAAGGGAGGATGTTTCATCAGATGGGCCATCTTATTTTATAGTGGTATTGCATAACTAAAATGTCTATACAGTTTCCCATGGCTTGCGACAATCAGGCCACAATGCTTCCTACGATCGGTGGGGCGTCGAAGATGGAAGTGTAAAGCGAGAAGCGTGAGCTGGCAGTTGACAAAAAGACATGTTTTCAGTCTAAAGGCTGCACCACAGCCCTTGCAACATTGCACAGCAATGTTGAGAATATAGGGTGACCACCCGTCCGTAAATTTCACGGCAGAGGAGTTTCCCCAGCTGGGCTGGAAGGCAGGGGGTCTCCTGTGCTCTGAGGGAGGGAGGGGCAGACAGATAAGAATCAGACCTTCTTGCCAGGGGGTCTCCTTGGCAGACAGATAAGAATCAGACCTTCTTGCCAGGGGGTCTCCTTCCCTAAAGACATGCAAATGTGGGCAACTGGTAAATCTGCAAATACAAAGGGGCTTGAAAACCTGCATTGACTTTACTAAAAGGAGTCACTTGAAGTTTTCTGGTGGCAAAGATATTTCTTTCAGAGAGGTATTGTAATGGTGTTCCAAGGTGAGCTGTGGAGTGTGTGATTTTAATGGAGTGTTATACATTTTTTTATCACTAGGTATAAACTGTATATTATTCAAATCTGTATTTGAGAAGCACTTTTTTTTGTATTTAACCGAAATGTATTTGCGCATTTTGTAGCAGCCTTTATTATGATGTAATTGTATTTTTCACAGTTCTTTCAGGTACCTCGGTGTTAGTACTATGAGGTTCTTTCAGGTACCTCATAGTACTAACAAACATTGGCAAAGCCAATAGGTCTCATCTACGAAAGAGTTATTGGCTTTGCTAATGTGTTTTTAGCCATTAGCCATGTTATACACCAGAGTAGCTGCTGTTCAGCATGGCTTAAAGCTAGTGGCATAGTGGTGTGGAGTGGGGTAGAGTAGCATAGGAGCAGTGGCGTAGAGCCCAGTGGTGCAAAGTACAGTGCAGTGGAGTACAGTGCAGTTGTTTAGAGTGTGTTAGCGTAGAGTGCAGTGGTTTAGAGTGCAGTGGCATGGAGTGGCATGGGACAGAGTAGAGTGGCATAGAGTGCAGTGGAGTAGAGTGGCATACAATAGAGTAGCAGAGAGAGCAGTAGTGTAGAGTGGTGCAGTGGCATAGATTGCAGAGTAGACTCACATTGCAGGGAGTGCAGTGGTGTAGTGAAGAGTGGTGCAGAGTAGGGCAAAGTGCTGTAGAGTGGAGTGATGCAGAGTTGAGTGGCATAGAGTGCAGTGGCATAGAATGCAGTAGTACATAGGTGTATAGTACAGTGGTGGAGAGTGCAACACTGCAGAGTAGAGTATCAGTGCAGTGATGTGGAGTACAGTGGCACAGAGCAGTGGCGTAGAGTACAGTGGTACAGAGTAGAGGGCAGTGGCGTACAGTGCAGTTGTTTAGAGTGCATTGGCGCAGAGTGCAGTGGTTTAGAGTGCAGTGGCATGGGACAGAGTAGAGTGGCATAGAGTGCAGTGGAGTAGAGTGGCATACAATAGAGTAGCAGAGAGAGCAGTAGTGTAGAGTGGTGCAGTGGCATAGATTGCTGAGTAGACTCACATTGCAGGGAGTGCAGTGGTGTAGTGTAGAGTAGTGCAGAGTAGGGCAAAGTGCTGTAGAGTGGAGTGATGCAGAGTAGAGTGGCTTAGAATGCAGTAGTACATAGTACATTGGTGTATAGTACAGTGGTGGAGAGTGCAACACTGCAGAGTAGAGTGTCAGTGCAGTGATGTAGAGTGGAGTAGAGTGGCACAGAGCAGTGGCGTAGAGTACAGTGGTACGGAGTAGAGGGCAGTGGCGTACAGTGCAGTTGTTTAGAGTGCATTGGCACAGAGTGCAGTGCCATAGAGTGGCATGGGGTAGAGTTACATAGAGTGCAGTGGAGTAGAGTGGCATACAATAGAGTAGCAGAGAGTGCAGTAATGCAGAGTGGTGCAGTGTCAGAGTGCAGAGTAGACTCATGTGGCATAGAGTGTAGTGGTGTAGAGTGGGGCAGAGTGGAGTATTGTAGAGTGGTGTAGAGTAGAGTATAGTGCCTAGAGTGCATTGGCATAGAGTAGAGTGGTGTAGAGTGCAGAGTTGCAGAGTAGAGTGTCAGTGCAGTGGTGTAAGTGGTACAGAGAACAGTGGTATAGAGTACAGTGGTACAGAGTAAAGGGCAGTGCAGTTGTTTAGAGTGCACTGGTGTAGAGTGCAGCTGCATAGAATGGCATTGGGCAGAGTACAGTGGCATAGAATGCAGTGGAATAGAGTATATTGGTGCAAAATGCAGTAGTACAGGGCAGAGTGGTGTAGAGTATAGTGGCGGCCAGAGCAGTGTTGCAGAGTGTCAGCTTGCAGTGGTGTAGAGGGCATTGAACTAGAGTGCAGTGGTCAGAGTGGTATAGAGTACAGTGGCGTAGAATAGATTGTTTCAGAGTGGAGTGCAGTTGCATAGAGTGTAGAGGTGCAGGGTAGAGTGCAGTGGCATAGAGTGCAGTGGCATAAAGTAGATTATTTCACAGTAGAGTGAGGTGGCTTAGAGTGGAGAAGTGCAGGTTAGAGTGGAGTTGCATAAAGTGGCAAAGAGTGTGATGGCATAGAGTAAAGTAGTGTAGAGTGCAGTGGCATAGAGTGCAGAGGTGCAGAGTAGATTAGAATGATGTACAGTGTATTGATGTAGAGTGCAGGGGTAAAGAGTTGAGTGTTACAGAGTAAAGTGCATTAGCATAGAGTGTATTAGCTTAGAGTGCAGTGGCGTACAGTGCAGCGTTGCAGAGTGGCAGAGAGTGGAGTTGTGCAAATTAGATTGGTGTTGCCTAGACTGGAGTGGTATGGCGTGCAGACGAGAAGAGCGCAGTGGTGTAGAGAGGCGCAAAGTGCAGTGGCTTAGAGTAGAGTAGTACAGAGTAGAGTAGAGAGGCATAGTGTGAAGTAGCATAGAGAGCAGTGGCATAATGTGGAGTGGTTCCGAATGGAGAAGAGAACAGTGGCATGGAGTGGCGTAAAGTGGAGTGAAACAGAGTAGGGTGCAATTCTGATATATTCTGAAGTCTATTTAAATGTTGTCATGTGATAGAAAAAACTCTTTCCTAACCCCAGTATCCAGCAAGATTGTTGCATAAATCCTCTCACTTTGAAGTCAGAGAAAGGAAACTAAACACTAAGGCCCTCATTCGGACCTTGGCGGGCGGCAGAGGCCGCCCGCCAAAGTCCCGCCGTCAAAATACCGTACCGCGGTCGCAAGACCGCGGCGGGTATTTTGACTTTTCCCCTGGGCTGGCGGGCGGCCGCCGGCCATCCCAGGGGAAAACGACCTTCCCACCATGAAGCCGGCTCGTAATCGAGCCGGCGGAGTGGGAAGGTGCGACGGGTGCTACTGCACCCGTCGCGTATTTCACTGTCTGCTATGCAGACAGTGAAATACTAGCGGGGCCCTCCTACGGGGGTCCCTGCAGTGCCCATGCCATTGGCATGGGCACTGCAGGGGCCCCCAGGGGCCCCGCGACACCCCCTACCGCCATCCTGTTCCTGGCGGGCGAACCTCCAGGAACAGGATGGCGGTAGGGGGTGTCAGAATCCCCCATGGCGGCGCAGCGAGCTGCGCCGCCATGGGGGATTCAAATGGGCAACGGAAAACCGGCGGGAGACCGCCGGTTTTCCATTTCTGACCGCGGCCAAAGCGCCGCGGTCAGAATGCCCAAGGGAGCACCGCCGGCCTGTCGGCGCTGCTCCCGCCCCCGTTGGCCCTGGCGGTGCAACACCGCCAGGGTCATAATGAGGGCCTAAGTTCCCACCGAAGACAGAGCCTGACATTTGACTTTGTTCTTTGAATGCACAGCAAATATGATAAGATAAGAACAAGATTTACAGGCCTGTTTACAGAAAGGGAGCACTCGGCAGGATACTGTAAATAAGGTTTTGGCAAGGGAAGGGACGAATTCAAGCTGCATAGCCTAAAGCAAAGCCAGCAAATTGAAAGCAACAAATTGTGAGTTACAAACCACAAGGCCAATGGCAAGCAACGGACAGAATGCATTCACAAGGAAGCACTATGAATTTACTTAAAATGACAGCTGTGGGATACTTTGTGGGGAAAGTCCAGTATTTTAGTCCATATCTTGCAGAGGTTTGGCTACATCAATCACCCAGGAAGTATGACAAGAAGACCTGGAGTGGTTTCCATGTTGCAGGATAAGTCTGTACACCCATTCTATCAGTTTGCCACCATTTCCTATGGTACAGAGCTTCTGGCACACCTCTTGTAGGGTTAGTGCTAGGTAGCATTTAATGATTATTTAAGGTGGTTGTAAGTAAGGAGTTGACCGGGGTGAAGATGGTAGTCTGCCACAAGGGTATGGAAATTTAGTAGCTCACTGTTCAGAAACAAAGTCCCCAATTTTAAGACACCTGCAACATGCCACTGATGGAGTTGCTCTGAGCACAACCATCCTGTGCGAGTGGGAAGGCTTAGCAAAGGTAGTGCAGGAGCATAAGGTTTCTTCGTGAGCAGTGCATTAAGCCTTCCTTAAAAGTCTTTACTGGTAAACCCCATCTCATGCAGGGAGGTGGGCAGAAAGCCAGTGAGCCACCCATTGGACATCTGCAGCTGAATAAAAGCATTCTAAGTCCAGAAGATCTAATCCACCCGCAGTCACAGTTAGCTTTAGAGTGGAAAGAGCTCCCGATTGCGCCGCAGCGACCAAATCAGATGTGTGGCATGTCTGAAGAAGGAATGAAGGACGAGCAGGGGAAGGCTTGCAAAATAATACTATCATTGGGGTAGCATACCATCTCCGCTAGTCCCACATGGCCTCTACAGAAAGCAGAAGAGAAGACCAAAAAGCAAACTGGGCTTGGAGGGACCGTTCGCTCTGCCGAGATTTTCATCCTGGAAATCAGTGTAAGAATGGTAGATATTAATCACTAGGTATCAAAAGGTAACTGGTTCCCAGTTCAATCTGAGATCTAATTGTGTATGAAGGCGAAAACAGTGCCATATGTTAAAGAAACACTAATTAAATGTTAAAATTTGTAAAATTTGTTTTTGCAATTTACATCCCAAATATTTTGAAGATTCTATGTGTACTTGACACTCAGGGATAACCCAGATCTCTAGTTTGGCTTTTGCTCAATTTCAAAACCATATAAAGACATTGACTAAGCGGGCAATTGCCTTGCACAACCTTGCAAGGGGTCTGGCCCCTGCTCACCCTTCACAAGCGCTAACAGTGAACCATTGCACTAGAAGAGTTTGCCAAGGTGGATGGGTGTTGATTGTTCAACCACTTGACAGTGCCCCTTCTGTTCGCTCCTGTGTGCAGACAACTCCCCAGGTACCCAATACTTTCAAATAGTCTTGGTGGACCCATCTTGTCCGATTTTAGGAATTGTCCCACCTTGTTCTTCTCTTCTTTATTTATCCAGTTGTTAGCAACAACCCTTTGAATTACTTGCCGTGAATCTCCCATTTGATCTCAAGTTCATCTTACTCTTTTATTATCTGTGATTGGTAGTCCGGGCTCCCATTTCTGAGATAAATGTAGAGTCCCAAACATACACTCTAGTGCAGTGAGACTACAGACAAGTTATGGGTACATCATATCCTGTCATTAGGTGTGAGACTGTCACCCACACCATCTGCCCTGCCTCTTTAAAACAAATTAGGTTGAAAGTCCATGGGCGGTTGGGGTAGGGCAGATGTTTTTGTTCAATTTGTTTAAACTAGCATAAGGTTAATTACCTTAATGTTTCCCAAACTGTTTGCCAGGGGTTTTGAAATGTTCAGAAACATAATCAAAATGTTGCTGTTACTTTCTCTTCAGGAAAGATCGGGTAGATTTAGGTAGGGGTGATGGCCTTGCTGTGAAGGGCATTAATTTACTACTGAACAAGGACGTATTGTGACACCTGAATGTAGCACACCAGGAGGCAATCACAAAAGGTCCACAGTGAATAAATAGTGCTATGTTAAAAAAGAGTAAATAAATGCACTGACAACATAGTGAGGCATGGCCTCTCTTGCGTGTGTCTGTAAAACTGACGTTTGTCCTGAATTTTTGTCCTGAATTTTGACCCTTTGTCCTGAATTTTTTAGCGTCCTGTCCAGAATTTGCCTCAATGCCAGGTGGTCACCCTAATAAGGACGCTCCCCATGACATGAACGCATCTGTGAAATACAGACATCAAACACAGTGACCAACAAAATGGGGCATCACAGAAAGACATTAGATTTATAGTGACTAACCAAATCAATTGTGGGCAAAATTATGGGTGTCATGGTATAATGGGCTGCAACATGGGGGATTGGAACCCATTGACGTCAATTCATTAAAATGCCAGGAGTAGCGGAAGTGACGTCACACGCCGTTTCATCGTTACTTTCAACCACACACGCATGCTTACATATACACACTTTAACTCATAAACACACACGCCCTTTTACATAAGCACACTCTCACCCGCAAGCATGCACACAATATACATTTCAAAGTGTTTTTTACTTACCTCAGCAACCAAGAAGAGTCATATTCCAGCTAACTAAACTCCTTTTTTTTAATTACACTAATAGTGAATAATGCATTATTCACAACCCGCAATTGCGGATAGTGTGTAGAGGACTATGAGGAGATCAAGTGGTTCTAGTGTCACGTTTCGTGACTCCACGAAGTTCAATCAGCATTTCATTGCAGAGGCCCTCCATGGGGTATTTGCAGAAGCCCCTTGCCTTCTTTCTACATATGGTCGTACTCTCAGCCTCAGCCAACCTAACATGGTGCCCAACCACTGGTTACTCTTCCTATTCAAGGCAATTGATCGCTTAGCAAGCAGAAGAGGCAAATTCAAGATTTTGGATTCAGCTCTGCAGGTTTTTGAGCATTTGAAGAGACCCAGCATATTGCGTTTGTGATGTTGTACGTAGAAAGGGCCTACTGTGTTAGCGCGGCATGCAATGATTACTCGTAAACGGTTGCTGGTTAATGGGCGCAAGCAAAGCATCCCGACCTTTTATTTGCTCCTGGTATGCGTCACAGGCCATACCATCACGCATCAAACCCCTGGGGAGATTCACACCTAACTCCCTCCACGAGCATGCGTCATGGGCGTGCCCGTAATGAACACAACTTTTCCTCCTTACCCCAAAAAAAAACACAAACACACACAACAAAGGATACAATGCCAATCCAGCATACTAGAATAATATGCAACAAGAATACTACTGGTAGTTAATCCTCCACAAATCCCTGCAGCCGCATTAAGCGTGTTGGTCGAGGATGTAAACTGTATCATTCAAGTCCTTGTCACAGAGGCAGTGAGTTGATTGGCATAGAGTCAGGCACCTTCTGAGCTGAATCTCCAACTGGCTCCAAATTCTGCACTTCCGACTACCCCAGAGCAGATGACTGAAAGTTAGTAACACTCACCACAGGACCCAGAGATGGGGATCCACTGTCAGGATGATCCACTCTATTTTCCTCATCAGCTTCAAACAAACTTGCAAACTGAGACCCATTCTCCACTGCCACCTCATGATCCTGCATACAAAAGACTTTGACGAATGATATGTTCCTTGTGATGGTCTCCTGGTTTCTTTTTGCGGTTACCATAGTGCCCTTGAGTGCACTCCCCACCCAGGGATCTTTCTCAAAAGGCAGCATAAAATAGCTCCCACCCCGTCTGTTTTTTGTAAGAACATAGGACCACATTATGACATTGGTGGTAAGTCCCGCTTACCGCCATGCCGACTGCCGCCAACATACTGTGACCGCGGCGGTATACCTCTACACATATTATGACCCACACATAGCAAACTGTCACTATACAGACACAAACACAAGTCCCCAGCCCAAAGGTCAGTGATAAAATGGCGGTAGAAGAACCCACACCATTACGCCAACAGAACTACGCCCACAGCATTATGACCCACGAAACACCGCGGTGGACATTCAACTGCAGTAAAACATACTGCTGTGCTCAAAATAAACACACACATACAAAACAACACCACATTGGACAATTCAAACTACACACGCCTGACACTCATACACACACCACACTCACACACCCACACCACTATAAAACACAAACCCACACTACCCACAACCCTTTACGACACAAATAAATTGACAACTGAGAGAGAGACACAGCAAGAGCACCCACAGCACCAGAGCCACAGAACATCATCACCTATACACCATCCACACTCCTCACAGCACACACCCCAACCCATCCCCACACACCCTCACACACACCACACACTTTACATCCATGGCACCACAAAGACACCCCAGGTTCTCAGAGGTGGAGCTAAGGGTCATGGTGGAGGAAATCATCTGGGTATAGCCACAGCTATTCGGATCACAGGTGCAGCAGACATCCATTGCAAGGAAGATGGAGCTATGGTGGAGAATCGTGGACAGGGTCAACGCCATGGGACAGCACCCCAGAACATGGGATGACATCAGAAAGAGGTGGAATGACCTACGGGGGAAGGTGCGTTCCGTGGTTGCAATACACCAGATAGCCGTACAGAGGACTGGAGGTGGACCACCACCTCCTCTCCCACAACTAACAACATGGGAGGAGCAAGTTTTGGCAATACTGCATCCTGAGGGCCTGGCAGGAGTAGCAGGAGGACTGGACTCTGGTAAGTCAACTCTTTATTACTTTTATCCCCCCTACCTGCGTGCATCACATACTCCTACCCTTACCCTCCCCCACATCACCCCACCACCTCACATACACCCCACCATCACAACCCACCCATCCCAGTTCCCAGCACTGCATGCACCACCAATGCATGGACATCACTCACAGCCCTGCATGGACACCCATCACCACAGATGCACACTAGAGGGAGACACCTAGCCCACAAAATAACTACTCACACAAGGCAAAGCTGACAGGGCATTAACAACCATACAGGGCAACACACCCATGCACAAGATGTCACACGCAGGAACATTAACACTGCATTTACATCCCCACAGGTCCCACACCCAACGTCACTGGAGAGGAGGTGCCAGCAACAACCAGCCCCCCCCGAAGAGGTCCACAGTGATGACAGCAGTTCTGGTTGCCTGGATCTGGATGACCCTGCCACAGTCTCATGCCACCACAGAGCCTCCCCCCTAAGGAAACACCAGCTCCGCACCCACCCAGCGGGCCCATACCTCTGTCCCCAGGACACGTCAATCAGCAGTGTGCCCGCCACTGCAGGGACCCAGGCCACCCCACAAACACAGGACGATCAGGGACATGGGGTCAGTGGCAGTGGGCACACGGTTCAGGGGACAGAGGCATAGGACAACAGGGAAGCTGGGAGGACTGCTGTGCGACAGGGGGAGGACAGGCCCAGGGAACCGACTCTCCACAAGGCACTCACCAACATCCTGGGAGCATTCCACCATTCCCAAGAGAGGATGGGCCAGATACTGGCCAAGTTGCAGGAGACCCAGCGGCTGCAGGAGGGACAGTACCTGGGGATCAGGGAGGACCTGAGGGACATCCACACCAACCTGGTCACCATTGCAGGGGTGCTGGCAGACATGGCCATCACCATGAGGGAGGCAGTGGCACACCAACGGGCCCCTGACACTAACCACACCAATGAACAGCCCTCCACTGACGCTAGTGGACAGGAAGCCCCGCCACAGGAACAACAGGCCACCAGCACCCCTCCTCCTGCAGAAGGAGAACCACCCCGCAAAAGGTCCCTGCGATCCTGGCAGAAGCCAGAGAACATTGCCAAGACCCCTGCCAGGAAATAAGACTCTCCTGATTGTCACCCTTGTGTCCCACTCTGTTACCCTGTCCACCTTGAACTGCAATTGCTCCACTTTCTATGCCCCCTTGGGCAATGCACCTGTGATACAAATAGACTGGACTCTATCCTGGACTCTCCTCCACCATCACCCAAGCCCACTGCACATCCCATTAAATCTTCAGCAATTAAATAAACTCCCTTTGAAAAAAATATGTAGTATGTCAAATGATTTAGGTATGTATTCCTTTAACAATCTGTAGACATTGCAAGTAGACTGTAATGTATATACAGGTATGACCTGTAATGTGCTGCAGTCAATACACCAGGAGCCAGAGTAGGGCACAAATATCTGAGAATAGACATGTCAAGGGGTACAGTAAGTGGCCATAGTAGTGGGAGCAGCAGCCTGCCAGTGAGAATTTACAACACAAAACTGCAATGGAAGGTAAAGTTACAGTGTCTTACCTGTGTGTCACTGGAAGTACTGTTGAATGATAGATGTTCTGTCGTCCACATCCTCATTCTTCCTCCTCTTTGTCACTGTCCACAGGCTGCAACGCTGCCACACGCCCATTTCCAGCCTCATCCTCCTGCAGAAAAGGCACATGGCGTCTCAAGGCAAGGTTGTGCAACATGCCACGATGATCTGGCACACCTTCTTGGGTGTGTAGCACAGAGAACCACCTGTTAGATGGAGGCACCGAAACATGGCCTTCAGGAGGCCAAAGGTTCGCACTATAATTTGTCTTCTTCACCCATGTGCCTCATTGTAACGTTCCGCTGCCCTTGTCCTGGGATTCCTCACTGGAGTCAGTAGCCATGACAGGTTGGAGTAACCAGAGTCACCTGCAAATATTGAGGGATACCTGTTAGCCAGACACTCACCCTTAGGGCCAACCCCACACCCATATACCAACATACACTGGGTGGGGACCAGGGCTCACCTACTAGCCACACCCTGTGCCTCTGGAGTTGAGCCATCACATATGGGATGCTGCTATTCCTCAGAATATAGGCATCATGCACAGACCCAGGATACTTTGCATTCACATGGATGATGTACTGGTCCGCCAGGCACACTATCTGAACATTCATCGAATGAAAGCTCTTTCGATTTCTGAACACCTGTTCATTTCTCCTGGGGAGGACAAAGGCAATATGTGTATCATCAATTGCCCAACAATGTTGGGGATATGTCCCATTGTTAGGTGCCATGGCCTGTCCCCTCCCTGAAATGGCGGATGCCTGTCCTGTGTGGAGGGACAGGTGGAAATGAGGTAATGCCACTGATGGTGTGCGCCGTTACGGGGGCGGTCGAGGACCGCTGTGCAACTCCTCATTGTTTATCATTGGGCCAATATTAATGTGCGTCGGCTGTGACGGTACGCACCGCCTCGGACGTGACCGCCATTTCCTATCTGTTCACTCACTTGCTACCTGACCTTCAACAGGAGAGGACCTACACTGCAAGTGCTGCTGTGACCTGTGTCTGGAACCGACCATGGCTCGAGTCACTGGGGAAAGGGCCCTTGCCTTCACCACTGCGGAGTTGGAGAGACTGGTGGATGGGGTCCTACACCAGTACTGATTGCTTTATTGGCCTCCAGAACAACAGGTGAGTACACTGTGTGCACGATGCATGGGGCATGAATGCATGGAGTGCTGTGTGTGAAGGCCTCCTGTAAGGGGAGGTGGTTGAGGGGTCCTAGGCAGCGTGCCGCATGTATGGTGGGCAATGTTTGTGCATAGGGGGATGGGAGGGATATGGTGGGCCATGGGTGTAACAGGCCGGACGGTATGACTGATCCCTTTTTCTATTTTCATTTTTCTGCAGGTCAGCGCTCATCAGAAAAAGGGTATATGGTGTGCCATCGCCAAGGACGTGCGGACCCTGGAGGTCTACGCAGGCGGAGCACCCACTGTTGCAAACAGGGGGAGGACCTGAGATGCTGGATAAGGAAGACGACGGAGGCCCAGTTGGGGATGGCCTCCTACCAAGGAAGGGGTGCCCGTCCAACCCTGACCCCCCTGATGTTCTGCATACTGGCAGTGGCCTATGCATAGCTGGATGGGTGCTTGAGTGTATCACAGCAGACACAAGGGGGTGAGTGCAGTTTCCAAATTTGCAAATTGCGCGTGGTGGGGTGGTCTCTGGGTGGGGGATGTGCGTCTGTGGGTGCCCCTAGGCCAGGCTGGACATTGCAGGGTAGGTTCCATGTTGGCAGGGGTTGACGCACTCCACCCCCAAACGTGCTAGTGAGCATCTACTACTGGGCAGGGATCTGTGGGTCTCAGGTATGCTGCTATTGGTGTTAGGTATTACTGTCCATGGCCTGGTGAATAGCATTGTGTGGTAGTGCATCGCCTAGTGCGTAGGGCTGTCCCCTGTGTGTTGTGTATGCCAACGGTGGTGTTGTTTCTGGCATTGACCAAGTGTATCCTCTGCCTCTTCCCCCCTTTTTGTTTTGTTCTCCTGTCCTTGTGTGCATTCACATCATCTGGTGGAGGAGCAGAGGCACCGGCGACAGAGGGGGCTGCATTCCACATGGCCCTGGAGGCCGAATCCACCGACCGTGAGGGCACCAGTGGGATGGAGTGCGAAGGGAGCACCACTGCAGAGTCTGAAGGGGACAGTTCGGACAGTGATACCTCCTCCGATGGAAGCTCCCTGCTGGTGGCGGACACCTCTGTGCCAACCCCAGCTACAGGTACAGCCGCCACCCCGTACCAGCACCGCCCTTCCAGCAGCCCCTCAGCGAGTTTCCCGTGCCCGCTTACCCAGGTGGGTGGGCATCTCCTTCCCACCAGGCACCACAGGCCCTGCCCCAGTTAGCCCTGCTACCCTGAGTGAGGAGGCTATTGACCTCCTGCGATCCATCTCTGTTGGGCAGTCAACCATGGTGAATGCCATCCAGGGGCTCGCAGGGCATTTGCAACATACAAATGCATTCCTGGAGGGCATTCACTCTGGTGTGTCGGCCCACCAGAGATCATTCCGGGCTCTGGCCTCCTCCCTGATGGCAGCCATTGTCCCTGTCTCTAGCCTCCCCTCTCCAACTTCCTCTACCTAGTCCCATTCCCCTGAACTCCAACCTATCCCAAGAACACAATCAGACCAGCGTGCGCCCAAGACAACACACAGGAGTGGCTCAGGCAAACACAAGCACCACACATCATCACACAGGCACTCACACAAACACCATCCAGAAGCAGACATAGTAATATCACCTGCCTCCACTGTGTCCCCCTCCTTGTCGTCCTCAACCTCCCTCCCAGTAGCGTCTCCACTCACACCTTCATGCACTACATCCTCATCCACTACCATCATCACCCCCATCAGTACACGCCCCTCACTGGCAGCCACCACCCCCACATCCATGCACATGTCCCCTGTGTCCTCTCCCACTGTGTCTGTGCCCCCTCCTCCCAAAGTACCCAAACGCAAGCACTCTGACACCCAACAGCCATCCACCTCACAACAGCATCCAGCCTACGCACCAGCACCCAAACACAGCAGACAGACACCTCCTACAACCCCTTCCTCTTCCTCCATTCCCAAGCCTTCACTCTCTTCCCACACCAGTGTCCCTAAGAAGCTTTTCCGCTCCACCCTTGACCTCTTCCCTACCCTTCCACCCCATCCTTCACTTCGGGCCAGGGTGGGCAGAACCCAGGCCAGCATCTCAGCCACCCAGTCCACGGCCACTGTAGTTTCGGCAGCAACTGCAGGTGTGAGAAGCTCCAAGGAGACACCCATCAGCACTGGCAGTGTGCCTGCAACAGCTGCCAAGGGCAAGGAACAACCACCAGTTGTCAAGGATAAGAAAGGACCACCAGCTGCCAAGGGCAAGGAGGCACCACCAGCTGCCAAGGGTAAGGAGGCACCACCAGCTGCCAAGGGCAAGAAGGCACCACCAGCTGCCAAGGGCAGGGATGCACCACCAGCTGCCAAGGGCAAGGAGGCACCACCAGCTGCCAGGGGCAAGGAGGCACCACTGGCTGCCAAGGGCAAAGGGCCTGCTCCTGCAGGCAGGAGGGACAGGAGGCCTAGTGCTGTGACAGGATCTGAGCCCCCACCACCAACCATGGCACTTCAGCCGTCCGAGGCTGCAGGAGAAGGGCTAGAGCCTCCCCCCACCACTGGCAGCACCGCACCAGCACCACCACCAGCACCACTGGCAGCAGCCCCAGTGGGCAGCCGTCCGAAGCTGCAGGAGAAGAGCTGGAGCCTCCCCCCACCACTGGCAGCACCGCCACCAGCACCAGCACTTCCACCACTATGCAGCCATCACTGCCGGCGGATGGAATGTAGTCCTGCCTCCATGGGGTGTCTTGAATCCTGCCCACTGCAAATGTCATGGGTATGACACTCAGGTGAGAGACTGTGCCTTGCACTCCCCATGTGCTGCTTCACAAAGCACAAGGCCCCCTCCAGAACCAGTGGAAGGAGGCATCCACTCACCCCCTCCTTGCCAGGATGAAGCACACTGGGCACAAGGCCCCCTCCAGAACCAGTGGAAGAAGGCATCCACTCACCCCCTCATTGCCAGGATGAAGCACACTGGGCAAAAGGCCCCTTCCAGAACCAGTGGAGAAGCCACCCACTAGAGAGACTATGGCCTTGCACTCCCCATCACCGAGCAGTGGGCATGCCACCCACTTGAGACACTGTGGCTCTGCACTCCCCAGGACCAAGCAGCGGGCAAACCACCAACTAGAGAGACTGTGGCCTTGCACTCCCCAGGACCAAGCAGTGGGCAAACCGCCCCCTTGAGAGACTGTGGCCTTGCACTCCCCAGGACCAAGCAGTGGGCAAACCACCCACTTGAGAGACTGTGGCCTTGCACTCCCCAGGACCAAGCAGTGGGCAAACCACCCCCTTGAGAGACTGTGGTCTTGCACTCCCCAGGACCAAGCAGTGGGCAAACCACCCACTTGAGAGACTGTCCAAGCAGTGGGCAAACCACCCCCTTGAGAGACTGTGGCCTTGCACTCCCGAGGACCAAGCAGTGGGCAAACCACCCACTTAAGAGACTGTGGCCTTGCATTCCCCAGGACCAAGCAGTGGGCAAACCACCCACTTGAGAGACTGTTGCTTTGCACTCCCCAGGACATCGCAGAGGGCATGATGCCCCCTCCAGGAGCAGTGACGTTGTACCATCTTCTGGCTGAGGTGCCCTCCCATCCCCTTCCCCCTGAGGTGCCTGTGTATTTTCAACCTGATGCCCCAGCAGTGTTCTCTCCGTGTTGAGGCAGAAGTCAAGTGGAGCCTTGGCCTATGTGATATGGCCCTGTGGCTCACGGATATTATGGACTGGGCAGTGTCCCTACATTTGTATATCTGCAAATTCTGCTTTGATTTTTGAGGACGTATTTCTAGTATTTTATCGTATTACACTAACTTTCTTCAAATCATTTTGTCCTTGCATTATTCCTGAGGGGTGCGGGGTGAATATGTAATGTTACTGCATCTGTTTGTGTATGGTGTTGGGGGTGTTGGTGTTGCGTGTGTGTGTCACTCTCTTTTTCCTTCACCCTCCTCTGTGTGCTAGGCGGCAGTACTCACCGTGGTCATTGTCGCTGACGTTGGTATTCCTGGTGTAGGAGGAGGTAGACCAGCATGGGGAATACCTGCAGTTCGGGCTCCATGGCGTTGTGTTTCTTCCCTGAGTCCCCATAGGTGAGTCCTTTGCCTTCCGTGCTTTTGATGTCATTGGTACTGCCCTGGAAAAGGTGGCGGACAGGCCAGTTGTAATATTATGGGTGGTACATTGTCTTCCGCCTGGCTGTTGACGGTTACCACCCCGTGCTTGTTGCTACCGCCGTGGCGGTCGGTGTGTTAAAGTGGCTGTCTGAGTTGGTGGTGTCCGCCGTGGTCATAATTTCATTTATTTTTACCGCTGGCCTGTTGGCGGTATTACCACCGCTTTATCACTGACCGCAAGGGTTGTAATGAGGGCCATAGTCTCCAAAAATGATTTCTCTCTCCGCACTCTCCGTTTCCTCGATGCCTTATCATTTTTGTCCTTTCTCCTTGACAGGGCCTCACTTACTCTATCGTGGACTTTGGAAGACTAATTCACTTGAGGGATGGTGCCTCTTACCAGCCGATTCATACACAAAGAACTGGGCGTTTCTCCAGTGGTGGCCTGGGGAGAGAATCGGTCCTCAATTAAGAAGGCAGATATGGCATAGTCCACATTTTTACCACCCGCAACAGCAATTCTTAGTACCTTATTAAGGGTCCTCATGAAGCATTCCGCTTCTTGATTCGTGGTGGAGGTTTGGAGGAGGATCCATTAAAAAGAGGTATGAGGGGCTTGTGGTCAGTGTGGACAGTGAATGGCTGGCCATACAAATAGAGGTGAAAATGCCGGCAGCCCCAGTGCATCGCAATGGCCGCCTTTTCATTTTGAGAATAGCGTTGTTCAGTCTCTGGCAAAACACGGCTGGCATAAGCCACAGGAGCCCACTCTCCATCCAGTTGCTGCTTTGCCAACACTGCCCCCAAACCAGTGGGGCTGGCATCAACCGATAATTCTGACTCTTTATTGGGATCAAAATAGACCAACTTGGAGTGCTCTGATGAAGCTATTTTGGTGGCCTGGAAAGACGCCTCTTGTTCAGATCCCAATTCCCACACGGCATTGGATTTTATCAGGTCTCTGAGGGGTGTGCACCAGGATGTCATCGCTGACATTGATAACCCCTGACAGACCAGCGAGCATCCCACGAATAACGTCCTGAAACACCTCAGCGGCACTGGAGATCCCAAAACTCAGGCGTTTATACCTTTGAAGACCAAAATGGGTGGAAAAAGTCATGATGACTCTGGAGTCAGGATCCAACAGTAGCTGGTGATACCCAGTGCGCAGATCCATTTTCGAAAAACACTTTGATCCAGCGACCTCCGCAACTATGTCATCTACAGTAGGTGTCAAATGGCATTCCCGCTTGATGGCAACATTTAGCAGACGCATGTCGACACAGATCCTCACCTCACCGGGCTGCTTAGGTTGGTGAGCAATTACAATCGGTGATACCCAGGGTGTGGGACTTTCCACCTTCTCAATTATGTCAGCTTGCTCAAGCTTCTTGAGTTCCGCTTCCACCTTTGGCCGCAGATGGAATGCCACTCAGCGATGCTTTAAAGCAACTGGCTGTATAGGTTTGTCAATATGCAAGTGTATCATGCGGTCTTTCAAACAACCAATTCCTTCAAAAATCTGCTCAAATTCAGCTAAAAGACCATCAACCGTTCCAAGGTGTACACTGAAGGCAAAAGAGATGAGGTTAAGTTGATCAGCCGTTCTGCAGCTCAGCAACATTTCAGACCCAGCCCTGGTCACAAATATTTTGGTGTGCATTGAGCTCTCCTCATGAGAAATGTATGTGGTAAAGACTCCGGCTAGTGGCAACGGTTGAGATGATCCAAACGCATACACCTGAGTAGATGTAGGTCTCAGCTGGGGCTGTATAGGAAGAGTTTTTAGTACTGACCGCGCCAAAATGTTAATTGATGCAACAGTGCCAATCAAAGCAGGAACCCTATGACCTGCACCATGGTATTCGTCTCTGCATGCACCCTCCAGGCTGCAGGGTGTGTACAATATCAACAGTTCCTTCCTCCTCCTCCTCATCATCATCCAGATCATCATCTTCCCCCGTTGTCATTGGTTGTTGCACAAGAATTGTTTTTTTTTTTTTTGTGCGATTTCTGATGTGCAGATGAACGGCACACCTTGGCAAAATGATTAATTTTATTACAGTTTGAGAATTTCCTGCCTTGAGCAGCGCAAGGACCTTGATGAGGAAATGGCTTGCCCCATAGGTAGCATGTCTGTGAGCTCGTTGCAGCCTTTGGCTGACTTTTCTTTTTGTCCATGGCTACCGCACTGACTGCATTTACCGGCTCTACCTTGATCTGAGTCTGCAAAGCAGCTTCCATATGGGCTGTGCGTACTCTTGACAGCTCTTTAGAGAGGCCCATCGTGAGAATGTTCGTTATAGACATGCCAGATACCTGTAGAATGTTTTCTCGCAGCTTGACAGATGCACAGCCTTGCATGAATTACGTACATATTTCGTCATCTACATCCGGCAACGTGCAGGTGTGTGCAAGTTCTTTTAGCCTAGCATAGAACGTGTCAACAGATTAATCTGGGAGTTGTCTGGCTTGCCTTAATAAAAACCTCTCATAGTCTGGATTCGCTAAAGGTTCAAAATGAGCCGTCAGAGCCCTTTTTAGTGACTGGTAGGTGAAACGTGGTCCTTCTTCTGCTACAGACTTGCCCAATTTATGAACAGTCGCACCCCCTAGGTGTAGGATCATGTGGTGGCGTCTCTCATTGTCTAGCGCTACAGCTGTAAAATAAGTTTCCAACTTATCCACCCATTCTTTCCAACGAGCGGCTTGTGCGAAAGGGGGACCCTCAATGATAAACGGCTCAAGAGCAGGGATGAACGACATAGCTCTGTCAAATTGCAAAATGTTGGCCAGTGAATAACAAAACACGTGTGCTGGGCACCTGTGTCATGTGTAATATTGGAATATCAAACTGCACCTTCCTTTTGATGAGCTGCAGAAACCACACAGGTGAGAGCAGTCACTTTGTGTAATATTTGTCTTCCTGTAGTGATTACTTTAATTTGTATATTTTTTTTTTTTTGATCAATAGGCTTGCAGAATTACTTCCCCCTTTCATGTGACTTGTTGGGGTAGGCCAAATTGCACAAACATCTGTCGCTTGCCGGTGCCTGGAGCAGACCCCTTCCACCGGCGAGGCAGCACACGCTCCTCACCTTGCCAGCAACATTGTCCTTGCAACCCAGGAGATAACCGTAGCGTTGCGTGCATGCTCCAAGGCACAGTGGGCATTGCCTCTCACCACGGCTCACACAGGCAGCAATGTGTGTGCCTGAATACGTCAGTGCAGATGCCAAACAGCCCCAGGCCATACCGCTGATTGAAAGCGATGCGGGCAGGCCTCCTACTGGAAATGGTGCCGACCTCCAGGGACAGCATCTGACCTCAATGGCCACGGACAGCAGGTACCAGGTTGACAGGGAGGCACGTGGACATGGAACTCTGCATGCGGGACACATGTGGGAGAGATTACCACACCCTTATTCCCAATTTGATGTTGTGCGTAGAAAGGGTCTACTGTGTTAGTGCGGCATGCAATGATCACTCATGATCAGTTGCTAGTTAATGGCCATGAGGAAAGCATCCCCTGACCTTTTATTTGCTCCTGTTATACGTCACAGGCCATACCATCACGCATCAAACCCTTGCAGAGATTCACACATACTCCCTCCCCGAGCGTGCGTCATGGGCCTGCCCATGATGAACACAACAGTGTTAACCTAGCATGGCACCAGTTAGGCCAGCAATTCCACACACATCGCCTTCTACCAGAAGCTAGATAGCTCCAGGCAACTTCAAAACATATGTTATAGGTTGGCCTCAGGAACATACCATCTGAGCCATTCAGAATCTGCATCAGAAACCCATTCTTTCAGCTATTCGGGTGTCAAATATGCTCTATGGAATACATTAAATGAAATGGATTGGAGATGTGAGTTTACGGGAGAGTTCATGGGGAGATTCAACAATCTAGGCCCACTAAAATTCATGAAAGTCCCTACCCATGACAAATTCCTGTTCATCCCCTGTTGCTTAGAGATATACCCCGGTAAGTGCTAGCATGTCCCTCTGGAACCAAATTAACCCATGGTGTATATAGATTGTATAAGCAAGTGTTCAAATGGCTTTGCATTTCTGACAGCCCATCAGGAAGACACCAGTTGCATGTGAACTTGGAAGTAGCCCCTATGAATATCATAAATCTCCATGAGTGATGTGAAGGAGTGAAGCAATCCTCCTGTAAGAGAACACCCTTTGTACTCAAGGCCAGGCCCTTCCATGCAGTGCAGGTGGCCATGGGGATGTCCTGCTCAGGGCCTGGTATGCAACAAAGGAGGTTGTAAGAAGCACAGAGAATTAGATGCCTAGTGATGCATAGACCCCTCAAATAACAGCATATCACAACACTAAGCATGCAGTTAGTGGTGATTGGAGAGGACAAGCCCCGTAAGAACAATCTCTGCACCACTGCAGAGGGGGCAAAATCTCCACTAATAGTCCGGGCCACTTGAATTGTGCAGCAAGGGTAGGCTAAATTATGTGGCAGGGTTGAGTAAATTATGCGGCAAGAAAAGGCAACTCATGTGGCATATTGTGGCACACCTTTTGATTGTGTTACTCCATTATTTTCTCATTTTTACACTTGAAAACACTGTCTGGCAAAGATTGCACCTCAGTAGTGTCAGTTTAACATTCAATTACAGACATAAGTCACAGAAAGGTGACCAGTCAACCTTTGCAAAGGGCCTTCCACTGTGCTGCAACATGTGTTGCTGCATTTTAGTAACCTTTGAACCGTTTGAACTAGAAACATATTTTTTTGTTAGCCCCTTCGCTGGCAGGTCTTTTCTCCCTCAGGTGCCAGGCCTTGTTTTTGCTATTTGGGGCAGTTCACGCTTAGGCCCTCAAAACTTTTTGTCCACATAAGCTACCCACGCCAAATTTACGTCCTTTTTTTCCAGAATCCTAGGGATTCGAGAGGTACTCAGAGTTTGTGGGTTCCCCTGAAGAAGACCAAGAAATTAGCCAAAATAGAGCAAAAAAATGTTTTTTTTTTTTAAACTGGAAAAAAGGGCTGCAGAAGAAGGCTTGTGTTTTTTTCTCTGAAAACAGCATCAACAAAGAGTTTGCGGTGCTAAAATCACCAGCTTCCCAGCTTTGAGAAACAGGCAGACTTGAATCAGAAAACCAAATTTTTCAACACAATTTTGGCATTTTACTGGGACATATCCCATTTTTACTATTTTCTGTGCTTTTAGCCTCCTTCCGGTTAGTGACAGAACTGGGTGTGAAACCCATGCTGAGTCCCCAAAAGCTAAACATTTTTGAAAAGTAGACAAAGTTCTGAATTCACCAAGGGGTCCGTTGTGTATATACTATAAGGTTTTTCTACAGACAATAAGAGCTGAAATAAAACAAATTGAAATTGAGGTAAAAAACAGCCATTTTTCTTCACGTTTTACTCTGTAACTTTTTACTGCGATGTCAGATTTTTAAAAACAATATACCCTTACATCTGCTGGACTCTTCAGGTTGTGGGGATATATAGGGCTTGTAGGTTCATCAAGAACCCTAGATACCCAGAGCCAATAAATGAGCTGCGCCTTTGCGGATCAAGAAAACCTTTGTATTTCCAAAATGGGCACAAGATAAGGTGTTGAGAAGCAGTGTTTATTTGCACATCTCTGAATTCTGGGGACCCCATACCAGCATGTGAATTACAGGGCATTTCTCAACAGACATCTTTTTTACACACTGTCTTACATTTGGAAGGAAAATATGTAGAGAAACACAAGGGGCAATAACACTTGTTATGCTATTCTGTGTTCCCCAAGTCTCCTGATAAAAATGGTACCTCACTTGCGTGGTTAGGCCTAATGCCTACGACAGGAAACGCAACATGGACACACCACATTTTCCTAAAGAAAAATGACGTGTTTCATGGAAAGTGCCTAGCTGTGGATTTTGGGCTCTAGCTCAGCCGCCACCTAGGGAAACCTACCAAAACCTGTGCACTTTTTAAAACTAGACACCTATGGGAATCCATTCTGGGGTGACTTCTGGGGCTCTCACCTGGTTCTGTTACCCAGAATCCTTTGCAAACCTCACAATTTGGCCAAAAAACACTTTTCCCTCATATTTAGGTGACAGAAAGTTCTGGAATCTGGAAGGAGCCACAAATATCCTCCTACCCAGCGCTCCCCCAAGTCTCCCGATAAAAATGGTACCTCCTTTGTGTGGGTAGGCCTAGTGCCCGTGACAAGAAATGCCCCAAAACACAACATGGACACATCACATTTTCCCAAAGAAAACAGAGCTGTTTTTTGCAAAGTGCCTATATGTGGATTTTGGCCTCTAGCTCAGCCGGCACCTAGGGAAACCTACAAACCTGTGCATTTTTTAAAACTAGACCCCTAGGGGAATCCAAGATGGGGTGACTTGTTGGGCTCTCACCAGGTTCCCAGAATCCTTTGCAAACCTCAAAATTTGGCAAACAAAACACTTTTTCCTCACATTTCGGTGGCAGAACGTTCTGGAATCTGAGAGGAGCCACATATTTCCTCCTACCCAGCGTTCCCCAAAGTCTCCTGATAAAAATGGTACCTCACTTCTGTGGGTTGGCCTAGTGCCCACGACAGGAAATGCCCCAAAACACAACGTGGACCCATCACATTTACCCCAAAAAATCAGAGCTGTTTTTTGCAAAGTGCCTAGCTGTGGATTTTGGCCCCTAGCTCAGCCGGCACCTAGGGAAACCTACCAAACCTGTGCATTTTTCAAAAGTACACACCTAGGGAAATCCAAGATTTTGGTGACTTGTGGGGCTCTCCCCAGGTTCTATTACCCAGAATCATTTGCAAACCTCAAAGTTTGGCCAAAAAAACACTTTTTCCTCACATTTCGGTGACAGAAAGTTCTGGAATCTGAGAGGAGCCACAAATTTCCTCCTACCCAACCTTCCCCCAAGTCTCCCAATAAAAATGGTACCTCACTTATGTGGGTAGGCCTACTGCCCGCGACAGGAAATGCCCCAAAACACAACATGGACACATCACATTTTCCCAAAGAAAACAGAGCTGTTTTTTGCAAAGTGCCTAGCTGTGGATTCTGGCCACTAGCTCAGCCGGCACCCAGAGAAACCTACCAAACCTGTGTATTTTTTAAATCTAGACACGTAGGGGAATCCAAGATGGGGTGACTAGTGGGGCTTTTGCCAGGTTCCGTTACCCAGAATCCTTGGCAAACCTCAAAATGTGGCAAAAAACACTTTTTCCTTAAATTTCGGTGACAGGAAGTTCTGGAATCTGAGAGGAGCCACAAATATCTTCCTACCCAGCGTTTCCCCAAGTCTCCCGATACAAATGGTACCTGACTTGTGTGGGTAGGCCTAGTGATTGCGACAGGAAATGCCCCAAAACACAATGTGGACACATCACTTTCCCAAAGAAATCCGAGTTGTTTTTTGCAAAGTGCCTAGCTGTGGATCTTCTCCTCTAGCTCAGCCAGCACCCAAGGAAACCTACCAAACCTGTGCATGTTTGAAAACTAGACAACCAGGGGAATCCAAGATGGGGTGACTTGTGGGGCTCTCACCAGGTTCTGTTACCCAGAATCCTTTGCAAACCTTAAAATGTGGCAAAAAAACATCTTTTCCTCACATTTCGGTGACAGAAAGTTCTGGAATCTGAGAGGAGCCACAAATATCCTCCTACTCAGTGTTTCCCCAAGTCTCCCAATAAAAATGATACCTCACTTGTGTGGGTAGGCCTAGTGATTGCGACAGGAAATGCCCCAAAACACAACGTGGACACATCACATTTTCCCAAAGAAATCAGAGCTGTTTTTTGCAAAGTGCCCAGCTGTGGATCTTGGCCTGTAGCTCAGCCGGCACCTAGGAAACATACCAAACCTGTGCATGTTTTAAAACTAGGCACCCAGGGGAATAAAAAATGGGATGACTTGTGGGGCTCTCACCAGGTTCCGTTACCGAGAATCCTTTGCAAACCTCAAAATGTGGCCAGAAAAACACTTTTTTCCTCACATTTCGGTGACAGAAAGTTCTGGAATCTGAGAGGAGCCACAAATTTCCTCCTACCCAGCGCTCCCCCAAGTCTCCTGATAAAAATTGTACCTCACTTGTGTGGGTAGTCCTAGTGCCCGTGAAAGGAAATGCCCTAAAACACATCGTGGACACATCACATTTACCCAAAGAAATCAGAGCTGTTTTTGCAAAGTGCCTAGCTGCAGATTTTGGCCTCTAGCTCAGCTGGCACCTAAGGAAACCTACCAAACCTGTGCATTTTTGAAAACCTGACAGCTAGAGAAATCCAAGATGGGGTGACTTGTGGGGCTCTCACCAGGTTCTGTTACCCAGTATCCTTTGCAAACCTCAAAATTTGGCAAAACAAACACTTTTTCCTCACATTTTCCTGACAGAAAGTTCTGTAATCTGAGAGAAGCCACAAATTTCCTCCTACCTAACATTCCCCCAAGTCTCCCGATAAAAATGGTACCTCCCTTGTGTGGGTAGGCCTAGTGCCAGCAACAGGAAATGCCCCAAAACACAACGTGGACACATCACATTTACCAAAAGCAATCAGAGCTGTTTTTGCAAAATGCCTAGCTGTGGATTTTGGCCTCTAGCTCAGACTGCACATAGGGAAACCTACTAAACCTGTGCATTTTTTAAAACTAGACACCTAGGGAAATCCAAGATGGGGTGACTGGTGGTGCTCTCACTAGGTTCTGTTACCCAGAATCCTCTTCAAACCTCAAAATTTGGCAAAGAAAAAACATATTTTCCTCACATTTCGGTGACAGAAAGTTCTGGAATCTGAGAGGAGCCACAAATTTCCTTCCACCCAGCATTCCCCCAAGTCTCCCAATAAAAATGATACCTCACTTGTGTGGGTGGTCCAGGTGCCTGCAACAGAAAAAGACCAAAAACCTGTAGAGATTGAGGGGACAGCACAGCAAGTTGATAAGCACATATTTTTCTTTTATACATCTTTAGGCTGACTCTGGTTTGGGGACCCACACAAGTGAGGTACCATTTTGCTTGGGAGACTGAGGAAAATGCTGGGTGGTAGGGTATTTGTGCCGGAGAGGTGATCCTACAAAGAAAAGTGAGGAAAATATGCTTTTTTAAGCAGACTTTGAGGTTTGCAGAGGAGTCTGGGGAAGAACATTTTGGGGGATCCATTTAAGCCACACCTCCCTGGACTCCTTGGGGAGTCTAGTTTTAACAAATGTCTGGGTTGGTAGGTTTCCCGAGATGAAGGCCTCACCTGGGACCAAAAACGTAGGTGCCCCCCATACAAAGGTAGTTTTGTAATAGATAATTTTGATGTGTCCACGTACTTCTGTGATGTTCCAAACACTAAAATTGTGAAAAGAAACGCACTTAGGTTATGTTAAAAAAAAACACTCACCCACCAACCAAGTTGGTGGCATGCTTCATCATCTGGTCCCACCGACACATCTAGCGTGTCCTCCTCGAAAATAGGCCCTTCATCTGCACTGAGAGTGGCTTCCTCATCAGAAGACTCCTCTTGGACAGAAATCTTACAGCCAGAATCTCTCTCTCCCTCCTCTGCCTCAGATGCAGAGTCCATCTCATAATCATGGTCAGAAGACGACTCAAAAAGCATGCCAACAACCTGCTGAGTGGTCACTCTGCGGTTAGCCATGATCCTTCCTAAGAAGTGTAAAGTGACAAATGCGCCAACAGCAACCAGCACTGTCTAAAATAGGTATTAAACAAAGTGTGGCTTTATCACAAAGAGTTATGTACTAAAAACTATACCACTCACTTGCCTTAAAAAGCTAAACTCACCAGCAACTAATTTGCACAGACACAGCAATCATCAATGACATCCCACTAAAAAGAAAAAAGAAAGGCATTTTAGATATAAGACAACACAAATATTATTGTGCACAAATCTAAGGACAATTTCACACACAATCCTGCATTTAGTACACCACTTACAAGCATGTCATTCATGCATGGCAACAATACTCCTTTGGAGTAAATTTACTTACCTAAAACATGCAACTACGCAATCCGCAGGTCAACCACTGCCAAAACAAGCCACAGCAAAAGAAGCAAAAGCTTTGAACTAGAACAAAAAAGAGAAATAAACTGTTATAATCACAAATGCAAGTACTTCGCCAGTTGAGAAACACCCCTCCACCAGACATTTAGAAATTTTCCCTGGTGTCTAGTAGTCTCCGGGGCAGATGGGCCTAAAATATTAACTAGGCCGATCTGCCCGCAATGGGGCACTAATGGCCACTAGTACTGTGCTGAATCCTTTGCCCAAGGGGGCCACCCAGCACACAAAGCATGCACACAAGATCCCTGGTGCGAAGTGCACGCTGCCCAAAAGTGTGTCTCCCCCTTTAGGGGGGGACCCTTGCCCAAGGGCCCGCTCCCCCACACAAAAAACAAACCACACAACATCCCTTGTGCCATCGTGGCTTCTACCCCCCCCCCCCCGGGGGCAGATCGTCTTAAAGTATTGAGCCTATCTGCCTCCAAGGGGGGCAGAAACAGCATAAAATACCATGTCCCCCGCACAAAACACACACAAAGAAAGAAAATCCCTGGTGTCTAGTGGATTCTGCCTCCCCCGGTGGCAGATCGGCTTAAAAATAATGAGCCGCTCAGCCCCTGGGGGGCAGAAATGGTGTAAAATATTATGTCCCCTTGGGGGAGCGGCCCTGGTGCCATCATGGCTTTGTCTCCCCCCCCTGGGGTCAGATTGGCTTAAAAATAGCGTCCCTTGCCCAAGGGGTCACCCCCCCACACAAAAAACACATACAAATGCACACAAACAAAATCCATGGTGCCTAGTGGGCATTCCTGCTGCCCGATCTCATCGCGATCGGGCAGCAGTAATGCTAAAAGAGGCATTAAGAGAAAGGAAAATCCTTTCCCTTCCCCCGATGCCTCCTTTGAAGAAATCACCCCCCTGGCCGGAGGAGGAACTTACCTCCTCTTCTGTAGACAAGCTGGAAGCAAATGGCTTCCAGCCCGTCGGGCGGCCTCTAATGATGTCCGCACGTGATCGCGCGCTGATGTCATTAGATAGTTGTGGGGAGGCGGGGGCCGGGAGTGGAAGGGGAAGAGATTCCCCTTCCAGCCCTGCCCGGATGTGGGAGGGAGGCCCTCGGGGGAGCACCAGCACTTCCCTCGAGGGCTGGGTGTAGGACGTAACATTTACGTCCTGGGCACCAGAGCAATGTTGCCCAGGATATAACCGTTACGTCCCAGGCATCCAAGGGGTTAAAGTCTGCAGGATATGCAGCAAATGGTGTATTATGTGGCAAATTCATAATTAAGCAAAAAAACACTGCAGATGCACATTCACATAGTTCAAGTGGCCCTGCTAATAGTCAACTAGTCAGCCACTTGGCAGCCCATTTAACTGAGCTGATACATAGTAAAGTTTGAAACCTGTCACGATCTGAATGCTTCTTACCGCGATTGTCTGTCAATCTCGAGGCACCACCTGGTCCCTTGCTGGTTCTGGTCTGACCAAGGTAAGGGCGACCCTTTCCAGTAGCCACGGTGCTGCTGATAGAGTAACAACAGGCAGACTGTGACCTCCAGAAGGAGTCTCAGTGGAAAAAAACAATCCTGGGAAAAACGTCAGAAGCAAGGAACTCCTGAACAAGAGGTAAGAAAAAAGAGAAGCATAATATGAACTGGAAACATCAAAACTGCAGACAAATAAAAACAGGAGAAGTAAAAAAAATCACTGGCTACAGGAGCGAGGAGCACCACCAGAACGGAAGTGTTTGCAACGCAAGGAACAGAAGACCAACTGTGCTTATAGAGTGGCAAACAGGAAGTGACACGTAGGAAGTTCCAAAGACACCTTGAATTGGGAAAAGCCACATTTGAGTGAATGAAAAAATAGCCATGGTGTAAAAGAAGAAGCAAAGCATGCAGGGAAGGAAACACAAACTCCTGGGAAGAAGAAAAGATGGCTAAGAGAAAAACCATAAAGAAAGAGAAAACAAGAAAAAATAAAAGAGACAGAAAGAGTAGGTAAGAGTTAGAAGGGCAAAAAGCGGGTGCAGTGCAAAGCACCGCTCAAAGAAAGATGTACCGGTCGCGCTGTGGACCGAAAAATAAGCAGTTCTCTGGTAGGGATCTGGGACGAAAGGTTTGAGTTGGGATATGTGAAAGACAGGATGCACTTTCCAAGTCAATGGCAGGCGAAGTCGAATAGAGACTGGATTAATCACATGCAAAACTTGAAAAGGCCCATAGTAACGAGGTTTGAACTTGTCCTGGGATAAGTGAAAAGGCAGAAATTTAGAGGAAAGCCGGACCTTGTCCCCGGGCTGAAAATATGGAGCAGCGTTACCTGATGGAGATGACAAACAAATGAGGTAACTGAAGGAACAGGGGAGTCCTTAGGAGGGACATTAGGAAAAGCAGTGGGGTGAAAACCATAAGTACAAAAGAAAGCTGTAAACTTAGTTGCACTATGGACTGTATTGTTATAACAAAACTCAGCCAATGGTAGGTAAGAAGACCAATTATTCTGAGTCGCGTTAAAAAAAACAGCGCAAATATTGTTGGATTCTTTGGTTAAGGCGTTCTGTTTGACCATTGGTCTGCGGATGGAAACTGGAAGAGCGGGCCACATCAGTAAGTAAAAATTTACAGAACTCTCTCCAAAAACAGGATACATATTGAGGTCCCCGATCAGAAATAATTACTTGAGAAAGACCATGTAATTGAAAGACATCTTGTATAAAAACCTGACTCATTTCTGTAGCGGTGGGTAATTTCTTGAGGGCTGAAAAATGAGCCATCTTAGTAAAGGAATCCACTGTAACCATTATGACCTGATAACCTGCAGAAGGTGGCAAAGATCATATATAATCTGAGGTTACCGTATGCCATGGAATTGATGGAATTGGTAAGGGCATCAATAGACCTGCTGGCTTAGTCCGAGGTGTTTTAGTTTGAGCACACATTGGGCAAGATCTTACATATGTTTCGGCATCAGACTTTAATGTGGGCCCCAAAAAGAGCGATGGAGTAGTTCCTGTGTGTTCTTAATTCTGCGATGTCCAGCAATAGGAGAGTCATGACACATTTGCAAAGCTTCTGTCTGAACTTTCTCAGTAGGCAAAAATATAGTGTTTTTGTGAAAGCAATATTCCTGATGCTTTTGTAAGTGGGGACTTAAAGTGTTCCATTCTTCCATGGAAAACTTCTGATACTCGGTCTTCACTTGGTCAAGAAAAGATTGAACTAGTCCCACAATGCGACATGGCTCAATGAGGTGTAGAGAAATAGAAATATTGCTCTCCGGATATCGCCGGGATAAAGCATCTGCCACAATATTTTTGGACCCGGGAATGAAAGTGACAATGAAATTGCATTTACTAAAAAAGAAAGCCCACCTGGCTTGACGACTATTCCGGCATTGAAAATTGCAGAGGCATTGTAGATTGCGATGATCAGTTTGCACTTCAAAAGTCTCCTGAGAACCCAATAGGAAATGCCTCCATTCCTTGCAGGCAGCCTTTAATGCCAGTAATTGTCTTTCCAATGCAAAATAGTTCCATTCTGCGTCGGATAACACGTGGGATAGGTAAAAGATTGGATGTTCAAGGTTATCATCGTCTTGTTTTTGAAGTAACACGGGCCCAATGGCTCGATCTGAAGCATCCGTGACCACAATAAATTTCTGAGTAGTGTCAGGATGACTGAGTATCTTGGCTTGGGTAAAGGCACGCTTTAGAGTCTGAAAAGCCCTTTCCGCTTCTTCTGTCCAAATGAGCCCCTTCTTTAGGCCTTCGTTTTTGATGGTCTGGGTTATACATCTTTGTTGTTGGGCAAAGTCCTTTATAAATTGCCTATAGAAATTGGACGACCCTAAGAAGCACTGTGTTTCTTTGACAGAAGTAGGAGAAGGCCAATCTAATATGGCTTGTATCTTTTCTGGGTCCATGGCGATTCCAACTGGATTGATACGAAAACCTAGATATTGAACTTCGGTCTTGTTAAACTCGCGCTTCTCCGGTTTACAGTACACATTATTTTGTCAGAGTCTTTCTAAAACTTGAAGAACATGTTTAGTGTGTTGTTCGGGACTACAAGAATATATTAGAATGTCCTCTAAATAGACTTCAACACTCTTGTTCAAAAGATCAGAGAAAACCAAATCCATGAATCTTTGGAATATGGAAGGCACGTTGGTAAGACCAAAAGGCATGCCACGATATTCAAAGTGGCCCAACGGGGTACAAAAAGCAGTCTTGCATTCATCACCTTTCTTAATTCGTAAGAGATGATAGGCACCCCTTAGGTCTAGCTTAGTGAATTTTGTAGCTCGTTGAACTGCTTCCAGAACATCCTTGATAAGGGGTAAGGTATACCTATCCTTGATGGTAATCTTATTTAACTCTCGAAAGTCTATACAGGGGTGGAGATCTTTAGTCTTCTTAGGTACAGAGAAAAGAGGAGCCCCATCAGGTGATGAAGAGGGAGCAATCAATCCACTTTGTAGGTTTTCCTTTATGTATTCCTTGAGTACCTTCTTTTCCTGTTCTGATAAGGAATACATTCTTCCAAATGGGACCACTTTCCCAGGTATCAAAGGAATAGAGCAGTCATAGTCCCTAGGAGGAGGCAAAATGAGTCTTTGAGGTTTCTCGAATACGTCAGAGTACCCCTGACAGCATTTAGGTACTCCTTGAATCACATTAAGCGTACTGCTTGCTTCGTTGGAGGAAAACATGGACCCTTTTGGTGACCAATAGGAGTCAGTAGAATAACAATGCAACTGACAAAAGTGAGAGGAAAGTGATGTAGTCCGTGTCTCCCAGTTTATATATGGATTATGTCTTGCCAGCCAAGGAATCCCCTAAAATCATAGTATGGTTTGGGGGAAGATATCAGGGCGAAGGCCACATGTTACTAATGTCTTCTGAATTGCAGGCAAAGGTTGGGCGTGGTATCAACTACTGGTCCAGAAGTTAGAGGAGAACCATCTACCACTTGGATGTGTTCTGGGATTTCTTTAGGAACACGAGGTATTCCTTTTTCTTTAGGCCATTTCTCATCTAAAAACATACAACTGGCTCCACGATCCAATAATGCAAAGACTTGTGCTTCCTGGTTCTGGCACTGAAGAATCACTGAGATGATGAAAAGAGCAGAGTTGTCTTTTCTGGAGTAGTAGATTGAAAGAATTTCAATAACTCCCGTCCCCTTCCTTCTCACAGGGGGCAGGAGTTGGCATTTCCCGAAGGTCTGATGGGAAAGATAGGGCAAATTCGAATTAAATGAGCTGCACTGCCACAATAAAGACATAAGCCTTTACGTCGTTGGTTTGCTCGTTCTGCTTCTGATAATGGACCACGGGCAACGTATATTTGCATGGGTTCTTCCTCCGTAGTAGTGGAGTATTCTGTTCGGTTTTCTTCAGGACGACTTGTAGACAGGCGAATAGCCACTGTCAGAGACTGGACCCTGGATCTTCGTTTCTCTAATCTACGTTCCCATAAATGGTACTCAATATTAAGAGCCAGGTCCATCAGTGCCTTCAATGATTCTACTGGAGTAGAATGCACCAGTTCACCTTTTATTTCGTCTCATAATCCTCAATGAAAAAGTGTCACAAAGGTGCGTTCAGCCTACGTGGTTTCAGCCACTAGTTGTTTAAATCTGGTTATGTAAGTCAGAACATCCTGATTCCCTTGTTGTATCTCACATATAGCCTCTTCTGCAGCAGCTTCCAATCCAGGTCATTCAAACATCTGTTTAAAGGCTTGCAGAAAGTCTGAATAATTGGATATTATCGAATCATTGGCAGCTACCAAAGGGGTTGCCCAAGCTAGGGCTGTGCCAGACAAGGAGCTTATCAGATAACCAACCTTGGTCTTATCCAGGGTAAACTTAGATGGGCGAAACGCAAAGTATACCATTATGGAGTCCAGAAATTCCTTTAAATTGTTTAGATCACCAGAATAACAAGGTTGTGGAGACAGAAATAGCAGGTACATATCTGGATCGTGACACAAATGCTTGCCTCAGAGCTGTGTTCTCGGTACGCAGTTGTAATTCCTGTGTCTGCTGTTGTATAGTATGAAGCATAGACTGTGCAGTTCACACAACATCATCAGGTGGGACATCCATGGTTCCAGGGCAACGCAGAATCTTTTGGCATTGCAATCTGTCACGATCTGAATGCTTCTTACCGCGATTGTCTGTCAATGTCTAGGCACCACCTGGTCCCTTGCTGGTTTTGGACTGACCAACGTAAGGGCGACCCTTTCCAGTAGCCACGGTGCAGGCAGACTGTGAGCTCCAGAAGAAGTCCTAGAGGAAAAAACCCAATCCTGGGAAAAACCTCAGAAGCAAGGAACTCCTGAAAAAGAGGTAAGAAAAAAGAGAAGCTTAATATGAATTGGAAACATCAAAAACTGGACAAGAAAAAACAGGAGAAGTCAAAAAAATCACTGGATACAGGAGCGAGGAGCATCACCAGAACGGAAGTGTTTGCAACTCAAGGAACAGAAGACCAACTGTGTTTGTATAGTGGCAAACAGGAAGTGACACGCAGGAAGTTCCGAAGACACCATCTTGAATTGGGAAAAGCCACATTTGAGTAAATGGAAAAATAGCCATGGTGTAAAAGAGGAAGCAAAGCGTGCAGGAAAGGAAACACAGGCTCCTTGGAAGAAGAAAAGATGGCTAAGAGAAAAACCATAAAGAAAGAGAAAATAAGAACAAAGAAAAAAGACAGAAAGAATAAGTAAGAGAGATTATAAGGGCAAAAAGCGGGTGCAGCGCGAAGCAGTACCCAAAGAAAGATGTACCAGTCGCGCTGTGGACGGAAAAATAGCCAGCGTCCTGAAATGCACCTCAAAACGCGGCCCGCCGTAGAAACAGCCGTCCAGGATACAGACCGCCGATCTGACCGCGGTCCGCAAGTGGGGCACCGCAGGTCCTCGCGACATCACAAAGTCATGAGCATCCAGGTTGGTGCGGTTGGGCAGTATCTTCAGTTTTACCAGAGAGACTCTGCATCTACCGTAACTCCCCAACAGCCTGTCAAATGATTTTAATAAATTTTAGGAAGCAGAAAAATGGATGTTTGAAATTGGGTCTTTAGTTGGCAGTGGTGTACACCCTGTCCATGTAGGTACTGTTAGAAATGGGGTCTCTAGTTGGCAGAGGTATATACCCTTGTCCAAGTAGGGACCACAATCCTAGTCAAGGTAAGTCACACACAACCCAAGTTATCTTGTGCCCACCCTCTGGTAGCTTGGCACAGAGCAGTCAGGCTTAACTTAGACGGTAATGTGTAAAGTATTTGTGCAATAAATCATGCAATAACACATTGAAAACACCACAAAAACCACACTACCCAGTTTTAGAAAAATAGGAGATATTTATCTGAATAAGTTAAGGTAAAAAACGATCAAGATTTGATAATCACAAGTTGAAATATCACTGTTGTAATAATAAGGAGAGTCTTTGGTTCTTGCAAAGCAACAATTGTCTCTTGCAAACCCAAAGTACATGGTATGTGTCAAAATTACATACACGGAGACCGCAGAGAAGGGTATGCGAGGAAAACGAAAGGCATGCATTGGATTTTTGGGTGCACACAGACGATGCGTCGAGTATTTTCCACACTGCAAGGACTTTGCGCTGAATTCCAGCATGCAGACTTGAATCCTCTTTGTGATGTGGGGTCTTTTGATACCCAGGGACAATGTGTGGAAATCCTGGGTGTGCAGGACGAAGTACCAGGTGCTGCATCGATCTGGTGGGCGATGCATCAGAGTTTCTGTCGTACTGCAGGCGCTGCATCGATTCCTCCTGCAGGAAGTCGGGCTGCACTGTTTCGGCTCAGCGATACGTCGATCCAGTGGGCTGTGCATCGATGTTCCAGTCACAATGCTGCCGCTGCATCGATCTCTGCTCTGGGAGCCGGGCTGCGTCGTTCCGGTTCGGCTATGCAGTGATTCTTTCAACACTAGGCAGGCTGTGCGCCGATTTTCGCCGCACAAGGATTTCCTTTGCAGAGGTGAAGTCTTTTTGGCCCTGATACTTCAGGAAACAGGAGGTAAGCTCAATCCAAGCCCTTGGAGAGCACTTCTCAGCAGATCCAGAGGCCGGCAAGGCAGCAGTCTTTCACAGCAAAGCAGTCCAAGTGAGTTCTTTGGGCAGCCAGGCAGCTCCTCTTGGCAGGTTGCAGGATCTGGTTCAGCGTATCTGTCTGAGGAAGTGTCTGAATTGGAAGGGCCAGGGACAGAGTTTATGTACCCAAAGTGCCTTTGAAGTGGGGGAACTTCAAAGAGTGGTTTTGAAGTGCATAAGGTCCCCTTTCAGTACAACCCTATCTGCCAGGGTTACAGTAGGGGGTTTGGCAGTCCACTGTGTGAGGGCAGGCCACTGTCCTTTGAAATGTAAATGTCAGGCCCTCCATCCTTCCAGCCCAGGAAGACCCATTCAGTATGCTGATATGTGCAGGTGTGACTGAGCATCCTATGTTTGTGGTTTTCTGGGTGAAATGCACAAGGGAGCTGTCAACCAGTCCAGCTCAGACGTGGATTTTTGACAGGCTGTAAGGCACAGAACGATTTAAGTGTAGAGAAGTGCTTGCTTTCTAAAAGTAGCATTTCTAAAAGAGTAACATAAAATTCAACCTCACCAATAAGTAGGATTTTGTATTACCATTCTGGTCATATTATTTATATGACCTGTTTACCTCTTTCTGATCAGAACCTACCACTCAAACAGTAAATGAGGGTAGACCTAATGTTAGCCTATGGAAGGAGCAAGCCTCACAGCAGTGGAAAACGAATTTAGGAGTTTTCCACTACCAGGACATATAAAACAAACAGGTATATGTCCTGCCTTTTACCTACATAGCACCCTGCTCTGTGGGTTATCCAGGTCCTACATTAGGGGTGACATATGTAGAAGAAGGAGAGTTTCAGGCTTGGCAAGTAATTTAAATGCCAAGTCGAAGTGGAAGTGAAACTGCACACACAGGCCTTGCAAGGACAGGCTTGAGACATGGTTAAGGGGCTACTTATGTGGGTGGCACAATCAGTGCTGCAGGCCCACTGGTAGCATTTAATCTACAGGCCCTGGGCACATGCAGTGCACTTAACTAGGGACTTACCAATAAATTAAATATGCCAATTGGGTATGAGTCAATGTCACCATGTTTTAAGGGCGAGAGCATATGCACTTTAGCACTGGTTAGCAGTGGTAAAGTGTGCAGAGTCCTAAAACCAGCTAAAATAGTGTCAAAAAGTGCAGGGAGGCAAAAGGTTTGGGGGTGACCATGCAGAGAGGCCATTTCCAACAGAGACCCTCACTCTAGTCACAGTAAGGGAGTTACACAGCTAGGTTAACCCCTGCTCACCCCCTTGGTAGCTTGGCTCAAGCAGTTAGGCTTATCTCAGAGGCAATGTGTAAAGTATTTGTACACACAAACAGTAAAACAGTGAAAACACCACAAAAGTACTCCACACTAGTTTAGTAAAATAGCCAGTATTTATTTGAGTTAAAAAAGACTACAACAACAAAAATCCTACAAACATACACAAGTAAAGATACGAATTTTCAAAAGATTAAGGCCTTCCTTATGACATTGGCGGTAAATTCGGAATACCGCCGTGCTGACTGCCATCAGCATATCGCCTCGGAGGCGAACATCCGTCCGTCAGAGAATGACACTAACACACAAAACCGACAGAAAACAGCCACAAACACAAATCTGCCGGACCCACTAAACGTGATAAACTGTCGGAATTACCACCCACACCGTTACGCCACCAATACTACACCCCCCAAATAATGACCCACGAACCACCACAGCAGACATTCAACTGCGGTAAACCATTGGCGGTGCAAACCACCAAGGCAGATAAGGCCACCCAAACACAAAACAAGACAACATTTGCCAGAAACCCCCCCCACCTGACACTAATACACACACCACACACACCCACCAACTGAACTATAAGACACATACCCACATCAGCCACAATCCTTTGCAAACACAAGATGGCTACTCTTTGCAACGGCAAACCAAAAGAAAAATGCACACACACATCACAACTACCTATTCATCCCACACGCACCACATACCACACACCCCACCACATCACACATCACCCTCTGCACAACCCACACACACCACACAACACCCATGTCCCCACAAAGGCACCCCTGTTTCACCGATGAGGAGTTGCGGGTCATGGTTGAAGGAATAGTCAGGGTAGAGCCACACCTGTTTGTAGCACTGGTCTAGCAGATATCCATTGCCAGGAAGATGGAGCTATGATGGAGGATCATGGACAGGGTGAACGCCGTGGGACGACATCCACGCACAAGGGATGACATAAGGAAGAGGTGGAACGACCTACGGGGGAAGGTGTATTCCATTGCAATATGGCACCAGCTCGACATCCAGAGGACTGGCGGTGGACCCCCACATCCTCCCCCACAGCCGACAGCATGGGAGGAGCAAGTCTGGGCAATTCTGTATCCTGAGGGACTCACTGGAGTTACCGTAGGACTAGACACTGGTGAGTTAACATTTACTACCTATCACCCCCCATACCAGCATGCCACCATGAGCACTCACCCTGACACCCATCACCTCACACCATCCCACACAGTGCACCACCACAATTAACAAATCTAAATGCCAAGCCCTGCATGCCACACCCACTGCATGCACATTCCTTCCAGCCCTGCATGTACACCTACCACCAATGCATGCACAGCATGGAGAACTAACGATCCCACAATCAATCACCACACACAAGCAAAGGTGGCAGGGCAACAGCAAAAATATAGGGGAAGCCAGTCATGCAGAATATGTCACAGACATGTGGCATAATACACCACTTACATCCCCATTGGTGCCCCAGCCAATCTTAGCGGCGAGGAGGTGCCACTGCAACCCAGTCCCCCACCAGAAGATGCCCCCAGTGATGACAGCAACTCTGGAGCTTTGGATCAGGATGAACTCCCTGGCCCATCTGGGACCACTGGTCAGTCAGCTACCCCAGCCCACACCAAGTCCACTCCAGAGCCTCCCCCTCAGAATCCAACACCACAGCAGCCACTCAACGTCCCCAGACCTCTGTCCCCAGGACACATCAATCAGTAGTGTGCCCACCTATACAGGGACCCCAGTTCACAAATCACAGCCAAGGCAATGAGGTTTCTGGGGTCAGTGGGCACAGGACAGGCCCAGGGAACCGACTGCCCTGGAGGCACTCACTGATGTCCTGGGGGCTTACCTACAATCCTAGTACAAGATGGGTCAGCTGATAAACATCATGCAGGAGAACCAGCGACTGCAGGGGGAACACCACCAGGAGATCAAGCCAGGATTGCAGGCCCTGAATACCACCATGGTCTCCATTGCAGGGGTGCTGGGTAATATGGCCAACATCATGAGGGACTACACAGCACACCAGCGGGCCCCTTCCACTAGCCAGTGTATTGACCAGCCCCCCACATCTGCTACAGCTGGTGGACAGGAAGCCCTGCCACAGGACCCACAGTCCACCAGCATCCCTCCCCTTACAGAAGGTGAACCACCCCGCAAACAGTGCCTGCAACCCCGACAGACACCCAAGACGGTAACCTGACCTGCCAAGGTCATAATGGCCACCTAAATCTTAGTATAGCACTTAGAAACACAATAGCTCCAACTGAGGCTATCATAAAGTCTTGACCAAGTTGTTCCCAAGAGTCCAATGCATCTCAAGAGGGAGGGCAGGCCGGTCACAGAGTCGCCTGGACCCCAGGTACAGTACCTTGGAAAACGATGAGGAAACAAAGATGCTGCGGCGAGTCGGGGAGGTGAGGAATCGCTGGAGCCGGTGCAGTGTTGGTTCCTTACTTTACCGGTAAGGGCTAGGCAGCGAAGGGCTAGGCAGGAAAGGTGAGGTGTCGGTTCACTACGGTTGCAGGGGATGTGATGTGACGTTTGTTACGAGGCGTGGGTTCCTTATGACAAGACAGTGTCAATGAATCCAGCAGGTCAAGATGCGGGGCGTCAACCTTGCAGCATTGGGATCACACAACGGGGCCACATGTGCAGAGGAGTTGGAGTTGGGTGCCATGGATGTCTGTGACACGGCACTCAGGACTCACGCTTTGGTGGTACTTCGGAGGTGCTATGGTGACGTTGGGCATGTCTTGCAGGTTGCGGTTGTTGCACTCAGCGGGGACCACAGCTCCTTTGCAGGTAGAGGAGTGGAGTCAGAGAGCGGCCACAGTTCTGAAGTCGCTCTGGTGTTGAAGTGCTTAGTTTCTTCCTAATTGCTCCAGTGCTCACTTTCAAGGGCTCAGGAACTGGATTTTGGCATCATACAGCAAGTCAGGACTCTCAGCTAGAGATCCCAGGTGCTGGCAGGTGAAGTCTTAGATGGCCCTGAGAATTCTTAACAGGAGGCAAGCTCACTTCAAGCTCTTAGAGAACCTTGGAAAGCAGGATGAAGAAAGCCAAGTCCAGTCCTTTCACTTGCAGGACAAAAGCAGCGAGCAGCCGACCACCACAACAAAGCAACAGGCAGAGTAGTATTCCCTCCTACAGCATCCAGCTCTTCTTTCTGGCAGAAAATCCTCAGTCCAGAAGTGTTCTAAATTTGTGGGGTCAGAGGTCGCGTACGTATACCCATTTCTGCCTTTGAAGTAGACAAACTTCAAATGAATGTCTTTTTAGTGCACAAGACCCTGCCTTTCCTGCCCTGGCCCCAGACACATTCCAGGGGGTTGGAGACTGCTTTGTGTAAGGACAGGCACAGCCATTTTCAGGTGCAAGTGTCAGCTTCTCCCACTGCTCTAGCTTAGGAAGACCCATCAGGATATGCAGGGTACACCTCAGCTCCCTTTGTGGGACTGTCTAAAGTGAATACACAAATAGCCCACTTTTCATCCTGACCCAGATGTGTATTCCACAGACAGGCACAGAATGGCTCAGCAAGAAATTGCCCACTTTCTAAAAGTGGCATTTCAAACTTACAATATTAAAACCAACTTCACCAAAAGATGTATTTTTAAATTGTGAGTTCATAGACCCCCAACCCTACATCTCTATCTGCTCCCAATGGGAAATTACACTTAAAATATATTTCGAAGCAATCCCCATGTAACGCTGTGGGAGAACAAAGGCCTTGCAATAATAAATTTTGCAGTATTTCGCTATCAGGACATGTAAAACTGACCAGTACATGCCCTACCTTTTAAATATATTGTACCCTGCCGATAGGGCTGCCTTGGGTCTACCTTAGAGGTGACTTTCTTGTAGTAAAATAGAAAGTTTGGGACCAGCAAGTGGGTGCACTTGCCGAGTTGAAATGGCAGTTTAAAACTGCCCACACAGACACTGCAGCAGCAGGTCTGAGAGATGTTTGCAGGGCTACTCATGTGGGTGGCACATTCAGTGCTGTAGGCCCACTGGTAGCATTTGATTTACAGTCCCTAGGCACACCTGATATACTATACCAGGGACGTATTAGTAAATCAAATAAGCTGATCATGGATAAACCAATCACCAATACAATTTAGAGAGCATACGCACTTTAGCACTGGTTAGCAGTGGTAAAGTGCCTATAGTCCTAAAGCCAACAAAAACAGGTCAGAAAAAATATAGGAGAATGAAGGCAAACAGTTTGGGGATAATCCTGCAAAAGGGACCAGGTCCAACAGGGAGGTTTGAAAATAAATAAAGAACCCTAGGCAACATCATCATCTTGGTTAGAACAATTTTGTCAATTGTGGAAAGGGAAGACGATTTCCAAAATACCACCTGTGCATGCAAGGCTGCCACTGTTATGTTAGTGTTAGTTTCCAGTGTATCGCTGCAGCTGTGGTATATGCTGATGCCAAGGTACTGAAGCAAAGGCAGTGACCATCCAGTTTCCCACCACATTATGTCAATGCATGCCTCGGGTGGTCAGTGGAGAGCAAAAAAAAGTGGACCTGGCCCAGTTGACACCCAGGCCTGGTAACTCCTTCAATGTGCAAGGTCTTGGGATAGCAGGGAGAGTTTGATGCATACGTCTCTGATGTAAACGAGTAGATCAGTGGCATACAGTGAGATCTCATATGTGGAATCCAGGAGTGGATACCCTAGTTTCACCCCATGGATTGCTATATTGTGGCTTTTGGCTCCATGTCAAAAGCGAACAATGGGAGGAAAAGCATGAGTACCTCCCCTTGTACCCATACGGAGAGGAAATGTGTAAGAGATGGACATGCTGATCCTGACTCTAGTAGCAGGCCTTGTGTATAACAATTTAGTTCAAAGGCATTTGCATTCTATTACCTAAGCCAATTTTTTGAACATCCCAAAAAGATAGGGCCACCAGAGGCTGTCAAATGCTTTCAGCAATAATACAGAGTAAGGCCATGAGTAAGGGGCCACTTCCAAATTGTGAAATAGCTGCCTTATGCTTAGGAACGTGGACCTGCCAGGTATGAATCCATTCTGGTCACCGTGGATCAATTACAGCAAGCAAGCAAGGAGACAGACAACACAGATTTTACAAAGGGCCTCGTTCCTAGTTTGGCAGTCCTAAAAAGACTACCATATTGACAGTCTTACAGACCGCCTTATTATGAGTTGCACGGACTGTAGGCCGCCAATCAAATATAGCAGACCGGCAATGAGGTGGAGGGCTGGATATAGGTGCTCTGACCTCCAGTGCCGACAGCACCACAACCAACCACTGACCTTATTACAAGCACACAGTCACCATGGCGGACACACATAGTGGCCAGCCAATGGCGGTCCGAACCACGGCGGTTCACGGTCACCAAAGTACTTCCTCTCTTTAGTAAGTCACTGTCGCATGTTTTTTTTTCCAGCATGTCACGTTAAAAAAATCCCCGTTTTTCTGAGGATGAGTTTAGAGTCATGGTGGATGAATTCATAAGAGTAGAGCCACAATTGTTTGGTTCAAAAGTCCAGCATACTCCTGTCATTAGGAAAATTTAAATGTGGACATGATAGTCGACAGGGTCAATCCTGTAGGCACCACCCTGCACACACAGGAGGACATTAGGAAGAGGTAGAACAACCTCAGGGGCAAGGCCCGTTCCCTGGTCTCAGGCACCAGTTGCAGGCCAAGAAGACTGGTTGTGGCACTTCCAGTGCCCCATTAGATCACTTACCCTGGGAGGAGAAGGCCATCCTGCATCCTTAGGTCTTGACAGGAATACTTGGGGGAGTAGAGTCTGGTAAGTCACAACAATAAAAATTTCACCAAATTCATGCATGCTGTCAGAGTCACCAGATCCTCGGGGTTTGCGCACGTTCCCAACACGTCCTCCAATGAACAACTCCAAGACTCTGATAAACAATTCACAGAGACTGTGAGAGTTCAAGAGGGGAAGAGGGGATTAGGAAGGGTACTGCTGGGAAGGAGACCTTTAATGGGAAAAAAGGTTAGAACACACAATATAACCTGAAGTAAATATTAATAAACATAGGGCCTCATTCTGACCCCAGCGGTCACGGACCGCCGGGGCCAGGGTCGGCGGGAGCACCGCCAACAGGCTGGCGGTGCTCCTCAGGACATTCTGACCGCGGCGGTTCAGCTGCGGTCAGAACAGGAAAACCGGCGGTCTCCTGCCGGTTTTCCGCTGTCCTGCAGAATCCTCCATGGCGGCGCAGCTTGCTGCGCCGCCATGGGGATTCTGACACCCCATACCGCCATCCTGTTCCTGGCTGGTCGCCCGCCAGGAACAGGATGGTGGTATGGGGTGTCGTGGGGCCCCTGGGGGCCCCTGCAGTGCCCATGCCAATGGCATGTGCACTGCAGGGGCCCCCGTAAGAGGGCCCCACAAAGAAATTCAGTGTCTGCTGAGCAGACACTGAAATTCGCGACGGGTGCAACTGCACCCGTCGCACATCCTCCACTCCGCCGGCTCCAATCGGAGCCGGCATCCTCATGGAGGGGTGTTTCCCACTGGGCTGGCGGGCGGCCTTTTGGCGGTCGCCCGCCAGCCCAGTGGGAAACCCAGAATCACCGCAGCGGTCTTATGACCGCGGAGCGGTGTTCTGGAGGGGGGAACTCTGGCGGGCGGCCTCCGCCGCCCGTCAGAGTTAGAATGCCCCCATAGTCTTTCTGAAAATATGAGCAATCTTGAATTGCAGTTTTAAAAATGAACCGATTTTGTGATGATCAGACCCCTGTAATGGAATCAAGATTAATTGAAATAAAACTTTTCTTATTCAAGCATGAATTAGAATAACAAGAATATGCATAATAGGAGCATATAATATTGCATCTAGAACTTCTGATCCTATATGTATTTTCCTTGAAATGTTTTCAACACAGATTACACTCTTAAAACACTAGAGAAGAAATATTTTTCAATGGGTTCAATAGTTCAAGAAATATTTCCCATACTTGTCAAATCGAATTGTACCAAGCAATTTCCTGGAATGGTAATATGCAGTTCACAACATAAATATACTCTAGGAAAAAATTGGATGTCCTGCTGACTCGAATGCCACCATGCAAAGTCAAGAAATGGTTGTACAATAAATAGCGACAGGTTTTGAAATTATCTTAAATTGAATTATACATCGTGCCACTTCAAAACCTTCTTTTAAATGTCAATAAATAGTAACACACAATGTACCACAGGCTTTTAAAGCTTCATAAACGAACCGCGCCTCTTGCCAATTCGTGATCAATCATGTATGTGTCAATAAATGCCAGCGCGCAATGCAACTCAAGATTTCAAAGCTTTTCAAACGAATCGCGCCTCCTGCTGATTCATAAATATCCACATGTATGTCAATAAACACTGGCGCGCAATGTAACACAGTTTTTTCTTTTTAAAGCTTTTCAAACGAATCGCGCATCCTGTCGATTTGTAAACCTCAACGCGTATGTCAATAAACGCTGGCGCGCAATGTAACATGAGTTTCAAAACTATAAACGAATCGCGCTTCTTGCCGATTCATAAACATCCATGTACACACTTTAACAAAAATACTCGAGTGCACTTTTTATGACTATGACCTTCAAACAAATTGTTAACATAAATAAACGATCAGATCTTAGAATGAGATAATTCTACATAAAATAAACGGTATTGGGAATAAACCCAACTGCCGTCTTACCACCCAGGAACAAGATGCACCAATGAAGATTTCAAAGCAGAACTGGGAGATCAAAAAGGCCACTGGAACTGAAGTTCTGGAAATAGCTGCTCTTCTGCACTGGAACCTCTGAATAGTGAGCACTGGGAGTTGGGCTGACTCTCCTTATATAGAGTCTTGGCCCAGCCCAGACCCACGCCCAGGCATGTTGCAGGGAAAGTCTCTGGAAGGCCCTGGAAAGAGGCCACACCCTAACCCACTCTGAAAACCTGTAGCAATACCTTGCAAAGAAACAGTATTTGTAAACATATTAAGAATAAGGCCCTCATTCCAACCCTGGCGGTCATGGACCGCTAGGGTGGAGGAACACGGAAGCACCGCCAACAGGCTGGCGGTGCTTCCAGGGCCATTCTGACTGCGGCGGTAAAGCCGCGGTCAGAAAAGGGGATCCGGCGGTTTCCCGCCGGATTTCCCCTGGCCCGGAGAATCCTCCATGGCGGCGCTGCTTGCAGCGCCGCCATGGGGATTCCGACCTCCTTCCCGCCAGCCTGTTTCTGACGGTTTACACCGCCAGAAACAGGATGGCGGGAACGGGTGTCGTGGGGCCCCTGGGGGCCCCTGCACTGCCCATGCCACTCGCATGGGCAGTGCAGGGGCCCCCTAACAGGACCCCATAAAGATTTTCACTGTCTGCTTTGCAGACAGTGAAAATCGCAACGGGTGCAACTGCACCCGTCGCACCCCTGCAACTCCGCCGGCTCCATTCGGAGCCGGCTTCATTGTTGCAGGGTCTTTCCCACTGGGCCGGCGGGCGCCCTTTTGGCGGTCGCCCGCCGGCCCAGCGGGAAAGTCGAAATGACCCCGCGGTCTTTTGACCGTGGAGCGGTCTTTCGACGGGGTTACTTTGGCGGGCGGCGGACGAATGACCCCCTAAGTGTTTAAGATTGAACTCTGCAATGCAAAAGGGTAAAATACAACATATCAGCACAATGCATGAATCATGTTATTTTGAAAGTGATGTTTTTTTGCATTTTTTGATGCCAATAGAGCGCGTACTGTTCTGGTGTTGACACATGCCCACAGCTCACCTTTTGCCACAGTCACTGTCACTCAACTCACCACCCGAGTGTCCACTTTTCCAAAGACTTCTATTTGGCAACTCACATGTCAAGTGTACTCACATGGGGAGATGACATTTGTATATTGTGTGTAGTACGGGGACTGACATAGCTATAACTCCCAGCAGGCACTGTTCTACGCCTCCAAACACCAGACCAGTGGTCACTTGTCCACATACCCTGTTCGGCAAATCACAAATGAACTTCACTCACCTGAGAGGATACCATTTGTCAAGTGTGGGAAGTAGAGAGAGTGACCTGACTGCAACTCCCAGGAGGAGCTATTCCTGTAACTACAAACACTAGCACAGTGGTCACATGCTATATTACATCTCTAACTGAACTCTTAATTAAAGGGGACTTGCTTGGGGGGAGAACATTGGTCAAGTGTGTGTACTATCGAAAGTGACATAACTGCAACTCCCAGCAAGCGCTGTTTCAGTAACTCCACACACCAGCCCAGTTTTCTTTCTCAAAAGACCACTGTTTGACAATTATCAAATGAAGTTTACATATCTATGGGGATACCATTTGTCAAGTATTGGGGAGTAGTGAGAGTGACCTGACTGCAACTCACAGCAAGCCCTGTTTCTGTAATTACAAACACCAGCACAGTGTTCTCTTCTCCAAAGACCACTGTGTCTTAACTCTCAATTGAAGAGTACTCACCTTGAAGGAAACATTTTCTATAGTGTGTGTAGTACATGGAGTTACATGACTGCAACTCCCAGGAGGCTTTCTTACAGTTACTCCAACCACCACCCCATTTTCCTCTCCTCCAAAGACTCCTGTCTGGTAACTCACACATGAAGTGCACTCACCTGGGGGGATAATATTTGTACAGTGTGTGTAGTGCAGGGACTGACATGACTCCAACTCCCAGCAGGCCCTGCATCTGTAACTCTAAACACCAGCACAATGGTCACTTGCCCAAATACCCCTGTGTGTAAACTCCCAAATGAAGTATTCTCACCTGAGGTGAACACATTGGAATAGTGTGTGGACGAGATGGAATAACCTGACTGCAACTCACAAGAGGCACAGTTTCAGCAACTCAAAACACCAGAACAGTATTCATTCATCGAAAAACCACGGTTTGGCAACTTTCAATGTATGTTAACTCAGCTGGAAGGATACCATTTGTATGGTGTGTGTAGTAGAGAAGGTGGCCCGACTGCAACTCCCAGCAGGCTCTGTTTCCATAACTACAAACACCAGCACAGTGTTTTCTTGTCCAAGGACCCTTGTGTCATAACTCTCAATTGAAGGGTACTCACCTGGGAGGAAACCATTTTTATAGTGAGTGCAGTACAGGGACTGACATGACTGCAACTCCCAGCGTGCCCTGTATCTGTAACTCCAAACACTAGCACAGTGTTCTCTTGTCCAAGGACCCCTGTGTCTTAACTCTCAATTGAAATGTACTCACATGGGAGGGACCAAGATAAAGATCATGCTCAAATCTGAGATGTGTCTGGTCACCTGGCTCCATCTTGACAAGCTATCCCAATATGAAACTAATGAGGACAGGAAGGACACCTTACCCAGTGTGCAAAACAATGAAACCAAAGGCCGCTAGATGCATCACCAAAATGGTATTGGCAGCAGACACATTCACAATGCACAGACCACTTATACAACAAAATCCTGTGGGTGCCGGCATCACAATCAACTAGGCCTCAAATGACCAAAGGCATATCTTGCCTAGCCACTTTTTTGCCTTCACTGGTAGCAAGATGACATTCTCAGGTCATCCTCCCAAAGGCTAATGACCTGCACATCTCAGCAGCTGCTTCAGTCCAAATTATCTGGGATGCTCCACAAATGTCATGTCAATACAACCAATGTCATGGCTACTTACCACAATAAGATAAACTGCAAAATAACTTTGTACAATGTCCATACTTAATGTAACACCAAATTGTTGGAGGTAGATGTCGCAATACAAGTAATTTTGTATCTTTCACATCAACAGGTCGAGCTGCCACTGGGCACACAGAGGCCTCAGAAGAGACTGCCACCACACCCATAGAGGAAGCCCTCAGTGAAAGACACTCCTGGATGTCTGGACATGGAGGACTGTTCTGGACCATCTGGGCAACTTTGTCAGACACCAACAGTGAGTCTCATTGTGGCCACATCAGTACCTCCTAGCCCAGTTGCCTCTAGTTCATAGGCAACCATTTGCCCCCAGCATGTGTTCTGAGTGCATTGTCCACGATCTTATGTTCTCCAGGCCTGAATCTTGAGTTCCAATGCAACACTTCCAACAATGAGGGTCCTTTACCCACTGGGAAAGAGCACCCTGTTGCAAGGGCACAGGGCCATGGGGGTAGGGCGTGAGGAAGTGATGCGGTGGGCCAGCGAGGTGAGGCCACTGGGGTTTCTCCTGGCCAGGACACTATCATCCATGTCGTGGGGGTATATCAGGAGCCCAAGGTTTGATGGGTCACGTCTCAAACAAGCTCTGGGTAATCAAGCAGCTACAGCAGGAAATGCATAGAGACATGCAAGAACAATGGGAGGCTCACAATACCAACATGGCCTCCCTAACAGGAGTGATGAGGAAATTTAACTGAGCAGGGCTCTACAACAGCACTTTACCCCTTCCTTTGGCCAATTAACACCACGCCTTTCTTAATTGATGCCAGCCACTGGAAGGGAGGCCCTGCCAGAGGATCAAGACCCAAACACACCTGCCTCTGTAGCAGAAGATAACCTCCACCACACAATCAGGGACGTCCGGTGAAAAATCCAGGAGGTGCAGATGACAAGACACCCACCAGTGCCAGCAAGTGATCTCTTCCTAAAGGATCTCCTTTGTGTGCCATACATTCACTCTGTTGACTTATCCTGAACTACCCACCAGTTCCAATGGGATGAGTACTCTGGACTCTCAAATGTGTGGCATCTAATCCAATTATTTCATTCACCATAACTGAATTCTTCACTTTATTTTTCATTTTTTACTGTCCAAATTTGATTTACTGCATCCGCACTGTAATAAATTCACCCATCACATACTAATTGTCTGCTTGCTTAATGTCAACATTTTGCTATGTAGAGATGTAAGACCATGTGAACCATATGATGAAGACATGACTTACTTGTGCAAGGAGGCATATGTCACAGGTACACTGTGTCCTGTTCAGGATTACAACCATTAAACACAAACACATTAGTACAAGTGTCAGGTCCAAACAAACATTTTATTCCAGTGCATAGCAGAAAGAACGTCCAAATGTCTGTACCTTTGTGACATAAAAATATGTGACTCGTACTGAGTCAAAGTACACATTCCAAGGCACAGCCCCCCAGACCACGGAAGGGAGTGATTTGTCAAAGTTTTTCCTGTAGAATAGGCAAACATTAAAGTGGTTGATGTTAGCAGCTTGAACCTTATCATAGATACAGAGAACTGTCCTTGATCACACACCCATCATTATCTAATGACCATGCATCTGGTGGTATAACACAAACAACTCTAAGTGTTGTGGCACAGGCACTGTGGCCTGCAATGCTGAAACACATCTACAGCTGCATACAGGTCACGATAGAATAGTGTTTAGCCAATGTGAAGGCTGAATGCCTTGCTTGCAATTGATGACTACATATTTCATGCCCACATGATGACACACATGATGCAATAGGCCCAACACAGCACACAAAACAAGTCCAATGTGCACTTCTGACCTTCCACCCAAACACTGTGCAAGCTACTTTGGCACAGGTGTCATACACCCCAAATCTGTGACCTGCATTACCTGGAACGATCCATGTCAGATCTGCATCACATACCTACCAATATCACAACTCGGAAATGTCCACATGAGGATGTCATGGTGAAGGTACCTGTACAAAGACAAAGAAAGGAGTACAGGCTTGAAAACATACCTATTATACAATTCACATAGCAAGCATCTGGAAATTAAATTACATTCCAATGAGACTGACACAACCAAAGCAGCAGAATCAAAGTGGAAATATGTCAAAGGCCGACTCTTCAAGCAGCCTTTGGTTGAATATTGAAGAGCATCAGCTCTCTATTTGTTGCTAAAACACTCAAATCCACACATTCTCACACCTACAGTTCATTGTCCAGTCACAGCCATTACATCACCTGACATACTTACATTCATAAAAAGTAGCCGTTAATGAGATCTTCCCGCAAGTCAGCTCCTTCCTCTTCACCACTGTCATCCTCACTTGGCATTTCAGGGGGCTCACCCGGTAGGACCGCAGGCCCCCCTTCCTGAGAGATGTATAGGATATTCCTCCACAAGGCAATGTTGTGGAGTATGCAGCATGCCGCAGTGATCTGACATACTTTTCTGGGTGAGTGGAGGAGGGCTCCACCAGTCCGGTCAAGATACCTAGATTTGGCCTTCAGGAGCCCAAAAGCCTGCTCCACTTCCCGCCTTGTTCTTCCTCGGACTCTTTGAAGCGGACGTCCACTGGCGTAGTTGGATTACTTATTGGCGTCAACAACCAATGACGGTTTGGATATGCAGAGTCTCCTGTCAAGTAATAGGAGATGTGTGCAATAATGAGTCACACAGTTCATGATTTTAGCACAAGACATTGCAGACACACAAACAGGACAGATGTGACTTACCAACCAGCCAGGTCCTGTTTGGGTACAGTTGTGACTTCAGCTGGTGTATGGTGCTGTTCCACATAATGAAGGAATCATGGGCTGAAACCAGATAATGAGCACAGATCTGTGAAATGTAGAGATCTGCCAAACAGACAACTTGCACGTTGAAGGATAGGAAGTTCTTTCTTTGTGGTATACATGTTCATTGGCCTGCGGTGGGACCAAGCCAACGTATGTGGCATCAATGGCCCCCACAACTTGTGGGATGTGTGCAAAACCATAAAAGTCAGCCTTCACGTGGGCTAAATCCTACCGTCAGATAAACTGGATATGGCTGTCAAGGTGTTTCAACGGTGATGAGAGGACACACTTCAACAACAGACTGAGCATACGTTCGGGCATGCCAGCTGATAGGGCCACTGTATGTTGAAGGGAACGATGTGGCTAGGAAGTGCAATACTGACATGACTTGTACAATGGGTGGTATGCTGGTTGAATAACTAATAGCTGGCATCAGATCTGGCTCAAACAGACAACATAAGTTCACTATTGTTTGCCTATTCAGACCGTACATCAGTATGATGTGGCATTCTTCCATGGTCTGAAGGTCTGGCAGTGGACGGTAGACAGGAGGTTGTTGCATCCTTCCTATATATGACAAGACATGATTTCTAACATTAGTCAGTGCGTCCACAGCAACATATATAATGCATGTCAATTATAACATGTGACAAGGCATTTTTGAATGGATAGACATGGCAACCAGTACACATCACAGCTGCAAATAACACAAAGGTCACATGTGGACACCATGGTTTTCCACACATATGGTCACAGCATTAAAATGGACCAAACTCAAAGATGTGCAACACAATTTCCCCTTGAAATGTGACTGTAAATTTGTACCCCCAAAATGACCGTCAGGGGGGTGGACACTGCCCCACTGTTAAATGCCATCTGTGCCCTGCAACATACCACAATGGTGTTTGAGTAGTTGGGCCTACATGACAAGGCAGGATAAGACTGCTTGTGAGGTCAAAAATACATTTTCACAGGTGTGACAGTTTATATAGCCCAATTCAGAATTTCAGGCTGCCAAAATGGTGGCTGCCTGACCTACTGCACTGGACATTAAGAACCACCAGCGACCACCGGCAGAAGTCATCATTGTGGTAGGCGGTTGCAACCATGGCAAACAGAGCCATAGAATAACACTGTTGACAGTGGTGGTCGCAGGCCAAAAGCTGTGTTCTCCAGTGCTGCCAGCAAGACCTCCACGACCTAAGCTGCTGTTTGCCGCCCCGTGGAGCAGTCATGCCACACCAGCAGGTGATAGGGCCCATGCTTTCTTTTCAGAGGAGCTGGAGAGGTTAGTTAATGAGGTCCTACCCCTGTATGAACACATCCATGGCTCACCAGAGGAACAGGTAAATCCCTCAAGTGCACAATTTTCTCTGTACTTCACCATCCCTTCCCTCCTCACAGGCAAGAATGTGCCCATGTGTGCCAGTTTGACTACTCGTGTGCCCGTTGTTGCAGTCTGTGTGGCATCAATGGGATGGACAATGTGCAGGTATTGCTGGCCAGTGCCACAAGTTAAGTTGCGTGTGGTTTTTGGGATTCTAGATCATTATTGTGTTGGATGCACAGAACTAGGTAAGGAGATATTACTGCCATTCACTGACATCTCTTTCCTATAGTCCAGGCTGTGGGAGAGCCACTGTGGCTATGCAACTGTGGTACTGTTCCCACTCCCTGTACCCCAGCAGATCCTGGCATGTGGTAAATACGAGGCTCTGGTGGCAAAACCTGCCCGAATGCCTCTGCCTTTTGACCAGACTAGGAAAACCTCCAGAGGTAAATGATTGATCTAGTCCATATGTGCACTTTGCATCATTTTCAGTGTGTGTCTTACACTCATGACAAGTCCTTTACTCTCATAGCTCTGTTGTCACCTTTTCACAGGTCATATTTGTCCTGTACAGGCATGTTGCATAACTGACAGTTCCATATTGCAGACAGTGTGTTGATTCCTGGGAGGTCATGGTATATGATTCAGTAGCTTGGTCACAAAGCAGAAACTGTACAATGCATGCCTTTGTTGGATGCCATCTCTGTAGGATTAACACATATGCCCAAAGGAGTGTTCTGTGGGACAGGTACATAGCACAGAACCCCACCTCCTGAAGTGTCATGAGTCTGCATATGTTATTCCACTTGTCCACACATGGACAGGGAAGACATTTTCTGAACCCACCATGCCAGCCCCTTCATTGTTTCTCATGTGTAATGTTGAAGTTTGTACTGTGGCAGTTGCCTGTAGGGACTGGATGCAGTGGGTTATTCTCACAGAGCCTGAATGTGTTGGTCCATTCATGCCTGAGGAGTTTACCCGTTAGATGCCACATAGGTGTGTAGTGTTTTATTGGGACTCACATCACAGTACAGGTTTGTAGAGCATGGGCTACCTGATATTAGTAAGCTTGCTTAGTCAATGTAGGCCCTGGGCATGATACTGGGTTAGTCTGCAGATGGAAACATATATGTCTGTAGTCATGTCACTGTACTTAGTGGCTTCTGTGTGTCACACTTGGGGAGTATTGACAAATAGAAAAGTCCTAGCTTGATGTTACTGACATGTATGTGGCTCGACCATTTGTGATGAAACTTGTGACTGTAATCTCTTGATTTGTCTTTTGCATTCATGCAGGTCAATGCCAATCAAAAGAAGGCACTATTGAGAGCCATCGCACAGAAGGTGTGGACCCTGGAGGTCCACAGAGAGTAGATCACCAACTGCAGGAAAAGGTGGAAGGACCTGAGATGCTGGGCAAGGAAAATCGCTGAGATCCAGCTGGGCGTTTGAGGACAGCCAGCAGCCACAAGGGGTGAGTACAGGGCATATTCCTGCCTGCCACATTGCCAAGTGAATGTGTTAGGTTCTGACAGCTCCCCCTGGCAATTAGGCATTAGGCATGTGTCACACAGTAGATGAGTGATTGTGTAGACATGTCATATGTTGTATATGTTGTACAGGATGTGCCTTGCCTTGTGGCCCAAGGATCTAGAACACAACTATGTACAATCCAAAAACCACTTGCTCTCCAGGGATAACATATGACTGTGTACATTGACCAATCTAGTAATGTTTGTTGTTGTAGTGTGTGTAAATTCAATGCAACAGACCACTACTCCTCAATGTTACAGACCAAAGATAAGGAAGTGATGGATCACTGTACTAGCCATGTGTCTGGGTAAATAATTATATTGGCATCTGCCACCCAGAGGCTACTTGTCTTCAGTGTATGAATGGTCCTTACTGCAGTCTGTAATGTGAAGATGGCCATCATACATGTGACAGAGCATACATTGTACTTTGGGTGCAGCTATCGATCAATACTTTCCCTTGGCAAGTGGGGAAGGTTCCTTGACATGATTTATATGGCATCGCTGTTGCCAGGACTCCTTGTGCCTACATGTCAGCATGTGTCCCTTTCTCCTTTGGAAAACATTTGTAAGCTGCTGTTTCATGCATGGTTTACCGGTGTTGATGGGATGATGTCTGTATTCCCTCACATACATGTGCATGGCAACCTGTGTGTGGAATAAGGCATTTACAATTGGGGTACTTTTCATGTTGTGTCACATACAGGAGTGTGTCATCATTGTTTATTGGCTGACACATTCCCTCATGGGTCAGAGCATTTCATTTGGCATATACAACTGCAGTAGCAATGAGGGACATGACAGGTATACCTAGAGTTTTGAGCCACAATGTGCATTTCTATAACATTGATGTGGCATCATGCAGCAAAGTGCACATGTGTAATGTGTAAGGTTTGTGACCTGACTGTTGGCCTGAATCATGGAGTGACTTTCAGTTCTATTCAAATCACATGTGTTTGGGTACAAGCATTCATCCACAGACAGACTTCTGGGTCTGCACAACCATAATGGAGACAATGATGTAGCTTCCATTTGGGCAACATGTTGATGGATTTCAACAGGTACTTGCAAATCTTAGGGCCTCTCCAACATCCAAGGGACTACTGACATCTACTGATGCACTCAGAGTATTTCATTGTAACGGGTGCCAGACGTTAGTGGTGGATACCCTGGGATTTTCTGATTCATTGTGTTGTGGATTTTGGCGACATCTCTCCCTGATATATAGCATATGATGTCTACAATGTCCCTTTCCATGCCACATGTGTGGCTTATCTGAGCAACATTAGTACTACCTCCATGATTCCGCTGGGACAAATATCACTTGGTGAAGTGTGCATTGTTGATATGTTTCCAGTGTGAAATGAGTATTTCCATGGCACCTTTCCCAGAATATTGTACTTTTGTCATCAACAAAGCGGATTTTTGGGCATCATTTCTTATTGTTGGGACATTATGGCCCTCATTACAACATTGGCGGTAAAAGCCACTTACCGCTGTGCAAAAGACCGCCAACACACCGCTGCGGCACTGGAATTCCGAAACGGTCATTATGACCCACAGCTCGGAATCCGCCAAAATTTAGACACCCACACAAGTCCGCCACACCAAAGGTCAGTGATAAACTGGCGATACCAAAACCTCCACCGTCACGCCAACAGGAATACGTCCACACTATCACGACCCACGAATCCACACGGCGATCTTTCAATTGCGGTATTCCATTGGCGGTACACACCGCCGCGCTCAAAATACACACACATTTACAAAACACTACCACATTGGACAATTCCAAATACACACACCTGATACATATACACACACCACTCCCACGCACTCAATACAATATAAAACACACACCCACATCACCCACAAACCAATACTGCCAAAAATTCAGAAAGAAGGCCAGAGAGAGACACCACAATCCACAAACAAGTATCCACAGGCACTGAACACCATCACCCACATAACATCCACGCACCTCACACAACACACCACTAAATAACACCCCACACATCACAACACACACCACCCCACACATCACCCACACCACCCCATGGTATGGCAAATACACCCCAGGTTCTCTGAGGACGAGCTCATGGTCATGGTGGAGGAAATCATCCGGGTAGAGCCACAGCTATTCGGAGCACAGATGCAGCACACCTCCATAGGTAGGAAGATGGAGCTATGGGGAAGAATAGTGGACAGGGTCAACGCAGTAAGGACAGCACACAAGAAATAGGGATAACATCAGGAAGAAGTGGAATGACCTACGGGGGAAGGTGCATTCCGTGGTCTCAAGACACCACCTTGTGGTTCAGAGGACTGGCGGCGGACCCCCACCTCCTCCCCCACAACTAACAACATGGGAGGAGCAAGTCTTGGCTATTCTGAATCCTGAGGGCCTCGCAGGAATAGCTGGAGGAATGTACTCTGTTAAGTCAAATCTTTAATACTATAACCCCCACCCTACCTGCATGCCATCACATACCCCCACCCTCACCCTCACCCCATCACTCCAACTCCTCACAAATGTCCCAATATCACAAACCACACATCCCAACACCAAGCCCTGCATGCAACAACAAAGCATGGACACCCATCACCAAAGCATGGCCACTGCACATACCCAACACCCCCCTAAACCATCATCACACAAGGCCCCACACAGGAATGCAAGCACTGGGGTACACGGTCACCCACCCATTGCACACTATGGCACACACAGATGCAATAATCATGCTTTTACACCCCTGCAGGACCCCTGCCCAACGTCACCGGACAGGAGGGTCCAGACATGTCCACACCACCAACAGAAGAGGCCCACAGTGATGACAGCAGCTCTGTCCAACTGGATCTAGATGACCAGCCTGGCCCATCTGGGACCTCAGGACAGTCGGTTCCCCTCACACAGTCACAGGCCGCCACAGAGCTTCCCCCCTCTGGAAACACCAGCACAGCACCCACCCAGCGGGCCCATACCTCTGTCCCCAGGACACATCAATCAGCAGTGTGTCCACCACTACAGGGAACCCAGTCTAACCCACCACCCCAACAACAACAGGGACCTGGGGCAGTGGCAGAGGGCACACGGTACAGGGGACAGAGGCCCAGTGAAACAGGTGAACTGGGAGGTCTGCTGTGCAACAGGGGGAGGACAGGCCCAGGGAACCCACTCTCCATGAGGCCGTCTCCAACATCATGGGAGCCTACCATCATTCCCAGGAGGCGATGGCAACGGTACTGGCCAAGTTTCAGGAGACCCAGCAGCTGCAGGAGGAACAGTATTTGGGCTTCAGGGAGGACCTCAGATCCATCAATTCCACCCTGGGCACCATCGTAGGGGTGCCTAAGGAAGTCCTCAACACCAGGAGGGACACTGTGGCACAACAAGGGGCCCCTGACACTAGCCTGGACGATGAACTGCCCACCACCTCGGCCGGCGCTAATGGACAGGAGCCAAAGCCACAGGACCACCACACCAGCACCCTACCCCCTGCAGATTGAGAACCACCCCGCAAATGGTCCCTGACATCCAGGACAAAGACAGAGAATGATGCCAAGACCCCCGCCAAGAAATGAGACCACCTTCATTGTCATCCGTTTGTCCCACCTTGTCACCCTGTCCATCATCAAACTGCCACAGCTCCACGTCCTAAGCCCCTTTTGACAATGCACCTGTGAGAATAATAGCTTGGACTCTGCCATGGACATTCCTCCACCATCACCCCTCACCATTTAACAACTTCCTCCAATATTGAGCACTTAAATAAACACCCTTAAAGCACAAAACAATCTGGAGTCTGTCTGTAATTTCGAATTAGTGTATTAGCAATTACAGTGACAAAATGCTCTTTCAATTGTAATGTCAACATACCTATGTCACACAGCTCTAGTCCATGAGGAAACAAAGCAGATGTCACACAGTGGGACCCACATCTGTGAAATCATAAGGGAAAGTGAAAACTCAATGACCATATACTGGGTGAAAAGGACAGACAGTAGAGAGGTAATAGTGTTAAAGCACATGTAGTAGGCAGGTTTGTCTTCTTACCTGTGTCTCACTGGAAGTATTGCAGGATCACAGAGTTCATGTTGTCGATGTCCTCTTCTTCTGCTTCCTCGTCTTCACTGTCCACAGGCTCCACAGCTGCCACAACACCTCCATCTGGACCATCCTCCTGCAGAAAAGGCACCTGTTGTCGCAAAGCCAAGTTGTGATGCATACAGCAGGCCACGATGATCTTGCACACCTTCTTTGGTGAGTAGGATAGGGAACCACCTGTCATATGTAGGCACCGGAACCTGGCCTTCAGGAGGCCAAAGGTCTGTTCTATAATCCTCCTTGTTCGGCCATGGGCCTCATTGTAGCGTTCCTCTCCTCTTGTCTTGGGATTCCTCACTGGGGTCAGTAGCCATGACAGGTTGGGGTAACCAGAATCACCTGCAAATGGCGAGGGACAACTGTTAGACACACACTAACTGTTAGGGATATCCCCAGACAACTATTCCCACTGATTTGGTTCCAGGTGCTCACCTAGTAGCCACACATGGTGCCTCTGGAGTTGCCCTATCACATAAGGGATGCTGCTATTCCTTAGAATGTAAGCGTCATGCACTGAGCCAGGGAATTTGGCATTAACATGGGAGATGTACTGGTCTGCCAAACACACCATCTGCACATTCATCAAATGGTAACTCTTCCTGTTTCTGTACACCCGTTCACTCCTGCAGGGGGGGACCAAGCCCACATGTGTCCCATCAATGGCACCTATGATGTTGGGGATATGTCCAAGGGCATAGAAGTCACCTTTTACTGTTGGCAAATCATCCACCTGAGGGAAAACGATGTAGCTCCGCATGTGTTTCAGCAGGGCAGACAACACTCTGGGCAACACGTTGGAAAACATAGGCTGGGACATCCCTGATGCTATGGCCACTGTTGTTTGAAATGACCCACTTGCAAGGAAATGGAGTACTGACAGCACCTGCACTTGGGGGATTACTGTGGGATGGCGGATAGCTGACATCAGGTCTGGCTCTAACTGGGCTCACAGTTCCAGGATTGTGGCACGGTCAAGGCTGTAGGTGATGATTACATGTCTTTCCTCCATGCAATACTTCCAGTGAGACACAGGTAAGAGACTGGCACTGCTCCTCTCATATCATACTACTGTAGGACATTGCATGATTCTGCCTTTTTACCTCTGTGTATGGACCCTGATATTTCACTTTTGCTTTCCATTTAACAGATCTGGGTACCACTTTCTGCCTTCTGCTATGTTTACTGATGCCCAACAACTGTAGAACATTAGTATGTATTTTTCTGAGAGGTTGCAATTACACATTTGTGAAAGTACAGACTGTCTCCAGATTGATTTGTGATTCAAGGGTGTTTATTTCTGTGCTAATAAGTGGAGGGGGCTGTGCGATGGGCTGAGGTGATGGTGGAGGAATGTCCATGGTAGAGTCCAGTCTATTGGTATCACAGGTGCATTGTCCAAGGGGGCATAGGAAGTGGAGTAATGGCAGGTCAAGGTTGTCCGGGTGAGATAGTGGGACAGAAGGGTGACAATCAGGAGAGTCTTATTTCCTGGTGGGGGTCTTGGCAATGTTCTCTGTCTTGTTCCTGGATCTCAGGGACCGTTTGCGGGCTGGTTCTCCTTCTGCAGGGGGTGGGGTGCTGGTGGCCTCCTATCCACTAGCGCCAGTGGAGGTGGCGGGCTGTTCATCGTTCAGGCTAGTGTCAGGGGCCCATTGGTGTGCCACTGTGTCCCTCATGGTGTTGGCCATGTCTGCCAGCACCCCTGCAATGGTGACCAGGGTGGTGTTAATGGACTTCAAGTCCTACCTGATCCCCAGGTACTGTTCCTCCTGCAGCCGCTGGGTCTCCTGATACTTGGCCAGTACCATGCCCATGGTGTCCTGGGAATTATGGTATGCTCCCATGATGTTGGAGAGTGCCTTGTGGAGAGTGTGTTCCCTGGGCCTGTCCTCCCCATGTTGCACAGCAGTCCTCCCAGTTTTCCTGTTATCCTGTGCCTCTGTCCCCTGAACCGTGTGCCCACTGCCACTGACCCCAGGTCCCTGATTGTCTTGGGTTGGTGGGTTTGCCTGGGGTCCCTGTAGTGGTGGACACACTGCTGATTGACGTTTCCTGGGGACAAAGGGATGGGCCCGCTGGGTGGGTGCTGTGCTGATGTTTCCTGAGGGGGAGGTTAAGTGGTGGTTTGTGACTGTGGCAGGGGAACTGACTGTCCAGAGGTCCCTGATGGGCTGGGCTGGTCCTCTTGATCCAGGCGTGCAGAGCTGCTGTTGTCACTGTGGGCCTCTTCTGTGAAGGGACTGGATATGTCTGGCACCTCCTGTCTGGTGACGTTGGGTATGGGTCCTGTTGGGGTGTAAATTCATAGTTATTGTATCTGTGTGTGCCATCTTGTGCAATAGGTGAGTTACCCTCTACTCCTGTGCTTGGCTTATTGTCTTTGCCCTTGTGTGATTAGTGATTTTGGGGCCTAGGCGAGTATCTGTACTGGACATGCTTTGGTGATGGGTGTCCATGCATTGGTGTGACATGCAGGCCTTGGTTTTGGGATGTGTGGATTTTGATAGTGGGGTATCTGTGGGGTGTTGGGGTGGAGTTTGTGATAGCATGCAGGTAGGGAGGGGGGGATATAGTAGTAAATATATCACTTACCAGAGTCTAGTCCTCCTGCAACTCCTGCGAGGCCCTCCGGATGCATTATTGCCAAGACTTGCTCCTCCCATGTTGATAGTTGTGGGGGAGGAGGTGGGGGTCCACCGCCAGTCCTCTGTATTGCTACCTGGTGTGGAACGCACCTTCCCCCGTAGGTCGTTCCACCTCATCCTGATGTCATCGCGTGTTCTGGGGTGCTGTCCCACTGCGTTGACCCTGTTGACAATTCTCTGCCATAGCTCCATCTTTCTTGCAATGGACGTCTGCTGCACCTGTGATCCGAAAAGCTGTGGTGCTATCCGGATGATTTCCTCCACCATGACCGTGAGCTCATCCTCAGAAAACCTAGGGTGTCTTTGAGGTGCCATAATGCGGTGTGGGTGATGTGTGAGGTGCTGTTTGTTGTGCTGTGGGATGTGTTGTGTTGGTGTGTGTTGTTTGAGGTGCTTGGATGTTGTATGAGTGTTGGTGTTGTGTGCCTGTGGATGCTGGTGTTGTGTTTGCTATTCTCTCTCTCTGTGCTTCTTCCAAAAAATTAGTTGTAAGGGTTGTTGGGTAATGTGGGTGTGTGTTTTATAGTGTTGTGAGTGTGTGGGTGTGGTGTATGTATGTGTATCACATGTGTGTATTTTGAATTGTCCAACGTGGTTGTGTTTTTTTAAATGTGTGTATATTTTGAGCACGGTGGTGTGTACCCCCAATGGATTACCGCGGTTGAATGACCGCTGCGTTGATTCGTGGGCCGTGATAGTGTGGGCGTAGTTCTGTTGGCGTGGCTGTGTAGGTTTTGCTATCACCAGTTTATCACTGACCTTTGGTGTGGCGGACTTGTGTGGGTGTCTGTATTGTGGCGGATTAAGAGATGTGGGTCGTAATACCTGTAGCGGATTTCCGCCACGGTATCTTGACGGCCGTCGGCACGGCGGTAAGCGGGATTTACCGCCAGGGTTGTAATGAGGGCCAATGTGTCCAAGGAAACATAGGCTCCGCTGGCCTGTTTGTGCAGCCCCGTGACCATGGCGGTCTGTGCTGCCTGGCAGTGCCGGCAGGACCGTGGTGGTCTTTGCTTCATAGGCAATCATGACTCATACTACGGAGATCCGACTGCCAACCCAATGGCAGTTGGACCGTCACTGCCGCCATGGCCATCCACGGACCACCAAACTCATAGCAAGGCCTAAGTATTCATAGGATCCCTCCCTTGCTTGCTAAGAGATACAGTCAGCGTCTCCTGTAGGGGTTGTGGAAGCCAGCCAAACTCAGCCACAGTGTTTTAAACTTTGGTTAGTCTCGTAACCAAGAGATTGAAGTATGTGCTATAAAACTCCATTGGCAGGCCACCAAGGCCCGAAGTCTTACCTGTCACCAGATTCTTGATCACTCAGAAGACCTCTCAGTGACCAGACATCACTGAATCAGTGAAATCAATATTATCTAATGGGATCTTAGGCATATGTGTATGGTCCGGGATCATGTAGCTGGTGTCCATATGGAATGACTTGGCCAGGCCATAAAGAAATGTGTAATATTTGTAACCAGTGGCATGTACTTTGCCTTGTGTATAAACCATGTCACACAAGGCCGAATGTATGGCAATAATGGTGGTAGGGGATTTGTCTGGCTGTTCAAGGTGATAAAGGAGTGTACCCAACTGAGGCTCAGAATGAGTTTTGGCAGAGCACGTCTGGGAGTCAAAGCAGTGCAACCTGTCAATCAAGGAGGCATTTGACTTCCTTGCAGCTGGAGGGCCTACTTAGCAGCATCACTGGAGAGCGTGTCAGCTTCATGCAGTTCCAATGAAGCCTTCAATTCATGTAATTCACTGTCTAACACCCTATGGCTCCCCAACTTAGCATAAATGCCACCACTATGGACTAACCAGTGGGTAGGATGTAGTCTGGGTGTTCACAAAGTAGTCATCAATTAACTCATGTAGGGTGGACCGAATGCAGAACCTTCTAACAAATGCAGTTGATGCTTCCACATGGGAACTGGTGGTTGGGTCCTGCCCAAGTCCACTGCCATAATGATGAGATTATGGTTTTAAATGGTTTTACCCAGATGCTCAACATTATTCACAGTCATATGCAATGTTACAGAGGGGAGGAAATTATCAAGACAGGCATGCAAGTCAAGAGAAGGCGGGTAAAATGAGTACTCTCTTGGTTGTGTACGGATTCTCTATCTGTCCCAGAGAGTCCAATGTGATCACCACTATGAGAATGACCTAGCAACTGTGTTAGCAGGTGAGTATGGGAGTGAGGGATGCGATCTATGGAGGAAAGGATTTAAGGTTCAATTGAAACGTACCCACTAATGACCCAGAGTACGGAGGCTGATCTACTTACAACCTGGGACAGATTGAACAAGATGGCCACCTGATCGATATTGGGAAGATATACATTGTCCAACAAAATGGAGACTCTGGGAAGCAACACTTCTACCAAAACACATCATCCTTCCCTGGCCATCTGGACTGTAACTGTCCTGAACTGGACCCCCTGATGTACTCAGACTAGCACACCTCTCGCAAAGGCAATACATCAACCTAGTTAACTACTTAGCACTCTCAGGCTCAGTGAATTGGGTTTCCAAAAGGAACTAGTGCACCTCTACGTTTAATATCTGAATATATATTATGTTATTTTTTGAGAGTGTGAATGCAGTGAACATTACAGGACATAACAGACAAGCGATTGAGTGGAACCATTATGGACAGAGTCATCTACTAATTGGGGAAGCACCCCCAGAGATGCAACATAATGTTGAAGATGCAAGCCATGCAACCTCTGGTATATCTCAAGATCTGGTTGTAACAAAATCTAAAAGCTGAAATCTAATGGGCAATAACAACCCAACTCCACATTCCAAGGCCATGGCAAAATGCCCTTTCACCCAAACAGTTAATAAAATAGAACAGGGTGAAAACTTCCCCTAGACAACATACTGAGCTAATGGAATGACGGGGTGGGAAAGGTAATGTGATAGTCTGCAATTTCATGTATGGGATATGTTGAAAAACACTGTGGGAGTCATTATGATTTCGGCAAACGGAAAAACCTGTCAGCCGGAGTCCCGAAGGGGAGGCTAACGCTAGTGCGGCTGCCTCCCCGCTGGCTCCATTACAATTTTCCTGCTGGTCCTGGGGGAACCACCCTACAGCATTGTCGCCGGCCTGTAATAGAGCCGGTGGCAATGCTGTAGTACATCAGGTGCACCAGCACCCGCCCCAAAGTTCACTGTCTGTTTGCAAAGCAGATAGTGAACGACGGGGCTGGCCAGGGGGTCCTGCACCGCCCATGCTAATTGCCTGGGAGGTGCAGGGGCTCCTGGGGCACCCTGCACCCTGTCGCTGCCAGCCTTTACTTGGCGGGATTACCGCCATGTAACTGCTGGCGGAGATGGGAGGTCGTAATCCCGAGGGCGGGACTGCTTACAGCACTGCCCTCGCTGATTAGGACCACCAGCACCGCCAGACCCTCCTGTGGTGAAAACTGGCAGTGCTGATGGTCTGACGGCGGTGCTACCACCGTGGTTGTAATGTGGCGGTCGGACCGCCACGGTCGGACCGCTGCATTGGTAGCAGTCGGACCACCAGGGTCATATTGAGGGCCTATATTTATGACATGTTTGAGTTGTAAAAATTGTGGGGGAAATTAGAAATAAGCACAGGTGAATTTGTGTACGTTTGCTGGGGTGACACAGGTGCTACCAATTAGATCAGGCATCAGCAGAATGGGGGTCACTGATTGAGGGTAAACAGTTGTCCCACTGCTGGCTAGGACGATGTCAGAATCTCACAACAGCAGCAGCAGCCAGCAGAGCCTATTGGTTTTCAAGCACCTGTGTAATGGAGGGTATATTCAATAAACTAGATGATGTGGGCTCAGTAAGGGAGTGGCCACAGCACTAGCAATGTCACCTGTACAGTGTGCAGGCACCAATAGGCTGCCATCTGCCAGAACGTGTCTTTCATTCTAGACACTCGCCTCCTCAGAATATGTGACGAAATGGCCTGCTGGTCCATGATAACTCTCAACTTTGCAGGGAAGATAAGGGCTTAGCGAGTATCGCAGATCGAAGCCTCTCTGCCAATGCTTGACACTATTAAAGGAGGCACACTTGTGGTGGACAGCAAAGTAAAGAAAAACAAAACAGCATAACTTTATTGAAATCAATGTTGGCCTGGCCAGCTTTATGAGAATATTGTAGTAGATTATATCTGTCCCTGTAGTTTAGCAGTCTGGCTTACAACAATATGGGTGGTGCCTCTAGAGACCATGCAAAGGGACTCTGCGTGCCCCCTCTACCATTAACATGCCGGAAAGTCTGCATGGAGCAAACTCTGATGATAGCTACCGCTCCAATTAGAGTGTGGTATCGCGCCCTCCTAGCCCTTGGTAATCCCCACAATCCAAATAGTATTGTGGCGGGAGCCGCCCTCTATGTCCTCTGCTCTGCCCCCACAAAATCTGATTCTATCTGTCCCTTCATCTACTTGCTGAGTCCTTGGGTGCAGGGCTGAAGGGCCATCAATTGTAATTCGTTATTGGTGGCTGAGCAAGTTTGTGATCTTCTTCACAGCTTAAGTTAAAGTCAATGGCCAAAGAGTACATTTTAGTTTCCAGTGTGTTTTGTGAAGCCTTTCTAACTTCCAGGATTTTTTTCAGTTTAGTTCTCAAAGGGCTCAGGGAGGGGAGGCCAGTTTTGAGCATTAAACAATGCTAGCTGAGCAGAATCAGCATTTTTCCAGAGAAATATGCCTGACACCTTCTGGGCTCTTGGTGTCCCCATGTGGACCATGGCTGGTGTGAGCAAGTCGGACAGCAGTACTCCATGATAGTGAGTGTTGAGTAGAAAGGAGAGGAGCTCCGTACATGTGTTACATCTAGGTGAGTCTCACTGAATATTTTGTAGCGTGGACCAGCGGTATCACAACAGGAAATTGTACACAGAGCCCTGGGAGCCCAGATTGCAGGCAAATGTAGGGTGGTTAGTCCACCACTGTGTGAGCCCTAGCCAAAGGCATAATTCAGGAGGGCAACAGTAGAAAGTATGAGAAGCTAGGGTCATTGGTCTGCTGTGGGAGGATTTTGTGCGAAATAATTAACAGCATCAGAAACCAGGCATTCCCGCACCTCAAAGTGGGCAGGAGGCAGGCTGCGATTGAGACCCCATTGTCTGTGGGGGGCAGAGGCAGTGAAGAAACAGTGGAAGCAGAAGGCCCAAAGAATGTCGATACAGTGTCTGACTCCAGGGGACCAAAACCATAATACCAGTGCTCGTTTGCGACATCTACTCATGGTGGGCCTCAAGTAAAATGAAATCCCACAGGTGTGTGGGCCATGACACAGCCAGGTGGTATGTCCAGACCAGTGGGCTCACTGGCCAGATCAAGGACCGTCACAGGAGCAGCAAGAGAAAATGGGGTCCAACATCAACATAAGAGGGGACCCACCAGGAGGAGGACCATAGTTTAAATGGCCAAAAGTAGCTTCCCGTCCTAAGTCTTCTCTCTCATAATGTCAATCTGGACGTCTGGAAAGGTGTGAAGAACCACAAGGAAGCCCCAGTGAGAGATGCTAGTTTGAAGGCAAGAATGGTCCAATATGGTACAGGTGGGCTGTCCTGCTCCAGTTCAAGGAAATGGTGCCATGGAACAGGCATGGTCACAATTAAGGGGTACTGATGCACCATCTAAGGTAGGAAATATGGGGCCCTAGCGATCCCACCAGAGCTACAGTGAAGTGAAACTCACAGTTAATCAATTTGCCAGACCTCAGTAGCACCCAGCCTTGCATGCCCCAACTCTGCTCCACACTTGAGAGGGAGGATGCATCAGGGGTACTTTTTTTGGATATTCTCACCCAAACTGCTGGGGCTACAGTAACTCAATTGACCCAGAGTTATGTGAGGCCACTGTGTCACCAGCAGTATGAGACCCAATGGCACAAGGCAAGGAGATCTGAGGGCAGGTAAACTCCCAGCAAAGAAGCTTCAAGGTGTCACCATCTAGAAGCACTGTGGGGTCTCAGTAGTTCCCATAAGGACTGGATCAGAAAGGTAGCATTACACGGCTCTGGCCCTGAGGAGAGCTGATGAGACCCTCCATGCAGCCACCTCAGGTCCCTGCAAGGGACAGCAGCACTGCCAACCAGGGACAGCAGCAAGGTCCAGAAACTGTACAGAAGTGAGCATTCTTGATAGACAGCAGCCCTAGTAGGGTGGATGTACACCAGCAGTGCTGCAGTGTGGTGGACAACAGTAGTTTGGGTGGCCTAGCTAAAGAGCTGCTGTCATGATGGGTGGTTAGCCACACCCACATTTCAGCTATTTTATTGTTATATACCTGAAAATATACTTTATTCTTATTGCATGCTGTTAGCATATTTATTATTTATTATATAGAAGCGTGCTATCTATAAACTCTTATCCAGAATGGCCAGATATGAGTTCATGAAGTGAAGTAATTGTGGGGTCTACAAGATGGCTTCCTTCTGAGGCAAATGGTAGACATGGTTTTACTTTTTTCTTAGAGAAAACTGCCTCTTAGACTGCTACTAACATCACTATTGCTTAGACTGCTACTTACATCACTATTGATCAGATAACAATACCATGGGTCGTGCATACGACTGGAATGGGAGCTCTGGTTGGTCCAGCAAATTTGAAAGGTTTCATTGGTTTAACAGACATTTTTACCCCAGTGCAGCTTTTGCAACCATGAAGGGGAGGAGCGTCCCTAGAGTGGGCTTTCTGATGCCATTCAAATCAGTTGTTTTCAACTGTGTATCTGGCAGTAGCTTTGTCGATATGGAATGCTCAGTGGCTCAACCTACAAACGGGCCAAAGGAAGAGATAGAAGGTTTTACTGGGCCGCTGCCAATTTTGATGGATAATCTATTTCTGCAATCTTTTGAAAGTCTTTATAGGTTTTAGTACCTGAATTTGTAAATTAGGCAGCTATTCTCTACTAAACTGTCACATTTTGATTGGCTCCAAGCAGGTCAATATCTAGTCTGGAGACTAATGATAAGTGCTTGAAACAAGTCTTATTACAGTATCAACCTCCATATCACTACAGCTTCTTCCCCTAACAGTTGCCTATGAAGATGAGAGAGTTCTAATAAAGAACTAGAATGTTCACTTACATCATAGAATGTGGCTGCACTGGGAGACATGTTGCTGGAGAAGACAGTTTTAGAATTATTTACTTTCCTGTGCACATAACTGAATATGCACATGAATATATTTATCTCAACTGCTACGAACACACCGCAAACATTCCTTTATGTTTATTTGTATTTAATGTGTTCCAAGACTGTGGAAGAAGTATAGTTCGTAACAGTTTTCACCATGTTTTAGATGTAGCCTCACTTATCAGTTTTACAATGTTTTAAAATATGTTTAAATTAAGTAACTTTGAATGCAGCAATTTATAAAGTATCCAAAGTGGCAGTTTTTACAGACAATAAATATATATGATAAATGTATTTTATAATGTGCTTCCATTTACCTTGCAATAAAAATGATCTTGAAGCCAATTCACATTCACACAGGACGATCTAACTAGGACAAAAGGAAGTAGAAAAAATTAATAATAAAAAAAAGCCTATTTCCACAGAAACTATGGTAGCTCAAAATTAACGTGGTTTTAAGCAGTTGAAAGGATAGAAAGTCTGAAGAAACAAATATGGTAAGTCTGGCATCCTTAAGGCCTAAGGATGCCAGACTTAGTTAGGATTTCCTTTTGGCCTTTTAAAAATATATATTGTCATAAATAATGTTCTCTAAATTTAAGTAGAGTCCCTTGAATCACAAAGGTCTTCAGTATGTGACAGTTTATGGCTTATGTTATTTCAAAGCACTTCAGGTTAGAACATGGAAGTACTTGGAAGGGAAACCACTCACCTCTTGACACCAAACGAGGAACCAGGACACCATGGAGCCCTAACTACAGGTGTTACCAATGTTGGTTTACCTCTGCTTCTACCAGGAATATCAAAGATGGCGGTGACAACCACGGTGAGTACTGCACCTAGCACACAGGGGAGGAGGAAAAAGAGAGTGACACACATATGCAACACCCCCACCCCCACCCACAACGCCATGCACACAAATACATGCATCAACATTACATTTACACCCCGTTACCCCCTGGAATAAAGCACGGACTAAATGAAATGATTGTAACGAGTGTAATCATCGAAAATCCAGATGGGGCAACAGGTCAGTAAAAGAGCAATATATACAAAATGTACAGCAACTACACAAGTCCGGATAGTGTTCCATTCATTGTCCAATGACCAGTGGTCCCAAAATGCATGGGCGAAGCCCACACCTGTCTCAAAACGGAGAGAACACTGCAGGGGCATCAGGTTGAAAATAAACAGGAACCTCAGGGGGAAGGGGAGGAGGGGCACCTCAGCCGGAGGATGGGACAATGCCACTGCGCCACAAGGGGGCTCCATGCCCACAGATTGGTCCTGGGGAGTGAAAAGCCACAGTCTCACAAGTCTCTCAAGTGGGTGGGTTGCCCACTGATTGGTCCTGGGGAGTGCAAAGCCACAGTCTCACAAGTCTCTCAAGTGGGTGGGTTGCTCACTGATTGGTCCTGGGGAGTGCAAAGCCACAGTCTCACAAGTCTCTCAAGTGGGTGGGTTGCCCACTGATTGGTCCCGGGGAGTGCAAAGCCACAGTCTCTCTAGTGGATCCTTTTCACCACTGGTTCTGTAGGGGGGGCTTTGTGCCCAGAGTGCTTCATCCTGCCAAGGACTGGGGTAGTGGATGTTTTTCTCCACTGGCTCTGGAGGGAGCTTGGTGCCCAGAGTGCTTCATCCTGCCAAGGACTGGGGTAGTGGATGCTTTTCTCCACTGGTTCTGGAGGGGGCTCTGTGCCCAGAGTGCTTCATCCTTCCAAGGACTGGTGGTAGTGGATGCTCTTCTCCACTGGTTCTTGCGGGGGCTTGGTGCCCACAGTGCTGCATATGGTGTGTGGCAGTTCCCATTCCCTCACCTGGGTGTGTGAGCCACGAGATTTTCTGGAAATATGTAGCATGATGCTCCATGGAGGTAGAGACACACTCCACCCTGCGGCGACTTTGCCTGCCAACTGCTGGTACTGCCAGTGCTGGTTGCTGTGCCTCATGTAGTCTGTGCAGGGTCCAGGACATCTCCTGCAGCCTCAGACCGCTGCCCACTGGGAATGATGTTTATGTCGGCTGTGGTGGCACTGTCTGAACACGTTGCGGGGCAGGTGGTGGTGGTTGCGGCTGTGTCTGTGGCGGAGATGCTGCCGGTGGTGCATGTGTCAGCACCTGTGGAGGGAGACAGCAGGACGTCTCCTGCAGCCTCGGACGGCTTCCCACTGGGGATGATGCTGGGGACTGTTGCAGAGGCAGCAGACGTGCAGGTGGCAGTGCAGGTGGCGGTGCAAGTGGCGGTGTTTATGGCGTTGGCCACCGCCGTACAGGTTGCTGTTCTGTCTTGTAGAAGGGGTGACACCAGTCTCTCACCCGAAGTCTCCGTGCCCTGAGCTGACTTCCCTTTAGCCTTGTGTCCCTTCCCCACCTTGGAAGTCGCTGCTAGGACCTTGGCACTGTCCTCTTTTGTCTTGGATGAGGCATTGCTGGGTGGTTGGTGCAGCTTTTCCCTACGGCATGTGGGCCCCTTCTTCACCTTGGCAGGTGGCGGGATAGGGTGATCCTTGGCCTCACTAGGGGGCACACTGGCAGCCCTGATGGGTGCCGCCGGCGATGTTACTGGACTTGCAGGGACCACAGTGCTCGAGGATTTTGTGGCTGAGGTGCTGGGCTGGGATCTGGACATCCTGGCACTAGGGGAAGGACGGGGGTTTAGGGAAGAGGTCAATGTTAGCCCCGAAAAGATTTTTAGACACACTGGGACGGGAAGATGGAGGGGGTTTGGGAGTGGAGGAAGAGGAAGTGGTTGTAGGAGGTGTACCTCTGCTGAGTTTGGGTGAGGGTGCATGGGTTGGAGGCTGTTGTGAGGTGGATGGCTGTTGAATGGGTGTGTGCCTGCGTTTGAGTAGTTTGGAAGAAGGGCTCACAGACACACTGGGAGAGGACACTGGGGACGTGTGCATGGTAGTGGGGGTGGTGATTGCATGTGAGCGGTGTGTGGTGATGGGCGTGCTGGTGATGGACGTAGTGGCTGAGGATGTAGTGCATGCAGGTGTGAGTGGAGACGAGACTGGCAGGGAGGAGGAGGACGTGGAGGAGGGGGACACAGTGGAGGCAGTGGATGTTGGTGTCTGCATGGGGATGGTGCATGTGTGAGTGCCTGTGGAATGTGTGGTGCTTATGTTTGCCATGCCCACTCTTGGGTGTTGATGAGTGTGCATGCTGGTCTGATGGTGTGCTTGGGATAGGCTGAGGTAGAGGGGATTTGGTCTGGGTAGTGGAAGTTGGAGGAGGGGAGGCTTAACACAGGGACAAGGGCTGCCATCATTGCTGAGGCCAGAGCCTGAAATGCTCTCTGTTGGGCTGCCATGCCAGAATGAATGCCCTCCAGTTATGCATTTGTTTGTTGCAAATGCCTCTCGACAACTTGGATGGCATTCAGAATGGTTGATTGCCCAACAGTGAGGGATCTCAGGAGGTCAATAGCCTCCTCACTGAGGGCAGAAGGGCTGACTGGGGCAGGGCCTGAGGTGCCTGTGGCGAAGAGAGATGCCCACCCTCCTGGGTGAGTGGGCACAGGAAACACACTGAGGGGCTGCTGGGAGGGTGGTGCTGGTGGGGGGGTGGTGGCTGTACCTGTTGATGCGGTGGGCGCAGATGTGTCCACCACCGCAAGGGAGATCCCATCAGAGGAGGAGTTGCTGTCACTGGTGTCTCCTCCTGTCCCCGTCGTGGAGCTCCCCTCACCCTCCGTCCCACTGGTGCCTTCAGACTCCGTACATTCACCCTCCTGGGCCATGTGGGTTGCAGCTCCCTCTTGCTCCGGTGCCAATGCTCCTCCGCCAGATGATGCTAATGCACACAACGACAGGGTGACAAAACAAAAAGGGGAGGAAAGACAGAAGAGATACATGGTCATACCTGCAACAACACCACCATTGGCGGACACAACACACAGGGAGCAGCCCTATGCACTCGGCCATGCACTAACAGTTCAGGGGAAAATCACATGCCCATGGGGTACGGTACCTAGACCTATTTGAAGCACACCTGGAACCCACAGGAGCCTGACTAGGTGTAGAGGGCCACTACCACTTTTGGGGTTGGAGTGCCACTGAGCCTGCCTAACAATGGATCTACCCTGGCACGTCTGCCCTGGCCTAGGGGAACCCACAGCCCACTTCCCCCACCCAGAAACCTCATAAAGCGTTCAGAGTCAGCTGAATGAGACTGTACTCACCCCCTTGTGGCTGCTGTGATGCCCTCAAGCGCCCATCCAACTCAGGATATGCCACCACCAGGATCCGGTGCATCAGAGGTGTCATGTTGCGACGGGCACCCCTTCCACATTGGGAGGCCATCCCCAGCTGGGCCTCCGCTGTCTTCTTGCTCCAGCAGCGCAGGTCCTCCCATCTTTTGCGGCAGTGGGTGCTCCGTCTATGATAGACCCCCAGGGTCCGCGGTTCCTTGGCGATGGCACGCCAAATACCCTTCTTCTGGTGGGCTCTGACCTAGAGGAAAAGTTAAGTAAGAATGGATTTTACTCCCCCATCCGGTTCTTCTTACTCATTGGCCCCAAACCTCCCACCCTGGCCCAGAAACACATACACTGACAATCCTCACATGCTGGTCTCTGCCCCCCGTATCTTCCATCCATGCCATTCCATACATTCATGTCCCATCCATCATGCTCACAGTGTACTCACCTGTTTGTCTGGAGGACCGTAGAGTAGCGTGTACTGGGGAGGACCCCAGCCACCCAGTTGTCCAACTCCTCCACTCTGAAGGCAGGGGCCCTTTCCCCAGACACTGTAGCTACTGTTGCTTCCAGACTCAGGTCACAGTAGCACTTGCAGTGTAGGTCCTCTCCTGTTGAAGGTCAGGTATCAAGTGAGTGAACAGATAGAAAATGGTGGTCACGTCCGCGGGGGTGCGTACTGTCACCGCCGGCATACATCGTCATTGACTCATGGAACCCATAGGGCCCAATGATAGCCAATGCTGATTTGGGCCGCGGTCTTCGTCCGCCTACCGCTACGCTGCACAGCATCAGCGCAGTTACCTCATTTCCCCTTGTCCCTCCTTACAGGTCAAGCAGCCGCCAATTCAGGGGGGCACATGGCAGGGCAACTAACTGCTTCACAGCACTTTTGGGCAGGAATACAGACAGACAGCGCAACACAACGATTACATCACGATTGTTCTAAACACCCTTGTGCAAGCTATGTGGTGTATGACCCTCTGCTCACCCTTCTCCTCCATGGGGCACATCCGCTGGAGCAGATGATGAGATGTCGTCATCCTCCGGTATACAGACCCCTGGTGGACCTGTCGACAATGGAAGACAGACACATCATTATCACCTACAGACTTGATAGGGCCACAATCCAAGAACTGTGTGCCCAGTTGGAGCCAGACCTGATGTCAGCTATCCGCCATCCCACAGGAATCACCCCTCTAGTGCAGGTGCTGTCAGTACTCCATTTCCTGGCCAGTGGATCCTTTCAGACAACAGTGGCCATGGCATCAGGGATGTCACAGCCAATGTTCTCTAACGTGTTGTCCAGAGTGTTGTCTGCCCTGCTGAAACACATGCGCAGCTACATCGTTGTCCCTCAGGTGGAGGATTTGCCCACAGTGAAAGGTGACTTCTATGCCCTGGAACATATCCCCAACATCATTGGTGCTATTGATGGTACACATGTGGCATTTGTCCCCCCCGCAGGAATGAACAGGTGTACAGAAACCACAAAAGCTACCATTCCATGAATGTGCAGATGGTGTGTTTGGCAGACCAGTACATCTCCCATGTGAATGCCAAGTATCCTGGCTCAGTGCATGACGCTTACATTTTGAGAAATAACAGCATCCCTTATGTGATGGGACAACTCCAGAGGTCCCGTGTGTGGTTAATAGGTGAGTCCAAGGTCCCAACACAGTTGACATAGGTGTCTGGGTATGGGGTTGTCCCTAAGGGTTAGTGTGTGTCTAACAGTTGTCCATCGATATTTGCAGGTGACTCTGGTTACTCCAACCGGTCATGGCTACTGACCCCAGTGAGGAATCATAGGAGAAGGGCAGAGGAACATTACAATGAGGCACATGGGCAAACTAGGAGGATAATTGAGCACACTTTCGGCCTCCTGAAGGCCAGGTTCCGGTGCCTCCATCTGACAGTAGGCTCCCTATACTATTCACCGAAGAAGGTGTGCCAGATCATTGTGGCATGCTGTATGCTGCACAACCTGGCTTTGCGACACCAGGTGCCTTTTCTGCAGGAGGATGGGCCTGATATCGGTCTTGTGGCAGCTGTAGAGCCTGTGGACAGTGAAGAAGAGGAGGCAGAACAAGAAGATATCGACAACCGAACAACATCATCATGCAATACTTCCAGTGAGACACAGATAAGAGACTGGCACTGCTCCTCTCATATCATACTACTATACTACTGTAGGACATTGCATGATTCTGCCTTTTTACCTCTGTGTATGGACCCTGATATTTCACTTTTGCTTTCCATTTAACAGATCTGGGAACCACTTTCTGCCTTCTGCTATGTTTACTGATGCCCAACAACTGTAGAACATTAGTATGTGAAAATAAACATTGACATTGCTATTTTTCTGAGAGGTTGCAATTACACATTTGTGAAAGTACAGACTGACTCCAGATTGATTTGTGATTCAAGGGTGTTTATTTCTGTGCTAATAAGTGGAGGGGGCTGTGCAATGGGCTGAGGTGATGGTGGAGGAATGTCCATGGTAGAGTCCAGTCTATTGTTATCACAGGTGCATTGTCCAAGGGGGCATAGGAAGTGGAGTAATGGCAGGTCAAGGCTGTCCGGGTGACATAGTGGGACAGAAGGGTGACAATCAGGAGGTTCTTATTTCTTGGTGGGGGTCTTGGCAATGTTCTCTGTCTTGTTCCTGGATCTCAGGACCGTTTGCGGGCTGGTTCTCCTTCTGCAGGGGGTGGGGTGCTGGTGGCCTCCTGTCCACTAGCGCCAGTGGAGGTGGAGGGCTGTTCATCGTTCAGGCTAGTGTCAGGGGCCCATTGGTGTGCCACTGTGTCCCTCATGGTGTTGGCCATGTCTGCCAGCACCCCTGCAATGGTGACCAGGGTGGTGTTAATTGACTTTTAGTCCTACCTGATCCGCAGGTACTGTTCCTCCTGCAGCCGCTGGGTCTCCTGAAACTTGGCCAGTACCATGCCCATGGTGTCCTGGGAACTATGGTATGCTCCCATGATGTTGGAGAGTGCATCGTGGAGAGTGTGTTCCCTGGGCCTCTCCACCCCTGTCGCACAGCAGTCCTCCCAGTTTTCCTGTTATCCTGTGCCTCTGTCCCCTGAACCGTGTGCCCACTGCCACTGAACCCAGGTCCCTGATTGTCTTTGGTTGGTGGGTTTCCCTGGGGTCCCTGTAGTGGTGGACACACTGCTGATTGACGTGTCCTGGGGACAGAGGGATGGGCCCGCTGGGTGGGTGCTGTGCTGGTGTTTCCTGAGGGGGAGGTTAAGTGGTGGTTTGTGACTGTGGCAGTGGAACTGACTGTCCAGAGGTCCCTGATGGGCTGGGCTGGTCCTCTTGATCCAGGCATGCAGAGCTGCTGTTGTCACTGTGGGCCTCTTCTGTGAAGGGACTGGATATGTCTGGCACCTCCTGTCTGGTGACGTTGGGTATGGGTCCTGTTGGGGTGTAAATGCATAGTTATTGTATCTGTGTGTGCCATCTTGTGCAATAGGTGGGTTACCCTCTACTCCTGTGTTTGGCCTATTGTCTTTGCCCTTTAGTGATTAGTGATTTTGGGGCCTAGCTGAGTATCTGTACTGGACATGCTTTGGTGATGGGTGTCCATGCATTGGTGTGACATGCAGGCCTTGGTTTTGGGATGTGTGGATTGTGATAGTGGGGTATCTGTGGGGTGTTGGGGTGGAGTTTGTGATAGCATGCAGGTAGGGTGGGGGGGATATAGTAGTAAATATATGACTTACCAGAGTTCAGTCCTCCTGCTACTCCTGCGAGGCCCTCAGGATGCATTATTGCCAAGACTTGCTCCTCCCATGTTGTTAGTGGTGGGGGAGGAGGTGGGGGTCCACCGCCAGTCCTCTGTACTGCTACCTGGTGTGGAACGCACCTTCCCCCGTAGGTCGTTCCACCTCTTCCTGATGTCATCCTGTGTTCTGAGGTGCTGTCCCACTGCGTTGACCCTGTCGACAATTCTCCACAATAGCTCCATCTTCCTTGCAATGGATGTCTGCTGCACCTGTGATCCGAAAAGCTGTGGCGCTATCCGGATGATTTCCTCCACCATGACCGTGAGCTCATCCTCAGAAAACCTGGGTTGTCTTTGAGGTGCCATAATGCGGTGTGGGTGATGTGTGAGGTGCTGTTTGTTGTGCTGTGTGATGTATTGTGTTGGTGTGTGTTGTTTGAGGTGCGTGGATGTTGTATGAGTGATGGTGTTGTGTGTCTGTGGATGCTGGTGTTGTGTTTGCTATTCTCTTTCTCTCTGCTTCTTCCAAAAAATTAGTTGTAAGGGTTTGTGGGTAATGTGGGTGGGTGTTTTATAGTGTTGTGAGTGTGTGGGTGTGGTGTATGTATGTGTATCACGTGTGTGTATTTTGAATTCTCCAATGTGGTTGTGTTTTGTAAATGTGTGTGTATTTTGAGCGCAGTGGTGTGTACCCCCAAGGGATTACATCGGTTGAATGACCGCTGCGTTGATTTGTGGGCCGTGATAGTGTGGGCATAGTTCTGTTGGCATGACGGTGTAGGTTTTGCTATCACCAGTTTATCACTGACCTTTGGTGTGGCAGACTTGTGTGGGTGTCTGTATTGTGACGGATTACGAGATGTGGGTCGTAATACCTGTAGCGGATTTCCGCCACGGTATCTTGACGGCCGTCAGCACGGCGGTAAGCGGGATTTACCGGCAGGGTTGTAATGAGGGCCAATGTGTCCAAGGAAACATAGGCTCCGCTGGCCTGTTTGTGCAGCCCCGTGACCATGGCGGTCTGTGCTGCCTGGCTGTGCCGGCAGGACCGTGGTGGTCTTTGCTTCATAGGCAAGCATGACTCATAATACGGAGATCCGACTGCCAACCCAATGGCAGTTGGACCGTCACTGCCGCCATGGCCATCCACGGACCACCAAACTCATAGCAAGGCCTAAGTATTCATAGGATCCCTCCCTTGCTTGCTAAGAGATACAGTCAGCGTCTCCTGGAGGGGTTGTGGAAGCCAGCCAAACTCAGCCACAGTGTTTTAAACTTTGGTTAGTCTTGCAACCAAGAGATTGAAGTATGTGCTATAAAACTCCATTGGCAGGCCACCAAGGCCCGAAGTCTTACCTGTCACCAGATTCTTGATCACTCAGAAGACCTCTCAGTGACCAGACATCACTGAATCAGTGAAATAAAAATTATCTAATGGGATCTTAGGGATATGTGTATGGTCCGGGATCATGGAGCTGGTGTCCACATGGAATGACTTGGCCAGGCCATAAAGAGATGTGTAATATTTGTAAACAGTGGCATGTACTTTGCCTTGTGTATAAACCATGTCACACAAGGCCGAATGTGTGGCAGTAATGGTGGTAGGGGATTTGTCTGGCTGTTCAAGGTGATAAAGGAGTGTACCCAACTGAGGCTCAGAATGAGTTTTGACAGAGTACGTCTGGGAGTCAAAGCAGTGCAACCTGTCAATCAAGGAGGCATTTGACTTCCTTGCAGCTGGAGGGCCTACTTAGCAGCATCACTGGAGAGCGTGTCAGCCTCAAGCATTTCCAATGAAGCCTTCAATTCATGTAATTCACTGTCTAACACCCTATGGCTCCCCACCTTAGCATAAATGCCACCACTATGGACTAAGCAGTGGGTAGGATGTAGTCTGGGTGTTCAAAAAGTAGTCATCAATTAACTCATGTAGGGTGGACTGAATGCAAAATCTTCTAACAAACGCAGTTGATGCTTCCACATGGGAACTGGTGGTTGGGTCCTGCCCAAGTCCACTGCCATAATGATGAGATTATGGTTTGAAATGGTTTTACCTAGATGCTCAACATTATTCACAGTCATATGCAATGTTACAGAGGGGAGGAAATTATCAAGACAGGCATGCAAGTCAAGAGAAGGCGGGTAAAATGAGTACTCTCTTGGTTGTGTACGGATTCTCTATCTGTCCCAGAGAGACCAATGTGATCACCACTGTGAGAATGACCTAGCAACTGTGTTAGCAGGTGAGTATGGGAGTGAGGGATGCGATCTGTTGAGGAAAGGATTTAAGGTTCAATTGAAGCGTACCCACTAAAGACCCAGAGTACGGAGGCTCACCTACTTAAAACCTGGGACAGATTGAACAAGATGGCCACCTGATCGATATTGGGAAGATATACATTGTCCAACAAAATGGCGACTCTGGGAAGCAACACTTCTACCAAAACACATCATCCTTCCCTGGCCATCTGGACTGTAACTGTCCTGAATTGGACCCCCTGATGTACTCAGACTAGCACACCTCTCGCAAAGGCAATACATCTACCTAGTTAAATACTTAGCACTCTGAGGCTCAGTGAACTGGGTTTCCAAAAGGAACTAGTGCACCTCTACGTTTAATATATGAATATATATTATGTTATTTTTTGAGAGTGTGAATGTAGTGAACATTACAGGACATAACAGACAAGCGATTGAGTGGAACCATTATGGACAGAGTCATCTACTAATTGGTGAAGCACCCCCAGAGATGCAACATAATGCTGAAGATGCAAGCCATGCAACCTCTGGTATATCTCAAGATCTGGTTGTAACAAAATCTAAAAGCTGAATTCTAATGGGCAATAACAACCCAACTCCACATTCCAAGGCCATGGCAAAATGCCCTTTCACCCAAACAGTTAATAAAATAGAACAGGGTGAAAACTTCCCCCAGACAACATACTGAGCTAATGGAATGACGGGGTGGGAAAGGTAATGTGATAGTGTGCAATTTCATGGATGGGATAGGTTGAAAAACACTGTGGGGGTCATTATGATTTCGGCAGACGGAAAAACCTCAGAAGGGGAGGCTACCGCCAGTGCAGCTGCCTCCCCGCTGGCTCCATTATAAGTTTCCTGCTGGTCCTGGGGGAACCACCCTACAGCATTGTCGCCAGCTTGTAATAGAGCCGGTGGCAATGCTGTAGTGCATCAGGTGCACCAGCACCCGCCCCAAAGTAGACAGTGAACCTAGCGACGGGGCTGGCCAGGGGGTCCTGCACATTGCCTGGGAGGTGCAGGGTCTCCTGGGGCACCCTGCACCCTGTCGCTGCCAGCCTTTACTTGGCGGGATTACCGCCATGTAACTGCTGGCGGAGATGGGAGGTCGTAATCCAGAGGGCGGGACTGCTTGCAGCACTGCCCTCGCTGATTAGGACCACAAGCACCGCCAGACACTCCTGTGGAGGAAAACTGACAGTGCTGAAGGTCTGACGGCAGTGCTACCACCGTGGTTGTAATGTGGCGGTCTGACCGCTGCATTGGTGGCGGTCGGACCACCAGGGTCATATTGATGGCCTGTATTTATGACATGTTTGAGTTGTAAAGATTGTGGGGGAAATTAGCAATAAGCACAGGTGAATTTGAGTACGTTTGCTGGGGTGACACAGGTGCTACCAATTAGATCAGGCATCAGCAGTCTGGGGGTCACTAATTGAGGGTAAACAGTTGTCCCACTGCTGGCTAGGACGATGTCAGAATCTCACAACAGCAGCAGCAGCCAGCAGAGCCTATTGGTTTTCAAGTACCTGTGTAATGGAGGGTATATTCAATAAACTAGATGACGTGGGCTCAGTAAGGGAGTGGCCACAGCACTAGCAATGTCACCTGTACAGTGTGCAGGCACCAATAGGCTACCATCTGCCAGAACGTGTCTTTCATTCTAGATACTCGCCTCCTCAGAATATGTGACGAAATGGCCCGCTGGTCCATGATAACTCTCAACTTTGCAGGGAAGATAAGGGCTTAGCGAGTATCGCAGATCGAAGCCTCTCTGCCGATGCTTGACACTATTAAAGGAGGCACACTTGTGGTGGACATCAAAGTAAAGAAAAACAAAACAGCATAACTTTATTGAAATCAATGTTGGCCTGGCCAGCTTTATGAGAATGTTGTAGTAGATGATATCTGTCCCTGTAGTTTAGCAGTCTGGCTTACAACAATATGGGTGGTGCCTCTGGAGCCCATACAAGGGACTCTGCGTGCCCCCTCTACCATTAACATGCCAGAAAGTCTGCATGGAGCAAACTCTGATGATAGCCACCGCTCCAATTAGAGTGTGGTATCGCGCCCTCCTAGCCCTTGGTAATCCCCACAATCCAAATAGTATTGTGGCAGGAGCCGCCCTCTATGTCCTCTGCTCTGCCCCCACAAAATCTGATTCTATCTGTCCCTTCATCTGCTTGCTGAGTCCTTGGGTGCAGGGCTGAAGGATCATCAATTGTGATTCGTTATTGGTGGCTGAGCAAGTTTGTGGTCGTCTTCACAGCTTAGGTTAAAGTCAATGGCCAAAGAGTACATTTTAGTTTCCAGTGTGTTTTGTGAAGCCTTTCTAATTTCCAGGAATTTTTTCAGTTTAGTTCTCAAAGGGCTCAGGGAGGGGAGGCCAGTTATGAGCATTAGACAATGCTAGCTGAGCAGAATCAGCATTTTTCCAGAGAAATATGCCTGCCACCTTCTGGGCTCTTGGTGTCCCCATGTAGACCATGGCTGGTGTGAGCAAGTCGGACAGCAGTACTCCATGATAGTGAGTGTTGAGTAGAAAGGAGAGGAGCTCCGTACATGTGTTACATCTAGGTGAGTCTCACTGAATATTTTGTAGGGTAGACCAGCGGTATCACAACAGGAAATTGTACACAGAGCCCTGGGAGCCCAGATTGCAGACAAATGTAGGGTGGTTAGTCCACCACTCTGTGAGCCCTAGCCAAAGGCATAATTTAGGAGGGCAACAGTAGAAAGTATGAGAAGCTAGGTTCATTGGTCTGCTGTGGAAGGATTTTGTGCGAAATAATTAACAGCATCAGAAACCAGGCATTCCCACACCTCAAAGTGGTCAGGAGGCAGGCTGCGATTGAGACCCCATTGTCTGTGGGGGGCAGAGGCAGTGAAGAAACAGTGGAAGCAGAAGACCCAAAGAATGTCGATACAGTGTCTGACTCCAGGGGATGAAAACCATAATACCAGTGCTCGTTTGCGACATCTACTCATGGTGGGCCTCAAGTGAAATGAAATCCCACAGGTGAGTGGGCCATGACACAGCCAGGTGGTATGTCCAGACCAGTGGGCTCACTGGCCAGATCAAGGACCTTCACAGGGCCCCAGCAGCAGGAGAAAGTGGGGTCCAACATCAACATAAGAGGGGAACCACCAGGAGGAGGACCATAGTTTCAATGGGCCAAAAGTAGCTTCCCGTCCTAAGTCTTCTCTCTCATAATGTCAATCTGGATGGCTGTAAAGGTGTGAAGAACCACAAGGAAGCCCCAGTGAGAGATGCTAGTTTGAAGGCAGGAATGAGCCAATATGGTACAGGTGGGCTGTCCTGCTCCAGTTCAAGGAAATGGTGCCATGGAACAGGCATGGTCACAATTAAGGGGTACTGATGCACCATCTAAGGTAGGAAATATGGGGCCCTAGCGATCCCACCAGAGCTACAGTGAAGTGAAACTCACAGTTAATCAATTTGCCAGTCCTCAGTAGCACCCAGCCTAGCATGCCCCAACTCTGCTCCACACTTGAGAGGCAGGATGCATCAGGGATACTTTTTTAGGCTATTCTCACCCAAATCTGCTGGGGCTACAGTAACACAATTGACCCAGAGTTATGTGAGGCCACTGTGGCACCAGTAGTATGAGACCCAATGGCACAAGGCAAGGAGATCTGAGGGCAGGTAAACTCCCCGCAAAGAAGCTTCAAGGTGTCACCATCTAGAAGCACCGTGGGGTCTCAGTAGTTCCCATAAGGACTAGAGCAGAAAGGTAGCATTACATGGCTCTGGCCCTGAGGAGAGCTGATGAGACCCTCCATGCAGCCACCTCAGGTCCCTGCAAGGGACAGCAGCACTGCCAACCAGGGACAGCAACAAGGTCCAGAAACTGTACAGAAGTGAGCATTCTTGATAGACAGCAGCCCTAGTAGGGTGGATGTACACCAGCAGTGCTGCAGTGTAGTGAACAACAGTAGTTTGGGTGGCCTAGACGAGAACTCAGCTAAAGAGCTGCTGTCATGATGGGTGGTTAGCCACACCCACATTTCAGCTATTTTATTGTTATACACCTAAAAATATACTTTATTCTTATTGCATGCTGTTAGCATATTTATTATTTATTATATAGAAGCGTGCTATCTATAAACTCTTATCCAGAATGGCCAGATATGAGTTCAAGGTGTGAAGTAATTGTGGGGTCTACAAGATGGCTTCCTTCTGAGGCAAATGGTAGGCATGGTTTTACCTTTTCCTTAGAGAAAACTGCCTCTTAGACTGCTACTAACATCACTGTTGCTTAGACTACTACTAACATCACTATTGATCAGATAACAATACCATGGGTCATGCATACGACTGGAATGGGAGCTCTGGTTGGTCCAGCAAATTTGAAAGGTTTCATTGGTTTAACAAACATTTTTACCCCAGTGCAGCTTTTGCAACCATGAAGAGGAGGAGCGTCCCTAGAGTGGGCTTTCTGATGCCATTCAAATCAGTTGTTTTCAACTGTGTATCTGGCAGTAGCTTTGTCGATATGGAATGCTCAGTGGCTCAACCTACAAACGGGCCAAAGGAAGAGATAGAAGGTTTTACTGGGCCGCTGCCAATTTTGATGGATAATCTATTTCTGCAATCTTTTGAAAGTCTTTATAGGTTTTAGTACCTGAATTTGTAAATTAGGCAGTTATTCGTTACTAAACTGTCACATTTTGATTGGCTCCAAAATGGTCAATATCTAGTCTGGAGACTAATGATAAGTGCTTGAAACAAGTCTTATTACAGTATCAACCTCCATATCACTACAGCTTCTTCCCCTAACAGTTGCCTATGAAGATGAGAGAGTTCTAATAAAGAACTAGAATGTTCACTTACATCATAGAATGTGGCTGCACTGGGAGACATGTTGCTGAAGAAGACAGCTTTAGAATTATTTACTTTCCTGTGCACATAACTGAATATGCACATGAATATATTTATCTCAACTGCTACGAACACACCGCAAACATTCCTTTATGTTTATTTGTATTTAATGTGTTCCAAGACTGTGGAAAAAGTATAGTTCGTAACAGTTTTCACCATGTTTTAGATGTAGCCTCACTTATCAGTTTTACAATGTCTTAAAATATGTTTAAATTAAGTAACTTTAAATGCAGCAATTTATAAAGTATCCAAAGTGGCAGCTTTTACAGACAATAAATATATATGTTAAATGTATTTTATAATGTCCTTCCATTTACCTTGCAATAAAAATGATCTTGAAGCCAATTCACATTCACACAGGAAGATCTAACTAGGACAAAAGGAAGTAGAAAAAATTAATAATAAAAAAAAGCCTATTTCCACAGAAACTATGGTAGCTCAAAATTAACGTGGTTTTAAGCAGCTGAAAGGATAGAAAGTCTGAAGAAACAAATATGGTAAGTCTGGCATCCTTAAGGCTTAAGGATGCCAGACTTAGTTAGGATTTCCTTTTGGCCTTTTAAAAATATATATTGTCATAAATAATGTTCTCTAAATTTAAGTAGAGTCCCTTGAATCACAAAGGTCTTCAGTATGTGACAGTTTATGGCTTATGTTATTTCAAAGCACTTCAGGTTAGAACATGGAAGTACTTGGAAGGGAAACCACTCACCTCTTGACACCAAACGAGGAACCAGGACGCCATGGATCCCGAACTACAGGTGTTACCAATGTTGGTTTACCTCCCCTTCTACCAGGAACATCAAAGACGGCGGCGACGACCACGGTGAGTACTGCACCTAGCACACAGGGGAGGAGGAAAAAGAGAGTGACACACACAGGCAACACCCCCACCCCCACCCTCACCCACAACGCGATGCACACAAATACATGCATCAACATTACATTTACACCCCGTCACCTCCTGGAATAAAGCACGGACCAAATGAAATGATTGTAACGAGTGTAATCATCGAAAATCCAGATGGGGCAACAGGTCAGTAAAAGAGCAATATGTACAAAGTGTACAGCAACTACACAAGTCCGGATAGTGTTCCATTCATTGTCCATGGACCAGTGGTCCCAAAATGCATGGGCGAAGCCCACACCTGCCTCAAAACGGAGAGAACACTGCAGGGGCCTCAGGTCGAATATAAACAGGCACATCAGGGGGAAGGGGAGGGAGGGCACCTCAGCCGGAGGATGGGACAGCGCCACTGCACCACGAGGGGGCTCCATGCCCACAGATTGGTCCTGGGGAGTGCAAAGCCACAGTCTCACAAGTCTCTCAAGTGGGTGGGTTGCCCACTGATTGGTCCTGGGGAGTGCAAAGCCACAGTCTCACAAGTCTCTCAAGTGGGTGGGTTGCCCACTGATTGGTCCTGGGGAGTGCAAAGCCACAGTCTCACAAGTCTCTCAAGTGGGTGGGTTGCCCATTGATTGGTCCCTGGGAGTGCAAAACCACAGTCTATCTAGTGGATCCTTTTCACCACTGGTTCTGTAGGGGGCTTTGTGCCCAGAGTGCTTCATCCTGCCAAGGACTGGGGTAGTGGATGTTTTTCTCCACTGGTTCTGGAGGGGGATTGGTGCCCAGAGTGCTTCATCCTGCCAAGGACTGGGGTTAGTGGATGCTCTTCTCCACTGGTTCTTGAGGGGGCTTGGTGCCCACAGTGCTGCACAAGGTGTGTGGCAGTTCCCATTCCCTCACCTGGGTGTGTGAGCCACAAGATTTTCTCGAAACATGTAGCATGATACTCCATGGAGGCAGAGACACACTCCACCCTGCGGCGACTTTGCCTGCCAACTGCTGGTACTGCCAGTGCTGGTTGCGGTGCCTCATGTAGTCTATGCAGGGTCCAGGACATCTGATGCAGCCTCAGATCTCTGCCCACTGGGAATTATGTTTATGTCGACTGTGATGGCACAGTCTTAACACTTTGCGGGGCAGGTGGTGGTGGTTGCGGCGGTGTCTGTGGCGGAGATGCTGCCGGTGGTGCATGTGTCAGCACCTGTGGAGGGAGACAGCAGGACGTCTCCTGCAGCCTCGGACGGCTTCCCACTGGGAATGATGCTGGGAGCTGTTGCAGAGGCAGCAGACGTGCAGGTGGCAGTGCAGGTGGCGGTGCAGGTGGCGGTGTTTGTGGCATTGGCCACCGCCGTACAGGTTGCTGTTCTGTCTTGTAGAAGGGGTGACACCAGTCTCTCACCTGAAGGCTCCGTGCCTTGAGCTGACTTCCCTTTAGCCTTGTGTCCCTTCCCCACCTTGGAAGGCGCTGCTGGGACCTTGGCACTGTCCTCTTTTGTCTTGGATGAGGCATTGCTGGGTGGTTGGTGCAGCTTTTCCCTTCGGCATGTGGGCCCCTTCTTCACCTTGGCAGGTGGCGGAATAGGGTGATCCTTGGCCTCACTAGGGGGCACACTGGCAGCCCTGATGGGTGCCGCCCGCGATGTTACTGGACTTGCAGGGACCAAGGATTTTGTGGCTGAGGTGCTGGGCTGGGATCTGGACATCCTGGCCCTAGGGGAAGGATGGGGGGGTGTAGGGAAGGGGGCAATGTTAGCCAGGAAAAGTTTTTTAGACACACTGGGACGGGAAGATGGAGGGGGATTGGGAGTGGAAGAAGAGGTAGTGGTTGTAGGAGGTGTACGTCTACTGAGTTTGGGTGAGTGTGCATGGGCTGGAGGCTGTTGTGAGGTGGATGGCTGTTGAGTGGGTGTGTGCCTGCGTTTGTGTAGTTTGGAAGGAGGGCTCACAGACACACTGGGAGAGGACACTGGGGACGTGTGCATGGTAGTGGGGGTGGTGATTGCAGGTGAGCGGTGTGTGGTGATGGGCGTGCTGGTGATGGATGTAGTGGCTGAGGATGTAGTGCATGCAGGTGTGAGTGGAGACGAGAGTGGGAGGGAGGAGGAGGATGTGGAGGAGGGGGACACAGTGGAGGCAGTGGATGTTGGTGTCTGCATGGGGATGGTGCTTGTGTGAGTGCCTGTGGAATGTGTGGTGCTTATGTTTGCCATGCCCACTCTTGTGTGTTGATGAGTGTGCATGCTGGTCTGATGGTGTGCTTGGGATAGGCTGAGGTAGAGGGGATTCGGTCTGGGTAGAGGAAGTTGGAGGTGGGGAGGCTGGACACAGGGACAAGGGCTGCCATCAGTGCTGAGGCCAGAACCTGAAATGCTCTCTGTTGGGCTGCCACACCAGAATGAATGCCCTCCAGGTATGCATTTGTTTGTTGCAAATGCCTCTCGACAACCTGGATGGCATTCAGAATGGTTGATTGCCCAACAGTGAGGGATCTCAGGAGGTCAATAGCCTCCTCACTGAGGGCAGCAGGGCTGACTGGGTCAGGGCCTGAGGTGCCTGGGGCGAAGGAGATGCCCACCCTCCTGGGTGAGCGGGCATGGGAAACACACTGAGGGGCTGCTGGGAGGGTGGTGCTGGTAGGGGGGTGGTGGCTGTACCTGTTGATGCGGTGGGCACAGATGTGCCCGCCACCACAAGGGAGCTCCCATCAGAGGAGGAGTTGCTGTCACTGGTGTCTCCTCCTGTCCCCGTCGTGGAGCTCCCCTCGCCCTCCGTCCCACTGGTGCCTTCAGACTCCGTACATTCACCCTCCTGGGCCATGTGGGTTGCAGCTCCCTCCTGCTCCGGTGCCAATGCTCCTCCGCCAGATGATGCTAATGCACACAACGACAGGGTGATAAAACAAAAAGGGGAGGAAAGACAGAAGAGACACATGGTCATACCCGCAACAACACCACCATTGGCGGACACAACACACAGGGAGCAGCCCTATGCACTAGGCCATGCACTAACAGTTCAGGGGAAAATCACATGCCCATGGGGGACGGTACCTAGACCCATTTGATGCACACCTGGAACCCACAGGAGCCTGACTAGGTGTAGAGGGCCACTACCACTTTTGGGGTTGGAGTGCCACTGAGCCTGCCTAACAATGGATCTATCCTGGCACGTCTGCCCTGGCCTAGGGGAACCCACAGCCCACTTCCCCCACCCAGAAACCTCAGAAAACGTGCAGAGTCAGCTGAATGAGACTGTACTCACCCCCTTGTGGCTGCTGTGATGCCCTCAAGCGCACATCCAACTCAGGATATGCCACCACTAGGATCCGGTACATCAGAGGGGTCATGGTGCGACGGGCACCCCTTCCACGTTGGGAGGCCATCCCCAGCTGGGCCTCCGCTGTCTTCTTGCTCCAGCAGCGCAGGTCCTCCCATCTTTTGCGGCAGTGGGTGCTCCGTCTATGATAGACCCCCAGGGTCCGCACTTCCTTGGCGATGGCACGCCAAATACGCTTCTTCTGGTGGGCGCTGACCTAGAGGAAAAGTTAAGTAAGAATGGATTTTACTCCCCCATCCGGTTCTTCTTACTCATTGACCCCAAACCTCCCACCCTGGCCCAGAAACACATGCACTGACCATCCTCACATGCTGGTCTCTGCCCCCCGTATCTTCCATCCATGCCATTCCATACATTCATGTCCCATCCATCATGCTCACAGTGTACTCACCTGTTTGTCTGGAGGACCGTAGAGTACCGTGTACTGGGGAGGACCCCAGCCACCAGGTTGTCCAACTCCTCCAATGTGAAGGCAGGGGCCCTTTCCCCAGACACTGTAGCTACTGTCGCTTCCAGACTCAGGTCACAGTAGCACTTGCAGTGTAGGTCCTCTCCTGTTGAAGGTCAGGTATCAAGTGAGTGAACAGATAGAAAATGGTGGTCACGTCCGCGGCGGTGCGTACTGTCACCGCCGGCATACATCGTCATTGGCTCATGGAACCCATAGGGCCCAATGATAACCAATGCTGATTTGGGCCGCGGTCTTCGTCCGCCTACCGCAACGCTGCACAGCACCAGCGCAGTTACCTCTTTCCCCTTGTCCCTCCTTACAGGTCAGGCAGCCGCCATTTCAGGGGGGCACATGGCAGGGCAACTAACTGCGTCACAGCACTTTTGGGCAGGAATACAGACAGACAGCGCAACACAACAATTACATCACGATTGTTCTAAACACCCTTGTGCAAGCTATGTGGTGTATGACCCTCTGCTCACCCTTCTCCTCCATGGGGCACGTCCGCTGGAGCAGATGATGAGATGGCGTCATCCTCCGGTATACAGACCCCTGGTGGACCTGTCGACAATGGAAGACAGACACATCAATATTACCTACAGACTTGATAGGGCCACAATCCAAGAACTGTGTGCCCAGTTGGAGCCAGACCTGATGTCAGCTATACGCCATCCCACAGGAATCCCCCCTCTAGTGCAGGTCCTGTCAGTAGTCCATTTCGTGGCCAGTGGGTCCTTTCAGACAACAGTGGCCATGGCATCAGGGATGTCACAGCCAATGTTCTCTAACATGTTGTCCAGAGTGTTGTCTGCCCTGCTGAAACACATGCGCAGCTACATCGTTTTCCCTCAGGTGGAGGATTTGCCCACAGTGAAAGGTGACCTCTATGCCCTGGAACATATCCCCAACATCATTGGTGCTATTGATGGTACACATGTGGCATTTGTCCCCCACGCAGGAATGAACAGGTGTACAGAAACCACAAAAGCTATCATTCCATGAATGTGCAGATGGTGTGTTTGGCAGACCAGTACATCTCCCATGTGAATGCCAAGTATCCTGGCTCAGTGCATGACGCTTACATTTTGAGAAATAACAGCATCCCTTATGTGATGGGGCAACTCCAGAGGCACCATGTGTGGCTAATAGGTGAGCCCAAGGTCCCAACACAGATGACATAGGTGTCTGGGTATTGGGTTGTCCCTAAGCGTTAGTGTGTGTCTAACAGTTGTCCCTCGATATTTGCAGGTGACTCTGGTTACTCCAACCTGTCATGGCTACTGACCCCAGTGAGGAATCCCAGGACAAGGGCAGAGGAACACTATAATGAGGCACATGGGTGAACTAAGAGGATAATTGCGTGCACTTTTTGCCTCCTGAAGGCCAGGTTCCGGTGCCTCCATCTGACAGGTGGCTCCCCATACTACTCCCCGAAGAAAGTGTGCCAGATCATCGTGGCATGCTGTATGTTGCACAACCTGGCTTTGCGACGCCAGGTGCCTTTTCTGCAGGAGGATGGGCCTGATGTTGGTCTTGTGAGAGCTGTGGAGCCTGTGGACAGTGAAGAAGAGGAGGCAGAACAAGAAGATATCGACAACCGAACCAACATCTTCATGCAATACTTCCAGTGAGACACAGGTAAGAGACTGGCACTGCTCCTCTCATATCATACTACTGTAGGACATTGCATGATTCTGCCTTTTTACCTCTGTGTATGGACCCTGATATTTCACTTTTGCTTTCCATTTAACAGATCTGGGTATCACTTTCTGCCTTCTGCTATGTTTACTGATGCCCAACAACTGTAGAACATTAGTATGTGAAAATGAACATTGACATTGCTATTTTTCTGAGAGGTTGCAAATACACATTTGTGAAAGTACAGACTGACTGATTTGTGATTCAAGGGTGTTTATTTATGTGCTAATAAGTGGAGGGGGTTGTGCAATGGGCTGAGGTGATGGTGGAGGAATGTCCATGGTAGAGTCCAGTCTATTGGTATCACAAGTGCATTGTCCAAGGGGGCATAGGAAGTGGAGTAATGGCAGGTCAAGGTTGTCCGAGGGACATAGTGGGACAGAAGGGTGACAATCAGGAGAGTCTTATTTCCTGGTGGGGGTCTTGGCAATGTTCTCTGTCTTGTTCCTGGATCTCAGGGACCGTTTGCGGGCTGGTTCTCCTTCTGCAGGGGGTGGGGTGCTGGTGGCCTCCTGTCAACTAGCGCCGGTGGAGGTGGTGGGCTGTTCATCGTTCAGACTAGTGTCAGGGGCCCATTGGTGTGCCACTGTGTCCCTCATGGTGTTGGCCATGTCTGCCAGCACCCCTGCAATGGTGACCAGGGTGGTGTTAATGGACTTCAAGTCCTACCTGATCCCCAGGTACTGTTCCTCCTGCAGCCGCTGGGTCTCCTGAAACTTGGCCAGTACCATGCCCATGGTGTCCTGGGAATGATGGTATGTTCCCATGATGTTGGATAGTGCCTCGTGTAGAGTGGGTTCCCTGGGCCTGTCCTCCCCCTGTCGCACAGCAGTCCTCCCAGTTTTCCTGTTATCCTGTGCCTCTGTCCCCTGAACCGTGTGCCCACTGCCACTGACCCCAGGTCCCTGATTGTCTTGGGTTGGTGGGTTTGCCTGGGGTCCCTGTAGTGGTGGACACACTGCTGATTGACGTTTCCTGGGGACAGAGGGATGGGCCCGCTGGGTGGGTGCTGTGCTGGTGTTTCCTGAGGGGAGGTTCAGTGGTGGTTTTTGACTGTGGCATGGGAACTGACTGTCCAGAGGTCCCTGATGGGCTGGGCTGGTCCTCTTGATCCAGGCGTGCAGAGCTGCTGTCGTCACTGTGGGCCTCTTTTATCGGGGGACTGGATATGTCTGGCACCTGCTGTCTGGTGACATTGGGTATGGGTTCTGTTGGGGTGTAAATGCATAGTTATTGTATCTGTGTGTGCCATCTTGTGCAATAGGTGGGTTACCCTCTACTCCTGTGCTTGGCTTATTGTCTTTGCCCTTATGTGATTAGTGATTTTGGGGCCTAGGTGAGTATCTGTACTGGACATGCTTTGGTGATGGGTGTCCATGCATTGGTGTGACATGCAGGCCTGGTTTTGGGATGTGTGGATTGTGATAGTGGGGTATATGTGGGGTGTTGGGGTGGAGTTTGTGATAGCATGCAGGTAGGGTGGGGGGTGTATAGTAGTAAATATGTCACTTACCAGAGTCCAGTCCTCCTGCTACTCCTGTGAGGCCCTCAGGATGCATTATTGCCAAGACTTGCTCCTCCCATGTTGTTAGTTGTGGTGGAGGAGGTTGGGGTCCACCGCCAGTCCTCTGTACTACTACCTGGTGTGGAACGCACCTTCCCCCGTACGTCGTTCCACCTCTTCCTGATGTCATCCCGTGTTCTGGCGTGCTGTCCCACTGCGTTGACCCTGTCGACAATTCTCCGCCATAGCTCCATCTTCCTTGCAATGGACGTCTGCTGCACCTGTGATCTGAAAAGCTGTGGCTCTCTCCGGATGATTTCCTCCACCATGACTGTGAGCTCATCCTCAGAAAACCTGGGGTGTCTTTGAGGTGCCATAATGTGGTGTGAGTGATGTGTGAGGTGCTGTTTGTTGTGCTGTGTGATGTGTTGTGTTGGTGTGTGTTGTTTGAGGTGTGTGGATGTTGTATGAGTGATGGTGTTGTATCCCTGTGGATGCTGGTGTTGTGTTTGCTATTCTCTCTCTCTGTGCTTCTTCCCAAAAATTAGTTGTAAGGGTTTGTGGGTAATGTGGGTGTGTGTTGTATAGTGTTGTGAGTGTGTGGGTGTGGTGTATTTATGTGTATCAGGTGTGTGTATTTTGAATTGTCAAATGTGGTTGTGTTTTGTAAATCTGTGTGTATTTTGAGCGCAGCGGTATGTACCCCCAATGGATTACCATGGCTGAGTGACCGCTGCGTTGATTCATGGGCCGTGATAGTGTGGGCGTAGTTCTGTTGGCGGGACGGTGTAGGTTTTGCTATCGCCAGTCTATCACTGACCTTTGGTGTGGTGGACTTGTGTGGGTGTCTGCATTGTGGCGGATTACGAGATGTGGGTCGTAATACCTGTAGCGGACTTCCACCATGGTATCTTGACGGCCGCCAGCACGGCGGTAAGCGGGATTTACCGCCAGGGTTGTAATGAGGGCCAATGTGTCCAATGGAAACATAGGCTCCGCTGGCCTGTTTGTGCACCCCCGTGACCATGGCGGTCTGTGCTGCCTAGCAGTGCCGGCAGGACCGTGGTGGTCTTTGCTTCATAGGCAAGCATGACTCATACTACGGAGATCAGACTGCCAACCCAATGGCAGTTGGACCGTCACTGCCGCCATGGCCATCCACGGACCACCAAACTCATAGCAAGGCCTAAGTATTCATAGGATCCCTCCCTTGCTTGCTAAGAGATACAGTCAGCGTCTCCTGTAGGGGCTGTGGAAGCCAGCCAAGCTCAGCCACAGTATTTTAAACTTTGGTTAGTCTCGCAACCAAGAGATTGAAGTATGTGCTATAAAACTCTATTGGCAGACCACCAAGGCCCGAAGTCTTACCTGTCACCAGATTCTTCACCACTCAGAAGACCTCTCAGTAAACAGACATCACTGAATCAGTGAAATCAATATTATCTAATGGGATCTTAGGCATATGTGTATGGTCCGGGATCATGTAGCTGGTGTCCATATGGAATGACTTGGCCAGGCCATTAAGAGACGTGTAATATTTGTAAACAGTGGCATGTATTTTGCCTTGTGTATAAACAATGTCACACAAGGCCGAATGTATGGCAGTAATGGTGGTAGGGGATTTGTCTGGCTGTTCATGGTGATAAAGGAGTGTACCCAACTAAGGCTCAGAATGAGTTTTGGCAGAGCTCGTCTGGGAGTCAAAGCAGTGCAGACTGTCAATTAAGGAGGCATTTGACTTCCTTGCAGCTGGAGGGCCTACTTAGCAGCATCACTGGAGAGCGTGTCAGCTTCAAGCAGTTCCAATGAAGCCTTCAATTCATGTAATTCACCGTCTAACACCCTATGGCTCCCCACCTTAGCATAAATGCCACCACTATGGACTAACCAGTGGGTAGGATGTAGTCTGGGTGTTCACAAAGTAGTCATCAATTAACTCATGTAGGGTGGACCGAATGCAGAATCTTCTAACAAACGCAGTTGATGCTTCCACATGGGAACTGGTGGTTGGGTCCTGCCCAAGTCCACTGCCATAATGATGAGAATATGGTTTGAAATGGTTTTACCCAGATGCTCAACACTATTCACAGTCATATGCAATGCTACAGAGGGGAGGAAATTATCAAGACAGGCATGCAAGTCAAGAGAAGGTGGGTAAAATGAGTCCTCTTGGTTGTGTACGGATTCTCCATCTGTCCCAGAGAGACCAATGTGATCACCACTGTGAGAATGACCTAGCAACTGTGTTAGCAGGTGAGTATGGGAGTGAGGGATGCGATCTGTTGAGGAAAGGATTTAAGGTTCAATTGAAGCGTACCCACTAAAGACCCAGAGTAGAGGCTCATCTACTTAAAACCTGGGACAGATTGAACAAGATGGCCACCTGATCGATATTGGGAAGATATACATTGTCCTACAAAATGGCGACTCTGGGAAGCAACACTTCTACCAAAACACATCATCCTTCCCTGGCTATCTGGACTGTAACTGTCCTGAACTGGACCCCTGATGTACTCAGACTAGCACACCTCTCGTAAAGGCAATACATCTACCTAGTTAACTACATAGCACTTTCAGGCTCCAGTGAATTGGGTTTCCAAAAGGAACTAGTGCACCTCTATGTTTAAATATTATGTTATGTTTTTAGAGTGTGAATGCAGTGAACATTACAGGACATAACAGACAAGCGATTGAGTGCAACCATTATGGACAGAGTCATCTACTAATTGGGGAAGCACCCCAAGTGATGCAAAATAATGTTGAAGATGCAAGACATGCAACCTCTGGTATATCTCAAGATCTGGTTGTAACAAAATCTAAAAGCTGAAATCTAATGGGCAATAACAACCCAACTCCACATTCCAAGGCCATGGCAAAATGCCCTTTCACCCAAACAGTTAATAAAATATAACAGGGTGAAAACTTCTCCCAGACAAAATACTGAGCTAATGAAATGATGGGGTGGCAAAGGTAATGTGGTAGTCTGCAATTTCATGGATGGGATAGGTTGAAAAACACTGTGGGGGTCATTATGATTTCGGCAGATGGAAAAACCCGTCCTCCGGAGTCCCGATGGGGAGGTTACTGCCAGTGCGGCTGCCTCCCCGCTGGCTCCATTACAAGTTTCCTGCTGGTCCTGGGGGAACCACCCTACAGCATTGTCGGCGGCTTGTAATAGAGCCAGTGGCAATGCTGTAGTGCGTCAGGTGCACCAGCACCCGCCCCAAAGTTCACTGTCTGTTTGCAAAGCAGACAGTGAACCCAGCGAGGGGGCTGGCCAGGGGGTCCTGCACTGCCCATGCTAATTGCCTTGGCAGTGCAGGGGCTCCTAGGCACCCTGCACCCTGTCGCCGCCAGCCTTTACTTGGCGGGATTACCGCCATGTAGCTGCTGGCAGAGATGGGAGGTCGTAATCCTGTGGAGGAAAACTGGCAGTGCTGATGGTCTGACGGTGGTGCTATCGCCGTGGTTGTAATGTGGCGGTCGGACCGCCGCATTGGTGGCGGTCGGACCACCAGGGTCGTATTGACAGCCTGTATTTATGACATGTTTGAGTTGTAAAAATTGTGGGGGAAATTAGCAATAAGCACAGGTGAATTTGAGTACGTATGCTGGGGTGACACAGGTGCTACCAATTAAATCAGGCATCAGCAGTCTGGGGGTCACTAAATGAGGGTAAACAGTTGTCCCGCTGCTGGCTAGGACGATGTCAGAATCTCACAACAGCAGCAGCTGGCAGAGCCTATTGGTTTTCGAGCACCTGTGTAATGGAGGGTATATTCAATAAACTAGATGATGTGGGCTCAGTAAGGGAGTGGCCACAGCACTAACAATGTCACCTGCACAGCGTGCAGGCACCAATAAGCTGCCATCTGCCAGAATGTGTCTTTCATTCTAGACACTAGCCTCCTCAGAATATGTGACGAAGTGGCCCGCTGGTCCATGATAACTCTCAACTTTGCAGGGAAGATAAGGGCTTAGCGAGCATCGCAGAACGAAGCCTCTCTGCCAATGCTTGACACTATTAAAGGAGGCACACTTGTGATGGACAGCAAAGTAAAGAAAAAAAAAACAGCATAACTTTATTGAAATCAATGTTGGCCTGGCCAGCTTTATGAGAATGTTGTAGTAGATGATGTCTGTCCCTGTAGTTTAGCAGTCTGGCTTACAACAATATGGGTGGTGCCTCTGGAGCCCATGCAAGGGACTCTGCATGCCCCCTCTACCATTAACATGCCGGAAAGTCTGCATGGAGCAAACTCTGATGATGGCCACCGCTCCAATTAGAGTGTTGTATCGCACCCTCCTAGCCCTTGGTAATCCCCACAATCCAAATAGTATTGTGGTGGGAGCAGCCCTCTATGTCCTCTGCTCTGCCCCCACAAAATCTGATTCTATCTGTCCCTTCATCTGCTTGCTGAGTCCTTGGGTGCAGGGCTGAAGGACCATTAATTGTGATTCGTTATTGGTGACTGAGGAAGTTTGTGATCGCCTTCACAGCTTAAGTTAAAGTCAATGGCCAAAGAGTACATTTTAGTTTCCAGTGTGTTTTGTGAAGCCTTTCTACCTTCCAGGATTTTTTTCAGTTTAGTTCTCAAAGGGCTCAGGGAGGGGAGGCCAGTTTTGAGCATTAGACAATGCTAGCTGAGCAGAATCAGTATTTTTCCAGAGAAATATGCCTGCCACCTTCTGGGCTCTTGGTGTCCCCATGTGGACCATGGCTGGTGTGAGCAAGTCGGACAGCAGTACTCCATGATAGTGAGTGTTGAGTAGAAAGGAGAGGAGCTCCGTACATGTGTTACATCTAGGTGAGTCTCACTGAATATTTTGTAGGGTGGACCAGCGGTATCACAACAGGAAATTGTACACAGAGCCCTGGGAGCCCAGATTGCAGACAAATGTAGGGTGGTTAGTCCACCACTCTGTGAGCCCTAGCCAAAGGCATAATTCAGGAGGGCAACAGCAGAAAGTAAGAGAAGCTAGGGTCATCGGTCTGCTGTGGAAGGATTTTGTGCGAAATAATTAACAGTATCAGAAACCAGGCATTCCCGCACCTCAAAGTGGTCAGGAGGCAGGCTGCGACTGAGAACCCATTGTCTGTGGGGGCAGAGGCAGTGAAGAAACAGTGGAAGCAGAAGACCCAAAGAATGTCGATACAGTGTCTGTCTCCAGGGGATGAAAACCATAATACCAGTGCTGGTTTGCGACATCCACTCATGGTGGGCCTCCAGTAAAATGAAATCCCACAGGTGTGTGGGCCATGACACAGCCAGGTGGTATGTTCAGACCAGTGGGCTCACTGGCCAGATCAAGGACCTTCACAGGGCCCCAGCAGCAGGAGAAAGTGGGGTCCAACATCAACATAAGTGGGGACCCACCAGGAGGAGCACCACAGTTTCAATGGGCCAAAAGTAGCTTCCCGTCCTAAGTCTTCTCTCTCATAATGTCAATCTGGACGTCTGGAAAGGTGTGAAGAACCACAAGGAAGCCCCAGTGAGAGATGTTAGTTTGAAGGCAGGAATGAGCAAATATGGTACAGGTGGGTTGTCCTGCTCCAGTTCAAGGGAATGGTGCCATGGAACAGGCATGGTCACAATTAAGGGGTACTGATGCACCATCTCAGGTGGGAAATATGGGTTTCTAGCAATCCCACCAGAGCTGCAGTGAAGTGAAACTCACAGTTAATCAATTTGCCAGGCCTCAGTAGCACAAAGCCTAGCATGCCCCAACTTTGCTCCATACTTGAGAGTCAGGATGCATCAGGGATACATTTTTAGGATATTCTAACCCAAACTGCTGGGGCTACAGTAACACAACTGACCCAGAGTTATGTGAGGCCACTGTGGCACCAGCAGTATGAGACCCAATGGCACAAGGCAAGGAGATCTGAGGGCAGGTAAACTCCCAGCAAAGAAGCTTCAAGGTGTCACCATCTAGAAGCACCATGGGGCCTCAGAAGTTCCCATAAGGACTGGAGCAGAAAGGTAGCATTACACGGCTCTGGCCCTGAGGAGAGCTGATGAGACCCTCCATGCAGCCACCTCAGGTCCCTGCAAGGGACAGCAGCACTGTCAACCAGGGACAGCGGCAAGGTACAGAAACTGTTAAGAAGTGAGCATTCTTGATAGACAGAAGCCCTAGTAGGGTGGATGTACACAAGCAGTGCTGCAGTGTGGTGAACAACAGTATTTTGGGTGGCCTAGGCGAGAACTCAGCTAAAGAGCTGCTGTCATGATGGGTGGTTAGCCACACCCACATTTCAGCAATTTTATTGTTATACACCTGAAAATATACTTTATTCTTATTGCATGCTGTTAGCATATTTATTATTTATTATATAGAAGTGTGCTATCTATAAACTCTTATCCAGAATGGCCAGATATGAGTTCATGAAGTGAAGTAATTGTGGGGTCTACAAGATGGCTTCCTTCTGAGGCAAATGGTAGACACGGTTTTCCTTTTTTCTCAGATTTTTCTTAAAGAAAACTGCTTCTGAGACTGCTACTAACATCACTGTTGCTTAGACTGCTACTAACATCACTATTGATCAGATACCCATACCATGGGCCATGCATACGACTGGAATGGGAGCTCTGGTTGGTCCAGCAAATTTGAAAGGTTTCATTGGTTAACAGACATTTTTACCCCAGTGCAGCTTTTGCAACCATGAAGGGGAGGAGTGTCCCTAGAGTGGGCTTTCTGATGCCATTCAAATCGGTTGTTTTCAACTGTGTATCTGGCAGTAGCTTTGTCGATATGGAATGCTCAGTGGCTCAACCTACAAACGGGCCAAAGGAAGAGATAGAAGGTTTTACTGGGCCGCTGCCAATTTTGATGGATAATCTATTTCTGCAATCTTTTGAAAGTCTTTATAGGTTTTAGTACCTGAATTTGTAAATTAGGCAGCTATTCTCTAGTAAAATGTCACATTTTGATTGGCTCCAAAATGGTCAATATCTAGTCTGGAGACTAATGATAAGTGCCTGAAACAAGTCTGATTACAGTATCAACCTCCATATCACTACAGCTTCTTCCCCTAACAGTTGCCTATGAAGATGAGAGAGTTCTAATAAAGAACTAGAATGTTCACTTACATCATAGAATGTGGCTGCACTGGGAGACATGTTGCTGGAGAAGGCAGCTTTAGAATTATTTACTTTCCTGTGCACATAACTGAATATGCACATGAATATATTTATCTCAACTGCTACGAACACACCGCAAACATTCCTTTATGTTTATTTGTATTTAATGTGTTCCAAGACTGTGGAAGAAGTATAGTTCGTAACAGTTTCCACCATGTTTTAGATGTAGCCTCACTTATCAGTTTTACAATGTTTTAAAATATGTTTAAATAACGTAACTTTGAATGCAGCAATTTATAAAGTATCCAAAGTGGCAATTTTTACAGACAATAAATATATATGTTAAATGTATTTTATAATGTCCTTCCATTTACCTTGCAATAAAAATGATCTTGAAGCCAATTCACATTCACACAGGAAGATCTAACTAGGACAAAAGGAAGTAGAAAAAATGAATAATAAAAAAAAGCCCATTTCCACAGAAACTATGGTAGTTCAAAATTAACGTGGTTTTAACCAGCTAAAAGGATAGAAAGTCTGAAGAAACAAATATGGCAAGTCTGACATCCTTAAGGCTAAAGGATGCCAGACTTAGTTAGGATTTCCTTTTGGCCTTTTAAAAATATATATTGTCATAAATGATGTTCTCTAAATTTAAGTAGAGTCCCTCGAATCACAAAGGTCTTCAGTATGTGACAGTTTATGGCTTTTGTTATTTCAAAGCACTTCAGGTTAGAACATGGAAGCTGCATTGACATGCAAGTTGAAAATGTGCAACTGGTTCACTTCGTAAAGTTCAACTTAGGTGGTATTGGAATTAAATCACACGTTAAAAGGATTAAACTGATATTATAATGTAATTTGGACTCTAGCCAGAATAATTAATTTCCTATGATTTGATTATTGAATTAAATATGCATGCAAAAATGAAAGAAATGTACTTATCTGTTATACCTATTGAAATGCATTGATTAAGTTTTCCTGTTTAAGACGAAATGCATTACACATATTAATGAAGTATTAATACTGATGAGTTCATATGTTACGTAATATATGTGTTTTATTAAAATGTATTAATTGCATGCAATGTTTTAATTCTCTTGCGTTAGTCTAAATGAGGCCTGTTGAAGCTTTGTATTTCATGACTGTGCAGGAAATGCTGATTCATTCCCTAACATGAGTTTTCTTTCAGATTTCGTTCCCATTAAAAGACTAGATTTTAGTAAATCTGTTCAGTAGTTTTTGAAATATTTAAGAAAAAACAATTTTGTATGAATAGTGACCTAAAGGCTCTGCAAACCCTCCCAATCTCGTGCTGAGATCTGATTGGCTGCCAACACTTCAGCAAGGAAGTGTTGACAGCAACGTTGGGCCTCGGCTTCAGCTGAGTCCCTGAAAAAGAGACGAATAAAAAGAAAAAGGGGCCAAGGTAGGGACCCCCAGGAGCAAAAATGCAATTAAAAAAAAAAATTATTCAGCAGGAGCCACAGCAAATCTGCCACTAATTTAAAAAAAAGAAAAAAACAAGCACTGGCTTCCATGCTTGTTTAAATACAGCCCCGGGGTGGGCCAGATAGCAGGAGCATTCAAACTTTGAATAAATGTGGGAGGCCATCTGGGGGCCTCCACCTTTCCAGTGCTTTAAACTAAATATATGTGGGAGGCAACTCAACCCCCCCCCCCCAGCCCCGGGGACCACCACATCCCTGTGGCACAATTTGGAATAAATGCGGGGGACGGCATCTCCCTGGGGGGTGCCCAACCCGCGCTGTAACCCCAGGGTCTACCACTTCCCTGGGGTATTGACCTGATTGTGTGCGAGTGGTCACGCGGCCCCATACAGACCTGGGGACCACCACCTCCCCAGGGCATTGATTTGATGACGTGCAGGGGGGGCGTGGCCCCCCTGCAGACCCAAGGACCACCACCTCCCCAGGGCAACCTGAAAGAAATAGAAAGTGGCTCTGTTTTGGACCCCCTGCAGCCCTGGAGACCATCACCTCTGCGGAGGGTGGCTATCCCCTCTAGGGACCACTGATGGCCCTGGGGACTGCCATCCCCCGGGCCGGCTTCTGCTAAGTCCCATGGTGTCCACGTCTGGGACACAGCTGTTTGTCGTGTCTCAGCAAACACTCTGCTTTTTGACAGCGGACCTGTCAAAGAGATCCCCTGTCAAAATCAGAGTTTTCATCTCTGTTCCCTGCATGCAGGAAAGCGTGCAGGGAACAGAGATGAAAGCACTGTTCCAGCAAGCAGGGAGCTGCTATTAAAAGCAGCTGCGTGCTTGATGGAGCAATGGGACCACAGGGGAGGCCTTGAGGCTCCCCCACGGTCCCAGATAGCCCCTAAAGGGCATATAATTAAAAAACAATCACCAGGGACATCGGGAGAGGCCTTAAGGCTTCCCCTGCAATCCCAGATAGCCCATGAAGGGCTAAACAAATACAGTAAAAATAGAAATCAATAGCTCAAGTTTGAGGGTCACAGACCTTCCCACTGAACGTTAAGGGTTCAAGTCCACGTGTATCCTTGGTCATTTCCAAGGTGATCTTACTCTTTTTAATTGACAAATACTTTTTTCTTTTCAACTTGTGCAGAAATATCTAGTTCTAAATACATCATCCATCAAAGCTTTAAAAACTCTATATTTATCACCCTCTCACTCCCTTTCTCTCTCTCTTTCTGTTTCAATCACTTCCTCCCACTTACACACCCACTCAGACCCTTATGTAGCCACTCACAGACCCACTCAGACACTCATGCACCCACTCAGATCCTCATGCACCCACTCAGAGCCCCACTCAGACTCTCATGCACCCACTCACAGACCCACGCAGACATTCACACACCCACTCGGACTCTCACACACACACTCACAGACCCACTGACACCGTGATGTACCCACTCACAGACCTCCTCAGACCCAGATGCACTCACTAAGACACTGATGCATGCACCCTCACACCCAGACACTCTCACAGCTACTCTCATCCCAAGATGCACCTTCTAACACCTATTCTCACACCCAGAGAGACAGGCTGCTGTCAACTCCCATTGCACACAGCCAAAGGGCCATGGGCTGTATGGGGTTGGGTGGTTAGAGTGGTTGGCCACAGGGTCTGAATGCAGGCCAGGCTAGGCCTTGCAAGCAACCCCTGCCACACACGGGCAAAGGCCGTGCACAGAGCAAGGTTGGGTACTTATAGGGGGCTGGCTGCGGCCAGGCCCCGTGGCCAACCATGTGCAGCAGTGGTTCGATTAAAGTGTAGTAATGAAATTTACTAACCGTTAAAAAAACTCACTGAAAAAAAAAAGACTACAGGGAGGTTATAGTTAGGAAATATTTTTTTTTTTTAAACATAGAAATTCACTGAAAAAAACAAAGGTTACATGGACGTTATAGTTAGATTCACATTTTAAAACATACAAAACCATAGAAATTCACCAGTTTTAGTTAGAGTTATCTCAAGTAACTATAACTCATGCCCTCACATGCACTGCTAATTACCCCACAAATTATGGCACTCATGACATCTTTGATAACATTATCAATAATATCACTGTAATATTTGAAGTAAACATTTTTAAGAAAAAAAATGTGCATGGCGAGGGCGCGAGTTATAGTTACCTTAATGCAGAGTTATATTACTTGAGATAACTCTAACTATAACTGGTACATTTTTATGACTTTGTAATTTTAAAATGTGAGCCTAACTATAATGCCCCTGTAACCTTTGATTTTTTTGTGAATATAAATATATATTCACTGAAAAACGATATATATAAATATTCACTGAAAAAAACAAAGATTACAGAGATGTGATAGTTAGGTTCTAAATTTACTTGCCCAAAACCGTAGAAATTCAGCAGTTATAGTTAGAGTTCTTTCAAGTAACTATAACTTGTGTCCTAAGGTAACTATATTGCACCTTCTTCATGCACAGTTGTGTCATCAATAATTTTATTGCAAATGTTGCAGTGAGAATATGAAAAATGACATAGAATATGTCATCCTTGATATAATATGTGGATTAATTAGATGAGTTATAGTTACCCTAGTGCGTGAGTTTTAGCTACTTAAAAGAACTCTAACTGTAACTTCTGAATATCTATGGTTTTGTGTGAGTAAATTCAGAACCTAACTATAACGTCCCTGTAACCTTTGTTTTTTTCAGTGAATTTCTAAGGTTTTTTTAACGTATAGTACTTTTCATTGGTATATGTGAATCCAAACACCACCACGCATGGCCTGAGGCCAACCTCCTATAAGCACCAAACCTTGCACTGTGCATGGCCTTCTCCTGTGTACAGTATGGGTTGCCTGCAAAGGGCTGACCTACAGCCAGTACCTAGGGCCAGTCCCCCTAACTGATGCTGCTCACATCCCTTTGTGCATGCACAGCGGAAGTTGGTTGCGGCCTCTCTGGGTGTGAGAATAGGTGTGAGAGGCTGTATCTGGGGGTAAGAGTGGCTGTCAGAGTGTCTGTCTGGGTGTGAGAGTGCATACATCAGTGTTTTAGTGGGTGCATCAGTATGTGCGCAGGTCTGTGAATGGATGCATCAGGGTATCAATGGTCTGTGCATGGGTGTGTGATGGTCTGAGTGGGTGTGTGGGTGGGTGTGAGTGGTTGTGTGAGGGTCTGACTGGGGTTGGGACTGAGTGCATGAGGGTCTGGGTGGCTCTGTGAGTGGGTGTGTGAGTGGCTGAATGGGTCTGTGAGTGGGTGCATGTGTGTCTGAGTGGGTCTGTGAGTGGGAAAATAAATTGAAAGAGAGACAGAAAGAACGAAAGAAAGTGAGAGGGAGAAAGAGTGAGTTTTTCAGGCTTTGATGTCTGAAATACCTATAATGAATTATTTTTCTCCAATGCGAAATAAAAAAATTAATTTGTTTTTTTAAATATAATATATATATTTTTTTAAATAAACAAAATTAGAAATGAGTCCAGCTGGACTTGAACCCCCAAAGCTCAGTGTGAAGGTCTGCGACCGTCTCACTGACCTATGGGCTTTTTTTCAGCCTTTTATGGGCTCTTCCACGCTCCCTCCTTATTTATGTATGTATTTATTTATTTATTTATTTATTTCTTGTTTTAAATAAAAAGTCCCTTACAGGTTACCTGCCACTGCGGGGGAAGCCTTAAAGCTTCCCTGACAGTGCCATTGTTTCACCAAGCACAGAGCTGCTTTGACAGCAGCTCCATGCTTGCTGATGCATTTCATCTCTGTCCCCTGTATGCGTGACAGAGATGAAAGCTTCGGATTTTGACAGTGGGACCTGTTTTACAGGCCTCTCTGTCAAAACCCAAAGTGTTTGCTGTGGATTCGCTGCAGCTCCAGAGCTGCAGCCAAGCCGCAGCAAACAGCTAAGTCCCAGGGGGTGCCCCCCACCAGACATAGCAGGTGCCTGCCCCTGGGCCATCTGTGGATCCACAAGGGGGAACGCACGGCCCCCCTCTAATGAGAAAAGCCACAGGGGTGGCGGACGTTCAACATTAGGAGCTTTGATTTTTATAGATTAATATCCAGAGTTTACACACTGCACCACCAAGTTCAGGTCTAACATGGCACGAGTGAATTATCACCCAGTCCCCAAAAAAATTCTTATAAAGACACTTCAAAGCTTGCAAAACTCTGTTAACATTTTCAGACCTAAATAAGCCTCAGTTGGGATTCATCAACACAGAACCCACTCCAATCCTTAATAAATAATACTTTATATTACCTTTTTCTCCAAATTTAATTTTTAAACGTTTAACACCACTGTGTACATCTTTTCTCAAATGTATTGGTTCATGTAGTTTTCTGCAACACTCCAGCAGATTTGAGCCTTGAACTCAGCTTGCAGTACTATTAGTCAACCAAAGGTGCTTCAGCAGACCTTTGACTTCTCTCTCTCTCCACTTCATGATCTCTCTCCACCTCTCCACCTCATGCAACTTTGCAAGCTTTGTGATGTTCAGGAGGTACAGTAGGTGCAATAGTAGATTTTGCCAAGAAGACCTTCCCAAAATAGCAACCTTCAAATAGATATTCTATTTTTTATTTACAAAAAAACAGGAGGACGAATGCTCCTGGTAAAAAGTTTTTTGAAGGGTTTGTAGCTTCGGTAACAAACCTCAAAGTTTCATTAAATTGTGAAGTTTAACAACATTGCAAAATTCCTAAGGTAAAATTATAATTTCTCCTTGCGAATGCATTTCCTCCTAAAAGCATTTAATCAGCGACGAAGATAGAAAACAGAAGGCTGATTAGGCTGTAACAGAGTGAGCCTCATGTTGGGTTCTGCCTATATATATGTCTCACTCTGTCCAAGCCGCATAGGCCTTTTAGAGGCATTAAACCATCAGATATTCTCCCAATTTCTATTTAGACCATTTGACCATCATGGTCTAACTAGAACTTGGTAACCTATGCAATTTTTCAATTTCTTAGAAAATCACTTATAAAGATCTTCAGACAATGTGCCCCAGAGGGTTTACCTAAAATGTGAGCACCTGCCTAAAAGTGTGTTTATTTATTACTGAGTATGAAGTAATTATTATATAAGGGATAAAGTACGCCCTGCTGTACATTATAAGGATATTGTGAGTCACCAACGAGTTTCATGAGGGGTAACTTCCTGCAAAAAACAATCCTGAGAGGCATTTTTCTCTTTCTATGTGTGCAGCATAATGTGTGCTAAAGATATTTCTCTTTGTTACGCCTCACCTGGGGAAGCGCAGGATTTTGATGCATTCCCAGTTCTAACAGTAATGGTAAATCTGGAAATGTGGCAAAATCCATGGGTGGGTGTGTGGGAACACCTTTCCAGGGCAGTGTAGCGCAACACAGCTATTTGTTCTATGTTGTGGTACTCTAGATTTAGCAAGTCTGGCAAGGCCACTCAAGATGGCCTTGCCTGGCTTGATAAAGTAACTTAAGAGTTGCGTAGCTCTTCTGTTGTGAAGGGAGGCACAAGAGTGACGCAACACTTTGTTAAATATGCTCCCAAGCGCGCAGCTCTTTCCTATGGAAGAGCAAGCATATTTGGAAACATGAAGAATAAAAATAAAACCTGTACTGCTAATTTAAACACATCAAAAACCTGTTAGATATTTGTTGCAAACAGATATTAGAAACAGTTCAAAGTCAGTTTACAAAATAAAAATTCTCCAGTAGCGCAGAACCTGCAGAAACATTCTAGCTTTTCTCTGTCTAAGTAGTGCAAAAAAGAAACATATTTAATAGAGTAGAAGACAGAAATATTCCTGTTGGTGCTTTAAACAGCTATTTAAATTATGCTCCATGACCTGACCTGCCTTTCACTTTAGCTGCTGGCTCTGGCAGCAGGCATTGTGATGTCACATCTGGTCTGTAATAACCTTATAACAGTCAAGCTCTGAAGTATTTTCTTTATAATCAGCGACCTGGTGCGTCACAAGTCTTCGAAATTGGTGACAGTGTATAGAGGGACTACAGAATCCCATGTATGCTACGGATATCGCTGCAGCGGTGCATGCAGCAAGTGATAAATGAGCTCTGCTGGATTCGCCCTATTCCCTACGCCACTACACTATGGAGGAAAGCATCTTCTGCAGCATGTGCTTGTGGTCAGGAGTCAAGACTCTGGGTTTTAAACCTACTTCCGAGGCTTAAGCCACCACCCCACAGAAATCTATGCCGTCAAAATTAATTAAATACATTACTTATGCGCCTTGTTACATTAATTTAAGCATGATAGACGAGGGACGAAAAACCACACTTCCATTATTCCAAACTTACTACGTTTTGTTGGTTTCTCATTAGTCCACCGGCTTACAATAAGTAATTTTCTGTAATGCCTCAAATCGCTCTTGGTAGCGGTGTGGTGTGTGTGGCCAATGTGAAGCATTCGGAGGTCACAGCTGATGCGCTGCTCCTTGCGTGGAGTCTCATTAGACGTGCGAGACCACAGAATGGAATGCTGGAGGCCAGGCTGCACTGCCCACTAATTGCATTAGCGAGTTTATGTTATTACCACAATTTCCCCTCGCTGGTATTAGTCTGTTTAATCCATTGCCCTTCATTGGGATTACTTGAATATGCAACACAGTCGGCACTGTGAGCCCAGGCCTCATCTGAACCAATGTGCAGTCATCAAAATATAACTGAAAGCAATATTTTCCCATATAGGCCGCTCGTTGTTGTGTTTTATTTATGAAATATTATTATTGGGAAACATTTGGTGTAAATAACAGTAAACTATTGTAAAAATAGAATATCGCAAATACGTGTATGAAAAATTTGGGAGATTTCTATTTTCATATACATCGTGTTAGACTTATCAGATCTTAGCGTGGATTCCCCTGTCTTTTTTGCTTTTGACCTTCTGTTTTTTGATCCTGTGCTGAATTAAATTTTTGCTGGCTTTAGGACCTAAGGTACTTTACCACTGCTGACCAGTGATAAAGTGCTAGTGCTCTCTGCCTAAATCGTATTGCTGATTGGTTTATCCATGATTGGCATATTTGATTTACTTGTAATGTGCACTATGTGTGCCCAGGGCCTGTAAATCAAATGCTACTAATGAGCCTGCGGCCCTGATTGTGCCACCCACATGGGTAGGCCTGTAAACATGTCTCAGACCTGCACTGCAGTGTCTGTATGTGCAGTTTTAACTGCCATTTCGACCTGGCTAGTGCACCCACTTGCCAGTCCCAAACCTTCAGAAAGCAGATAGCAGATAGAGCTATGGAGTTTGGGGTCTCTGCCTCACAATTTGAAAATGCATCTTTTCGTGAAGTTGTTTTTTAAATTGTATAGGCAAAAATGCTACTTTTAGAAAGTGGCCATTTTCTTGCTGACCCATTCTGTGCCTCTGCCTGATTGTGGAATACATGTCTGGGTCAGGATGACGGTGAATTTACTCTAGACAGTCACACAAAGGGAGCTGAGGTGTGCCATGCATTTCCTGATGGGTTTTCCTGGGCTAGAGTGGTGGGAGGAGCTGACACTTGCACCTGAATAGGGCTGTGCCTGTCCTTACACAAGGCAGTCTCCAACTGCCTAAAGTATGTCCGGGGCCAGGCCAGGAAAGGCAGGGACTTGTGAACTACAAAAACTTAAATGAGTATAAGTATTGGATCTCTGAGACCACAACTTTAGAATACTTCTGGACTAAGGACATTCTGCCAGGAAGAAGCGCTAGATACCGTAGGGTAGACTGCTACTCTGCCTACTGCTTTGTTGTGCTGGCCTGGTGCTTGCTGCTTCTGTCCTGGGAGGGAAAGGACTGGACTTTTCTTTTTACACCCTGCTTCCAAAGGTTCTCCAAGGGCTTCAACAGAGCTTGCCTCTTGTTAGAGTCTCTGGGACATCAAAGACTTCATCTGCTAAAACCTGGACTCTCTTACTGGGAATTCTGACTCGCCGAGTGGTGCCACATCTAGTTCCTGGGCCCTTGGCAGTGAGTTCTGATGTAACAAAGAAGAAACCATGTACATCCACTCCAGAGTGACTTTGGAACCTGTGCTGCTGTCTGACTTAGCGTCACTGCCTGCACCGGAGCCGTGATCCCCGCTGAGTGCTGGCGCTGATGCAGTACCTCCGAAGTCCCACCATAGCGTGAGTCCCAAGTGGCATGTCACCAACGTCCATGACACCCGACTCTGCCGCTGCACCCGTGGCCCCATGGTGTGATTGCGACACCATGAAGTCGTTGCCTCGAATCTTGACCTGCTGGATTCATCAACCCCGCCTTGTCGTAAGGTACTGCAAGCGCGCCTGGTCCTTAGTAAGTAAACTTACAAAGGGACGCATATAGGTCGATGAACCTTTTGGATCGCATGGAATATCCTAGTCATGTAGTGACTATCAAAATGAATAATCAGCATAAACTACCATTAATAAACATCTTCTCATGAACAACCACAACTCGGCAAAGAGTTAAACAAGTTTTATTTCCCTATTGATTACAATTCTAAATCATCCATTAGCTCAATCTTTCTCCATTTCACTCAATAATTAAGTCGTTAATGAAAAACATCATAACATAACTTGAAGAAAACATATGCACAAAGCACCTACATATTGTCAAAAGGATTCCCGCATTGATAGCAGAGTTCAGCAAAAAGCTTGTCAGTCATTTGTCACTGTCAACGTCACCCTTAACAGCCTACCTAACCAAGATTAGCATCAGCATGTGGGCCTTCATGCAAAACAATTTAGAGAAAAACATAAATTTGGAAAAAGATCTATCTAAGTGAGAATTCTATAATTAGCGCAGTTGGTACCTAGAAGGAAAGTCACAAATTGGCAGTCACATTTTCATAGCTACCTATCCAGGATGCATGAGCAACAAGTCAGTCTTCGTCTTCAGGTCATCAATTAGTCAGCCACGCATCAGGCTCACAGAGTATGAGCCCAACAACAGAACCTCGGACAGCGTCGCCTGACTTCATCAGTTCTCCCCTCTCATCTGAAGTTTTAGGCCCTTGTCATTACTTTTTATTATGGTCTCCCAGTCCATCCCCCTAATTCCTAATTGGTCAGTCAGCCAGCAGATATGACTTTAACCTATAATATTTGTTTACCAAATCTACCAATTTCAATATCAGTTTGTTCACAGGATGCGGATTGGTCCACTGTACTGTATGATGTCTTCATCGTCCGGTTCTTCAGTTATCAAATTTGTTGCATGTTCCTCTTCAGTCAGTGCTTCATTGTTCAAGTCCTGGGAAAGTGCATTTAGCCTACTCTACACATAATTGTATCAAATTGTCTTCATCATCTCCGGTACATTGCATAAAATTCTAGCTAAGCAACTTCAACATCTGGGGGATCAAGGACAGGTTAGCTTCTTGCAAACGCGGTTATTATTTCTGCTCTCAGTGCGCGAGGCCTAGGAAGACTAGGCCTTAAATACAGCTAAGTTAACACTACAAATTAAAAGTAAAACATAGGTTATACATTTCAATATGACATATTACTACATTTTTCACATACATTTTCATTATTTCATACAGTTTCAGATATATTAGTACAATCTCGTACACATGGCTGACATGCCTCAAGGGCACATTTTCAAACCTGCACATTATGTTCTCTATGATTTAATTTCTCTATAAATTCTTCATTATTTAAGCACATAACATCATTAACAATTTTCTAATTCCCATATCTGCTTCAACAGTACTGACACCGCATCATCTCACCTGCAGCAGCAAGGAACCAACGACTCACCTTCCCTTGCCTAGCAGTACGGTACTGACGACTCACCTCCCCAGTCACAGGAAAGAACCAGCACCACACCAGCTCCAGTGACGCATCACCTCCCCGACTCCATGCAACATCTGGTTTCCTCATTTTCCAAAGGCACTGTGCCTGGGGTCCGTGCAAATCAGTGACCAGCTCGCACTCCCTCACAAATAGCGTTGGACTGTTGGGAACGACTCCATCAAGATGTTGTGATAGCCCCAGCTGGAGTTATCGTGTTTCTAAGCGATCTACTGATATTTAATTTTTAAAAATTAATATCTTAACTTTTGTATGTTGGGATTTTGTTGTTTTGGTCTTGTTTCACTCAGATAAATATTGGCTATTTTTTTAAACTGGTGTGGAGTACTTTTGTTGTGTATTCACTGTGTTACCGTGTGTGTGTACAAATACTTCACACATTGCCTTTGAGATAAGCCTGAGTGCTCATGCCAAGTTACCAAGGGGGTGAGGAGGGGTTATCTTAGCCATTTCTAACATCAGTGATCAGCAGTGAAGATAGGACTTGTATTTGTACTTTATATACAGTGATTGGTGTACACTACTTCCATGTCGTAGACCATTACACTCCAACATACTGGTTTGTTTTTTCTTTTTTTGCAGCTTTGAAGCTTGAGTCACAATCATGTCTCAGTCTGCTGAGCCATCAGCTGGAGCTGCAGAGATGGTGTTTGAGCAGGAAAGGTAGAAAACCTATTCAGTGCCTCAGCTCAAAAGTTCTGCAAGGAGCTCAAATGCCCTATTGGAATCTCATTAAAAAGGAGGAGCTACAAATGGAGCTGAGGGCCTGGTTGGCAGTAAAGGAGGCTGATGAGCACACAGAGGAGAATGCTATTGTGGAGGGAGAGGAGCAAAACCTGCAGGATGATTTGATGGAGAATCAGGATCTGACTGGGAGAAGGGCATGTTCCAGGAAAAGCAGCAGTGTTTATTTTAGAGGACTGACCCCAGAAAAGATGGAGGACAGGCGGGAGGCTAGGAGGCTCTGGGTGGAGCTGGAACAGCTCAAGCTGAAGCATGAAATGGAGCTTCAGTTGGAACTAGCCAGGTTCAAATGAAAGACAGAAAAAGAGAAAATCACCTTAGTGGAGAAGAAAATGCTTTTAGCTCACTAACTTAGCTTGAAGGAGCTGGATCTAAAGAGCAGGTCCAGCACAGAAGGTGGCAGCAGTTCTTTAGTGTGGTCTGAGGGGAAGGTATATATACCCAAGGATGTGGCGTACGATTTTTTTGTGGAGGATGACATAGAGCAGTGGTTCAGGGGTTATGAAGCGCTGTGTGCCTGCCGGGAGGAGGAGTTTCACGGGCAGGAGCCCTTTAAACTACCTTCGCGCTCCCGCCGTCGCGGGAAGCGCTGTGTGCCTGCCGGGAGGAGGAGTTCCACGGGCAGGAGCCCTTTAACAATCTTTGCGCTCCCGCCGTCGCGGGAAGCACTGTGTGCCTGCCGGGAGGAGGAGTTTCACGGGCAGGAGCCCTTTAAACTACCTCGCGCTCCCGCCGTCGCGGGAAGCGCTGTGTGCCTGCCGGGAGGAGGAGTTCCACGGGCAGGAGCCCTTTAACAATCTTTGCGCTCCCGCCGTCGCGGGAAGCGCTGTGTGCCTGCCGGGAGGAGGAGTTTCACGGGCAGGAGCCCTTTAAACTACCTTCGCGCTCCCGCCGTCGCGGGAAGCGCTGTGTGCCTGCCGGGAGGAGGAGTTCCACGGGCAGGAGCCCTTTAACAATCTTTGCGCTCCCGCCGTCGCGGGAAGCGCTGTGTGCCTGCTGGGAGGAGGAGTTTCACGGGCAGGAGCCCTTTAAACTACCTTCGCGCTCCGGCAACGCGGGATGCGCGCGGGCGGCGCCCGGGCGAAGCGCGGGCCAAGGGCGGGCCCGTCCTGCGCCCGTCAGCGACTGGAGGAGGCCGGGCTGGGCCACACCATTTTTATCCTGACCCCCAAGGTTGGTGACCAGCGGACAAACATACCTTACCTACCCGACACCTTCCTAATACAGGTGAGCAGTACTTTAGGCTCTCCTGGCGTCTCAGCTTTTCTTAATAAAAGCCCCAATAGAGCAAAAATAGGGTGGGAAAAGGATAGGAACAGCACCAACGGAAACAGACTGTCAAACTCTGGGGCTGGACCTAAGTGTCTTACCAAAACAAGATGGGCAGACGGAAGGGGGAGATGCCTTTGGAAAAAGCCGGTAACAATAAGACTCTAGATGGCTTCCTCCAAAAAGCGGTAGGGGCATTGGAAAAAGAAATTGAATTGGTGGAGCGCCGATTGACTGCTCCCCCACCAACGGATGCTCCATCGAAAACCCCACCACAACCTTTTTATCCACCAGTTTTTCAGCCTACACCGGCAACCCCACCTCCAATTACCCAAACTACCCGAATGCCCTTCGCAGAGCCCCTGGACAAAGCCATATATTCTTCAGAAACTTCACAGCCTATGCCAGATAGGCCTGCACCCTCCCCAAAGCACAGCTCAAAGGGCAAAAGGAAACGTGGGGAGGTGAACCTAAAGAATAAACGGGCCCGTGTTTTGAACTCCCCCAATCATACCGCGCCTACTCAGACCAAGGACTGCACACCTGCCCAAGCTACAAATAATGGCAGCCTGGACATAGCTTTTATAATAGATTTTATAAAAGACGAGCTCTCCAAAAAATTACACCCTATAACAACTCGCCTAGCAGCTATTGAGGAGAAACTCGACGCTCTCATCAAACTCAATCAGCCAAACAGCTCTACCTCATCGGATTTACAATATTCGCAACAACATCTTCCCCCATGCCCTCCAGCCAACAGTGCCAGCAGCCCTCTTCTACCACCAAGCACGGTTCACAACCCTCAATCACTTTGCCCTGATTCTTCGCATCAACCAGTGAAGACTTCTACTGCTAGACTGGCCAACTCCCCTAAAACATGGCACTCAAAGAGTGACCCTCTCTTCCCAAGGCGGACTGATGAAAGTGCTTCTTCCATAAACATGGACACAAAACTGTACAAGGACTATACCAACCCTCCAGCAGACCGGATGCATAGGGATCTAGGATCCAATATGAGAACCTTACACCTACCACCGGAAGCTTGCCCTTATGTGCTTGTTATCACGAATGTTCCTAAGCTTAAGCCTAATATCCCCGAATCATTTAACTGAAAAATAAGACCATCCACTGGCTACATAAATATGCTAGATTTGCTTTCTATATGATACCCTCAATATTAATGGTGAGGCGGGTGGGTTGGGTGGGTCCACTCAAAAACCCCGGTACAGGGGATTGTATTGTTATTAATTTCAATGCGCCTTCCCTTGTCCAACAGCTCTCCTTGAATGTGTGTCATTCCAACCCTCTAGGGGGAGCAACCTCACTTTGTAGGCTCCAGGCTTTTCACCCTCATAAAGCTGTACCAACTACTAAGGGGGTAACAATGTCACTCAGAGGTCCCACTAGGGTACAGATACAGCCTGACTCTCAGCTGAGATGTAGCCCTTTTTCGCTCTCGCTCTCTGAAAATGATTGACTAAAAAACAGCACTGAGTACAGCTCACTTCAGCCTCAAGGTTCAAACATTTGGGATAAAAAGTACCCTATAGTCGGAAATAATGAAACTCACGAAATAGGGCAAGGCAACCCTGAGGTCGAACAAACCCCTACTGTAGACGCCAGAGACCCTACGCCAATTTCCGTACCTGCTCAGCCAGATCTTTCTAAGTATTTTGAAAACTGTATTGGGGGTGCAAATAAGAAGGCAAGGTGATTGAGACCAATTTAGCCACAGATTTATTAGATCTCAGCAAACTTGGATATCCACCACCATTTCAGACACTCGAATTGCTCACGCCACCCCCGATCTAGATGGGACAAGAAATATTTTGGGCAATACAGTAGTGGGAAACCCAAACATGACTGGTATAGATACGATTGAAAAGGGTATAAAACTTCCCCACGGTACCCCATTGGCAAGAGAGAACCCTGTGGCCGAAGCTCCCCATGATAAAATAGATGGCCTAGATACCATCCTTAGTTGGAATATTGCAGGGTTGGAGAATAAAATGAACAACCCCGAATGGGGCAAATTCATAGACGAACACAAAATATGTCTTTTCCAAGAAACATGGGCATTGGAGCCCAAATACAGAATTGGTTATAAAAGTTATTGGGTCCCAGCAACTAAGGTGAATTCAGGGAGACCCTCAGGTGGCCTGCTTATATGGCTCAGCTGTTCCTTTAAATGTCGGATTGAAACAATTGACTTGGGCTGCCCTGATTTAATGGGCTTATCAATACCATCCCTTAGCGAGAAACCACTCTTAATAATCAATATTTATAATAGGAGCCTGGGTAGCAAATACGAGTCCGACACACTGACTATTTTGGACAGCTTTCTTTCTTGTAAATCACCTTCCCACTTTATTCTTATTGCTGGAGATTTCAATGCCACTTTTGAACCCTACTCGCTGGCCCAGGAATTATACAAAGATGAAGATGCTTACTGGGGTATCCCTCAATTGGTATCAAGCAAAAGACCAAAAATAAATAGATTAACACACCAGGTTGTGGACATCACATTGGCACATGGCCTGCGGGCTTGCAATGGTCGTTCCCGCTCGGACCCTAATCTTCACCACACATTCAGGCGCGGGGCACAGAAGAGCCAGATAGATTATATTTTGCTTGATGTCCACCTGTGGGGCTATATGGCTGACATGAACATTGTAGAACATGAGGAAAGTGACCACGAACCATTGATTTTATCTCTTAGGAACCTATTACCACTACTTGAAGGTTCCTGTTCCAAGACCCACGAACAACAGCTCGCACTGACCAATAATAGACGAAATGTTAGATGGGAATCCCTGAACGCCGATACAGCCACCCTGGCATCTGCGTACAGGCAGTTGGCTGATCACATGGATTGTATATCTCAGCCTTTAGAAGATAGTGGTGGGCTTATAGCAGCCCACACACGATTTTTTAATTCTCTAAAAAATCTTTTTACCAAAGAGTCTGCAAAAGAAGTTAAAGAGAAGTGCAACACAAGGTGGTTCAACGCCGTATGCAGGGAAGCACAGCACAAACTGCTGAGAGCTTTAAGAGGTGGCCAGTCAGATCATATAAGGGAAGCCAGGAAAGATTATTAACAGGAACAAGGCAGAGCCCGCAGGACATGGGATGAATCTAGATGGGTTTCCCTCCTGGAGTCTGCTAAAACAAATGACACCTCGAAATTTTGGAAATTGGTGGCTGATGCCAGCAAAGAACCTAATCGTTCGCCTGGTGCCTCAATACTCCCTGCAGAGTGGACAGATCATTTTTCCCGACTATATTCTGGGATCACTGGTGTTACTTCCAGGGAATTGCCCCATATCATGATTACTGAGACCCCCAAAATTGAATTTACGTTGGCAGAAACTAAAGCTGCGATTGCTTCATTGAAATGGGGGAAGGCCCCTGGCCTCGATAAAATACCTGGTGATTTATACAAGACAAACCCAGATATATGGGCCCCATATCTGAACCTTATTTCCAATGCGGTAACTGCAGGAGCACCTGTCCCGAGCTCCTGGATGGGAGCAGAGATAGTTCCCATCTTTAAGAAAGGTAACCCCTCCAACCCTGTTAACTACCGCCCAATCTCCTTAATCGACAACTTCCAAAAACTTTTTGCAAAGCAAATTTTGTCCCGCCTAGAAGAATGGATTCTGGAAACCAATGCTATTTCTGATTTGCAAGCAGGGTTTAGGCCAGCAGTTAGTACCATAGATCAGGTGCTAAGATTCCTAACAATAAAATGGAAGACTGTGGAAGTAGGAGGTGGCAATCTTTTTGTAGTTTTTATTGATCTTAGAGCTGCGTTTGACTTGGTCCCAAGAAACCAGCTATGGCTGACACTAGCCAATATGGGTGTCCCACACGGCCTTTTGAAACTTATCACCCGACTACATGAGAATACTTATGCTCAAATCAGGAGCGGCAAGAATGGTGATCTAACAGAATCATTCGCTATTGAGAGGGGAGTCAGACAGGGGTGTGTTCTGGCCCCGACTCTTTTCCTTCTATACATAAATAATTGTATTAAGTATTTAGCAAATTGCACTAATGATTCCCCAAAGCTGGCCGGGACCAAAGTTCCATGCTTACTTTATGCAGATGACACTATCCTCCTGTCCAAATCATCCATGGGAATCCAGAATCTGGTTAACCAGTTCGGTGTATTCTGCAGAGATTACGGGTTAGACATAAATCTCAAGAAAACTAAACTCATGATATATAGTCCCCCGAACAAGAAGCTTAGAGCAAATATAAAGATAGATTCAATTCCTCTAGAGAGGGTAATTGAATACGATTATTTGGGCATCAGACTATCCGATAAGGGCAGCTGGGATGCAGCTATAAGGAAAGGGGCACTAACAATCAGCCAAAGATGTGGAGTGATAGGACGCAAAGCTAGCACTGCAACAAGTCCCCCTCTGACCCTCATCTCTGAAATATACAAAGTCCAAATCCGCGCCGCGGCCCTATATGGAGCGGAACTTTGGGGATCTCACAGACAAATGGACACTCTTCAAGTCAAAGAAAATAATTTCCTTAGACACATATCCAGACTAGGGAAGGTTACGCCGATGCTCCCCCTAAGACTGGACCTGGGTCTAAATAGTATTAAAGACACAGCACACTTAAGACCACTTCTGTACTGGGTCAGACTATGGAAAACGGATGAACTCGAACCTTTCAGGTTAGCAGTTAAAGAATTATTGCCACCTTGCTATGGATGGGAAAAAGTACGATGGCTAAGGGAGATGAAAGCGGCCTGGGTTAAACTGAATTTATCCCATTATTGGGAAAATCCTGAGATGATTCCTGGTAACGCTAAACGCCTGATCAAAGACCGTTATTGGGAAAAGATCCATGAGGAATCTCTCGGCTCAAATGGGTTAGGTCGGCTGACAGCAGAGTTCCTGCTGGTTAAGCACGAACCTCTGCCTGAAAGCTTCCTGGATCTCCCTATACCAGCCCGTGCTCGTTCTTTATTACTCCAGTTCAGATATGGAACATTGGCAGTCAACAGCTTCACGGCCTGCTGGTCGACCAATAGTTCCTTATCTGACAAATGCACAAACTGTCATCTATGCAAGGAAACTTCTGAGCATGTTCTATTTTTCTGTCCTTTGTACAAATGCCCCCGAGGGAAGTGGATTACCCCTCTGTGCAAAACACTGTCAATACAAAACCGTAACAGTGCATATAGAATATGTAAATATGATACTTCCATGCTGATAGTGAGTTCTGTTTCTAAATATTTGGCAGCAGCATGGAAAATCAGCAGTAGGATCACTACAGATCTTAATCCACCGGTTGAAGTACAGTCTAGAAGTTAGCGAACTAGCACCCTGTTATATTAAGTCTGGGATTTTAAATAAAACTATTAGTGCGACCTATCGAGGACAAAAGACTGTATCCCCGAGCATGCTGTCTAATGGGTTACCCCAACAGAAGTGACCTATAGCTCCTCAGCATATATAATTTTACAAATGGTAAGATGCAATTTATTTGATCAACTTATTCAATAGAACTGATTAACTTAGGGCATAATTTTCCACTGGTTGATTTTTAAGTTTTGCTAACAGGAGCTATCGTATGTAGTTTTTATGTCTTATTCTTATTGTATAAACCCGTTTTGAAATGGTTTTGATGCTTTTAACAACTGATCAGTATCATTTTAGCATTTAGGGGGTCATTCTAACTCTGGCGGGCGGCGGAGGCCGCCCGCCAGAGTTCCCCCCTCCGAAATACCGCACCGCGGTCAGTAGACCGCGGAGGGTATTCTAAGTTTTTCCCTGGGCTGGCGGGCGGTCGCCAAAAGACCGCCCGCCAGCCCAGGGAAAAAACTCCCTTCCCACGAGGATGCCGGCTCGTAATCGAGCCGGCGGAGTGGGAAGGTGCGACAGGTGCTGTTGCACCCGTCGCGTATTTCACTGTCTGCCAAGCAGACAGTGAAATACTTGTAGGGACCCTCTTATGGGGGCCCCTGCAGTGCCCATGCCAGCGGCATGGGCACTGCAGGGGCCCCCAGGGGCCCCGCGACCCCCCCTACCGCCATCCGGTTCCCGGCGGGCGGACCGCCGGGAACTGGATGGCGGTAGGGGGGGTCGGAATCCCCTCGGCGGCGCAGCTAGCTGCGCCGCCTTGGAGGATTCCAAAGGGCGGCGGTACACTGGCGGGAGACCGCCAGTGTTGCCGGTCCGACCGCGGCTTTACCGCCGCGGTCAGAATGCCCTGCGGGGCACCGCCGGCCTGTCGGCGGTGCTCCCGCCGACCCTGGCCCCGGCGGTCTTAGACCGCCGGGCTCAGAATGACCCCCTTAGTGTCTTGCATAGGGTAAGATCCAGAGACTATTTTGAGAGTCTTGTCTTAACTATTTATGAAACCTTTTATGTAATTTTATGAACTTCTTTCCTGTATTAATTGCCAATGTCCTTTTTATATATATATATATTTTTTTTTTTTTCTAGTATGCAACGGTTTATGGCTTCTACCTTTTTGTATGTATGATTACTTTTAACTTCTCAAATGGTCCAAATCTGGACCGAATAAACTATTGATTGGTTCAGGGGTTATGAGGTGGCACTGGGGATGCATAGGATGCTTGAAAGAGATTGAAGGACAGGCCTGTGGAAGTATTTATCAGTAGAGCAGAGGGACATCTTGTTGGCCTTAGAAGGACAGGATCAGATGAGGTACCCTGCCACGAAGGACGTCCAGACCAAGAGTTATGGTCTCACCCCTGAGAGTTACAGGGTAAAGTTTAGGGAAAGTACTAAGATTGGGTCCAAAACGTGGGTGGATAATGTTGATTTCTTTCTGCAGAAGTTGGGAGAAGGGCAGCAAGGTAACAGACTATCAGGTCTGTACAGTCTGATTGCATGGAAGCACTTGTCTAGTCATTGTTTTGCAGAGCTGCACCAGCACTTGATTGACAATAAGCTTACAGACCACAGGAAGCTTGCCAAGGAGGCGGACCGCTGTCTCAGCACTAGGGTCCAAAAACAGTTGTATGTGGGTTACTCAGCTAAGGGTGGCAGGGTCCCCAACAGAAGAACGAGGAGGGGACAATGATAAAATTAAGCAGTTCTCAAAAGGGTACCAAACCAGTATCCAGGCTAAGGATCCTAAACCTCTTGTTGAAAGAAAAGGTGGATCCCATTCAGGAAAGCCTTCAGGGGAGAAACCCTTGAAGTGCTTTGCCTGTGGCCAGGAAGGGCATTTCATAGAGACTCCCAGTGTCCCAAGCAGGCACAATCAGTATGACAACTGTCCACTGCATGCTGGTTTCTGAAGAGCAGGTAATCCATAATGTGGTCCACCAGGTTGTAGCAGTAGACAACAGTGAGCGCCCATGTCTGGTAGCTCAGGTTCCCTTTGAATGGGGGTCAGAGGGGTCTCCGGTTCCTTGCGGGTAGCTGTGAGTCTATTCATGCCTATTGACTGTCTGCTAGGGAATGACCTGGAGCATGCCACCTGGAAGGAGGTGGAGCTCAGGTCGCTCTGGGAGATTTTAGGATTGCCAGAGTGGGCATCCATGACTACATGGTCCATGACTGCCAGAGAGGGTGATCAGAAGAACCAGGAGCCTGAAATAGCAGCTCAGGTGCCTGTCAGAAGAAGGAGGGGTAAGGTGCACAAGAAACCCACTACTGATATTCCCAAAGTCCTGCCTGAGCTGACCCATTGGCAGCGCGAAGGAGGCCCCACCAGGGAGGAGTTCTGTGCAGTGCAGAAAGCGTGCCCCACTCTTGAGAGTCTTCGGAGACAGGCTGAGGCCCAAGCAGCTGGTGATGCCTCTGAATCTCACCTTTTTTACTGGGAGAATGATCACCTGTATAGTGGCCCTAAGGTTGCTGAGCCTGGGGCAGCCCATGTGCTGGTGGTACCCCAGTGTTTCCGAGCCTTCCTACTGGGTCTGGCTCATGATGTGCCACTGGCAGGTTATTTGGGGCAGGACAAGACCTTTGATAGGCTTGTCGCCCACTTCTACAGGCCCCAACTGAAGAAGGCCTCAGATGCGTTCTCCAGGATCTGTCAAACCCGCCAGGCGAGTAACAAATCTGGGAAGAGATGCAAGGCTCCTCTTCAACCGTTTCCTCTTGTGAGCACCCCTTTTAAGTGGGAAGCATTGGCCTTGTGGGGCCTCTGGATCCCAAGACAGCCATGGAAAACAGGTTTATCGTGGTGTTGGTGAAATGTGCCACCAGCTATCCGGAAGCTATCCCTCTCAAGAAAGTGACTGTGCCCACCATGACGAGGACACTTATGGGGGTCTTTCCCCATGTGGGTTTCCCAAGAAAGTGGTATCTGACCGGGGTACCAATATCATGTCATTATACATGAAGGCCATGTGGAAGGCATTTGGTGTTACCTACAAGTTCACAACACCTCATCATCCCCAAAACAATGGTTTGGTTGAAAGGTTCAACCATACCCTGAAGGGCATGATTATGGGTCTCTCGGAACCCATGAAGCATAAGTAGGATGTCCTTTTATCATGCCTGTTGTTACCCTACAGAGAGGTACCGCAAAAGGCGGTTGACTTCAGCCTTTTTGAACATCTGTATGGGCACCCTGTGAGAGGGCTCTCTCAGTTTGGTGAAGGAGGGCTGGGAACAAGCTCCTAAGAAGCCACCCCAGGATATAATCAGTTACATGCTGCCCTTCAGGAACCAGACAGCCCAGTCAGGAGGACATGAAACACTGGTACGACCAGAATACCACTCTGGTTGAGTTTCCACCTGGCCCGAAGGTCTGGGTGATGGCCCCAGTAGAGCGCCACGCTCTCCAAGACTATTGGGCTGGGCCTTTTGAGGTGAAGGAACATAAGGGCAATGTCACCTAACTGGTTGACATGCAGACTCCTAGGAACTCTCTGAGGATCCTGCATATGAACCATCTGAAGCCTCTCTTCGAGAGATCCAAGTTGACCATGCTCTTGGTCACGGATGATGGGGTGGAGAGTGAACCTCTACTTGACCTCCTGTATTCCAAAGAGCAGGATGGGCCAGTGGAGGGTGTGAACCTCTCCCCTACACTGACCCAAGAGCAGCAGAGGGACTGTCGCCAGTTACTGGGACAGTTCACATCTCTATTCTCACCCACCTTTGGAGTCACCAATTAGTGCACTCATGACATTGATACAGGGGGACAGCCTACCTCTTAAGCACAAGTCTTACTGGGTGAAATGATAGAGTGAGAAACAGCATCAAAGAGGAAGCCTCTAAGATGCTGGAGTTAGGGGTGATTGAGCACTCCAACAGTCCTTGGTCCAGCCCAGTGGTTCTGGTCCCCAAAGCTGCTCCACCCGGAGTCACACCTGAACTAAGGTTCTGTGGTGACTACTGGGGGCTCATTGCCTTAATTAAGACTGATGCTCATCCCATCCCCGAGCTGATAAGCTCATCGACCGGTTGGGAGATGCCAAGTTCCTAAGCATGTTTTAACTAACATCTGTGTACAGCAGGTTTCCTTAACCGATCAAGGAGAGATTGGCATTCTCAATGGCACAGGGGCATTACCAGTTCTGTGTCATGCCTGTTGGATTGAAGAACGTCCCTGCCACAGTACTGCCTGGGTTGGAGAACATTAGTGCTGCCAATCTTGCCAGTTATGTGCATGCCATGTGGGAAGCCAGGTGGCTAACCCACTGGCCGTAGACCGAGTCAGTATAAATATGACAGGACCCAGGCAATTCTTGTTTCAGTGCCTGATATACAGCATACAATGCTGCATATTGACTAATCTGCCCTTCTCCTGTAGTGGACAGCAACTTCTGGTGACTGGGTTATGTAACACTGCCTTCCAATGTCTTTTGGCCCCCAGAAACTTGGCTGAACCATCAGTAAACCATACATGCTTTCTATCCTCCGGGGACAAGGATTCATGTGGCTCAACCCATCTCACTTGGGACACTGATCTCTGGTACATCCTGCACGCTCTCACCATCCTGCAGAGGGGCCTGTGCCAACTGTTCATGCAGGGCTGCTGTCCCTGCTGGTCCCGCTTGGGCCCTGTCCTCTATGTACCACTTTCACTTGATTATACTGGCTTCTTATGCATATACTATCTGGTGAGGTTTAGGTAAACTCATTGCCCACTGCATTATTGGAATCTCGGGTCTCAGATTCACATTATGAACTAGGTCCATTTGCCCAGTATCCACTATATCACTCTTAGGCATCAGTAGCTTTTTGGTCTGGAAACCCACTGGCACCCTCTTTATTTTCTGTTTTTGCCACATGCTCCAATTTGCATACTGCCCCTGAACGGTTACCCTTAACTCAATGTCTCCTTCCTGTACTGGCCATAAGTCTAAAGACTGTTGACTCACCTGCTTTGCCAATTCAAATGCACAATGCTGCTGATCTCCCCATTCAAACACATGCTTCTTTCTTGTCACTTACACAAAGGAGCCAAAATCTGACTCAAGTGAGAGATATGCTGCCTCTAAAAACCAAACGGTCCAATGAATCACTGAGTCTCCTGCTTATTACGGGGAGCTGCAAAAATGTTGTTTTACCTGTGGCAACACCTCCCTATATCCCTGATTCCACTGGATTCTCAGAAACTTTACATTTTGAGAGGGTCCTTGTGTCTGGATTGATCATCCCCCCTTTGCTCTCACTTATTTCCTCATGCCCTCCCAGAATTCAGTATTGTTTCAAACAAACCACCTTGGTTGCTGGGGGCACCTTCACTGGGGGTATCTTTAGACGACCCACCCTCACTGCTGCCACTGAAATGTCTCATTTTGATACAAATTGATAACAACCATCATCCAAGTATAGAGTCATCCCCTTCAAAATGTCAGTTAACCGTCTATACTCTAGGATGGGCACAAACAAAACAGTGTATTCTCTTTTAGGTGTTCTCCCTATTTTCATTTGAACAGTAGCCTGCACTGCGGGGTTTGTTTTCCACCCAAACCTGTGATGGTGTAGTGCTGACCTGTAAACTTTTTGGGATTTTCATAAATAAAAATGAGGCCTCTGCTCCCGTGTCCACCAAGGCCCGTACCTTTTGACCATTTCTATATTTCCAATGAAAATCTAAATCAACATGAGGCCTGTTATCTTTACAAGCCAATCCCTATACCAGAGCTAGGCCTGTTTCCTCATCTGACTTAAACCTGTCAACTTTTGCTCGTCAGGTCTGCATATATTCTCTCATATTTGTGGGGAGATTCCTCTCCTTCAGTGTTTTCAGCAGTTAACCACATCGGTGTCCAAATCTTCCTCCTCCTTCCCCCTTGAAGAAACATTTTTCTCCCTCTCATTTCCTTCCTCCTACAACTATGATTTGCCCTGAGTCACTCGTTTGTTATCCTGCTTATTCACTTTTTATGTGGCCCTCCTTTCTGTCCAGCCCCCGCTTACGGTACATCTCCCACAGGGTCTTATTATCTATCTCATCTATCTGTTCTTTGTTGACACCATCCTTCAACAACGCCATACACATATCTCTCCTAAATACTCTGTTATTGTCTGTGTGACCCTCAGACCTGGAGGTTCTCTCAGGTTTCATCTAATCTCCGATCTCTCTTAATTCACAAACTGCCTCCCGTACATTTTTTAATGACTGCCCTGTCTGATTAATTAGGAGAGTCATTATTACCTGCCTGTAAGCTGGGGGAGCTAACTAAATTATTTTGTTTCGTACTGAAAATGTCAGTTGAGCATCTAACAAATTGTGAGCCTCATCCAAGAGAATAGTAGTTTTCATACTTTCTTCTTTAATTCTTTGCATAGCATCTTTCAACGTATAATAGGGCTTACCATTTGGCAGACAGTATGATATTTCTGGCTACCTACCACAAATGCCAAATGCAACACATTAGTCGTTCCTTGATTCCCATAACCTCTAAACTGCCCTTGTATTATGGTGTCAGTGCTAAGAGTACAAAAATCCCTTGCATCTCCCTCATCCAGTGCCATCCCAGAAGCTCCCGTGTCAAACAGCTTCACCATCCACGTAAGCAATGCTTCCCCAGGTTTTTGGCGAAACCTATCCATAATACTGTTTTTCTCCCACTGAGAATAATCTTCTAAGGAGTGCATCTCACCCCACCCCCGGGTTTTGTGGAGTGCCCTGGATTTTCTGTCCAAATGCAGGCTGTGCACGAACCACTTTCTGTTCGTGTGGCTCAAGCTGTCCCCACCTTTTTTTAACTGACTCATCACTGTAATTGGAAATATCAGTAGAATCCAGAAATATTGCCATCCCAAAAATCAGGGTCCCTGTCTAACCCAGCTTTAGCAATGGTTAAATGGCTAAATTAACTTTCTTTTGATTGACTCTACCCCTACATTTACAGTATCTATATTGCGCAATGTGAACAGCTGCTTTCTCTGTGACAGACTGATTAGTATCAACTTTATCCTGCAATTACTCATTCTGACAAGACAGCATGGTTACATTATTTTTGGCTTCAACTAGCTGCCTCTCCAGTTGCTGATTTTCTTGTTATAACTGAGCATATTTCTCATGCATTTTTCTATAAGCAGATAACAGGATCCACTGCCGGATGCCTAAAATAGATAAATCACGTCCCCGTTCTACTGGTACTTTTTGCAAATAAAGTAATACTGTTTTTGGTTCAGCTTCGATTAGCCATCCACTCCAATTCTCACATAACCCTTCTCCACAAGACCATTCATTCGCAAGAACATCATAGGGTGATTTTCTTCCACCCTGGTATGTCATTTGGCACCTGGGAAAATGCCTTTGACTTTTTGCCAAACATTTTCACTTTTAAATCTTTCATTTCACATCCTGCTGACTATGCCAAATTGTTCTGCTTTGCTTCAAACCAAGAGTAAACTGATGCCAAGGAATGCAACACAATTAGTTTGAGTAATTAATTTATTAAGGCACTTCTCAGATATCAAAATAAAGAACACGTAAAAATGAAAATGAGCATTTAACTTGAATGCAGTGAAACACTTGTAAATGCTAAAATACTCACAGCAGTTAAACAATGTCAGGCATAAAAAGTACAATGCATCAACAATGAATATGTATGCAGTGAATATATATATAAATATATATATATATATATATATATATATATATATATATATATATATATATATATATACATACATATATATATATGTATATATATATATATATATATATATATATATATACATATATATATATGTATGTTTCTGCAAAGCTAGATAATTAAGAACAAGAATGCATCACCATGGGGGTCGAATCCAACATTGTTCTGGTGCCAACATCAAGCTGTGGAACCCTGGACAGATGAGACAGACAAAGTCTTCCCAGATGGGATTTTGTTCTAGTCAGTGTGTCCACTCCCAAAATGTGTTCCTCCTGGCTCATCGTCAAGCTTCTCCACCTTATATACCTTAAACAAACCCAAGAGGAAGGCTCTGGCAACCTCCCCCTCGATTTGTGTAAGTTATGAAATCCAAGCTCTGGCTGTACTCGCCGAAAACATGCAAAGCAACGGGCCCTGCCCCGATGTGCATTCCAGAGGCAGAGGAACAGTATTTTTCCATAATAAAAACATTGAAACTATTCCCAGGCTGAGGCTCTCTTATCATGTCTACATCCACATCCCCGATGTTATGTTCCTGCACAGTGCAACCTGGTTCTGGTGAGAAAAAGCGATAACATATTCAGTGTAGAAAACAAGTTTTGTGGAAAAATACCTGCACCACTGATGTGACAGCATCTGAAGCACAAAATGGAGTCAGTGGTCAAGATGGAGCAAGTGGTTAAATACAGATAGCATTACATGGGGATTTTTCTAATGTCCCTATAGGCACTGGTTGTAGAGCTCTAAATCCAAATACTACACAACAAGTTTAGAGGCTTTCAGGTGGTGGGTGGGTATTAACTTGTTTATCTTGGTAGGACATCTGATGAAAGGCTATTTGTGCTTACAACTTGACTAAGGCCCTCATTCCAACCCTGGCGGTCTATGACCGCCAGGGTGGATGTCGTCGGAAGCACCGCCAACAGACTGGCGGTGCTTCATTCGGCATTCCGACCGCGGCTGTAAAGCCACGGCTGGGAGAATCCTCCATGGCGGCGCTGCAAGCAGCGCCGCCATGGGGATTCCGACCCCCTTCCCGCCAGCCTGTTTCTGGCGGTTTTCACCACCAGACACAGGATGGCAGGAACGGGTGTCGTGGGGCCCCTGGGGGCCCCTGCACTGCCCATGCCACTAGCATGGGCAGTGCAGGGGCCCCCTAACAGGGCCCCAGCATAGCAGACAGTGAAAATCGCGACGGGTGCAACTGCACCCGTCGCACCCCTGCAACACCGCCGGCTCCATTCGGAGCCGGCTTCTGTGTTGCAGGGCCTTTCCCGCTGGGCCGGCGGGCGCTCCCTTGGCGGGCGCCCGCCGTCCCAGCGGGAAAGTCTGAATGGCCCCCGCGGTCTTTTGACCGTGGAGCGGTCATTTGGCGGCGTAAGTTTGGCGGGCGGCGACTGCCGCCCGCCAAACTTAGAATGACCCCCTAAATGAGTACTGTTTCATTTCGTGACCCCACCCCCACCAGGTAGCTGCATACTGCTTGCTTCATCAGAAGGTGAAAGCCACACTACTACTTATGTGGTTGATCAATTGCTTTGTCATTTATACAAATTAAAGAGTTAGCAGATTTGATGCAATGAGCTATTCAAACTCAATAGCATCAGAGAAAGTGAGACACCATGGTCTTTGGCCAAACAATAATAAAACCCCACATTTCTGCTCTTTCTAAGCGTGGCAAATAAGAGAGGCTACTATCACCCAATTTATTAATACATAGCTTTACATCCTCAGGAGGATAAAGACTCAGCTGCCCTTGCTTGAATTTGTGACCTGGAGATCACCACAGATATTAGCAGTAAGCTGTAAGCATTTACCTCACTTGATCATCCTACTGACAAAATCAGCCATTGTGAATTTTATGAAATTAGTCCTCAAAGAAAACTGAACGATGCAGTATGCTGGTAATAGTAATCAATAACCTGCGTAGACGCCGAGCTACTGAAAATAGAAATAGCTATAGCAATGTAGTTCCAGGAAGAACAAATCCATGTCTGATTTTCAAGTTAAGCATTGACTGTAAATATTTATATTTTTTCGTTGGTTATCTAGTGGTTTCCTAATTAAGGTGTGGGGGGAATTGCCACTCTATTTATCTTGTTGCCCCAGGCCCCATATTACATGTTTTGATTAATTGATTATATTTTTCCTTAGCAGCAGTGGACTGTGCACTGCTTTTACTTTGGCATGGCATTTTGCATGGATGAGGGAGGGAGGACGTAGGCGTGTAGCCTCAGTGAATGATTGACAAAGCCAGGTTCAGCTGGGCCTTAAGTGAAGTGTGCATGTTGGGTTGGATGGGTGCTTTGCTCTGACCAGCCCGACATGCGCACTTGAGCCCTCTCCTACCTCCATCATGTTAGGAGCTCAGGAGATTAATGCCACAGCCCCTAAGTCTCCTAAGGAGCGATATTTTCATCTGACCGAGCCAATCCTCAGGCTGCTCTTGTGTTGTTTACTAACAAAAACAGCATGAGAGCAGCATCTAGATTGGCACAGAAGATGCGTCATTCGGGGTGGGGTTCCTGAGACTGGAGGGCTGACTACAAACTGTTCACAAATTGTTGCTTCCATGCAGGCTGGGAGGCAGCTTGTTCTAAGTTAGGAGTCATCATTTCAAAAACTTAACAGTTGATGTTCTGCTGTTGGTGGCCTCTTTGGGACGTGACTAAAAATGTATTCTATTGTGTTTCGGGGGGTCGAGATAGGTGGGGGTGAGAGCGTTTGGAGCAAGGACTTGCAGTAAACCCATGGCAGAGATGAGGGATCCTGCAACGGACCTGTTTCTTTACGCGGGGGCACTGCAGTGCTCGAGGGGCTGGGTCGGGAAACATAATCTAGACTTCCAAGCCGAGTTTCCCCACATGCCCAAACTGTGTGACCATGGGAAAGTCAAGCCATCTCCCACCGTCTCAGTTCCCTTAGCTACCAAATATAAAGGGCACCTAGACAAAGGCTACAAATCAGGCACTATACTTCGAATGGATAAGGCATGCCCTAATATTTCCTGTTGCAGGGGAGTTAAGTCAGCTGCAAAGAGCAGTTTGTAGCACAAAATTAATAGGCAATAAAAAGTGTATTGTTCACAGGAAAAGACGTCCCAAACACTGCGGTGACAAATAGGTGTGTGTGAGCTTGCAGATCACATGCTGCTAATACAGGATAGATGGCAAAGGCATGTCCATGGCCTATCCCACAGGCTGCACAACATGAGCCTTGGCTGCAACAAGGCACTTTTAAATATATCTTTGAAGAGAAGTTTGTGTTAATGCCCCAATAAACAGACAATAATAAGTGATTCCTACTAATTTATGTTATCATATCGTCAGAGCACTGTTAGTAGCATGTGTTACTGCTGCCCAAATTCATGCCAGTAATTATTCTTATACACTATACTCTTCTAGCTTCTAGCTCGAACAGATCAAAAGTTACTAAAAATATCAGGGGTTTAGTACCTGTTTATATTTGATATGTTTTACCAGGAGCGGCTAGCGGGGCTTGGAAGGGGCGGGGCGGCCCGGAGAGGATTGAGGGAAACAAACATTAAAATTAATTTAAAAAATAAAACATCTTGCTCCTCCATGTGCCCACGCTGCTTCTCTCCTTCGTCTTGCTGCAGGCACAGGCTCCGAGCCTGCTGTGCGGCCAATCCTGGCGCTGCTCAGAGCTGGATGCCTGTGCAGGCCCACTGCGCATGTATGTTTGTCCGGCCCGAGACGGCCGGCTAAACATACATACGCTCTGAGGGGGAGTGCTGAGCACTCCCCCTCACTCCTTGTCACCCCTCTGGCCACGCCCCTTTAAAAGAAAGGTTAATAAACAAAGTTTATTATCCTTTTCTTTTGAAGGTTTTGCAGATGCCACTGCTGCAGGAGAACGACGCTCCTCCCCCCTAGTGGAGGAGCCGCCCCCGTGTTTTACTTAATCTTGCATTCCTTAACAATGTTCATTTTTCCAGGATGTAAGTTGTATTTCTGTATCTGTTTGTGCAGCAGATTTCTTTTCTACAGTGAATACTTTGAACTGAGTCACATCCAGGCGTTTATAACGGGCCACCATTGACAGCTCTAGAGCAAAAGGCTGAAGGAAGTGCAATATTTCTCACAGTGACTTTCAGTGGTCAAAAAGGTGTTCAGAATACCTGGGCATTCAATTTTGCTCTCTCTACTGAAGAAAGCAATGGTCACTCAGTTGCAATTGTAATTCTGTGCAACTGTATGTGAAGGAGGTACACAGTTGCTAAAATACTGAGAATGCTAAATTAAATGAAAATACAGTGCTTACAGGTGAGTCAGTGAGTTGTGTGTTTGGGGGTTATGAAGGGAAGGATATGAGAGGAAGTGTATTCAGGAGTCGGTGAAATGAGGCTGCCGAAGATGATAAGATATGCATATGGAAGAGAAGTGGAAAGAAAAGAGTGTAGATATCTGACTTAGAAAGAGCATAATGGGCATGATTGGGACACTCTGAAGACCATAGGCCTCAGTATTGATTAATTGATAGACTCACTGCATTATCTCAAAGTCTTTTTTGAAGTTTTCTGGTTAAACTGAATAAGTTGCTACACATGTAATTGCATATGAAACCTCTTCACTGATGTTATAACTTCACTTTCAGAATTGCTTTATTAACCTTGCTTTCTCACATTTGCTTAAAAGTGTGCCATTTCCCTATTCTTTTTCAACATTTTCTTGGAGGGAGAACTCCCCGAACCCTCCTTCGGACGGATGAGCTTGCACATTATGCTCTCTCACCACCGAGCACTCATCCAGAACATTTACGCCCACCACTTTCAAATGTCACCAGCTGCCACTGTGGTTATCGTGAAACACTGCCACGGATTCAGCTCTCCAGAACTCACGTTCTACACTTCTGAACTAGAGGAGTACTTAGTTGAATACCATCGTTAGTTATATTATTTAACTCACAAAAGTTGCTAGAAATAATTTAGAGGTAGAAGCAGTGCTTAATTCAAGCCAGGGTTGCCAGTGAGTACAACAGCACTTATTTGTGAGAGATGCTATGTATTTGTCTGCATCAGGCAATTACTGCCAGCAAAAGACAAATATGAGAAAGGTGGAACAAAGAAAGACGGAAAAGCATCACAAAGGGAGAATGGAGAAAGCTGCAATAGTGAGCAGAAGGTGCAGGGAGTAGTTGTAAATGGTTTAAAGAGGCCGAGATGAATTTAGGATTATGCTGTCTCATTATTCTGTGCTCGCACATTTAATTGCAGCAGCCATGTGTCTCAGAGGTGAGTTTTGGGCACCAGCACAACATTATTTACAAATTAATCACTGGGCATAAGTTGCTACTCCCTAGGTGCCTGGAGTATGATGCCCCATGTTGACTCACCCACTCTAAATAATCACAAAAATCCTTAAATACAATTGTAATTTGTGGAATGATGACTAACACAAAAGGGAGTATTCAAAGGTTTTGACAGTTAAAGCAACAAATCCAAATTTCCCCAACTATGTCACATGTCTACCTACTATTATTCTGCAATCATTCCCCATGCCACACATTCTCATCAGACAATGGACACAACACAGTCTTAGGGGTGGACCTGAACACACAGTGATGGGCCAACATAGGATCAAGTCCGCAAGAAAGAATGGAACTACTGGCCCGATGTATGACCACTATGGGTTGTGACTCGCAATTTGCAAATTTTAGCAATTCACAAATTGCAAGTCGCAATCACTAATGTACAACAGTGTCTTCAACACTGTGACTGTGTCTTCAACACCTTGTGACTGTTTGCAGGTCACAAGGGACCTGCCTCATTATTATTCATGAGGCAGGTCACAATTTGCGACCGATTGGGAATGGCCAACATTCACAGGGATGGTGGCCTGCTGGAGTCAGCAGACCACCATGTCTGTGACTGCTATTTCCATAAAACAGTTTTTTTTGTAATGCAGCCCATTTTTCCTAAAGGAAAATGGGATGTATTACAACAAGAAAAATGAAACGTTTAATTTTAATTTTTTAAGAGTAGGCAGTGGTCTGTGGGACCACTGCCTGCTCTTAGAAACGTTTGCACCTACATTCACAAAGAGGAAAGGTCAAGGGACCCCCTTCCCGTTTGGGAATGGTTACCACCAACTTGAATTTGGTGGTAATCTACCAGTGTTTTGCACCCGCATTCCGGATGCAAAACATTCACACATACCACTGTGCCTCGCTATTAAGAAGGGACGCCCTTGGCATGCCCCTTCCTAATAGTGAGTCACAAACCCTATTTTGAAAGCCAATAATACATTGCTCACTCGCAAAATAGTGTTGGTAAATGGTACAAGGCCATTTAGACGTCTTAAACACCAAATTTCACTGTTTGTGGCCGCTAAGTAGCTTTGTTCATCTGGCACTACATCTAGCACTATTAATATAATGATGGAAAATGTGCATTGTGGGAATGCCAATACCTTTTGTACACCACCCACATTAGCAGACAAGGGCTGCCAAAGCTAAACAATGTCCAGCAATGTATTTTGTGGGACACTCAATATCTAGAGCAGAGGCGACAGCTCTGCTCTGTATCTAGCTTCAAGTAAGAAGACATGTAAACAGACTTATGCAGCATAACTTTCGATCTGTCAGCAAGGTCATCACAGGGGGAAGGACAACCAACGTTTTTACTTCATGGGTATTATGTGCTACTTGTGGGCTCATTGGGCCGTCACTCCATTTTAGGGCTCCCTCTCTCCCATTAACAACATGAGGACATCATCCACAAGATGGCAACATGCTCCTCAGGAAATTGAAACTGACATAGGACTCCTATCATGTTGACTCACAGAAAGTGAAGAAGGACTTCATGCTAATCGCCTTTCTACAATTATAGTAAATAAAGACTCTTTGCCTCAGCATATCTGGGGATGGCCATCTTGTATTAGTATTGGTACTGCTGGCTCTTATGAACTTCTACTCACCCTAAAATGAGAATCCTTTGCTGTCACTCATGATGCTGCCTTTCTCAGTTGAGTTTACTTATGAATTTCTGACACCTGTTCTGCAACTCGGTTGCTGCTTCTCAGTAGGACTATTTAATCTTTAAAGCGAGTTCCATTATGAACACAGAGCTAAATACCTTAGGCTCTATTGATGGAATTCAAGGCACTGGTGCACCACAATACATTTAAGATTAATTACACCCTAATCTATCTAAGAACACAGCCAAGAGTTCCAAACATAACTTACTCAAAACAAACCTAGAAACACTCATATCTGATGCCTACTTATGCGCTAAAAATAGAGCTGTGGCTAATCTCCTTCCCCAACAAAATTGCACAATGGAGAAGAGCTATAGCCTCAACCCTCTGGACAAAAACATTCAGGAAAAACCCTTAATGGGTTACGAATTACATTAACACCTTCAGAGGTTTTCAAGGCTGAAGCAACCATCTCCCTTTACAACAATGGGACTATTCTCATCCAATCTTCTGACCAAAATCTGGAGAGGTTTGATGATATTTTCATGAAGATCAAAAACACAGTATCAAAATATATCCCCATCTCCTCTTAAAGTCAACATCTCTTCTCCCTCCGCACAATGAAAACATGCCTCCTCACACCCACTCCTACCTCTGCAACATGGGAATCATCATTGACGACTCCAGTTCACCTACACCTATTGATGATTCCAACATTCCCCTCATAATCCACTTATCTGATCTTTCCCTGCCCTTAGCTCAGAAAAGACATAGAACTGACACCCACTGCCCGAGAATTGTCAATAGCCACAGTCCAGAGATAATCATGGCTACTAATTGTCCTCCTTCAAACAAGGGCCTTAACTTCCCCATCTGCTACACACTCAGTAACCCTCTCGCCGACCTCCCACTTGTTTGAAGCGATCTCCTGACAGCACATGATGCCTGTCGCTACCACACTGAGGAGGCATCTTTGTATCCCTTTGCCTATCTTCACTTCTAGTAAACCCTCTCCTATCCCTATTACAACAGCCATCTCCCTGAATATTGCCTTCACCACCTTTGATCCTTTAGGCCTGCGAACCACTCCTTCCACCCCAGAGAGCTCACAGACATCCTCCGTCCCTAGGCTCCCATCCACACTGATGATCCCTCTTCCATTGAGAACAAACTCATTGATCTTAGACAAGACCTTCAGTTATTCAAAGCCGATCTTCAGAACCTTAAATCTTTCACTTGAAAGCCAGAGAAGCACTGGAGTCTCAACTTGATCTCAAGGGTTAACAGAACTCCACATATAAAACAATATATTCCACCCTCAAGGAGACAGCCTAACTTAACCTCACATGATACATGAATCAACGAGAAGTCATCAAACTTGCTCTGGAGATCCTGACCCCACCTCATTCCTACCCACAGAGCCCAGAGGGCCACAGACACCTTTCCTGGTTTAAAAAAAATAAAAAATATTGAAAGGTTTGTCTGTGGTGATATATTACAAATACAGTTAGGTTTGCAGACATCTGAAAGCATAACTCATATATGCAACGTCTCCAAATAGGAAATGCCAATCAATGCAAAATCTGTTGTGACCATCCCAGCGCCCCTTAACCTTCCTTCCCAACCCACCCCCCTTGAGTGGCATCCTTGCAAGCTTGTAAAGTCTCTAGTGGCACTGGGTGACTACTCATTGTTCTGTGCATTTAACCAGGGCTCTTTGGTTATCGGGACAGTACGCTACTGGCCTGCAACAGGCCAGTGGATAGCAGTTGGGAGATATATTCTGCTGTCCACATCAACTAACCTAATGTTGTGATGGGGGTGGTACTGGGGAGCCCTCCAGACATGGAATGTGGGACTGTAATTCAGTTTTTTTAAAACTGTCCGTTAGTGATTCCCAGGCTCGTGCTACATCTATCAAGTGCAAACCTCTCCGGGCCTCCCAGATTAGAATCTCTCCCTTGTATCCAACTCAGTGCTCAAGCTCCTTACATTACACAGTGACTTGGGGTTCCCTGGGGGCCTTCCAATGTCTTGTGATTTACCTCTTAGCTAAGATGAAGGCGAGGTCTTGGAACCTGCTTGGAACTTTTGTTTCGGAGGTATGTGGGAACCAGTGGAGTATGCAATGGCCAATCAAACAGGGAACTTCTTTGGAGATGGAATCTGCTACCTCTGATGTGACCTCCTCCTAAAATCCCGTCAAACTGGGGTAGTCCCATAACATGTGCTTAAGTGCGGCCCCTATCATCCTACGTCATGGGCATGCCGCTCCAACTGTATGGAAATATTTGTTAATGTGTCCTTAAATGAGGTAAGCCCAATGAATGACGTAGTAATGTGTCAATCTAGGTTGAGCATTTTTAGATATTTTAGGTACACCGGTTCCAGTATGTCAGTCCATTTTTTTCGGGTATGGGTATCCCCAAATCTTGCTCCCATCGTGCTTTCAGGGTTTCTAGAGGTTGAAACATGTTTCCTCTAATTGCCCAGTAGAGGCATGTGACTGCTTTAACTTTGCCCGCCAACAATGTTGAATATGGCCATGTGTTGTGGGGATTGGGTTCAGTCGTTCCAGTTTTCCAGTGATTACGGAAATATTCTGTCACAGCTCTATGCAGCAAGAAATGTCCCTGTGGAAAGTCAAACTTCCAATCGGAACTCCTCAAGAATAGAAGTTCATTGGTTTGGAGCAAGTCTCCAACCTTTGTTGCTCCTGCAGCTGACCACTCACTAAATATTTCCAAATTCCTGCCATGTGGTAGGGCCTTTAGCAACCTAAAAGGTAGGTCAGAGGATTATGAAATTTGTGTAGGTGTTTTTTGAAAATATCGGACCCAGCTACGGTACTTGACCCTGAAATTCCTGTGTGTCATCTTCTGAGGAGTGACCCATGCGTAGTAGAACCCCCGCTAAGCTAGGGAGCTCTGGCACAAACAGTCCCACCGCACGGTCTGGTGTTTGCCTTCCATCTAACCAGTGTGTGTACCATTGGAGTTGAGCCGTTAAGTAATAGGACTCAAACTCTGGAACTGCTAAACCACCATCGCCTGATGAACGCTGTAGTTTAGTAAGCACCACTCTTTTCTGGCCAGAACCCCACAGGAATCCCACTGTCAGAGATTCCAGGTCTAGAATGGCTCTACGTTTCCACACAGGGAATACTGTGACAAATATAATAGCTGGGGCAGTGCTATCATTTTAAGTAAAACTACCCTTTACGCTACTGATAATGAGAGCGTCTGCCAGAATTCTCTGTGTGATATTAATGATCAGATGGCTAAACTCACATTTCCATCTAGTAGGTCCTGTATTTCATGGTAAATTTTGACTCCTAGATAAGTGAGGCAGGGGTGTTCCCACCTCAGGTCTCTCAGTCGTTCCGGTGGGTAACTATTTACCCTCATAGGGAAAAGGCAAGAGTTTTGCCAATTTACTTGCAGACTCGAGTGAGCCAAAGTTTTCCAACATGGCTCTAGCACCCATCAAGTCTGTACTCAAGTCCCTGAGTAATATTACAAGGTCATCTGCATATAGGGCTATGCGGTGATGGTGGTGGCGAATTTGAACACCCTGGGAGCTGTTGCCTTTCCAAGCCTGGCTGGCGAAAGGTTCCATTGACAGGGCAAACAACAGGGGCAATAATGGGTATCCCTGCCTGGTGCCCCAGCCTACTCCATAACTGTCAGAGGTAGTTTGCCCTGTGGGGACTCTGGCCGTGGGGTCAGTATACAACAGGCGGGCCCACACCAAAAAACCATGCCCCAATCCCATCTGATTCATGACCCCATATGAAAAACCCCATTCAAGGCTATCGAAGGCCTTTTCAGTGTCTAGTGCAAATATGGCTACGTCATCGTAGCCATTGAGCTCGGCTTCCATCACGGCTAGGAAACAACAGATGTTAAGTACTGTGTTCTGGCTTAGAATAATCCCTTCCTGGTTGGGATGTATTTGTCTGGGCATCAGAGTGGGAAGCCTGAAGGCTAGGATCCTGCTGAGGACCTTATAGTCAAGATTCAACATCGACAGCGGCCTGGATATGCTGTCATTGACCGGTTTCCCTGGTTTCAATAAGGGCACCACTAGCGCTTCCCAAGTAGTGACTGGCATATGACCCGTATTTCTAACCGGTTTATAAAGTTGTACTAGTATGGGGGCAAGCACAACAACATATGTCACATAAAACCCTTTCAGAAGCCCATCTTTCCCCAAAGTCTTCCCATGAGCTAATCCTTTGATGTTTTTTCCGGATCGCTTCTTGGAATGGTGGGTCCTTTAGTGATTCTGGTTTCAGTTGCCATGTAGGAATTCTTGATTTGGGGTGTCCCCACCCAAATTGTAATAGCATTGAGTTATGATCTGAGATTGTGCGGGACAGATATTCCACTTTGTGGGTTAGGCCAGGAATGTCTGGGGTGCAGGGGAATGTATCAAGGCAAATATGTAAGTTGTGTAGGAGGAAGAAGAACGAGGAATCTCTCATTTGTGGGTGCGTTTGGCACCATGTATCTAGGAGCCCACATTGGGCCTCCCAATCTGCAAAGATCCTGGCTGTCCTAGACACTGGGGAGTCCTTCAGCAGTGGATGGGAACGGTTGATCTGGGGATCTGCAACACAGTGAAAATCCCCCCCCTATAATGACAGACTGAACCAAGTAGGGGGCCAGCACACCCGAGAAAAGTCACCAAGAAGCCCCCCTGATCCACATTCGGGGCATATATGTTAACTAGTGCTATGTCACGTCCCTCTAGGTGACCCGTCACAGCCACATATCGACCCTTCTGGTCTAATAATTCCCCTGTGTGTTGAAATGGGACTCCCGTCCTGATCAAATTAGTGCGCCTCTGTCATATGGCGAATACGTGATGTAGTTAGCCTGGCCCTGCCACCTCCGGGGAAGCGCAGCTTTGAAGTTCAGCCCCCTCCTAGCCGTGAGATGTGTCTCCTACAACAAAGCCACATGGATCACCCGTCTAGTGTTTTGTCATGGTGTTTATCCCTCTAATGTTCCACATGAGTAATTTATAGGTCAAAGGTGCAGTCATAATTTGTGGTGATATACTCTAGGTATTGACCCGTCTGTGGCCTGATCCTATTTTGTGGCAGTGTCAACCCAGTGTGTTGTGCAAGTATAAGAGTGAGCGGGTACCCACTCATGTGTTCCCAATTAACCAAAAAATAACAATCTCCCCAACTCCTTTTCCCCAGTACAAGCAGGCAATGACCCTCCATCCATACAGTCAATCAACCAACAATAATTCACAGGAGAACCCACATACAACTCTTGTGTGGTGGTGACTCACTGTGCTAAGTTCCCCCATCCAGCACCAGATAGCAGGATGTTATGTGTGTCTCAGGGAAAGCATATGAAATTGATGCTCCCATCCCAACACCTCTCACCTCAATCTTATATTGGTAACATCAACACAATACAGACAGGTTACTTAGGTCAAACGATTTCATCTAATGTCCCAGGGGTCACGGTGGGCAGCTCAATGCTCGATTCCCCAGAGGAGCCAGATCTGCAGGCCAAGTCTGAAGTCTGTTCTCTCTCATCTTCCAGCAGTGACCTGGGGCTAGTTCTGTTATTGCTTATTTCTGCCACAACTGCGACTCTTTGGTGTTCCTGCTGCAGTTCTGCCTCTGGGGGGGGGGGGGCAGCCACGCTATGGTGTGTAGTCCATTGGCACAATCCAGTCCAGCATGGGTTGCCCTCTTGGGAACACTGACTAAGTCTAAGTTGAGGGTGGAGGTCAATCCAATTCCAAACATCCTCTGGGGTCCAGAAGAACTGTGTGCCCTCTTGTGTCACCACCCTCACCCTGGCCGGGAATAGGGCATGTTCAAATGGCAGAGTTTTTTCTTAGCATCTTGAAAGGTAGAGCGCTGCTTCTGTACTTCACGTGAAAAATCTGGAAAGATCCTAACCATGCTGTTGTCAACCTTGAGGTACCCCTTCCTCCTTGCTTGGCTAATTATGTGGCCACCATTCTTATAAAATAGAGCAACCTGGCCACTGGTGGAAGATGAGGGCCCCCTGGGATTAGAAGACATGCTCCCTTCAGAGCAAAGAAAGAGGAGAGACCCTCCATCACAACTGTCTCACAGAGCCGGTGTTCTAGATAGCCCACCATATTGGTTCCCTCAACGTGCTCCGAGAGGCTCACCACTCGTATATTGGTACGTCAGGATCTATTTTCTGCATCCTCAGCCCTCGCTTTTAGCGTCTGGATTTTCACCTCCATAGTGGATAGTTGTTCAGTCACCTTGCCAATGCTGCGGACATTTCATGCAGGTCCTTTTCTGCTGTGATGACTCATTCTGCCAGGCAGTGATGGTCATTGTGTAGAATCCCCATGTCACTCACCAGAGTTGAAATTGTAGCCTCTAGTACATCATGAAAGGTCATTCTTGCCTGCGGGATGTGTTGGAGGATAGGGCCCCCAGGGGGGGTCAGGTCCCAAAACTCCACCTTTGTCCCCAGGTAGAGTGCCACCAACCCCTTCTGTAGATGCACCACCAGCCTTCTAGGACTTTTTCTGGCATGCTTTTCCCATTGCTTTGGGAAGAAGATGGGTCCCTTGATCAGATGGGTGGGACATGCCTCCATCTGTAACCGCTGAATAGAAGAAATCCCAATGTTCGTCCTAGGTGTGGGTTTGAGTAGCAGCAGGAGAAGCTCTGTAGCAGTCCTCTAATGAAAAGATGAGCAGCAAAGAAAGGAGTGGCAGGGATTAGTGCTCCCCCCAGTTCTCAATGACACAATCACTCTCCTATAGGCTTACGTCCATCAGCTGAGGAGCTGCAGTGCATCAAAACAGTGTGTCCTCCATAGTATAGGGTACTGTCACAGTGGGTCCCAAGTGAAGTAGGGGTAGATACAGATTGTGCTGCTGGTCTGTAGTCCTTGCCAGTGGTAGGTTTCTACCAAGCAGTCATTCTCAGAGCCCCAGTATCCTACAAGCATCCTCATAATCAGGGCCCTCTTTTAGGCCTATGTTCTATGTGTCTGGGTGTGTGGGCGCTTATGTTCTAGGCCAGTATACTGGGGCAGTAGTGTACATCAGTTGTGGTATAGTGAGTCAGTAGCCCATCTCTCAAGGCAATGGCATTAATAGAGCTCCACACCTCACAGCGCTTCACTCAGTGGCCTCCACATTGTGCTCTCTGGCCCGCTAGACCCTGCTGCAGGACTTGTTGGAGCCTTGATAATCACCAGGTTGCTGAGTCACACTCTGAAGTGGTCCCAGGGCGTCTCAACCATGTCTCTGGCAGCAGCCTCGGTGAGAAACAGATATTAGGAGTGTTAGGTACCGTCCCTCTTCAGACCGCACACTGACAATCCCCAAAGGGACGTTGAGATAGCCATAAGGGGGGGCTTGTACACTCTGTGGCTGCACTCAGCTCCATTATCAGAGGTAGACGGCCAGTTGGGGGTGGAGCGGCCTCCACTTTTCTGCTCCCATCTCATGCCACACAAGGGCAGTCAGCGGCAACAGCCGAGCATGCTTTCGGGTCACCTCAGGAGTCCCAGTCACTGTTCTCCTGCTCCAGAAGGACTGCCTGTACACCAGCAGCCCCGGCAGGCTGCTGCATGTTTTGTAGGTAGTTAGTGGCGTCTTGATGGACTGGCTCTGTTAACAGCACCACGTTCTATTCTTCACAGCCTTTGGATGCCACCTTGGTGTCTTACAGCTCGGGTACACTCAGCCGGTGTCCCCGCTGACAAATCGCCCTCAACAGCACTCTGCAGTACTTAGTCAGGTAGCAGGGGTGTCAGGGGATCAACGCTGGCATTTTAGGCCCTCATGTATCAGAGGCAGGATGTTGCTGTATGGGGGCTCACCAGCAGGAGCTCCGCGCAATGCTTCTCATGCCATCAGCGTCAGGCCACTGCCCAGACCGCCTTTCTAATGCTGACATTCACTCCCTTCTGCTATCATATACCACTCTTCATAAGGACATGTCACCCACGCCAGTCACTATCCAGACTATTCCCTCTAACCCCTTCAGGGAACCCACTCTCAATTATAAAACCATGAGCAGGCACTATTTACTACAAGTCCCCATTACACACCAAAAACCATGAGTTACTAAATCCAATCTCTAGTCTTTTCTTCTCGATTGCAGGTCAGCGGTATGACACACACGCAGCTGCCGTAGCAGATCTCATTCTTGCACAAGACCTTGACCTCCTTCTCTTGAATGAAACATTTCTTATTGACTCCTCCTCACCCATTGTCGACATTCTATTACCACCCAACTATGACATCATCAGAATAGACAGATCGGGAAGAGCTGGAGGTGGCATAGCATGTATTTACTGATCCACACTGACCTTAAAACTTTCACAAAGTGTTCCATTGACCTCCTTCGAATACCTAGGTATTGAAATATGGAGCAATGACAAGCTTGTGTGCACACGTAATACAACTTATCACCCCTAGGCAATAACATACCCTTCATTTAACAAATTATGGAAATCATCTCTTTTAACTCGGACCAAGACACCAACCATATTCCTTGGAGAGTTTAACATCCACTGGAATGATTCCAATCATTCCATTCTGAACACTTTCAAGGCCTCCCTTACGAACCTCACCCATTCTTGCAATGGCCCAACACACAATAGAGGCTCCGCACTAGATCTTATCACCACTAAGAAAAATGCAATACAACTTGAATCTATTACCACCTGTGACTTGTCAGATCACTATCTAATCTCCTTCCTTATCCTTGAAAACTGTTGGCTAGAAAGGGCCAAACTCTTTAACCCAGACAATGGTCTAGAGACCTAAGAAATATTAATACGATCTAGCTTCTATGAGCAACAACATCCTACCTTTTCCCACAAACATGACTAATGTGAATGATCCTACTGCACATTACATCCAATCTATGTCAGACATACTGGATTTGATTGCTCTGAAGCAGTTAAAAGAATACCCAATAGAATGTCCAAACCCTGGTTCAATGGTGACCTAAATGACCAAAGGTACATTTTAAGGCTTGCTGAGAGATTATGGTGAAGCCCCCATCCAGCCCCCATGTCAAGCAACTGAGATTGATAAGAAGCTCCCACAACAAAAAATCATTCGTAAGGCAAAAACAAAATTTTTTAGGGGGCATCTAGACAATGCCAAAAACAGTCTGTAGGAAAGTACCATCTTGCCTGGCATGTTACCCCCATATTTCACTGTATATATGTTGTTTTAGTCTATGTGTCACTGGGACCCTGCCAGGCAGGCCCCCAGTGCTCATAAGTATGTGCCCTGTATGTGTTCCCTGTGTGATGCCTAACTGTCTCACTGAGGCTCTGCTAACTAGAACCTCAGTGGTTATGCTCTCTCTGCTCTCCAAATTTGTCACTAAAAGGCTAGTGACTAAATTTACCAATTCACATTGGCATACTGGTACACCCATATAATTCCCTAGTATATGGTACTGAGGTACCCAGTGTATTGGGGTTCCAGGAGATCCCTATGGGCTGCAGCTATTCTTTTGCCACCCATAGGGAGCTCTGACAATTCTTACACAGGCCTGCCAGTGCAGCCTGAGTGAAATAACGTCCACGTTATTTCACAGCCATTTACCACTGCACTTAAATAACTTATAAGTCACCTACATGTCTAACCTTCACCTGGTGAAGGTTGGGTGCAAAGTTACTTAGTGTGTGGGCACCCTGGCACTAGCCAAGGTGCCCCCACATCGTTCAGGGCAAATTCCCCAGACTTTCTGAGTGCGGGGACACCATTACACGCGTGCACTATACATAGGTCACTACCTATGTATAGCGTCACATTGGTAACTCCGAACATGGCCATGTAACATGCCTAAGATCATGGAATTGTCACCCCAATACCATTCTGGTATTGGGGGGACAATTCCATGATCCCCCGGGTCTCTAGCACAGAACCTGGGTACTGACAAACTGCCTTTCCGGGGTCTCCACTGCAGCTGCTGCTGTTGCCAACCCCTCAGACAGGTTTCTGCCCTCCTGGGGTCCAGGCAGCCCTGGCCCAGGAAGGCAGAACAAAGGATTTCCTCTGAGAGAGGGTGTTACACCCTCTCCCTTTGGAAATAGGTGTGAAGGGCTGGGGAGGAGTAGCCTCCCCCAGCCTCTGGAAATGCTTTGATGGGCACAGATGGTGCCCATCTCTGCATAAGCCAGTCTACACCGGTTCAGGGATCCCCCAGCCCTGCCCTGGTGCGAAACTGGACAAAGGAAAGGGGAGTGACCACTCCCCTGACCAGTACCTCTCAGGGGAGGTGCCCAGAGCTCCTCCAGTGTGTCCCAGACCTCTGCCATCTTGGAAACAGAGGTGTTGGGGGCAGACTGGACTGCTCTGAGTGGCCAGTGCCAGCAGGTGACATCAGAGGCTCCTTCTGATAGGCTCTTACCTCTCTTGGTAGCCAATCCTCCTTCCTTAGTAGCCAAACCTCCTTTTCTGGCTATTTAGGGTCTCTGCTTTGGGGAATTCTTCAGATAACGAATGCAAGAGCTCACCAGAGTTCCTCTGCATCTCCCGCTTCACCTTCTACCAAAGGATCGACCGCTGACTGCTCAGGACTCCTGCAAAACTGCAACAAAGTAGCAAGACGACTACTTGCAACCTTGTATCGCCTCATCCTGCCGGCTTTCTCAACTGTTTCCAGGTGGTGCATGCTCTGGGGGTAGCCTGCCTTCACCCTGCATCAGGAGCTTTGAAGAAATCTTCCGTGGGTCGACGGAATCTTCCCCCTGCTAACGCAGGCACCAAAAGACTGCATCACTGGTCCTCTGAGTCCCCTCTCATCCTGACGAGCGTGGTCCCTCGAACTCAACAACTCTGTCCAAGTGACTCCCACAGTCCAGTGACTCTTCAGTCCAAGTTTGGTGGAGGTAAGTCCTTGCCTCCCTATGCTAGATGGCATTGCTGGGTACCACGTGGTTTTCAGCTGCTCTGGCTCCTGTGCTTTCTTCCAGGATTTCCTTCATGCACAGCCAAGCCTGGGTCCCCGGCACTCCTTCCTGCAGTGCACAACCTTCTGAGTTGTCCTCCGGTGTCGTGGGACTCCCTTTTGTGACATCACGTGGACTCTGCTTCACTTTCCTTCCAAGTGTCTGTTCAGGTACTTTTGCGGGTGCTGCCTGCTTCTGTGAGGGCTCCCTGAGTTGCTGTATGCCACCTCTATCTCCTCCTCTAAGTGGCGACATCCTGGTCCCTCCTGGGCCACAGCAGCATCCAAAAGCCTCTAGCACAACCCTTGCAGCTAGCAAGGCTTGTTTGCTATCTTTCTGCGTGGGAACACCCCTGCAAGCTTCATCGCGACGTGGGACCTCCGCCTTCCAAAGGAGAAGTCCCTAGCTTTCTTCTTTCTTGCAGAACTCCAAGCTTCTTCTATCCGGTGGCAGCTTCCTTGCACCCTCAGCTGGCATTTCCTGGGCTCCTGCCCACTCTCGACACTGTTGCGACTATTGGGCTTGGTCCCCTTATCTTACAGGTACTCAGGTCTGGAAATCCACTGTTGTTGCATTACTGGTGTTGTTCTTTCTGCAGAATCCCCCTATCACGACTTCTGTGCTCTCTGGGGGTAGTAGGTGCACTTTACACCTACCTTTCGGGGTCTTGGGGTGGGCTATTTTTCTATCCCTCACTGTTTTCTTACAGTCCCAACAACCCTCTACAAGCTCACATAGGTTTGGGGTCCATTTGTGGTTCGCATTCCACTTTTGGAGCATATGGTTTGTGTTGCCCCTATACCTATGTGCTCCTATTGCAATCTCTTGTAATTCGACACTGTTTGTGTTACTTTTCTTGCTATTACTTACCTAATTTTGGTTTGCGTACATATATCTTGTGTATATAACTTATCCTCATACTGAGGGTACTCACTGAGATACTTTTGGCATATTGTCATAAAAATAAAGTACCTTTATTTTTAGTAACTCTGTGTATTGTGTTTTCTTATGATATTGTGCATATGACACCAGTGGTATAGTAGGAGCTTCACAAGTCTCCTAGTTCAGCCTAAGCTGCTTTGCCATAGCTACCTCTATCAGTCTAAGCTGCTAGAAACACCTCTTCTACACTAAAAAGGGATAACTGGACCTGGCACAAGGTGTAAGTACCTCTGGTACCCACTACAAGCCAGGCCAGCCTCCTACACAGTCCGACAAACTATTTGAAATCATCAAACAACAAGCAACTTGCCATTCAAATCACCTCTCGGTAGATACCAGGACGAGTTCTCTGTCCATTTCAATTATAAGATAAGAAGGATCAAATATGAACTGTAACTTGCCTCTCAGCATCTGCTCAGTCATGACCAGCCCAGGCTCCTCCCTCTTCAGCTCCCCGATAGAGCCCCTCATACTAGCTATACTGCAAAAAATAAGGCTATACTACAAAAAATAAGTATTGTGAGACATGCTCACAATACTTACACCAATGAAACCCTCTAAGCATGTTAATGCTCCTCTACCCACCAAGCTTATCAAAGACCTTAAATATTCCTTACTACCCCTATGGACAAAAATTGCCAGTGCATCTCCTTCTCAGGGCATAATTCCCGACTGCCTAAAGATAGACAGTCACCCTAATTTTTTAAGAAAGCAACTGCGGACCAGTTAGACCTCAGCAATTTTCATCCAATTTCCAACATTGCAACTACGGCAATGCTACTAGAGAAATGTGTACACCTCTAACTCTGCAACCACATTGAACAATTTCAACTCCTAGACCATTGCCAATGTGGCTTCAGATCTGGATTCTAGGCATAGCACAGAAACTGCTCTGAGACACATTGTCGATGTTCCACTAAGATTGTTAGATCAGAGAGAACCCTGTCAACTTATACTTCTTGATGTCTCCTCTGCATTCAATACAGTCAAACACTACAGCTTGAATGACATTCTTGGAAAAAGAATGAGGCTATCCAGTCATGCTTTACGCTGGTTTGCTTTATTCCTTCAAAATAGAGCTCAGAAAATCAAAGTCAATCAAACCGTATCTGACATCACAAGGGTCATAATTGGCATTCCTCAAGGATCCACACCCTCACCCACGTTATTCAACTTGTACATGGAACCTCTTACTGAAATTTCAAAGCTCTCAAACGTACACTACCATGCATATGCAGATCATACACAATTATATTTGAAAATCTCCTCACCTGAATGTATCAAAGCATTCAATGGCACCCTACTGAAAGCCCAACAATGGCTGAATCATAAACAGCTCATCCTTAACTCCCTCAAAACTGAATTCCTTTTGATTGCCCTCACAATCATTCTGCCCCAATAGAAGAGTGCCTCAAATAACACACAGCTTTCAACTGCTCCCCAGATATTACTGACTGTACTCGATCTTTAGGTATAACTTCAGACAAATGCCTAATAAGCAAGATCATATCAGTGCAACCATCAGGTAGCCAATCATCAATTGAACATTCTAAGGAAAATCAAACCCTTTCTGCCCCCTGATGACTTATAGTTAGCTGCACAATCCCTAGTCATCTCCTGATTAGAATATGGGAGTGCTACTCTTGCTCGATTACGCAACGGAAAGCTGGTTCCTCTAAAGGCTACATTAAACTCAGCTACTAGGCTCATAACAGGATCCGGAAGAATTGACCACATTACACCAGACCTAAAACATCTATAATGGCTCCTGTTTGAAGCAAGAATCGAACTGAAGATTGCCTGCATAACTCACAAGGCCCCTCACCACATTACTCCTGTCTCTCAAACTCAAATTCAAACTTTCTGGGGCTATTCTTCCCTTAAGAAGCTCATATTTCCTACTTTTGAAACCACAGAAGTTCAACAAATAGACAACTTACAACTGCTCCTTCTCTGGCCTTGTCACACGAATATGGAAAGCATTACCTCCTGAAACCAGAACAAAGCCCTCAACTACCTCCTTCAAAAAAGAAGAAAGAAAGCTTCTGATGCATAAATTCCTTCACTAGAAGTCCTGAACTTTTTCAGCTTCTCTCTCTTCTGATGGACTATCCTGGATCTTTGGAGTTGCCTTGCTGACCGATATACTGTATTTGTTTTGTTCCCTGCTTATTCCTTCCTTACTGTAGACCACCACAGGACTTGCTTTTCCATGCTGACTCATATACTGTATTTGTTTTGCTCCCTGGTATTCCTTCTTAATTGCTTTTTGATTTTTTCCTTTCCATGTTTGTATGACAAGAATGCTTTATGTACATTGCTCTGATACCCGGAAGGGTCATGTTTGCCCTATATAAAACTCCTCAAATAAATAAACAAAGAATAAAGAATAACAGTTTGAGCACCAGTTCCGGCAATTGGATGGGTTCTAACCTACTTCTTTGTCGCTTTAAAAACTCTATATACCCATTTACCTTTTTTCCTAGTGCTCTCGAGTCCCAAGGAGACTAGTAGTAAATAAATAAATAAATCTGCACCATGACCGTTCCCATGTAAATCAACATCTTCACAGATTAAAATAATCTGTGTTTTTGATCTCTCAAAGTTTTTGAAGTTAAATAAGCTTCTTTCACTCTTCAGTGTCCACGAGAATCTTCATAGATCATTTATTAGGTTTATTAATGAACAAAATGGTTTGATTCTTCCTTAAAGACTTTGCTTTCATTGCGTGCATGGGTTATTATCCTTTTCACAGGCCATTTAAAAGCCACACTTCCCATTGCAAGGTTGCTTGATTAAACCACATACACTGGGGCATCAGGCCTGTGAAAGGGAGCACTAGATTTTGAAAGGCCACTTGCTCTGGTCCCTGGAACTTCACTAAGGCAGTATGGCTTTCAAGAAGTGCTTATTCTGCTATATTAACATGACCAGATGCGTCTGTAATCTGATGGAGTCATTCTTACAGATTTGCCTTGCTGAAAAATGTTTCATTTCATGGTATATGTATTACGCAAAGTGTATTTTGTCATTGGACTGTGTGCAAATTGAACGCAAATGTATACCTTAAGTACAAAACGATGTAAGATATTACCAGCGGACTGGTTTGAGCAGAAAATGTCTTGCGACTTTAGCAGACATGCATTTCATAATCCTTGTAAGAAATGTTCTTCTTCAACCAATCTCCCATGTGCAAGGATTAAGTGAAAAAGAGTATCAGGAAGGAAAACAAAAAGTATGCAAACTATGCAAAAGGCGGAGAGAGTCAAGGAGACAGGATAACAAAAAGAGAACCGTTGAATATTAATATGGAAATTACTGGGTGTTGGGCACATGGATTGGGCATCACATATGACTGGCATGATCCCCTCTGCACAGTTCAGTATTCATGCATCAGTCTTCTGTGATCCAGCAGATGCCATCCTCCCTGCCCATTCCCACATGTTTCCGATCAAATGTTCAATCATGTTAAAAGGAGCAGGTCTTGGTTTCAAAGGACCTAAATGTTATTCAGGTAAAGATCTTCTCAAAATCATGTGTTCACTAATTGTTAATAGTGGAAATATGCACTTGCACCCTTGACTCAGCAACACCTACTCTGTGAACAGTTGTAACCCTCTGTGAATTTGTGAGCTCATAGGGCATCATTCACCATGCAGCAGTAACTTCTTGAAAATGGGCATAATTCCACCCTCACTGCCCTTAACTAAACGTCCAGATCAGACACTATGGGGGTCATTCTGACCTTGGCGGACGGCGGAGGCCGTCCGCCAAGGTACCGCCGTCAGAACACCGCACCGCGGTCAAAAGACCGCGGCGGTGATTCTGAGATTTGCCCTGGGCTGGCAGGCGGCCGCCAAAAGTCCGCCCGCCAGCCCAGGGCAAATCAACCTTCCCACTAGGATGCCGGCTCAGAATTGAGCCGGCGGAGTGGGAAGGTGCGACGGGTGCAGTTGCACCCGTCGCGTATTTCAGTGTCTGCTAGGCAGACACTGAAATACTTTGTGGGGCCCTCTTACGGGGGCCCCTGCCGTGCCCATGCCATTGGCATGGGCACGGCAGGGGCCCCCAGGGGCCCCGCGGCACCCCCTACCGCCATCCTGTTCCTGGCGGGAGAACCACCATGAACAGGATGGCGGTAGGGGGTGTCAGAATCCCCATGGCGGCGGAGCGCGCTCCGCCGCCATGGAGGATTCTGACGGGCAGCGGAAAGTCGGCGGTACACCGCCGGCTTTCCGCTTCTGGCCGCGGCTGTACCGCCGCGGTCAGAATGCCCGGCGGAGCACCGCCGGCCTGTTGGCGGTGCTACCGCCAACCTCCGCCATGGCGGTAATTACCGCCGGGGTCAGAATGACCCCGTATGTCACTACTTCCTGAAGAATGTTTATGATCAAGAACAGAAGAATAGGTTGGAATGCTTCCCGAGTGATTGCCAGTGGTCAGACCTATTGCTAGCATTCATCCCATCACCTTTTCTGTGTTTGACATATCGCCCTTAGTAGCAAGGGTATTCCCAGGCGTGGGTCATTGTCCCACTGGATCCAAGCTAAACTGCACAGAAGTCCCCCAATCAGGGCAAAACTAGTCTTCGGTTGCTTGTGCTCCAGTTCTGGGAGTTCATGACCTGCCAGTTCAGGCTGGACTGTTCTGATTGGAGCATGGTGTAGATTGATTTGCATATAGCTGGGTTCAAACTGAGGTGGCATGGTGACAACAGAATGTTGAGTTTGAATGCTACCTCTGGGGATTGCTTGTGATTAGACATATTGCAAGCATTCCTCCCAGCACATTTTATGTGTTTGATGTTCCATCCTAATTGGCAATGATATGATAAGATATGGGTCTCATGCTCAATGTACCACTAGAACCAAGCTACAACTAACAGAAGAGTCCCAATCAGGGAAAAACCGGTCTTGGTTTGCTAGTAGTTTGGATCCAGAAGGGCATCCCAGTTTCAGCTGGACTGTTCCAATTGGAGCAGGGTAAAGACAGATTTGCAAATGGCTGCATCCAAACTGAGGTGGCATGCTGGGCACAAAGAATGATGGGTTGGAATGCTACTCTGAGTGAGTGTCAGTGGTTAGACTTATTGCAAGCATTCCTCTCATCACCTTTAGTGTGTTTCATGACCTCTTTGAACTGGCTAGATGCAATTGTCACAGCATAGGATTTCTTGGGTGTCTAATGCTTCCAATGTTTGTCAGAGACCAGAATATTACAGGCAAGCCAGAGACACCTGGTATGATCTCTATGACTTCTTTGGCATTATTAAACAAGAACCAGGGGAGTCCTAAACTGAACTCTTGATTCTATTTATAAGGCACAACAGAACACTGCAGTAGTGTAGCTCTTAAAAGAGGAATGAAGGTTTGGTCACGTGAATAACCAGGATCTTGTTTAAAATGCTGCAGTGAAAGAGTATGTTCTGAAAACGCATACGATCCTCTGTAGACTGCCACACCCAGTGTTAGCACATACCTATTGAAGATGGCCAGAAGCCAGGGGACAAAAACCCTAGCTCTATCTAAAAAACAAGACCTGCTTTGTAACTGGCACTGCACTTCAGTACTTCCAAACAGGTCACAGTAACCCATCTATAATGCCAAATGTACTGCTTTTTGTTGAAGCACCCGCCTATTCAACCAGAGATAGTCCATGATTTGTATGTTGGTCTTGCCCTACAAAGGAAATTATCAATCCTGTGAAAGGGACCACCTTAGCAGACATCAAGACATCAAAAATCAAGGAAGACCTGTTAAGGGAGGTGATCTCAGGTTCCCCTTGAGGGAAATAGCCAGACTGACACAGCCACAGAACTCAGACAGGACACTTGTCCTTGTTGCCACTCTCTCCTTAAGGCCTCTGTAAGCTACTATCTCCAATAAACATGTAGGGGCTCTTCATAAGTTTTAGCAAGGTGCTCCCAAAGTTTGGAATATGGGAAATGAAGAATTCCTATCATAAAGCTGTCTAAACATTGCACCTCCCAGTGGACAGCTTAGGAAGGAGCCGAGAGGTTCCATTATCCTTACATAGTGGGGATTCAGTCAGGCACTGTATGTCAGAGACAGAAAAGCCATTGTCCCAAAGACAGGCACCCCAGCCTTGGGAGGAGACTTTAGAACCTAGATTTATGCGGGTTTAGAAGCCAAGGAACTGCATTCACACTTATGGCCAGTCTGAAAACCCTCAAAAAGAGGCAAATCATACTGATACTGGGTGCTATACTTCACAGGCACACACTAACACAGCCGAAAGCACCAGTACCACAAAATGGCAGGTAGCAACGGCCGAAATGGCAACCCCACTGCTATTGCCTCAGCCTCAGAACCAAGTGAAGGCTCCATACATCTTCTTGAGTTTTTATTTTTTTGTTGATCTTTTGCAATGCATTTTTGCTTTAAAGCCAGTATACTAAATACTCTGTCAGCACCTTGTTCTGCTGGTGTGTCTCCGAATGCATGACGTTACTTAATAAACTATATCCGAAGAGAGAATATGGTTTCTCTGCTACTTAGTGCTCCCATCAATAATTCTTGTCTGCTTTAATTGGTTAATCAGACACATATTATCTGGCTTTTTGAAGCCAGCAATGGAAGAGCCCTTGAATAAAAGGCGTGCATTTCTGAATGCTATTTCTAGCACCACGCTTCTGCATTACTTCTGACAGGTCTCCCCAGTTGTCTGCACAAAAGGCCTACGTGTGGTTTATGGGACCCTTTTCTGTTTAACTTGCATGAAAGTGTTTCAAGGAGTTACAAGTGCATTAGTGGTCCGGGTCACAATTTGCTTTGGTAAACTCTGACCCCTCCCAATCAATCTAGCTGACACCCATTACCGTGAGCTCATGGTGCTGTTTTTACTGCCAGATTAAGTGGTGTGTATGCAGTTAGGCGGCTCTGCGTGGGCGTCACACTGCTAATGAGCTCTTTATTGATCTGAAGTGATTTCCTGAAGCAGTACAACAGCATTAGCCCCCGCAGCTTACTCCAGTATAGGCTTTGTAAATAATTCAATGTAACAAACTGTATTCACGCAGCCCCACCGTTTTCATAGCACTGATATATTATTAAAAATACAAACAAACAAACATATTATATTGGCATGTTATCTCTTTTTGTCGAGTGCCTTGAATCGTTGGTATGAGTTCTTAGCGCTTTCTCAAACTATGCCCCACTTTTGTATAGTTCTAAGATTGCCATTAAATAACTGCACATGGCAGTTTCTCTGTGGATGGATAGCAGAGCTTTGTCAAATGCTAGGCCCTAGCAGGACACTGCTCTACCAGAGCATCATTGTTTTTGACGCTCTTGTGGGGCAGTGTGCCAGCCCATACTTACAAGGCCACACAAATCCACCTTGCGTGGCTTATCATGGGCTTGTAAATATGCACCCGTTTCAGGCATAACACTGCGTGAAAGGGGCAGTCCATTGGTGTTGCTTGGGGTGTTCCTCTGCAACACCCATGGAACCTGAAGGAATCTGACCCATTCCCAGATTTACAAGTCTGGGAATGGGTCAGATTCCTATGCCACCTCAGGGTTGGCATAAGAATGATGCAATGGGGAGAAATAACTTTATTTCTCCCAGTTTTTCCTCTTTCTATGTGTGCTGCATTCTGCAATTTTTGCGCCAGCGTAGATGAAGAGGACAGTAATGAGCAGTATCTTTTAGATATGGTGCATTTCTGCCCTTTCCCAGTGGCGCAGGATGGTGCAGCAAGGCACTTGTTGGGCAGGCCTACGCCAAAGGCTTCGTAAAGTAGGCCCTTAGTGTGTTATTTAGCAACATTACATGTGAGCTCTAGCATGTTGCAAAGCAGCGCAAAAAACTTCAAGCACTGCGTCAATTTATTTAGGATTATTTAGGATTAGAAAGGGAAGTAGGCCCAGCACAAGATTGCACAGTGTTAGAAGAGCTCCAGCACAATTCTTCGATCAGCATCATTTTGGCAGTATAAACCCCAGAGCCAGGACCAGATTAGAACAGAAAATAAGCCTGGAACCAAAATGAAAGCATCCTCCATTAGTGAATTAATAAGCTAAGTGGCTCATGTTTGCGAATTGGGGCAGTTTTGAACTTGTAACTGTAAAGACGCACCTTTTAAGTGTTTTATGAGGTACGAAAGAGTGCACTTGTTTGAGCTTGCCTCAGACAAAGTTTTTTTAAGATCAGCCGCAGCCAAAGTTTGTTTTAAGAACAGGGAAATCAACAGTAAAAATCGAACAAGCATACCATAAAACAAAAACACACACACGCACACACACCATCACTCACACGTATATTCACTGAAAAAAACAAAGGCTAAAGGTGAAAATGTCAATTAAAATGTAATATTGTAAGCTCAAAAACAAGTCAGTCCCCAGTTATAGTTTAGTCAGATAACTAGACCTTGTGCCTCCACCAGGTCCAGTGTTTTCATCAATGGTATAATTTGAGATGCTATCAGTAATGTAATTATTGGTGTCAGTGAGCTTGTCATGAGTAATGAAATCTGTGAGGCCCTAAGCTGAGCATGGTAGAGACACACATTCTTGTTAGCTAGCATTGCCACTTAACTATAATGTCATTTTAACCATTATTTTTCGGTTAATTTCTGAGGATTTTTTCAATACAAAGTAAGATATTATTACCATACCCAACCCTAACATCACTTTAGCCTTTGTTTCTTAAAGTATTATCTTATTACTATAGGCAACTCCTGGGGGGTGGACAAAGCCCTGCTGTGCATGGCGGGAAGTAGGGTACAGAGTCAGGCCTGAGACCAGGCCTGGCTCTGCCTTCTTGTGGGCTGCCAACCCCCAAAGACACTCACCTCACATTTTGTTTCTAATTCATTTACCCAGTCCCTCTGGAGTCCCTCAAGAGTCCTTTAAGACTCCCTCTGGACTTCCTCAGGAGTACTGCAGGATTGTGGTGACCCCCAGTTAAAAAAAAAAAACGTTTGGGACTAGAGGAGTCCTTCTGGGACCCCTCACCCGACAATTGCACGGGGGGTGGTCAGGGTATCCTCATACTGCCTCCTTAAGTTCTTTTTCAATAACCTTATCAGAACAGATGCCCAAATCTCTGAGTCCTGTAATAGCCACTGCAGCATTTTTGTTCTTGTTGTGGCCAGCCCCGTCAGAAAGGTTGAATTTTTGAATTTCAATCCAAAAGCAGTTTTGGATAGGCCTTGACCTGAAGAAAAATGGCTGACTTCCACCAGGGAAGAAGCAGGGGTCACGAAGGCGCCCACTCATCGCACAATAATAGATATCTTACTTTACTCTAAAAACATAGAAATTCGCTGAAAAAACAAGGATTAAAGCAGCATTTGAGTTAGGAATTGTAATCATAATTTACTTTATGTAAAAAAAAAACCTTGAAAAAATTCACTGAAAAAACCAAAGGTTAGAGGGAACTGGCCCTATGCCCAACCCCCCTGGTTGACTATGTGATGTTAAAATTTAAATACTTTTAATTTAAGCCAGGCAGACTTACTGAGTTTGTCAAATGGTCACAACACCAAAATATAAAAAGTTCACCTATTAGCTTTATTATAGGGTCAGCATAACAACATATATACAGCAGACCTATCATCTTTGTAAAAAAAACACCTAGAACTATAATCAAATGAACATTTCATTAATTCAGGCAATGCAATTTTTAATAAAAATGCTTAACTTAAACAATGCTTAATAAAGTTTTATTTAATAAATCAACATGTCTCAGACGCTTTATTTTATTAGAGTTTCATAAGATAAAACTGTATAGCATCAATACACTAGTTTTTACCTCCCTTGGAGAGCTGTGAATAAAATGAACAACTAGTGAATTTGGATGCCTTACTCAATTTTAAAAGTTAGATCTCTGACCCTTTTGCAAAAATAAACCAGAAAAAGAGCTCCCTCAAACAGATGAGGTGGATCCTGCTTAGATATAATCTCTCTATCTGTGGCAAGGACTAAGTGATAAAGCATGCCACCAAATTAAAACCCAGTGGGTGAGAGTCCAATACTCCACGAAGATATGGTCACTCCCTTTTGATAATAATGGTGTATTCCATGGAAGCAGAGTTAATCCACATTTATGCTTCTACCTCCCACTTTATGATTTAAACAAACTGCATATTTGCACCACATCATACTAGAATAAACCATTCCCTCACACAAAATGCCAAATTAAGCAATATCATATACATATCTATAACATTTACCAGACCACATCACACCAGACCAAAAAAAACCTACACCTTCCCACAAAATACAAAACAAAGCAATACCATATAAACACCCATACCATATTCCACACTCCTCCATAAAGCAAAAGGCACTTCATGCCACCAAGCCAATCTACTCTATAAGATCCACCACCACAGACCTACCACTAATGGAACCACCCGCTGCAGCTGGAAAAGCATCACTGAAGAGGAGAGAGCTTTCGCTCTCTCTGTGCACCGGACCAAGAACACCAGCAACTTGCCTGAAACACAGCAAGAATCTCAACAGGTGGAATTGCTGCAGAAGGCAACACCCTGATGCCTTCAAGCTCAACCTAATGACAAAAGCCCAACCTAATTAGTACACAGAGGAACTGAGGCTGATGAAACTCCACTGCAAGTAACTGGAGTGAAAATGGAGAACAATTCAAGACACAAAAGACAAAAACAAAACAGCCCTAAGACGCTTCCACCAGCGAATACGGAACACCAAACGCACAGCTCCTGCAGATCGCATTAACGCCAACACTGATAGTAGCAAGGAAATCATCAAAAAATTCCCCACGCAACCTGCTGCCTCCAGCAACATCACCCCTCACAATACCTTTGCAGCAAGCTCTTTGAGTAATTCTGTAACAATATTACCTTCATATAGAGTAACTATGACCATCAATTAGACCCCCTCACAGATGGAACTACACTTCCCATCACATCCAAATAATGAACCCTGACCTTATGGCCCACCTTCACTACGGCTGAAATTGCTGCTTCCATTAAGACCATCCACCCTGGGGCGCCATCTGACTCTTGTCCCCACCACGCCTTTACGAAAGGACTCCTACCGGTTAGTGAATAACAAACACCCATCCACAATGCCTCCTTCAACTCAGCCACATTCACCGACACCTGGAAACATGTCACCATCATGTCGCTTCTCAAGAAAAAATGCTCTAACCTAGTCACACTTTCCAAATACAGACCTATCTCCCTCCTACCAAACCCAGCAAAGCTTTTGCATTAACTAACAAAGCAACACCTCACTGACTACCACAGCAACCACCAGCTCAACAGCACCATACAGTTCAGATTCAGGCCCATCCATAGTACACACTCATCGCCACCACAGACAACAACCTCATGCTCCTTGACAGAGGAGACACAGCAGCCCTCATTCTCATGGACCTCTCTGCAGCATTTGCCATGGTCTCACCCCCCCATCCTTGTCAGGTGGCTGTATGAGTTTGGCATCCAAGAACCTTCTATTTGCTGTATCTGCTCCTTCTTAATGGATAGAAAATAATCTGTCAGGCTGGCACCTTAGTTCTTGGAAGACCACAAATTCATCTATGGAGTGTCTCCCATCACTCAGCCCCTCGGTCATCAATGCATACATGAGCCCTCTGGCCAGCGTCATCCATGCATGTGACCACAACATCCTCTCCTACATCAACGGCACATAACGCAACACAAAAAACAAGTTCACCACAGGCATGACTGAAGTCACTGATTGAATGAAAGCCAATTGTCTCACCCTCAACACTAGTAAGACAGAAGAAGTGATCTTTAACAAGAACACCTCATCATGGGGATCAACTGGTGGCCAGCCGAACTCAGACTGCACCCAACACCCATGACAGACTTTGGAATAATCATCACTAGCAAATTGGACATGTTGCACCAGTCAGCATTATTATAGAAACCTGTTTCCACACCCTAAAGATGCTGAGGAAGACCATAAAATGGCCCCCAAGCAACACAAGAATAACTGCCACTCATGACCTAGTCATCAGCAAGTTGAACTACAGAAACGCAGGACCACAAAGCAACTCACTAGAAGACTACAGACCATCTAGAACGTGGCAGCCAGACTCATTCTGAACTTCCAACGCAAAACTCAAATCACACCACACCTCAAGGAACTCCATTGGCTGCTGATGCACAAAAACAATCATTTTAAACTCCTCGCACACACATTCAAGGCACTACACAATTTAGGCCCCATCTACCTGAAAAGTTACATATCCTTCCAGCAACCACCCAGATCTCCGCTCGCAGGATTACAACACATTCACATCCCACACATACACAGAACCAGATCAGGAGGACGGGCATTCTCTTACATCTCTCCCAAGGCAGGGAATTACCTCCACCTCCACATCATAGCCTCCTCCTCTCTTTTTGAATCCCACAAGAAGCTGAAGACCTGGCTTTTCAATTACTCAATCCGCAATAGGCAGGGCTAGGCACACTAACCTGCCCAGCACCAGGATAACCTCACGGGTGTTAATGTACTTTAGAAATACACATAACATAAGACACTAGGCACATCCCACTATCTTCTACCATATCACATCACACTGTACAAGAAAACACCCATTTAACATCATATTCCATAACACATAACAAATTACCTCTTCTAAACACACACACGTCAGTAAAAATCACACCACATCATACCACACCAAAAGTGGCCAGGCCAAACAACATAAGAACATACGGAACATATGAAACTAGACTATAGGATTGATAGCTGTCAATACACACACCTACAATGGTCCTTCTTACCCTATCATACCAGATAACCCATAACAAAAACATTTCAAACCAAGCCAATTATATGGTATTATAACAAAACACAACATAAAGCCAACTGAAAAAAACAGGAATAGTTGTTTATTTCTATTAACTTATGTACCAGGAACCAGAATATTGAAGTGCCCATAAATTATTTGCACCCCCTTTTTCTGCTCCCAGGGCTTAGCCATATTTCAGAGAGGACACAGAACTTGCATGGCATGCTCTGTGGCACTTATCCTACCTCACCAACTGATAAAAATTCTTTCAGATGGGAATCATGGGATTCTGCACTCTCCTGCTCACCTGTGAAGTCTCCAATGGCTCCATCCGATCACCCATTATTTGCAGCCTCTATATTGAACCGTGGAAGCCATTCTTGCATACAGCATCATCAAGGTCCACCATTACGCAGACAACACCTAACTCTATCCCAAACGCTCCTCAACCAATGGCATACAGAGACTCAAAGCCTGCCTTGAATGCATCAAATTCGTGTTGACTACTAGCTACCTAATTTTAAACTGGACAAAGAACAAAATCATCCTGTTTGCCAACAACATCAATCTCAGATTCAGACTTGGCTCTACAACCTAAACCCAGCATGCTTCACATCTCAACAGACAGACAACACCATATCCCTAAGATTCACAATTGACTATAATCTCTCACTAAAGGAACATATTGGAAAAAACACAAAAAGAGCGTGGGTCTAACCTTTTCTCTCACAGAAACTGAAACATTTCCTCCCAGGAGAAGACTCCAGAACAACCGCTCGTTCCCCAGTCTTCTCCCACCTAGACAGAAGCAAAGACTGCTCAACCACATTCCAGAGACTGCCCTTGCACCTCTGCAAGGACTCTATTGTGCTGTCTCTTGGCTCATCAAGGGACTGAAGAAAGTATAACCACATCACCCCAGGATAATGGAGCTAGACTGTATCCCCCTACAATCCTCATTGTCTTCGACACCAGCTGCATCACGTATAAGGCAAACTAAATCAAGATCTGTATCCACATAGTCAACAAGATAATATCTGGAGGACAATTTGAAACGACAAGCTCCAGCCTTGCCAGATTGGAGAATAAACACTACACTAAATACTAGCATAGAAAGCAAGCCTTTTCAGCTTTTACCCTCAGGATTGAAGCAGCTCCCCCTCCAATATCAGAGCAGCAACAACTTTCTTTCAGTTTCAGAACAAATTCAAAACTTACCTCTTCGAGGAATACTTTCTCTGTTAGGTAGGTGTCTGACCACTTCTAGTTCCTCTTCACCCCCTTGTACTGTCTAGTCCCTTCCCCACACACGTATATTCCCCCATGGCTGTGGCCCCTGTACAGCGATTCATTGCTTGTCAACTAAGTCCATTCTATGGAAATACCAAAACATATATTCGTACTCTGCATTACACATTGCATGGTTGTAGTATGAAATAGTGGCTACAAAAATATCAACAAGCAAAACCATAATCTGATAAATAGTGAGTATCAAAATATTGATCTTTATTGGGGTCTATGTATTATACACAAATATCAATATCAAAAGCAAAAAAATATGAAACAATAGTATGTCGCAGCCACAGTTCAGAGTTCTACAATTAATGTATTGTGTTCTCAAATAGAAAAGTAAATACATTAAATGTTAAGTGTGTCAAAACATATAAAAAACTTATATTGAATACAAAAAAAAACTAGATTCACATTATGCACATATATGTGTTTACCATATAAATAAAAGGCCGAAAAAAGAAAATCAGAACAAGAAATCCAGTAACAATCAAAGAAATAATGATGAACACACTACCAATAATAGACTATTATAAGCAATAGAAAACTCAAACACACAAAGTGACTGAAACCTAACCAAAGAAGAGTAAGATCTATCACATGGCCCTAGCGAAAAGCACTCCATCTTCACCTAATTATACCATTTTAAAACCAAATATAATTACTCAAATAAAGTTAATACCACATATAAGATAATAAGTAAATAATATGTTATTTCTGTCTCCTATGCCATATGTTCACTACAGAAAACTCAACACAATATTTCACTAAGAATAAGAAGCAAAGAAAGTAAAGAACAGCTATGCAAGAGAGGTTCTACACCAAAAACGTGAAAGAAAGTAAAAAAAGTATGTCTAAAATTTGTATTGCTATTGTTAAAATAATATAATTAAAACTAATCAAACATAAGTATATATTTCTACGGAGGTCACTTTCACAAGATCTCAAAAAGGCTACACATACATTAAAAACACAGTTCTAACCAGTGTTGCTACTGGAAATGTACATGAATTTAGTGGGTGCTACTGAAGGGGCATCAAAGTCAATAAAGTGGAAAATGCAATTGAGTCCATTTACCCACTAAGGGTGCATATTTATTCTAAGTTGGGCCAAAGATGCGCCATTTTTTGCTACGCAAATTTGGCGCAAAACTAACTCCATATTTCTATTTTGACGTTAGACACGTCTAACGTCAAAATATTGGAGTTCGCACCATTTTTTAGATGCGTGAACCTACCTTGCATTAATGAGATGCAAGGTATGCGTTCTCATCTAAAGAATTGGTGCTAACCCCATAGCCCCATATTTATCCCTCCGTGCTAAAATGACGCAGAGGTGGGTCTAAATAATGGTGCAAAGCTTGCTTTGCACCATTCTTTGACTCATTTCTATGGTTAAACACCATGGATTGGGTCCACAGGTGCCCTCCTCAAGCCCCAGGTACACCTACATCCACACCAGAGGGACATTGGAGGATGTTATAGTGCAATCGGGGGCCCAACTTGGGGCCCCCTGCACAGCACAGGGCGCAGTGGCCATTTCTCAGGGACACTGGTCACCTGTGCTGGCCATTGGGGTGGTGGGCATGACTCCTGTCTTTTGTAAGACAGGAGTCATGTGGTATGGATGGTTTTGGGTCAGAAAATGATGCTAGGCCGGTTACAGGCATTTTTTTTGCCTCTAACCAGCCTAACGTCATTTTTTGGTGCAAAATCTCTTTCTCCCATACCGCCACTCCCACCCAGCTAATGTCTTTTTTTTCACACTAGCCCACCCTTTGCACCGGCTTGCACCATTCCGTAAATATAGTTCCCGGCTGGCGCTCAGGAGTGGCGCAAGCCGGTGCTAAACTTTTTGATGCAAGACTGTATTAGTGCAGTTTTGCATCAAAAAGTAGAAATATGCCCCCAAGTTCTACTGCTCCAAAAGATTTCCCTATAAACCTCTTACCCATGTTATAGGACATCTACACTCTGTTTTAAATTTGAAGCAAACAGTATCTTGTAAAAGAAGAACAGAAAGTATATCTAGCCCTACACTAAAAGCATTTTCAGAAAAAGGCATCCCCATGTCCTAATACTCACTCATATGAAAGATTTTATTTTGAATAATAACTTAAATAATGAGAAAATTATTATTATTTTTGCAAAGGCCCAGTCACCTATCTAGTAGATATGTGGGACTTTCAATACATGTCCACCACTAGGCGTGGACGTAATTCAGCATAGTCATTTGAATTTTGCATTGGAAAAATTACAAGTGATGCCGGAAAACACACTATCATACCATCTTACATGAACAACATTACCGTTCAGGGGAATCTCTCTGAATTTTGTCCAGATTTGTCTTTACAGTGTAGTATATTTTATTTTTGGGGTCTAGTCTGCTGTAGGCCTTGTATGTTTTTTTAATGTATTTTTCACATTATCACTGCTTCTGTGCTAAAGATATATTTTTACTATTTGCGCTTGTGGATAGCATTGTGTTCATGCCATATTAAGGTTATTGTTATGTCTGGAGGTGCCCGTTGGTTGGTCAGGGTGGCTCCAGTAATCCAGGCCCATGTAGGCAGCATTTCTCATTCTGTTTCTCCATGATCTTGCCCACATTTGGTGTGTGTGTGTGTGTTTGATTGAGATGGTTGATTCATTGTTTTTCTTCAACTTTTAAAATTATTTTTCATAGGTATTGAGCTGTTTGTGTTGGGGGAATTTGTTTAAGTTTCCATTTTGCTATACTGTTGAATTTCGTTTTACATCATTGTGGTTACTTTACTTGTGGTGTTCTAAGGCCCATGTATAGGCACAGTCACATTTTGGGTGTATTTTGTTGCAATCATTTCCATGCAGTCATGTAGTTACACAACACCTTTGGCTTCCATCTTTTCAAGAACTCAAAAACCTGCAGCAACCGCCACCAATCCTACCACAGTCCCAACCCACCCAGGAGAAAGGCAACCATGATCTTCTAGCTCTACCTCAACAAGTTCTTCAAGCGTTGGCCTCATAAGAAAGCTCTTCTCCCCAGTTTGGGTTTTCCATATACCTCATGAGGAGCACATCAGAGAATGCTCACTTTGGTCGAAACCACTGTATTGTGGTAAGCGAGTGTATTGCGGTACCTGGAGGGAACACTGACCCTTCTGAAAAATCAAGATGCAATCATATAGGAAGAGCATCTCAGAAAGATAGCATCTGGCAAGGGAGGAGAAGTTAAAGTGTTAGAAGGAGGTGATAGAAAAAAAGTGTTGTATAGCCATTTTAGTTATAGCTCCATGCACGTTATTTTAACAGATTAGGCCTGCCGCTGTGCACTTTAACCTAGATATATTTTATTTGGCTTTTTTTTATTATGGTTACAATAGCCACTTTTACGGTCTTGTTTAATTTCTTTCTATCTAACTGTTTTTGCGTAGGGCAGCACTCTGTTCTCAAACAAAACATTCTTGCTCACTCTGTGCTTCTCCAAAGCTGCAGTAAGATAGGTTGCCAGTGAACACAGTACAGGTTTTGTCTCTGACATTCATAGAAAAACACACATCCTTACATAGGGACATTTTCTCAGAACATCAGCTGTTTTATTATAAAAATACTTCCCTGTCCTTTATACGTTATATATGGGAGATTCCAGTCAGAGAATCACGATTGTATGCTGATTGCTGAACGCTTTGCTACAGCTGCTTTTGCAGACTTCAGACCTTTGCTCAGGTATGGGGGATGATGTCTTCCCAGGGGAACCTGAAGGGCAGAATTAGAGCCTAACATGCTGTGCCCTATTATTGCCTAAGTAGGAGTTAGTCTATTGACTCTAGTGGCAATATGATAGCGTTATTTCTATGCTTTACTCTCCTTGTCACCATTTTAATCTTGTCATGCTGTATCGTCCTGGTTATTACAGCCCATGCTTTGCTATCTAAGATGCAGTCGCTTCATTAAAATATTATTGAAAACTTTGCTGCCACTTTTTTGTCATTGTGTACATGAGACTAATGTAACTGAGAGAAACGGATGAGACCTGAGTGACCACGGTTTCCCTGAGAAATCAATTATGTCATGCGCTTGGCTGCCTAATCATCCCTGCCCTTGGGTGGAGATGAGGCACTGCTACTTAGCCAGAGAAAAACCCAGATTGGAGCAACAGGTGTCACCTGAGGTGGGTCATACTCAGTCTCTCACACCACATGTGATTCTGCCACTCAAAATCCAGTAGTCTCATTAGAATAATAAGAGCCTATGCGACAAAAGAAGATGTCATCATGCGAAGCAGCACTGTGACTGTCGCTCATAGTATGCAGCTATAACCCAGAGCAACTTCCGCATGGAACAAGGATAAGAGCAACACAGTTACTCCGAAGTGTTCCAAACAGTTTACCCACTACCCTATAGTCACTTGTGGAGGTATCCCCATAAAGAAAACAGTCACAACAACCCACTATGAAGTTTATGTTCGGCAAAGAAATGCTTCACCACTGAACCCGTGAAAATTCCCAGTTACACAGTGGAATGCCGGCCAAATGTTAGCGAGTGTCCTCCTGTGCTTGCCTTTCATGGCAGGAGAGAAGTTTCCAGAATTTGCAGAGACCCTCTGTCAAGTCCAAGCTGAACTTATGTTTCCACTGTTGCTGCACCAGCTCTGCACCACCAAATGCTGCAATTAGTTGGAGAAGCAAGGAAGAAGAGTGCTGCTGAGTCCATTCACCTCATTGCAGATGTGTGAATCAGTTGTCAAGCAACAGACTACAAATGCATCACTGCACACTGGACCTATTGCAAGAAGGGGAAAGGGAAGGTTAACCACTGTTAAGGATGTTTCTTGAGGCAGTGGGCAGCATGCAACAGTTGCAATGTTCTCCATGAGAAATTACATACAGATGCCATTATCAAAGCATCAATTTAGTATCAAGTCTACAAAGAGTTTAAAGCCAGAGGTCCCAGCACTGGAATTGTTACCATTGACACTGGCAGTAATATTGTCAAAGCCAGTGCAGTCATGAGGATACTTCATTGTCCTATGTTTAGTGCAATGCATCAACCTAACTCTGCATGACTTCATCAGAACAGTAGTAGTCAACTACAGCATACTGGTCACTTGATGCAGGATTTACACCTATTTTAGTCATTCTTTCAAAGCCCAGATGTAGCTGAGGATCATTCAGCATGCTAATGGAGGAAGTGCTAGCCCGTTGGAATTCCACCTTCTATATGCTACCTGTTGGAACAGTACAGGTTTATCACTGATTATGTTTTATGAAGGAGAGGGAATGAAACTGCCAAAGATATGACAACTGGAGATTGATATATTGGATCTACTGGTGTACCTGATCCAAATACTACCGCCTTTTGAGATCAAAAGGCTGCAAATGCGATTGTGTTCTCCAAAGAGTATATCTGTGCCACAAAGCTGGATCCACAATGCAAAAAAGCACTGCCCACTTTTCTTCTTTCTTCAACGGTGAATGTCTCAATCTACAAGAACTGGCTTGTCAGGAAAGTGGGTGACCTTGAAGATGAATTATTGCAAAATCGAGACAATAGCACAACTGAAGTGCTTCCTTCAACCTCTGAATAGAGCAGTGTTGGCCCAGAATAGAGAAGCATGTTGCAACTGAAACAGCTGCATTGACTAGTGGTAATACCATTACCTGTTACCAACCTTACAGTAGCAATAGCTTCACTTGCAACATCCAGTCCATTTCCTGGAAAACACTTAGCCTAGGTAAACTTGGTATTTCAAATAATGTCAGACGGGTGATCATTTGCTTCAAGGTTAATGTTGGAAGTGTTTCTTGATTAGCATGTTGGCAATTTGCATACCAGCATTTCTTGAGTCTTCTGAATTGTCTCAGTTTACATTGACTAGGTGAAAAAATGTGCTATTTTCTTAGTTAATGGGTCAGTCTATTTTTTGGAAGAAATACAGTCTACAAGTTTCAACAACAACATATGGAAGAAGGGTCAATGCCGTTTATACGTTTATAGGAAACAAGTAGCCTAAAGGAGGCCTACCCCTTAGGACTAGAAATGGCAAGGGGTGAGTTATTATGCAGACTAGTGGCTTCAGTGCCAAATCCTAAGTGGTTGTGTAGGGCATAATGATGATATGCACAATTTTTTTGGGTTGGGTGGTCAACCATCCAGGGTTAGCTAGTTGTCTGGAATTGGTGGTACTATTCTAACTGATTACCTTGAGTCTCACATACTGTCATTTTTTCTTTTCTGAATCTACAGACCTCTGCTACTGCATTGAGCTCCTGGTCTGTAGTTCAACCTTGCTCCCAAGATGGACAATGCCAGAAGAATGGTGTTGCACCATTTTAAGGTAGTATCATTGCCAGATAGCTGTGACTAACTTGGGAGTCAACTGGTTCCAAGGACTGAGTGGGTCAACATGTTCTAACCATCTTCCCCCAAGTTGCAAGATCTATTGTGCTGTTATCTATTTTCATCATCAACAGGTCCCATACTTAGCAGGACATACGTGGTGCAGGCAACATTAAATTGTTTCAGGGAAGGTTGGAAAAATTGTGAATTTGCCCAATGCTCCACCCCATCTAGTCTAGAAACGGCCATAATATTAAAGATAATAAACACTAATGATAGACCAAGGGTAGGTAAGGTACACTTTTTGCACCATCTATGCCCCACAGAGATTGAACTAACTTGATGATTCTATCAAAGCTAACCTCCTTCTGTTACTTAAATGTTCATTACACCTACTATAGGCAATGTCTCCATTCATTTTCACTTGTGTTGATTTTCTGCTGTTCTTTGACTTACATTTTCCACTTGTTCTGTTTTTTTCTTTTGGCTTGTTGATGTCATTAATGATTTATTTAACATGTCATTAGTGAAGTAATATTTTAGGGCACAAGTAGTGTATGGCAGGGGCACAATTTATAGCTAGTTAAGTACACTTTAACTGTAGAATTTAATGGTTTTCATTTTGGTGCTTAAACATATTTTTTTTATCTTATTTCAACATTGAAACATTTGGTGCCTGCAGCCTGTATCCTGCATCACATGACTAGGTGGCAGTTGGTCTTTGTGTATTGCTCCCAGAGAGTGAGAAAAAGGAGAATAGGTGTAGGCAGGATGGGCTATCTCTGGCTGAAAGGGGGGGGCGGGCTGTCACGTACTACACTTGCACATCACAAAGACTCTGCCTGAGCACACTGACTGCCTATGACCCCAGACAAGATTGGCCCAGGGCAGGGAGGCAAGAAGTTGCAAGCACCCCTGATGGTGGAAACTCCAGAACCTTCTCCTATTTTAAAGTGGGCATTAGGTATACATATTAGACCAGAGGTCTTCAAACTGGGGGGCGGGCCCCCCTGAGGGGGCCTCAAGTGATCCCAGGGGGGGGCGCCAGGCTCTGGCCAAAAGAAGCATTACACAGGTAACACTGTTTTGTTTTAAGCAAAAACATGTTATTGCATTTTAAAACGGTAACAGTACTTAACTGCAATGTTTAAATACATCTAGACATATTTAAACATTGCCATCTTTATATAATATTTGAGAAAAATTCTGAGGGGGGCCCAATGATTTTAATTTTCAACTGGGTGGAGCAGCATTAAAAAGTTTTGAGACCACTACATGAGACCCTCATACCCAGCTCTTCAGTACACCTCTGGACCTGTGGAAGACCTGCATCTTGAACTCAGGACCATCAGAGTGACTCCAAGGGCTAGTTGGCTGGCCTCCTGATCAGAGCCACAGGGGTACAAATGCACCAACCATCTTGGAACCAGCACCTGCACTCTGTCTGCTGTGAGTCTTACCCCCCCACCAAGTGTTGCCACCCCAGCCTTGGACCCTTGGAAGTGGACCTGAGGGTGATCTGCTAGACCAGCTGTGAACCCGGGGACAGAACTTATGCAGTGCAATGCATCCCCTCGCAACTCTACCTCAGAACCCCTGCAGTGCGAGACATCCCCGACTCTAGATCCAGCATTGCAGCCCCCTGTCTCCTCAGAACTGCTGCTGCTTGATGCATTCTCAAAGCAGGCATTTACATCACACGCTCCTTGTCAATGGCATCCTCAACTACTCTGCAGGACTCCGCATCAAGGCCCCATAGCTCCTTGAAATTGCAGCTGTGCAACACATCCTCAAAGTAGGATCTCACAACACCCTGCTACCAAGGAGCTTTCTTCAGCAGGCCTAGCTGAATGTCTGTAGCTGGTCCACTCTGCATTGAGGTTGGCCCGAACTTGTGACTTTATCTCAGCCCAGCACGACCAGATAACCAGAGTTGGCACTTTGTACTTCCAGACACTATTTTCACTTAAAACATAAAAATTGCATATTTCAGGTTCAACTGAAATGTATTAAATTTAACTCTATTTTATTTAATTGGTGTGGGATTTTTCTTGTTTTATGTTTTCATGTTATTACTGTTTGAAGTGCTGCACAAAATACTTTACACATTACATGACTTCTGTGCCAAGCTACCAAATGGTTGAGCACAAGTTAGTTTACGGTTTGCTTGTGACTCACCCGGACGGAGATTGTGGTTGCTGCTTGAGTAGGGTTTCACTCCCTCAACCAATAACCCACTTTCCAACAACGCTGCATACAGTGGATTAGCTTACAGTGTAGTGGCAGATAGTGGAGTGTTGTAAAGTGGAGTGACATGGAGTGGAGTAGCTTAGATTGGAGTATGGTAGTTTAAACAGAAATAGAGTGAAGGATTGTGGAAAGATGTAGATGTAAGGTGTAAGGAATGTTTGTAAGGAATATAGATAACGAGGTACAAATGGTAATTTGTGGTAATGGATGTGAATAGTTTAAGTAATGTTAAAGTTATAGGTCTCAAAATACCTATTGTGCTACGGTATACTGCAGTAATTTCACGGTATACAGTGGTGCATGCCAATGACAAGTCAGTATATGGTTGGCTAATGGCTGTCTTTACAAAACGTAAAAAAGGCAGCCATGTAGTTTTCAGCACACTTTGTCTGCGTGCTGGTTTAATACCCAGGTATAGGTAAGTAGTATATTTTATTGTTGTTCCCTACCCATTACCATACTTTTATAGTGGGAATAGGTGTTGAAATGTGTTAGAAATGGGGTCTTTGGTTGGCAGTCAGGTTACGCCCTGTCCAAGCAAGAACCCTTACTCTAATCAGAGCAAAGGAAAAACACACCCGGTTAATCCCTGCTCACCCCCTTGGTAGTTTGGCATGACCAGAAAGGCTTAACCCAGAAGCAATGTGTAAAGTATTTGCACCAAAACACACAATAGTATAGTGGAACACTACAAAATGGACACCACACAGGTTTAGAAAAATAGTAAATATCTATCTAAGTAAACAAGACCAAATAGGATACAAATCCACAATACACAATTAAAAATATGACTTTAGCAATTAAAAATACAAAAATTGTGCCTAGAAGCAACAAAGCTGCTATTTGATGTTACCGGCATTTTGACGGAGTCATTTCCCACAATGTGACACCGCTAGCACCGTTTACGGAATCATAGGGAACCTCAGGTACAGTACCTCAGCAAAAGTGTGGAAAACTGGCCGGTGCATGGAGTCGGGGAGTGAGGCATGGCTAGATCCGAGGCTGCGTCAGTTCCGGTGCTGCGAAGTGAAGAAGCAGAGGCATCACAAAGAGACGTTGGGTCCTTGCTTTGGAGTGGGGGAGGTGAGGCGGTGTTGGTTGCGAGGAGTCGGTCCCTGACACCTCTGGAAAAGTCAAAGTCCAGCGTTGTCACGATGCTGCGGGGCGACCTTACGGGGTCGCAGTCACGTTATCGGATGTCACGAATGTCGGGGTTACAACACTCCGATCTTGTGCGTTCTTGGGGCATCAGTGGCACCGGCGACACTGGGCCTGTGATGTCAGTGGGGTCATCGCACTTCTGCGAGGTCCACGGCTGCAGGTGCAGGCGCATCACAGGTTACATGCAGCGGCGTCCATACAAAGTGGCATGGTGTCGTCCAATGTCTTTTCACTGGAATTTTGACCAGATTTCCCTCTCAGGGGCCTAGGAACTGGAATAGGACCCTCTGACAAGTTACAGTCCACAGCATGCAGACTCAGAGAGTGGTTGGTGAAGCCTTTGCTGTCCCTGAGGCTTCAAAAACAGGAGGCAAGCTCAGTCCAAGCATTTGGATATACCTCTCAAGCAGTAGTGCACAACAAAGTCCAGTCTTTGTCCCCTTTCACAGGCAGAAGCTGCAACTTCAGGATAGCTCAACAAAGTACAGTCACAGGCAGGGGCAGCACTTCTCCTCAGCTCTTCTGCTGGCAGAGGTTCCTCTTGGATCCTGGAAGTAATCTTGAGGTGATCTAAAGTCTGGGGTTTTGGGTCCAATACTTATACCCCTTTCTGCCTTTGAAGTTGCCCAACTTCAAAGAGAAGTCTCTGTTGTTTACAGGGTCAAGCCTTGCCCTGACCAGGGCCCAGACACACACCAGGGGGTTGGAGACTGCATTGTGTGAGGGCAGGCACAGCCCATTCAGGTGTAAGTGACCACTCCTCCCTCCACTCTAGCCCAGATGGCTCATCAGGATATGCAGGCTACACCCCAGCTCTCCTTGTGTCACTGTCTAGAGGAGATTCACACACAGCCCAGCTGTCAGTCTGACCCAGACAGGGAATCCACAAACAGGCAGAGCCACAGAATGGTTTTAGTCAGAAAATGCCCACTTTCTAAAAGTGGTATTTTCAAACTAACAATCTAAAAACCAACATTACCACAATATGTATTTTTAAATTGTGAGTTCAGATACCCCAAACTCCACATTTCTATCTGCTCTCAAGGGGAAACTCTACTTTAAGAATATTTAAAGGCAGCCCCCATGTTAACCTACGAGAGAGATAGGCCTTGCAACAGTGAAAAACAAATTTGGCAGTATTTCACTGTTAGGACATGTAAAACACATCATTACATGTCCCACCTTTAACATACACTGCACCTTGCCCATGAGGCTACTTAGGGCCTACCTTAGGGGTGCCTTGCATGTATAAAAAGAAAGGGTTTGGGCCTGGCAAGTGGGTACACTTGCCAGGTTGAATTGGCAGTTTTAAAACTGCACACATAGACACACAGTGGCAGGTCTGAGCCATGCTTACAGGGCTACTCATGTGGGTGGCATAATCAGTGTTGCATGCCCACTAGTAGCATTTGACGTACAGGCCCAAGGCACCTCTAGTGCACCTTACCAGGGACTTACTAGCAAATCAAACATGCCAATCATGGAAACGTCAATTACACATATGATTTCACATAGGGCGCACTTGCACTTTATTACTGGTCAGCAGTGGTCAATTGCCCTGAGTAACAAAAACAGCAAAAAGTCCAGCATAAAGCAGCAACCTGGGAAGTAGAGGCAAAAAGTTAGGGGAGATCACACCAAGGATGCCAAGTCTAACATGTGTCCCCCCAGCTGAAAGTGGGGAGAACTACTCAACCTCATGAGAGTTCTCTTCACTAAGGAGGAAGAATCTGGACAGACCATCAGCACTGGCGTGTTCTGTTCCAGGGCAGTGTTCCACCGTAAAGTCCATTCCCTGTGGGGAAATGGACAGCCTCAACTGTTTTGGATTGTCACCCCTCATCCGCATCAACCATCTGAGGGGCCTGTGGTCGGTCTGAACCTGGAAGTAAGTCACAAACAAGTAGGGTCCTAGCTTCTTCAGTGCCCAGACCACAACAAAAGCTTTACACTCAATTGCACTCCACCTTCTTTCCTGGGGAAGTAACCTCCTACTTACGAAGTCTTCAGGCTGGTCTAGGCCCTCTTCATTTAGCTTTGACAATACTGTTTCTACACCATGTTCTGAAGCATCAGTCTGCACAACAAGTTCTTGAGAGAAGTCAGGTGCCTTCAGCATGGGTGCCGTGCACATGGCTGCCTTCTGGGTATAAAATGCTGTCTGGCAAGACTCAGTCCAGATCACTGTCTTTGGTTGCTTTTTGGAAGTTAACTCCATTAGGGGGGCAACAATGGTGCCATACCCCTTAACAAACCTCCTATAGTTAACGGTGAGACCTAATAAGGCTCTCACCTCAGTCTGGGTCTTGGAAGGCTCCCAAGCCAGAATAGTTTCAATCTTGGGTTGTAGGGGTGCCGTCTGGCACTCCCCACCTGGTGTCCCAAGTACACTTCAGAACCCTGCCCTATTTGCCACTTACTTGCCTTAATAGTGAGGCACTGCAGAAGGCTGCAAGTGTTACTCCCAAGTGGAGCTGAACACAGCAATGTCATTCAGGTCGGCTACACTGAAACCATCCAATCCAGCCAAAACTTGGTTAACCAGCCTCTGAAAGGTGTCAGGGGTATTTTTCATCCCAAAGGGCATCATCCTTAATCGGGTGTGCCCATCTGCGGTAGAAAATACAGATCTCTCCTTGGACCCCTAAATTGGTAGTGCCCATCTGGGGTAGAAAATGCAAACCTCTCCTTGGCCCCCTCAGTCAGAGCAATCTGCCAATATCCAGACAGTAAGTCAAATGTGCTGAGATATTTGGCAGCCTCTAACCGATCAAAGAGCTCATCAGCTCAGGGGATGGGATGCGCATCAATCTTTGTGACCGCATTGAGTCCCCAATAATCCACACAGAACCTGAGTTCTGGAGTGGCACCAGAAGCAGCAGCTTTTGGGATCAAGGCCTCTGGAAACCTCAATAACCTCAAGAGCTAACATTTTGGATACCTCATCCTTAATGCTGGCTCTATCTTTGTCAGTCACTCTGTAAACTTTATGTTTTACAGGTGGACTGTTCCCAGTGTCCACATCATGTGTGCACAAGTGTGTGACCCCTGGGATCAAGGAAAACAATGAGGTAAACTGCCCCAATACCTGGCGACAGTCCCTCTGTTGTTCTGGGGTCAGTGAGGGAGTAAGGTTCACACCCTCCCAGACCCATCTTTCTCCTCAGCAGACAGGAGGTCAGGAAGAGGTTCATCTCTTCCTCAACCCCATCATCTGTCGCTAGGAGTATTATCACCTCTGTCCTCTCAAAATGAGGCTTAAGGCAGTTCACATGTAGGACCCTCAAAGGGCTCCTAGGAGTCTGCAAGTTCACCAGATAGGTGACATCACTCTTGCACTCCACCACCTTAAAAGGGTAGTCTACTTAACCTAGAGAACCCTAGGCTCCACTGGGGACATCACCACACTTTCTGGTGAGGTTAAAACTCAACCAGAGTGGCATTCTGATCATTCCACCACTTCATATCTTCCTGGCTTGCTTCCAGGTACTCTTGGATGAGCTTCCTGAAGCAGGCAGTCTGGTTCCTAAAAGCCAGCATGTGACTGAATACATCCTGAGGGGGCTTACTGTAGGCTTACTCTAAGCCTTCCCTAACCAGACTCAAGGTTCCCCTGACAGGGTGGCCATACAACAACTCAAAAGAGCTAATTCTAACACCCTTTTGTGGCACCTCCCTGCAGGCGAACAGAAGGAATGGCAGGAGGACGTCCCACTTATGCCTCAAGGGCTCTGACAGGTCCATGATCATGCCTTTCAATGTGTGGTTGAATCTCTCAACCAGACTGTTTCCTTGAGGATGATAAGGAGTGGTAAACTTGTAGGTTACCCCACACTCCTTCCATAGAGACTTCATATAGGTAGATATGAAGTTGGTACCCCTATTGAAGAACACTTCCTTGGGGAACCCCATGCGGGTAAAAACCCTCATGAATTCACGTCCCACCACAGGGAAGGTGATTGATCTCAAGGGAATGGCTTCTGGGTACCGGGTGGCATGGCCCACCAAGACAAGGATAAACCTGTTGCCCATGGCTATCTTTGGATCCAGAGGCCCACAATGTCAATACCAACCCTTTTAAACAGTGTTCTGACCACAGGAAAAGGTTAGAAGGGAGCCTTACATTTCTCCCCACTCTTGCCCCTTGCCTGACAAGTTTGGCAAGACCTACAGTGTGCATCTGAGTGCATGTGCATTTGGGGCCAGTAAAAGTGGGTGACAAGCCTTTCAAAGGTGCTCTCCTGTTCCAAATGTACAGCTAAAGGCACATCATGAGCCAACCCCAGTAGGAAGGTTCTGAAGCACTGGGGTACCACCAGCACACGAGCTGACCCAGGCTCAGCAACTATAAGCTTGCTATATAGGAGGCCATCCGCCCAAAAAATCAGATGTGAACCAGACTCCTTGCCAGGCGCCTGGTCTGCAGCCTGCTGCCGCAAACCCTCCAGAGTAGGGCATGTCTTCTGTGCCTCACAGAATGTTTCCCTGGTGGGTCCCCATTCCTGCTGCCACTGCGTCAGCTCAGGGACCTCCCCCAGATCAGTCACCTGTTCCTCTTTAGGCTCTGGGGCATCCCGTCAGGTTCAGCCTCCTCCCGCACTGTGGGAACTTCTAGAATGGGTTTCCTGCACCCCTGGCCCTTCCTCCTTCTGATAGGCACCTGGGCTACTCTTTCAGGCTCCAGGGCCTCCTGATCACCTTGATGGACTGCCATCGACCGGGTGGACACACACACTCACCCACCAAGGCAAACCCAATATCCCCAGTAACCCCCTAACGATGTCAAGGTGTCCCTCCCTTCTACCTCAAAGTGCTTCCACAGACGCGCCCCCAATGTACTTCAGGAACCATGTTTATGTGGAGAGCAGACTCATACCTCTTGAACCCAAAGTATATGTCATCCTCCCTCTTGTAATCCTTAACTAGGTCTTTGGGAATGTGCACCCTCCTCTGACACTTCACTGTGGTACTGGTACCACCATCTCTACTAGACTAGCTCCTCTGATCTAGTCCCCTAAAACTAAGCTCATGAGCTAAGAGCCTCTTTGTTTCCTCATTGGCCATCCTCCTCTCTTCCATCTCCCTCTCCATCTTAAGCTTCTCTAACTCAAGAAGGTGCACCCTCTCTGCCTGTCTGACCTGCAACTCTTCATGAGTCAGACCCTTAGAGGACATACTGCTAACCACCCTGGAGACCCTTCCCTCAGGCAGTACAAGTACCTCTACTACACCCTCATGGCTGTTTTGCACCTCCTTGCCATCAATCGATGCCTCTTTGTCCCCCCAACCCTCTTGGCTGTCACCCAGTCCCTCTGTGCCTTTTGTAGCTCCTCCTTCCTGGCAGAGCTCCTAATGGGATAGGCAAGATCCTTACTGAACTGTTTCAGTTGAGCAACTCTATAACTCTCCAGCTTCTCCAACTCAAAAACAGCTCCAGCGGGTGCATCACCAGATTAAGACATGATAGCAAGTCAAAAGTGAAAATTTCCAAAGCAGAACAAAGAGTTCCCAATAAGAAGTCCAGAGGTAAAAAAATGGAAGTAGATGAAGTCTAAGAAGAGAAAAAAGCTAAATCAAAAACAAGTGATATGTGGCAACATAATGGTATGCACTGAAAATAGTAGTGTGTACTTAATAACTGCAATGTGTAAAGTCGTTGTACCAACACACACAGTAATGAAGTGTTGCTACAGAAGGCAGAGAATCACTCACTCATTTCATTCACTCTAATTTAGGAAATGCCTTGAATACCCTCATTTATAAATTTGATCTTGCTTTTGCAAGGGATATGGCAAACTGTCGGATAAGAGAAATACCCACCTATACAGGGAGTACTAATGGTAGCATTATTGACTTTATTCTTATTAATTCCTCACTTTCAAGTTCAATAGTGGATTTTAAAATTAAATCTCACTGTGCCAGTGACCATAACCCTTTGAGTATAAAATTGTATATAAAGGGAAAGAGGTGCTTAAAAGAAATTCTGGCCCTCGCATGAGGTGGGAGAGAGTAAACCCTAACACTCTTCACGTGAACCTTATAACTCATAATAAGGCTGACATCAACACTTGCTTGTCCCTGCAATCCACTCCATTCCACCTTATAACTGCCTTTGAATCTTTAAGCTGTGCTATTTCTGAGGCTCTGACGTGTGCCCAATATCCCAAAGGCGTAAAACCTCAACAGTGGTACAATTCTGCCTGTACGGCTGCTCATAGAGATCTAAAGTCAGCGATCAAAACTATTCCTTGTAATCGGGATTTAGTTAAACAGGCCAGGGGCCGATACAAATCAGTCCTTGAAGAAAGAAAGAATGAAATACGCACTAGCTCTTGGGGAGACCTTATGGCAGCGACAGAACTACGGGATCCCTCTCAATTTTGGAAGGTGGTTAATCACCCATATTTAGGGACGATGACTGTCTGATACCAGAGGGGGTTTGGGTAGACCATTTTTCTTCTGTATTTCAATCTGCGAATAATCCTAATGATGGAGGGGAGGTACGGGGCCTCCCATGTTCGGCTACTCTAATTCCATTTAAGAGCATCATTTTATTTGAGGCACACGAGGTCAGTGCAGCAATAACTAAAATGAAATTAAAGAAAGCCCCTGGCCCCGATGGGATACCGGTGGACCTATTTAAATCTTTACCTGATCTGTGGGTTCCATTAATCACAAATGTTCTGAACAATGCTATTCAAAGTACTATCCCCTCCTCATGGTTAATGGCAATAATTGTGCCGATCTTCCAAAAGGGTAATAGGCTTGACCCTTTTTGTTATAGACCCATCTCTTTAATAGACTCCACGGTAAAGATATTGGGGAGTGTCATTCTGTCCCGGCTTGAGGATTGGGTTGCAAGGACAAACATTTTATCGCCAATTCAATATGGGTTTAGGCCTGGATTAGGCACAGTGGATCAGGCCCTAAATTTACATCTTATCCTCAGTAAATATGTTATTGCCAAAAGGGAACCTATCCACTTAGCATTTATAGACCTGTCCAGTGCATTTGATATGGTGAACAGAGCAAAACTGTGGGACATAATGGATACAATGGGGATTGAGCAGGATTTGCTGGATTTGATGAAACGTTTATACTCTGACCTCTCTATTTTAATTCAGTTTGGACAACATGGTGAAAGGTCCCATCCCCTTGCTTCCAATCGAGGTGTTAGACAGGGCTGCACACTGGCACCTTTTCTGTTTCTACTGTACATAAACGGCTTGTATAATTGTTTGGTCCAAAATGGTAAGGATTTCCCAAGGATGAGTTTTAGACAATTTGCAATTTTACAATATGCCAATGATGCTGTTTTAATTGCCCGCACGGCCAATAGTTTACAGACCCTCCTGGATCTTTTTTTAACACATACACAAGAGCTTGATTTGAAAGCCAATTTAAAAAAATCACACGTTATGACCTGCGGTCCTAAAAACACTCTCACTAAATGTTTTAGAATGGGGGGGAACACCTGACAAAGGTAAAAGACTTTTGCTACCTAGGTCTGTATCTAAGTTCCACTCTGTCTTGGAAATTCCATTTGAATTTTAAGTTCCAACAACTGGCAAGAAATGTTGAGGCAATCTTTCGTTTTGCCCGCAGATTAGGGCATAAACCGGTCCACCAGATTATCACACTCTACAACTCCAAATGTGTTTCGGCAGCGATATATGGGGGTGGCCTTTGGGGATATACCAGTCCAAGCATTCTACTGCTTGCAGAGAACAAATTCCTTCATCGGTTACTTATGGTACCTAAGAACATAGCGAACATTTTATGCCATGAGGAACTGGGAATCCGCTACATTACAGATTTGATAGATATTGCCCCACTTTTGCTATGGATAAAAGTATGGTCAAACCCGGCGACTACTTTAACACACGATTGCGTAAAAGACTGTATTTCATTAACAAACTGTAACAAAATTCATGGCTAAATTTTGTTCACAATGGCTTCCGAAACTTGGACTTGGAGTATATGTATTTTAAACCAGAGGTCCTGCCAGCCAATGCGAAAGAAATTGTTAAACTTCGACATAAGGAGCATGTTATGAATCTTAGATACCAAGTGGCAGAGAAATTGAGTTCTTTTAATTCATACATACAAATTCTATCATCAGACTTGTTAGAACCTTATTTTGTTTGGTTCCCGACCCCTTCTTTATACTCTTTACTCGTACTTTTTAGATTTAATATGATCCATTTTAGAGTGGCGTTCCCGATAAAATGCGTGTGGGAAAAACACTACCGCCATGCCCTTGCGATAACTTTTCGAAACAAAGTACTTGCCATTTTATTTTATTCTGTAAACTTTACTCAGTTCCCAGGAAATCCTTTCTATTACTCATTTTGCGTAACTTGCACACTTCTTCCTACAAAGAAGGATTGACTGGCATCCAAAGCCTCTCATCCAAACAAATGTGCATTTCTATTCTTAGTTTTATTAAATCCGCTATCACCATTAGAAACCGATATGAACTGGTAATGTGACCATTTATTAAGAGAAACTAGGCATTGTCTTATTACTATATTGTCCTATTATTATATATGCTTTTATAAGTATTTATTATCTTATACTGTTTTACTAAGCTTGGGCGGTAAACTTAGATTTAAAAGATTTGCTTTTGATGTATGCAATAAGTACTGTATTTTATGATGACTTTTATGTATGCATGTGCACTTTTATGGCAAAACGCTGAATAAAGTTATTTTGACTGACTGACTGACAGTAATGAAGTGAAACACTACAAAATGGACACCACACAGGTTTAGAAAAATTAGTAAATATTTATATAAGTAAACAACACCAAATATGATACAATATCAAAATATTTTATTTGAAATATATATAAATCGATCAATACTTCCCCTTACCTATTACCACTATGTAGAGAAAAAATATCAAACCTAATACTTTCCTATATCTAAGGCCTTAACCCAGAGCACAGCCAAAGTGCCCTTATGACAACATGGCTGCTTTTAACTTTTTTAATGGCAGTATTTATCCAGTCACATAATGCCTTTTCATCGGCATATACTGTGGTACTTTTGTGAAATGGAAATTAGACTGTCTGTTTTGGCGCTATGTTCATTACAAAAGTCAATGGATTCAGAAAAGACGTGTTTTGGGGCCTCCCTTTTTTAATTTGCACTACCCTTGATGAAGCACAACAAAACTTTGAATCACCCACCAATTTGAAAAAAAACTAAGGGGGTCTTTATGACCCCGGCGGATGACAGTAAAATGGAAAAAAGTACTGCCAACAGGCTGGCGGTAAATTTCCCCATATTATGACATTGCCAGTTTGGCTCAAGCCAAACTGCCAATGTACCACACCATCCGCCACAGCAGTAACGATCGCGGGGGCGAGACTTCAGTCTCCAGCCCAGCGGCTGTCACCAGGCTGCCTGCAGGATTATGACCCCCCACCTACCGCCATGGTTTACGTGGCTGCCTTACTGCCATAAAAACCATGGCAGTAGGCACTATCAGTGACAGGGAATCCCTTCCCTGTCACTGATAGGGGTCTTCCCCGCCCCCCTCCCCCTCCCCTGGTTTCCCCCACCTCCCCTCTCTCTTCAGAACCCCCTTTACTCATGCACATTCATTCACACACGCACACACGCACTCACACACTCATTCCCACATTCAGCCATGCATGCAGGCATCCATTCACACACACATCCACATACACTTGCATACATACAAACACACACGCATACACACATCACAACATACACGCACTCTCACATCCATACATGCACACATATACAACACGCAACACCCCCCCCATTCTTGCACGCACAGACATGCACCCCCACACACCCCCACACACCCCCACACACACAACTCCCCCCACCCTCTCTCCCCTGTCGGAGCACCTGACTTAACTTTTGTGAGGGGGTCCTCTGGCAGGAGACAAGAGCAGCGTTCGCCAGCAGAACACCACCAGGCCATATCATAGGTCTGCAGCAATCTACTGGTGTGGCACTGCTGCTGGCAGCAGCGCCACCTTCAGCCATCCGCTGACATTACCACAGCCGGATTTTCGTCATCCTTCTGGCGGAAATCTGGCTGTGGTCATAATACCTCTCCCGGCTGGTAGCCGCGGCCACGGTCTTTTGGCGCCCGTCGTCGTGGGGGGGTAGGCGGCAAATACCACCAATGTTATAATGAGAGACTATGGCCCTCATTACAACCCTGGTGGTAAATGCTGCCTACCGCAGTGCTGACGGCTGCCAACATACCGTGACCACGGCGGTAATCCGCCATGGGTATTATGACCCACACATAGAATACCCCCATAATACAGACACCCACACAAATCCACCAGACCAAACCAAACCAAAGGTCAGTGATAAACTGGCAATAGCAAAACCCACACCGTTACGCCAACAGGAATACGCCCACAGTATCACGACCCACGAATCAGCATGGCGGTCTTCCAACCGCGATAAACCATTGGCCGTACACACCGCCGCACTCAAAATACACACACACTTAGAAAACACCACCACATTGGACAATTCAAAATAAACACACCTGACACACATACTGTACACACACCACACACCCAATCCAATATGAAACCCGCACTACTCACAACCCCTTACAATGAAAAAAAATATAGCTAACTGAGAGAGACAAGCCAGGAGCAGCCACTCAATCAGAGCCTCAAAACACCACCATCCATACACCATTCACGCACATCACAGCATACCCAACAACACATCACCCCACACATCACCCCACACTTCCTCACACATATCACTCACCACATCCATGGCCACCCAAAGACACCCCAGGTTTTCTGAGGAGGAGGTAAGGGTCTTTGTGGAGGAAATCATCTGGTTAGAGCCACAGCTATTCGGTTCACAGGTGCAGCAGACGTCCATTGCAAGGAAGATGGAGCTATGGCGGAGTATCGTGGACAGGGTCAAACGTCGTGGGACAGCACCCAAGAATCAGGGATGACATCAGGAAGAGGTGGAACGACCTACGGGGAAGGTGCGTTCCATGGTATCAAGATACCAGATTGCTGTACAGAGGACTGGCGGTGGACCCCCACCTCCTCCCACACAACTTACAACATGGGAGGAGCAAGTCTTGGCGATCACGCATTCTGAGGGCCTCGCAGGAGTAGCAGGAGGATTGGATTCTGGTAAGTCAAATCTTAACTACTTCATCCCCCCAACCCACCTGCATGCCATCACAAACTCCTACCTCTACCCTCACCCCATCACTCCACCAACTCACAAATACCTCACTAGCACAACCTACCCATACCAATACCAAGCCCTGCATGCACCACCAATGCATGGACATCACTCAGAGACCCGCATGGACACCCATCACCACAGCATGCCCAATAGAGAGACTCACCCAGTGTAATGAATCTCAAATGTATTAGTACAACATTATCAAAGCATTGCAACATATATGTTCAGTGAAATATACTACAGGATGACCTTTGGTGGGCAGCAGTACATATAGCAGGAGCCAGAATGGGGCACACAGATCTGAAAATAGAGAAACCAAAGGGAACAGTCAGTGTCCATAGACATAGGGTAAGAGGCTGCCATGTACAAAGTCCAAAAGATTACTGAAATGTCAATTGAAGTTACAGGTGGTCATTACAACCCTGGCGGTCGGTGTTAAAGAGGCGGTAAGACCGCTAACAGGCCTGCGGTAAAAAAAAAGGAATTCCGACTGTGGCGGAAACCGCCAACATAGACAGCCACTTTAACACTCCGACCGCCACGGCGGTACAAACAAACACAGCGTCAGTCACCGCCAACAGACAGGCGGAGGACAATGTACCGCCCACAGAATTACAACCTACCAATCCGCCACCTTTTCCGGGGTGGATTCACCGCGAACAAAAACACGGCGGAAACATGACTTCGAAGGGAAAACGCTCACCTCTGCACACCCCACGAGGAACCAGGACGCCATGGAACCAGAGCTCCACATTTTTCCAGCCTTTATCTTCTTGCTACTCTACCAGGAGCACGAACGCTGGCGGCGAAACCCACGGTGAGTACTGCACCTACGACACAGGGGAGGGAAAAAACAGTGACACAAACACACAACACGCAACACCCCCACCCCCACCCTCACCCACGACAACACACAGACTAATACAGCATGATACATTACAGTTACACCCCCTAACCCCCTTGGAAGAATGCAAAGACAAAAGGAAATGAGGTGAACGATTGTAATATATTAAAATTCAGTATTCAAAAAATATACATACACTATTTACAAATATATACACCAATAATATTAGTCCAAGGTATTCCACCATTAAAGTCCGTGGACCACTGGGCCCAAAATGCATGGGCGAGGCCCACACAAGATACCCGAACAAGACGGAGAGAACACTGCAGGGGAATCAGATAGAAATAAAACAGGCACCTCAGGGGGAAGGGAAAGGGTGGGCACCTCAGCTGTTAGAGTGCACAACGCCAAATCCACGAGGGGGCCCCATGCCCACTGTTCAATCCTGGGGAGTGCAAAGCCACAGTCTCTCAAGTCTCTACAGTCGGTGGTTTGCCCACTGTTCAATCCTGGGGAGTGCAAAGCCACAGTCTCTCAAGTCTCTACAGTGGGTGGTTTGCCCACTGTGCAATCCTGGGGAGTGTAAAGCCACAGTCTCACAAGTCTCTACAGTGGGTGGTTTGCCCACTGTTCAATCCTGGGGAGTGCAAAGCCACAGTCTCTCAAGTGGATAACATTCTCCACTGGTTTCTGGAGGGGGCATTGTGCCCAGAGTGCTCATCCTGCCAAGGACTGAGGTAGAGGATGTCTTTCTCCACTGGTTCTGGAGGGTGCCTTGTGCCCAGAGTGCTTCATCCTGCCAAGGACAGGGGTAGTGGATGTATTTCTCCACTGGTTTCTGGAGGGGCCTTGTGCCCAGAGTGCTTCATCCTGCCAAGGACAGAGGTAGTGGATGTCTTTCTCCACTGGTTCTGGAGGGGGCCTTGTGCCCAGAGTGCTTCATCCTGCCAAGGACAGAGGTAGTGGATATCTTTCTCCACTGGTTCTGGAGGGGGCCTTGTGCCCAGAGTGCTTCATCCTGCCAAGGACAGAGGTAGTGGATGTCTTTCTCCACTGGTTCTGGAGGGGGCCTTGTGCCCAGAGTGCTTCATCCTGCTCGTGGCAGCCTCAGTAGCGTCAGAGCTTTTGGCGCTCATGGGCCTGCGGTGCTTGTTGCGGCGGTGTCTTTGGCAGAGGTGCTTGTTGTGGCAGTGTCCTTGGCAGCGGTGCTTGTGGCGGCAGTGTCCTTGGCAGCGGTGCTTGTTGCGTCGGTGTCCTTGGCAGTGGTTCTTGTTGCTGCGGTGTCTTTGGCAGCGGTGCTTGTGGCGGTGGTGTCCTTGGCAGCTGTACTTGTTGCGGCGGTGTCCTTGGCAGCTGTGCTTGTGGCGGCGGTGTCCTCGACAGCGGTGCTTGTGGCGGCGGTGTCTTTGGCAGCGGTTCAGCTGCTGGTGGTCCTGTCTTAGGCAGCGTTCATCTGCTGGCGGTCCTGTCTTGGGCAGCGGGGCTGCTGCTGGCGGTCCTGTCTTGGGCAGCTGGGCTGCTGCTGGTGGTCCTGTCTTGGGCAGCAGGGCTGCTGCTGGCGATCCTGTCTTGGGCAGCGGGGCTGCTGCTGGCGGTCGGCTCCTTGGCAGCAAGGCTGATGGCGGTCCTGTCTGGGGCAGTGGGGCTGCTGGCAGTCGGCTCCTTGGCAGCGGGGCTAATGGCGGTCCTGTCTGGGGTAGTGGGGCTGCTGGTGGTCAGCTCCTTGGCAGCGGGGATGATTGCGGTCTTCTCCGCCATGCTGATCTTCCCAGACTTGCCGGTTTTCTTGTGCCCCTTCCCCACCTTGGAAGGTGTCGCAGCTGACTCCACACTCCCAACTGTACCCCTGGGAGCGACTTTGGTGGCTGGTGTCTTCCCCCTCTCCCGCCGGGCATGGGCCAACTTTTGATGCTTGACAGGTGGGGGACTGTCCGTGCTGTGGCTCCTTGCCACACTGCCTGCCCTGCTGCCTGGTGCGCTCCAGAATCTGGTGACTACTGGCACCACTGGTCCCGCCGATATTGTGGCTGAAGTGCTAGGTTGGAACCTGGAGAGTCGGGCCCTAGGAGACTGACGGGGTGGGGGAGGTGAGGGAAAGAGGTCAAGGCTGGCCAGGAAAAGTTTCTTCGGAACACTGGGACGGGTAGATGGAGGGGTTTAGGAGTGGAGGAAGAGGTAGTGGGCGTAGGAGGTGTACGTATGCTGACTTTGAGTGAAGGTGCATGGGCTGGAGGCTGTTGTGAGGTGGATGGCTGTTGGGCGGGTGTGTGGCTGCGTTTGTGTACCTTGGGAGGTGGCCTCACAGACACACTGGGAGAGGACACAGGGAATGTGTGAATGGTAGTGGAGGTGGTGACTGCACGTGAGCGGGATGTGGTGGTGGGTGTACTGGTGATGGACGTAGTGGCTGAAGATGTAGTGCATGTAGGTGTGAGTGGAGACAAGACTGGGAGGGAGGAGGGAGACGAGGAAGAGGGGGACACAGTGGAGGCAGTGGATGTTGGTATGTCTGCATGTGTGTGATGCTTGCGTGAGTGCATGTGGGATGTGTGGTGCTTATGTTTCCCAGAGCTTCCTTTGTGTGTTGAGGTGTGTGCATGCTGGTCTGATGGTGTGCTTGGGATAGGCTGAGGTACAGGGGTGTGGGTCTGGGTGGGGGAAGTTGGAGGGGGAGGCTAGAGACAGGGACAATGGCTGCCATCAGTGCTAAGGCCAGAGTCTGAAAAGCTCGCTGAAGGGCTGCCTGACCAGAATGAATGCCCTCCAGGAATGCATTGGTTTGTTGCAACTGCCTCTCTACACCCTGGATGGCATTCAAAATGGTAGACTGCCCAACAGTGAGGGACCTGAGGAGGTCAATGGCCTCCTCACTGAGGGCAGCAGGGGTGACTGGGGCAGGGCCTGAGGTGCCTGGGGCAAAAGTGATGCCCACCCTCCTGGGTGAGCGGGCACGGGGCAAAGGCTGAGGGGCTGCTGGGAGGGCGGTGCTGGAGGGGGTGGTGGCATCTGTACCTGTAGATGCAGGTGGCACAGATGGGTCCGCCACCGCAAGGGAGCTCCCATCAGAGGACGAGTCCGTCTCACTGGTGTCAGCTCTTGTCCCCGCTGTGGAGCTCCCCTCCCCCTCCATCCCACTAGTGAAATCGGAGTCCGTAGTCTCGTCCTCCAGGGCCATGTGGGATGACGCTCCCTCCTGCTCCGGTGCCACTGCTCCTCCGCCTGATGATGCTAATGCACACAAGTACAGGGAGACCACAAAAAGAGGGGGGGGGACAGAAGAAAGACATGTTGAGTGCATGCATTACCGCTACCGTTGGCGGACACGACAGACACAGAAGCCCCCTGCACTACGCCGCACACTTGGGGCCCACTATTCAATCCCTGGGACATGGCCTACAAGGCTATGGCCGATATCTGCACACATGGATGTCACAGGAGCCTGACTAGGTGAAGTTGGCACTGTACCCAGGTGGGGTTGGGTGCCACAGGGTCTGCCTGAATAAGGGGACTTAACTAGCAAACTCGTCCTGCCCTAAGGGAACCCACAGCCCAGCTCCCCCACCCAGACACCTCCATTGCACGCTGAATCAGCTGAATGAGAGTGTACTCACCCCCTTGTTGTTGCTATGATCCCTCAAGCGCCCATCCAACTCCGGATACGCCACCACCAGGATCCTGAAAATCAGGGGGGTCATGGTGCGACAGGCACCCCTCCCACGTTGGGAGGCCATCCCCAGCTGGGCCTCCACCGTCTTCTTGCTCCAGCAGTGAATGTCCTCCCATCTTTTACGGCAGTGGGTTCTCCGTCTGTGGCAGACCCCCAGGGTCCGGACGTCCTTGGCGATGGCACACCAAACATCCTTCTTCTGGTGGGCGCTAACCTACAGGAATTTTACAAGGGAAAAAGAGAAGTTATTACCAACTGCACCGTCACAGTCATTGGCCCGCATCCCTACCCTTGCCATGATGCACATGCACTCACCGTCGTTTCATGCACGCCTCTTCCCCCCATCTTTCATCCACCCCACTCCACACAGGCATTGCCCATACAGCATGCTCCCAGTGTACTTACTTGTTTGTCTGGAGGACCGTAGAGTAGCGTGTACTGGGGGAGGACCCCATCCATGAGTTTCTCCAACTCCTCCGTTCTGAAGGCAGGGGCCCTTTCCCCAGACGTACGAGCCATTGTCTCTTACAGACTGAGGTCACGGCAGCACTTGCAGTGTTGGTCCTCTCCTGTCGAAGATCAGGTATCGAGTGATTGAACAGATAGAAAATGGCGGTCACGTCAGCGGCGGTGCGTACCGTCACCGCCGGCGTACATCGTCATTGGCTCCTGGGACCCATAGGCTCCAATGTTAACCAATGCAGAATTGCGCGCTGTCTTCGACCGCCTACCGCAACGGTGTACAACGCCAGCGCAGTTACCTCATATCCCATTGTCCCACTTTACAGGTCAGGCAGCCGCCATTTCAGGGGCCCACATGGCTTTATTTTTAACTGCGTCACACATACCTAGGCCTTGGCTCAACACTCATACAGGCAAATTTCGGGTTATGAATAGTTGTCTGAGTAAGCTGTGTTTACGTACCTCTGAGATGGTTGACTCTGTGCTCGCTGTTGTCCTCCATAGGCACCGTCTGCTGGGACATGTGAGGAGATGGCGGCATCCTCCGGTGTACAGACCGCTGGTGGACCTGTCGACAATGGAGGAAAGACATGTAATCGTCACCTACAGGCTTGATTGTGCCACAGTCCTGGAACTGTGTGCCCAGTTGGAGCCAGACCTAATGTCAGCTATCCGCCATCCCACAGGGATCCCCCCTCAAGTGCAGGTGCTGTCAGTACTCCATTTCCTTGCAAATGGGTCATTTCAAACAACAGTAGCCATAGCATCAGGGATGTCCCAGCCTATGTTTTCCAACGTGTTGTCCAGAGTGTTGTTTGCCCTGCTGAAACACATGCGGAGCTACATCGTTTTCCCTCAGGTGGAGGATTTGCCAACAGTGAAAGGTGACTTCTATGCCCTGGAACATATCCCCAACATTATAGGTGCCATTGCTGGGACACATGTGGACTTGGTCCCCCCCGCAGGAGTGAACAGGTGTACAGAAACTGGAAGAGTTACCATTCGATGAATGTGCAGATGGTGTGTTTGGCAGACCAGTACATCTCCCATGTTAATGCCAAATTCCCTGGCTCAGTGCATGACGCTTATATCCTGCGGAATAGCAGCATCCCTTATGTGATGGGGCAACTACAGAGGCACCATGTGTGGCTACTAGGTGAGCACCTGCAACCAAATCAGTAGGACTAGTTGTCTGGGTCTGGGGATATCGCTAAGAGTTAGTGTGTCTAACAGTTGTCCCTCGCCATTTTTCAGGTGACTCTGGTTACCCCAACCTGTCATGGCTACTGACCCCAGTGAGGAATCCCAGGACAAGGGCAGAGGAACGCTACAATGAGGCCCATGGGTGAACTAGGAGGATTATAGAGCGGACCTTCGGCTCCTGAAGGCCAGGTTCCGGTGCCTCCATATGACAGGTTGTTCCCTATTCTACTCACCAAAGAAGGTGTGCCAGATCATCGTGGCCTGCTGTATGATTCACAACTTGGCTTTGCGACGACAGGTGCCTTTTCTGGAGGATGGTCCAGATGGAGGTGTTGTGGCAGCTGTGGAGTCTGTGGACAGTGAAGACGAGGAAGCAGAAGAAGAGGACATCGACAACAGGAACTCTGCGATCCTGCAATACTTCCAGTGAGACACAGGTAAGAAGACAAACCTGTCTACTACATGTACTTTAACACTACTACCTCTCTACTGTCTGTCCTTTTCACCCAGTGTATGGTCACTGAGTTTTCACTTTCTCTTACGATTTCACAGATGTGGGTCCCACTGTGTGACATCTGCTTTGTTTCCTCATGGACTAGTGCTGTGTGACATACGTATGTTCACATTATCATTGAAAGAGCATTTTGTCACTGTAATTGCTAATACACTAATTCGAAATCACAGACAGACTCCAGATTGTTTTGTGCTTTAAGGGTGTTTATTTAAGTGCTCAATGTTGGAGGGGGTTGTTAAATGGTGAGGGGTGATGGTGGAGGAATGTCCATGGCAGAGTCCAGTCTATTAGTCTCACAGATGCATTGTCCAAAGGGGCATAGGAAGTGGAGCTGGGGCAGTTTGAGGATGGACAGGGTGACAAGGTGGGACAAAAGGATGACAATCAGGGTGGTCTCATTTCTTGGCGGGGGTCTTGGCATCGTTCTCTGTCTTTGTCCTGGATCTCACGGACCGTTTGAGGGGTGGTTCTCCATCTGCAGGGGGTGGGGTGCTGGTGTGGTGGTCCTGTGGCGGTGCCTCCTGTCCACCAGCGCCGGCGGAGGTGGTGGGCAGTTCATCATCCAGGCTAGTGTCTGGGGCCCCTTGTTGTGCCACAGTGTCCCTCCTGGTGTTGAGGACTCCCTTCAGCACCCCTACGATCGTGCCCAGGGTGGAATTAATGGATCTGAGTTCCTCCCTGAAGCCCAAATACTGTTCCTCCTGCAGCCGCTGGGTCTCCTGAAACTTGGCCAGAACCGTTGCCATCGTCTCCTGGGAATGATGGTAGGCTCCCATGATGTTGGAGAGGGCCTCGTGGAGAGTGAGTTCCCTGGGCCTGTCCTCCCCCTGTCGCACAGCAGAGCTCCCAGTTCAACTGTTTCCCTGGGCCTCTGTCCCCTGAACCGTGTGCCCACTGCCACAGCCCCCAGGTCCCTGTTGTTGTTGGGGTGGTGGGTTAGCCTGGGTTCCCTGTAGTGGTGGACACACTGCTGATTGAGGTGTCCTGGGGACAGAGGTATGGGCCCGCTGGGTGGGTGCTGTGCTGGTGTTTCCAGAGGGGGGAAGCTCTGTAGTGGCCTGTGACTGTGTGAGGGGAACCGACTGTCCAGAGGTCCCAGATGGGCCGGGCTGGTCGTCTAGATCCAGTTGGACAGAGCTGCTGTCATAACTGTGGGCCTCTTCTGTTGGTGGTGTGGACATGTCTGGACCCTCCTGTCCGGTGATGATGGGTAGGGGTCCTGCAGGGGTGTAAAAGCATGATTATTGCATCTGTGTGTGCCATGGTGTGCAATGGGTGGGTGACCGTGTACCCCAGTGCTTGCATTCCTGTGTGGGACCTTGTGTGATGATGGTTTGGGGGATGTATGGGTATGGGCAGTGACCATGCTTTGGCGATGGGTGTCCATGCTTTGGTGTTGCATGCAGGGCTTGGTGTTGGGATGTGTGGTTTGTGATATTGGGGCATTTGTGAGGAGTTGGAGTGATGAGTGTGAGGGCGAGGATGGGGGTATGTGATAGCATGCAGGTGGGGTGGGGGATGTAATAGTTAAGATTTGACTTACCAGAGTCCATTTCTCCAGCTACTCCTGCGAGGCCCTCAGGATGCAGAATAGCCAAGACTTGCTCCTCCCATGTTGTTAGTTGTGGGGGAGGAGGTGGGGGTCCGCCGCCAGTCCTCTGAACCGCAAGATGGTGTCTTGAGACCACGGAACGCACCTTCCCGTAGGTCGTTCCACCTCTTCCTGATGTCATCCCTATTTCTTGGGTGTTGTCCCACTGCGTTGACCCTGTCCACTATTCTTCGCCATAGCTCCATCTTCCTAGCTATGGAGGTGTGCTGCACCTGTGATCCGAATAGATGTGGCTCTACCCGAATGATTTCCTCCACCATGACCCTGAGCTCCTCCTCAGAGAACCTGGGGTGTCTTTGCCGTGTCATGGGGTGGTGTGGGTGATGTGTGGGTTAGTGTATGTTGTGATGTGTGGGGTGATGTTTAGTGGTGTGTTGTGTGAGGTGCGTGGATGTTGTGTGAGTGATGGTGTTGATTGCCTGTTGATGCTTGTTTGTAGATTGTGGTGTCTCTCTCCGGCCTTCTTTCAGAATTTTTGGTCGTAGGGGTTTGTGGGTGATGTGGTTGTGTGTTTAATATTGTATTGGGTGTGTGGGAATGGTGTGTGTATGTTTATCAGGTGTGTGTATTTTGAATTGTCCAATGTGGTTGTGTTTTGTAAGAGGGTGTGTGTTTTGAGCATGGCGGTGTGTACCACCAATGGAATACCGCGGTTGAAGGACCACCGAGTGGATTAGTGTGTTTCGTGATAGTGTGGGTGTATTCCTGTTGGCGTGACGGTGGAGGTTTTCTTATCGCCAGTTTATCACTGACATTTGGTGTGGCGGACTTGTGTGGGTGTCTCAATTTTGGCGGATTCCGAGCAGTGGGTCATAATGACCATGGCAGAATTTTGCTGCCGTGGCAGTGTGTTGACCGTCTTCTGCATGGCGGTAAGCAGCTTTTACCGCCAATGTTGTAATGACCCCCACAGTCTCTTACCTGTGTGTCACTGGAAGTACTGCTGTATTATGTTTGTTCTGTTGTCAACATCTTTTCCCTCTGCCTCCTCTTCCTCACTGTCCACAGGCTCCACCGCTGCCACAAGACCATCTCCAGGCTCATCCTCCTGCAGAAAAGGCACCTGGCGTATCAAGGCCAGGTTGTGCAACATACAGCATTCCACGATGATCTGGCACACCTTTTTGGGTGAGTAGTACAGGGATCCACCAGTCAGATGGAGGCACCTGAACCTGGCCTTTAGGAGGCCGAAGGTTCTCTCAATTATCCTCCTTGTACGCCCATGTGCCTCATTGTAACATTCCTCTGCCCTTGTCCTGGCATTATCCTGGCATTCCTCACTGGGGTCAGTAGCCATGAGAGGTTAGAGTAACCAGAGTCACAGGTAAATATCGAGGGACAACTGTTAGATGCACACCAACCCCTAGGGACAACCCCATACCCAGACACCTACTTATACTGTGTGGGGACCTTGGGCTCACCTATTAGCCACACCCGGTGCCTCTGGAGTTGGCCCATCACATATGAGATGCTGCTATTCCTCGAGATATATACATCATGCACAGAGCTAGGATATTTGGCCTTCACATGGGAGATGTACTGTTCCGCCACACACACCATCTGCACATTCATCGAGTGATAGCCTTTTCTATTCCTGTAAACCTGTTCATTTCAACGGGGGGGACAAATGCCACATGTGTACCATCAATGGCACCAATGATGTTGGGGATATGTCGCAGGGCATAAAAGTCAGCTTTCACTGTGGCCAATTCATCCACCTGATGATAATGTGTCTGTCCTCCATTGTCGACAGGTCCACCAGGGGTCTGTTCACCGGAGGATGCCGCCATCTCATAATCTGCCTCAGCGGTTGTAGCCTATGTCGGAAAATGGTGAGAAGAGGGTCATATTTCCACATAGATTGCACTGCTGTTGCTGAACTTACAACACAGAAGCAGTATGTGAAGTCGAGAGTCAGTTGATGTGCCAGTGTGTGCTATGATGCAGTTAGGTGCCATGCCATGTGCCCCCCTGAAATGGCGGCTGCCTGACCTGTGAGGAGGGACAAGTAGAAATGAGTTATGTGTGCTGGCGTTGTGCCCCATTGCAGTAGGCAGTCGCTGACCGCAGCACAACTTCTCATTGGTTACAATTGAGCCGTATGTGTTCCAGGAGCCAATGACGATGTACGCCAGCAGTGACGGTATGCACTGCCGCGGACGACACTGCCATATTCTAACTATTCACTCACTTGCTACTTGGCCATCAACAGGAGAGGACATACACTGCAAGTGCTGCTGTGACCTGAGTCTGGAAGCGACAATGGCTAGAGCGTCTGGGGAAAGGGCCCCTGCCTTCACTGTGGAGTAGTTGTAGAAACTGGTGGATGGGGTCCTACCCTAGTGCACATTGCTCTACGGTCCTCCAGACAAACAGGTGAGTATACTGCGAGCATGATGTGTGGACAATGCATGTTTGGAGTGGTGGGGATGTAAGCCACATGTTGGGGGGGAGGCGTCCTGGCCTGAGTGCTGCATGAGAGGTGGTCAGTGTATGTGCGTCAGGGCATATGTGGGAACTGGTGTGCAATGGGTATGCCAGTCTGGACGTGTGAGTGATTTCCTTTTCTGCTGTCTTTTCCCTCCAGGTCAGCATCCACCAGACAAAGGGTATTTGGCATGCCATTGCCAAGGAGGTGCGGACCCTGGGGGTCTATCACAGGCAGAGCACCCACTACCGCAAGAGATGGAAGGACCTGCGCCACTGGACCAAGAAAATGGCAGAGGCCCACCTGGGGCTGGACTCCCAACGTGGAAGGGGTGCCCGTCGCACCATGACCCCCCTGATGTTCCACATCCTGGCGGTGGCCTATCCGGAGTTGGATGGGCGCTTGACAGTATCACAGCAGCCACAAGGGGTGAGTACAGATTCAGAAAGATGACATTGTGCGCTTTAGGAGGTAGCTGTGTGGGGGATGTGGGCTGTGGGTCCCCCTAGGCCAGAACGATCATGGCAGGGTAGGTCCCTTGTGTGCAGGCTCCTGCGCACTGCTACCCCAATGGTGCAAGTGTCCATCTACTGAGGGTGTCAGGTGTGCAGATGCTGGCGTTATGCATTGTACCCCAAGGGCAGGTGACTATCTCAGTGACTAGTTGGGCATGGCCTAGTGCATAGGGCAGCTCACTGTGTGTTGTGTACACCAACGGTAGTGTTGTTGCTGGCATTGACTAAGTGTATCCTCTGTCTCTCCCCCCCTTTTTGTTTTCTCGCCCTGTCCATGTGTGAATTAGCATCATCTGGTGGAGGAGCAGAGGCACCGGCGATGGAGGGAGCTGCATCCCACATGGGCCTGGATGCCGAAATCCACCGAGGGTGTAGGCACCAGTGGGACGGAGGGCAAGGGGAGCACCATGACAGGGATAGGAGGGGAGACCACAGACAGTGACTCTTCCTCCGATGGAAGCTCCCTGGCGGTGGCGGACACCTCTGTGCCCACACCAACAACAGGTACAGCCGCCACCCCCCTACCAGCTCTGCCCTCCCAGCAGCCCCTCAGCGTGTTTCCCGTGCCTGCTCACCCAGGATGGTGGGCATCTCCTTCACCCCAGGCACATCAGGCCCTGCCCCAGTCAGCCCTGCTGCCCTCAGTGAGGAGGCTATTGACCTCCTGAGATCCCTCTCTGTTGGGCAGTCAACCATATTGAAGGCCATCCAGGGTGTCAAGAGGCATTTGCAACAAAGAAATGCGTACCTGGAGGGCATTCACTCTGGCGTGGCGGCCCAACAGAGAGCATTTCAGGCTCTGGCCTCAGCACTGATGGCAGCCATTGTCCCTGTGTCCAGCCTCTCTCCTCCAACTTCCACTACCCAGACCCAATCCCCTCTACCTCAGCCTATCCCAAGCATACCTTCAGACCAGCATGCACCCAAATCACCACAGAAAAGTGGCTCAGGCAAAGATAAACACCACACTTCATCTCACAGGCACTCACACAAGCACCATGCCCATGCAAACACACCAACATCCACTGCCTCCACCGTGTTCCCCTCCTCCTCCTCTTCCGCCTCCCTCCCAGTAGCGTCTACACTCACACCTGCATGCACTACATCTTCATCCACTACCTCCATCACCAGCACTCTCATCACTACACGCCCCTCACTGGCAGTCACCATCCCCACAACCATGCACACATCCCCTGTGCCCTCTCCCCGTGTGTCTGTGACCCCTCCTCCCAAAGTGAACAAACGCAAGCACCCACCCACCCAACAGCCATTCACCTCACAACAGCATCCAGCTCATGCACCTTCACCCAAACTCAGCAGACGTACACCTCCTACAACCACTCCCTCTTTCTCCACTCCCAAACCCTCTCCATCTTCCCTTCGCAGTGTGTCTAAAAATAATTTCCTGTCAAACATTGACCTCTTCCCTACGCCTCCCCCTCCCCTTACCCCGTCCTTCCCCTCGGGCCAGGGTGTCAAGATCCCAGGCCAGCACCTCAGCCACCAATTCGGAGTCTGCTGTGGTACCTGCAAGTCCCAGAGGATCAAAAGGGGCACACGTCAGGGCAGCCAGTGTGCCACTGACCCCTGCAAAGGACCAACCCATTCCACCACCTGCCAAGGTGAAGAAGGGGCCACCAAGCAGCACGGCCAAGAACAAGAAGCACGACCCACCCAGCAAGGCCTCCTCCAAAACTGAAGCTGCCAGTGCCAAGGCCCCAGCAGCGTCTGCCAAGGTAGGAAAAGGAAAGAAAACCCAAGGCAAGGCACTTCAGGCCTCAGAGGCTCCAGGTGAGGGACAGGTGCCCACCATCAGTACCGACAGCCCCACAACCTGTACCTCGGAAAGCATTGCCACTGACACCGCCACCTGCACCGCCATCTGCCCGCCACCTGCAACACCCCCTGCACCGCCACCTGCACCACCCCTGCTACAACAACTGACCATTTTGATGGTGGGCTCATTGTCCTAGGACCACCACACGGTGAGTTACAGTTAAACAAATTTTGTAAAAGGAATGCCCCGCAAAGCATTATGGGGCAAGTTTCCGAATTCAGCGAACATTGTAGTGTATTTACTGTAATGCTCAGAACAGCCCCTAGAGGGCCCCGCAATAAAAATAGTATTTGTAAGAAACATGGTCATGTAACCATATAGTCAGTCCTTAGAGAGCATAACCACATGAAAACAGAATGGCAGAACGTAATACAGTGAAACCAAATATTTAGTCCCTAGAGAGCATAGTGCACTACACATTTCCATGCCTAGCAGGCTTACTAAAATAATATTGCAAACAAGGCGCCTAAAACAAACTGCTCCTAGCTGAAAAACAAAAGTTTCAGCTATGAGAGAACTTAAAAAAGACAGTGAATGGTAGGAGGGGGTATTATTTTGCCCCCCCAACCTAGTGTGGGGGCCCAGAGATGACTTAGACAGAAGAGCATGTCATGCTCAATGATTCGGTAGTGATCCCATTGCCCTAGGAACACTACAGGCTGAGTTATGGGTCAAAATGTTTTGTAATAGAAATGCTACGCAAAGCATTATGGGGCGAGTTTCCCAAGTGCAGTGAATATTGTAGTATAGCTCACCCACGGTGCCTGGAGAGCTGCGTTGAGGATTTCTGAGTTTTTTCTGTTTAAAATGCATTAGTTTGTATATTTTTCAACTGCTAAACGTGTATGTAAGTGGTACTCATTTAAAGCGCTCCTCCAATCGAGTTTGAGCTATATGAAACTTCATGTACGTAAGTGGTACTCATGTGAAGCACTCTTCCAATTGAGTTTGCGCTAGATGAAACTTCCAAAAAAAGAAATTAAGCATTAAAAAAGAACCCCCTCCAGCTTGCAGCCTTTGGGTGGAGTCACCACAAAGAAACAGCAGCATGCCCCAAAAAAGGAAGAGTTAAAAACAACATGCGGACATGGAACGTGAAGAGGCGAGGCAAACGAAAAAGAAAAAAATAGTGTGCCACAGTAAGGTATATGACCGATCATGCAGTTATCCATGTAACAGGGTCAGTCTCCAAGGGTAGAAGGACCACACTTTTGGGCAAAGCAACCTGAAGGTGGAACAAACGTAAAGCATTTACGTACGAAATCAAGGGAATTTTGAAAGGCAGGCCAAGGAACGAATGAAAGTGATGGGTGTGAGATGAGAGTGGTGAAAGCCCACAGAAGTAAATTCTAACATGTTGAGAACAGCACATGCTTGCTGCCCAAGCTCGACCTAATTTTTTTTATAATTTGTGTTAAAGGTCATTGTTCTTTATCTTAGTGCCTAATTTGTAAACACATTTGTAAATAATTAGTAAATAAAATCGTGTCGGTGCACAAAGCTCTTCTTTGAAACACGTGGCTGTTGCAATGTGAGCACTGAATAATGAGGCAGTGTAGTTCTAAAGCCAACTCGGGTCTCTTTAATTCATTTACAGCCACTCCCTGCCTCTTCAGCTCACTCTTACAGTTTTCTGCTTTCTCCCTTTGTGACACTTTTTCATTTTTCTCTTCTTCCATCTTTCCCATGTGTGTCTTTTGCTCGCAGTAAATGACTGATACAGAAACAAAAGTGGCGGCTCTCAAAAATAAGTGCTGGTGCCCCCCTACCGGAGACCACAGGCACAAGTTAAGCACTGATTCAGCTAGAAAACAGCACTCCAATGACTGTGTAATAATATGGGTTTAGTGAATATTTATCATTTGTGCATCTCCAAATAAAGTGGCTTTATTTGTTTTGATCCTACCAAAATATCTGTTTCCAAAACACTTCAGAATCGCAAAAAAACAAATACTTCATTTTTGCTTTCTTAACTGTTGAATGCATACAGTTCATTTACTGGTGTGTTGCAAAAAATCACATCCTAAGATTGCCACATAGTTCATTTTAAAAACTCCTCTCACTTTGCAGCCCGAGAAAGAAAAGTAAACACCAATCCCATGTTAAAAGAATAGGAAACAACTTGTCAGAAGACATGTTCTGACAATTGACCTCTGCCTTTGAAGCGCTGCAAATGTGATATGATAAACACAGATTTTAAAGGGTATCTTTTTTATTGCTGGGACTTTCCTGACACACCACAAAATTGGCTTGTGGATGGGTGGCAACCCATGCTTGGGGAAACGCTGATCTAGACCCAACAAATATACACCAAAACCCACAGGGGCTTTTACGTTTTCCAGTCAGATGACAAACACATGAGTGAGGTGTGCCATTTTGCCGCTAGCTTGTGTCTAGAACACTCTGTTGACATCCAGAGAGATTCCTTTCTGGGACATACCTTCATTGTGGGAAGTGGGAAGAGGAGAGTCTCCATTAAAGTGTCAATGAAGAATAGGGGCAGGATGCTACACACCATGTCGCACAGTGAAGGTAAGTGTACCATGTGAACAGCAGCCATTTCAGGAGTTCCTAATGCAAACACGTCGGCATAACTGAAAAGCTATGGAAATTATTTTATTACAGAAGAAACAAAATAGACGCCACGTTAAACATTTTAAAGACAGTACCTCAATTGCAGCTTTATATTCCATATATAAGCTCTTGATACTGAAACATAAAAGTTACTGGATTTCGGTGAAAAACATTTAGTGGCACTCATGCTGATTGCAGTCAAATATTAATCAGTCTCCTTACCAGAGCGCTCGGCTGCAGCTTCTCATTATGGAACAAGTAAAAGTGAAGGGAAACCCCCAGGGGGGCCATGCAGCCCACTGCAGAGTGAAAGGGGGCCAGGGAGGGTAGAAGCACCACACTTTTGGACGGAGGACATTGAACCTAATGACTATGAATATCTGTGAAATATTGAACCCTCAGAGTCTGCTCACCAGTCACCACATTTGGAGGGGGTGTGCACCATTTCACTTTACGCCACTCAAAGCCCCACGTTTTCCTCATGGTCTGTTATCTCCACCCCAGGTAAATACCTACAGACGGGATCTTATATGAATATTATCAGACATTTGAAGTCAGATTTGAAGCAAAGTTGGAACAAAAAAATGATATTCTAGTCAAGACGCGTATTTGCAGGACTGTGTGCAGTCCCACTCTATTTATTCGTTCAATAAATGTCCGGGTCCATCCCTTGCAGGATGGAGAGACCGACAATACCTAGGCATGAGGCAGGCAAGTGTCAGCCAGTTTCTTAGATGGCATTTTAGGCCTGCATATAGCATTCAGGAAAAGCTGTTTTCTCGTCAGAACTGGGAAAAACAAAACAAACAAGCAAAGGAATGTGGTTTTCAGTGAAGCTCAAATTATATAAATATGGATAAAATAAAAAGTCAAACTATACCACAAAGCGGGAAGCCCTGAAGCTTGAAATCATGAAGTTACTTTTTCCTAGTTCTGTTTGACACTACAAGATGTCTAGGAAAGGATCGCGGCTGGAATTAAAGGCAAAACGGAAACCTGCCGGGAGGAGGAAACGAGGGGGCATCACACGCTGTAACAGGAGGAAGTGAGAACGTAATGTGATGGCCAACAAAAATGTTCTCTTAGTGAAATCGCCTGGGAGGGAACTAAGCACACAAAGGGAGGGACATTTAGAAAAATACATCAATAAAAAAGAAGCACTTAAGACAAGAACAACATAAATGGGATGGCAAGAGGGCACGTTTAAAAATCTATAGATGGAAAACAACATGTCTTGCAGACAGCGCTGCACACTGTCTATTATCAACCTAAAAACATACATCACAGGCCTAAGTCTGCCCTCATGAAGCGTGAAGAGGTCAGGTAATTGCTAACGCTGGGCTATATGAAATCCACACAACAACATACCTACATTTTTTCAAACTTCTTTTACTCATATGGATTCCAAATAAGTGATTAATAAACTTTAAGCTCGTTTGTGATTTTGCTTAACAAGCCAGGTGAGAATAGAATTCAACGTTGTTCCAACTGGGAAAGCATAGAATGTAAGTTTGTACCTTGGATCCACACTTGCATTTAATGATTCCCATTGCAACTGATTCATCCCTGGGAGATCTACCCTCTGAGACCCAGATGTAACAGCACAATACAAACCATCATTAAAGAAATACTTCTGCAGCCACCAGTACTAATAACATGATGCAACATCAACATTGCTGTTGTATCTGAAAACACAACGGCAAAAGGGACTCTTAAGACCCCTTGTGGACCATCTGAATAGCCCGACCTGCACTCTTTCATTCATTATAATGTTTATTTCGGGGATAGACCCCTATAAAACATTCACAAAAAAGCATAGAAACAATATCAGTTTCAGTTATATTGCCATATATATCATACCAGTATGATATACATGATAATATATACCATAGTATCAAAATGTTCATATTAAAAACGTGATCACTTAATATATAAATTATTTAAAAATATCACAGTTCAAGTAAAAAAGGGAAATTTCAATGCAGAAAAAAAAATCAATCACTAGGCAGAAACATTTAGTATAAATCATCATAGATATAAAAAGAGCCCCTTGCTACAATGTAGTATGATAAGTGTAAAATGATAAACATCAAGCTGCATAAAATGGCAGGCCTCGCTTAGTTGACAGATCAAGCATTAGCATACAGTAAAGGGTCGAGTACTTCATAAAACTGGATAGAAAACTCACGCAGTGGATCATAGAAGAATATTCTGAGGCGAAGGTAAGATATAAGCTATGGAAAGCTTACAAATCAGAAATTGTTATACATTTTGAATTAAAAAAAATAGAACAGTGGGTAGATCGAAGAGTTGTTACTTGATTCCATGTGACCTTATCTAAAGCGGGCACCCCAGCTGTTTCATTAACAGCCGCCAGAGGACATAAACATATCTACTCACAGTGTAGACAACAAGGGGGGTGGTGCTAGTCCTTAGTGTCCTAGAGTTAGTTAAATAATGCCTAATGCCTAAATCTATCCTGAGGGGTCTGACCTAGGTACTTCTTGGTGTTTTGTGCAGTGGAAAGAAGAACAACATATGATCTATATCATCTGTTGTATGCCTATGTTGTATTTTTATTGTGTAAGCATTTTAGTGTGCAAGTTCCCTTCATGGCACTTGCTGTAGAATGAGTATGTTGTTGTCATGATGTCAAGGGTTGGTGGATTCCGTTGGAGAAGATCGTCGATGGTGGTTGTGCTGTGCCTTATCTGCAATAAATCTTCAAATTATAACTCTGTAGTGCCTTTGATTCACTATAGCCTACAAGATGTACAAAGGGCCTGTACATCGAGATTCTGCTTCCATTTGCTAAGAAATTGACCTACCTGTATAGCGCCCATCCTCAATTTGATATATATGGTTCTGGCTTGGTAGGGGGTGATGGCCTCCATATAAGTAATGCCTGAGTATACTTATGGGATAGGAAACCTACAGTAAGGCTTCCAGAACTTATGTTTCTATGATGTAACTCAGTCATATGTTAACAAAAAGCTGATTTGACAGTGTATTTTGTTCCGCCCCTTGTAGTAAAAGGATCACTCCAGAGCAATTCCATGCCTTGTACCTCAGGATTAGATTTTATAAGGCGAAACCTTGGAATGGAGTACGAGTTGTCCACATCTAGGACCTCAATTAGGGCTTTTCTATGTGGGCCATTTATTGATAAGGATAACTTTAGGTCTCCCCCACTTGAACACTAAACATAGGCATCTTCTTCTCTTCTCTGTCTTGTCAAGGTCTTGAGGCCAATTTTCAGCAGGGTGATTTCTTCTCGTGTACACGTATAGTTGTCTACGAGCCCAAAGTAAGTTATGGTCTTGACCTCAGCTGTATCACATTGTAAATGCAAAGGTGAGGTTGTAACACAGTTATTTTTTAACCTGCCTTGGAAATAATGTGGGTCATATGTGTCCCTTATGGTGGCCATAGTATCAGTAGTACCAGGTATGGTACCAATATAATGTAGATCATCAGCAGAGCTGCCGTCCAATGTATATGACTCAATACAGTGAATGTAACACCAGTGAAAAGTAAGGTGATCTAGCAATGATGCATCATGGAACAGTGGTGGTGGTGGTGGCAGAATATAAATTGTATTTCCAATGGAGCAGCTGAGAGAACCTGATTGCGCTATGGTCCACCAGGAGCTTTGTACATCTTGTGGCAGCTGTACTACCTCCAAGGAAGCTTCTAAGCACTTCATATATCTCTTGCATCCCACAAAACTGTAGTAAACTGTACAATCAAAAACGAAGTGAAGCTTTTAAGCCCTTGAATAGATTAGAGGACAGACAAATGCATCATATGATGGTTATGTGCCGAGTGGGTAAAACATCAACACACCCATCCACGCTCATGGATGTTGTTCTTTTAATATTTACAAACCACTCATCCTATAACATTCAAGGACTGAAATAAAACTGGAACAACTCCTATATGCCAATGAATGTGACTCTGATATTTTGTTATTTTAACCTTTTATCTTTGACTATGCTGGGTACTGAGGTCTGCTTCATAGATCTTAAACCTATGTGCTGATTTAAAATGGTGGAACTTTGAACCTCAGTGCAGATCTCATTAACACAAGGTACAGGTGGCACTTGGAATGCCACTAGGCTGTTACTCTGAGTTATGAAATATTAAAACCTAAAGAAAAGTAAGTACTCTGACTATCTGCGAGGTTACTGTTGTCTGACAAAATGTGCACTTGAGTTAAAATGCTTGAGAAAAGTATAAGATTTTACCCTAGTAGAATAACATTGTACTAGGCCTTTTACTGCCTTTCCTGACTTGCTAAGTAGGTAGATTAATGGCGGGGAACCGGACATAATATTTTTTTGCTAGTGTCCCCGCACGTAACCCTGTCTCCATGATTGTGACTAACAAACGGACCTGTAATTAATTACGAGGTTCAAATACCCATATGATGTCCGTATTGGAGGAACATAAATGCTTCCATTTACCACCTGCTCTTGTCAGATGGTAATTGGAAGTAGGGGCTGGTGCGTGGAAGGCATCAGGAGACTGGGAGGTTATCGGCTGGCAGGGAAGCCTTCTGTGTTCCCTCTTGCCATGGGAGAGGTGTGGGCAGGTATCACAGACCAAGGCCAGGATGCACTTACAGCCCGAGCCTCATTAGATTTTACCAGCTGAATTTTAGAGCCAGTATACTCGGGCTTAGTATTTCCACACACGATTTTGTGGCATGTCTGTGAAGACTTTTTGTTGTTTGATCCCTTGCACAAATATTCATACAGACTTTTTCTAAAAGTGGCTGTTTTGCGCTCTGATTGGGGTGATTACAGAAGTGCACCACTGAAGTGCATATAAAACTTGAAACCCACACGAGATCATTGTTTTTTATCTCTTACAGGATCTAAGAAGAGATTATTGTGGGGAGAGGGCGCCTCTGCTCTTTGCATGCTATTTATTTTATGTGTTGTGTATTTGTCCTGCTAGAATAGTGTTAAGTTAACTGTCATCTCTAAATTACATTTTTCTGCTGGCATGTAGATCATCCAGTCCTGATGAAAGCCTGGGGCCCTATGGCCATTTTACTTTAGGAGTGAAACATGTCGACCTTTATGTAGGGTTGTAGGATCATTACTTGTGTAGCCATCCCATCCCTTTATTTTTTAATCACAAGAGTAACACCATGATAACAGGGATATCAAGGTGTTCCGAGGTATTTTTATTCTAAGAGCCTGGCAGGAAAATATCCAAAGTTCTCCCTGCAATAGGGTCGATCCCCTCTTCCTGGTTTTTAGGGACCAGGGTGAGACCCCAACAGCCGCAGTGCCATTACCAACAGTGCCAATGGCACCTGTACCAGCAGCAGCACCACTAGTAACAATTCCACCAAAGACAGCTGCTGCAGCAGCACCGCCAGCAAAACTGCCACCAGTAACCGGTCCAGCAGCTTCATCACAGTACCAACAACATAACCATCACAGGAGGCTTTGATATACTGGACCCAGCAATATTTAAAAATGCCAGTGTGGACTGTGAACTACTGGCCTTAGGGTTCAAGGTGAAGAGAGGTTAACCACAGTCTACATTTTTGTTGTCTACATCAGTGCTAATTCTCTGGCACCACCACAACCTCATAAAGCCTGCAGTGACTGCCTCTACTGCTTCAGCCATGGCCAGCACCACCTCCACCACCTCCCCAAGAACCACCCGCACTGCTTTCCATAGAACTACCCTTTTACTCCCTCTACTGTCTCTCTGCCTTCTCACTACTAACTCTTTGCCTTGTCGCTAATAGGTTTGTGAAGAGCGAACAAGTAGCCCTACAGCTAACTGCGAACAGAAATATATCACAAAAGGTGCACAACCTATTTCCCAATATGTATTATCTCCTAACACTATTCATGCATTCATAACACACTGACACCAAAAGACCCCACCTAGGTCTGGTCAACAGTTAACATATCACAGGATTTACAAACACCAGCATCCAGAACCAAACATAAAACAAGCCAGGAGAGCCTTAAGCTATGTTCCTCATAGTTCAACATAAGCAGTGTTCCTCATAGGTTTATGGTCTGACTACAGCTGTCCGACACAATGGGCAGTGCCGTAGGAGCTGATGATGAGCAAGCTGAGTATTCTCTCTTTCCCCCTCTCACCAATCCCTACCTGCCTGGCTTTTTCTCTCTTTCTGGTGATCTTTCATCTTTCTTTTTACTGTCTCTCGCTCACATTTGCTCTCGTACGCTCCTCTAACTTACTCGCAATTTCTCTCTCTGCTTATTTTACTCTCAGTCTCTGTACAAGCTCTTGACCTCTACTCTGTGCACCTCTGCTTTTCACTTCTTCTGCTCTAATCCTCCCTTCTCCCTTCTACTACTAACTTTTCCTGTTCTCTTGTAGGTTTGTGGCATGATTATATTTGTCTGTCACAAAGGGAAGGGCTGGAGAAGATAGTTATGAGCATGTTCAGTATTCTTTCTTTTTCTCTTTCACCTGTACCTACCTGTCTCTCTTTCCCTCTCTTCCTATCTCTTCGTAGTGTTCTGCCCTCTCACTCTATTTTCTCTCTCTCTCTTTCCCTCTCACTATCTTTTCCACTCTCTCTGCCAATCTTTTCCTAATTATTTCTCTTCACTTTCTTTTCCTACAGTCGTTTTACAGACTCCCACTCTTCCTTTCGCTACTTCTACTGTCTCTTTGCACTTTTCGTTTTTTCTCACTCAGGATTGTGTCCTGACTATACCTGCCTAGCTGCCTATCGTGATGGGGAGAGCCAGTGGAGGAATGAGAAGCATAAGAAAAAGAGGAGCTGTTGAGTGCAGCATTTTGACAATTCTGTTTCGCTCTTGCAGCTACCACTTTCTTGTGCCACTCCTGCTTAATGAAATGTTGGGGTGGTGCCCTTGAGCATCCCTTTCAGGGGTGTTTGGGGAGGCATTCTTGGGTATCCCTCTTAGGTGTGTTTGAGGAGGCAATCTTGGGTGTCATTCTCAGGAGTTTTTGAGGGAGGTGATCTCAGGTATCCCTCTCAGAGGGACTTGGGGGAGGTAGTTTTGAGTCTTTGGGGGGAACCTTGGAGAGGCAGTTTGGAGAACTTTGCACAATTAAACCCTTGAAAAAGTGATTCGTATTCTTGTCCAAGCCCCTAGCCATTTAAAATTATTAGTTATGTGGAGACATCACAGATCCTTTAACTTTCATCCAGAGATTTTGGCTGCTAAAAGCGGCTGAAATTTATTGTTAAAAGTCCAGCTCAAAATGGTAATTTGGGGTCTGATTCCCCTGGTAATTCCTCATTCTCAGTGGGGAAAATCAAGCCCATTTAACAGGCCTCTTATAATGAGGTCTGTACCAAAGTGGGTTGTAATATTTGGGGGCTGGGGGGCACATCCTATAACAATGTCACTCCGCCCTCAACAGGTCTAATAGGTTTTGTCCCAGTAAGCCTGCTCAGTTCTGTGCAGCTGTGACACTGAAGCAGCCCTGCTTACTTAGAGGAACATGTATGCCAACAACTCAATAAAGTAAACAAGGTGACACTATAAAATGATGACACTATGTTATGAAAAATAGATTATGTTTAAATGAATTTTTAGACATCTTAAACTTTACAAATGGTCAGATGTTTCCAGAAATGCAGATTTTAGAACAATTAAAAATATGTTTAAATACACCTAAAGATGCAGGTGACCTGGTTGCACAAAGTCTTTTGGTCCCTTGAGAAAAGCAGTGCCCTGCTCAATGTGGCACTGCATGTACTTTCGGGCCACAACAGAGGTGAGCTCCAGTCAGAGGGATCCGAACAAGTGGCCTCAATCAGTTACCTCAATTGAAGTGTTGACTTTAGACCAAGTCCAGTGTCCTTTTTAATCCCACTGTACCAGAGTGGTTCTGATGCTGCTCTGGGAAAAAAGGCCAGTGAGGCTTGTGACCATTGTTGCTGAGGATGCTAGGGGATTCCTCCAGTGCCCACTCCTGTGGTACCTCGAGTGATGAGCGTTGAGGTCCCTTTGTGTCCTCAACAAGATCTAGCTGGTGACCCATCCCAACTGATCCTCTGGTGCTGCAGATGCTTGAGTGATTGGTGCTAAGAAAACACTCCTCTGGCTACTCTTGTTGATTGGTGCAGGTAGGACTAAGGGCCTGATTTAGATATTTGCAGATAAGTTAGTCTGTCACAACGGTGACGGATATCCTGTTCATGGAAATCTAAATGCCATAGGACATAATGGGATAGCCATTACTGTTGTGACAGAATGACTCGTCCGCCAATATCTAAATCAGGCCCTAAGTCTCTAGCACTCTTCAGAGGTCAGGACTATGATTTCCACAATGCATTTTAGTTGACAAAGGATGATTTTCTCAGAAGGCCCGATGGCCAGGTACAGGTCAGTCCTTTGAACCTGTTGTAGACCTGTGGTTCCTATAGGGAGCAAGTGTCCTGTTTCACCCAGATGCAAGCTTGCAAAGTGTACCTCTATCAAGGCTACCAATGGCAAACGTTTGCCAGTCCAGTATGGTCTGCTAACCTAACCATGATGGTGGCCTCATCAAAAAGTCTTAGCACCTTGAGCACAAGTCAAATGAGTTCCTACTGGACTTTTGGCAAGCCGGTCTCATACAGAACTTCAAGCACTAAACTTCCAGAAAAAAAGTCGTTTCAGCATGTAGAGCATTGAGTTCAAGCAGGTTGGCACCCTAATTATCATTTCAAGGTCTGGAAGATTATACCTTTACAGGTAGGATTGGAAGGCATTGCAGGCCATGGTGGAATGGCTGAAATCTGAGTACTTCTTAACAGTTTAAACCAGCATCTCTTTGATTACAGCATCCTTCAGGAGGAGGCCAACATCAAGATACAACACACAAGCAAAACACCATATATGGGAAATCTTAGCTAAGTTCACTGCAATGATAACATTTCTCCCATTGTCCTGGGCCAAACCCTCTAACTTTACCTTCATATTATGAGCCTTGTGCGTGAGTCCATCAGAGAGTTGTTTGACACCAGAGGGGCTGATACAATGCAAGCATAAAGAAGATGCCCCATGAGCAAAACACTTGCAATGACATACGTGCTTGTCCACATGTCCATGGTCAAGTGCATCAAATCCTATTCCACATTGCTTGGTGCTGAATGTATTGTGCTCACCACCAGCTGGTAAATTTGTGGCACTGCTATCTTGAAGAAGAACTAATACTTGGCATGTCCCAGTCAGTGCCAAGAAAGCATGATTCTCCTGAAACCCATGTTCTCTATAATTGAAAATGACAATAGGGGTCTTTAACCAAGAACCCTATAGTGAGTGTATTGACCTGCCAAATAAGATGCTGCTTCCTGTTGCAAGGCACCTGGCTGTATAAGATTTCAGACATGCTTGGCTGCCAAATGCTCGCATTGCCTAGCATTGGTAGTGATGCCACTAAAGACGACCCGCTATGCATAGAAAAAATACATTATCATTGCACCCTTGGAACTGCACCTGTTTACTTCCTCCCACAGTCTTATGGTGTTTCTTTAAGAGGGCAATTTGACTTGATGTCTCTACATATGAAGCAAACTTTCTCCTTCTGGCAGGCGACCGCAAGGGGAGCAAATTGCTATGTTTGTTTGGTTCTGGTCAACAGTGAAGTAAATCAAACGCCAGGTAATTTATGGAGAAGGGTGATGCAGGAGTAGCACCAGTCAGTACGCCCTGTGTGGGAGTTGGTGTGGCACTGGAGATGTGCAATCATGTCCAAATATGCCATATTGGGTCTGCCACAAGTGACTAAATTGGTTTCTTCTTTAGAGTTGCAGAGTTCTGCTGTACTTCTTGATGCTCATGAGCACCATCTTGAGCACTGCAAGTGCAAAAGAGTCCCTTGAGCCCACAAGTTGGTGGCTACCAGTTGCCATCAATGTTGTCAAGCCAAAGTCATGCTGTAGACCATCCCATGACTCTGGCTCCCACTCTGAACTGAAAGATCTAGTCAACGAATGGCTCACTCACTTGGTAGTGCTGCAGTGAGATGCTGAATGTCCTACTAAGCTAGCTTTTGCTTGGACCTCATGATGTTAGCTAAAGCGAGTTCTGCGCTAAGCTAGTGCCCTTTTGCCATTGTCAACATGTTTAAATGGCTGCAGGAGGCAAAGGAAAATGGTCAAGTAAGATCATGAAACTGGGGAATGGGAAAGGAGAACACAAAAACATTAGAAAGCAGAAACCCATGTCGAATTTACTTGTGAAAATGGATTTTGCAAAGGTAAGTCAACATCAAGTGAAAAAGGAGAGAACAACGTCAGTATAAACAAGGAAAATTAGAAGTTAGAACTGGAAACGCAGCAAAACTCAATCTATTCCCTAGGACACATGTAATGTGATTGCCTGGAGCTAACTTGAAAAAAAACACAAGGAAGAAGAAAAGCAAAAACCTGCAGAAATAGAAAGCTACATGTATCATTCCAGCCGCAATCACCACTAACAACCCCTGGGCCAGCTTGCTTCCTTCACATAAGAGAAGGTGGAGAAAAATTGCAGAAGCAACACCATACATGTTCGCAGCAGACTTGCAGTGATAAGCAACTGGTAGGGTATCTCTGAAGCTAGCCACTTATACACTGTTGTAGAACTTTCCTGTGCCTCAGCCAGCAGGTAGGACTAAGGGCCTTATTTAGATATTTGCAGATGAGTTACTCCATCACAACAGTGACAAATATCCTGTTCGCTGAAATCTAAATGCCATAGGACATAATGGGATTTAGATTTTGGTGGACGGGAAATTCGTTACTGTTGTGACAGAATAACTCGTCCGCCAGCCATAAGCATTAGACCTTTCTCGGCTAGTGAGCTACAGAGAGCTGTATGTCCTTCCTCCGATGAAGAGAATGAGACACACCGCCCTGCAGGGTGCTTTTTAAATGAATGCAAGACAGACCTGGGCACTGAGGTGACCAGTACCTGAGCACAGCACACTTGCTCAGTGAGGAAGCATGAGAAAACATCACAGAAAGGGAAGAACCTGAACCCATGTTTCAAGGAACGCTAAAGACCCCAAGGAGCCAGTGAAACTAAGGTTCAGAGAAAGAGAAATGTTACTGTCCTTTCCTGTATAGGCATGAAAAGCCTTTCTGTGGCAAAGGTTTGTCACAACACTAGGATACCTGAAAAATAGGAAGACCTGTGAAAGTTGCATTTCACAGGGGGAGAAAATGTAAAGTCAGATTTCTCATGCTTTTCATACCACATGGAAATTTCTCCCACAACTAATCCTTAGAACCACCCCTCAATAGTTTCAAAATGCTATATTGGAAGTGCTGCTGCTACATGTGATTGGAAGGCCCCTTTGGCCTGAATGAAGATCTGAGGCTCTTGTGCTGCAGGGAGAAGGCGATGCTAGCCCTGAAAAATTGTAGAATGGGTGGATAAACGTTATCAATGATGAAACATAAAAAGACTTGCATAATTTGGTTGAATGAGTGCATGTACTGAGTAATTGTTTGGCAAAGTTACATGATCTCTTCAGTTTTGAATGACAATGTGCAGGACTATGTTTCTGCAAGTGAGGGCTATCAAAGAGTAATCCATATCTGATTTGCCCCAAAATCGCCTAATGGGTGGGTTAATGGTAATCTCAACAATGATAAAACCTATGAAGACTTGAATAATTTGGCTGTAGCAGTGCACTGACAGTAATGTTTTGGCAGGGTCACATTAGTATAGAACAGAAAAGATACATGGTCTTTTGAAGCCATTGCCAATTTCTCCCATGGTTTGGAATTTATATTTAATGTTGCTCACCAAAATCAACGGGGTATTACACTGTTTTGTTTGTACTAAACATGATAAACTTAATATGAAATCATATTATCTCGACCAAGAGACCTCACTCAAGTGTTCTTGGCAGTGCTTTTGTCACACAACGGGGTATGTGCATATGCCTTAACCACTGAGATACTTTTCGGTATACATCTTCAGTTTGTTTCACGTTTCTTTGTTTGGTGTTTGTCAACACAGACCACAAAGTTAATTGCCACTGATGGCAGCCAAAAAAAAAACTATTCTTACCTAGCTTCTCTGTCTCAGTGTGGTTGAGCAATGGAAGTGTACAAGCAAACAGATGATTAAAAACAAAATGGAACCATGATTTGTGGCTGGACGGACAAAGTACAAAGGAGCTAAGGCCAAAAGTTCATAGTCCACTTTCCTGGAGCTCAGGTAGTGATTTCAGTAGGAGTTATGCTACAATTTTGAAGATTCATACAGTCTTTCAGAGCTCAGTTCTAAAAAGTATATAGTCTTGAACCATCAAAAAGGACAGATGCCATTGCCACCTATGCCAGACATCATCAATGGCTAATTTGAGGTAGCTATGTAAATTAGATTGCAGGTGCCATGATCAGCTAATTTGTCTGATCAATTTCCTGGGATAAAGACCCACGAAATGGTAACCACATTAATAATAAGCATTGCACTATTAACAGACTGTGCACGTGAAAGAGGTCACCCTATTTAGTAGTCTGCATACGTTGGCTGCCAGTGCCTGTAGGAAGCTGGCCTGGTGTGTGGTGGGTACCTAAAATACTTACACCTTATACCAGGTCCAGATATCCCTTCTTAGTGAAGTGTAGGCAGTGACTAGAAGACAGGCTCTCTAGAGGTAGCTGTGGATGAGCAGCCATGCAAAACTCATGCAATACCAATGTAGTCACACAGCACTTACACACATGAAAGAAACCACACAGTGTTACAAAAATAAAGGTGCTTTATTTTAGTGAAACAAAAGCAAAAATTACAAAAAAGGCAACACTCCCTTAGGGGGTAAGTAAATATACCAAATATGGACGCTAGTAATCAGAAATAGGCATAGAAAAGGTTGGAAAACTGTGCAAATGTAGATAACCAATAGTGACCATAGGGGGAGCCCATACAATATACTAAAAAAATGGAATGCGAACACAGGATCCCCACCCAGGTAAGTGAAATGTGTAGAGGGGGCCTAGGGGTACTAGAAAACCACAGAGGTAAGTAACACAATACTCCCCAGCTACCAGGAGAGTAGGAGTAAATCACTGGATTTTCCCCACACCACCCAAAAGGAAGAAAAAGAAGAAAATAAGACACATAGACAAGACTGCAAGAAACCAGCAGTGGATTCCTGGAGGGGGAGACCTGTGGAGAGAGGGGACCAAGTCCAAAAGTGTCAGTGGAGTCAAGGAGGAGTAGAAGCTACTACCCACTTAGCTGTACTTGCAGGAGTTGGTCAATGGTGAGGAATAACAGGTCAGCACTGCAGCCCTGGAGCCGGAGAAGTGTTCCTGATGGATGCAGAAGATGTCCCACGCTGGAGTGAAGATTAAAGATGGGTGTTGGTGCAGGAATTCCACCAACAAGCCTTGGCAAAGGCAAGTTTGTGGATAGTGGAAAAGTAGAGCTGCCGGGGACCAGCAAGGCCCAGGAGGACTCAACCCAGGAGCGGGAGCCAGAGGGGACCCTCAGCAATACAGAGAGTCCACAGAAGCAAAGGCAGTACCCACAGGAGTCCCACGGGACAAGGACACAGAGGTTGCAGAAGTAGCCCATGCAGCACTGCAGAAAGGGATCCCACACCTCAGGAGAACCACGCAGAGGGCTGTGCATCACAGGAAGGAGTGCTGGGGACTGGAGCTACATGTCACCTAAAGATCCTTTGGAGAAGATGCAAACAGGCCTTGGCAGCAGCAAGAGATGCGGGGCATGGTGGTACTGTCTTGCATGGGAAGGCAAGGGCTTACCTCCACCAAAGCTGGAAAGCTGGCAGAGAGGACCAAGAGGACTACTCCAGACCACCACACGTGATTCAGGATCTATGCAGCTCAGGTTGGGAGGAGATCCATGGAGCCGGTTGTTGTTGTTGCAGCAGGTGCCTGCAGATGCAGGGGAGTGACTCCTTCACTCTACGGGAGATTCCTTCATCTTCTTGTGTAGGCTGAAGAGTTGCTGTCTTCTAAGGATGCACAGCCAGGGAAATGTTGCAAAGCTAGCAGGAGCCATGGAAACAAATTTGCAGAAGAATTTTCTTTGTGGATTGCAGCATTTTGTTAGTTCCTGGAGGGCCAGATGTCGAAGTGGAGGTTGCAGAGGAACCTGCTGGAGTCTTGCAAGCTGAATATGAGAACCCATCCAAGAGAGAGACCATAAACAGCCCTGAAAGGGGGATTGGTCACCTAGCCAGGTAAGCCCCTATCAGGAGAAGGCTCTGATGCAACCTGTCTGGCCTGGCCACTCAGATGCTCCCAGAGTTCTCTACCAACCTTGGAGACAAGATTGCAGAACCCAGGGACCCTCTGGAGGAGCTTTGATCACCGCCACTAAGGGTAGTGATGGACAGGGGAGTCGTCACTCCCCTTTGCATTGTCCAGTTTCATGCCAGAGCAGGGACTGGGGGTCCCTGAACTGATGTGGACTGTTTTATCCACAGAGGGCACCAAATGTGTCCTTCAAAGCATACCAATGGCCCCTCACAAGCCAGTCATTCATATTTCCAAAGGTAGATGGTGTTACCTCCCTCTCCCACAGGAAATCCTTTGTCCTGCATTCATGGGCTTGATTAGATCAAGCAGCAGGAGGGCAGAAACCTGTTTGAGCGGTGGCAGCAGCTTGGGCTGCCTGGAAAACCATGTAAGACTGGTGGTAGCAATGCTGGTGGTCCTCTAATCAGCCCCCAGAGTGTATGAAATCATACTTCAAATGCTTGCAACAGTATTGGGGTATGATTCCAACATGTCTGACACCAAACATGCCCAGGTTCGGAGTTACCATTATGCAGCTTGACATAGGTATTGACCTATGTCCAGTACATTCATAAAATGGCATCCCTGTACTCACAAAGTCAAGGAAAATGGATCTGGAGTTTGTGGGGGCACCTCTGCTAATCCAGGGGTGCCCTCACACACAGATACCTGCACCCTGCCCTCTGGGCTGAGAGGTCCTATCATGGGGTGACTTATAGTGACCTGGTGCAGAGACCTGTTACGATAACGGGTGCATGCACCCATTTCACGCAGGCTGCAATTGCAGGCCTGCAGAACCCTTTGCATGGGCTCCCTATGGGTGGCAGAATAACTGCTGCATCCCATAGGGATCCCCTGGTACCCCAATGCCCTGGGTACCTAGGTACCATGTACTAGGGACTTGCATGGGGGGACCAGTATGCCAATTGTGGGTAGAAAGGGGTACAGTCACCAAGTTAGAAGGGAGAGAGCATAACCACTGGGGTCTGGTTTGCAGGATCCCAGTGAACACAGTCAAACACACTGACAACAGGTAGAAAATGGGGTAACCATGCCAAGAAAGAGGGCCCTTTCTTGCACTGCTTGAAAAAAGTATCTGACAATTTCCGTAGCCTATCATTGCCTCTGGTGAGGTGTGTGACCTTTAAAGGCCTATGGAGTCTATCACCTCACAAGTAAGCCTCTCATATTATTTCCAACATTTTATAACTTTAGAATGATGGTAGCTGCAAACATATTTTGAAGTCAAGTGTGAAATCAGATTTAATCCTGCACAATCGAAAGTTAAGGGCCTATTCACAAAGGGAAATTATGTGGCAAGATCTCCATACATGTAAATTTACACCTACCCCTTGGGCAGACAGCTGTGCTCAGATGGATTTCACCAATTGCTGGTGAAAGTCTTTGCCTAGTAGTAGGGATTGCAAGGCTCCACCCCTTTACAGAAGATGGTGGAGACTTTTATGACATACATTACAACCATAAATTTGCTAGTAGTAATATGGACAGAGATCTCCCCAACTAGGGCAGAGATCTTCACCTGTGCTATGGAAAACTCAGAACGCAAAGTATAGAGAACTACATTGTCTGCCTTCATGCAACCTCAATGAAGCATAGAGAGAGGACATGTGTCAATAAGAGATAATCACATTGCAGGATGCTTAAAAAAGGGTGCAGTACAAGAAGAGACAAGTGAACAAGTTCTCCAACATTCAGATGACAAAGGTTCTTCCTGGAGGAGGATGTGGGTGCTGTCTCTGTCTTAATCACATTGATGAATGTAGCTTCCCTGTCTGGCACCCTCACCTGCTATATGGTCTACCTGTTAAAGGAAATACCAAAGTAGGTCATGTAGAGGCATTTTATATTGATAAAGCTTTTCCTAACATTGCTGTTAGTAACCATTTCTTTTGTGTGGGGGTGGTGTGTGGTTTGCTACAATACTGAGTTTGAATTATCATCTATCAAAATATTGTATCCAGAATACCAATTAGGACAATATCATGAATGAAACTATTTAAAGGTAAGTTTAATAATATTTACATTCTTAACTCTATATGTAATTACCTTGAAGATATACATATATTTTCAAGGTAAATAGATATGGAGTGAAGAATAGCACGTTTAAACGTATCTATATTTACAGGATTTCATGATATTTTAGCATGACAATATTTCATCACTCAATATTGTGAATTATATCTGGGTGGTCACTTCTAGTAATCATTTATGGTGTGGTCACTATTGTGATTGTATTTGAAGTGGTTATTAGTGCAACATTGGTCAAAGCCATTAGTAAATCTGGGCTATTTTCATTGTTCAGAAGTAGCTCTCATTATAGAAAGGGTTGGATAGCCCTTCTCTTGAGTTTTTTATGCCTTGTTTAGCCATACCTCCACAATGATATGACTGTATTTTTTATTATATTTGTAAATATGAAGTGCACTCTTCATTTAATTGTATTATTAATACATAAGCATTACGGGCCTGATTCCCTAGGGACTTGCTTTGACCTTGCATGACGCAATTCGATGCAAGACAAAGCAAATCTTTTAATGGGATTTAATAAGCCATTTCAAATATTTGGTAAATAATGTTGTGATGACATATTACCTTTCAGTTTTTCATGTCATTTCAGTATATGTCTACTAAAACTTTCTCACACTACCTTTGATCCAGGAGATTTTTATTTTCTTTTTTCTTTGTCAGGTACATGAAAGACATCTTCCTATGCAATACGAATATTTGTGAATTCCTATATTTTTTCGTGGTATATATCTCTATATAGCTTCAGTGATAGAACAGCTCTGGTGTGAACCCATCAGACATCCAGGATGCTGCAAGAAGCAATATGGCCCTCAGATATCAATTATGTAGGTAAGTCTATGACATCAATTAATTTAAAACCACCTAAAGTGACTTCTAAATTATTTTCAGACTTTTCATTTCTAAGTAATGGCTGACCACTTACTAATTTCTTTATTTTAATTGGAGATTGATGCATCTATAGACATTTTTACTGCCTAGAGAACATTAGAATAACATATCATAGTTAACCTCAGTCACGCTGACACTAATCTGATTGTTAATGTTTTTTAAACCAGAAGATGGACATGGGGCAAAATAGCAGGAGAAAGTAAGATATTGGGGGTCATTACAACATTGGCGGTAAAAGCCGCTTACCGTCGTGCAGAAGACCGCCAATACACCGCCGTGGCCGCGGAAATCCGCCACAGCTATTATGACCCACATCTTGGAATCCGCCGAAATTCAGACACCCACACAAGTCCGCCAGACCAAAGGTCAGTGTAAAACTGGCGATAACAAAACCTCCACCTCCACGCCAACAGAAACACGCCCATGCTATTACGACCCACGAATCCACACAGCGGTCTTTCAACCGCGGTATTCCATTGGCGTTACACACCGCCACGCTCAAAATACACACACATCTCCAAAACACCGCCACATTGGACAATTCCAAATACACACACCTGATACACATACAAACACCACTCCCACACACCCAATACAATATAAAACACACACCCACATCACCCACAAACCCCTACGACCAAAAATCTGAGACGAAGGCCAGAGAGATAGCACAGATTACACAATCCCACCACACAGAGCCACACAACACCATCAACCACACAACTTCCACGCACAAAACACCACACACCACCACACATCACCACACTCATCACCACATACACCACCCCACACATCACCCACACCACCCCATGTCACGCCAAAGACACCCCCGCTTTTCCGAGGAGGAGCTCCGGGTCATGGTGGAGGAAATCCTACGGGTAGAGCCACAGCTATTTGGCTCACATGTGCAGCACACATCCATAGCCAGGAAGATGGAGTTATGGCGCAGAATAGTCGACAGGGTCAACGCTGTGGGACAGCATCCAAGAAATCGGGAGGACTTCAGGAAGAGGTGGAACGACCTACGGGGGAAGGTGCGTTCCGTGGTCTCCAGGCACAACATTGCGGTACAGCGGACTGGCGGTGGACCCCCACCTCCTCCCCCACAACTAACAACATGGGAGGAGCAAGTCTTGACCATCATGCATCCAGAGGGCCTCGGAGGAGTCGGTGGAGGAATGGACACTGGTAAGTCAATTCTTAACTTTCATATCCCCCACCCTACCTGCATGCTTCCACACACCCCCACCCTCACCCCCTCCCCTATCACACCAACTCCTCACTAATGTACTAATAACACAAACCACACATCCCAACACCAAGCCCTGCATGACACAACTAAGCATGGGCACCCCTCACCAAAGCATGCACACTGCACATAACCAGAACACCCCCCAACCATCATCACACAAGCCCCCACACAGGAATGCTCGCACTGGGGTACACGGTGAGCCACCAATTGCACACCATGACACACACAAATGCAATAATTATGCCCTTATGCCCCTGCAGGATCACGAAGGACCGTCACCACCCCGGAGGGCCCAGACAACTCCACTCCACCCACAGAAGAGGCCCACAGTGACAATAGCAGCTCTGCCCTACTGGATCCTGACGACCAGCCCGGACCATCGTGGGCCTTGGGACAGTCGGTTCCCCTTGCACAGGCACAGCCCAACACTGACCTTCCACCTTCTGGTAACACCAGCACAGCACCCACCCAGCGGGCCCAAACCTCCGTACCCAGGACAGGTCAATCAGCGGTGTGTCCACCACTACAGGGTACCTAGGAAAACCCACCACCCCAACAACAACAGGGACCTGGGGGCAGTGGTAGTGGGCACACGGTCCAGGGGACGGAGGCACAGGAACACAGGGGAACTGGGAGGGTTGCTGTGCGACAGGGGGCGGACAGGCCAAGGGAACCAACTCTCCACGAGGCCCTCTCCTCCATCATGGGAGCGTACCACCACTCCCAGGAGACGATGGCGACGGTCCTGGTCAAGTTTCAGGAGACCCAGCGCCTGCAGGAGGACCAGTATTTGGGGTTCAGGGAGGAGCTCAGGACCATCAGCTCCACCTTGGGCACCATCGTAGGGGTGCTGAAGGACACACAGCAGACCTTGAGGGACACCTTGGCACTCCAAGGGGCCCCTGACACTAGCCAGGACGATGAACTGCCCACCACCTCCGCCGGCGCTAGTGGACAGGACACCCCACCACAGGACCACCACACCAGCACCCCACCCACTGCAACGGACAACCACCACGCAAGCGGGCCCTGAGATCCAGGAACAGGGCAGAGCAAGATGGCAAGACCCCCGCCAGGAAATGAGACCACCCTGATTGTCCTCCCACTGTCCCACTTTGTTACCCTATCCATACTTAAACTGCCCCAGCTCCACTTCCTATGCCCAGATGGGCAGTGTACCTGTGAGACTAATAGACTGGACTCTGCCATGGACATTCCTCCACCATCAACCCTCACCCTTTTTTAAACCCCCTCCATTTTTTAGCACTTCAATAAACACCCTTGAACCACAAAACAATCTGGAGTCAGTCTATGATTTGGTAATATGTATTGTCAATGACAGTGTAAAAAAGCGTTTCTACTTGTAAAGGCAACATGCCTATGTCACACATCACAAGTCCTTGAAGGATGCATGCAGATGACACACGTTGGTAACCACACCCGTGAAACCGTAATGGAAAGGAACAACTCAGTTACCAAATAATCCCATTAAATTACACACAGGATAGAGGAAGACGTGTGACAGTGAATGCAATTGTAAAAATTTAATTGTTCTCACCTGTGTGTCACTGGAAATATTGCTGTATGACTGACTCCCTGTTGTCGTTGTCTTCTTCCTCAGCTTCCTCCTCATCACTGTCCACAGGCTCCACTGGCTCCACAGCTGCCACAACACCGTCATCTGGACCATCCTCCTGCAGAAAAGGCACCTGGTGTCACAATGCAAGATTGTGAAGCATCGAGCAGGCGATGATGATCTGGCACAACTTCTTCGGTGAGTAGAATAGGGAACCACCTGTCATATGCAGACACCTGAACCTGGCCTTCAGGAGGCCGAAGGTGCGTTCGATAACCCTCCTAGTCCGCCCATGGGCCTCATTGTACCGTTCCTCTGCCCTGGTCCTGGGATTCCTCACTGGGGTCAATAGCCAGGACAGGTTGGGGTAACTCGAGTCCCCTAATAGCCACACACGGTGCCTCTGCAGTTGACCCATCATATCAGGGATGCTGCTATTCCGCAGGATGTAGGCGTCATGCACTGAGCCAGGGAACATAGCATTTACCTGCGAGATGTACTGGTCTGCCAAACAGACCATCTGTACATTCATAGAATGATAAATCTTCCTGTTCCTGTACACCTGTTCACTCCTGTGGGGGGGGACCAGAGCTGCATGGGTTCCATCAATAGCACCTATGATGTTGGGGATATGTCCAAGGGCTTAGAAGTCACCTTTAACTGTAGCCAAATCTTCCACCTCAGGGAAAATGATGTATCTCCTTACGTGTTTCCGCAGGGCAGACAATACTCTGGACAGCACGTTTGAAAACATAGGCTGGGACATCCCTGATGCCATGGCCACTGTTGTCTGAAAAGAGCCACTTGCAAGGAAATGAAGCACTGACAGCACCTGCACGTCAGGGGGGATTCCAGTGGGATGGCGGAATGGTGACATCAGGTCTGGCTCCAACTGGGTACATAGTTCCTGGATAGTGGCACGGTCAAACCTGTAGGTGACGATGACATGTCGCTCCTCCATTGTCAACAGGTCCACCAGCGGTCGGTACACCGGAGGATTCCGCCATCTTCTCAAATGTCCCAGCTGACGGTGCCTAGGAAGGACAACAGCGACCACAGAGTCAATTTTTAGCAAGGTATGTACCCACAGTTACACAGAAGACGACACCAAACACAAAACCCTTCCTGCATGTGTGTTGTGTGTAGGCCTAGCTATGTGTGACGCAGAAGTAAATGAAGCCATGTGGGCCCCTGAAATGGCGGCTGCCTGACCTCTACACTGGGACAATGGAATTGTGGGGTAACTGCGTTGCACACCGTCGCAGTAGGCGGTCGTAAACCGCGGCGCAATGCTGCATTGGTTAACATCGGACCCTATGGGTCCCAGGAGCCAATGAACAAGTGCGCCGGCGGTGATGATACGCACCGCCGCGAACGTCACCCCCGTGGACGTCACCGCCATTTTCTATCTGTTCAATCACTAGATACCTGACCTTCGACAGGAGAGGACCTACACTGCAAGTGCTGCTGTGACCTCGGTCTGGAAGCGACGATGGCTGCTGCGTCTGGGGAAAGGGCCCCTGCCTTCACTGCTCAGGAGTTGGAGAAACTAGTGGACGGGGTCCTCCCCCAGTACACGCTACTCTACGGTCCTCCAGACCAACAGGTAAGTACACAGGGAGCACGTTGTATGGGGTAGGCCTGGGTGGAGAGGGCTGGTTGTAAGAGGGAAGGGGGCAGAGTTCAGGGAACATGATTGCATGTGTCAAATGGCAAGGGTAGGGAGGGGGGACACTTACATCTACGGTGCAGTTAGTAATGGCTTCTCTTCTTCCCTTGTGCATGTCATGTAGGTAAGCACCCACCAGAAGAAGGACATTTGGCGTGCCATCGCCAAGGACGTCTGGACCCTGGGGGCCCACCAGAGACGGGGCACCCACTGCCGGAAGAGATGGGAGGACATTCGCCGCTGCAGCAAGAAGATGGCGGAGGCTCAGCTGGGGGTGGCCTCCCAACGTGGGAGGGGTGCCCGTCGCACCATGACCCCCCTGATGTTCCGGATCCTGGCGGTGGCCTACCCTGAGTTGGATGGGCGCTTGAGGGCATCACAGCAGACACAAGGGGGTGAGTACTACCTCATTCTGCAGAGTTAGCGTGCAGTGCAGGGGTCTGGGTGGGGGAGGAGGGCTGTGGGTGTACCTAGGCCAGGCAGAAATACGTAGACTAGGCCCCTCTGTAATGCAGGCCATGTGGCACTCTACCCCACCGCAGTATAGTACCAGTACAGGTATAGATGCCCCTGTGACATCCATGTGTGCAGATGTCCGCCATAGCCATGTAGGCCAGATCCCAGGAATTGCATCTGCAGAGGCCAGGAGCACGGCGTAGTGCAGGGGGCAGCTGTGTCTGTATTGTCCGCCAACGGTAGCGGTATGCCATGCACTCAACCTGTTCTTCTTCTGTCTTCCCCACCCCTTTTTGTGCTTTCCCTGTTCTCATGCGCATCAGCATCATCAGGCGGAGGTACAGTGGCACTGGAGCACGAGGGAGCTGCATCCCATTTGGCCATGGAGGGCCACACCACAGACTCAGAATGCACCAGTGGGACGGAGGGCGAGGGGAGCTTCACGTCGGCCACCGGATCACCAACCAGCGACACGGACTCGTCCGCCGATGGGAGCTCCCTTGTGGTGGCGGCACGATCTGTGCCCCCCACTTCTACAGGTACAGCTGCCACCTCCCCTACTAGCACCGCCCTCCCAGCAGCCCCTCAGTGTTCGCCCCGTGCCCGCTCACCCAGGAGGGTGGGCATCACCTTCGCCCCAGGCACCTCAGGCCCTGCCCCAGTCACCCCTGCTGCCCTCAGTGAGGAGGCCATTGACCTCCTCAGGTCACTCACTGTTGGGCAGTCTACCATTGTGAATGCCATCCAGGGTGTAGAACAAGAGTTGCAACACTGTAATGCATTCCTGGAGGGCATTCATTCTGGTCAGGCTGTCCTTCAGCGAACCCTACAATCTCTGGCCTCAGCACTGATGGCAGCCATTGTCCCTGTGTCTAGCCTCCCCCCTCCAACCTCCTCCACCCAGACCCAATCCCCTGTACCCCAGCCCGTCCCAAGCACACCTACAGACCAGCTTGCACACACGTCATCACCCAAGGGAAGTTCTGGCAAACATAGGCACCACACAACCCACAGGCACTCAAACAAGCATCACACACATGCAGACACACCAACAGCCACTGCCTCCACTGTGTCCCCCTCCTCGTCGTCTGCCTCCTCCCAGTGTCGTCTACACTCTCACCTGCATCCACTACATCTACAGGCACCAGGAATCGCACCAGGACACCCAGCACCACAAGCCGCTCACCTGCACTCACCACCTCCACTCACATTTACACGTCCCCTGTGTCCTCTCCCAGTGTGTCTGTGACACCCCCACCCAAAGTACACAAACGCCGGCAACCACACACCCAACATCCATCCACCTCACGACAGCTTCCAGTACCTGCACCCAAAACACTTAAAGTGTCACCTCCTACAACCACCTCCTCTTCCTCCACTCCCAGACCCCCTCCAACTACCCATCCCAGTGTTCGTCAGAAACTGTTCCTCTGTAAAATTGACCTTTTTGCCCCCACCCTCCACTCCAATTCATCAGTCCCGTCGTAGCGCCTCAGCCAAAAAGCCTCCAGTACCAGTGGTGCCTGTTCAAAGTGTGTGGAGTGCACCGGCCACCAGGGCAGGCAGTGTGACCCGGAGCCAAGGCACTGGCAGCCCACCCCCTGTAAAGGCTCTGAAATTGGAAAGTGGCCGACGGGACCGTGTTAAGACTCCTGGAGGCAAAACAACTCACAGGTGTTCCAGGGGAATTGCAGAGGCAGCTGTGACTTCTCCAAAGGTGGGTAAGAGCCAGAGGAAGTCTGCACAGCCTGGTGTGAGCATCATGGCGGAGAAGGGCGGCATCCTTCCCGGCGGTTGGGACGCCACCACCAGCACCGTCGTGACTGGTCGCGAGACCACCGCCACCACCAAAGTCAGTGCCCAGGAGGGCCCAAGTATCGTCACTGGTCAGGAGACCACCGCTGGAGTCATAGCCCAGTAGGGCCCAAGTATCGTCACTAGTCAGGAGACCACCGCCGGAGTCAGTGCCCAGGAGGGCCCAAGTATCGTCACTGGTCAGGAGACCACCGCCACCGCCGGAGTCATAGCCCAGGAGGGCCCAAGTATCGTCACTGGTCAGGAGACCACCGCCGGAGTCAGTGCCCAGGAGGGCCCAAGTATCGTTACTGGTCAGGAGACCACCGCCACCGCCAGAGTCATAGCCCAGGAGGGCCCAAGTATCGTCACTGGTCAGGAGACCACCGCCGGAGTCATAGCCCAGGAGGGTCCAAGTATCGTCACTGGTCAGGAGACCACCGCCGGAGTCAGTGCCCAGGAGGGCCCAAGTATCGCCACTGGTCAGGAGACCACCGCCACCGCCAGAGTCATAGCCCAGGAGGGCCCAAGTATCGTCACTGGTCAGGAGACCACCGCCGGAGTCAGTGCCCAGGAGGGCCCATGTATCGTCACTGGTCAGGAGGCCACCGCCGGAGTCATAGCCCAGGAGGGCCCAAGTATCATCACTGGTCAGGAGACCACCGCCGGAGTCAGTGCCCAGGAGGGCCCAAGTATCGTCACTGGTCAGGAGACCACCGCCGGAGTCAGTGCCCAGGAGGGCCCCGGCTGCCACAGCCCCACCTGGGCAATGAGGGAACGTCATGCCACACACCAATGCCCAGTCCAGAGAACGTCATGCCACACACCAATGCCCAGTCCAGGGACCGCCATGACAAAGCACCGCTGAACAGTCCACGGACCACCATGGAAAAGCACAGCTGAACAGTCCAGGGACCGCCATGGCAAAGCACCGCTGAACAGTCCAGGGACCGACATGGCAAAGCACAGCTAAAAAGTCCAGGGACCGCCATGGCAAAACACCGCTGAACAGTCCAGGGACCGCCATGGCAAAGCACCGCTGATCAGTCCAGGGACCGCCATGGCAAAGCACCGCTGAACAGTCCAGGGACTGCCATGGAAAAGCACCGCTGAACAGTCCATGGACCGCCATGGCAAAGCACCGCTGAACAGTCCAGGGACCGCCATGGAAAAGCACCGCTGAACAGTCCAGGGACCGACATGGCAAAGCACTGCTGAACAGTCCAGGGACCGCCATGGAAAAGCACCGATGAACAGGGCATGCACCGGGGGAGAATGAAAAGGCTGCCACTTCACGCATCGATATCCCATGTGCAGCTGGGACAGTGACGTGACAGGAACTGTCACGGGGAGTCTAATCCAGTCTGGGCACCAGTCCCCCTACAGAACCAGTGGAGGCTGTTATCGACTTGAGAGACTGTGGCTTTACACTCCCCAGGATGGTCCAGTGAGCAACCCACCCACTGTAGAGACTTGTGAGACTGTGGCTTTGCACTCCCCAGGATGGTCCAGTGGGCAAGCCACCCACTGTTATCGACTTGAGAGACTATGGCTTTGCACTCCACAGGATGTAACAGTGGGCAAACCACCCACTGTAGAGACTTGAGAGACTGTGGCTTTGCACTCCCCAGGATGGACCAGAGGGCAACCCACCCACTGTAGAGACTTGTGAGACTGTGGCTTTGCACTCCCCAGGATGGTCCAGTGGGCAAGCCACCCACTGTAGAGACTTGTGAGACTGTGGCTTTGCACTCCCCAGGATGTAACAGTGGGCAAGCCACCCAGTGTAGAGGCTTGGGAGACTGTGGCTTTGCACTCCCTAGGATACATCAATGGGCATGGAGCCCCGTCGTGGATCTGGCCTTGCAGTCATCCGGCTGAGGTGCCCCCCCTTCCCTTCCCCCTGAGGTGCCTGTAGTATTTCCATCTGATGCCCCGGCAGTGTTCTCTCCGTTTGTGGGCAGGTATCTTTTGTGGGCCTCGCCCATGCATTTTTGGACTAGTGGTGCACGGACATTGATATGTGCATATCTGCACTACTTCTCGTAATGTATATACTTTTGACTGGTTTAATGATCTATCTGTATATATTTGAGACATGTATATTGATACATTACAATATTTGAACTGATTTCGTTTTGTCTTTGCATTCTTCCGGGGGGGGGTTGTGGGTTGTTCCTGAGGTTTTTGTGAATGCATTGGTGTGTGTGTAGTACTATGCGAGGGTGGGGGTGAGGGTGGGGGTGTTGCGTGTGTGTCCCCCTAACTTTTGCCTCCCCCTCCCCTATGTCATAGGTGCAGTACTCACCGTTGTCTTCGCTGGCGCCGGCATTGGTCTTCGTAGATGAGTAGGAATACAAGGGCCAGTAGGATTTGGAGTTCCGGCTCCATGGAGTCCTCCTTCCTCGTGGGATGTGTTCAGGTGAGCGTTTTCCCATTGCAGCAACTGGTTCTGCCGTGTTTTTATCCACAGTGAATCCGCCCCGGAAAAGCTGGCGGATTGGCGGGTTGTGATACTATGGGCGGTATATTGTCTTCCGCCTGTCTGTTGGCGGTGACCGCCGCGCTGCTTGTCTGTACCGCTGTGGCAGGTGGTGTGTTAAAGTGGCTGTTTTTGTTGGTGGTTTCCGCCAGGGTCATAATTCCCTTTTTTTGTCCGCCGGCCTGTTTGCGGTATTACCGCACCTTTAACACCGTCTGCCAGGGTTGTAATGACCCCCATTATGATAATATATAATTTTTGTCAATTTAATGACCACTAACACCCACATGCCAATACTGTGATGTATCAAATATATAAGAAAGTGTAAACTATTGATTTTAAATCATCTTTAATCTCTGTGTTTTAGAAACATCAGACTCCATAATGTGATAGGTGTTACTTAAAAGACACTTTTCTTTTAGCTTCTCAGAATGACAAGCCTGCTGCTAATGCCTTACCATCCTTAAGCGGAGGATGGCATGCAATCTCAAGAGAAAATCTTAACTTCCTCCAATCTACCATGTCAGTGGCAGAGCAGATTGTTGATCCCACAAAGGATAATATCTCAAAAGAGACCTTCAGACCAGCCAGCAGTCTCCGTCATAAGCAATTCCTACAGATTGCAAGTCTCCAATTCCTACAGATTGCAAGTCTCCAATCAGCAGGTACAACCACCACCCTTAGGAACTCATTTTCTATCACTTAGTCACCCATCTTCACAAACTATACTCCTATTCTAAAAAGTACCCCTCCCAAAATGTTATTGTAAATGCTAACATTTCTATTACGTGTATATTTCAAACAGATATCTATGTATCTATTTCAATAAATTCCAGTTGCACAAACATTACATTGATGTGTTATCTTTTGTATACCTAGTCTGACATATGTGTATATTACGATGACATAACACAATGTGATGCTGACTGTTGGAAATGTGTCCTTCCTGCAGAGTCACCTGGGATTTGTTTACTTTTTACTGAGCCCTATTTTTGTTGGCTGTAGAACTCTGTGGACTTCACTCCTGCTAACCAATGGTACAGTGCTTGTGATCTCCTTTCTAAACATGGTAAAATTGGCAGACACCTAATTTGGTACATTTAATTAATTTTTAAGTCCCTAGAATATGGAATAACTTGTATCCAAGGTGTGCAAAATAAATGCTACTAGTTGGTTGCAGCGCTCGTTTTGACACCCTTAAAAGCAGCACTGTAAAACATATCTCCAGGCTGCCACTGCAGACTGGCTGTGCAATTTTAAACTACCATATTGAGCTGGCAAAATAAAAAAACAATTGATGCCGAACTCTTCCTTTTTAGGGTCGAGCCTGCGTTGCATGCGCTCGCGCATGCGTATCGCAGCGAGACGCTTTTGTATTTAGAAAAGGGCTCGGAGCCCTGTCAACTTCAGGTCAGTGTTTTTTATTGGTTCGTGGGCTTGCCTAATAAAATCTGTTTGCTTTCATTAGTCGAAGGCAAACATACGTCATGCCTTTTCCGGTGGCTAGCCCTCCTCGAGCGCAGCGACCAAGTACAGAAAACATGCAAGACTAGCTGTTTTCCATCGGGCTCGTGGACTTCCTTTTCTCTAATTTACGAGCGCGATCTCGCTTGGCAGAAGTAGAGCGCTTTACATAGTTAATTTCACTTTTTCGGGTTGTGTACACAAATGCACTTTTGCCCCATAGGTGAAAAGTCGGGTTAGGAGTTTACAACGCGATCAGCTCTAACATGAGCAAACGCGAGACCCGTTGCATTGTAAATGCTTGTTTATATTTGTAAGGCAACCCCTAAGGTAAACAATAAAAGCCTACAGATCCTGACCTCTGTTCTGTGAGCCTTTCCGGGAACCTGGATGGAGCCGCAGATCAGAGTTAAGGTCTACATGTAAGCGCTGTTACATGGCTATGTTGGGCAACATGGAAAAGGCTACAATAATCTTGCACACTACGTCTAGAGAGTAGGGGGCCACCCCTCCTCCATGGTTCAGCTTGTTGAAGTACCACCTGATTATACTAAACGTGCATTGGGTGATAATCTTCGTGAGTAAGTAGACTCTATTATATCTCTTTTGAGGCAGTGTGATAGGACTTCGACATCACAGCTTGAACGCTGATGGAGTGCTGGCTGTGTCTGTTCTGGAAATGGTGTTTCCTGAAGCAGAGTGGCTAAACTGCAATGTGGGTTCAATTAATGACACCAGGGCTCAGAGTTACTAAGATTTTGCGTCAGGGTTGAATCACATTTTTGCCTTGCGTTACCTTACATCATATAGGTGTTACATGGGTGGAACATGGGCTTTCTTATGTCCACCCATGTATTTGGTCACAAACCCATATTTACAAAGACTTGTAAACATGAACTTAATTTCTTCTTGTTGCTTCCTCTATGCATGTGTGCTGCATTCAGCAAAACACATACATAGATGAATATGCCTCAAAAGAAGGAAGACACCTTAAAATAACCATCCTTGTGCCATGGTGCAAGGGTGCCAGTATGGCCCTAGGCAACCCAAAGTCCATCAGTGAAAGTAGAGAGTTGAGTTGCGCAAATATCTTTGTAAGTATAGTGCAGTTCTGCTCTCTTCCTTTCACACAATGCAGCGTTGCAACTTCCCCTGGTGCACTGCACTGTGTAGAGTGAAATTCTACTAAATCCAAGCCCTAACTTCTGAAAGAAGTGGGCAATGCAATAGAATTTATTTTTCGTCCACTGCCTTTATGCCAGTAACTAAGCCATAGTAATAAACGTGGTACACTCTGCTAGTGATGCATCTCAGCACCTGTCGCAAACATCATGATTGGCTTGCTGTGAGGTGTACACATTGTCTCCACTGAACCTCTGGAAAGATCCAGTGCCCAGCTAATGGAGTGCAGCTAGTATTTCAACATGGGCAGTGATGGCCTAGTCACAGGCTGTAGGTGAATGGAGCTCCTACTGTTCAGTGAAGGACCACTTCAGTTGAAAATATGTATTTAGCAATTTCAGCTACAATTACTATTGATTCTCTTCCTAGACATCCTTTCTCTCTTCCTCAAATAATTGTTCCTCATAATGAGGAACAAGGCAACAATGATACTCACCAATGTGGTGGAAAAATATTTTTGTATATCTGTGGCTTACTTTCTTATGTGGGCAGGCTCTGTGTGACTAGTTGCTGTTGTAAAGAATTTCATCAGTTGATGTGTCGTGGAGTCCTAGCGATTCACCATCCCCCTTTGTAATAACAGATATGTTGAATGTGAATGTACCCTTTTCTAATATGTGCTCTCTTTTATTTGTAGCAAAAAGTAAGGCTTTGTAGATTTCCTAAATATTGAATTCTTACTAAAAAATCAGTTTCCTAAAAAATCCGTTTTCTAAATATAAAATATATTTTCTTTATATTTTCCCATGTTCCCCCTGTAAGTTGTTAGACTTTTTCCTGCCTTGATTGATTTCCAGGAGAGCATCTTGCAGCACCAGTTTTTGGCCATGAGTGGTGTTTAACTTACATCAAGGCTTGACTGGAGTAGATTTGAGCCTCTTTTGTTAGTCGTACCCCTATGGTACATGTAGGTGGAACGTTGGTGAACAGCAATTATCTTATTCTTTTGTGAGGATGTTTTAATATTTTTAAGTACCAGCCTAAACCTCTCCTTGATTTTCCTTAACTCCACCTATTTAGCATTAGGCCATCCTCACTCTTCTACAATCCCCCTTTGCACCTCAAACGTGTACACCTAAAATGTATACCTCCGCTTGCGGAGTTTTTCACTCTAGTGCAGGAGAACTCCACCCATAAGGGATAGTGCATGCACAGGTAGAGATCTTTACCCAGAGGTCAGTAAATAACACTTGTGAGTATGTAAAGTAGTACAGCTGGAGCTTTACATACTCACCAATGTGTTCATGAATAGGCCCCATTGTTTTAAAAGGCTACATGTTTTACACTTCATCTAGTCACATTGGTTGAATACACACACTATCACACCAGTGTCTCAAGTAGAAACCTAAATAAAATGCACAATGTACCTTTTGTGCAGTAGTCCAGCACAGAGTGCATTGGCACAACCCAAATGGGAGCTCACAATGGTTCCGGGTACTGCTACTTGAAGGATGGATGCAATGTGGGGAAAGGTCTTCTGGACTGAGCAGAGCTGGTGGAAGGCACTTTCAATTACATCACCAACCCAGGTAAACATCTAACTCAGTTAGGGTTCTACTTATCTAAAACACTATGGGGGTCATTCTGACCCTGGCGGCCGGCGGTTTGCTGGCGGGAACACCGCCAACAGGCTGGCGGTGTCCTGCCAGCAAGTATGACCGTGGCGCAAAAGCCACGGCCATACCGCCGGCCCCTCCATATTCCCGCCAGGTTTCCGCCTGGCGGTCATAATCCCCAGGGCAGCGGTGCAGGCACCGCTGCCCTGGGGATTATGAGTCCCCAACCGCCAGCCTGTCCGTGGCGGTAGACACCGCCATGGAAAGGCTGGCGGTAAGGGGACGCACGGGGCCCCTGGGGGCCCCTGCACTGCCCATGCACTTGGCATTGGCAGTGCAGGGCCCCCCAGGCGTAGCCCCGTCGCGCATTTGAAATGGTGACGGGTGCTACTGCACCTGCTGCACATCAACATTGCCGCCGGCTCTATTACGAGCCGGCGGCAATGTTGATGTGCCATTTCCGCTGGCCCAGCGGAAATGTCGGAATAGGGAGGCATGACCACCGCCGGCAATGGCGGTATTCTGTCTCCCCCGGCCTCGGCGGTCTGGAAAAAAGACCGCCGAGGTCGGAATGACCACCTATGTAACCTGCAGCTGAGGGGCATATTTACAAAATAATGATGCAGCCTGGTTTCGCAAGCCATCTCGCAGCCCAAGCAGTGCCATTAGGAAAGTGCAGGAATGCATCATATTTACAGCAATAAATTTCCTCAGCGCTGGTGCACAATTGGCTGCCTAGTGCCAACACAGGCACCTTTGCACCATGGAGCAAGGGTGGCTGCATTGCAGGGATGATTATTTATGTGAAAGAAGGGACACCTTCCTGCACATAAACAATCATTAATGGCATTTTCACCTTCTATGTGTGCTGAGGAATGCAGCACACATAGAAAGAGCAAATGCTGAGGAGAAATAAAGATATCTTTCCTCGTTGCACCAGTTTTCCGCCACCCCTAGAGTGGCATAGGAATCTGACACATTCCTAACCTTGTAACTCTGGATTGCGTCAGATTCTGATGAAGCAGAAAATGAAGGTCTTACATTTATTAACGCATAAACGTAGTGTGAAATAATCATGTGTGATATTAACCGAACTAATAAATATTGTACGGGGACAAAATGCGCCCTCAGAGTAGTTTGCCATCATTTATATGCGTGCTTTGTATAACGTGGTGTATTAGAATTGCACTAATCCGACATAATCATAAACGTGTGCTATGATTTGCTTATTTGAAATGCTTTAGCTTAGCATTACTTTAGCGGAGGCTTTGGCCTAGTTGCCTGGTCTCACGGTTTAGATGCTCGTATTTTTCCACTGTGCTAATAAACGTGTATTTTTGCTTGAAGCTGTACTTTTCCACAGAAACTGTTCACATGCTTATCTTAAAGTTAGTGCCAGCCTGGCATATTTTCTCTTTAATTCAAGGTCGACTTGCAGGTGCGGACAATGGAGGCTCTGAAAGTGAGCTAATTGGGAGACAATGTTGCAACTTGCGTACCCATCTCCAAGGATAATGTATGCTTAAGTAAAAGCTTGAGAACTGTCGTTTTTGATTGGTCAATTTGAAGCTAACCTATGAACCCTCCAATGGAGACCCTACTGGATTCGAACTGTTGTCTATAAAAACCAGGTGCACGAGAGGAATCTCTCTCTCTATCATCGGACATCCCGCCATTTTGACTTCGTAGCTATTATGGCCCACTTTGCTGCGACGCCATTTTGAAAGAGACTTTGATGCTGTCTCTAATCGAGAGAAAGAGACTTTTAATGATTCTTGCCCTAGAGACTTTAACTTTGACTGATCCCTTTGCATGAAGTAGTAGTTTTACCTTGCCGCCGTGAGGCAATTGCCCCGTCCACCCCTGCCCCTTTGCCCCGTCCTATGCCGATCGAAACGGTACCCATGATGACCGAAGAACGGTACCTGTGAGACGAAGACTTCCTTGTATGCTGATCGTAATTGGTAAATATGAAAGGAAATTGTACAATTGCATTGTGTTCCTTTTAGGTAACCAACTGCTGATTTTGACAAGGTCCCTAGCTAGGAGTTTTTCAAATTAATGTTGTTAAATTGTTTTCGCATGAAGTCCCACATGCCGATGCTAATTTGAGGTTAGACGAGAATTCCATATGTCGCACGATGCAATTTGAGATCTTGTTATGCTGACTAAATGTATGCAATTAGTTCATTACAGATTATCATATTAGTGATTTGCATTGCTATCATCGAATGCCTTGTGATTCAAATGCTACATAGATTGCACTTGTTTCGACGTTATGGACAGCTATTAATGTTCATATATGTTTATCATTTGGTGTTGAGACACATCTATATTGTGCTAGCTTTGTTAATATAGGGAAATAAATTCACTAACTTTGCAATAAACTGGTGTGGTTATTCCTGGCTGAAAGGTCAGGGTTCGCCGAAATGTATTCTGGACTAATTGTTAAGTGTTATGTTGTTCAAGGTGTTGCTTATGTTCGTTATTGATCATTGATTTTGATGAGATTGATCGATTAAGAGTACAAAGAGTTCCCACTAAGTCAAAAGATTCATCGGCCTAAAGAGCGTCCGAACACAGGTAAATTATTACTACGGACCGCTCTACCAGTAGATGGTAGCAGAGGACGGTTACGTCTTTTGGGACCTTGTACTCTTAAAGTACATGGTGTTGAATTAACGGTTACGCATTTTGAGACCCCATTCGAGAAATTGAATTAGATTTTTCTTGGGTAAAACAGATTGACAGGATGATGATGGGCTAGGTCCACCGCGACTTTCCCGGGATCTCGGAGCTTGCGAATGGAGAGAACGGAGGTGCGGAAACAGCGTTGGCGGTACTAGTGATGGTATGAGTGAAGCTAGGGTTTTGCGCTTGCACAGCTTATTGCCGCAGGGTGTGTGAAAAGGTTTCGAGGAATTTTTCTTTTTTAGAGGATAGCGGAGGTGCGACTCCGAGTGTAGAAGTAGAGAAGTCGTCGAACTTCATAGAGATAGCGGAGGTGCGGCTCCGAGTGTGAGAGTAGGGAAGTCGTCGAACTTCATGTGCGTGTGGCGCTTTGTGCATAAAAAGGTCCACGTGGTTGTTGTTGTTGAGACGGGCCCTGCGAGGTCAAGAGACTCCGGAGTATGTTGATCCATGTTGTGGTCTGGGCGGTTTAGTAGGTTGATCGGGCGTGGTCAACGAGTCGGTACGTGTGTTAGGGAGTGAAAGGAACTTCGACTTCGGGCTTTGACAAGATTCTAAGTGCACTAGAACAGATCATTGACAAGTTGAGAGTAGGTCTGCGGGTCAGATTTGCTTGCGAATGTGGGGACTGAGAAAGACGGAATAGCGGCCAGAGGCTAGTGAAAGGTCCCGAGGCTAGTGAAAGGTCCCTAAGGTCCTGAAGCGACTGTGTTACCCTTCCTGTAGTAAACCGACAGATCTGTTTTATTTTTGGTAGCTCGCAATATATGCAAGAAGTTGTTACGAGAGGAGGTGAGTGAAGGAAGACTAGCCGCGAGGCTTTGTCAGCCGCAGTGTGTGTGAGTGTGACGTCACTAAGAGCCGCGCTGGGATAGGTTGGTTGAAGAGAAGGGTCGCGCACGGATTGGACGCAGTCCGTGGGACTCGATTGGAAGGGGAAAGGCAGGTGAAGAGTATTCCGGGAATTAAAGTCACCTATTGATTACAATTTTTGTGGAATTAAAGTCACCTATTGATTATAAACTTGGTTAAATAAAAGACGAGAAAAATGAAATTCTTTAAAGCATTTAGGAGTGCGATGAAGGGGGAGTCTTACATTAAAGCGAGCGTAGGAGAGGAGACGCCGCCTGAGGGTACACCAGCTTACATTGTAATGGAAGAGAAGGGGGTAGCTCCGTGCCTTTGGCTAAAGCAATGGCACAAGTTGACAGAGAAACATGGGAGCGTAGCTTTCCCGATACATGGGACATTCAATATAAGGATTTTAGAGAATTTGAGATTCACGATGTACGACATGAAGGTGCCTCCAAGGCCAGCACAGTTTGAGGCTCTAGCAATTTGGGAACTAATGGCCAGACAGCAACAGCAAAAGAAGTTCGAGACCAGAATGAGGAAGGTAGAAAAGACACTAGCGGATGCTAGGTGGGATAATGCACAGAAGGTGTGGAGATCAGATGTATTGCAGGGGATAAAATTATTCCCCGCAATTACTAAGGAAGGAGAGGAGACAGGTAAGAAAGCTACCTGTAAGACGGACAGGAAGTGTTCCAAGGATAGAGAGGACGAGGAAAAGTTGAGAAGAGAAGAAGAGTTAGAGGATGAGGAGTTGATAATGCAATTGCTGAACGACCGTCCACCGCCTTATGCAGAGAATGGACAAGGTCCAAGTACCAGTTCTGCCCCTCCGGCATCGGTACAGAACAGTGAAACCCAGAGTTCAGGAGCGTCATCGGGATCTAAGGACCCGAGTCTGCTGTTCACCCCGCAGATACCGCAGGTTAGGAGAATATATCCAGATGTGCCCGTGTTGAAACCAGCAGAAAATTATCAGCCGCAGATGCCAGGGTACTATAACAGTGATAACAGTGGAGGAATGATTCTAGATCCAACCGTAAGGGGAGTACAGAATGGTTACAACCCAACAATGGCACAAGCTGAATCAACTCAGTTTATGCTGCCCCAGAAGCAGATGCAGGGAGGAAACGCACATGCTCAGATGACGGGGAGTCAGATGGGCATGCCGGCAATGATGACCCATGGTGTGGGAATGAACATGCCTCAGAACATGGGGAATGGACAGAACCCAGACGCGATATCACTACCCATTACTGTAGGTCCACCGGTACCTCTGTATAGTCAGCCTAACTTAGGTATGAGCAGTCAGGGATCAATGCTGCAAAATGGGACCGAAAGGAGGTGCATAGAAAACACTCCGGGGATAACTCCGATAGCGACTCAGCCAAATGGGTCTGGGTCCTTGATGGAGTTTAGTCCCATATGTGCTCAGTCAACACTGGTGAGGTCGAGGCCCCCACTGATAATACCCCTAACATCGAATACTGAAAAGTTGCCGCAACCATCAATGACAGTCGATGTGAATTCTACGCTGATGGGGGTGAATGCGCAACAGCTGACACAGTGGTTCAACAGTCTGAATTCCACACAAAATTCAGCTAGTGGGAAAGGAGAAGGCTATATGAATAGGGTCAGGTTGAACATGGAAGCACAAGAATTGGTGGAAGGGACTATGGGTGTGAACAGGTTAGAGTCCTACACGGAAGAAGAGCTGAGGTATCTATGTCCCAGGATTACGAAGGAAGTGAACAAGATACATAAGAGTCTGCAAGAAGCAGCTGACAGAAACGGGGTTGACATAGACAAGATGAAACACTTAAGCAGAAGCTACAGGTTAGATTTTGGGGCCACAGATTTTGAACACATGAGGTCAGCAGGCATGAAGACACACCTTAGAGAATTGCTGCAAAGTGCACAAGTGTGGAGGTGCTTAGACAAATGGGAAAGCAGGTGGGTAAAGAGGAAGGAAAAGAGGAGGGACAGTGCTACAGAGCACAATGAGAAAAGACCGCAGAGTAGTGATACAGTAACAATGTTACCAATGAGGGAGACAGCAGGGGGAAAATTAGTACATGTACCATGGCACAGAAGTGACATTCAGTCTTTTACGGACGATTTTCCCAAACTGAGAGAGAAACCAATTGAATGGTACCAACAGACTGATAGGTTTGTGAAGCTTGCAAAATGTCTTTGGGAAGACCTGAACACTCTCTTTGAGATTGTGGTTCCGGCAGATTTGTGGGAGGATTGCAAAAGAGCTGTAGGTTGGCCGACAAGTGAACCAGAGAGAGACAGGGAGACAGGTGCACCATCACCTATGGTGATGAGCTTGTACTATAAGGTGATTGAGCATTTGAAGACTAAAGTACCAGCGAAGAATGTGGATTGGCAGAAGATTGATCGAACTGCCCAAGAGGCCAAAGAATCGATTCATAGTTACTATGAGAGGTTGTTGAAGGCGTTCAAGAATTACAGTGGCACGGAAACAATTGAGGCGAAGGACATGCTCCATTTCGTGTTCAGATTTGTGGAAGGGCTGAGACCAGAAATAAGTCAAATGATAAAGTCGTATTTGATTTGTTGGCAATCGAAACCGATTGACGAAGTCTTGACTTATGCGAAATACTGTAGCGACGAAATTGAAGTGAAACAGAAAAGGCTGAAAGAAAAGGTGATGATGATGCAGCTTAAGGCAGCTCAGACAGGTTTGCAAGGTCTGCAAGGTTTGCAAGGGATGCAAGGGTTCCAACAGCAGGTACCGCAACCACAGTTGCAGTTGCAGGGAAACATGGCGTTTCAGCCACAGGCCAGAGGCAGAGGCAGAGGAGGTTTTGTGAATAATGGTCCGGATTTGAACACTGTTGTGACGGGTGTGCAGGCAATGAAGAAGGTGATGCCGTGTCACGTGTGCGGAATCGTAGGTCATTGGAAACGCGAGTGCCCGATGGTGGTGCAGGAAGGTGCAGGTGCAGGTGCAGGTGCAGGTGTTGGTCAGCAAAACAATGATGTCAACGCATTTCAGACAATGAGGGGACCGAAAATGAGAGGTCCAAGCCCAAATTTTCAGACCGTAAATCAATTGCAGGGACAACCTATGCAGCCGCAGCAGATGCAGATGCCTCGTATGCAGATGACGCAAATGCAGCCAATGCAACAGCAGTTACCTATGGTACCTAATCAGCAAATGCAAATACCCTTGGCACCAATGAGTCAGCAGCAAGTGATGGTTCCTCCACAGGTATCGGGTCAGGTAATGAGTACAAATGGAACCGTACAACAGTTCCCATTACACAGTGAGAGTGGAATAAACAACGTATGGGAGAGTGAAAGTTCAGGGGAAGAAGGAGATTGTGTGCTTGCGGCATCCTTGGAAGTTGATCAAAGGGGTCCGTACGTAGAGGGAAGAGTAATGGGTCATCGTGTTTCATTCTTGGTTGACACGGGAGCCACGCGTTCAACAGTTAAGAGTAGTGAAGTACCAAATTTGCCACTCTCAGGGAGAACAGTTCAAGTGGTGGGAGTAGCAAACAGACATCTGACGAACCCAATTACAGATCCGGTACCAGTCAGCATCGGTAACTATCAAGGGGTACATCAGTTTGTGGTATGTGACTCAAGCCCGATAGCACTGTTAGGGAGAGACCTGTTGTGCAAATTGGGTTGTTCGATCATGTGTTCGAACGAAGGAATAACAATCCAGACGAGCAGTGACGGGGAAGAAGAGGACAGTGTAGAGGGGGATGAGGTGGAAACTGTAGATGAAGAGTATCCTCTGATTTGTCTTTTCCCGATGATAACTGAAGAAGATATCCCAGCCGAATTACGGGAGACAGTCGGAAAGGAAGTGTGGGACATGACAGGGAAAGAGGTGGGATTGATGAAAGGAGTGGAACCAGTGAAAGTGACTGTAAAGCCCAATACAATCTTTCTCCAGACCCCACAATACCACATGCCACAAGACACCCTCATGAAAGTTGCTCAACTCATTGACGAATTTGTAAAACAGGGGGTACTGAAAGAAGTGTTAAGCAGTCCATGTAATTCACCAATAATGGGACTAATAAAGCCGAGTGGAAAGGTCCGACTCGTGCAGGATCTGAGGAAAATAAATGACATCATAGTCAAGTGCTTCCCTGTCGTACCGAATCCAGCTGTGATAATGTTTCAAATTCCTTGCGATGCTGAATGGTTCTCAGTCATCGATTTGTCACAAGCATTCTTTTCTGTGCCTCTTCATGAGGACAGCCAATTCCTCTTTTGTTTCAAATTCCTAGACAGAGTGTACAGTTGGTGTCGAATTCCTCAAGGGTTTTCTGAGTCACCGTCAATATTCAATCAGATCTTAAAGAAAGATTTGGAAGAATTAGAATTGCCATTCGAGTCAACCCTAGTACAATACATTGATGACTTACTGGTTGCATCAAAGACAGAAAGTGGCTGCACAGCCGATACCATTGCTCTGTTGAATCATTTGGGAAGGAATGGACATAAAGTGTCCCCTTCCAAATTGCAGTTCTGTCAGAAGAAAGTGAAATACTTGGGTCACCAAATAGAGAAAGGGTCACGGAGGATAATGAAGGAAAGAATAACGAGTGTACTTCAAATGAGTCCACCAAAGACGAGAAGGGAAGTGAGAAAATTTTTGGGAATGGTGGGATACTGTCGCCAGTGGATTCCCAACTTCTCGACTCTAGCAAAGCCTCTACTGAAATTGACCCAGAAGGATGCTTTGGATGAAATTGAGCTGAAGGGAGATGAGATGGATGCTTTTGTTGAATTGAAAGAGTGCATGTGCAGGGCTCCAGCTTTAGGTATGCCTGATTACACAAAGCCTTTCACATTGTTTTGTCATGAACGTGATGCATGTTCTTTGTCTGTCTTGACTCAAGCCCATGGTGGCGTAAACAGACCAGTAGCGTATTTTTCAGCTACTTTGGATCCGGTTGCAGCAGCACTCCCAGGGTGTTTGCGCGCCGTAGCAGCAGTTGGTATCAGCCTCACTCAGAGTGAAGGAATAGTGATGGGACACCCAGTAACAGTCATGGTCCCTCACTCAGTTGAGATACTTTTGACCCGCTCCCGAACGCAGCACATGACTGGAGCAAGACTCACAAGGTATGAAATGATTATTCTGGGCTCACCGAATGTGCAGCTGAAAAGGTGCACTACGTTGAATCCAGCAACCTTGCTTCCTGGAGAAAATGCCGAAATTGAGAACGCTGAAGACGTCGAGCATGACTGCCTTCAGGTGACTGAATTTTGCACAAAACCTCGACCGGACATCAAGGATACTAAGCTTGATGAAAATGACCAAATTCTCTTTGTTGATGGTTCCTGTCTAAGAGATGGGATGGGGATTTTGAAAGCAGGATATGCTGTATGCACTGTAACAGGAGTCTTGGAAGCGGGATGGCTTCAGGGAATCTATTCTGCACAAGTAGCAGAACTTGTAGCCCTTACCAGAGCATGTCAACTGTCTGCATTGATGAAAGTCACCATTTACACTGATAGTCAATACGGGTTTGGGATTGTGCATGACTTTGGACAACTATGGTCACAGAGAGGGTTCCTGACTTCTTCAGGGTCCCCAGTGAAGAACGGGGAGAGGATAAGGGAATTGTTACACGCCATTCAAGTACCAGCTGAAGTTGCAGTGGTAAAGTGTAGTGCTCACACGAAAGGACCGGACTATGTGTCTCTGGGAAATGCATATGCGGATCAAGTCGCAAGATTTTGTGCCTTGAACTGTATATTACTAAGGGACGAATGGAATACGATAAATGAGCCAGAACTCGAACCAGCTGAAGCATTTGCCTTGAAGGTTGTAGATACAATAGATGAACTAAAAGCATTACAAAATAATGTCAGGGAGGATGAAAGAGATTCCTGGATTAAATCACAATGTATAAAGAGACCAGATGAGTTATGGGTTTCACATGAGGGAAAGTTTGTTTTGCCAAATAGTCTCTTATCACAGCTTGCGCGGTTCTATCATGGGCAAGCTCACATAGGGAGAGATGCCATGATAAGATTGTTCAAAACTGATTGGTTTAACCCCAGATTTCGTCAAGCTGCAGAAGCAGTTTGCCATCGATGTGTCACTTGCCAGCAGATGAACCCAGGGAAGGGAACAGTCGTGAACGCGAGTCACATTGGTAGGGCAAGCGGGCCTTTTAGTCGAATGCAGATGGATTTCATTGAGATGCCTGTGCATGGGGGTCTGAAATATGTGTTGGTGATTGTGTGCATTTTTAGTCACTGGATTGAGGCATACCCCACACGTAGAAATGACAGCCTTACAGTTGCGAAGCTACTGTTGAGGGAGTTGATACCACATTTCGGATTCCCGATCTCTTTAGAATCAGATAGGGGAAGTCACTTCAATAACGAGGTGATAAAGTTACTTTGCGAAGCGCTGAACATTGAGCAAAAACTGCACTGTAGCTATCGCCCTGAAGCCTCAGGACTGGTGGAGCAGATGAATGGTACGCTGAAATCGAGAATGGCAAAAATATGTGCATCGACAAATTTGAAATGGCCTGACGCATTGCCCTTAGTGCTAATGTCAATGAGAAACACTCCTGATAGAAAGACTGGATTGTCTCCGCATGAAATTCTCATGGGCAGGGCTATGAGACTTCCTGCAGTTCCCGCAAACATGCTTTTGAATATTACAGATGATATGGTGTTAGACTACTGCAAAGGACTGGCTGACGTGGTTCGCTCTTTCTCTCACCAGGTGGAAGCGACCACCTTGCCACCGATCCAAGGTCCAGGACACGCACTGAAAGCAGGTGACTGGGTCGTGGTAAAGAAGCACGTGAGAAAATCGTGTCTGGAACCCCGTTGGAAAGGCCCTTTCCAAGTGATCCTGACGACAACTACTGCTGTGAAGTGTGCGGGGGTTCCCAACTGGATTCACGCCAGTCACACAAAGAAGGTGTTGTGTCCCACAGATGAGGAAGTTGAAGCGCTGAAACTACCAGTGCCTGACAAAACAGTGCTGAGTGCTGAGACAGAACAAAACCGAACTGAAGGCGAGCAGGCAGAAACGGGAGAGAAGGAGATATTCTCTGACGACGAAGACACCAACTCGCTTGGGGGAAACCAAGGAGAAAGTTCAGACAGCGACGAAGCAGCTGAAGGTGACAAAGAACCTGAAGCAGCTGAGGGTAGCAAAAAGCCTGAAGCAGCTGAAGGTGACAAGGAGCCTGAAGCAGCTGAAAGTGATAAAGAGCCTGAAGAAAGTAACGGTGACGAAGGGCTCGAAAAAGTTGAAAGGGCAGGAGAGCCTGATCAGAGGAGGGCTTTCCCAGAAGCAGACGATACAGAAAAAGAAAAAGAGAACGTGATCGACTCCCCAGAAGGAAGGGACGAGGCAGAACAGAACGAAAAGGTTCAAGCTTCCACAGAAAAGACTGCAGGTCCATCAAATGGACACGGCGCAAAGAGGAGACTAAGTATTTCACCAATAAAAGAAAGGGGTAAAGAAAGTTTGAACGAAGGAGGGAGGCCGAAAGTGAAAGAGAAAAGAAAGGAAGTGACTGTAGTGGAACAATCGTCAAGTGAGGAAAAAGACTTGACAAAAGGGGAAAGTACCAGCGAGGCAGAGTCGAAAAGAGAAGCAAAATTGAAAAGGAAAAGGATACCGAACAGAAGGTATTCCGGTCCTGAATGGGCATATGCAGTCAATGACGATTGGACTGATGAGTTTGTATCTCTAAGCATCGAGAACGAAGAAGAAGAAGAGATACCAATAGAAAAGAAAAGTTTCATAGACTCTGTCGATTGAAAGGGTAATAAATGATATTGCTTGCTACGATCTAACGTGAAAGAAACAATCAGCTGAGACATTGCTAAACCAGATGAGACATTTGCTAAACTGATAAAGACTGTGTTATTGCCGAATTGAGACAAATGCTGCTAACCGATAAGTGACTGGCCTTTTGAAGAAGACGGTGTGAACATTGCGCTCGTTCAGCTTTGTAACTGAATTGCTAAATAGTTTCTTTTATAGGTGCTTCTAGCTCTCTGATTCTATACAGATCATGACTAGGTACGCTACGCAAAATAATAGAAAGAAATATTGTAAATATGTGTGTATAGACTTGGTAGTTACATGTGTAATAATAATAATGGCAATTGTGTTTGGAATGCATGGAAAGGGTGAAAGTGAGAATATCGAGGCTTCTACTATTGCTCCTGTTACTGCCACTGAACTAACCCCATTGAAAAGACTGGCATTGGATGAGAGACTCTTGCACGATAAGAAAGAGCTTTCGTATAACGTTTTCTATCGCTTACTAACAGAGTATGTTGAGACTATGGATGCGAAGGATTGTTATGTGTGTACACAGATACCGACATCAGTAAAGGAAGGGGTGACTTATCACCACATGCCTCTTACATATGGGATTACGTGTAGTATAGTAATGTCTAGGTTTTATGGTCAAACTAACATACAGTATTTTTACTCGAATTATGATGTTACCTTTGCTTATGTTCCTATAATAGCACAGCTGAGCCAGATTGCTAAAGATTGGGATGCTAAAATAATGAGGGAATTTTTCGAGCCAATGCAACCTTTTGAAACGGCTCATGCTCATAGGGAGAACCTGACTTGCTCAGTCTCTGCTGTAGAAATAAGCTTTTTAGATCGCACAGATGATAGAAGGGCACAGATGAAGGCGAAATTAGAAAAAGAGCTGCATAAGAGGACTTCAGTAGATAATTAATCTAACAAAAGAAAGTGCAGATTTGAAGGAATTGAAAGAACCAGGAGTGTGGGAGAAGGTTGGAAAAGGACTTGCTTCAGTGGGACATTGGATTGGGGGAATTTGGAATGGAATATTATTGAAAATAATAGAAGGAATATTAATAGTAATAATTTGTGTATTTGGAATTTGGGGAATAAAAAGGGGAATAATAATGATTATGGCAAGAATTAAAAGAAGAAAAGAAGAGAAAATTATGAAAAGAATGGCAGAAGAATACAAAGCGCAAACTAGGGGAACTAAAAGGAAAAGGGAACTGACAGAATTTTAATGGAATAAAATTTGTGGGCATGATTAGTGTGATGACAAGTAGTCATCAGAGGAGGGATTGATGAAGCAGAAAATGAAGGTCTTACATTTATTAACGCATAAACGTAGTGTGAAATAATCATGTGTGATATTAACCGAACTAATAAAGATTGTACGGGGACAAAATGCGCCCTCAGAGTAGTTTGCCATCATTTATATGCGTGCTTTGTATAACGTGGTGTATTAGAATTGCACTAATCCGACATAATCATAAACGTGTGCTATGATTTGCTTATTTGAAATGCTTTAGCTTAGCATTACTTTAGCGGAGGCTTTGGCCTAGTTGCCTGGTCTCACGGTTTAGATGCTCGTATTTTTCCACTGTGCTAATAAACGTGTATTTTTGCTTGAAGCTGTACTTTTCCACAGAAACTGTTCACATGCTTATCTTAAAGTTAGTGCCAGCCTGGCATATTTTCTCTTTAATTCAAGGTCGACTTGCAGGTGCGGACAATGGAGGCTCTGAAAGTGAGCTAATTGGGAGACAATGTTGCAACTTGCGTACCCATCTCCAAGGATAATGTATGCTTAAGTAAAAGCTTGAGAACTGTCGTTTTTGATTGGTCAATTTGAAGCTAACCTATGAACCCTCCAATGGAGACCCTACTGGATTCGAACTGTTGTCTATAAAAACCAGGTGCACGAGAGGAATCTCTCTCTCTATCATCGGACATCCCGCCATTTTGACTTCGTAGCTATTATGGCCCACTTTGCTGCGACGCCATTTTGAAAGAGACTTTGATGCTGTCTCTAATCGAGAGAAAGAGACTTTTAATGATTCTTGCCCTAGAGACTTTAACTTTGACTGATCCCTTTGCATGAAGTAGTAGTTTTACCTTGCCGCCGTGAGGCAATTGCCCCGTCCACCCCTGCCCCTTTGCCCCGTCCTATGCCGATCGAAACGGTACCCATGATGACCGAAGAACGGTACCTGTGAGACGAAGACTTCCTTGTATGCTGATCGTAATTGGTAAATATGAAAGGAAATTGTACAATTGCATTGTGTTCCTTTTAGGTAACCAACTGCTGATTTTGACAAGGTCCCTAGCTAGGAGTTTTTCAAATTAATGTTGTTAAATTGTTTTCGCATGAAGTCCCACATGCCGATGCTAATTTGAGGTTAGACGAGGATTCCATATGTCGCACGATGCAATTTGAGATCTTGTTATGCTGACTAAATGTATGCAATTAGTTCATTACAGATTATCGTATTAGTGATTTGCATTGCTATCATCGAATGCCTTGTGATTCAAATGCTACATAGATTGCACTTGTTTCGACGTTATGGACAGCTATTAATGTTCATATATGTTTATCATTTGGTGTTGAGACACATCTATATTGTGCTAGCTTTGTTAATATAGGGAAATAAATTCACTAACTTTGCAATAAACTGGTGTGGTTATTCATGGCTGAAAGGTCAGGGTTCGCCGAAATGTATTCTGGACTAATTGTTAAGTGTTATGTTGTTCAAGGTGTTGCTTATGTTCGTTATTGATCATTGATTTTGATGAGATTGATCGATTAAGAGTACAAAGAGTTCCCACTAAGTCAAAAGATTCATCGGCCTAAAGAGCGTCCGAACACAGGTAAATTATTACTACGGACCGCTCTACCAATTCCATGGGTGTTGAGTGGGAACACCCACAGCAATACCCATGGAACACCCCTTTCACGCAGAGTAATGCGTGAAAGGGGGCTATATTTACATGGCAATGAAAAGCCAAGCAATATGGCTCTGCTTCGTCTTGTAAATCTGAGTAAGCACACTGAGCAATGGAGCATCAAAAAAAGTGACAGTCTGGTGGCACTAGGGGCTTGTAATTATGAACCTGAGTGCATAGAAGTCTTTCTATGAGCAACAAAATACATTTGTTCTTGAAACCCTTTATTAAAACCTGTTTTTAAGAATCTATCAAAAAGTGTAATCATGCAGATAAGTACACTGTTATTTGACCATTAATTGCCTACATATTTTTGTGCTTGATACACCCCCCCTATCTCATATGTACTGAAACTGTGCTAAGATCCAAGCCAGGTCTGAGTCTTTCAGGGCACACACATATTCTATTCAACTAACTGTGCAAATAAGTGGACTTTTCAGAACACTAAGGGGCAGATTTAAGAGCCCCTAGGAGCCTCAGTTGCATAGGTTTTTTTACGCTAATGTGGCCCAACGAGGCCAAAATCGCCACGCCAAATTTACAAAGTAGCGCAATGCATGCATTGCGCCACTTTGTAACCCTTTGCGCTACATTATGCCTGCGCCAAGCATAGTGTATGCACAGGGGGCGTTTCCCTTTTAGGGGAGCCAAAAAAATGGTGCAATGAAATCTAAAAAAGTTTTTGCATCATTTTTTCCGGCACTTTTAACACCTGCTCAGAGCTGGCATTAAAAGGAGGCACACCATTGTTTACAATGGGCCTCAATGGGCTTTGCAGGATTAGCGTCAAAAATGTTTAAGCTATTCCTGCAAAGCTCTGAACTAGCATAAAAATTTTGACATTAGTTTCCCTTTGATACGGCGCACAAATGGTTGTGTTAAGGGGCACTAAGGGGCTCAAGAAAAGCTACGCTGCATTGGGTGCAGCGCCACTTTTTTAAAATCAGGCCCTAAAGCTCTTACTTTTTTTAACCTATGCGACTGTCAGTAACTTCACACTACATGAGCAGAGATGCTCAGGTTCCCATTCGGGCAGAATGCAAGATTTTTTATATGACAGGGAATATTGATAGATGAGCTGAAAAAGGATTGAGATAATTGTATATAGGTAACGGCAGTGGAGCATGTACTCAGGGCCAAAAATGAATACTTTTATTTTTGACCCATTAAATGTCAAACGATTCAGGCTCAACCATTGCTCAATAACTAACTGACTCTGTGAAAACGTCCCCATTAGGGGTGGTGGATATGTCATCTGTCCCCTTTAATATCTTCCCCCTTCTGTGTTGTCAAGGTGTATGGGCTTGGGTTCGTTGCAACCACTTTTTATTATTTCTAAGTTGTTGAATTCTGCAGCATATTGGGATTTTACTTTACTCATTTCATTGTTGAAAGCTATAAACAAATAATTAATATGCACTCAGTGTTAAAATATCCAGCCAATTAATGCATTTTGATTTAAATGATCAATGATATATGCATGTTGCTATTCACTTCCTATACTACACAGTGTAAGGGGATAATGTGTGGAATTTTCACTCAGTAGTACTGCTTGTGCAAGCCCTATAGCAAATGCTACCCATGTAATGCACATACATTCCTTTTGATCGACTTCGAACCGCAGTATATAAGGCCTTAGAGTTAAAAAGTTTAAAATATACAGAAGAAGGTTTCACATTATGCCCAGCCTCATCCTTAGGTCCAGCAACACAATTTTGCACACCCAAACCATACTTAATTGAAAGAAATATGGGGGAACTATTGTGGCAACAGGCACACAACTGCCCATATCTATACAATTGAGGAATGGGTTCAGTCCACGAAACTTCAAGCAATTAACGATAACCAGCCTTGTTATGTAGTTTTTAAGCCCACACCAATGCAGATCTCTGACAGCCACCCTATATGAAAGGGAACCGATTTTATCAGAGATTAAGACATGTAGGCCCTCATTACAACCCTGGCGGTCGGTGATAAAGTGGCGGTAATACCAACAGACTGGCAGGAAATTTCCGCCAAATTATGATCATGGCGGTGAGAATCCAAATTGACAGCCACTTTACTACACCAACCACCAGGGCGGAAACAACAGGCATCAAGGCAGTAGCCGCCTACAGCGAGGCAGAAGTAAAAGTTCCGCCCACCATATAATGACAACACAATCCGCCACCTTTTCCGGGGTGGTACCAAAGAAATCAAAAGCCTGGTGGAAACAGACCTCAGAAGGAAAGGGCTCATCATTGGAGACACGGAAAGAACCACGCCGCCATGGAGCCAGAGCTGCAAATCTTCACAATGATCTTGTACATCCTGCTCCACCACGAACACCAACGATGGTGAAAACGACCACGGTGAGTACAGCTGCCTAGTACACAAGAGAGGGAGGAAAATGAGAGTGACACACACATGCAACACACACTCCCCAACACCATACACACAATCAGATGCAGTAATAAAACATATTTACCCCGACCCCTCAGGAATAATGCAAGGACAACAGGAATGTGATAAAGTGACAGTAATAACATAAATACAGTACAAATACGAAAATGCAATGCAACTGGTATATACATATGTACAGTTCAAGGGACACTGCCCAGTCCTCATTGTGCGTGGGCCACAGGCCAAAGTCTAAGGCCCCACTTGTCACCTGCAGCAACACGGAGAGAACACTGCAGGGACATCAGTTGGAAAATAGGCATGCACCTCAGGGGGAAAGGGAACGGGGGGCGCCTCAGCCGGCAGATGAAAGAAGACCACTGGTTCTGGAGGGGGCAACATGCCCTGTGCTCGGTCTTGGGGAGTGCAAGGCCACAGTCTTTTTTAAGTGGGTGACTTCCCCACTGGTTTTGGAGGGGGTATCATGCCCAGTGCTCTTCATCCTGGGGAGGCTGGGATAGGTGGGTGTCTTACCCACTGGTTCTGGAGGAGGGGGCATCATACCCTCTGCTCTTCATCCTGGGGAGGCTGGGGTAGGTGGGTGTCTTACCTACTGGTTCTGGAGGGGGACTACATACTGTTCGGCGGCGGTGACGGCTGCTCAGTGATGGTAGTGGTGCTAGTGCTGCTGCAGCTGGTGGTGGGGGGAAGCTCCAGTCCATCCCCTGCAGCCTCAGACGGCTGCCCACTGGTGGTGCTGCTACTGCTGCTGGTGGGGGGTGACTCCAGCCCATCCCCTGGATCCTCGGACGGCTGCCCACTGGTGGTGCTGCTGCTGCTAGTGGTGGGGGTAGGCTCCAGCCCATTTCCTGCAGCCTTTGACGGCTGCCCAGTGGTGGTGGTGGTGCTGCTGCTGCTGGTTGGGGGAGGCTCCAGCCCATCCCCTGCAGCCTCGGACGGCTGCCCACTGGTGGTGGTGCTGCTGCTGGTGGGGGGAGGCTCCAGCTCACACCCTGCGGCCTTGGACGGCTGCCCAGTGGTGGTGGTGGTGGTGGTGCTGCTGCTGCTGGTGGTGGTGGGTGGAAGCTCCAGCCCATCCCCTGCAGCCTCGGACGGCTGCACAACCATGGTTGGTGGAGGGTCTCCATCTGAGTCCCTGCACCAGGCACCTTGCCTTCCTTGCAGCAGCTGGTGCAGGCTCCTTACCCTTCCTGGCAGCAGCTGGTGCAGGCTCCTTGCCCTTCCTGGCAGCAGCTGGGGCTGACTCCTTGTACTTCCTGGCAGCAGCTGGGGCAGGCTCCTTGCCCTTCCTGGCAGCAGCTGGTGCTGGCTCCTTGCCCTTCCATCCCGCAGCTGGGGCAGGCACCCTTTCCTTGTGGCTGCCTGGTGCAGGCTTCTTCACCCTCGGGACATGTGCCCTGGATCCTTTCCCACCACAAGTGGGTGTGAAGACTACTGGCCCCTTGGACTGGGTGGCTGAGGTGCTTGCCTGGGTTTTTGCCACCCTGGCCAGAAAAGAAGGAAGGGGGTAGGGGTAGGGAAGAGGTCAATGGTGGAGAGGAGAGGAGGAGCTTGTTAGGGACATTGGAGCGGGAAGAGGGAAAAGGTTTGGGAGTGGAGGAAGAGGGAGTGGTTGTAGGAGGTGTTTGTCTGATGAGTTTGAGTGCAGGTGCATGGGTTGGATGCTGTTGAGAGGTGGATGGCTGTTGGGTGCCTGAGTGCTTGCATTTTTGTACTTTAGGAGGGGGGACAGACACAGTGGGAGAGGACACAGGGTATGGGTGCATGGCTGTTGTGGAGGTGTCTGCCAGTGAAGTGTGTGTTCTGCTAGGTGTGGTGGTGATGCTGGTAGTGGATGAGGATGTAGTGCATGCAGGTGTGAGTGTAGATGCAATTGGGAGGGAGGTGGAGGAGGAGGAGGGGGACACAGCGGGAATTGTGGATGTTGGTTTGTCTGCATCTGGATGGTGTTTGTGTGAGTGCCTGTGGGATGATGTGTGGTGCTTGTGTTTGCCTGTGCCACCCTTGTGTGTTGTCTTGTGTGCATGCTCGTCTGCCTGTGTGCTTGAGATAGGTTGGGGTTGAGGGGAATGGGACTGGGTAGGGGATGTTGGAGGAGGGAGAGTGGAAACAGGGACAATGGCTGCCAAGCCAGTGTGAATGCCCTCCAGGAATGTATTAGTCTGTTGCATCTGGGCTGCCAGCCCCTGGAAGGCATTCACAATGGTTGACTGCCCTACAGAGATGGATCACAGGAGGTCAATAGCCTCCTCACTCAGGGCAGCAGGGCTAACTGGGGCAGGGCCTGAGGTGCCCTGGGCAAAGGAGATGCCCACCCTCCTGGGTGAGCAGGCAGGGGCAACTTGCTGAGGGGCTGCTTGGAGGGTGGGGGCCATCAGAGGGGTCAGGGTTCGATGGGCACCCCTTCCTCATTGGGAGGCCATCCCCAGCTGGGCCTCCACCGTCTTCCGTGCCCAGCATCTCAGGTCCTCCCACCGTTTCCGACAGTGGGTGCTCCGCCAAACGTAGACCCCCAGGGTCAGCACATCCTTGGCGATGGCACGCCATATACCCTTCTTTTGATGGGCACTGACCTGCACAGGCAATAAACACATGAAATAGTATATCTCAGAGTGTCCTGCCTGTTTTACATATGGCCCACCATACCCCTTCACAACACCATTTACACACACATGGCCCAGCACATATGCTGTATGCCGCCCAGGGGACATCCACGCACCCCCCTACACGAGGCCTTCACAAACACCACCCCATGCATTCATGACACCTGCATAATGCCCACAGTGTACTCACCTGTTTGTCTGGAGGCCCATACAGCAGTCTGTACTGGGGTAGGACCCCATCCACCAGTCACTCCAACTCCGCCGAGGTGAAGGTAGGGTTCCTTTTCCCAGTCACACGGGCCATGGTAGGTTCCAGATACAGGTCACAGCAGCAAATGCAGTGTAGGTCCTCTGCTGCTGAAGGTCAGGTAGCAAGGGAGTGTTCAGATAGAAAATGGGGGTTATGTCCGCGTCGGTACATACCGTCCGCGCCGGCGTACATCAACATTGGCCACTGTACGCCATAGGGCCCAATGTTAACCAATGAGGAGTTGCACAGCGGTTCCCGACCGCCTCCCGCAATGGCGCACTATGTCAGCGGAATTACCTCACTTCCACCTGTCCCTCCACACAGGACAGGCGGGTGCCATTTTGGGGGGGGGGGGGAGCAGGCCCTGGATAAAAACTGCATTACAGTTAAAATTGGACATACAGAACAATCACACTTTACCATTAAAATGTAACATCATGCATTGTACTGTTGTGGCTCCAATGTTCAGTTTGTGACCAGCTCCTCACTCTTTTGCCCCATAGATTGCAACCACTGCTGATGAATAGGAGATGGTGACATACCCCTGTGTACAGACCCCTGGTGGACTTGGCAACAATGGAGGACAGGCACACTATCCTCACCTACAGACTTGACAGGGCCACAGTCACAGAACTGTGTGCCCAACTGGAGACTGACCTGATATCTGCTATCCGTCACCCCACTGGGATCCCCCCTCTTGTGCACGTTCTATCAGTGCTCCATTTCCTGGCAACTGGTTCTTTCCAAGTGACAGTGGGCTTGTCAGCAGGAATGTCACAGCCAATGTTCTCAATTGTGCTGACCAGAGTGTTGTCTGCCCTGCCTAAACACATGTGCAGCTACATTGTTTTCCCCCATGTGGAGAATTTGACTACAGTGAATGCTGACTTCTATGCAATGGGACATATCCCCAACATAATTGGGGCGATTGATGGGACTCATTTTGCATTTGTCCCCCCACCCGTCGAAATGATTAGGTGTTCAGAAATCGTAAGCGTTTCCACTCCATGAATGTCCAGATGGTGTGCTTGGCGGACCAGTACATCTCCCATGTAAATGCAAAGTATCCTGGGTCTGTGCATGATGCCTTTATCCTGAGGAATAGCAGTATCCCAAATGTGATGTCCCAAATACAGAGACACAGGGTGTTGCTAATAGGTGAGCCCTGGTTCCCACCCAGTATGTGTTGGTGTATGGGTATGGTGTAGGCTATTTAGTGTGTGGCTAAATGTTGTCCCTCGATATTTACAGGTGACTCAGGTTACCCCATCCTATCATGGCTACTGACCCCTGTGAGGAATGCCAGGACAAGGGCAGAAGAACATTACAATGAGGCACATTGGCGCACAAGAAGGATAATCAAACAAACCTGTGGCCTTCTGAAGGCCAGGTTCAGGTGCCTCCATTTAACAGGTGGAGCCCTGTGCTACTCACCCAAGAAGGTCTGCCAGAAAATAGCGGCATGCTGCTTGTTGCACAACCTTGCCTTGAGATGCCATGTGCCTTTTCTGCAGGAGGAGGAGGCTGGAGATGTCCGTGTGGCAGCAGTGGACCCTGTGGACAGTGAGGATGAGGAGGCAAAGGATGAGGACAACAAAACACCAGGGATCAGACAGTACTTCCAATGACACACAGGGAAGACAGTGTTACTTCACATTTCATTGTCATAATTTAGATTATCTTTGGCACTGGCATGCTCTTATTTCCCACTTCTATGCCCACTCACTGTACCCTTTGGCAATTCATTTGCAGATGTTGGTGCCCCACTATCGCTCCTGGTGTGATCACTGCAGGGAACTACAGCTCTTTCCTATGTGAACATTACTGTACAGTTGAACTGCAATGTTTGAACCTTGTTAAACAAATACATACTTAAAGATTTTTACATACTCCATACTTGCATTTTTTCCACGGGTGTTTTTTGAAGTGCTAAAAAGAAGAGGGGCTAGTGCAATGGAATGGGGTGATGATGGAGGAAAGTCCAGGGTATAGTTCCAGTCTATTTGTAGCACAGGTGCATAGTCCAAGGGGACATAGGAAGGGGAGCAATGGCAGTTTAACGTGGACAGGGTGACTGTATGGGACACAAGGGTGACAATCAGGAGAGTCTCATTTCCTGGTGGGGGTCTTGGCAATAGTCTCTGTCTTCTGCCTGGATCGCAGGGAATGTTTGTTGGGTGGTTCTCCTTCTGCAGGGGGAGGGGTGCTGGTGGCCTGTTGGTCCTGTGGTGGGGCCTCCTGTCCACTAGCGTCAGCGGAGGTGGTGGGCAGTTCAGATGTCTGGCTAGTGGCAGGGGCCCGCTGTTGTGAAACTGCCTCCCTCATAATGTTTGGCAATGTCTGCCAGCACCCCTGCAATGGAGACCAGGGTGGTGTTGATGGGCTGCAAGTCCTCCCTGATCCCCTGGTACTGTCCCTCCTGCAGCCGTCTGTTCTCCTGCACGTTGTCCAGGATCTGGCCCAGCGTATCCTCGGAATGTTGGTAGGCTCCCAGGATCTCTGCAAGTGCCTCCTGGAGAGTCGGGTCCCTAGGCCTGTCTTCCCCCTGGTGCACAGCAGTCCTCCCAGTGTCCCTCTTGTCCTATGCCTTTGTCCCCTGAACCGTGTGCCCACTGCCACTGACCCCAGGTCCCTGATTGTCTTGGGTATGAGGTGTGCCCTGGGGTCCCTGTAATGGTGGACACACTGCTGATTGACGTGTCCTGGGGACAGAGGTATGGGAACGCTAGTTGGGTGCTGTGGTGGTGTTTGACTGTGCCTGGGTATCCGAATGTCCAGAGGTCACTGATGGGCCAGGTTGGTCATCCAGATGCAGGCAACCAGAGTTGCTGTCATCACTGTGGGTCTCTTCAGTTGGGCGACTGGATAGTGCTGGCACCTCTTCTCCTCTGACATTGGCTGGGATACCTGTGGGGACGTAAATGCTGTGTTATTATTTATGTGTGTGACATATTGTGCACTGGTGGGTTTCCCTATTTGTTTGTATTTGCCTTGTCAGCTTTAACTTGTGTAGGTTGGTATGTGGTGGGCTAGCTGATTCACTCTAGTTTGCATGCTTTGGTGATAGGTGTCCATGCAGGGCTGTGCGTGATGTCCATGCATTGGTGGTGCATGCAGGGATTGGCAAAGGGTTGGGTGGGATGTGATGGTGGGGTGTGTGGGAGGTGGTAGAGTGATTGGTTTGAGAGTGAGGGTGGGGGTATGTGATGGCATGCAAGTGGGGGGATAATAGTAATTGAGAGTTCACTTACCAGAGTCCAGTCCTACTCCGGCCAGGTCCTCAGGATGCATGATTGCCAAGACTTGCTCCTCCCATGTTGTTAGTTGTGGGGGAGGAGGTGGTGGTATACCACCAGTCCTCTGTACAGCAAGCTTGTGTCTTGCTGCAATGGAACGTACCTTCCCTCATAGGTCCTTCCACCTCTTCCTGATGTTATCTCTGGTTCTTGGGTGCTGTCCCATGGCCTTGACCCTGTCCACGTTCCTCCGCCATAGCTCCAACTTCCTAGCAATAGATATCTGCTGCACCTGTGCTCCAAATAGCTGAGGCTCTGCCCTGATGATTTCCTCCACCATGACCCTTAGCTCCACCTCTGAGAATCTGGGGTGTCTTTATGATGCCATGGGTGTTGTGGGAGTTGTGTAGGTGAGGGTGTGTAGGGTGATGTGTTGGGGTGTGTGATGTGGGGTGCGTGGGTTGTTATATAGGTGATGGGGGTCTGTGGTCTTGGTGTCTGTTTTGTGCCAATGGTTTGTAGTCGTAAAGGGGTGTGTGTATTGGTGTCAGGTGTGTGTTATTTAAATTGACCAATGTGGTGTTATTTTGTTTGTGTGTGTGTATTGTGAGCGCAGGGGTATGTACCACCAATGGTTTACCTCCATTGAATGTCCACCATGGTGATTCGTGGGTCATAATGTGATGGGCATTGTTCTGTTGGCATAACGGTGTAGGTTTGGATACTGCCAGTTTATCACTGACCTTTGGTGTGGCGGACTTGTGTCTGTGGCTCAATAGTGACGGATTGGTGTGTGTGTGTCATAATATGGTAAACGGATATCTGCTGCCGTGGCGGTATGTTGGCAGCAGTCAGAGTGGCGGTAAGTGGGATTTACCACCAGTGTCATAATGAGGGCCGCAGTCTATATTTCATCCCAGACAAGTGAAGACAAGACTTTTGACCGGAAATCCAGCAGGTTTGCGAAGGACATCATTGTTAGAAGTGGGGTCTCTGGTTGGCAGAGGTATACACCCTTGTCCAAATAGGGACCACAATCCTAGCCAGGGTAAGTCACACACAATCCAAGTTATCCTGTGCCTACCCTCTGGTAGGTTGGCATTGAGCAGGCTGATCTTAGAGGGCAATGTGTAAAGTATTTTTGCAATAACTCATGCAATAACACAGTGAACCCACCACAAAAGCACACCACACTGAATGAATGAAGGCCAAAAATGATCAAGATTTGATAACTACATGTAGAAATATCACTTTTGTAATGATAACAAGAGTCTTAAGTCTTTAAAAAGCAACACGTGTCTCTTGCAAGAACAAAGTACCTGGTAGGCGTCAAAATTGCATGCATGGAGACCACAGAGGAGGGTATGCGAAGAAAACGAAGGGTGTGCGTCAGATTTATGGGCGTACAAAGATGATGGGTCAATTATTTTACATGCGGCAAGGACTTTGCTTCGAATTCCGGCACACAGGCTTGAATCCTCTTTAGGAAGCGGGGTCTTTTGATGCCCAGGGACGATGCGTGGAAATCCTGGACGTGCAGGACGAAGTCACTGGTGCCGCGTCGATCCAGTGGGCAATGCGTCCGAGTTTCTGTCACACGGCAGGCGCTACGTCGATTCCTCTCGCAGGAAGTCGGACTGTGTTGTTCTGGCTCAGCAATGCGTCGATCAGGTGGGCTGCGCGTCAAAGTTTCGGCTGCAATGCTGGCACTGCATTGATCTCCATTCGGGTAGCCAGGCTGCGCCATTCCAGTTTGGCGATGCAGTGATTCTTTCACCACTAGGCAGGCTGTGCACCAATTCTGGCAGGATGTGCATCAATTTTCACCGCACAAGGAGTTTCTTTGCTGAGATGAAGGTTTTTTGGCCCTGAGACTTCAGGAAACAGGAGGCAAGCTCAATCCAAGTCACTTGGAGAGCACTTCTCAGCAGAGCCAGAGGCCAGCAAGGCAGTAGTCCTTCAGAGCAAAGCAGTCCAGGTGAGTCCTTTGGGCAGCCAGACAGCTCCTCTTGGCAGGTTGCAGGATTGGGTTCAGTGTATCTGTCCGAGGAAGTGTCTGAGTTGGAAGGTTCAGGGACCCAATTTATATACCCAAAAGTGCCTTTAAAGTGGGGGATATTTCAAAGAGTGGTTTTGAAGTGCACAAGGTACCCTTTCAGTACAACCCTGTCTGCCAAGGTCGCAGTAGGGGGTTTGGCAGTCCATTGTGTGAGGGCAGGCAACTGTCCTTTTAAATGTAAGTGTCAGGCCACCCACCCTTCCAGCCCGGGAAGACCCATTCAGTATGCAGATGTGTGCAGGTGTGACTTAGCATCCTGTGTTTGTGGTTGTCTGGGTGAAATGCATAAGGGAGCTGTCAACCAGCCCAGACGTGGATTGGAGACAGGCTGTAAGGCACAGAAGGATTTAAGTGCAGAGAAATGCTCACTTTCTAAAAGCAGCACTTCTAAAATAGTAATATAAAATCCAACTTCACCAATAAGCAGGATTTTGTATTATCAGTCTGGCCATCCTATATATGACCTGTTTACCTCTTTCTGATCAGAATCTACTACTCAAACAGAATATGAGGGTAGCCCTAATGTTAGCCTAGGAAAGGATCAGCCCTCACAGCAGTGGAAAACTAATTTAGGAGTTTTCCACTACCATGACATATAAAACACATAGATATATGTCCTGCCTTTTACCTACACAGTACCCTGCCCTCTGGGTTACCTAGGCCCTACCTTAGGGGTGACTTATATGTGGAAAAAGGGGAGTTTAAGACTTGGCAAGTACTTTTACATGTCAAGTCGAAGTGGCAGCGAAACTGCACCAACAGGCCTTGCAATGGCAGGCCTGTGACATGGTTAAGGAGCTACTTACGTGGGTGGCACAATCAGTGCTGCAGGCCCACTAGTAGCATTTAATTTATAGGCCCTGGGCACATGCAGTGCACTTTACTAGGGACTTACAAGTGCATTAAATATGCCAGTTGGGTATGAGCCAATGTTACCATGTTTTAAGGGAGAGCGCATATGCACTTTAGCACTGGTTAGCAGTGGTAAAGTGCACAGAGTCCTAAAAACCAGAAAAAACAGTGTCAAACAGTGGAGGGAGGCAGGCAAAAGGTTGGGGTGACCACCCTAGGGCTCTCAGGTCTAACAATCATACTCCACATTTTGATGCACAGACCAAACTCATGACGAGGTTTGCCTGGCTTTCCCAGATTGTAATTGTGCCCCCTGCGCTATTATCATAATAAACGCAAAGTTAGAAAGCAAACATTGAGAAATCATAGCAAAAGTGCATATTTATTTCAAGCATCAAAAATACTGACAATGTAAAGGAAATGTGAGGAGAGTGCTTTCAAGTTCAATACCAGTTGTACACTTCAGTGGATTGAATGTAGTATTGAAATTGATAGATCACTTATTTAGAATGAATACTTAAACATAAAATCTTACAATGATTTTAAAATATATTTTGAACTAACGCTTCTGTGTGGCTTCTATTGGTTTTAATGAACTAGTGCTCTCTAGTGACTTATAGTTAATAAGAAGTGACTTCATTCTGTCCCTATCCACTGCTTTCAATAATGAGCAGAAGCTTTCTTCAACAAAAAAGTTCAAAAGCTTAATGTAGGTAATTGTGTTAATTTACTAAATCATTTTAATTGTCCCCACCTGAATATAGAGGTAAAAATGACTTAGAGCCTGAAGCGGGACATGTTTATCCCGCTAATGGTACGCTTTAAAAGAAGGCATTCTTTGTTCCACAGCAGGTGAGATTGAAAGATGGTCGAGGTTACAGCAGACGACTGCACTTTTGATTCCAGATATCAGTGATAGAGTTTGGTTGTAGCCTTTGACCACACAGACTGCTGTGTCATAACAGGCTGGAGATTAAAGAAGATACTGTTTTCGCACCCTGAAGAGGAAGAAAGACATTGGAATATTAATTTCATACAATGAGATAAAGGTAAGGAGCAGACGTGTTGTAGGGATGGGGTCTGAAACGTCATGCTTGCCCACTCTCTAGTGTACGGCAGCACAAGGACCTGGTTTAGGATAGAAACATAGTCCGGGGAAACTTGGTGGCTCCTGCAACAAATGGTGCCAGCTAGTCATTTCCTGTCTCGTTGTGAATGTATATACATTTTGCAGTGGCAGGGCAGAGCCCTGAAAAATGTGGGTGTCTGGCTTGTGCAAAACAGCTCTAGCTGCAACTTCTTGTGACAGTAATGTGAGGAGAGTACTAAAATATATAGAGAATTAGTGAACCATCCAAAATGAAACAGGAAAAGAAAAATGCATTTGGAATACGCCCTCCAAATGTTTCCGCTACTTTAAGACTGACAGTGAAAAATGTACATGATCTTGTACACAATGTTGTGACTAATATATTTTTACATTCGATGTATCATACTTTCTTGTATTTATATATTTGAAAGCTAATGTCCCATCACATTAGGACTAAAGGGTAAGATTCTTATTAGATACATTTTAAAAAGAAGAGTGGAAGATTATTCTTAAAACACTGTGGTCCTGATTTACAAAAATGACGTAACACGTTTGCCAGGAAGGTTGAGAATGTAATTTGGTACTCTACCGCTCATCCATTTCAGGAGGGACTGCGTGAAGTCTCTGCAATCTAAGATGGAAAGTGAAATCAGCCAATGATATCACAAGGTTGCCCCACTGTCTAATCCTTAGCTCCTCAGCAGTCACCTATTTATGTCTGTGGGATTAATGGAAGGACTAAAGACTAAAAACTATATAAAATACAATACCTCTTCAGGAGAGTAGCTTCAGGAGGGGTGTTTGGGTGTGACCCCACTCAAATAAATGCAATCTTGGCTTGGTAGTCGCATATGGGTGCCCTCAGTCAGGGATGCTGTCTGTGTCGATTTCTCTCATGGGCCAAGGATAAAAGAGAAAACAGTGACCTCTGATGTATAACAGGAGAGAGAGATAGAACTATACATCTGGTGGCTGAATAGTAAAATGTGAAACCAGATAACAGAAATCAATTCCAGCTTCCCTGTCCATTCAAATTGTGTGATTCCAGGCAAAGATTTTGATTCAGAGAGTTTCCCTTTTATTCATTATAACTTATGAGAGCACTTTTAGATCCTTGAATCCAGGATGTGCACTATACAAGCACCTTTTATGTTTGATTTATTAGACTGTAATGTTGCTCATTTCATAATAAGAACTTAGGCCATGTTTAGCGTTTATATGACTGCTGTGACTCAGTTCACTAATAACATTATCATTGGAAGCGAGCTATTAATGTTTCTAAGTTCATGTTTGAAAACTATCACTTTTAATAAGTGCTTTTCTGCGTAGTGGTATAATCTGATGTATGTAGATGAAACATTCTGCATGCTATAAAAAAGATTTGGGGAAATTGAAGAGACTGTATCACATTTGTACATCATATTAGTTGCATTATATATATATATTTCCGTTCTTTTCTCCCCTCCAGGAGCCTCTCTTTTCCCGAGGCTAGTTGAAAATTCCATTCCCAAGAAGGAGAAATAAGGTGGCACCACCACGATAAGATTCAAAATCCTTATTTTTTCAGTTATTAGATTTTAAAATGCTTGGTGCTTGTAAACATGGCAATGCGTTTCGGCCTTAACCTTCAACAGGCCATATATATATATATATATATGCTGCATATTTTCACAACTTGGCCAGTGCACAGACTTTTAGAGCATATGTATATGTCTTTGCATGTATATTGATATTTGACTGGTTTATAAAAAAAGAGTAAATCTGCACCCATATAAGATCTACTTGAATGGGTGCAAATGTACTGCTTTTTGGAATTCACAAGCATTAGCAGTAGTAGGCTTCCAAAGCAGCACCAGTCTCAAGTTTCCTGGCATATACTGCCACCCAAACACTCAAAAGTTGATGAGATGAACGCTTGTAAATTGTCTTTCCAGTGACAAATATTCAGGGTAGTGTTGCAACCCATTGTTTTTCGCACACTATAGCACTCTAGATAGAGGCTCACAATGTGTAAATCATTACTGACCCTGTTCCTCATGGAAACAGCCCATCTCTAACCTTGGTTACCTCACCCCTCCACTCTGAAGTTTCTTTTAGTTGTGAAATTAGAGATTCACTCCCCCTTCCTCCTCACCCCCGAATGTCACTGACTAAGTTACACCCCTGCACGGCTTGTTGAGCTCTGAATATTTTTGCTACCTGATGCTACTAATGACCCTGTGAGGAGAGGTGGCAATGATATCCCTAACTGAAGTCCTCTTGCAATGCAGGTTGAGATAGATTGTTTGTCCACAGCATGTACTGTGAATTTCTTTGAATACTCTGCATCTTGTGGAAATCATCTGTGAAATCACATTGCACAAAATGTGTACTATTGTAAAGCTGCGCTAGCGCCATTCAGCAAAACCTTGTGTGGTTCTGTTTCGTTGTTTTTTCAGAAATGTTATGAAATGTGCTCTTTAAATGCATTTAAAATATTGGAAATGATGTAATTAGTTTTACCACAAAAAGTTTTAATTACCTAACAATTCGTTCATAGAGGTTACATTTTAGAATCTAAAATCAAGGAGAAAGCTCAGTCCATCCACTTATTGTTATCATATGTTTTGTTTTCTTTTATGTTCTTAAACAATTTCATGTATATGTCCACATAATCCTACTTCACGTTTAACAATATCAATAAAAGAGTGACCTAATAATGAAAACAAGCATCGAGAAAGTCAATATGTGTCGCCTTTGGGAGCTACGCACTTTGCAAATGGTTCTAAGTATCTCACCAAAAAGGAAAAGAAGCCTATGAAGCAACCAGAAGTGACATTTTTGTAGGTGCAGGCACCAAGCATGCGTACACTTACAAAATAACACACGCACTTTTATTCTTTTTGTTTTCCGAATCAAGTTGGGTCAGTAAACAAAAAGGAAAAAAAGTAGCGTGGGGGACACCAACACTGAGGATGGTGGGCAGAACCACAAAGGGGTGGGAAGCACCAGGAAGGAGATGGGAAAAAGCAACAGAAGGGTCGGGGTGTAGCAACAGAGGGGGAATGCATGGCTGAAGCAATAGCGAGCGGGTGGGTGGAGGGAGCATACAGACAAGTGAAAGCGCAAACAGTGCCAGAGCGGTTTGACTGGTGCCGCCGCACCGGGCTCCAAGCTCAAATGGTTTCTCTTTGAGTGACAGGCTGGGGAGAGGTAAGAGAAGCCTACACAGATCTTTGTGTGCTCAGCATTTTTCAGATGATAATAAAAACGGTAAGATATCGCTGGAGACGTCTGCGATGTGTCTAGTCACAGGTTTGACTCGTGCTAAAGTAGCATGGATGGTTAATGTTCCTCTTGCAAAGCATAACATGCAACATGGTCACATATGTGTAGTTTGTGTAGCTAGTTCAGTGGGTTACTGCTTATGTCACAAAGATCCTTATGTTACTCGTAGTTCATAAATTACTATCCTTCTAATATAGCTTACTCAGTTATGAACTGACTTTAACGCACAACATGGAAATTCCAAACTACAGGTTTAGAACCTTTTGTTTTTTTCCACAAACTTTCATTATACCAAGATTGCTAAAACGGGTTCCTTTGGCAATAATACAATTCTTTTAGTATGACGGCCACTATTATTGTGCTACATTTCAAATCTTGAGTTTAAGGGACAATTTACTAACACCTCGTGCCTGGTTTGCCTCGCCAAAGTTACGCAAACCTGGTGGAAAGTGTTGTTTTGGGGTTTATTTTCTGGTGCAAATCCTAATTTGTGCTGGAAAGAGGCCATAAAATAACACAAAGTAGGATATGTACTACTTTATGTCACAGGGGCGTACCATTGTTGGTACATGGATGTTCATATGAACCTACCAATTAATTTTGTGATTAATCCCTACTTTCTAACTTTGATGGAAAGCAATTTGCATAGAACAATTATGTCTCTTCAAGCAGTTGTAAAGCTAGGGAAAATATTTATTTTCTCCAAACTTTTCCAAATTTGTATGTGTGCTGCACCATATAGTACACATACAAAATTTTAAACTTTGTCAAAGCATATCATTTTGTGCTGGAAATGCAGCTTTCCAGTATAAAACCTTTGCCTGATATCCCACACACACCCTTACACTATAATGCAAGGGGGTTGGCATTGGCGCAAAGCAGTCTAAGGTGAGCCAGCACTAGAGGAGAGAGCAAGAGCACCATATCTTAGATACTACAGGTAAGCAACTTTGCTTAGTGCGCTGCATGAAAACTTAGGACCTCATTACAAGCTTGGCTGTAGGATGAACCGACCGCCAAACTCAGTGGACGAGACTGCCATCAACCTGGTGGCCTCACTCCCAGTCATATTACACGTTCCCACCGGTCAGCCTGGTGGTAACAGTGGTACAATATTGGTATCTGCTCCCTTAAGAGAGCTGAGGCCAATACCATAGCACAACAGCACCCTCGGAATACACACTGTCTGCAAAGAAGACTGTGCACATTCCGAGGGTGCTGGGCAGGTCGTGGGCAGTGCAGAGGCCCCATTGTTGCCCCAGCACTTCCTTTCTGCCAGTCTTTTTGGCGGTTATGCCGCCATGAAAAGGCTGGCAGAAAGGGGACTCCTGATCAGCACTGTGGTGCTGAACTCAGCGCCGCCACGGCTGACCACGAGCCCAACCATCGTTAGCCCATCGGGAACTATTTTCCTGGCAGAAACAGTGGTCCCCTGGCAGTCTGATTGCCAGGGCCATAATATGGCAGTCTGATCACCTGGAGTACCCCCGCGAGGCAGGAGGTCTGAAGACCACCAGCCTCATAATGAGGCCCTTAGTAATTATGTCCCCCCTCATTTCTCCAGACCAAGCATTCTTAACATATAAAGCCTGCAAGTATGGATGACGTGACTCTACACCTTGTAATCCTAATTGTTTTAAGCAACATTTCATATACATTGATTTACACACTTGTATGACTTATTGTCTTTGTATAGTATGGTTGTGATGTAAAGTTCTTTGACACTACATTGGGATGAGTAGAGTTGTAAAATAAATAAATGTCATAGAGAAGCGAAGTAGAGATTAGAGGTATTATTAGAAGGTTGTAGTGAGGTAATTCATGAAGAAGGAAGTCATGGGGAGCATAAACAAAGATTGTTGCACTAGGCACTACCAGTGCTAAAGCTGGCACTGATCACAATTTGGAACTGGAGGGGAGGAGCACTCAGGAGTAAAAACAGCACAGGGGGATAAGCATAAGGGGGCATCAAAGGTAGGGTGGGGGAGCGCATATGGGCAGCAAAAGGGCAGCACAGGTGTGCGTGGCAGAGGGTGAGAAATCCACGAGGGAGACTGCTGGAAATCACATGCACTCTTACAGAGTGCTTAATAAAGAGAAAAAAGTAGCACCTGACAATTGAGCAATAGGAGGACACATGTAATGTGTTGATGGTCCAAGGGAGAGATAAACACAAGAAGTGGAAGGAAATCCCACACATACTAATAAATGAGAAGCAAATTAGAGTGACAAGGAAGCCAACCAATCATAAGCAATTGGCAGGCTCTAAGCCCACTGTAAGCTAACAATAGTCTTGCAAAAGAGAGCGCATGTGCTGCCTAGCAGGCGGACCCTAAAAAGGTTTCAAAGACATTTTAAGTTTTGTGAGAGTAGAGTACAAATATGCTTACGGGTGTACTGTAATTCACATACCGCCTTATCTGCTATGACCCTTATCTCGACTTGGATCTAGAACATGGATGTATCCACATAAACTACAATTACAGCAACTAATCTAAAATGAAATGCCTTGTATATTTAGTAGTTATCCTGTGAACCTAAAGCTCACTTTTTATAGTTCATTTTCTTAACTCAAAGCTCGTCACAGATATTTAACCAATTAGGAATAGAGTAAGGAACACTAAAGTATGGTGTTGTGTTGATATTTGGCTACCAACTGCCTATTTCGTTCTTCCCAAACACTTTTTATTTTATTTTTTCATTTTTTAAGTGTGGGGTCACCCATAGTTATCATGGCACAAGGAGTCACAGGAGCAGAAGACAAGGAAACAAGAAAATAAAGAAAAAATACCAGTGGTAGCTGCTGCAAATCTCAAGGGGAGTGGTGGGAGGGGGAGAGACGGGGGTGGTAAAAAAAAAAAAAAAAAAACGTACCTGTTCCCGTCATCGCCGCCTTGCTCCTCTGCTCTTTTTCTGGTGTCCCAGCATTTACTGGAACACCAGCACAGGCTCCCCAGCAATCCTGGAGCTGCTCTCATGGTAATCCTAGATGTGATTGGTATGAGCAGCTTGATCTGCGACTCAGACAGTGCACTGAAGCCTGTGCAGTTTCTCCAACCCAGCTGGGTAGCACAGCCAGGTTGGAGAAACCTAAGGCCACATATGTGTTTGGCCAGCCTGAGACCGTCAGCCAAACACACATGCGCACTTAGAAGTGCACAGACTTCACTCCCCCTCTCCCGTAGTAGAGCTCTGCCCCTCCCTTCACATGCTGCTGGCTATATGGGTATATTGTTTTATTTTTCAGCTCCTGGCTTAGCCAGGGTGGTGACGCTCAGACAGACAGTGAACATTGCGATGGTGCTAGGCAGGGTGTAGCCTGAACCTGTTCTCTGCCAGCCTTTTCATGGTGGTAAAACCGATGCATGCTGCACCGCCCTGGCTGATTGCAACCTCCATCGCCGTCAACCCATCAGGATCACCGATCCTGGCACAGACAGCGAAACCCTGGCGGTCTGGCCACCAGGGTCTCAATGTGGCAGTCGGACCGCCACAGCTGCGGTGGCCCTGACCGCCACCGCAAGGTTTGCGGTCTCAAGACCGCTAGCCTCATAATGAGGCCCAATGTGTAAAGTATTTTTGCAACACTTTAAATACAGTATGATATTAAAAACAAAACAAAAATACTCCACACCAGTTTCGAAAAATAGAGAATTTTTACCTGAGTAAAACAAGACCAAAAAGACAAAAAGACAATCAGTAGAACTCGAGATATGAATATTTAAAGATCAAGAGCCCGATTGAGAGTTTGGTGGTCCAAATACCGCCAACCTCGCGGTGGCTGTCAGACCGCCACACTCCTGGAGGTCTGACCACCAGATTATGATCCTGCAGGTGAGACCACCAGTTGACTGCCGCCTCTGCTGGAGTCAGGGATCCCAACTGGTTGGCGGTGGTCAGAGTTGTGGTGAGCCACGGGGGTGCTGAGATCGGCACTGCAATGTTGATCACAACTCCACTTTCTACCTGTCTTTCTATGGTAGCCCCTGCACCGTCCATGTCCATGGGCAGTGCAGGCTGCCTTGTTTCCTCCGGTGTGTGACCGGCGAAAACGTAATACAATGGGAATGAGACCTGTATTGACGGCAGCTTCACCCATGCCATATTGGCGGTCGCAATCATAATCGTGCCCTATGGGCCTGATTTAGACTTTGGTGAATGGGTTACTCATTCACAAACATGACGAATATCCTGTCCACCGTACTACAATCTCCATAGGCTAATATGTGATCATAATACAGCTAACGTGATATTCATCATGTTTGTGATGGAGTAACCCTCAATTGTTCTGCTGCACTTGGGGCGATGCATCATTTTTTGGAGTTTTCAGATGCAAATCCCACTTCTGAGGCCTAGGACTGGAGGGGACACCTCAGGCAATGGTTGGACTCACAGATGGCAGAGTCCAGCAACACCAGGAGAGTTGCAAGCAGTCTAAGATGTCCCTAAGACTGCAGAAGAACAGGGGATAAGCCACCAAGCCCTTGGAGATCCTCTGGTCAACAAGATGGGTCCCGTCCTTGTCCTCAGCAGTGCAGAGCAGCAGTTCCTTGGATTATTCACTATAGGCAGAGTGGCAATCCTTACAGCACAGCAGTATTTACTCCAGCAAAGTTCTTCCCAAGTCCTGTAGTGATCTAATTTCAGGGGGTCAAAGGCCCACTACTTACACCCAAAAGTGCCTTTGATGTGGGGGACAACTTCAAAGAATCTTTCTGAAGTGTAAAGGTCCTCCTTTCAGCCCAGCCCTGGCTCCAAACTATCAGTGGGGGTAAGCAGCGCCTTTGTGTGTGCTCAGGCCCCTACCCTTTGAAGTGTAAGAGTGAGCCCTTCCCAACTTCCCAGTGAGACCCATCAGTGTGCAGATGAATGCAGATGCAGTTGAGCATCCTGTGTTGTGGGTGTCAGAAGGAAATGGACAAATGTAGCTGTCACCCAGCCTAGGCCAGACATGTCTTGGAGACAGGCTTTCAGGCTCACAGGGCGGCAGTGAGGGCAGAGAAATGTCCACTTTCTAAAAATGGCTTTTCTAAAGTAGCAATAATAAATGAAACTTTGTAAGTACAGGATGTATCATTACCATTTCAGTGATATTCAACATGATGCAGCTATCCGTTTCTGATCAGGAATTACAGTTTAAGAGTATTTTAAGGAATTCCCAATGCTGGCCTATGAAAGGAGCAAGCCTCACAGTAATGAAAAACGACTTTGTGAGTTTTTCATTACCAGGGCATGTAAAACTTAAAAGTACATGTCCTGCCTTTTACTTACATGGCACCCTGCCCTATGGGCTACCTAGGACCTACCTTATGGGTGACTTATGTGTAAGAAAAAGGAAGTTTAAGGCTTAGCAAGAGTTTTTAAATGACAGGTCAAAGTGGCAGAAAACTGCACACCCAGGCTTTGCTTTGGCAGGCCTCAGACATGTTTACAGGGCTACTTAAATGAGTTGCACAACCAGTGCTGCGGGTCCACTTGTAGCATTTAATCTACAGGCCTTGGGCATATAGTATACCTCTTTGCAAGGGACATATAAGTAAATTAAATAGGCCAAGTGTGGATACACCAATCTTACCATGTTTAGGGGAGAAGCACATGCACTTTAGCACTGGTTAGCAGTGGTAAAGTGCTCAGAGACCTAAGGCCAACCAAAAGATGCAGAAACAAAACAGAAGGTAAAGGCAACATTTCTGGGGTAAGACCACCGAAAGGATGCCAGGTCAAACACCTCATACCTGTCAAACTCTAAATAATACCTCATAGGGTATATCTACTAAAATGTATAGCAACACAGAGTAGCAACCAAAGTTGCTATGCTGCTTTGCTTGAGATGGGGAGAGCAGGAAAGCACAATATCTACAGCGATATGGTGATGTTCTGCTCAATCCCCAGTGCTGGCCCACAATTAGGCTACCTAGTCGCACATACATACCATTGCACCTTAGTGCAAAGCTGTATGAGTGATGCCTAGCATAGGTTGTGTGCTGGAAGGGTATACTTCCAGTACAAGATACTAGGCTTAGTCTATCTTTGAAATCTTTTCCTACTTTTTATGTGTGCTGCCCAATGTGCACAACAATCATGTGGGTGTTAAGTCCTTGTGTAAGAGAACTGAAGGCGCAGAGGAGGTTTTATGGTCTGGAGGGGCACACCAAGTGTGCCTTTCATTTTACATGGGATTACTGCCCTTGTACTGGTTCATAGAATCTGAGTGGTGGGGGCAGCATACTGCTTTTTAATCTCTACTATCAGACAGGTCTACTTCCTGCAACGAGTGGGAAGCATACCAACCTTTGCCATCCTGAGTGTATGGTATGTGTGCAATGAATATCAGGTCACTAATATGAATCTGCATAGCATGTGAGTGTGTGGCTATGAGAATAGTAAGGCACAAGGAGGTGGCTGGGCAACAGCCTCCCAGGAGAGCAGAGTGTATTGGTTACATTCCTTAATCTTTTGTGAAGAACCAGACATTAACGTATGGGAAGATGGAGATAATGGTCCCCGTACAAAAGTTGCAGTGACCTTTTAGCAGTGGTCTGCCTGATTGTTTTGGGTGGGGGCACGTGGAGACAGCTCTTTTGTGAGTCCAGGGGGATCCATTCGGTCACAGCCTGCCTTTTGTCTTTCTCAGCGGTGCTACTCCAAAAGACTGATGGATGTCAGATGCAGGAACTTCACTACTTATTATGCTATTGTTTTGAATGCTGTGTCTGAAGGCTCCCCTCATTGCTCACTGCTGTGTGATCAGCAAATACAGACAAACATGTCTGCTCAATAGAGAAGGGATACATGAACTGATCAAACCACCTCAAACCATTTCCAGTACAGTGACAGGGGACTCAATAGTACATGTCAGGAAAAGGACACTATGAAATAGCTTAAAACTTCCTGAAAAGTTCCAGGATGTCTCACTGGCCCAAGAAGTGACACTCTGCAGAGTTTCAGGAAAGCACTTGAGATACAGGGCTCATGTCATTAACAGTCAATTGTCTAGAGGTGTGGGGACATCACTAGAAAGTCAGAAACTACTTGCACAAGAGAGCTGTGGGTCTGCTTTAAAAAGGAGTATTCCTGGTCTGCTGACAGAAGGAAGAAGAGGGGACCCCTACAGGATGAAGCCTGCTCAGAGGAGCAACCAGGCCATCGCCATCTGTTTGAGGGAAATACCAAGAAGAGTGGACTGGCTGAGGAGCCATCTCAGGAGCCGACCAGGACAAGGTCTCCCTGCATTCACTCATTTGACCCTGGTATGCAGCACCAAACATTCCAAGAGTGACTGCTGGCAATAGCCAAACCTAACTAAGAGGGACATCGCAAGAGCCAACCCAAGTGCTGGAATGGGTCTCCCTACATCCCTCATGTGAGTCTGTCACACTGTTCCAAAGATCTCAAGTGGGACTGCTGCTTGGGATACCTCACCAGGGGCAATACTGCATCAACTGATCTATGTGCTAGAGTGAGTATCCCTGCCTCCTTCATCTGATCCTTGCAAGTTACAAGGACAAAGAGAAGTGTAATCACCTCCCACAGTCTTCCTCATTCTACGGCCCTCATTATGAACACAGCAGTAAAGACCGCACCACCGGCGGTGGCCGTAACTACCGGCAACAGTCAGGCGGTCTGGCCCGCCAAATTATGAAGCACAAGAAAAACAGGCAGCCTGAAAACCACCCACCGCCAGCAGAGGAGTACCGACAACGATGGGAGAGGCCGCCCACAGGCCGACGGAAATGCCCACCCGCCCATCAAATAATGAAGCACTAGACCGCCGCCAGTTCTGGGGTGGGAACCACGGCCACGCAAAGCTAGGCGGAAACAAACCAAATAAAAGGAAACACTCACCAAAGGCTCACACAGCACGCCGAAGCAGACATGAAGAGAGAGTTGCAAATCATGCCAGTCCTGCTCCTTGCAATATACCTCCACGACCGAGACGGCCGACGAAGACGAGGACGGGAAGTACCGCAAACCTACTAAACATGGGGAGAAAGGGCACAGTTACATACCCACCCACTCCACCCACCCCCCAATGCACCCACAACCCCTCACAACAGCACAAGCCATACACACCTGAACAAGAGGTACTTACCCGACACAAGGCCAAGACAACCTGCCCAAAGTACACACATGTGCACAACACCCCCCAACAAAGAAACGGTTAACCATGGATCCAGAGTGTGCCAAAACTAATACTGGCCACACAAACATTTATTAAGCTCCAGGAGCAACAGAAGTCCAACAGAAGGCCAATGGTCAGTCCATTATCAAAAGTCCGATGGGCCCAAATGTTCCCAACTTGACTCCCACAAGTGCAAATGGTACTCCACCTTAAAGGGGCAACAATGGGGCATCCAGGCACCTCAGTGAACAGGGGTGTGGGGAGGTAGGGGTGCAGACTTATGTCTGGCCGGGGGGAGCCTGGGTTTATGTTTGGGAGGTGGAGAGGCCTTGGGTCTGGCCTTCGAAGATGGTAGAGCACCCTTGGACTGTGGTGCGGCAGATGTTCCTGGGACAGCACGGGGTCACCTGATCATAGGGGAGCTAGCACTGCAATGGGAAGGGCGGACAGGGACAGGCTGTGACGTGGGAGGAATGGACAGGGCAAGGAGGTGGGCACATTTGGGGAGGAGACGGGGTGGGCCAGTGGGTTCAAATAGGTCAACACGGGATAGGAAAAGTTTCTTAGGGGCAGTCGGGGTGAATCTGGAGGAAGGTGTGGGAGTGGAGGTAGAGGGAGTGGTCGTGACAGTTGTAGGTGTGCATGACGTGGATGCAGGTGACTGTACAGTATGCTGAGGTGTGGTGGATGTCTGTTGGGTGGGTGTCCTGGAACGTTTGAGTCTTTTGGGACGAGGGGGGTGGACACAGTGGGACAAGACAGGCTGCCAGTGTAAATGTATGTTGTCTGTGTGTTTGCAAGTTTGGTGAGTGTGCTGCATGTGTCAACTAAAGTAGTTGTGGTGAGTGCAGGTGTGGTGTCTGGGGTGCATGAATGGATGTCTGATGTTGTGGTGACTGCCAGAATGGCGTCAGCAACAGTGAATTAGGGGGAGGTGGAAGAGGTGGACACACTGGGGGAAGTGGATGTTGGTGTGTGTGCCTTTGTATGTTGGCTGTGTGTATGCCTGTGGTGGGAAGTGTGGTGCTTGTGTTTTTTAGTGTGCTTCTTGTGTGTTGAGGTGTGTGCATGGCTGTCAGAATGTGTGCTTGGGACGGGTATAGGGATTGGGGTGCTGGAAGGGGTAGTGGTGGGTGGAGGGGGGACGGAATGACCAGGGACACTGGCTGCTGTCAAAGAGGAGGCCAGAGCCTGAAAAGATATCTGTAGGCCAGACACGGCACCGTGAATGCCATCCAGGTATGCATTGGTCTGCTGCACAGGGCCATTATGTAAAATGACATCAGTCAGAGTCCCTGCCACTAGACAGCATACATACTACAGCACACTCACACATCTATCAGAGAGGCGTACAATGGTTTCTGTACTCACCCCTTTGTGTCTGCTGTGCAGCCTTCAAGCACCCATCCAGGTCTGGATACGCCACCGCCAGAATGCGACGCATTAGGGGGGTCAGTGCCCGACGGGCACCCCATGCTCGTTGGTAGAACTTCCCCAGCTGGGCCTTGCAGGTCTTCTTCGCCCAGCGTCGCAGGTCCTCCCACCGCTTCCTGCAGTGGGTGCTCTGCCGGTTGTAGACCCCCAGGGTCCGCACATCCCTGGTGATGGCCTGCCAGAGTCCCCTTTTCTGATGGGCGCTGACCTATGTGGGACACACAGCAAAAGTAACACAGAGGTCAGACAATGCCCATTAGACACAGCTGGCTATACGTCCCCTATGGGACGGACATTTACAACAGCATAACAGCACCTCACACACGCAGCATGTCAGGAATCCCTCTACTGTACAGTGTCAAATCGTGCACACATGTTTACAGCCATCTATCACCATTACACACATCCATGCCTACCAATCCGCCCACTCACCTGTACCTCTGGTCGACCATAGAGCTTTGCGTACAGGGGTAGGACCCCGTCCACCAGCTTGTCCAGCACCTCGGTGGCGAAGGTCGGGGCTCTTTCTCCTGTCAAGTGTGCCATTTCCAGGACCAGAGTCAGGACGCAGCAGCACACTCAGTGGAGTATCTGCATGCACGTAATCTGGGAGTCAAGTGAAGTTGGGGTGACGAGTTGGCATAGGCTCCGCGGCGATGCGCACCGTCACCACCGGCGGCAATCATGATAGGCTCATATTCCCCATTGACAATCATGTTAACCAATGAACAATCGCACAGCGGTGAACACTGCCTTACTCCATGACGACAACCGCTAGCGGTTTGAGGTCACTTCCACTACAACATAATTGGATTACAGGGGGCAGACATTTTGGACATTACTACACAGTTATTAATTTCTCATATGCCCCATGCAGGCCCTATTGTCCCCAGCCCCCATACCCATGAGAAAATATACATTTACTCACCACAACAGTCCAGATGTATCACTGAGGACATGTCACTCCAGTTAAACATCCCACAATGCATATGTGTCATCGACTTGTATGCCAGCAGTGCTCAATGTTCAACATGTTGGGCAGAGGAATGTGTGTTCCTCACATGTGTTCTCCACTCCTCCTAGGTACAGACCCATGTGGAGAGGGAGGGCCCCATCGGTGTATAGACCACTTGTTGATTTGGGGACCATGGTGGAGTGTCACATAATTATCACATACAGACTCAACCGTGCTACTATTCATGAACTTTGTGCATTACTGAATCCAGCACTGAGACCAGCTAATCGGAATCAGCATGCCATCCCTACTGGAGTACAAGTGCTCTCTGCACTCTGTTTCCTGGCCACTGGCTCATTTCATGTGACTGTGGGCATGGGTGCAAGTTTTTCACAGCCAATGTTTAGCATCATACTGTCCAGATTCCTGAATGCATTTGTACAACACCTGCAGTCCTATGTGAGGTTTCCCCAAATTGCTGAACTCCCTGCCATCAAGTCAGACTTTTATGCCTTTGCCAACATTCCCCATGTGATAGGTGCCATTGATGGAGCCCACATAGCTTTCATCCCCCCAAGAGTAAGTGAACAGGTGAACAGAAACAGGAAGAACTTTCACTCCATGAACCTTCAATTGGTGTGTACTGCAGACAAGTACATCTCACATGTGAATGCCATGTTCCCTAGATCAGTCCATGATTCCTTTGTGCTGAGGAACAGCAGTGTGCCACACATGATGGAACAACTACAAGGGGACAGAGGATGGATCATAGGTAAGTGTGTCTGACACATTATGGCACATAGATGACAGCCAGACTGTCTGCATCTGAGGGTTGTCAGTGACAGTCCTGTTTTTACCACTTTTGCAGGTGAGTCTGGCTACCCCAACATGCATTGACTCTTGACACCAGTGAGGAATCCTAGGACAGAGGCTAAGAGGAATTACAGTGAGGTCCATGGACGTACTAGGAGGGTGATAGAGCACACCATAGGTCTTCTGAGGGCTAGATTCCGTTGCCTCCATATCTCTGGGGGATCCCCGGCCTATGAGCCTGAAAAGGTGTGTAGAATAGTGGTGGCCTGCTGCATGCTGCACAACGTGGCTGTGAGGAAATCTATTCCCCTCTTGGAGGAGGAGGGTGCTGTATATCCAGAGCAGCTTCCTCTGAGAGGGGATGAGAGTGATGGTGATGATTAGGAGGGGGGAAGATGTACACTCCAGGAACCAACTTATCCAACTGTACTTCCAGTAACTAAGTGGTACTACTTGATGCTGTGGTTGTCTATGCTGCATACTGTCAGTATGCCTTATCCTCTATGGGGGTGTTGGGTCAATAGACATTGGCACTGTGACCCGGTTTGCATGGGACATGTGACATTATGGACAACTTGTTAGACATTTCTGTTGACAACACCCCATGTTATGTGTGGGGTGCCATTCCTGCAATGAAGATATGAATAAATTATTTCAATGACATTTGCATGCACACTTCGATTAGATTCAACTTAATGACAGGGGACATTTACATTGGTGAACAGGTGTTTTATTTGGTGTCAGGGATGCCATGGTGCTCTTCATATTGATGGGAGTGGGCTACTGGTGGATGTCCACATTGGCTACATGATCTCAGCGATTGTTGGCAGTGGTAATATGTCCATCTGTTATTTACAAGTTTTGGGGTTGTTATTGCACGGTGTTGATGGTGGTTCAGTGGCACACTTGGGGGACAGTTCTTGTCAGAGTCATTTCTTAGAGGGGGCTTTGGTCTCGGCAGGTGATCCAGTGCCATATCTGGGACTTAGGGACCGTTTGGGTGCCTGGTGTTGGCCTGAATGGTTTGGGGTACTGGTCTCCTGTGTGTCCTCAGATGGTGGCACAAGTCCAGTTGCTGCTGCTGCTGTTGTTGGCTGGTCTGTATCTTGGCCTGTAGTAGGGGCATCCTGGTCTGTGGGTGTCTTAGGCTGTGTTGGGAGATGGTGCAGCAGTGCACCTCCAATGGTGGCCATGGTGGTATTGAGCAGTTTCCACTGCTCCATCGTCTCTTGGTGTTGGGCTAGCTGCAGCCTTTAACTCTGCTCCAGGGTGGCCACAATCTGGCCCATCCTGTCCTGAGTATGGTGGTATGCTTCCAGGACCTCAGAGATCACATCCTGGGCTGCAGCATCCATCCTGTGGCAGCCCCCCTGGGCCACTGTTGCCATCCTACTGGGCCTGTGTCCCCTGCACCGGTCTGGTGGTACCACTTGTACTGGGGCCATCGTTTTCCTGCCTGTTGGTAGGTGGTGACAGTGGCCTCTGTCCTTGTGTTCCACCAGTCTGTGGCCAGGATGCACAGGTGTGGGGCCGGTTGCCCTGGGCTGATGTTGGTGGGTGGGAGGTAGGGGTGTCAGTGGTGTCCCGGGTGGGGCTGCTGGATGGTGACAGTCCAGGATTATGTGAGGGGCCAGAGTATTCCTCACTGTCCAGTGTTCCCTCTCCAGTGTCCTGGGTGGTGTCTCAGTCTCCATATGGGACACTGCCACTCCTTATCCTGTCCATCAGGGTGGCATGGGTGGTGGTGCCTGTTGGGGGGAATGGACATGTCTGTTACAATTGCAAAATCAGAATGGGTGCACAGGGCTGAGCTGTTTTGTGCAGGTTTTCCACGGTTGAGCCATGCAGGGACCCTTTGTGAGGTTGCCATTGCATTTTGCTTAGGATGTGGAGGTGCATTGTAAGTGGTGTAGTGCCATTGTGATTCCTTTCAGGGGTAGGTGGCTGTGCACAGGGGGAGGAATGTGAGCCTGTTGGTGGATTTGTGGGCATGCAGGGTGACTGGATGCTGTGATTGCGGCCTGGGTGGGGTAGTGGTCCTGGTGGCCGTTGGAGGGGTGAGGTGGTGCATGCATTACAGGTGTGATGGATATGGGGGACAAGGACAGACGCCACAGTCACCACCTACCAACAGGCAGGAAGACGATGGCCCCAGTACCAGTGGTGCCACCAGACCTGTGCAGGGAACACAGGCACAGGGGGCTAGGCCCAGTAGGAGGGCAACAGTGGTCCAGGGGGGAGGCCACAGGATGGATGATGCAGCCCAGGATGTGATCTCTGAGGTCCTGGGAGCATACCACCATACTCAGGACAGGATGGGCAAGATTGTGGCCAACCTGGAGCAGAGACAAAGGCTGCTGATTCTGATTAGCTGGCCTCAGTGCTGGATCCAGTAATGCAAAAAGTTTATGAATAGTAGCACGGTTGAGTCTGTATGTGATAATGATGTGACGCTCCACCATGGTCCCCAAATTAACAAGTGGTATGTACACTGATTGGGCCCTCCCTCGCCACATGGGTCTGTACCTAGGAGGAGTGGAGAATCATATGTGAGGAACACACGTTCATCTGCCCAACATGTTGAACATTGAGCACTGCTGGCATACAAGTCGATGACACATATGCATTGTGGGATGTTTAACTGGAGTGACATGTCCTCAATGATACATCTGGACTGTTGTGGTGAGTAAATGTATATTTATTCATGGGTATGGGGGCTGGGGACAATAGGGCCTGCATGGAGCATATGAGAAATTGATAACTGTGTAGTAATGTTCAAAATGTCTGCCCCCTGTAATCCAGTTATGTTGTAGTGGAAGTGACCTCATACCGCTAGCAGTTGTCGTCATGGCGTAAGGCAGTGTTCACTGCCGTGCGATCGTTCATTGGTTAACATGGTTGTCAATGGGGAGTATGAGCCTATCATGATCGCCGCCGGTGGTGACGGTGCACACCGCTGCGGAGTGTAAGCCAACTTGTCACCCCAACTTCACTTGACTCCCGGATTACGTGCATGCAGGTACTCCGCTGAGTGTGCTGTTGTGTCCTGACTCTTGTCCTGGAAATGGCACACCTGACAGGGGAAAAGGCCCTGGCCTTCAACACAGAGGAGCTGGACAAGCTCTATGGTTGACCAGAGGTACAGGTGAGTGGGTGGATTGGGGGCATGGATGTGTGTAATGGTGATAAATGGCTGTAAACATATGTGCACGATTTGACACTGTACAGTCATGGGATTCCTGACATGCTGCGTGAGGTGCTGTGATGCTGTTGTAAATGTCCGTCCCATAGGGGACGTATAGACAGCTGTATCTAATAGGCATTGTCTGACCTCTGTGTTACTTTTGCTGTGTGTCCCATATAGGTCCGCGCCCATCAGAAGAAGGGACTCTGGCAGGCCATCACCAGGGAGGTGGGGACCCCAGGGGTCTACTACCGGCGGAGCACCCACTGCAGGAAACGGTGGGAGGACCTGCGGCGCTGGGCGAGGAAGACCTGCGAGGCCCAGCTGGGGAAGTCCTCCCAATGAGGAAGGGGTGCCCGTTGGGCACTGACCCCCCTAATGCGCTGTATTCTGGCAGTGGCGTATCCGGACCTGGATGGGCGCTTGAAGGCTGCACAGCAGACACAAAGGGGTGAGTACAGAAACCATCTTATGCCTCCTTGATGGATGTGGGAGTGTACTGTAGTATGTATGCTGTCTAGTGGCAGGGACTCTGACTGATGTCATTTTACATAATGGCCCCCATGGAAAGTTAGGTTGTAAGGGACAGGTCTGCAGTATTTCAGGTCCTTCAGTGATGTTGGAAATGGCTGTAGAGCAGCGTTGTGGCCACTAGTCAGGGGCATTGCCATGTGTATAGCGGTAGCTGCTGCATGTTGAAATATCTGCAGGGTGGGAGTATGTGTGAACCAGTCATGTACCTCCATTCAGTTATTTCCAAGTGTCTCTCCTGTTTTTTCCACCCATCCCTGTTCTCTTGTAGTGTCTGTGTATGTCAGCGTCATCTGCCGAGGGAGCAGTGGCACCGGCGAGTGGGGATGCAGCAGCCCACGGTTCCATGGAGGCAGAGTGGAGCGACACCAAGGGGACCAGTGGTTTGGAGGGCGAGGGGAGTACCACGGGGTAGGCAACTACCACTGGAGGTAGTGACTCTGATACCTCCTCCGATGGGAGCTCCCTGGTGGTGGCGGACCCTAGTGGGCCCACCCATTCTGTGTCATCTTCCGCCACACTTATACCATCACCACCCTCCCAGTTGCTCCCCACCCAGTTGCCTGTGCCCGCTCACCCAGAAGGGTGGGCTTCTCCTTCACCCCAGGCACCTTATCCCCTGCCCCAGTCAGCCCTGCTGCCCTCACGGAGGAGGCTATTGACCTCCTGAGGACCATCTCTGTAGGGCAGACAACCATCGTCAATCCCATCCAGGGGCTAACAGTCGTGGTGCAGCAGACCAATGGATACCTGGATCGCATTCACGGTGCTGTGTCTGGCCTACAGAGATCTTTTCAGGCTCTGCCCTCCTCTTTGATGGCAGCCAGTGTCCCTGGTCATTCTGTCCCCCCTCCAACCACCACTACCCCTTCCAGTACCCCACTCCCTTCACCCGTCCAAAGCACACATTCTGACAGCCATGCAAACACCTCAACACATAAGAAGCACACTGAAAAACACAAGCACCACACATCCTACCACAGGCATACACACAGCCAACATACAAAGGCACACACACCAACATCCACTTCCCCCAGTGTGTCCACTTCTTCAGCCTCCTTGTCTGTCCCCTCTACATGCACACTGACAATCACTGCACCCTCATTCACTGTTGCTGACCCCATTCTGGCAGTCACCACAACATCAGACATCCATTCATGCACCCCAGACACCACACCTGCACTCACCACAATGACTTTAGTTGACACATGCAGCACACTCACCAAACTTGCAGACACACAGACAACATACATGTACACTGGCAGTCTGTCTTGTCCCACTGTGTCCACCCCACTCTTCTCAAGACACTCAAGCGTTCCAGAACACCCACCCAACAGACATCCACCACACCTCAGCATACTGTACAGTCACCTGCATCCACGTCACGCACACCCACACCTGTCACAACCACTCCCTCTACCTCCACCTCCACACCTTCCTCCAGATTCACCCCAACTGCCCCTAAGAAACTTTTCCTATCCCGCGTTGACCTATTCAAACCCACTGGCCCACCCTGTCTCGTCCGTAAAGGTGCCCACCTCCTTGCCCTGTCCACTCCTTCCACGTCACAGCCCGCCTCTGTCTGCCCTTCCCATTCCAGTGCTAGCTCCCCTATGAGCAGGAGACCCCGTGCTGGCCCCGGAACATCTGCTGCACCACAGTCCAAGGCCACTCCACCATCTTCAAAGGCCATACCCAAGCCCTCTCCACCTCCCAAACGTAAACCCAAGCCCCCCCCCCTCCAAGACGAAAGTCCCACGCCCACCACCCCTTGCCCCTGTTCCCTGAGGTGCTTGGATGCCCCATTGTTGCCCCTTTAAGCGGGAGTACCATTTGCACTTGTGGAGGTCAAATTGGGGCTATTTGGGCCCATCGGACTTTTGATAATGGACTGACCATTGGCATTCTGTTGGACTTCTGTTGCTCCTGGAGCTTAATAAATGTTTGTGTGGCCAGTGTTGGTTTTGGCACACTCTGGATCCTTGGTTCATCATTTCTTTGTGGGGCTGGTGTTGTGCACATGTGTGTACTTTGGGCAGGTTGTCTTGGCAAGTACCTCTTGTTCAGGTGTATTAGCTTGTGCTGTTGTGAGGGGTTATGGGTGCTTTGCGGGGTGGGTGGAGTGGGTGAGTATGTAACTGTGCACTTTCTCCCCATGTTTAGTAGATTTGCAGTACTTACCGTTGTCGTCTTTGTCGGCGGTTTCAGTCGTGGAGGTATTTTGCAAGGAGCCGGACTGGCATGATTTGCAAGTCTCTCTCCATGTCTGCTTCAGCTTGCTGTGTGAGCCTCCGTTGAGTGTTTCCTTTTACTTGGTTCGTTTCCTCCTAGCTTTGCGTGGCGGTGGTCCCCGCTCTGGAACTGATGGCGGTCTAATGCTTCATTATTTGATGGGCGGGTAGTGCCTTTCTTTCGGCCGGTGGGCAGCCTCTTCCGTCATTGTCGGCACTCCTCTGCTGGCGGTGGGTCGTTTTCAGGCTGCCTGTTTTTCATGTGCTTCATAATTTTGTGGGCCACACTGCCTTACTGTTGGCGGTAGTTACCGCCACCGCCGGCGGTGCGGTCTTTTCCACCGTTTTCATAATGAGGGCCAATATAACTACAGAAGGAAAAGCACTGGCTGTCTTAAAGAAGGAAGGTTTGCTTGAAATTGGACACATGTAACAATACACAAAACACAGATTGTGTGACCAGAAGAGCTCAGTGGGTCTCTCCCACTTGATAAGAATTCAAAACAACTTCTACATGAATGGAAAAAGGACTATTTACAAACAGAATTTTGTAATAAATATAGTAGTACCACTACAGTAGTACTGCTAAAGTACTACACAATGCTATTCATATGCCTATGGGCCTCTCCTATCCTATATGTGCAGAGATATTAGCTGCAACTGCTGATATCACTACACATGTAAGTATTTGTTTTAGTAGCAAATGTGGGGGGGGGGACAGAGGGCAATTGTTGGAACCTGGGGAATTCTTCCTACTAAATGGAAGGGGTTAGGGGAAGAGTGAGAAGGGGTTAAGGGAGGGTAAGAGATCAGTTTTGAGTGGGACAAGCATCCAGCCACCAAAACGTAAGCCACTTCTTATTCACAAACTGCCCTTCTATAGTTACTGCAGCCAAAAAGGGCTGAAAACAGCTGTAAATGTACTATAGCTCAGAGCTGAAGTAAGTCCAGCACTGCCCAGGAACATTCACAAGTACTGTAACACCCTTCCACAGAAAATAATGGAGGTAGGGACTTAAAATAAAACCCTACATGAACTCATGTTAAAATAAGTTAAACTATACTGTTTAAAAATATGATTACATTTTGTTTAATGCTAAATATGTAATATAATTATTTGTTTATTTTAAAATAATGAATAATAATAATTAGTTATTAAAATATATATTAATATTATATAGTTTTAAAATAATTAATAAGTATTTATTTTAATATATAATTAATTTGACATTAATGTTTATGAAAATTATATTACTGTATTCAATGCTATACATCACTTTTAATAATTGTATATATGCATAGTAAAAATATACTAATTTACCTTCTTTAAATGTGAATGCTTTACAATAAAATTAGGAAAAACATTTTTATTTTAGATTCAATATATACAAACTGATTAAGGGCCTCATTACGAGTTTGGCGGTCCAAGGACCGCTATGTTGGCGGTGGTAGTCCAAACACCAACAGGCTAGCGGAGAGGACCGCCAAATTATGACACTGGTGGTGCTGCACACAGAACCTGCTAAAGCACCACTGGCACAACCAGTGCGGCCAGTCCACTGCGGTCAATTGGAACCACCATCAGTCCAATGGGGACCATGTTTCCTCTGGACAAATTACGAGGCTGCACATTGCCAACATAACCGCCGCGGTCGGAGCACCATGGAACACCAGGTGGAAACAAACAGAATAAAAGGAGACACTCCATGAAGCCATACTTTCCCGCAGCTGCCATGGAACCACCACTAGATGTCATCCCGCTGCTCCTGCTCACCAAAAGACAACGGAATCATCGCCAACGAGAACGACAACAACCGTAAGTACACACACTCACCTATTACAGTTGTAAAGTGTAAAAATTTGAACTTTTATATAACATACCATAGGGAGGAGGGGTGAGGGCTATATTCACACGTAACAGTAAAGTGACATACACACTCATATATAGCAACAAATACACACACATACATAGCAGACCCAATGCAGCCAGCACACACACCACATATCAATAACACAGAATTATGCACCGCAACACAGCAGAGGCCCAGCTTCACAAATTCACATAGAACATGCAAACTCATAACAACAACACCACAACCGCACAAATATGAACCCATGTCTAACACAACCAACACTGGCCAGGGACTCCACACACATACAACACAATATATAACCATCTGTGATGAAACACACACATATATACCATCACACAACCTAGCAATTGACATACACATCACACACACACATAGTACACTGAACCTATTATGCCATGCACAATACATGCAGACTCAAACAGGCCAAACACACAAAGCCACACAACACTACAACAAACACAACATACCACCATGACAACAATAATTCAGCTACATACACATATCCATCACACAAAACACACCCTAATGCTGGGGTTTAAAAGCACTGCACACAACCTCACAGACTGCTAAGACAATACCAGAAACATCAAGCAGCACACACACAAATACTGCCACACAATCACTGTCAGCCAGACACAACTATAACTTAGGAAAGGAAATGCAGGACAAACATGTAACATGAAAACAAACAACTGGTTAGTTAAACCTTTATGCAAAATAATGATTTTAAAAACAATGTCCAAGGCCATAGGCCAGTCCTCAGCTGTTGAAAAACAGCACCAGAGGCACTAAATGGTGTCCCTACTTGACTCCTGACTGCCATGTAACCTTCACAGGTAGGGGCATCAAAGGGGCAGGCAAGCACCTCAGGGATCCTTGAGGAGCCATAGGGGAGGGATGGGTTTGGGCTTAGGCCTGGGGGTGTAGGCTTTGGCTTGGGAGGGGGGTGGATCTTTTTAGGAGGGGTCAACTTCTTTTTGGCGGGGGGAGGGGCATGGGTGCTGGCCGGGGGGCAGGGGAGGCCTTGAAGGTGGAAGGGATGGACTTGGGTAGGGTAGCAGACCTTTTAGGGATGTCACAGAGGAGGAGTAGGGAACAGGTCAAACTGGGAAGGAAAGTATTTTTGAAAAAACGATAATTTGAAGGGGGTTTGGGTGTGGAGGATGAGGGAGTGGTTGTATAATGTGTCGGTGTGGAGGTTTTGGGTGCATGTTTGTGGGAGATGTATATGTGGGTGGTGGGTGCCTGATGGGTGGGTGAGTGCGGGCGTTTATGTGTCTTGGGCTCAGCGGGGTATGGGTGTTGTGGGGTGCCAAGGTGGTGGGTGGCTGCCTGTTGGGGTGGTGACTGCAGGTATGGTGGATGTGCTGCATGTAGGTGTGTCAGTGGTTGTGGTGTCTGCGGGTGTGGTGATTGGAGTAGATGTCTGAGGGTCTGCTGGGGTGCAGTCTGCAGGTAGGATAGGTGTGGTGGCTGGATCACTCAATGTTGGTGTGGCGTCTGCAGGTGTGCCAGGTGTTGTGTCTGTGATGCTGGGGGTGTCAGGGCAGGTTGTGACTGTTGCTGTGTCTGCAAGTGGATGTTGTCTGTGTGCGTGCCAGTGGTGTGTCTTGTGATGCTTATGTTTGTCTGTGCTACCCTTGGATGTTGAGGTGGATGCATGCCTGTCTGTGTGCTTTGGCTGGATCTGTGAAGTGGGGATTCAGACTGGGAATTGGAAGGTGAAAGGGGAACGGTAGACAAAGAGTGACTGGCCGCCATCAGAGTGGAAGGTAGAACCTGAAATGATCTCTGTAGGCCAGCCAGTGCACGGTGAATGCCTTCCAGGAAGCATAGCTCTGTTGGATCAAAGTTGCCAGTCCCTGGATGGCATTCACGATGATTGACTGACCCACAGAGATCAAGCTCAGGAGGTCAATAGCCTCCTTAGTGAGGGCAGCTGGGCTAACAGAGGCTGAGGCAGAGGTGCCTGCGGCAAGGGAGATGCCCACCCTCTTGGATAGGTGGGCACTGCCTACTGGTTAGGGGCCTACAGAGAGGGTCGTGACAGAATGCGTGGTGGTGGACAGAGGTGGTACTGGGGTGGTCCCCGATGGGTCCCCCACCACTGGGGAGTGGCCACGGGAGGACGATTCTAAAGAAGATGTGCTGGATCCAGTCTCCCCCGTGGCACTCCCCTCGCCCTCCAGGCCACTGGGTCCCTTGCTGTAGGTGTTCTCATGACTGGAGGAACCGTGGCCAGAAGCTTCCCCACTCAGCTGTGCCCCGTCTCCTTCGACTGCCGGTGCTGATGCTGAAAGACAGAAAGTCAGGTATGGTCATCACATTCACAAAATAATACTTCACACATACATTGCAAGTTAAGGTAAAGGACTCGGAACACATCAGACACACATGTACCAATAGTGATGTATCAAGTATTTAAAATATAGGCCCTCATAAAACCCTGGCGGTCGGTGATAAAGTGGCGGTAATACTGCCAACAGGCCGGTGGTAATGACCGCCAAATTATGACCATGGTGGAAACAGCTCAGACAGACAGTCACTTAAACACACCGACCGCCAGGGCGGAATCAACAGCCACCACGGTGGTAACCGCCTACAGCCAGGCGGAAGACAATGTTCTGCCCACCTTATTATAAGAGCCCAATCCACCACCTTTTCCGGGGCGGTATCAACGACATCAAAAGCCTGGCAGAAGCACTGCAAAGAAGTCAAAGGACTCACCTGTGGAGACTCAGGGAACAACCACGCCGCCCTGGAGCCCGAGCTGCCTGTTTTCCCAATGCTCTTCTACGTGCTGCTCCACTACGAACACCAACGACGCGAAGACGACCACAGTGGAGGCAGGGAGTCAGGGAGGAAAAAGAGAGTGACACACACATGCAACACGCAACACCCCCACCCCCAACACCATACACACAAGCAGATGCAGTAACATAACATATTGACCCCGTTACCCTCAGGAATAATGCAAGTACATCTACAATAGAGTAAAAAGAGTGTAATAAGATAAAATAGTAGCAAGACGTGCATCCAAATCAAAAAGTATATACATATTTACACATCAAGGGACACTGCCCAGTCCTCAATGTTCGTGGGCCACAGGGCCGCATCACAAAGTCCAAGGCCCCACCTGACTCTTGCAACATCAGGGAGAGAACACTGCAGGGGCATCAGTTTGAAATTAGCCAGGCACCTCAGGGAGACAGGGGGGCACCTCAGCCGGAAGATGGTACAACGCCACTGGTCCTGGAGGGGGCAACATGCCCTGTGCTTGGTCCTGGGAGTGCAAGGCCACAGTCTCTCAAGTGGGTGACATGCCCACATGCTCTGGAGGGGGCAACATGCCCTGTGCTTCGTCCTGGGGAGTGCAAGGCCACAGTCTCTCAAGTGGGTGACTTGCCCACATGCTCTGGAGGGGGCAACATGCCCTGTTCTTGGTCCTGGGGAGTGCAAGGCCACAGTCTCTCAAGTGGATGGCTTCTCCACTCATTGTGCCCAGTGAGCTTCATCCTGGGGAGGATGGGGTGAGTGGATGGCTTCTCCACTGGTTCTGGAGGGGGCATCATGCCCAATGAGCTTTATCCTGGGGAGGATGGGGTGAGTGGATGGCTTCACCACTGGTTCTGGAGGGGACATCGTGCCCAGTGAGCTTCATCCTGGGGAGAATGGGGTGAGTGGATGGCATCTCCACTGATTCTGGAGGGGGCATCGTGCCCTGTGATGCAGATCTTGGGGAGTGCAAGGTCACAGTCTCTCAGCTGGCTGTCATACCCACAGGATTTGCAGGGGCCAGGCCGCACAATAGCCCATGGATGCAGGACTACACACTGTCCGCCGGCAGTGATGGCTGTTCAGTGGTGGCAGTGGTGCTGCTGCTGGTGGAGCTGGTAGTGGCGGGGTGAGGCTCCAGCCCATCCCCTGCAGCCTCGGACGGCTGCCCAATGGTGGTGGTGCTGCTGGCGGAGCTGTTAGTGGTGGGGAGAGGCTCCAGCCCAACCCCTGCACCCTCGGATGGCTGCCCACTGGTGCTGCTGGTGGAGCTGGTAGTGGTGGTGGGAGGCTCCAGCCCATCCCCTGCAGCCTCGGACGGCTGCCCACTGGTGCTGGTGTTGGTGCTGCTGGAAGAGCTGGTAGTGGTGGGGGAAATTCCAGCCCATCCCCTGCAGCCTCGGACGGCTGCCCACTGGTGGTGCCCACTGGCGCTGCTGCTGCTGGTGGCGGTGCTGCTGGTGGAGCTGGTAGTGGTGGTGTGAGGCTCCAGCCCATCCCCTGCAGCCTCGGAGGGCCTCCCACTGGTGCTGGTGCTGCTGGAAGAGCTGGTAGTGGTGGGGGAAGGTTCCAGCCCATCCCCCTGTCCTCGGATGGCTGCACCACCATGGTTGGTGGTGGGGTCACCGACTGAGTCTCAGCACCAGGCCCCTTGTCCTCGCTGCCTGCTGGTGCAGGCCCCTTGCTCTTCCTGCCAGCAGCTGGGAGATGGCGCCTTGTCCTTCTTTCCTGCAACACATGGGGATGCCTCCTTGCCCTTCTTTCCTGCAGCACTTGGGAATGGCTCCTTGCCCTTCTTTCCTGCAGCACTTGGGGATGGCTCCTTGCCCTTCTTTCCTGCAGCACTTGGGCCAGGCACCCTTTCTGTCTGGCTCGCTGGTGGCTGGGATCCTTTCCCACCTTGAGTTGCTAGGGACACTAGTGTGCCCATGGACTGGCTGAGGTGCTTGCCTGGGTTTTGACCACCCTGGCCTGACGTGAAGGACGGGGGGAAGGGGTAGGTAAGAGGTCAACGGTGGAGAGGAAAAGCTTCTTAGGGACATTGGGGCGGGGAGAGGGAGATGGTTTGGGAGTGGAGGAAGAGGGAGTGGCTGTAGGAGATGTCAGTCTACTGTGTTTGGGTGCAGGTGCATGGGCTGGATGCTGTTGTGAGGTGGATGGCTGTTGGGTGTCTGAGTGCTTGCGTTTGTGTACTGTGGGAGGAGGGGGCACAGACACAGTGGGAGAGGACACAGGGGACGTGTGCATGGATGTGGGGGTGGTGAGTGCCAGTGAGGGGTGTGTACTGATAGGTGTGTTGGTGACGGTGGTAGTGGATAAGGATGTAGTGCATGCAGATGTGAGTGGAGATGCAACTTGGAGGGAGGTAGACGAGGAGGAGTAGGGGGACACAGTGGAGGAGGTGGATGTTGGTATATCTGCATCTGGATGGTGTTTATGGGAGTGCCAGTGGGATGAAGTGTGGTGCTTGTGTTTCCTGTCGAGACGGGCCACTCACCTGAAAAGCAGGATGTCTGCAGGGGCGATGGTATGCCCCCGACCTCCTGTAACACCTCTCGGCACTTCCTGGTGGACACAGAAACCCCGGCAGGTGTTCCAAAAGGAAAGGGGAAGTGGAAGAGAAATAGACAAAACACTGCCACGTCGTGCCGGTCCAGCCAGGCTCCCTGTATCTTCGGGGGGCAGGTCATTGTTGACAGAGTGATAGTAGAGTTAGTGCTCTCAACTTCCTTGAAAGTTGAAACTGAATCTCTCTTTCTGATATGGGCATGGGAGCGGTAGAAGAACACCGGGATGCTCCAGCACTTTTCTTGGATAATAATAACTGTTGGCACAATTACTAACACTGCATTACCAGAAGCCCAAACTGAGTACCATAACAATAAGTACTAAGACACTAGGGCTGGCTTCACAGAGATTCACTGTTGCACACTACAATTAGATCTGTGGTTGCACTTATCATGCACAAGAAAGACAAACAAGGGCATTAATTATATCACATATACCTTTCCTGCATACATAGGGTTAAACTAAAAGGAACAAAAACAATTCAAGAAATACAAATGTCCACTCTGGGATTAAACAGTTAGGGTGGCACAGTTTGGTTTGGTTTCACTGTGTGTGTGAAAAACCCTTCAAAAGCAAATTTGTGAAACCTGAAACACAGGCATGAATGACACAATTTAAATTCAAGAGTTATGCTATTAGAGAAAGAAAAGTCACGTAAATGCTCTTTTAAAATTGCACTGTCACTTTTTGTAGTACTTGAGCTCAAACAGATTTCCTGAAGCACATTTAGGCAAGTAACTACAATAATAATGTAGAATGTTCAGAAATGCATTTGTCTCTTCAAGATAAGCACTCTGCCAAAATACTAGGTCTGAAATACACCAGCTGTTCTAGGAAAGTGTGGCGCTCAAAGAACAAACTCCCTGGAGAATACTAGTCACTTAGCTGCAGTCTTTTCCAGAGTGCCAGAGGAATGCCTGGTGTCAGCTGGAACAGGAACGAAGAAAAGAATTGCCTCAAAAGTCCTGAATACGAGGATGACAGCAGGGGCTGGACTACCAAATCAGATGCTGAGATCAGGAAACAAAACAAAGCCAAGCAGGGAGGCATGCTTCACTCTGCTATCCAATCAGGAACGCAGTTGAGTTTCCACATGTGGATGAGTCACCACACCCAATTAGAAGCACATGTCTACACCTCACCCAATTAGAAGCACATGTCTACACCTGCTCACATTAGCAAACAAGCATTGGTAAACATGCATTGATAAAACCAATTGTGTAACACAGCACATTATGTTTAATTAGAAAAATGAAGGTTTAACCAAGAACAGAGACATGATTTAACCCTAATCCCTGGGGATGCTGACAGATAATGCAGGAGGCACCTTGGGGATTCCTGACATTTGCGATGTCCACTCTTGTGTGTTGTCTTGGGTGCCTGCTCATCTGCCTGTGTGCTTGGGATAGGTTGGGGTTGAGGGTTATGGGATTGGGTGGAGAAAGTTGGAGGGGGAGGGTTTAAACAGGGACAATGGCTACCATCAGAGAGGAGGCCAGAGCCTGGATTGATCTATTTTGGGCCGCCAAGCCAGTGTGAATGCCCCCCAGAAATGCATTGGACTGCCGAACAGAAATGGATCGCAGGAGCTCAATAGCCTCCTCACTCAGGGCAGCAGGGCTAACTGGGGCAGGGCCTGAGGTGCCTGGGGTGAAGGAGATGCCCACCCTCCTGGGTGAGCCGGCACAGGAAACTCACTGAGGGGCTGCTGGGAGGGTGGTGCTGGTACAGGGGGTGGAAGCTGTACCTGTAGCTGGGGTGGGCACAGAGGTTTCTGCCACCACCAGGAAGCTTCCATCGGAGGAGGTATCTGTGTCTGAACTGTCCCCTTCAGTCTCCACCGTGTTGCTCCCCTCACCCTCCGTCCCACTGGTGCCCTCACCGTTGGTGGATTCGGCCTCCTGGGTTCTGTGGGATGCAGCCTCTGTCGCTGGTGCCTCTGATCCTCCGCCAGATGACGCACATAAGGACAGGGTGACAAAACAAAAAGGGGGGGAAGGGACAAAGGGTACACTTGGTCAATGGCAGCACCAACAGCACTGTTGGCGTACACAACACACTCACACCCAGGGAACAGCCCTACGCACTAGGCAATGCACTACCAGTTGCAATGCTAGTCACCAGCCCATGGATAGGGACACATACTGCCTATTGCAGCATACCTGAGACCCACAGACCCCTGCCCAGGAGTGGATGCCCACTAGCTTGGTTGGAGGACTTTCACATCAGAACCCTGCCCAAAATGGGACCTACTCTGCAATGTCAGGCCTGGCCTAGGGGCACCCACAGACCCACATCCCCCGCACGGATACCACCCCATAAGGCATAAGTTGTAATGAAGGGAACTGTACTCACCCCCTTGTTGCTGCTATGATGCCCCCAAGAGCCCATCTAACTCCGGATAGGCCACCGCCAGTATGCAGGCCATCAGGGGGGTCAGGGTATGGCGGGCACCCCTTCCTCGTTGGTAGGCCATCCCCAGCTGGGCCTCCCCTGTCTTCCATGCCCAGCGTCTCAGGTCCTCCCACCATTTCCGACAGTGGGTGCTCCGCCTGCCGTAGGCCCTCAGAGTCCAAACATCCTTGGCGATGGCATGCCATATACCCTTCTTTTGATGGGCGCTGACCTGCAGGGAAATGCACACAGGGAAAGGTATTAGTCCGACCGTCCTGCCTGTTACACCTATGGCCCACCATGCCCCTTCCCATCCCCATTAGCACAGACATGGCCCAGCATACATGCTGCATGCTGCCCAGGGCCCATCCACCAACCCCCACCCACATGAGGCATTCACACACAGCACTCCATGCATTCATGCCCCATGCATCGTACTTACAGTGTACTCACCTGCTGGTCTGGAGGCCCATACAGCCGTCGGAACTGGGGTAGGGCCCCAACCACCAGTCGCTCTAACTCCGCCGAGGTGAAGGCAGGGGCCCTTTACCCAGTCACACGAACCATAGTCGGTTCCAGACACAGGTCACAGCAGCACATGCAGTGTAGGTACTCTCCTGTTGAAGGTCAGGTAGTAAGTGAGTGAACAGATAGAAAATGGCAGTGACGTCTGCGGCGGTGAGTACCGTCACCGCTGGCGTACATCACCATGGGCCACTGTACCCCATAGGGCCCAATGATAACCAATGCAGAGTTGCACGGCGGTTCTTGACCGCCTCCCGCAACGGCGCACAACGTTAACGGAATTACCTCATTTCCACCTGTCCCTTCATACTGGACAGGCAGACACCATTTCAAGGGGGGGCAGGCCATGGATCTTAACTGCATCACAGTACACAAATTCACATTTTGGACATATATTGTAACAATCACAATATGCACTGAACTGTAGTGGTTACATTGTACAGATAATGACCAGCTGCTCACTCTTTTGCCCCATAGATTGAAACCGCTGAAGATGAATAGGAGATGGAGACATCCTCCATGTACAGACCCCTGGTGGACTTAGCAACAATGGAGGACAGGCACATTATCCTCACCTATTGACTTGACAGGGCCACAATCACAGAGCTGTGTGCCCAATTGGAGTCAGAGCTAATATCTGCTATCCATCACCCCACCGGGATCCCTTCTCTTGTGCAAGTCCTATCTGTGCTCCATTTCTTGGCAACTGGCTCTTTCCAAGTGATAGTGGGCTTGGCAGCAGGAATATCACAGCCAATGTTCTCTATAGTGCTGAGCAGAGTGTTGTCTGCCCTGATTAAACACATGCAGCTACATTGTTTTCCCCCAAGTGGAGGATTGCCACAGTGAAAGCTGCTTCTATGCAATGGGACATATCCCCAATATCATTGGGGCAATTGATGGAATACATATTGCATTTGTCCTCCCCACGGCAAAATGAACAGGTGTTCAGAAACTGAAAGAGTTTTCATTCCATGAATGTCCGGATGGTGTGCCTGGTGGACCAGTACATCTCCCACGTCAATGCTAAGTATCCTGGGTCTGTGCATGATGCCTTTATCCTGAGGAATAGCAGCATTCCAAATGTGATTGCCCAACTCCAGAGGCACCGTGTGTGGCTTAATAGGTGAGCCCTGGTTCCCACCCAGTGGATGTTGGTGTATGGGTATGGTGTAGGCCATATGGGATAGTGTGTGGCTAACAGTTGTCCCTCGTTATTTGCAGGTGACTCTGGTTACCCCAACCTCTAATGGCTACTGACCCCTGTGAGGAATCCCAGGACAAGGGCAGAGGAACTTTATAATCAGGCATATGGGCGACAAGAAGGGTAATAGAAAGGACATTCGGCCTCCTGAAGGCCAGGTTTCAGTGCCTCCATCTAACTGGTGGATCCCTGTGCTACTCACCCAAGAAGATCTGCCAGATCATCGTGGCATGCTGTATGTTGCACAACCTTGCCTTGCAATGCCATGTGCCTTTTCTGCAGGAGAAGGAGGCTGGAGATGGGCGTGTGGCATTAGTGGACCCTGTGGACAGTGAAGATGAGGAGGCAGAGGATGAGGATGAGGACAACAGAAGTGCAGTCATTCATCAATACTTCCAATGAGACGCAGGTAAGACAGTGCTATTTCACATTTCATTTACAGTTTGATGTGTGACATTGTCACTGGCCGGCTGTGAATTCCTACTTCTATGCCCACTCACTGTACCCTTTGGCATCTATTTTTGCAGATGTTGGTGCCCCACTATTGCTCCTGGTGTGTTCAGTGCAGCCAACGACAGGTCTTTCCTATGTAAACATTACTGTACAGTTGAATTGCAATGTTTGAACCTTGTTAAACAAATGCATTTTGAAATCATTTGACATACACCATACTTGTATTTTTTCAAAGTGTGTTTATTGCAGTGCTTTGAAGAAGAGGGGGTAGTGCAATGGGCTGTGGTGATGATAGAGGAAAGTCCAGGTTAGAATCCAGTCTATTTGTAGCACAGGTGCAGTGTCCAAGGGGACATAGGAAGGGGAGCAATGGCAGTTCAAGGTGGACAGGGTGACAGAATGGGACACAAGTGCGACAACCAGGAGAGTCTTATTTCCTGGCGGGGGTCTTGGCAGTAGTCTCTGGCTTCTGCCTGGATCGCAGGGAACGTTTGTGAGATGGTTCTCCTTCTGCAGGGGGAGGGGTGCTGGTGGCCTGCTGGTCCTGTGAGGGGCCTCCTGTCCACTAGTGGCAGCAGAGGTGGAGGGCTGTTCAGTAGTGTGGCTAGTGTCAGGGGCCCGCTGGTGTGCCACTGCCTCCCTTATACTGTTGGCCATGTCTTCCCACACCCCTGCAATGGAGACCAGGGTGGTGTTAAGGGACTTCAAGTCCTCCCTGATCCCCAGGTACTGTACCTCCTGCAGCTGCATGTTCTCCTGCATCTTGTCCAGAATCTGGCCCAACGTATCCTGGATTGTTGGTGTGCTCCCAGAATCATGGTGAGTGCCTCCTGGAGGGTCGGTTCCCTGGGCCTGTCCTCCCCCTGGCCGCAGCAGTCCTCCCAGCTTCCCTGTTGTCCTGTGCCTCTGTCCCCTGAACCGTGTGCCCACTGCCACTGACCCCAGGTCCCTGATTGTCTTGGGTTTGTGGGGTGCCTTGGGGTCCCTGTAGTGGTGGACACACTGCTGATTGACGTGTCCTGGGTGCAGAGGTATGGGCCTGCTGGGTGGGTGGTGTGCTGGTGTCTCCTGAGGGGGGAGGCTCTGTGGTGGTGTGAGAGTGTGCCTGGATAACCGACTGTCCGGAGGTCTCTGATGGGCCAGGTTGGGCATCCCGATCCAGGCAACCAGAGCTGCTGTCATCCCTGTTGGCCTCTTCTGTGGGGGGACTGGATGTGGCTGGCACCTCTTCTCCAGTGACATTGGCTGGGGTACCTGTGGGGATGTAAATGCAGTGTTATTGTATCAGTGCGTGACATATTGTGCATGGGTGGGTTGCCCCTCATGGTTGTTATTGCACTGGCAGCTTTGCCTTGTGTGAGTTGTTATTTAGTGGGCTAGGTGATTCTTTCTAGTGTGCATACTGTGGTGATAGGTGTCCATGCGGGTTTGTGAGGGGTGTCATGCATTGGTGGTGCATGCAGGGCTTCACATTGGGATGAGTGGGTTGTGATAGGGTGTGTGGAAGGTGGTGGAGTGATGGGAGTGAGGGTGGGGGTATGCAGTGGCATGCAGGTAGGGGGTTAGTAGTAGTAGGGAGTTGGCTTACCAGAGTCCAGTCCTGCTGCTACTCCTGCCAAGCCCTCAGGATGCATGATTGCCAAGACTTGCTCCTCCCATGTTGTTAGTTGTGGGGGAGGAGGTGGGGGTCCACCCCCACTCCTCTGTACTGCAAGCTGGTGTCTTGCTGCAATGGAATGCACCTTCCCCTGTAGGTCGTTCCACCTCTTCTTGATGTCGTCCCTTGTTCTGGGGTGCTGTCCCACGGCGTTGACCCTGTCCACAATCCTCCGCCATAGCTCCATCTTCCTAGTAATGGATATCTGCTGCACCCATGATTCAAATAGCTGTGGCTCTTCCCGGATGATTTCCTCTACCATGACCCTTAGCTCCTCCTCAGAGAACCTGGGGTGTCGTTGTGGTGCAATGGGTATAGTGTGAGTGGTGTGAGTGAGGGTGTGTGGGGTGATATGTTGGGGTGTGTGATGTAAGGTGCGTGGGTGGTGTATAGGTGATGGTGGTATGTGGCTCTGGTTGTGTGAGTGCTCTTGCTGTCTCCCTCTGGTGGCAATGCTTTGTAGTCGTAAAGGGTTATGGGTAATGTGGGTGTGTGTTTTATAGTGGTGTGGGTGTGTGTGTGTGTGGTGTGTGTGTGTGTCAGGTGTGTGTAGTTTGAATTGTCCAATGTGGTGTTGTTTTGTTTGAGTGTGTGTATTTTGAGCGTGGCGGTATGTACCGCCAATGGTTTACCAGCATTGAATGTCTGCCGTGGTGATTCGTGGATCATAATGTTGTGGCAGCTGTTCTGTTGGCGTAACGATGTGGGTTTTGCTACAGACAGTTTATCACTGAACTTTGGGCTGGCGGATTTGTGTGTGAGGCTGAATAGTGACAGATTGGTGTGTGTGTCATAATATGGTTAGCGGATATCCGCCACGGTGGCGGTATGTTGGCGGCAGCCGGCATGGCGGTAAGTGGGATTTACCGCCAATGTCATAATAAGGGCCATAATGTGGACCAAGTCATCTAGGTCATTACAACAAACATCAGCAGTCAAGTAAGGGCCAAGTTAGCTCTGGCCTTTTCCCCACACACAACCACAAGATGTCATAAAGAGTGTATCCAAAATATGGACAACTAAGCTGTGCAGTAATATGACAATCAGACCTACTTAATCATGCTATTAGTACATCATTAGGCCACTGACTGAGTGGGTACATCAGTACACACACATCAGACATGCCAAGCCTAACATCTGTCTGCGGAGGATTCTATGGGTCAAAGCACATGTGTTGCTAACATGACAAATACATCTACCATGATGCAAGCCACAAACCCAGATACACTTACACTACTACTCACATGTGTATGTGAACTACCACACCTGCAGCACATAGGTATCAATGCCAACATTAGGCTCCCAAACAGCCAGGACTCATTTGCCACATCCTTCGTAGCAACAGCAAGTGTACATAACTATTTGCAATATTGAATCTTCCCAGAATCTTCAAAATGATGCATGATGTTGATATATATCTGTCAAGAATGTAACTGTGACTAGGCTACCATTGCCTATGTTTTATGCCTACAACAGTATGCCCAAGGTCAATGCTGTGTGGCCAGACATTAGCAAGGTTGTAACATTTCTATCTTCAGATATCAATATATGTACACCCATAGAAATGTTGGAACAGCTCAATAGTATCCGACATGCATGTTCTCAACTCAGATGAGGTGTCACAAATGTCTATGTACATATCTCACTTACCAAGGGGGATTATCTTGTAACAGGTGTGAAGATGTTGAGCTTGTAGGTCATAAGACATGCCAGATGGACATCACAGCCTCACATACTGCTGTCACTTATCAGAAAACATTGGAAAACTAGTGATGAATAGAATATGTCAGACTCTTTGTTGCACATAAACAGGAATCTTGAGACATTGCAGAGAACAGAGATCAAGGACCTACGCACCTCTACACCATTGGATAAGGAGGATTTACCTGTTGGGGAGTATCTACAATCACCAAATGCAGTATAGTGATACATATATGGCACAGTCATATGTGCACCATTATATGCTACTGTACTGAGGGTACAACGTAGTTGAGTAACATTCCTCTAAATCCACTTGTATGTGCACACTTGTGTGCCATAGATCGCTAAGGTACGTCAGTGTGTACACAGGAAATCTGTTGCACTTCTCACTTACCACATTGTCAGAGCCAACATTCTGATCCCTTACTCAATCACCTGGTAAAGGGACAAATGTGAGTTAGTTCTGTGCTTACCCCTTGTGGCTGCTGCGCTGCCTTCATACGCGCATCCAACTCAGGGTAGGCCACCGCCAAAATGTGGGCCATTAGGGAGGTTATGGTCCAACGGGCACCCCATCTTCATTGGGAGGACATCCCCAGCTGGGTCTCTGCGGTCTTCCGGGTGCAGGATCTCAGGTCCTCCCACCTCTTCCGACAGTGGGCCCTCCACTGGCTGTGGACCTCTAGGGTAAGCACTTTCTTGGTGATGGCATGCCAAATACCCATCTTCTGATGGGCGTTGACCTGCATGGATGACATGGATAAAAAAGTATGTCATGTCCACATGTACCATACTACAACAGGCAGGGGTATAACTAGCACAACAAGCCAAACATAGACTGTCTTTAACAGCCCCTCCACCAGATGTGAAGTGGAAACAGGCAAACAACATGCATCTCCAGCACCATCTGTCATTTCATCACATGTGGTTAGACAGCAAACACATTGGCAAATATGCTATTTCAGGAGGAGTTTGATATACCATCTCCACTACCCTTGTGCAACAGTCACAAAGTGGGTCAGGGAACATACATCAAACACTCCCCACCATGTCTCAGGACTCACAATCTGTCACCAAATGTAAGTACATGACCAGGAACTCCTCCCATTCTATCACAACTTTGGCACCCTACAGAGCTTAAACACACAATCAGAAATGTTGGCCTTCAGCCTTTGCTTAGCTTCCCAAAGTTTATTTTGGCTAAGGAAATGTATGTGTACATGGTGCACTTACCTGCTCCTTTGGTGCACCATAGAGCTGTTCATACAGGGGTAGGACCTCCTCCACCAGTTTCTCCAGATCCTCGGGTGAGAAGGCAGGGGCCCTATCACCTGTAGGATGTGGCATGATTGCTCCCAAAAGCAGTACACAGCAGCCCAAGTCATCAAGGTCATGCTGGCAGCAGTATCAGGAGTCAAGTGAGAGATGAAGTATGAAATGGTGGTTACGTCCGCAACTTGAGACACAGTCACTGCCGGCGGACATCGTCATTGGCCCAAGACCACCAAAGACAGCAATATGATCCAATGGCAATATCCACCGCAGTAGTATCTGCCTACCGCCATTACGACGTAGGTTATTTCCTAATGTCCAGTATACTAGGTCAGACAGCTGCCATTTTAAGGTCCTTAGATGGTTGGAAAAGTTCAAATGAAGATATGTCACGAGATCAGAAACATATCTACACCATAGTTTTTACATGTTGTAAGATACTTGATATGTGAGTTATGTATAATTAGTGGCATGGTCTACACCCTCATGGCAATTGGATAGATGGCATTAGTGTCTATCATATGTGAAACATGATAAGAATGTCATTTTCACTGAGACCTAGTCATAATAGAGATAAAGGAGTGACATGGCAGCAATAAGCCATTATTTACCTAGGTATGTCCTGTGTAACATGTCCCGCTATTTTATATGGCATGTATACTCATCATTTGTGACAGATGTGGTATCACACTTACAATGAACACAATGACTGATTGACATACCTTCTTGTATTCCTTTATCTAGTTACCTTAGAATGAGAAGTTTCAGACAACCTCCAGTGTATCATCCACTAGCAGACCTGCAGACCCTGGAGAATCGACATGTCATCTAGATCTACTGCCTGGACAGGCAGACAATCATGGATCTGTGTTGTCAGTTGGAGCCTGATGCCTGCTATTCATCATCCAAATAGCATATCACCCATTGTAAAAGCCATGTCAGTGCTGCATTTCCTAGCCACAGGGTCCTTTCAGAATACCATGGTCCTAACTGCAGGCATGTTCCAGCCAATGTTGAGTCTGATTTAGAAGGATTTATTATCTGCATTGTTAAAACACCTGGAAAGCCACATCAGATTTCCACAGCATGAGGATTTGGCCCACATGAAGGCAGATTTTTATGCTTTGGCACACATCCCCCATGTGGTGGGAGCCATTAATGGTACACATGTAGCATTGGTTCCCCAAAATGGCTATGAACAGGTGTATCAGAACAGGAATAACTTCCACTCCATAAATGTGCAAGTAGTCTGTTTGGCGGGCCTTTACATTTTCCAAGTATGTGAAAAGTACCCAGGTTCAGTTCATGATGCCTTCATCATGGGAACAGCAATATCCCACTGCTGATGACATGACAGTGCACAGAGAGGGCCTGGCTGATTGGTAAATCATATATGTGGTATGTGTCAGTTTCTTACATCTGCTGCCAAATCTAAGGACGTGAAAGATTTATGTTTGCAAACATGTAACGATTCCTTACAGGGGATTCTGGCTACCCAAATCGTCCCTGGTTGTTGACTCCAGTGAGGTACTCAACCACGCCAGGGGAAGTCTGCTTCAATGAGGCCCAGGGAATGACAAGGTGTGTCGTGGGGCAGACGTTTGGGCTCCTAAAGGCCAAATTTTGTTGAAGTGATAAGTCTGATGGAGCCCTCTTCTACTCATCCACCAAAGTGTGTCAGATCATTGTTGCCTACTGCACGCTCCACAACCTCGCCCTGAGACGTCAGATCCCATATATACCAGATGAGTTCCAGCGGTTGAGAATGCAGAATTGCCAAGTGAGGATGCAGATCTCATATATCAGTATTTCAACTGACTGTAGGTATGTGTTGTTCTATTACATACTTTACTCAGTGGGTTATTGGTGGGGTTAGAGATGTTTGAGGAGGGTCTTTATATGACCATCAGACAGATCATTAGTTGCCTAGCAGTACATAGCTCAGATGTGCATGCAAAATTGTACTTGGAGTTGTGATCGTTGTGATGATTTCCTTTGTTAATGTTACTATTGTATTTGGGACATGTCTTAATAGGTCTCCCTTACCATTAAGTGCCTATACCTTTTGTATACAATTTGTACTTTGCAGATTTCTTCATAAGGTCATTCTCATTTGGGCAGTTCTGAATTGTGTCACAGACAGGTGGGATATGCAGGTCTGACATGTGAGGTGAACATGGATAGATCCAGGTATTGTATTTCATCATATTGGTGGTTTATAAGTTACATGCCCAGACTGTCAGGACAGTTGGATGGTAGCATACTATTCCACACATTCGACCTATGTGCCATGTTACCTGAGTCCAAGGATGTCTCAATGGTTTGATGTAAATGCTATTTAACTTGTATGTAGCTGTCAATGTGTTACCTCATTGAGGCCACTGTGCATGTGTGTAAAGACTGACATAGGTCAAAGACTGGGGACTGTTGTACTGATCTCTGTCTGTATCATGGGGTATGCTCATTAGAGTGGTATGGTATGGGAATGAGATAAGGATTTAGCTGAAGAATATTAGAGCCAATCTGTTTGCCTATTTGTATAGACAAAGGGCCTCATTATGACCCTGGCGGGCGGCGGAGGCCGCCCGCCAGGATCCCGCCCTCCATTATACCGCTCCGCGGTCAGAAGACCGCGGAGGGTATTATGAGTTTTTCCCTGGGCTGGCGGGCGGTCTCCAAAAGACCGCCCGCCAGCCCAGGGAAAAACTCCCTTCCCACGAGGATGCCGGCTCGTAATCGAGCCGGCGGAGTGGGAAGGTGCGACGGGTGCAGTGGCACCCGTCGCGTATTTCAGTGTCTGCAAGGCAGACACTGAAATACTTTGCGGGGCCCTCTTACGGGGGCCCCTGCCGTGCCCATGCCAATGGCATGGGCACGGCAGGGGCCCCCAAGGGCCCCGCGACCCCCCCTACCGCCATCCTGTTCATGGCGGCTTTCCCGCCATGAACAGGATGGCGGTAGGGGGGGTCAGAATCCCCTCGGCGGCGCAGCGAGCTGCGCCGCCTTGGAGGATTCTAAGGTCAGTGGAAAACCGGCGGGAGACCACCGGTTTTCCCGTTCTGACCGCGGCCAAAGCGCCGCGGTCAGAATGACCAAGGGAGCACCGCCGGCCTGTCGGCGGTGCTCCCGCCCCCGTTGGCCCTGGCGGTAGAGAACCGCCAGGGTCAGAATGAGGGCCAAAGACTGCCATGTTCCTATCTTCATTAGTCTGTGGAGTGCTTGTTATTTACACCTATGCTGAAGCTTTAAATTGTGAAGCTGTACCTCACTGTGTGATATTTGGCATGCTGTCCACCTATGTGCTGGAAAGTGCACTGAATGGGAAAAAGAGTGTGTCCATTTGTACAATTGTACATATATCAAACCCAGATTCAACAGTACATGTGAGATGGGACTTAACATGTTTTACAGTTAACAATTCAAAATAGCTGAAAATGACTCTCAAACGTCATATGTGGTTTAGTGGTGTTCATTTACAAGTGCTCATTGATATTTAAGAAATGGGATCTAATCATTAAGTATACACAACGAAGGTTCAGTCATGGTGACTTTAATCATCAGGGTAGCTGCAACAACATTTGGAGTCTCAAGTCCAGTGTCCTTGTGCCATTGGGAAATGGAGAGTGGTTGTAACACAGTCAACAGGGTGTATCTGTGACACACATGGGGAAACAGTCATTAGAGGATCACTTCCTGGCAGTGGTTGAAGTCTTGGCATCAGTTCCTCCTGGATGTTTTGGTGGACGTCCTTGTTTGCGGGGGGTCAGCTACAGGGGCAGGGGTGTCTGAGGCATGTCCTTCCCCTTGCAGAGCCTCCATTCCACTGTATGCCACAGATGTAAAAGGGCCTGATGTTACATTGCCAATGGAAGGGGTCTGCTGTTGAGGACATAACATACTCAGGGTGGTATTAATATCTCTAAGCACCACTGTTAGGGAGGCCATGTTGGCATTGTGGGCCTCCCACTTTTGCATGACTTCCTGGTGGTTGTCCCTCTGCAGATGCTTAATCTCCCCCATGATAGTACGTACTTGGTCCATCATGCCTTGGGACTGTTCTCTCCCAAGACTTGGGAGACGGTGTCCTGGCCAGTTGTATCCCTAGAAGCCTTAATCCACTGCCCAACACCATCTCTCCCATTCATCCTACCCCCGCGTGCCTGTGCCCTTGGCACAGTTTGCCCAATCCCATTAGTGCCAGGCCCTTCATTGGGAGGGTTTTCTTGTGCTGACTCCAGTACCTGTACTGGGGGGCATATGATGGTATTAACTGTCCTTGGAACAAAGGTTTTTGGGGTGAATGGTTGCCTGGGATGTAGATGCAACAGGGCTGAAAGAGGTCCAGGTAGGCAGGGTGAGGCTGACAGTTGTAAACTGACCAGGTGTCCCAGATGGGCCAGAGTCGTCCTCAATGTCCTCACATCCCAGGGTGTTGTTCTCACTGAGGGCTTTATCTGGGGGGAAGTGGCTGTCTCAGGTGTCCTCTCCCTGTTCACAATGGGTAGGTGACCTGTTGAAGAAGTGAAACAGACAGTCACAGATTGTAATGCAACATGTGGTAACAAACTTTGACAGGTAGATATGCTTTGAGCCATGTACAGAAAGGCTCCGCTAGATTCCCTGATATGAGAGTGAAACATGCTTCAAATCTGGAGTAGAGCTATGTGGGGCATAGTGAATTCCTATGACATACACCTTGCTACGGTATTCCAGATTAGTTTGACAGCTGGATGTCTGTTGATAGACTCATATCTTGTCTGCTATGTAGCTTAATATTGTCCATGCTTGCTCCCAGTTTGCAATAGTTCAGTATTTAGACACCAAAGAGCTGCAGAATGTGAAGTGGAAACTGACTTGTACATCAGCTTAGGGCTAACCAATCTACCTGGCCATAAATATATCAGGTTACACCTCGTGCAGCACACTGCAGATTTGTGTGTTCCTCCCAGTTGAGTTGCTTTCAATGTGTTTTTGGGAGGTAAAAGGGCCATTTTAGCATTAGACACAGCTGTAGCTGTGTGTTGATGGTATTTTACTGGCAAATGCCCATGGCATTGCTGTCACTGCCCTAGACAGTGATAGTGTATATCATTCAGGTGGGTTTAGTCGATTGTGTAGTTGATGCAAGGCTGTTTTCTTTTTGGTACACTGTTCTGGTTTTCTTAATGGTCGAACAGTGCCTGCTGGGAGCTGTAGTGCTGTCAGTCCCAGTACTACCCATGCCATTCACAAACACTGTGCCACCAGGTGAGTTTATTCGACATGTGGTATGCCAGAGAGAGGTATTTGGACAGCTGAACACAGGGGAGGTGAGTATGTTGGCTGCTAATACATCAAAAGGTGATCAGTGAGCGTTCAAGACAGAACTTTAGGGTGACATTTTCAGTGTTGTGACTTACCCAACTCCACTCCCCCAAGTATTCCTACCATGCCCTCAGGAGCAGGTTGACCAAGACCTTCTCCTCCCATGATGTGAATGTTGGGGGAGGAGATGGGAGCCCACTGCCAGCCTTGAGGACCGCCAGCTGGTTCCTGGCAGCCATGAAATGTACCTTCCCCCTGAGGTCGTTCCACCTCTTCCTTATGTCCTCCCTAGAGAATTTATCCTGTCAACTATATTTTGCCATATCTCCATTTTCCTTGTAACCGAGGTTTGTTGAACTTGTGCTCCAAATAGGTGTGGCTCTACCCTGATTATTTCACCCACCATGACCCTCAACTCATCGTCTGTGAATCGGGATGTTTTTATGGGGACATGGTAGTTGTGGACAACACGATAAGGGGAAAAAATGAGTGATCAGGTGTGGGTGCTATGTTGTGAGTGGGTAACAGGTGGAGTCTGATATGTGGATAAAAAAATTGTGGGATATGTATGAAGTGCAGGTGTGTGATGAGTGTCATTTGGAGTGCTAAGAGGTGCCTATTCAATGGTTCCGAATTTCTGTATGCGGCCTCCATCTTGCAGTGTATGGCGTTTTTGATGCAAATGATTGTGGGGTGTAAAGGGGTGTGTTTAATAGTGCAGTTTGTAGGTGTGTCAGATGTGTGGATGTGTGTCAGTTGTGTGGAATTCAAACTATCCAATGTGGTATGATGTGGTGTATTGCAGTGTTGCCCACCGACCGCCGCGGTTCGCACCACCATTGGTTTACCACAATGGGAGAACCGCTATTGTGTTTTGTGGGTCATAATTGGTTCAGTGGATTTTTGACAGGCTGGCGGTGCTGGTGGTGGAACCGCCTCTTTCACGCCCTCCAGCATCCTGATGGTGTCAGAATTTTGGCCGGATTTCGGCAGTCCTGGCTGTGCAGCTGGTAGTACAGCAGTGTGTATGACCACCAACATGGTGGTCTTTTGGCAGCTGCCACCGCAGCGGTCTTACCATCAGACCGCCCAAATCGCAATGAGGCCCTAAATGGTTAATTTAAATTAAATTAAATTAATAATGTTGTAATATTTGCATAGCTTTCAACATTTAAAATAATTACATACAACTAATTAACATAAATATTTAACTAAAAAATGTTTTATAATTTTTAACAAAAACAAATAAACTTTTTAACTTTTTACTATTTACCATAAAGCATTCTCCTCCCCAGTGGCGGAGATCTCCATCCACGTGTGAAAAGTTACAATTAGTAACTTAACACTCGTAAATTAGACTTCACCCTCAGAATTCAGGGGCTGAGAACATGTAAGCCTCCATTTTCATGTGACTTTATCCATCTGTAAGTTTCCCTTTGTGAATAGACCTCAATGTTTTTTGCAATGGAAGCATTGCAAAACTTTTGGACATGTTTGGTAAAACGTCACTTTATGGGCAGATTTAAGAAAAGTGGCGCTACACCCAGTGCAGCGCCACTTTTTTTGCACCACTTAGTGCCACCCTACAGCCACCATGTGTGTGCAGTATTTAAAATACAGCGCACCATTGCGCAGGGTAGGGGGCAATAGCGTCAGAACTTTTGACGCTATTGATATACTGTTCAGGGTTAGTGCCAACATTTTGACGCTAACCGTGAACAGTACATAGAGGCCCATTGTAACCAATGGTGTGCCCCATTTAAATGACTGCTCTGAGCGGGCATTAAAAATGCCAAAAAAATTGGCGCAAACAAATCTTTTAGATTTCTTTGAGCCAATTGTTCGGTCCCCCCTAACAGGGGAACGCCACCCTTGCATACATTATGCCTGGCACAGACATAGGCCCTCATTCCGAGCCTGGCGGGCGGCGGAGGCCGCCCGCCAGGCTTCCCCCCTCCGAAATACCGCTCCGCGGTCGTAAGACCGCGGAGGGTATTCCGAGTTTTCCCCTGGGCTGGCGGGCGGTCTTCACAAGACCGCCCGCCAGCCCAGGGGAAAACTCCCTTCCCACGATGACGCCGGCTCGTAATAGAGCCGGCGGAGTGGGAAGGTGCGACGGGTGCAGTTGCACCCGTCGCGTATTTCAGTGTCTGCTTTGCAGACACTGAAATACTTTTAGGGGCCCTCTTACGGGGGCCCCTGCCGTGCCCATGCCATAGGCATGGGCACGGCAGGGGCCCCCAGGGGCCCTGCGACTCCCCCTCCCGCCATCCGGTTCCCGGCGGGAGAACCGCCAGGAACTGGATGGCGGGAGGGGGAGTCGGAATCCCCATGCCGGCGCAGCATGCTGCGCCGGCTTGGAGGATTCCTTTGGGGCAGCGGGAAACCGGCGGGAGACCGCCGGTTTCCCTTCTCTGACCGCGGCTGAGCCGCCGCGGTCAGAATGCCCCGCGGGGCACCGCCGGCCTGTCGGCGGTGCCACCGCGTCCCACGGCCCTGGCGGACTTGTTCCGCCAGGGTCGTAATGACCCCCATAGTGTGGCACAAGAGACTGTAAAGTGGCGCAATGCATGCATTGCTCCACTTTGTAAATATGATGCAATGTTTTTGCCGTAATATCGCCACATTTGCATTAAAAAATGACGCTAATTTAGCTATATTTATGGCACAAGGGGCTCTTAAATCTGCCCCTATGTATGCAAGGGTTTGATAGCCAGCCACATGGGGAGTAACATTTCAGACAAAGTGTAAGGACTAAAGAGCTGCCCTTCCCCTTGTGGTGACACATTTTCTGAATGACCACAAACAGGTTTGATTTACATACTGTGATCCATACAATATTCTCCCAACTATTCACAAAGGTAAATTTACATATTACAAAATCTACAAGTGTAAATTTACCTTTACATTTTGCAGTAAAATTACTACTTTCGGTTAGTCACCATTTAAAGTGTACATTTACTGCAAAATATAGGCTCATCCCCTGAAACAGGGAGTTGTACAATTGTAAAGTTACTACAGTCAAAACAGTCCCAAAACAGTAGTAAATGTATTCCAGCACAGACCAGCCACTGGTACTGCAATATCCTTCCTAGAACATAATGGAAGCAGGGATGTAACATAGAACCTCATAGCAAATAATGTTAAAATACATTTATTTTGACTCCTAAATTAATTTATTCTTACAAAAATATATATACGAAATACAACTATTATTTTATGATAGAATATTTCAATAAACTTCAGCTTAAAAAATGAATATAACATTATTGGAGAAAATAATTATTTCATTTTCATTAATTCTATCCATAACTTTTTGTAATTTTTAATACACAACAGGTAAATACAAACATTTTATTTTATTTGGGATGTTTTACAATAAATCTTTAACAATCCATTTCAATTTCATTTAATATATTTAAATTAGTTAACTTCTTAATTTAAAATTACATTAGTAGTGTAACGTTAATAATAGTACATTTTCACATACTAGTCAGAGTTCTCCTTGCCTGGGGTGGGGATCTCGCTATATTAAAGTTTAGGGAAATTTAAAAATGTTTTTTAAACTTTTGAAAAATATTAAAATATTTTATGTTGAGTAGTAATGTAAATAAATTTTATGTATGTGTTTCAAATGTAGAACAAAATAAAAATAATACAGCATAACTAACTTACTTTTGAATTAAATATTTAATTTAATTAGTTTGAATATATTGAAACGAAATAAAAGTATTTTTAAAGAATATTTTAAAGAATACCACCTAAAGTAAAATGTTTATATTTACTTATTATGTATTAAGTGTTACAAAATGTTATGCAGAGAATTCATGTAAATTAAGGTTATCATGATTTTCAGAATTAAAGCTATTTTTTAAATTAAAGATTGTTACAATATCTTATGATAATAGAATATTTATATTTGTTTTATATTTATTTATTTGCCACTTAATTCATTTTGCATTTAGTTTTAATATATAAATTTAATAATTTAGTTTGGGATTCTATTTTAATCCCCTGTCTCTGCTATTTTCTACGAAAGGTGTTTCAGCACTAGTGGTTACCTATGTGTGGGTGCTGGACATACTCCAGGACTGAGCTAGGTTACATTTACTACCATTTTGAGTCTTTGTTAACTGTAGTAACGTGAGAAATGCAGTTTGTGAGTAGCAGTAGGCTTACTCTTTTGGCGGTGAGTGTCTGTCCTTAACTAAACCCATCATTAGCCCTCGCTAACTATCTCCAAATTCAGTAGTAAATATTCCCCTTTTTCCAGCTATTCTTTCTGGTCCTTCCCATATTTACTACTTAGCAGTAAATATACACTTGTGGCTATCTAACCATAGAAGAGATACAAGTAGTGGGAATGGAGATTTAGACTCATAGGTTTGTGAATTACATTTTATAGTAACTAAGTGGCAGTAGAGCTGGAAACATTTCCAGAGTGGGGATGCTGCCATGAATGTTACATTACTGAAGTCATAGGAATTGTAAAAATTCCACGTCGCAGAAAGAACAAGTGTATAAAATATGCCAAACCCATTCAGCAGTTGAGTGGTATGGGTGTAGTATGTAACCAGTCGTGCATTTTGGGGCACCCTGTCACAAATAAATTACTAAAGCAGGGTGAGGTAGCTCACTGTAATTTACAGATAGCACATTTTCCATTGAAATGGCCATTAAATTTGCAGAAACATGCATTTCTACTGATAAGTGCAAGTGCACAAGTTCCAGTGAATATTATCTGTGCATCACCAAGTAAAGTCTCTTGATTTGTTTTGATCCTATTAAAATCGTTGTTTCTATCACACTTAAGAACTGCAAAAAATGTGCTTCATGTATTCTTTCCTAAATGTTGATATATTTTGGGATATTTGTACAGTTGATTTATAGATTAATTTAGATTTTGTTAAACACTAGAAAACCATTTACCTCCTACAGCCTTTCCATTCACATTACCGATACCCCAGCAAGATTGTCACATAGATTGCTTTACCAAATTCTCTCACTTTTTAGTCAAAGAAAGAAACATAAACACCAGTATCCATGTTAAAAGAATATACAGCAATGTTTGAGAAGACACTGCCTGACATCCCAACCCTCTCTTTGAACACACAGCAAAAGTGACAAGCTAAAAACACAGGGCCAGATTTATCATTATTTTGCGTTGCCCTTGCATCATTCATGGTGTTTCAAGGGCAACTTAATACTTATGTCAGATTTACCAAGGAAAACAAAGCCACCTTGCGTGGCCCTCCGTTGCTTGGGAAACCGGGAGTAAAGCAAGTCTTCACAAGTCGCTGCCTTCAATCAATCAATCATGCATCTGTAGAGTGCAAATCTACTCCAGGAGTGTCCTGGCACTAGTGGACATTATTCACCTCAACCCAAGCACACTATCTATTCTCACTCAGAAAGCTCTGTCAAATAGTAAGGTTTTGAGCTATCTCCTATAACTGTTTTCATCCTTCATTTCACACAAATAAATTGGAAGGAGATTTCAAGCATGCGCTATGAGAGAGGAAAAGGACGAGCCTCCCCACTTGTTATGCTTGAATATCTGCACGCAAAGCACTCTGGCCTAGGAAGAAGCCTTGCGTTACTCTGCCCTAGAAAGACGTTCTATGGGTGGAGTGCGACTGTTCCCATGGATACTTCAGTGGAGTTTGGTGCATTCATAGATTTACCAAGACAGGTAAACCTGGAAATATGTCAAAATGCTATGCCTTCACCAGGGAAGCACCGTGAGGAGAAATATCTTTATTTCTATTTGTTGTTTCCTCTTTCTAAGTGTGCTTCATTCTGCAGCACACTTAGAAAGAGGCAAAAGCCTCTAAGGATTGTTTTTGTGCAGGAAGGCCTCCCTTTCTGCACAAATACAATCCTGCTTGCAACACAGGCTCACTTTCCCCTTGATTGCAGACAGGAATGTCCTTGAAGCAAGGGTACCTGCATAGGTGCTAAGCAGCAGATTGTGCACCAATGCAGACAGAGGGCAGGAATGCACCATATATTGGTAAATATAGCACATTACTGCCCTGTCCCTTTTATGCAGCGCAGCAAGTTGTCTTGCTGCATTGCATTGTGTGAAATATTGATAACTCTGGCCCCATTTCCTTATTCTTCTTTATTTATTGTTCATTCACCTTCTGCACTCCAGCATGGTTATGGTATGAAATAGTACCAATATAGTACTACTTTACTTCATACCAAATTCAGTTTGTGAATTAGTCTGTGTTTTGCGCGTATTTCGTGCTTATCTTTGCATATGTGTTGGGATGGAAAAGTCATCCACATGTTAATTGATGTGCATCCCTTCCCTGAGTGCCCAACAGTACTGATGTCTGGATTCACTAATGCTGATTTTTGTGATCATAGGCAAACACAGATCATACGTGTGCACCATGACCTAGGCCTGTCACACAGATTGTGGTCTTATTGGACTGGGAGGAGCACCCAAACCGTTGACCTCATAGTGATGGAAGGATGTTGCCTTTATCAGGATTTAAGCAGCACGAGTGAGGTGATAGCAGCATACCATGCAATAATCATTAGAAGAGAACATATCCTTTTAGCCTTTATCACTGAAGTGAGGCCTACAGGTTCACTCATTTAAAGTTCTGGTGCTGTGTGCTTAACTTATCCTTGACGTACATTGGTTTGGTGTGTAGTGCTGCATAATGCATGTGTGATGTGCCAGGTGTATGTGTGCCTATAAGTGGTACAGTGCAGGGATACTCAAGTACTGTGTAGCATGTATGAGATGTGCATGTGCTGGATGTATGTATACCTGTGAGTGGTACAATACCTGAATAATGTAGTACTGTGCAGTGTGTGCATGTTCTGGGTGTATTTGTGCCTGTGAGAGGTACAATATATGAAGGATCTTATGCAGTGAAGTGGGTGCATGGTTTATGCAGGTGGTGGGTGCATGTTTGCCTTTGAGTGGTACAATACACAAAGGATCTAATGCTGTGCAGTGTGTGTATGCTTTAGAAGTGTGCTGGTTGTATGTGTGCCTGTGAATAGTACAATACATCAAGGACTCTGGGTTTGCATTTTAGAAAATCCAGAACTGTATGGTGTAGCATGAGGAGAGGAGGTAGAGGAATCCCCTCAGCTTCCAGACATATTTGTGTATTCCTGCATTCCTGTATATTGGGTGTAACTAACTCAAGAAGGGAGAGCCAGGCTCCCCTGGTACACTTCAAAGGACGCTCTTTAATTCTGAATGACATGACAAGGAAGGAGCCTGGGCACATCTCAGGAAGTAGATGGGGCAGATAAGAGAATCATAAAGAGTAGGGCTGAGGAGTGGGCACTTAAAAAGGAAGCAGACCCCAACATAAACTTGAAAGACTCAGATTCTAAATCACAGTTGTCATCTGGAAATGGGCTAAAAGAGACTTCAAAAGTTGGCAACTTTTAAGCAGCCAGTTAGGCTGTGCAGAGGAGAAGCTCTGCAGGACTTCTGCCTGTGACCAGAACTAGGGGCAGGGGGAAGCCTGCTAGTTATCCAGCTGATCAAGGGAACATCACCCAGGGAATCCAAGACCACCAGCCCTGGAGCACCAGCGCATTCCTGTTTATGAGGAAGAGGAGAGTATTGGAGGGGGCGAGGTCCAGGGAGGAATCTTGTTCAGTGGACTTCCTGTGAGAGGTGTGAGGAGATGGCTATTGCACTAATCAGGTCATTGTCTGCGTGAAGGAAAAATTCAGAGACCCCCGTATGCCAGGAGGAGCCACCACGGAGTAAGCTATGATTATCGCTCTGCCAAAGGAGTCCTCGCCTGTGTGCAGAAAGGAACTGGCAACGTCACATCCCTATGCCAGAAAGGACTGCAGTGAAGTGAGCTGTGATCATCTCTGTGCTAAGCAGGCGATTGCCCATTTGAAGTGAGCCACCGGTGACCCCGTATGCCAGGAGGGGCTGCTGGGACAAATTTCTGTGCTTAGTGGGTCACAGTCCGTGGGCAGTGGTGAGCCGGTGGCCCCATATGCCAGCCGCTTTGAAGGAATCTGCTGTGCCCATCAGGGCCAAGCCCTTTTGCAGCAGAGAGACTGTAATCCTCAATGCCATAGGGGGGCACTGAGAACAAGCAAGAAGTGTGACCTGGTCGGGATCATCACCAGAGGGAAAGGCCACTCTAGGGACCCTGCAAACATGCACCATGACAGAGGACCAGCATCAGGTCCTTCATTCTACTTCCTCTCCACACACACACCGTGGGACAGACCAAAGAACTTGCCCATCTTGCAGGAGCCACGAAGAACCTCTGGTTGCTGTGGCTGCATGATCACGTCTGAGAAACCAGAGGACCAGCAAGTGCTGCACGCCTGCGCCACGTGCAGGATAATGCATCTGAACCTGATGTTGCCATGCAAAGAGGGCACGCTCAGTAACTCCATTCGCTCAAATTCAGCAGGAGCGCGTTATCCAATCCCTCAGCAGGTCCCAGGATGTGTCACAAGGACAACGCAACATTTAAGTCAGATTTACCAAGCAACACAAAGCCACCTTGTGTGGCCCTCTGCTGCTAGATAAATCAGGAGTATCGCATGTCTTCGCAAGTTGCTGCCTTCAATCAATCACACATTTATAGAGTGCACAACTGCTCGAGAAGAGTGCTGGCACTAGTGGACAGTATTCACCTCAACCCAAGCACTCTATCTATTCTCACTCAGAAAGGTCTGTCAAATAGCCAGGTTTTAAAAGATCTCACATAGCCGTTTTCATGCTTCATTTCGCACAGATCAAGTGGAAGGAGAGTCCAAGCATGCTACATGAGAGAGGAAAAGGACAAGCCTGCCCACTTTTTATGCTTGAATCTCTGCATACAAAGCACTCTGGCCTCTGAAGAGACCTTGAGTTACTCTGCCCTGGAAAGATGTTGTATGGGTGGAGTATGAGTGTTCCCACTCACAGGTCCCAGAGTTCACAAAAGTAGTCTTCACAAATTGGCACACAACCGTATGTTTTCTATGTTGGGACACCAAACTGACTCAACCTATTCCACTATGGCAAGGGAAAAAGCTACACCACATGGCTCAGTTATGGAGCGTTTCAGAGTAGCACAGAATAGGCATTACCAATTTGGAAGATATTTGGTTTTGAGGATGCATGTGCTCATTCCAAGACCTTTAACAACATTACTTCCTATCTCAAACCCAGTTCCATAAATATCTATAGCTTTGCCATACTCTCACACGTCATTTGACAGAGATGACAGACTTGCCCAAACACAACCTGCTTGAGACCAAACTCCTGGTAGGTACTTTGGGTAAGGGAGTGATACCCCAAATATACCTATCACTAGTCACCAACGCTCCTGATACATTTATATCCCCTAAGAGAAAGTGAAGGGGTTGGTGGGACCCCTTGAGGATGCCAACAGGCAAGATACCCAGAATGTAGCCCAAGAAATAGTCATTTCTTCTTTACTTAGATTGATTCAGATGAATTATTTTCATGCCACGCACATCACATCCCACTGTCTTTGGCATGCTGGCAAGATTCCCCACCTTACTTTCTTTCAATGCAGAACACTGATGAAAACTTCTTTCACATGGTATGTGTTTGCCCTAAGATAGCACGGTATTGGTGAGGAACTGAGGGGACACTGGCCCAAGTTCTTGGGCCGCCGGTAGATCTGATGCCCAATGTGGCCCTTTGGGGTATGATGGGCACACATTATAAAGTGACATACTGATGTGACCCTATAATAGTGGGAGTGGCCACAGTCGTCATCAAACGTGACATTGTACGCAACTAGAGGTCCCCACATCTTACTACACTGTCGGAGTGACGGATGGGAGTGGATTGGTGTGCAAAACCGGAACAGCCCATTTATCATGCCCGGGATACAGGCTCCAAACTCTAGCGTACATTCATGCAATTGGTTTCACTGAAAAAAGGCAAATTCCGGCAAAGTATAATACATACTTAAGCATAACAGTATGAAAAACGTCCTTAAAATTGAATCTGTAGGCTTTGATTAATGCCCACGGTTAATTCCAATATATGAAGCAACAACTGTTAAAATTTTCTCCAGGCAAATTTGGACAAGTCAAACCTGCCAATATTTAGAGGGAGAAAATGACCAATAAATACAGAGGGAGGAGGATTTTGCTGTGGTAAGCAAAACCCTCTACGTTATGTCCTATTTTTAGCAAAACATAGAATAAGCAATAATCATCACTCCCACCTCCAATACCTCAGTGCAGGATTTTATTGCGTGAGGTAATTATTGCATGCGACACTGGGGCACTCTTAATTAAGGCCTCAGATCTAAAGATGGCACCAAGGAAGGTGACTTACACAATATTAAAACATGTTGTCTTATTTACACATTTGTTCATGAAATCTGTTTTCTTCCTTTCATTTTGCTAATGGAAATAAATAGGTCATTCAGTTGGTGACATAACAGCATTTTAAGTAGTATTCAAAAGCTTGTAGTTAGTCAAAGAGGGTCCTGTTCCTTTCCACACTTAGGCCCAGGTTTACAAAAATTAGCTCGGCGCTGCAACAAAGTTTGCAGAGCCGCTCTGCACCACTTTTGAAAGGCAGGGATGCTCCGTATTTACAAAAATACGGCATACCCCTGTGTTTCCCCCTGTGCTGGCGCAAAATTTAGCTGCCAGCACCAAGGCAGGCATCCTTGCTCTATAGTGCCATGGTGTCTGCGTTGAGGGGTGTGATTGTTTATGTGCAGGAAGGTGTCCCTTCTTGCATATAAACAATCTACAGTGGCAATTTTGCAATTCTATGTGTGCTGCAGGATGCAGCACACATAGAAGTACCAAATCATCATTTTTGAATGATTGTTTATGTGTAGGAAGGGACACCTTTATGCACATCAACAACAATTCAGGCCTTTTGCTCTTTCTGTGTATGCTGCATAATGCAGCACACATAGATAAAGCAAAAACGAGGAGGAATAAAAGCATTCCTTCTCGTTGCACCATGCTAACGCTACCCCTGGGGTGCAGTTCGTTTTTGGCACTGCCACAGATTAAAGATTTCTTGTAAATCTGGGGCTGCGTCGAACGCAATAGGTATTGCAGTGGAACACCCACAGCAACACCCATTGGACGCCTCTGTGCTGCAGAAAACTGCATTGGAGAGGCCCATACTTATAAGGAGATATTAAGCCACAAAAAGTGGCTTAACGGCTCCTTGTAAATATGGTGCAGTGAATAGCGCCACCGGAGCGTCACTTTTTAGCTCCGGTGGCGCTAGGGCAGAGGTCTTCAAACTGGGGGGCGGGCCCCCCTAAGGGGTCCTCATGTGATCCCAGGGGGGGCGCCAGGCTCTGGCCAAAGGAAAGATTATGCAGATATTAGTGCTTTGTTTAAAGCAGAAACATGTTTATTGCATTTGTAAAAAGGTAACAGTACTTAACTGCAATGTTTAAATAGGTCTAGCCATATTTAAACATTCCAATCTTTATAAAATAATTGCGAAGAATTTTGAGGGGGGCCCAAGGAGTTTTATTTTTCAACTGGACGGGGCGCATCATTAAAATGTTTGGAGACCACTGCGCTAGGGCCTTTTCAATCTGGCCCTTATATTCTCTCAAAAACTTAACGTACACTAGTATTATGTTAAAATAAATGTGCATTTAAAAAACAAGGCTCAAACTGCATTTTTTTGGTCCCAATATGAAACTTATTTCATACCTGATCTTCCCAATACGAAAAAAAAACCATTTCTTCAAACATTGAGGGACCAAGGGCCATATGTACGAACACTTTTTCCCATAGACACAGAATGGGTAAAAACCTTTGCTACATCTGGCCCCATATCCTTCCCTACTTTCTCTGGCATGAAAACTACTGACAATATTTGTGATATAAATATATTAACCTTTAGTGACATTAGAGGTCTGTAATTGGTTCTTGAGGTTAACAGTTTAGGCAAAGTTCTAGAAGTAACTCTATTAGGTGCTCAAGCCAGCAGGTCGACTTGAATTTCCTGCGTTTCCCTGGGAAAATGTATAAAGTGTTCCAAGCCTTTTTCAAATGTTTGCCACGACTGCTACAGAAATTACGAGTTTTGCTGAATGAATTTAACATCTAGAAGAAATATAACTTATTAAAGATACAGGTAACACATTTTCAGCTGATATCCTTTTTTCTGAAGTGCATAATTAATACACTCACCTATTTATAGCATATACTATTGTGTATTATAAACGGTAAATCAGTAAACTTATGGTTAAAGCCCAAACAACATTTATTAACTGAATGTGCATTTCCAACAATGACATGTTTAGCCACATCAATATCTGTTACTGTTTCACTTATGATATATCTTTTGTGTGTTTTAGGAGATAGAAATGACAAATAAGGAATGTTCGGGAAATGGCACCACGCTTACAGAATTTATCTTCCTCGGATTTCAAGTCCCTCCCGTAGCAAAGATGGTCCTCTTTGTGTTGTTCCTAATAATTTACATTTTTACTGTAGCCGGGAATGCTGTGATTATTGCCACTATTTCTTCAAATGAACATCTTCACTCTCCTATGTACTTCTTTCTTGTTGTTTTGTCACTATTGGAAATCGGGTACACAACATCAATTTTTCCGATCTTGTTGGGGAGCTTAATAATGGGCAAAATCAGCATTCCCTTTGCAGGATGTGTTACACAATTTGTTTGTATTGCTTTTCTGGCTTGCAACGAGAGCTTTCTTTTAACTTTAATGGCTTATGACAGATATGTAGCTATTTGTCATCCATTACATTACACAACCATAATGAGTTTGAGCCTTCGTGTTAGGTTGATCGCTTGTGCATTGGTTGCCAGCTGTGTATATTCATTTGGACCTAGCTTTTTAGTGTTCACATTGAAGTTTTCTGGCCGAAACGAGATAGACCATTTTTTCTGTGATTTTGCACCGCTTTTGAAGCTAGCTTGCTCTGACGCCTCTTTGGTTGAAAACGAATTTTTTGCCACAGCCCTCATTATGACATCAATCCCGTTCACACTGATCATTGTTTCATACGCTTACATTATCTCAACCATCCTTCGAATCCCCTCAGCCACAGGAAGGCTAAAGGCCTTTTCCACGTGTAGCTCTCACATTAGTGTAGTTGTCATATACTTCGGAACATTGATCATAGTGTATGGGATACCAAAAAGTGTCTACTCCCTCAATCAAAGCAAGGTTTTATCCCTGTTCTATACTGTTGCAACTCCATTTCTTAATCCCATCATATACACTTTGAGAAATAAGGATATAAAAGAGTCCATCAAAAACGTTCTGCATAAAAAAAGTAAATAGGGGAAAGTGTTTGATTTAAATTTTATTTAATATGCGAGTATTTAATATGAGGGGGGTTGTCAAAATACAGAATAGTGGTTAAACAAAGTTTAACAATGTCACTGTGAGCATATTTAATGTATGGGTGAGCCATCTGTTTACATGTCACCTTTTGTAATCATTAAATAGATTTCCCACCGAAAACTTTGTAAATTACTGTAAATGTTCAAATTTATCAAATGTCTTCTCTTTTAGCAATATAAGCGCCTTTCTTCACAGTGTAAAACACCCATCTTTCTGGATACCCAGGAAAACAAGATAGAGATGGGGAAGTTGAAATTAAGATGAAGTAAAGGGGAAAGGTAAGAAAACATAGAGGGCGACAGGAAACGGGATGAGTGGACAGAAAAGGAATGATTAAGTGGGAAAATAGAGAATGAGAGAAAGTAAGAGAGAGACAAGGGAGAGAAGCCTGACAGAAGTTTTGGATCTGTCTAAAGTTTCAACCCTTCTACATTAAGAGGTTCTAATAGGAAACACATCTAGAGGAGCCACAAGAAGAAGAAGAAGAGTAAAGTTAGTAGACACAGAAGTGAGCCGTCAGTGCTGAATCGTTTATTAGCGTGTCTTCATATACGTGGATCTTTTACTAGTGCAGCAAAAAAAGCAGTACCTCCAATATAAAAATCAGTAAGCGTAAGTGATGGAAATTGGGTTACTGGTTGAGGGGGGGTCAAACCCTTCTCAAGCAGCAACCACAATTCCTGTCATGGTGAAACACCAACAAACCCCAAATTAACCTGTGTTAACCCTCTGGTAGCTTGGCACAAAGAAGCCAGGCTTAACTTAGAGGCATGTGTAAAGTAGTTATGCAGCACTTCAAACAGTAATAAAGTGAAAACACAATGCGAGGAAAATCCCACACCAATTTAGGAACATATAGTAAAATGTAATATAGTATTTGAGACCAAAACTACAAAAGTCCAATCAGTAGAACTGTAGATATGCAGTTTCAAAGTTTTAAGTAAAAATATTGCCTAGAAGCACAAGGTGCCAACTGTAGTAATCTGGTCACTCTGGGCAGGGACACAGTCACAAGTTCTGGCTGACCGTCATGGAGCATGGACTGAATGCAGAGACCAGGTTAGGCCCTCTGAACAAAGTACCTTAAATCCTGGTTAGGGAGCATTGCAAGATCCTGTGTCAAAGATGCATTGCACAGTGGCAGTTCCAAGGAGCTGCAATGCAAGTCCTTAGTTATCATTGAGGATGCCATAAAAAAGGGGCTTTCAATGTGAAGTCCTACGTCGAAGATGCGTCACGCACCAGTGGTTCCAGGGAAACTGTGGGGCTGCCATGCGAAGTCCTGCATCATCAAGGATGCCGGAATGAGGGGCTTGTGATGTGAATGCCTTGTTTGATGATATGTTGCATAGCGACAGTTCTGATGGGACTGCAGGTTGCGATGCAAAGGAAAGCATCAGGAAACGTCATGCCATGGCAGTATTGAAGTGGCTGCGAGGAGATACATTGTGCTGCATCGATTATGCGCATATGACCACAGTTGGGCTGGCAGAGCACCTTCAGGGCCACTTCCAAGGGTCCAGGACTATGGTGGCACCACTTGGAGGACAAGACTCACAGCAAGTAGAGTTCAGATACTGGGTTCAAGATGGTTGGAGTCTTTTCTGTTCCAGAGTCTGTGATCAGGAGGCCAGCCAACTAGCCCTTGGAGTCATCCTGGTGGTCCTGGGTTCAAACGCTAGTCCTTTTTACTCAGGCAACAGGGCAGCAGGGCAACAGAGTAGCAGTCCGTCTTGCAGAGCAGCACAGCAGTCCTTGTGAGTCTTCCACAGGTCCAGAGTTCGACTGAAAAGTTAGTTCTGAGGGTACAATATTTATTCTTGCTGCCAGCTTTGAAGTAGGAAAAGGTTCTGGAGGTTACCACCCTGAGCGGTGTTTGGAAATTATTGCCTCCATGTCCAGGCCCCAGCTTGTCTGGGGCCACAAAAGACTAATATAAAAACCCTTTGTGAGTGTGTTGGGCAGAACCTCTGTGGTGTGCATGTGAGGAAGGTGAAAGCTCCTCCCCGTCATCAAGTCAGAGATGACCTATCCTACCAAGATCTATTCTCCCTTTGCCTCACTATCTGGGAGTAATACACAAAGGCCAACTGCCATCTGTACCTAGTCATGTGACCTAGACTACAGGCGGCAAGCACCAAATGGTTTGGACAAGAAAATGCTAACTTTCTAAAAGTGGCATTTTCAGAATTGTGACTAAAAATCTGACTTTACAATCAAAGAGGGTTTTACATTATAATCCTTTAGACACCAAACTTGGCATTCACATCTGCTCCGAATTGAAAGTTATCACTTTTTAAATGTAATAAGGTAACCCAGGGTTGTCCTACGGGAGCGGTAGGCCTTGTGGTAGTAAGAAATGAATTTGAGTTTTTCACCACCAGGACACGTAAAAGTTAAAAGTAAATGTCCAACCTTTTTAATTCCACTGCACCCTGCCCTATGGGCTATTTAGTGACTGCCCTAGGGATGACGTATATTTTAAAAAGGAAGGTTTAGGCCTAGCAAAAGGTTCATTTTGCTGGGTCGAAATGGCTGTGAAATGGCAGGCCTGAGACATGTTTAAAAGGCTAGTTAAGTGGGTGGCACAATAGGTTCTGCAGTTCAACTAGGAGCATTTAATTTACAGGCCCCGGGTACATATAGTGCCACTTCACTAGGGACTTACAAGTAAATTACATGTGCCAATAGGTGTAAGCCAATGTCACCACGTGAGAGCACAAGCATTTGAGCACTGATTAGTAGTGAAAAAGAGTGCAGTCCTAAAAGTCAACAAAAATGGGTTCAGAAAGCAGGAGGGTGAAGGCAAAAATGTTGGGATGACTGTGCACGAAGGGCCAAAACCAACAGTAAGTCATATACATCTCATACTAGCAACAGGTTCTGTGTTGCATGAATTTTCAGAGTTGAAGAAAAAGTACTGTGACCTTGTATCTACAAGGCATTGGTGCAGAACATTTGGATAGTGAAAAGCAGTGAAAGCCACAGCAAAGGAACATCAGCAGGTAACCTCAAACAGGCAAACAAAAAAGAGAACCTTCATATTCCCCAACCATACAAACTGATGGAACCAGGAGTGAGAAAAATAAGAACATAGAGGAACAGGAAGCTGGGTGAAGAACTATTCAGCAAACATAATAGCCATACAACTAAGAACATCTTTGACAATCAGAGTCATAACTGAGGTGGGAAATTTGAATATGTGCTTTCTATCAACCTGGATATGAACACCCAACCTGGATGTAAACATTTTCAAGATGGCTTGTGTGCTAGTCTGTCACCCCAACCGCCTCTAACCAACTCAGTGCAGTTTCATAAAAAATTTAAACTTGAGCTTAACCCCTAGTATCTGTGGCACACAGTAAACAGACTTAAATTAGCGAAAACGTCTTTATATTTAGAAATAGAAAAACAGTTAAAAAGCAAAACACAACACAATAAAAATCCAGCTCCAATTTCTGGAATTTATGAAACAATTCATAAGCTAAATGACCCCAATGCATGGACATCATTTAGGGGCTGCCAGGGGTCACAGCTGAGGCCCCCAGCTGGCCCCTTGCTACCACTAGCACTGCCTCTGTGACCCCTGGCCTCAGAGGTGGCAAAATCATTGCAAGGAACACATTGGCAGATGTCATTATGGACATTGTTTGGGGCTCCACTTCCTTGTTTTCAATCAGTTTTGTAATTACACTAATAGTGAATAATATATTATTCACTATTAGTGTAGTAAAAATGTAGGACAGTTAGCTGGAACATGACCCTCCTTGGTCGCTGAGGTAAGTAAAAACCCTTTTAAATGTTTATTGTGTGCATGCTTGAGGGTGAGACTGCTTATGTAAAAGAGAGTGTGTGTATGAGTGAATGTGTGTTTGTGCAAACGTGTGTGTGAGTCAAAGTAAAGGTGAAATGGTGCATGATGTCACTTCCACTACCCATGGAATTTTAGTTAACTAATCCATGCCCCAGTGTGACACAAATCCAATAAGTGGAACTGGAGATATGATCTTTTTAAAGATGTAAGAGAAAATAGGGCCAAATAGCACAAAGCATCAATAGTAGACAATGGTAGCAGTAGGTCTAGCCCAGGAGCAAGTTTAGGCCAACTATAATGTAGTGTGGGTCAGGTTCAACAAGTAGATTGGCCCCTCTATGGCCTGGAAGTAGAGAAGTTAAAAAAATGGACTTTGATGTTTTTCTGAAGAAAAACTCTTCTCCACACAAGACAAACCTGAAATTTAGTCCAATGCCATGGAACCGACAGTTGGATACCTATCATGGTCCATCTCCTTAAAACTCCGCAGGTCTGGAGCAAAAATTTTGAAAACATTTCCAAAATTCTTCTGATGCACAAACAATTAAAGGGGTACACTTCTCAGGCCCCGGGGACCTCGGAGGGAACATTTAGAGACTCTCAACTTGTCAGGCTGACTTCAACAACAAAGTCCAGTTCAGGTCCAGTTGCTACTGGTCAGCTAGGATTCTTCACAAACATGTCTCCTTCAGCTTTTTTATGGTCCTGGATCCACCAAGGGGATCAGCCTTATGAGCCTTGGAGATCTTTCAGCCCTTGGATTTCATGTGGAAAGGGGTCCAATGACCCCAGGTCCTTTTCACAGATTGTAGATGCCAAAGGCAGCAGGTTCAGTCCTCCCAGTATCTTGTCACAAGTCCAGCAGTGTTTTGAGGTGGGCTGGGTCAGGGTCCAGCATTGTATCATTCACCAGCCTGTAGGAGGGAAGCACCCTAAGACACACAGAGTTCCGGTCTGCCCACCGGAGTAAAGGGACATGGGTCCTGACCTGCAAGCATGCCAAAATATCATGTGTTTGGACATTTTCAAGGAAGTCATCAGCCACACTAAACGTGGGGTATGAAGGCTGAGGAAGTGTGTGGGTGGTGTACTTTGGAAATCCTGATCTACCACATGTAAGAATATAATCCAGCTGACTCATGCCCTGTGCCCACAACAAACCTAGAGATAGTAGTCTGGTAGGACAAAAACAGGTTCCTTCATCAACCAGTCAGGTGATACAAAAGAATTGTCCTAGCATTCTGTTTGCTCTCTTTAAAGGGTGCAAAGCTTTTACATGTGCTTCAGATACACCTGTCATGCAAGATTTGATATGATCGCTGCTCTTTTAGGTGAGCCTACTGTTTTTTCCTGGATGGAATATTATACCTCTTTCAAACCTCTTCCTGGCCTGAACATAGGTTCAGAGAAACTGGGGAGTTAATGGAAATTAGCCTCTAGGAACGTCAGGCAAGGAAAGGTAACTTTTTAACAATTTCATACCCTTAATGTTGATTAAAAATTTGACTTAGACAATAAAAGTTAATCTATCCATCCAAACGTTTCCTGTAAACTGAGTTCTTGATCGTTATGATCAATACAAGCAATGTTATGGACAGCTTTGAAAATCAAAAAAAAACACATATGGCAAAAATACGTTTTACTGACATATTTTCTGTGTTTTGCAGTGAAATCAGAAGCTCTTAAAAATTCAGTTGGTATAATATTTCACTTTTACTGCTGAATAGGTAATGTATCAGTAACTCTCTTGGTCTCGAAGTAGATGCTTTTGTCTCAACACAAATGCAATACAATTTTATTTTCTCAATTGTCTTGCTCATTGCAGGCACCCACTATCAGTACAAACCCATTTCCATGGTGTTCTGTCATCTTTATGATTAGCTCTAAGACTATTAGGTCACAAACATTTTGCTAAATGAATGTGCTCTTCATTAATAGTCAAATTGTCTTTATCACAAAAGATATACTTGCAAATTGGAGTATTTAACTACTTTAGTCAATTTTTGACTGTATGTATTTTTCCAGCTTCCTGCATTTTGCACAACACTGACCCGAAGCCAATATTTGAGGCCTCTATCTGTAGATAAAGCATTGTACAAAAAGCTGGTTTTTGTGATATTGGAATATGCTATAATTTCCAGGCACGAATGACCAAAATAGATGCTGGATTGTGAACTCTCCTCGAGTACAGTGAGTTAACCTGAATGATGAACGGTCGATTTTTTTCAAAGCGATTAATGCACTGGCTTTTCCTCACTCTCCAACTTGGGCCCATATCTATACTTTTTAATGCAAAACCGCACAAATGCAGTTTTGCATCAAAAAGTATAGCGCTGGCTTGTGTCATTACAGAGCGCCAGCCGGGCGCCAAATTTATGGAATCCCGAAAGCCAGCGTAAAGGGTGGGCTAACGTCTGGGAAAATGACGTTAGCCGGGTGCCAGTGGCGGTATGGGGGAAGAGGGTTTTGCACCAAAAAATGACGTTAGGCTGGTTAGAGGCAAAAAAATGCCTCTAACCAGCCTAGCGTCATTTTCTGACGCAAAACCCTCCATACCACATGATTCCTGTCCTATAAAAGACAAGAGTCATGTCCACCACCACCCCAATGGCCAGCAAAGGGGACAAGGGTCCCCTGGGCATGGCCATTGCACCCATTGTCATGTAGGGGGGCCGTTTCAGGGACTCCAATGTAACATTAATTTTTTTTTTTAAATACCCACCTCTACTTACCCTACATCCTCTGGTGTCCCTCTGGTGTGTGGGGGGGTGTTCCTGGGTTTTTGGGGAGGGCACCTGTGGGCTCTTTCCATGGTGCTTGACCATGAAAATGAGTCCACAGGTCCCCTAACAGCTGCCCTGACCCAGGTGTTAAATAATGGCGCTATGCAGGCTTAGCCCCATTATTTAGGCCCACCTCTCCCCGTGCACCTTTTTTGCACAGGCGGATAAAAAACGCGCTAGGGCCTTTGAGTCATTTTTTGAATGGGAACGCCTACCTTGCATCTCATTGACGCAAGGTGGTTTCACGCATCTAAAAAATTACTTTAACTCCAATATTTTGGTGCTAGATGGGTCTAGCGTCAAAATATAAATATGGAGTAAAGTTTGCGCTGAATTAGGTTAAAAAAATGACGCTAATTCAGTGCAAAGGAAGTAAAAATATGCCCCTTAGTAATTCAGTCAGAGAGGCAGTGCATTTTTCATCAAAGGGCAGGACTGTGCCTAGGCCAGCCCCTCTTCTTCTCCAGTAGAAACAAGCACAATGATTGGTCATAACAAGATATTTTGACTTGAAAACTCTTGTTTGGCTTTTCTAACTGGTTTGGTGTTACCAAAATACTTATCACTTGAAAAACATTTAATTATCAACTGTTACTTTTAGTATTTAAAGCATTTTTCCCTCATTATACTGACCTGTGTATTGCCAAACAATTTCCTAATGGCAGATTTAAACATTCACAGGGCATATGTTAGCACACACCTCTAACAAAAGCAAACTAGTACCCACACCTCCACCAGTTAAGTACAAAAGTAATTGAGACGCCATAATCTTTAATTAATAAAATTCTGGAGGACATTCAAGTGATTTACAGCAATACTGATGCCACTAGTCTAGATATTAAACATATCGAAAGAGATATTGCAACACTTTCTATAAAAGTCTCTGAGATTAAAGTTAGAGGTAAAAGTTAGACATAATCAAATGAAAATTGGCCATTTGTCTTTCCTGATTTCAAATGTTCCTCCAATTGGCAAATACGTTTTTTGATTTGTGTTGAACCTGACAGCTCTTGGTGTGGTTTTTCTGTACTTTTTGTTGCTGCCCTTCTGGTTTTGGATCCTATGCTGTAATCGCTTTTGCTGATTTTGATACTCTGGGCACTTTCCCACTGCTGATCAGTGCAAAGGTGTAAGTGCTCCCTGTGTAAATTGGAATTATGATTAGTTATACATGATTGACATATTTGATTTACTAGTAAGACCCTAGTATAGTGCACCATACGTGCCCAGGGCCTGTAAATCAAATCCTACTAGTGGGCCTGCAGCATTGATTGTGCCACCCACATGAGTAGCCCTGTAAACATTTCTCAGACCTGCCATTGCAATGTATGTGTGTGTGTGGAGTTTTGTACTGCCAATTCGACCTGGCCAGTGTCCCCACTTGTCGGGCCCCAAACTTCCATTTTACTAAATGTAAGACACCCCAAAGGTAGGCCCTAGGTAGCCCCATGAGCAGGGTGCAGTGTATTTAACAGGTAGGACATGTACTGGTGTGTTTACATGTTCTGATAGTGAAATACTGCCAAATGTGTTTTTCACTATTCTAAGCCCTATCTCTCCCTTAGGTTAACATGGGAATTGCACTTACATCTCTTTTAAGTGCAGTTTCCTATTGGGAACAGATAGAGATTTGGAGTTTGGGGTCTCTAAACTCACAATTTAAAAATACATCTTTTGGTAAAGTTGTGTTTCAGATTGACTGTTTGAAATGCCACTTTTCGAAAGTGTGCATTTTCTTTCTTAACCATTCTGTGCCTCTGCCTGCCAGTGGAATTCACATCTGGGTCAGACTGACAGTTGGGCTGTTGTGAATTTCCTCTAGACAGGGACACAAAGGGAGCTGAGGAGTTTCCTGCATATCCTGATGAGTCTTATGGGCTAGAGTGGGTAGGGAGGAGCTGACACTTGCACCAGAAAGGGCTGTGCCTGCCCTCACACAATGCAGTCTCCAACCCCCTGGTGCTTGAAGACTGCATTATGTGGACTTTGCTTTCTGAAATCCTGCTTGTGAAAATTCTCCAAGGCTTGAACTGAGCTTTCCCCCTGTTCTGAGGTATCAGGGCCATCAAAGACTTAGGCCCTCGTTCTGACCTTGGCGGTCGGCGGAGAGGCGGCGGTCGGACCGCGAACAGACCGGCGGTCGGAAAAATGGCATTCTGACCGCGGCGGTCACAGCCGCGATCGACCGCCACTTCCCCACTCCGACCGCCACGGCGGTCATGACCGCCGGGCTGGAGTTTGCGCACTCCGGCCCGGCGGTCGTCCCAAGACCGCCAACGGTATCATGACCCTGCCTACCGCCGCAGTTTCTGGCAGTCGGGAACCGCCATGCGAACCATGGCGGTAAGCACTATCGGGGCCAGGGAATTCCTTCCCTGGCACTGATAGGGGTCTCCCCCACCCCCCACTACCCACCCGAGTCCTCCCCCCACACCCTCCACCCCCCTGCCACCCCCCAGAGGTGGTACGAACCCCCTCCCCACCCCCACCCCGACATGCACATACATGCACCCCGACATGCACACACCCCCAACATGCACATATACACACCCCCTACACACACATACACAACGGGGACACATACCCGCACACATACATGCAGACATGCGCACCTGCCGAACAGCACACATTACCCATAGACACAGCAGCACCCCCCGCTCGCATACACGCACTCACACACCCCCTCTACACACTCACACGCACACCCCCATGCACGCCCACATCACACAACACCCCCCCTCCCCCTCCCCTCACTTACCTTGTGCGTTGGTCCTCCGGGAGGCGACGGGAGCCATGGGGAGGTGACCGCCAACAGAACACCGCCAACAGAAGACCGCCACACAGATATGTGGGTCGTAATTCTGTGGGCGGTGTTCTGCTGGCGTGGCGCTGGAGGTTGACCAGTCTCCACTTTTCCGCCGACCGCCAGTGTGGCTGCTGGCGGTTTCCCGGCGGAACGCTCCCAGCGGTCGGAATGCGCACAGCGGCATACCGCCGCGGTCGGCGGTCTTCACCGCGGCGGTAACTCGGCGGTCTCGCGAAAAGACCGCCAAGGTCAGAATGAGGGCCTTAATCTGCCAGCACCTGGGATCTCTTGCTGAGACCCCCACCCTGACACGTGGTGCCACATCGAGCACCTGGGCCCAGGAAAAGAGAAGCTGGTGAATCCAAAAAGAAAATCTATGCACCAGAGCCAAGTGGCAGAAAAATGACTGCACTTCATCTGAAAAATTTAACCATCACCAGTAAAATCGACGAATCGCCAGCTCAGTGCGGATTCATCACTGCTGTGCGTCTGGGTTTTCCATGCATCGGCCATGGTCATTAAAACCTGCAACATCACCGCACAGACCTGAGGCTGCTTGTCTGGAGATCGACACATCTCTTCCCTGCGAAGAAAGAATCAACGCATCGCTTGCCTGGCAGAGGAAGAATCAACCACGGTCTCATTTGCAAGCAAGGAATCGAAGCATCGCTTGCGTTACCGATGGATGTTCCCCACGCGCTGTATTATTTTTGACCCATACCAGGTACTTTGTGTGAAAACAACGTATCCAATGATTTCAATGGATTAAGACTCTTTTTACTTTAAAAATTCATAACTTTGCTTTGTTTGATTTAGATAAATATTAGCTTTTTTATAAACTGGTGTGGAATCATTTTGTGGTGTTTTCACTGTGTTACTGTGTGTTGATAGAAATACTTTACACATTGCTTCTGAGATAAGCCTGATTGCTTGTGCCAAGCTGCCAAGGGGGGCACAGGGGTTATCCTACCCTGACTAGTGTGAGGGTTCCTGCTTGGACAGAGTGCAATTTGATTGCCAACCGGAGACCCCATTTCTAACATTGGCGATCAGCGGTGAGGCTAGGACTTGTATTTGTACTTGACATATAGTGATTGGGTACACCATTGTTTTATTGCAGACCATTACACAACCACATACTGTTTTCTTTTATCTTGGATTTAGTTTCCTTTTCTTTTTTGTCCTTTTTTGGATCTCTCTGACGTTTGAGACTTTGCACCTTTATTGAAGCTTCTCTACAGATATGTCATGGAGAATTACACAGTGGCCCAGCTGAAGCAATTTTGTAAGGAGTTCCAATGCCCAATTAAACGCTCCACTAAGAAGGAGAAGCTGCAAAAAGCGCTGAGGGCCTTGTTGGCAGGAAAGGAGGCTGACGGACACACAGCAGAGGTGAGTATGGCTATGGATGAGGAGGTGCAGTCCAGCACAGATGGTGGCAGAAGTACCCCACTGCAGCCTGAGAAAAGGGTACACATTCCTAAAGATCTGGTAAAGGATTACAAGAGGGAGGATGATAGATACTAGTGGCTTAAGGGGTATGAGTCAGCTCTTCATATGAACCTGGTCCTTGAAGTACACAGGGGTGGTCTATGAAAGCACTTTGAGGTAGAGGGGAGAGACACCTTGAAAGCCCTAGGGGATCCTCAGGGACTCACCTACTCTACCATGAAGGACACCCTACTCACTAGATTTGGTCTTACTTCACAGCAGTACAAGGAGAAATTCAGGTCTTACAAGACGGGGGATTCTCAAACTTGGTTAGAATGTGTTGATTCTTTTTGCAGGGCACTCAATGGTTGGGTGAAGGGCAGCAAGGTAACAACTAATGAGGGGCTCTATAATTTGATTGCATAGGAGCACTTGTATAGTCTTTGTTTTCCAGACCTGCGCCAGCAACTGATTGACAGCAAGCCGACTGACCCCAGAGAGCTTACCCAGGAGGCGGACCAGTGGCAAAGCACCAGGGCCCAAAAGAGGTATGGGGGAGACTCTGCCAAGGGTGGGCAGGGTCCCCATCAGAAGAAGTGGGTGGGGGTTAGTGTAAACAATGGTAGTTCTCTCAAAAGCCCCAACCTAGTTCCCAAGGTAAGGATTTCCAGCATCCAGGTAAGAAGAAGCCATGGATCTCTACGGGGAAGACTTCAGGTAGGGGGCCACGTAAGTGCTATTCATGTGATCAGGAGAGTTACATAAGGGGGAATCCTAAGTGTCCCAATCGGGCACCAGCACCCACTGTTGCACAGTCACAGGGTTTGGCCAGTGTAGAGCTTGGTGAGTGGTTGGTTCGGGGGGAGAGAGTGGGAGCCATCTGAGATGACCCTTGTCTCACTAGGGGACAGTGAGGTGGTCCAGAGGACCCTCATTTCTGAGAACACTAAGAAATACAGGCAGTTGGTGAGCGTCAATGGACGCTCTGAGAGACACTGGAGCCAGTGTGACTGCTGTCAGGTGTCACCTGGTGTCTGCAGAGCAAGAGGTCCCTAATGTACTTCACTAAGTAGTTGCGGTAGACAACTCAGTGTGCCTGTGTAGGTGGTGCAGGTTCCCTTTGAGTGGGGGGATCTCCGGGTCCTTGAGGGTAGCTGTGAGTCCAACCATGCCTGCTGATTGTCTACTAGGTAATGACCTGGAGGATTCCCCCTGGAGTGAGGTAGAACACCAGTCACACATGGAGATGCTGGGTGGACATGCATGACCATCTGGTCTATGGCAGCCCGTCAGGGTGATCAGGAGGCCCTGGAGCCTGAAAAAGTGTCCCAGGTGCCTGCCAGGAAGAGGAAGGGCACGGGGTGGGGTAAACCCGCCCAGGCAGTTTTTGCAGTCTGGGAGGAGGCTGAACCTGAGTGGATACCCCAGAGGGGAACAAATTGCTGAACTAGGGGAGGTGCCCGAGCTGTCCCATTGGCAGCAGGAAGGGGATCCCACCAGGGAAGAGTTCTGTGAGGCACAGAAGTCATGCCCTTCTCTTGAGGCTCCATGGTGGCAGCCTGCAGGTCAGGCATCTGGAAAGGAGTCTGGCTCACACTGGATTTACTGGGAGGATGGCCTCCTCTATAGTGAGCCTCAGGTTGCTGAGGCTGGGGCAGCACACGTGCTGGTGGTACCTGAGCGCTTCAGAACCTTCCTACTGGGTCTGGCTCATAATGTGCCTTTGGCAGGACATTTAGGGCAAGACACGACTTCTGAGAGGATTGTCACCCACTTTTACTGGCCCCAGATGCGCAGTTACTCTGACACCTATTGTAGGTCTTGCCAGACAAGTGGCAAGAGTGGGGGGAAATATAAGGCTCCCCTCCAACCGTTTCCTGTTGTCAGCACCCCTTCTGAGCAGGAAGGGATTGACATTGAGGGACCCCTGGGCCCCAAGACAGCCATGGCAACAGATTCATCCTAGTGTTGGTGGACCATGCCACCATGTAACCGAAGGCCATCCCTCTGAGGTCAGTGACAGCCCCCGTGGTGGGCCGGGCATTTATGGGGATTTTTTACCTGCATGGGGTTCCCCAAGGACGTGGCATCTGACCGGGGTATCAACTTCATATCTATTTATATGAAGTCTCTGTGAAAGGCATATAGGGTAACCTACAAGTTCACCACTACTTACCACCCCCAAGGAAATGTTTTTTTTAAAGGTTCAACTGCACCCTGAAGGGCATGATAATGGGTCTGTCAGAACCCCTGAGGCGTAAGTGGGATGTCATCTTGCCATGCCTCCTCTTCGCTTATAGGGAAGGAAGGCAGAAGGGACTTGGTTTTAGCTCATTTGAGCTGCTCTATGGCCATCCTGTGAGGGGGACCTCTGAGTCAGATAAATGAGGGCTTGGGGAAAACCTCCAATCAGCCCCCCCAGGACATGTTCAGCTATGTGCTGGCCTTTGGAAACCAGACTGCACGCTTCAGAAAGCTCGCTCAGGTGAACGTAGAAGCCAGCCAGGACTACATAAAACAGTGGTACGGCTGGAATGGCACTATGGTCGAGTTTCAGCCTGGCCAGAAAGTGTGGGTCATGGCCCCATTGGAGCCCTGTGCTCTCCAGGACAATTGGACCGGGCCTTTTTAAGTGGTGGAGCACAAGAGTAACGTCACCTATCTAGGGAACTTGCAGACTCCCAGGAACCCTTTGAGGGTCCTACGTGTGACCCGCCTCAAGCCGCATTTTGAGCAGTCTGAGCTGACTATGCTCTTGGCAACAGATGACAGGGTGGTGGAGGAGAGTGAGCTTCTTCTTGACTTCCTGACTGCCCAGGAGAAGGATGGGTCTCTAAAGGGTGTGAACGTCTCCCCAACACTAACCCCAAACATCAGTGGGACTGTTGCCAGTTGCTGGGACAGTTGGCCTCCTTGTCTTCCTTGACTCCAGGGGTCACTCATCTGTGTACCCATAATGTGTACACTGGGGACAGTCCCCTGTGAAACACAATATTTACAGGGTGACTGACAGGTTCAGGGCCAGCATCAAAGATGAGGTGTCAAAAAAATGCTAGAGTTAGGAGTATTTGAGTTCTCAAGCAGTCCTTGGGCCATCCCAGTGGTCTTGGTCCCAAAGGCTGCTGCCCCCAGTGTCACTCCAGAATTATGGTTCTGTGTGGGCTCCCGTGGACTCAATGCTGTCACTAAGACTGACGCACACCCCAACCCCAGAACTGATGAGTTCATAGATTGGCTAAGAGCTGCAAAGTTCCTCAGCACGTTTGACTTAACATCTGAGTACTGGCAGATAGCCGTGACCGATGGGGCTGAGGAGAGGTCAGCATGTTCAACACCAGAGGGGCACTACCAGTTCATGGTCATGCTCTTTGGGTTGAAAAGTGCCCCTGCCACCTTTCAGAAGTTGGTCAAGCAGGTTTTGGCTGGGCTGGAGGATTTCAGCGCTGCCTACCTGGATGACATTGCAGTGTTTACCTCCAGGTGGGAGGAACACCTGCAGCACCTCTGTGAAGTGTTGAATGCCCTGCAGAAGACAGGCCTCACTATTAAAGCTAGTAAGTGCCAAATAGGGCAGGGATCTGTGGGTTACTTAGGACACCAGGTGGGGAGTGACCAGGTAGCATCCCTGCACCCAAAAAATAGATACTATTCTGTCTTGGGAAACACCCAAGACCCATACAGAGGTGAGAGCCTTCCTAGGTCTCACCGGTTAATACAGGAGGTTTGTCAAGGGGTATGGCACCATTGTTGCCCCCCTGACAGAGCTGATCTCCAAATAGCAGCCCAAGAAAGTGATCTGGACTGAGGCTTGTCAGACCGCTTTTGATGCCCTGAAGGCAGCCATGTGCACAGCACGCGTGCTGAAGGCACCTGACTTCTCCAAAGAATTTGTTGGTGCAGACTGATGCTTCCGAGCATGATGTGGGGGCAGTTCCAGTCCAGCTAAATGAAGAGGGCCTAGATCAGCCTGTAGCATTCATTAGTAGGAGGTTACTTCCCCGGGAACAGAATTGAGAGAGAAGCCTTTGCGTGGTCTGGGCACTGAAGAAACTAAGACCCTACTTGTTTGAGACTCACTTCTGAGTTCAGACAGCCCTGATCACAGGGCCATTATAATCCAATGATCATGCATCAGATGGTATGACACAAACATATGTCAGTGTTTTGGCACAGGCACTGTGGCCTACAATGATGAAACACATCTACAGGTATATACTGGTCATACATAAAGAGTGTTTAGCCAATGTGAATGACTTGGTCGTAAGCTAGGACTACATATTTTATCACCACAAGATAACACACATGATGCCTCAGGCCTACCACAGGACACTAAACAAGTCCAATGGGCACTTCTGAACTTCCATCCAAATACTGTGCAAGCTGTCTCATACACCCAAACCTACATTTCCTGGAACAATCAATGCCCACTGTATTTGTCAGAATAGCATCAAATACCTGCCAATGTCAGAACTCTGAAATGCCCACACGAAGATGTCATGATGAAGGTACCTGTACAAATAAAAAAACAAGGATTATAGGATTGAAACTTTACATATGATACAAATCACTTAGCAAGCATCTGGAAAACAAAGTGCTTTGCAAGGAAAGTGACACAAAGCAACATTATCAAGGTGGGGATGTGTAAAAAGCTATCTTATCAAGCAGCCATTGGCTGGTTATTGCAGAATATCAGCGCCCTAGCTGTATCCAAAACACTCAGCTCCACACATTCTCGTAAATACTGTTCATTGTACATTCACAGTCATGACATCACATGGCATACTTACACTCATCAGAGTTAGGTTTGGATGAGATCTTCTCGCAAGTCAGCTTCTTCCTCTTCGGCACTGTCATCTTCAGTTGGCATATCAGGATTCTCACCCGGTGGCACTGCAAACTCCCCCTCTTCTGGGATGTATGGGACATTCCTCAGCAGGACGATGTTGTGGAGCATGCAGCATGCCACAGTGATCTGACACACTTTCCAAGGTGAACAGAGGAGGGCTCCTCCAATGCTGTCCAGACAGCGAAATCTGGGCTTCAGGAGCCCAAAAGCCCGCTCCGCTGCCAGTCGTGTTCTTCCATGGGCCTCATTGAAGCGGACTTCCCCTGGCCTAGTTGGATTCCTCAGTGACATCAATAACCAAGGATGGTTTGAATATGCTCTGTCACCATCATGACAGGCATGACTTACCAATCAGCCAGGCCCTCTCTGGTTACAGTTGTGACATCAGCTGGGTTATGGTGTTGTTCTGCATTATAATGGAATCATAGGCTGATCCATGAAAATGGGCACAACATTTGAGGTGTAGAGATCTGCCAAACAGACAACTTGCACATTGATGGAATGGATGTTTTTCTGTTTCGATAGACTTGTTCAGTGGCCTGTGGTGGCACCAAGCCAACATGTGTGCCATCAATGGCCTCCACCACAAGATGAGGAAGGAGCAAAAATCATAGAAGTCAGCCCTCACATTGGCCAAATTCTCACGCCGGGGGAACCTGACATAGCTGTCAATGTCAACATTGCCTAATAGGAAATCTTTCAACACCAGACTGAACATAGGTTGGGACAACCCACCAGAAAGAGCCTTAGAATGTTGGAAGGACCCTGTGGCCAGGAAGTGCAATACTGACATGACTTGTGGTATGCAGTATGGATTGCTGTTAGGTGGCATCAGATCTGGCTCCAACTGATGGCATAAATCCACTATTGTTTGCCTAGTCAGACGGTACAGCTGGATGACGTGGCATTCCTCCATGATCCTCCATGGTCTGAAGGTCTGACAATGGACGGTAGACAGGAGGTTGTTGTATCCTCCCTCTCCCAGGGCACCTATGTGTGATATTACATGATTTGGGACATTAGTTGCTGTGTCCATACCAACACACATGATGCATGCCAACAATATCATGTGACAAAGCAATTCTGACTGGATAGACATGACACCCAGTGCACATCACAGCTGGTAACTACACAAGGGTCAAATGCAACCCCAATGGTTGTGAACACATGTCCACAACATGGATTTGGGTGACATCCAACTATCTGCTACACAATTGTGCGACTGTATTTTCCAAACACAAAACATACCATCAGTGGTGGTGGCCCGTATACTGCTGTCATATGCCATCTGTGCCCTGCAACACATGATACTGGTAGTTGTTTAGTCAGATGTACACAAGACAGATTGTGGATGTTTGTGATTTTTTTTGTGACACATAGAACTGGGCCACATACAGTCTTTCAAGCCGGAAAAATGGTGGATGCCTGACCCACTCCACTGGAAATCAGGCACTGTCCACAGCTACCGGCAGAAGTCACACAGTAGGTGGTTCCAACCATAGTGGACCGAGCCATAAGCTTACGTTGTTGCCTGTGGCCACCAGAGTGATGTCCATCAGCGGTGATGACTGCGTATGTGGCGAACGTGTACACTGCGTTGTGCAAAATCAGTCACTTGACTTCTGACACTGCTGCCAGCAACACCTCCACCACTTCAGCTTCCTTGTGCCACCTCTGAGAGCAATCATGCCCTGTCCAGCAAGTGAAAGGGCACCTGTCTTTTCTCCAGGGGAGCTGAAGAGGCTTGTGCCTGAGGCCCTTCCCCTGTATGATCAGCTCTATGTTTCACCAGAGGAGCAGGTCAGTACCTCATAGAAACAATTGACTGTGTTCAACACTATCTTTTCCCTCCTCACAGGCTACTATGTGGCCCTGTGTGTCTTTGACTTATGACATGACCCTTACTCCCAGAGCTCTGTTGTCACCTTCACAGAAGTCATATTTGTCCTCTATAGCAGTGGTTCCCAACCTGTGGTCCGGGTACCCCTGGGGGTCTGCGAAGCCTCCTCAGGGGGTCCGCGACTGCTTAGAAAACTAAATAACATCAACAGATTAGGTCCTCACCTTTCAGTAATGACTCAGTAGGGGGTCCCCAGAGTCCTATAAAGATTCAGTGGGGGTCCTCCGGCTCCAGTAATGTTAAAGTGGGGGTCCACAGAAGTCAAAAGGTTGGGAACCACTGCTCTACAGGGTTATTGCAGAAATTAGAGATCTACAGTTCAGACAGTGTGTAGATTCCTGGGAGGCCATGACATGTGACTCAGAAGCTTGGTTACATAGCAGAAATTGTGCAATACATACCTTTGTGTGTTGGCTCCCATTTCTGTAAGTTAGACAGATATATCCAAAGAAGTGTTCTGTGGTACAGGTACGTGCGGCAGAAATGCACTCTGAAGTGGCATGAGTCTGCATTTGGTAGGTCACATGTAAACACATGCACTTAAAAGACACTTTCTGTACCCACCATGCTACCCCTTTCATTGTCATTCAGGTGTAAGGGGTGAAGTCTGTACTATGGTAGTTGCCTGTAGGGACTGTATGCAGTGAGTCAATCTTGTAGTGTAGATGTGTTTGTCCAGCTAGGCCTAAAGAGTTTATCCTTCAGAAGCCACATTGGTGTGTAGTGTTTCATTGTGGCTCACATCACAGTACATGTTGTTGGAAAATGGGCTACCTGATGTCAGTAGGTTTGCTTAGTCATTGTAGGCCATGAGCAGGGTAGTGGTTTAGTCTGCAGATGAAAACAAAACTGTGTAGTAATATCCCTGTACCTTATGGCATATTACACTTGTGGTACGTTGACAAATTGCCCATTTTGTGTCTGTTTTTTCTGAAATGAGTGTGACACAACCATTTGGGCAAAAACTTGTGTTTGTAATTGCTTGATTTGTCTCTTGCATCATACAGGTAAATGCACATCAAAAGAAGGAGATTTGGAAAGCCATCGCCTGGAAGGTGGGGAACCTCAGATTGTCACGTAGGCTCTAATTATCTTAATGAGACTACTGGATTTTGAGCAGCAAGATTGTCCACAATGTGGGGGACTGAGTCTGACCCACGGCGGATGACACTTGTCACTCCAAATCCGGGTTTTGCTCCGGCTAACTAGCAGTGCCTCATCTCTCCCGAATGGTAGAGACAATTGGGCAGCCGAGCACATGACATATCAGTACTTCTCAGGGAAGTCGTGGTCACTCAGGTCACAACCGGGTCTCTCAAACACAGTGCGGTCTCATATATAAATGACAATAAGAAGCAGTATAAGTTTTAAAGATTGGTTTAATAAAACAACTGCATTTTGGATAACAAAGCGTGAGCTGCAATAACCAGAACTACACAACACAGTAATATTAGAATAGTAACGACGAGAGTGAAGCACAAGAATAAGGCTATCATAGTGGTGCTAGATTATTCTCTCTCTAAGTTATAATTCGAGCACAGCATGTTAAGCTCTAAGCCTGCCTTTCAGGTTCCCCCGGGAGGGCATCAACCCTCTTACCTGAGCAAAGGCCTGTAACATGCATCATCATCTGCAACAGGGCGTTTCAGCGTACAGTACTAGGACTAGAAAGTGTTTTTATAACTAACACGCAGATGTTCTAAGAAAATGTCCCTACAAAAGAATGTGTATTTTCTACGAATGCTGGAGACTAAACTTCTACCACGTTTACCGGCAATGTACCAGACTGTAGCCTTGACTGAAGCACATGGTGATCAAGAATGTATTATTTGAGAAAACTGTGGCGAGCTAAGCTAAACAGTGCGATAGAAGAAATTAAAACAAGACCGTAAAAACTGGTTATTGTAAAATAACAGTGCGAAGCTGAATAAAATATATCTAGGGCAAAGTGCACAGCAGCCTAGTATGTTAAACTAACGTGCATGGAACTATACTTAAAATGGCTACACAACAGGATCAATAGCTGGTGGGGTGACTACTGTTGCAAGAGTTGGGAGGACCTGAGATGCTGTGCCTGGAAGATCGCAGAGGTCCAGCTGGGGCTGTCCTCCCAAAGTGGGAGAGGTGCACATCGGAACATGACCCCCCTAATTGCCCGTATTCTGGCCTGGCATACCCGGTTCTTGATGGGTGTTTGAGGGAAGCACAGCAGCCACAAGGAGGTGAGTATATGGCATATTCCTGCCTGTCACATAGCCAGGTTGATGTGTTAGGTTCTGACATCTCCCCCTGGCAATTAGGAATGGGCCATGTGTGACACACAAGATGAGTAACTGTTTGTGTAGATATGTAATATGGTGCATACTGACGTGCCTTGCTTATTAGCCCAGGGACCTAGGACAGAACTGAGTACAATCCATAAAGCTTTTGCTCTTCAGGGACAACACCTGGCTGTGTACAATGCGCAATCAAGTAATGTTTGTTGTTGTAGTGGGTGTAATTACTACTCAACAGAAGACTACTCCTCAATGTTACAGCCAAAAGAAAAAGAAGTGATGGATCACTGTCCTCAGCCATGTGTCTGGTCAAGTGAGTAAATTAGCATCTGCCCCCCGGAGCCACTTGTCTTAAGTGTGTGATGAGTGCTGGTGCCTCTCTACTGTCTGTCATGTATAGGTAGCCATCATACATGTGACATGGCATACATTGCTCTTTGGGTGCAGCTACAGATCAAAACTTTCCCTTGGTAAGTAGGGAATGTCCATTGATATCATTTATGCCCCATCACTGTTGCCAACATTTCTTGTGCCGACATGGTATCATGTGCCCCTTTCTCTTCTGACAAAATGTGTACATTGCTGTTTCATGCATGGTATACCCGTGTTCATGGGATGATTTGTGTTCGTGGGATGATTTCTATATTCCCTCATATATATGTGCATGCCAACCTATGTTTGGAATTGGACATATGTGATAGCTCCACATTTCATGTGGTACCACAGGCAGGAGTGTGTCACCATTGATTGTTGGCTCACATATACACACACCCATCATTGCATGTCATTTGGCATGTACAACTGCAGTAGCAATGAGGAACATGACAGGTAGGACTAGCCATTTTACACACAATGTGCATTTCTATGCCACTGTTGCGGCATCATGTGGCAAAGTGCGCTGCACATGTGGAATGGGGAAAGCTGGTTGCCTGACTGTTGGCATGCATCATGGAGGGACTTGCAGTTATGTTAGAATCACATGTCGTTGTGTACAACCAATCATCCACGGACATCTGGGTGTGCTTGACCAAAACTGGAGACGGTGATGTGGCTTCCCATTGTGCAACATGTTGAGGACCTTCTACAAGTACTTGCAACTTCCTAGCTCTCTCTAACATACAAAGAACTAATGGCTACTATTGATGCAATCAGAGTATGGCATGGTAAGGGGTGCCAGACAGTAGTGGTGATTTCCCTGGGGCTAGTTGATTCATTGTGTTGTGGATTTTAGAGCTATATCTCCCTGATAATTTGCACATTTTGTCAAGAGTGTACATTTCCATACCAAATTTGTAGTATAACTGAGCAACATTACTGCTACCTTCATGACTCATTAGGACAAATTACACATGGTAAAGTGTGCATTGTTGATATGTTTCCAGTGTAACATGAGCATTTCCACGTACCCTTCTCCGTGCTACTGTACTGCTGTCAGCAACACACAGGATTTTGGAGCATCATTTCTTATTGTTGTGTTATTATGTCTGTGACAAATAGATGTCTGTATCAACCTGTGTGTGATCTGTGCGAATGAACTTGGCATTGGCCTACTATTGTATGACAACAGGTAACTGAGGTGTGCTCCATGAGGCAAAACATTGAAGGTGATATGGTTTTCTACTTGTTCAATGGTTACTGTGATTCCTCAACTTCACTCATGCAATTGTAGTTGTCTGAGATCCTGATTTTCCTGTGGAAAACTGTTGACAGTTCATGTGGCATGCATGCATATGGTATGGCACATGTAGGAGCCACTTTGATATAGTTTGTTGCTGGGGCCGACTTGACATCATGGTAATGTTTGCTAATCACAGCTGTTGTTGAAATGTGGTCAGGAACATGTGCTCAAGATCCTTGTCTAACAGAAAACCTATGGGCATGCACGACCCACAGCTACTTTTAGAGTACCAGAGACCCCCCGCCCACTTAATGGGAACCAGAGCTCTCGGTAGGTGGCTCTCGCGATTGTTAGTGACTATGACCTGGTGGAATGTATTAGGGATGACCTGCTTTGCTGACACCAGCTGACCCCTGACAGCAGTCATACCGGCTCCTGTGTCACGCAGAGCCTCCACCCTTTGCCCATCAATGGTGACCCACTGCCTATTCTTGGAAGTATTGGCAGGCATGTGGGCTTTTGGCACCATTTCCTTATCTCCCAGGGATACTAGTGACACCTCTATCAGCTCCCCAAGGCTAACTGGGACCACCCCCACCAAGCGCTACACTAGTCAACCCAGGTGTCTGCCCTCCAGTGGGGGGCTGTGCCCTCTTGGGGCACTGGGAGTCGCCCTTATAGTGCCCAAACTTGAAGCACTTTAAGCATTTGGAGATAAACTTCCCTTCCTTCTTGTCAAAGTACCCTGGCTTCTTGTCAGATTCAGGTGGGGACTGGTTACCACCCCCCCATGGGAATTGTTTTGGAGGCCTTTTGAGAACTCCTTATTTTTAAGTTTTTCTCCCCCCACTTTCTCCACCACACAATCTGGCACTACATTTTTAGGTATACAAACCTTCCTTTCCCCAGCAGGTCCTGCATGTATGCTGCCACCATCACTCCCGGACTCAGACTGCCTCGCCTTGATATCCAGCTCTTTGAGACTCAGTTCATGAGCCAACAAAAGTTTATTTTCAGCCAAAGCTCTCTCAGCTGCAGCTGCAGCCTCAGCTCTCTCAGCTTCAGCTTGTTTGGCTGCTCTCTCAGCCTCTCTCTCTGCTTTCCTCTCCTCTGCTTCCATGTTTAACTTTGCCATTTGTAGTTGAAATTATCTCTCCGCCCTCCTTTCCTCTGTGGTCAGGCCATGGCTAGAGACACTGCTCCCTGGTTCCCTAGGAGGCACAATTCTAGGTGTAACATCCCCCACTATTGGCCAACAACCCTCTGAGGGGCCATCCTCTGGACCCTCCTCCTCAAAATTCAGATCTGAATGGGCTTCTGTCCAGGCCCTCAGCGCCTTTTGGAATTCCTCCTTTCTGGAGGCACCCTGGGTAGGTACTTCCATCCCCTTGCAGAACCCCTTCAGCTGTTTAACAGTGTATGTCTCCAGCTTGGCTAGGTCAAAATCTTCAGCTCCTGCTTGAGACCCAGCCAGAGACATGTTGAATGAGGACTTAGTTAAAACTGTCAGGCAGAAACAGGAATTGCAGAAAAAGATAAAAAATCAAGTTGACCTTCAACTGTGGGTAGGTAGTGTACATTTAGCTATGGTATGTCACTGCACAAATACAAGTCCTATCCTCACCGCTGATCACCAATGTTAGAAATGGGGTCTTTGGTTGGCAGTCAGGTTAACCCCTTTCCAAGCAAGGACACTCACTCTAGTCAGGGTAAGTCACACACAATCCAAATTATCCTGTGCCCACCCTCTGGTAGCTTGGCACTGAGCAGTCAGGCTTAATTTAGAAGGCAATGTATATAGTATTTGTGCAATAAATCATGCAATAGCACAGTATGGCACCACAAAAATACACCACACAGTGTTTAGGAAAATATAGAACATTTGTCTGGATAAATGCAGGTCAAAACAGTCAAGATTTGATAAGTACAAGTTAAAATATCACTTTAGCGAATGATAAAAAGAGTCTTTAAAAAGCAACAAGTGTCTCTTGCAAGCACAAAGTACCTGGTTTGTGTTCAAATTCTCTGCAAGGGACCGCAGAGGAGGAGATGTGTGGAAAACGGGGAGGGGTGCGTCAGTTTCTCCGGGCACACACAGACGATGCGTCGATAATTTTCCATGCAGCAAAGGGTTTGCGTCGATTTCTGGCGTGCAGACTTGGATCTTCTTTGGCTTGCTGGGTTTTCGGACGCCCCAGGGACGAAGCTGAGAAATCCTGGGCATGGAGTACAAAGTCACAGGAGCTGCGTCGATCCGTGGGCGATGCGTGGAAATTTCTGTTGCACGGCAGGTGCTGCTTCGATTCTTCTCACAGGAAATCGGGCAGCATCGTTCCGGCTCAGCTTTGCGTTGATCCAGTGGGCCGTGCGTCGAAGTTCCGGTCGCAACGCTGGCGCTGCATCGATCTCCTCTCGGGGAGCGGGGCTGTGCCATTCCGGTTCAGCGTGCAGTGATTTTCTCAATGCGATGCAGGCTCTGTGTCGTTTCTGGCAGGCTGTGCTTCGAATTTTCACCGCAAAAGGAGTTATTTGAAGGATGAAGTCTTTTTGGTCCCAAGACTTCAAGGAACAGGAGGCAAGCTCTATCCAAGCCCTTGGAGAGCACTTCTCAGCCGAGCCAGAGGGCAGCCAGGCTGCAGGGCAACAGCAGGGCAGCAGTCCTTTTCAGAAAAGCAATCAGGTGAGTCCTTTGGGCAGCCAGGCAGTTCCTCTTGGCAGGTTGCAGATTCTGGTTCAGAGTTTCTTCACCAGTGGTATCTTGTCCATATGTGTCTGAGGTGGTAGGGTCAGAGACCCAGTTTAAATACCCAAATGTGCCTTTGAAGTGGGGGAGACTTCAAAGAGCGGCTTAGAAGTGCACCAGGTCCCCTTTCAGTTCCATCCTGTCTGCCAGGGTCCCAGTAGAGGGTTTGGCTGCCCATTGTGTGAGGGCAAGCCAATGTCCTTTCAAATGTAAGTGTCAGGCCCTCTACCCTCCCAGCCCAGGAAGACCCATTCAGTATGCAGATGTGTGCAGGTATGACTGAGCATCCTGTGTTTGGGGTTGTCTGAGTGAAATGCACAAGGAAGCTGTCAAGTAACCTAGCCAGACGTGGATTGTAAGGCACTGAAGGATTTCAGTGCAGAGAAATTCTCACTGTCTAAAAGTGGCATTTAAAAAATAGTAATATTAAATCCAACTTCACCAGTCTGCAGGATTTTGTATTAAAATTCTGGCTACACTAAATATGACCTTGTTACTCCTTTTAGATCAGAATCTACCACTCAAACAGTATATAAGGGTAGCCCATGAAAGGAGCAGGCCTCACAGCAGTTTAAAAACGAATTTAGGAGTTTTACACTAACAGGACATATAAACTGCACAGGTACATGTCCTGCCTTTTATCTGCATAGCACCCTGCTGTAGAGGTTACCTAGGGCCTACCTTCGGGGTGACATATGTAGAAAAAGGGGAGTTCAAGGCTTGGCAAGTACCTTTAAATGCCAAGTCGAAGTGGCAGTGAAACTGCACACAAGGGCCTTGCAATGGCAGGCCTGAGGCATGGTTGAGAGGCTACTTATGTGGGTGGCACAATCAGTGCTGCAGGCCCACTAGTAGGCTTTAATCTATAGGCCCTGGGCATACGTAGTGAACTTTACTGGGGTCTTACAAGTAGATTAAATAAGCCAATTGGGTATGAACCAATGTCACCATGTTTTAAGGGAGAGAGCATATGCACTTTAGCACTGGTTAGCAAGTGTGCAGAGTCCTAAAACCAGCAAAAACAGTGGCCAAAAAGTGGAGGGAGGTAGGCAAAATGTTAGGGGTGACCACCCTAAGGCTGTCAGGTCTAACAGTGACCCTTTTCCTCTTTGTATTTACAGCATCATCCCAGGCAAGCGAAAGAGACAGGGTGCAACTAAGTGGAGAAGCATCTGGCCTTGGTAGCTCCAGTCACAACACCACCGACACGGAGGAACCCAGTGGCACGGAGGGTGAGGGAAGTGCCACGGAGGACTTAGGATCAACCTCATCATCATCATCGGATTCTACCTCCAGTGGCTACTCCTTAGTGGTGGCAGACCCATCAGGACCTGCTCTTGCACCGTCTTTGTCCTCCACCCCCAGTTCTATCGCCACCCTCCCTGTTGCTCCCCACCCAGTTGGCCGTTCTTGCTCACCGAAGAGGATGGGCATCTCCTTTGCCCCAGACACCTCAGCCCCACGCCTGTTGCCCCTGCTGCCCTGAGAGAGGAGGCTATTGACCTCCTGAGGATTATCTGTGTGGGGCAGACTGCCTTTGTGAATGCCATCCAGAGGTTGGCAAGCCAGCGTCAGCAGACAAATGCTTTCCCTGAAGGCACTCATAGTGACATGTCTGGCAAGCCAGTGTCAGCAGAGAAATGCTTTCCCTGAAGGCATTCATAGTGACATGTCTGCCTACAGAGTTCTTTTTGGGCTCTGGCCTCCTCACTGTCGGCAGCCATCCACCTCCCACTGCTGCCCCCAACACCTCCATCTTCCCAATCAAACTTCCCTATCGCCTTTCCTCTTCCAAGCACACAGGCACATCTGCATGCACCCACCTCAACACACACAAGCAGTACACATTGACACACCACAAGGCGTGCCAGCATGCAAGCACTTAACATTCACCCACAGACACCACATCAGCCACCATTTAAAAGGACACCCCCACCACCCCAACCAACCCACACACCACATCCACCATACACAGACACCACCACAACACCCAGTGACACATCCATCACACCCACCATACATCCAGGCAACATCTCACAGCCCACGGACCTACAAACCTCAGGCACCATACACCCAGACACCAGCACAACACCCACAGACACATTCACCGCATCAGCCATACCAGCAGACACCACCCCAACACACACAGGCACATCCACCATACCCACAGACACACAGAAACACATTCACAACATCCACCATGCCCCTAGACACCACCCTAACAGACACACACACATCTGTGTTCTTGCTGCTGGTTGCGTCCACGTGGCATGTATTTTGGGCTCCATCGAAGAGCAGCAGCAGCGGCAGGACTTGTGTGATGGGCTCCATGGCAGCACAGCACGTGTAATGCTGTCTGCAGGTGAGTTGCTTCCTTCATGCTCTCCAATTCTGCCTGCTGGGGCATGGTGGTTGAACGCCACAGTCACGTGTGTCCGACAGAAACACTGGCTCCTGTTTGGCCTGCCTCAACGCTGCAGAGGTCTGTGCTGCCTGAAGGTGCTGGCGGGAACACAGCAGTCTTTCCTCGATGGACTGGCCAGCATCATAATACGGTGATCCAACTGCCATGCCGATGGCGGTTGAGCTGCCTCCATGGCAGTGCAAGGACCGCCAAACTTGTAATGAGGCCCTTAGGGTATAAATATGGTCTATTTCACCCCTCAACTTAAGAAAATGTAAGGATGGTGCAATAAAATCCTTCTGCTGACCCACATACTTAATTGATCTATACAATAAACATCATCCTGCTGATATGGGGGAGCAGGAAAGAAATAATATTTCCTCTTCCAATTCACACTTCAAAGTCTTTTATCACTTATCAATTATTTGAGGCTAGCTTACAATGTTGTATTACTTATCTATCCTGTACTTATCCAGCTGGGCTTCAATACAGTTGAATGTTTGTTTTCAATGTTTGTATGTTATCTGTTGTTTGTCTTATTTCTTTTTTTATTAACTATAAGTTACTTTTTTCTCTATGTTTACCAATATTTCTGACTCTTTTCTCTCTTATAAATGTCTATCTCTCTATTTACTATATTTATATTTCTAGATTCCCAACTTAATGGTATTTCAGTAGATATGAAATGCCTTACACATACAACCAAGTGTAGGAAGATAAATGAATATCTCTCTAGGCATAGGGATAAAATTTGATTCTTTCAGGAAAAGTATGTGAATGCATACTAAGATTTTATCCTCAATGATTAAAGGTTGGTTTGCAGGTTTTGTTCTTCTCCAGCTGATAAAAAGAAAAATAGTCTTAAAAGGCGTCCTTTTCAGGTTTCACATAAACATGCAATGCCAATGGTTGGTTTATACATGTTAAATTACAGTATGTAAAAGAATGTGTTGCCAGTTTTTAGATGAATAGGTGGTGTACAGTTCCATATTCCAGGAATCTCTAATATTATTTAAGTTAGATAATTAATTATATCATATTTCCTTGCATATGTTTTATGTAATATGGCCATAGTGATGAACAAATATTTAACAATAATTCTATTTCAGGTAACTGGAATAACGTTAGGAAATGAATTAAGGATGGAGCTGCATACAGTTTCATATTCATGAAGATCAGTGGAAACTAAATTAAATCTTTGCTGTAAATTAATTAATGATAAAAAACCATTACCTTGACAAATGTCAGATATGTAGAAAATACCAGCATCTGTCAACTTTTTACATACTGTATCCGGCTGACTTTTGTTTTCCTTATATCAATGAAATCATTTTATTTCATATAACTATTTATGGAGCCCTGTTTGACTGTTCAAGGCTAAGCTACTTGATAGTCCCATGCGCTGATAGTGTAATGTTACTAAAAGTTCCTTGAACCATTTATTATATGAATATTTCCTTGAATCATTTATTAAATGAATGCTCTGTTATATCTACATTTTGGTCTGAGGTATTGGATACTATTTGTAAAATTATCAATATTGCTGATGAATTATCATCTTTGAGAATAATATGTCAATATGTTGTCCCCTGCTCCTCCTCATCTTTCAATAATCAGACTTTATTTGATTTTTTTTTAATTTCTTCAGCAATTAAACCTATTATGTCTAATTGAAAAGATGCTAAGTTATTGTCAATGCACACAGGGATGGTCACAGATTACATTTGTAAGATGAAGTGATAGAATGTCTTTCTTTTATCCAATTCATAAATTCCATAAACACAAAGGCCCTCATTACAACCCAGGCGGTCGGTGTTAAAGCGGCATAATACCGCCAACAGGCCGGCGGTAAAAAATAGGATCACGACCACGGCGGAAACCGCCAACATAGACAGCCACTTTAACACTCCGACCGCCACGGCGGTAGCAACAAACACCGCCAACAGACAGGTGGAAGTCAATGTATCGCCCACCGTATTACAAGGCACCAATCCGCCAGCTTTTCTGGGGCGGTACCAATCATATAAAAAACAAGAGGGAAACTGAACAATGAAGGGGAACCACTCACCTCTCGACACTCCATGAAGAACCAGGGCGCCATGGAGCCCGAATTGCAGATCCTACCCATGTTGGTGTATCTACTAATATACCACGAAGTAGGAAGAAGGCGGCGGCAGCAGCGACGATGGTGAGTACTGCACCTAGCAGACAGGGGAGGAGAGGAGGGAAAAGAGAGTAACACACACAAGTGGCACGCAACACCCCCACCCCCCACCCTCACCCACAACACCATACACACAAACATATCCAACAACATTACAGATACACCCCGTCACCCCCTGGAAAAATGCAAGGACAAAAGGAAATGAGTCTAACCAGTGTTATATTGGAACAATCAGATATATCTAGAGAAAAGCAAATAATCAGTATATACAAATATTTACATTAAGTACACAAGGCCGTACACTGTCCCTTGTTAATGTCCGTGGACAAGTGGTCCCAAAAAGCTCGGGCGAAGCCCACACATGACACCTGCCTCAAAATGGAGAGAACACTGCAAGGGCATCAGGTCGAAAAAAAACAGGCACCTCAGTGGGAAGGGAAGGGGGGGCACCTCAGCCGGAAGATGGTACTGCGCCACTGCTCCTCGAGGGGGCTCCATGCCCACTGCCGGGTCCTGGGGAGTGCAAAGCACAGCCTCTCAAGTTTGTCAAGTGGGTGGGTTGCCCACTGCTTGGTCCTGGGGAGTGCAAGGCCACAGTCTCTCTAGTGGGTAGTTTGCCCACTGCTTGGTCCTGGGGAGTGCAAAGCCACAGTCTCTCTAGTGGGTGACATGTTCCACTGGTTCTGGAGTGGACTTTGTGCCCAGAGTGCTTGATCCTGCCAAAGACAGGGTGATTGGATGCAGTTCTCCACTGGTTCTGGAGGGGGCTTTGTGCCCAGAGAGCTTGATCCTGCCAAGGATAGGGTGAGTGGATGCATTTCTCCACTGGTTCTGGAGGGGGCTTTGTGCCCAGAGTGCTTCATCCTGCCAAGGATAGGGTGTCCACTGGGGATGCTGCTGACGTCTGACAGAGTGGTACCGGCTGGTCATATGGTGGTGCAGATGGTGGTGCAGGTGGCGGTGGCTGTGGCGGAGATGCTGCCGGTGCTGGCCGTGGTGCAAGTGTCTGTTGTGGTGGAGGGAGACACCATACCGTCTCCGGCAGCCTCGGATGGCTGATTCTTGGGGAGGATGCTGCAGACTGACGTTATGGCAGCGGCGGTGCAGGTGGTGGTCGGAGCGACGGTGGTGACTGTGGTGCAGGTCGCTGCCATCCCTGATTAAATGGTGGTCACCAGCCCCTCACCAGAAGGCATCGTGCCCTGAGGTGAATTGCCCTTTGTCTTGTGGCCCTTCTCCACCTTGGCAGTCGCTGCAGGGACCTTGGCACTGTCCTCTCTGTGTTTGGAGGAGGTCTTGCTGGGTGGGTGGTGTGACTTTCCCCTGATGGAAGCTGGGCCCTTTTTGACCTTTGATGGTGGCGAAATAGGGTGGCCCTTCATATCTATAGGTGGCACACTGGCAGCTCTGACGTGTGCCCCCTTCGAGCCTCCCAGACTTGCAGGGACCACAGCGGAAGCAGATTTGGTGGCTGAGGTGCTGGGCTGGGATCTAGACATCCTGGCCCTAGGGGAAGAACGGGGGGAGGTGTAGGGAAGAGGTTAATGTTAGCTAGGAAAAGATTTTTAGACACACTGGAACGGGAAGATGGAAAGGGTGTGGGAGTTGAGGAAGAGGTAGTGGTGATAGGAGGTGTACGTCTGCTGAGTTTGGGTGAAGGTGCATGGGCTGGAGGCTGTTGTGAGGTGGATGGCTGTTGAGTGGGTGTGTGCCTGCGTTTGTGTACTTTGGGAGGAGGGCTCACAGACACACTGGGAGAGGACACAGGGGACGTGTGAATGGTAGTGGGGGTGGCGATTGCACGTGAGCGGTGTGTTGTGATGGGCGTGCTGGTGATGGAGGCAGTGGCTGATGATGTAGTGCATGCAGGTGTGAGTGGAGACGAGACTGGGAGGGAGGTGGAGGACGTGGAGGAGGGGGACACAGAGGAGGAAGTGGATGTTGGTATTTGTGCATGGGTATGGTGCTTGTGTGAGTGACTGTGGGATGTGTGGTGCTTATGTTTTCCTGAGCCATTTTTGTGTGTTGATGTGTGTGCATGCTGGCCTGATGGTGTGCTTGGGATAGGCTGAGGTAGAGGGGATTGGGTTTGGGTAGTGGAAGTTGGAGGGGGGAGGCTGGACACAGGGACCATTGCTGCCATCAGTGCTGAGGCCAGAGCCTGATATCCTCTCTGTTGGGCCGCCACGCCAGAATAAATGCCCTCCAGTTATGCATTTGTTTGCTGCAAATGCCTCTCGACACCCTGGATGGCATTCAGAATGGTTGACCTCCCAACAGTGAGAGATCTCAGGAGGTCAATAGCCTCCTCACTGAGGGCAGCAGGGCTTACTGGGGCAGGGTCTGAGGTGCCTGGGGCGAAGGAGATGCCCACCCTCCTGGGTGAGCAGGCACGGGAAACTCGCTGAGGGGCTGCTGGGAGGGTGATGCTGGTAGGGGGGGTGGCGGCTGTACCTGTTGTTGGGGTGGGCACAGAGGTGTCCTCCACCGTCAGGGAGCTTCCATCAGGGAAGGAGTCGCTGTCTCTGTTATCCTCTTCTGTCCCCGTCATGGAGCTCCCCTCGCCCTCCGTCCCACTGGTGCCTTCATCCTCTGTGGATTCACCCTCCTGGGCCATGTGGGATGCAGCTCCCTCTGTCGTCGGTGACTCTGCTCCTCCCCCAGATGATGCTAATGCACACAATGACAGGGTGCCAAAACAAGAAGGGGGGAAAGACAGAGGACACACATGGTCAATGCCAGCAACACCACTACCGTTGGCGGACACACACACAGAGCTGCCCTGTGCACTAGGCCTTGCCCAACCAGTCACTATGGTAGTCACCACCCAATGGGGTACAATGCCTAACGCCAACATATGCACACCTGACACCCACAGGACCCTGCACACTAGTAGCTGACCAATTGTACCATTGGGGTAGGGGTGTTTCTGAGCCTGCAAACAAGGGAGCTACCCTGGCATGATGCCCTGGCCTAGGGGCACCCACAGCCCACACCCCCTACCCAGCTAGTTTCTAAACCGCGCTGAGTCAGCTTTCAGAAACTGTACTCACCCCTTGTGGCTGCTGTGATGCCCTCAAGTGCCCATCCAACTCCGCATAGGCCACCGCCAGGATGCGGAACATCGGGGGTCATGGTGCGACGGGCACCCCTTCCACATTGGGAGGCCAGCCCCAGCTGCGCCTCCGCTGTCTTCTTGCTCCAGCAGCACAGGTCCTCCCATCTCTTGCAGCAGTGGGTGCTCTGTCTATGATAGACCCCCAGGGTCCGCACTTCCTTGGCGATGGCACGCCAAATACCTTTCTTCTGGATGGCGCTGACCTAGAGGAAAGGTATAGGAGGAAAGGAAATTACTCACCCGTCCGGACCATCGTACTCATTGCTCACCAGTTCCCACCCATGCCCTGACGCACATACACTGACCATCCTCACATGCAGCCCTCAGCCTCCCCAACATGTATCTTCCATCTACACCACTCCAAACAGGCATTGCCCATGCATCATGCTCACAGTGTACTCACCTGTTTGTCTGGAGGACCGTAGAGTAGCGTGTACTGGGAAGGACCCCATCCACCAGTTTGTCCAACTCCTCTGCAGTGAAGGCAGGGGCCCTTTCCCCAGACACTCGAGCCATTGTCGCTTCCAGACTGAGGTAACAGCAGCACTTGCAGTGTAGGTCCTCTCCTGTTGAAGGTCCGGTATGGCGGTCACGTCCGCGTCGGTGCATAACGTCACCACTGGCGTACATGGCCATTGGCTCCTGGAACCCATAGGGCCCATGATAACCAATGCTGAGCTGCGCGGCGGTCTTGGACCGCCTACCGCGACGCTGCACAACGCCAGCGCAGTTACCACATTTCCCCTTGTCCCTCCTCACAAGTCAGGCAGCCGCCATTTCAGGGGGGCACATGGCACAGCACCTAACTGCATCACAGCACATTTTGGCACATATATGGACTAACTACTTCAAAAAACGGATTTACTAACATTACTGCAGACACAGTTGTGCAACCTACGTGGTAAATGACCCTCTGCTCACTGTTCTCCTCCATAGGCTACAACTGCTGGGGCAGATGATGAGATGGCGGCAGCCTCCGGTGTACAGACACCTGGCGGACCTATCGACAATGAAAGACAGACACATCATAATCACAATCAGACTTGATCGTGCCACAATCCAAGACCTGTGTGCCCAATTGGAGCCAGACCTGATGTCATCTATCCACCAACCCACAGGAATCCCCCCTCTAGTGCAGGTCCTGTCAGTGCTCCATTTCTTGGCAAGTGGCTCCTTTCAAACAACAGTGGCCATGGCATCAGGGATGTCTCAGACACTGTTTTCTAACGTGTTGACCAGAGTGTTGTCTGCTCTGCTGAAACACATGCGCAGGTACATCGTCTTCCCCCAGGTGGAGGATTTGCCCACAGTGAAGGCTGACCTTTATGCCCTGGGACATATCCCCAACATCATTGGTGCCATTGATGGTACACATGTGGCATTTGTCCCCCCCGCAGAAATGAACAAGTGTACAGAAATAGAAAAAGCTACCATTCGATGAATGTGCAAATGTTGTGTTTGGCGGACCAGTACATCTCTCATGTGAATGCCAAGTATCCTGGCTCTGTGCATGCTGCCTACATTTTGAGGAATAGCAGTATCCCTTATGTGATGGGCCAACTCCAGAGGCACCGGGTGTGGCTAATAGGTGAGCCCAAGGTCCCCACACAGTATGATTAGGTGTCTGGGTATGGGGTAGTCCCTAAGTGTTAGTGTGTGTCTAACAGGTATTCCTCGGAATTTGCAGGTGACTCTGGTTACCCTAACCTCTCATGGCTACTGACCCCAGTGAGGAATACCAGGACAAGGCCAGAGGACCGCTAAAATGAGGCACATGGCTGAACTAGGCGTATTATTGAGAGGACGTTCAGCTTCCTGAAGGCCAGATTCCGGTGCCTCCATCTAACAGGTGGCTCCCTATACTACTCACCGAAGAAGGTGTGGCAGATAATCGTGGCATGCTGCATGTTGCACAACCTGTCATTGAGACACCAGGTGCCTTTTCTGCAGGAGGATGAGCCAGGTGATGGTCTTTTGGCAGCGGTGGAGCCTGTAGACAGTGAAGAAGAGGAGGCAGAGAAAGAAGATATTGACAACAGAACGAACATCATCATGCAGTACGTCCAGTGACACACAGGTAAGAGACTGTGGGGGTCATTCTAAGTCTGGCGGGTGGCGGAGGCCGCCCGCCAGACTTCCCCCCTCCAAAATACCGCTCCGCGGTCGCAAGACCGCTGAGGGTATTTTGGCTTTTGCACTGGGCTGGCGGGCGACCGCCAAAAGGCCGCCCGCCAACCCAGTGCAAAAACCCTTCCCACGAGGACGCCGGCTCAGAATTGAGCCGGCGGAGTGGGAAGGTGCGACGGGTGCAGTTGCACCCGTCGTGAATTTCACTGTCTGCAATGCAGACAGTGAAATTCAAAGTGGGTCCCGCTTACGAGGGCCCCTGCAGTGCCCATGCCATTGGCATGGGCACTGCAGGGGCACCCAGGGGCCCCACGACACCCCATACCGCCATCCTGTTCCTGGCAGGCGAACCGCCAGGAACAGGATGGCGGTATGGGGTGTCTGAATCCCCATGGCGGCGCAGCGAGCTGCGCCGCCATGGAGGATTCAGAAGGGCAGCGGAAAACCGGCGGGAGACCGCCGGTTTTCCTCTTCTAACCGCGGCTGAACCGCCGCGGTCAGAATGCCCTGCGGGGCACCGCCAGCCTGTTGGCGGTGCTCCCGCCTACCCTGGCCCCGGCGGTCTAGTACCGCCGGGGTCAGAATCACCCCCTGTAACTCCTCCTCACATTTCAGAATTCTGTAGGCCATTGTACAAGTCAGCCTCTTAACCTCTGTCTATGGACACTGACTGTTCCCTTTGGATTTACTTTTTTCATTTCTGGGTACCACATTCTGCCTTCTGCTATATGTACTGCTCTCCAACAACTGTCATACATTGGTATGAGTAAATGAATATTTACATTGCTATTTGTTGCTAATGTTGTCATTATACATTTGTGAAAGATCATAGTGACTCCAGATTGGTTTGTGATTAAAGGGTGTTTATTTAGGGGCTGATGAGTATAGGGGTATGTATAAGGGGCTGGGGTGATGGTAGAGGAAGGTCCATAGTAGAGTCCAGTCTCTTGGTATCACAGGTGCAAGGTCCAAGGGGGCATAGGAAGGAGAGCAATGGAAGTTCAAGGTGGACAGGGTGACAGAGTGGGATACAAGGGTGACAATCAGGAGAGGCTTATTTCCTGGCGGGGTCTTGGCAATAGTCTCTGGCTTCGGCCTGGATCGCAGGAAACGTTTGCGGGGTGGTTCTCCTTCTGTAGGGGTGCGGGTGGCCTGTTGGTCCTGTGGGAGGGCCTCCTGTCCACTAGCGGCAGCGGAGGTGGAGGGCTGTTCAGAAGTTTGGCTAGTGTCAGGGGCCCCCTGTTGTGCCACTGCCTCCCTCATACTGTTGCCCATGTCTGCCAGCACCCCTGCAATGGAGACCAGGGTGGTGTTAATGGACTTCAAGTCCTCCCTGATCCCTAGGTACTGTCCCTCCTGCAGCCACATGTTCTCCTGCATCTTGTCCAGGATCTGGCCCAGCCTATCCTGGGAATGTTGGTATGCTCCCAGGATCACGGTGAGTGCCTCCTGGAGAGTCGGTTCCCTGGGCCTGTCCTCCCCCTGGCACACAGCAGTCCTCCCAGCTTCCCTGTTGTCCTGTGCCTCAGTCCCCTGAACCGTGTGCCCACTGCCACTGACCCCGGGTCCCTGATTTTCCTGTGTTCGAGGGGTGGCCTGGGGGCCCTGTAGTGGTGGATACACTGCTGATTGACGTGTCCTGGGGACAGAGGTATGGGCCCGCTGGGTGGGTGCTGTGCTGGTGTTTCCTGAGGGGGGAGGCTCTGTGGTGGTGTGAGAGTATGCCTAGGTAACCGACTGTCTGAAGGTCCCTGATGGGCCAGGTTGGTCATCCAGATCCAGGCGACCAGAGCTGCTGTCATCACTGTGGGCCTCTTCTGTGGGGGGACTGGATGTTGCTGGCACCTCTTCTCTGCTGACATTGGCTGGGGTACCTTTGGGGATGTAAATTCAGTGTTATTGTTTCTGTGTGTGACATATTGTACATGGGTGGGTTGCCCTCTATGGTTGTTATTGCCCTGGCAGCTTTGCATTGTGTGAGTTGTTATTGGTGGGCTAGGTGATTCTCTCTAGTGTGCATGCTGAAGTGATAGGTGCCCATGCAGGTCTCTGAGTGGTGTCCATGCATTGGTGGGGCATGCAGGGCTTGGCATTAGGAAGAGTGGGTTGTGATGATGGGGTGTGTGGAAAGTGGTGGAGTGATAGGAGTGAGGGTAAGGGTGGGGGTATGTGATGCATCCAGGTAGGGGGGTGATAGTAATAGAGAGTTGACTTACCAGAGTCCAGTCCTCCTGCTACTCCTGTCAGGCCCTCAGGATGCATGATTGCCAAGACTTGCTCCTCCCATGTTGTTCGTTGTTGGGGAGGAGGTAGGGGTCCACCACTAGTCCTCTGTACTGTGAGCTGGTTTCTTGCTGCAATGGAACGTACCTTCCCTCGTAGGTCGTTCCACCTCTTCCTGATGTCATCCCTTGTTTTGGGGTGCTGTCCCACAGCACTGACCCTGTCCATGATTCTCTGCCATAGCTCCATCTTCCTAGCAATGTATATCTGCTGCACCTGTGATCCAAATAGCTGTGGCTCTACCCGTGTGATTTCGTCAACCATTACCCTTAGGGCCTCCTCAGAGAATCTGGGGTGTCGTTGTGGTGCATGGGTGTAGTGTGAGTGGTGTGGTTGATGATGTGTAGGGTGATGTGTTGGGGTGTGTGATGTAAGGTGCGTGGGTGGTGTATAGGTGATGGTGAAATGTGGCTCTGGTTGTTTGAGTGCTCTTGCGGTCTCTCTCTGCTGGCAATTATTTGTAGTCATAAGGGGTTGTGGGTACTGTGGATGTGTGTTTTATAGTGGTGTGGGTGTGTGGGTGTGGTGTGTGTATGGGTGTCAGGTGTTTGTAGTATGAATTGACCAATGTGGTGTTGTTTTGTATGTGTGTGTGTGTATTTTGAGTGCGCAGTATGTACCACCAATGGTTTACTACCACTGAATGTCTGCCGTGGTGATTCGTGGGTTATAATGTTGTGGGCGTTGTTCTGTTGGCGTAACGGTGTGAGTTTTCCTACTGCCAGTTTATCACTGACCTTTGGGTGACAGGGTGTAAAAGATTACCTTTAGTATGTGTATGCTTAATAGAAATTAGGATTTAACTGAAAACGTTGTAGATATTACCTGAAGTGAAGGGCTATAGTTTGTGGAGCCTCTAGTCATTGATTTATTTTATTTAGAATGACACAACCAAGGCCCTCATTATGAGATTGGCTGTTTTGGGGCAAGACGGCCATGCGAAATGCCACCACCATACTGCCAGCGTCTGCCGTATTACGAGTCACAAAGAAGTAAATGCCCAAATCCAGTCACAAAACCAACACCGCCAGGCTGACCTACAGTGAAAGAGTGACTGTCCAACCGCCGGTCCCACCACGTCGACAACATTCTGACCGTCCCATTACGAGTCAGTTCTCAGCACAGTGGCACTTACACGGTGGTAAACCATTGGTGGTTCGCACCACCACGGTACAAAAAGGCACCTCCAATAGTAGCCTACACCACATTTGACAGTTTGAATCCCCAACACCTTAAACACATACACACACCACACACACCTGCTCGTGGTACAATAAAACACCCCCACACACACACAATCCCTTGTGACTCCCATGACCAGCCACAGAGACACGAGCCACGAAGCACATCCCATATACTACAAACACCTTCATATTGCACACTTAGCACACACCGCCACCCACCTGCACCCACTTTCAAACACCTCTGCACCACCAATACCCTCACACTGCACCCTACCTGCACAGCACACCCCCTTAAACAACCTGTCACACCAGAAGCACCCACGGTTCATAGACAACGAGACAATGAGCTGCGGGTCAAGGTGAACGAGATCGTCAGAGTAGAGCCACAACTGATGGGAGCCCAGGTCCACCAAACATCGTTGGCCAGGAAAACGGAGTTATGGCACAGGATCGTCGACAGAGTCAACTCAGTTGGCACCTATCCATGCACAAGGGAGGATATCAGGAAGAGGTGGAATGACCTCCGGGGGAAAGTCAGTTCCATGGCATCCAGGCACCAGATCGCCCTGAACAAGACTGGCGGTGGACCCCCACCTCCTCCCCTTACGTTGACATCCTGGGAGGAGAAGGTCTTGAACATCATGCATCTGGAGGGCCTGAGTGGTATCATAGGAGGTCTTGACTCTGGTAAGTCATTCAATTCCCCCCTAAGGCCCCAAACAATCCTGTCCAGCATGCCAATCCACTACTCCCCAATCCATCCCATCAACACACCACTGCACCTCTCCCAATCACCCTACGCCTCTCACATGCATGCCAAACCACCCACCACCCAGCATCCCCACACACTACCCCCATCCAAGAATGACAATCACAATGTGTAGAACCACAACTCCCACAATGCATCAATCCTCACACAGCCCAAAAAAATCACAGTCCTACATCAAAGTGGAATAGCTGCATGGGGAACCATACCACAGCCCACTCCTACTGGTTGCCATGACAGCATCCCAACATATGGCAATGACAGCAGTGCCAACCACCATCCACAATACACCACGGCACAGGTTACTATGGCACAATCCCCATACCCGAATTAATGTCTGTAGTGCTACTGCTGTCAATGCCATCACTGGGAAGCAAGTTGAGCCACTGAATGCACCACACCATGGAAATGACAACTACACATCCACATACAAACTCTCCACCTTTCCATCCATAGGTGACCCTGCCACTGCCACCCTGCAGAGGAAGCCAGAGTCAGACAGCCCTTGCCTGGATGAAGGCCCAAGCTGATATCTGGATGGGGTCAACTTGCCTGGGCCATTTGGGGGGACTGGTCAGTCCACTCCTAGCAGTCCAACTGTGGACACACCGGACACCCCCTCCCATGTGCCTACAAGACCTCAGTCAACCCCTCTTCCAAAAACCTGTGCCCAAAGGACCTCTCAATTAGAAGTGTGCACCACAGTAGAGGGGCCAGTATCTGGGGCACACACCCCAGACAATGAAGGGCCTGGGGCCACTGGGAGTGGGCACTCCCCACCAGGGGCACAGGGGGCTAGGGCTAATGGGAGGCGAACAGTGGTCAAAGGGAAAGGCCAGCCACCACACCAGACTGCCCAGAAGGCCCTCACCCAAGTCCTGGGTGCATACACCAAACCCAGGACACCATGGCCCAGATCCTTGCTGCCGTGCAGGATACTCAGAGGCTGCAGACTGCACACCATTAGGAGGCGATGCTGCTGTGGCAGACCCACAATGCCACCATGGCCTCCATAGCAGGGGTGCTGAAGGAACTCACCGCCATCGAGCGTCAGTCCACCTCCCACCAGCAGGCCCCTTCCAATTGCCACAACCCATCTGAGCCCTCCACGTCAGTGGCAGCTAGTGGCCCCAGGACCCGCAGTACACCAGCACCCCTCCCCCTGTAGCTGAGAACACAAGCGAGGACATCCAACCAGACATCCAGCCGGAACTGATGCCAAGACCAAGACCACCGCCAGGAAGTGGCCCTCTCCTGAACATTCTCCCCTGTGTGTCACTGAGACACCCTGCTCACTCTCCACTGTCATATCTCTGTTGTCCCAAGGCCACCATACTGGACTGCGACTACCCACTGCAGGTCTATATACTCTGATGAACCCATCCGCCATGACCCCACTCTTCATCCCTTACCCTTGTCCTCCCAAATAAATACCATTGAGCACAGTTACTGTCTACATCTGTATTTGTCATGAGTAAGTAAGATACTGCCATTACATGTGCAACAAGCAACCAATTGTGATGCCAACATATTTGAGAGTGAAAGAAGGGGGAGGAACCTGCAGCAACGATTACAGGGGAGCGGCCAGTGGCTGGAGACATGTGTCAAGGGAGGCAACAGGTGAGGCAGGGACAGGAGTGCAACACAACAATGCCCTGTAAATGGAACATGACAGGGACATCAAACACAAAACGAGTCACATATGCCCAGTCAGCACACATGCACTGTAAGTTCAGGAAGCCAAGGCTGAGATGCAAACTCAAGTCGCCAACCATATGCTCATTACAAATCCACATTCCCAAAACATACCTCCTCAGTGGTCTCTCCCCCACACCAAACAGATCCAGACGTGAGGCAGTTCCCACTGGCATGCACAGAGAGGTTGCACAGCCTCCTAATGTCGATTCCCAGGAGTGGATGTAATACAGAGGAATCCACCTAGTGCAGTTCACATGGAGCGATGGAACTGTCAGTGCACACAGATGTCACTGGTGCAGCAACACAACAGCAGGTACAGAATGGCACTGACATGTGGACAGTAAGGAACCAATTCATGGGCACATGTAACCAACCCCCCAAACCACCCTGAGTCAGAGCTGCACCCAATCCATACAGTGATTACAGACACCAGGTGGCAGCATAGGAGAAGGCAGACAGCTGTATAGGTCACATCCAATACAACTAGCACATACCTTTATCTCAGTGGAAGTATTGTCTTATCAGCAATGCTCTGGAGTCAGCTGCATCCTCATTATCTTCCTCCTCATCACTCCCCATGTCCTCTTCATCACCCACTGATACAGGTGCCACATCCTCTGCATCCAGCAATGGGATGTGACGTCTGAGGGCCATATTATGTAGCATGCAACAGGCAACAATGATCTGGCACACTTTCTGTGGTCTGTAGAGTAGGTCCTTTCAATGACCCATCTTGTCCTACCGTGAGCCTCATGGAAACTGTTTTCAGCAGCTGTTGTCAGATGCCTCACGAGTGTCAGTAGCCATGGAAGGTTGGGATAACCAAAGTCACTTGTGTGCACAGAGGTAAGAGCCATGTCAAGTCCGGGAGCTGATAGGGCAGGTCGTGAAGGGTGTTGAGGGCAGAGGGCAGAGGGGCACACATACGAAAGGATACAGACCAATGAGCCAGGCCCTGTGCCTCTGAAATGGTGCCATCATGAATGGGACGATGCTGTTCCGCAGAATGTATGAGTCATGCACAGAACCAAGGAACTTTGCAGTCACTTGTGCGATGTATTGGTCAGCAAGACACACCACCTATACATTAGTGGAATAGACATTTTTACAGTTCCTATACATTTGTTCACTCCTCCTGAGTGGCACCAGTGCAATGTGGGTGCCATCAATGGCCCCTATCACATGAGGTACATGTACCAATTCATAAAATGCAGCTTTGACAGTGGCCAAATCAGCACATTGGGGAACCTGATGTAGCTGGGCAGATATTTTAGCAGGGCACATAGGCCCTCATTCTGACCTTGGCGGTCTTTTCGCGAGACCGCGAGTTACCGCCGCGGTGAAGACCGCCGACCGCGGCGGTATGCCGCTGTGCGCATTCCGACCGCTGGGAGCGTTCCGCCGGGAAACCGCCAGCGGAAAAGTGGAGACTGGACAACCTCCAGCGCCACGCCAGCAGAACACCGCCCACAGAATTACGACCCACATATCTGTGTGGCGGTCTTCTGTTGGCGGTGTTCTGTTGGCGGTCACCTCCCCATGGCTCCCGTCGCCTCCCGGAGGACCAACGCACAAGGTAAGTGAGGGGAGGGGGAGGGGGGGTGTTGTGTGATGTGGGCGTGCATGGGGGTGTGCGTGTGAGTGTGTAGAGGGGGTGTGTGAGTGCGTGTATGCTGGCGGGGGGTGCTGCTGTGTCTATGGGTAATGTGTGCTGTTCGGCAGGTGCGCATGTCTGCATGTATGTGTGCGGGTATGTGTCCCCGTTGTGTATGTGTGTGTAGGGGGTGTGTATATGTGCATGTTGGGGGTGTGTGCATGTCGGGGTGCATGTATGTGCATGTCGGGGTGGGGGTGGGGAGGGGGTTCGTACCACCTCTGGGGGGTGGCAGGGGGGTGGAGGGTGTGGGGGGAGGACTCGGGTGGGTAGTGGGGGGTGGGAGAGACCCCTATCAGTGCCAGGGAAGGAATTCCCTGGCCCCGATAGTGCTTACCGCCATGGTTCGCATGGCGGTTCCCGACTGCCAGAAACCGCGGCGGTAGGCAGGGTCATGATACCGCTGGCGGTCTTGGGACGACCGCCGGGCCGGAGTGCGCAAACTCCAGCCCGGCGGTCATGACCGCCATGGCGGTCGGAGTGGGGAAGTGGCGGTCGATCGCGGCGGTGACCGCCGTGGTCAGAATGCCATTTTTCCGACCGCCGGTCTGTTCGCGGTCCGACCGCCGCCTCTCCGCCGACCGCCAAGGTCAGAATGAGGGCCATAGTACGTACCTCAGGACGTTGCTGAACATGGGCTGTGACATCCCTGCTGCCAAGCCCACTGTAATCTGGAATGACTCTGAGGCAAGGAAGTGGAGAACTGGCAACATCTGTACTGTGGGAAGGATGACATTGGGATGACAAATGGTAGGCAACAGAAACGGCTCCAGCTGGCTCACCAGCTCCATGATGGCCTGACGATTCAGATGATAGGTCTGAATGACGTGCCACTCTTCCAGGGTGGCAAGGTCGACTAGGGGCCTGTACACCGGAGCATTGCTCATCCTCACCCTTCCACTGTACCTGGGAATAGGAGGGAGTAGGAATCATGGTGTGCACCATTGACTGTAAACGTAGCTGTGCTGTGCACAGGTCACAAAATTCAACCAATGACACACCGTAAATGACTCTCAATTCACACTGCACATGTAAAATGGTAGCCACCTGTCCTGCATGCACAGGACAGACGGAAGTGAGTCCATCCAGCTGGTGTAACACGTCATGGCGGTAGGCGGTCACAACCGCCATGCAACTCCTCATTGGTTAACATTGTTGGCGTTGGGAGACAGTAGTCAATGCTGATCTCTGCCGGTGGTGACGGTGATGTCCGCTGTGGACGTGACCGCCATTTCATGTGCTCAGGCTCACTTGACTCCTGACATTTGTGAACAGAAGACCTCCACTGCGTGTGCTGCTGCATTCTGACTCTGGTTGCCAAGATGCCACGTCCAGCAGGAGATAGGACCCCAGCTTTCACCCAGAAGGAATTGGAAAAGCTCATAGGCCGGGTCCTTCCCCTGTACGGACAGTTGTATGGGGCACCAGAGCAGCAGGTGAAGCCACTGTCCTGTCTGTGAGTGGTGCTCATGGGGACGGGGGCCTTGGGGCGAGGCAGTGTGACTGGAGAATGGACATAAGTGAGGAGTCAGAGGATACGTGGATTGATGAAATTTGCTTGTGGAAGTGAGATGTGTGCTGTCCACTGCTGTCCCTGTGTTGCCACGCTACATGATGTTGTCCTTCTGTCTGTGTCACCCATGCAGGTCAGTGCCCATCATAAGAAGGGGATATGGCATGCCATTGCCAAGCAAGTGCAGACCCTGGGGGTCCATGTCTGGCGGAGCACCCACTGCAGAAAGCGGTGGGAGGACCTGAGACTCTGAGCCCGGAAGACCACGGAGGCCCAGCTGGGGACATCCTCCCAACGAAGGAGGTGTGCCCGTCTGACCCTGATCCCCCCTTATGTCCCACATTTTGGCAGTGGCATATCCTGAGATGGACGGGCACTTGAGGGCAGCACAGCAGCCAAAAGCGGGTGAGTACACACTCTCACTTACATTATGTGTTGCCTTAGTGGCTCAGGATGTGCACTATTGGAAAGCTGTAGTGTGGGTGCTAGGTAGATACATGCCCTTTATAGGTATTAGAGAACCGGGCAGGATTTAAATCATAGATGTGTGACCATGCCAGGTAGTCAGTGAGTTGAGGTTCTCTTATCTCCAATGTGGCATCTGTGTTGTTAATTACTACCAAAATGAGCTTGGCAGCTCATGGCAAGAGGGTCATTGCATTTGGGGTGTCAGGCCATTGTAATATGTTCTTGCCGACTAATGTGCCAAGGGTGAAGGTAAAGTCCTCAATCTGCTGACAGGTAGTGTATGTGTAGTGAGGTAAGGTGGGCCAAGATGTCACAGTGCAATTTGAGAATGGCCTAGTTGGCATGCCAACTAGCCATGCAGGAATCAGTTGGTTCGGTAGTTCAGGAATTGTGTGTCTCAGAGGGCATGGGTAGTGACCAGATACTGTGCAGCTGTGGCAGGTATGCCTCTCATCATGTACACGATTGCATCTGTGTCACCATCAGCGGTACACATGTGCATTGCTGTGCTTGCCTGCATTGTGTTCCATTGTTGTAGCATGTGTAAGTGAGGGCATGGCGTGTCATGGCATGGCATTAGAGGATTTTTTAGTTACTGTTTGTAACTGTTGTGCTGGCATTGACCGATTGCTCCCTGTCTCTCTTTCTCCCATCCTCTCTCCCTCCCTCTCCTCCTCTGTCTTTGTGTGCATCAGCATCATCTGACGAAGAAGAAGGGGCACTGGCGAGTAGGGAAGCTGCAGTCCACGGGACTCAGGAAACCCAGCGGAGCCGAGGGGACCAGTGTGACGGAGAACAAGGAGAGTGCCACAGGAGAGCCAGGATCAACCACAACATCTTTAGATTCCTCCTCTGATGGCGGCTCCCTGGTGGTGGCGGACCTATCTGGGCCCATGCCTGTATCATCCTTGTCTGCCACCCCCTTTACCAGCACCGCCCTCCCTGTAGCTCCCCACCCAGTTGCCGGTGACGCTCACCCAGGAGGGTGGGCATCTCCTTCGCCACAGGCACCTCTGCCCCTGCCCCAGTCAGCCCTGCTGCCCTCATTGAGGAGGCTATTGACCTACTGAGGTCCATACAGGGACTGGCATCCCAGATGCAGCAGTGAAATGGCTACTTGTAAGGCATTCACGCTGTCCTGTCTGCCCTGCAGAGATTGTTTCAAGCTCTGACCTCCTCATTGAGGGCAGCCGGTGTTCCTTCTCCTTCCGTCCCCCCTCCAACTACCTGATCCCGCTCCCACATCCCTCTCCCTTCACCCATCGAAGGCACACCTTCATACCACCATGCATCCACATCAGCAGACCCAGATTGCAAGGACAAATACAGCACCACAGAAGACACCACCACCATCCAAACACACAACAGACACATGCAGACCCTCTCTGCAAGGACTCCCCCACCACCTCCCTCCTCACAGTCACATCACCACTCACACCTGCAGTCACCACCTCATCAGTCCCAGATCCCACCACATGTGCTCTCACTGCCACAGTCACCACAATATCACACCCGATACATGCACCTCATACACCACATGCGTACGCACCACAACAGTCAACACAACCACATACAGCACATCCACCCTCTCTGAAGACACCACCCCAACATTCACTCACACATCCCCCTGCCATCTCCCTGCGTCTACTCGCCCTCCTCCCACTACAACTAAACGCCCACACTCACCCACCCAACAGTCACCCATCACACACATGCCATCCACCCATGCACCTGCACTCAAGGCACCTCCACATACACACCTCTCAACCATTCCCTCTCCCTCCACTCCCAAATGCCTTTCCCATGACCTACCTTGTGCCCCTGAGAAATGTTTCCTTCAAGAGTTTTCCCTGTTCGCCTCACTGTCTCAGCCCCTGTTCCCTCCAAGCACCCTGCTACCCTTCCCAGACCCCCTGCCTTCCACCTCTGGTCCTCACCATGCCCCTCTGCCATCTGAGACCTCCACCCTCACAAAGTCTGCAGTTGCCCCTCCCAAACCCAAGGCTAAACCCACTCCCTCCACCTCAAAGACTAAGTGAAGGCTCATCCACCTCCCGGCTAACCCACCGCCTTCCAAGGACAAGTCAAAGGAGCCCCCCTCCAAATCCACCGCCAAGGACCCCCCTCCAAGTCCAGAACAAAGGAACCCCCCCTCCAAGACCGAACCACCCCCCCTGCCCCCCCATCCCTAAGGTGCCTGCATGCCCCATTGATTCCCTGGCACTGTGGAGGTCAGCACATTGCAGTCAGGAGTCATGTTGGGGCGTCATTCTGTGCCCAGGGTTCTCGGGGCACTGACAGACATTTGGACTGGCCCTTAGGCCTATTGTATGCAGTTTGATATTTTTTTACTTGTTCCACGATTACATCTGCACACTGCAACATTGGTGGCAATGGTAACAACCTTGTCCTGGCTTTCCTTCTACATGTATGTGTGGTGGATGTGCGATTTTGTGTGTGTGTTGTGTGTGTGCACTAATGTCCTTCCGTCCAGTGTGTGCTAGGCTGATGTGTCTATGTCGGCATCGCTGATCCTTGAGGTCAATGGACACCAGGAGCATTAGGAAGACTTGCAATTTGCGTGCCATGGTGCCTACGGACATGCCTGTGTTCCTGAAGGTGAGTGTTTCAGTTTATGTTGTTTCCGCCAGGATTTTCGTGGCCGTTAGACCGCCCCGGAAATCCTGGCAGTGTGTAACCTCGTAATACGGTCGTGGGAAACAGCCGGTCTGGAGATGCCTTCCGCCATCTAACAGCGGTCTATCCACAGTAACGGTTTGGACGGAAACTTTGCTGTATTCTGCAGGTGCATTGCCAGTACTCGTAATAAGGCAGTCTTCACCACCGGGCCCGTGGCGGTGCGACCGCAACCTCCACCACAGCGGTCCACTGACCGCCAAACTCATAATGAGGGCCTCAGTGTTGAAGGTCTTCATAACTGGCTCTAAAATTAATTTTAAAAGCAGAATATCGGCAGGTGAGGAGGATGGTGGAACAAAGCAACCTTTCAGTCTCTTATTATATGTCTTGAAAATGTCTTGCTTCTTGCTGGTCAGTTAATACACCTTACTAAGTGGGTATATCTTTTCAGCGAACTAAAGGGCAATATTGCCCACTTCTTTAGTACTTTAAAGCTATATAAGTACGTAAACATTTCGATGCTGCCCAAAATGTCATTTTGAGCATCATCCAAAATGAAATTGTGCCTCATGATTTTCTCATGGATTAAAGATTCAGGTATGCAAGATCTTATGAGGGTTAACACATTAAATGTGATTCAATAACATTTAATTAAGAAGAGACAGAGCTAGAATGTGCTCAAGATAGCGACTGCCTCCTAAAGCTCAGTGGATCTGCATCTCTTGCAAGCTGATGCATGACCACTGGGAGCTACAGTGTCACCAGAAGCAGCTTGAGCAGCCTGGAACTGACCCTGTGCTGAATGCAACTGACAGCAGAACCCCCACCACCTGATTCACCGAGCAGAACACAGATGTGATCTCTACTCCATCTGCTAAAGTGGTGTGCAATGGTGCTGTGATCAGTGTTTGGGTACAATGTTGAAAAAATATTGCCATACAAAATATCAGGAATATTGTGTTATCAGAAATATCGAGGACATAAATATCAATGATAAGTATATTGTTTTCAATTTTGTTTTTGTTTTTAATAGTGTAAGATATATCATTTACTAAAACATTGATATATAAAATGTTATTTTTGTCAATATTTTTGTTGAACAGTTGTAACTATTGTGACATTTATATTATGCATTTAAATTTAAAATAGTTTGATGTTATGTATATCTATTTTAAAAAGTTGTTTAAAATATTTATAGCACTAAGGGCCATATTTATGAAGGCCCTAGCGCCACCTTGCCACATTAGCATAATTTATTTTACACTAATGTGGCGTCAGGGTGGCAAAAACGCCTCACTTTATTTACGAAGTAGTGCAATGCATGTATTGTGCCACTTCGAAAACCTTTGCACCACATTATGCCTGTGCCAGACATAATGTATGCAAGGGGGCGTCCGGCATTAGGAGGCCCAGAAAAATGGCATACTGGAATGTATGAGATTCCACTGCGCCATTTTTAGCATCATTTTTAATGCTGCCTAAGCCGCTATTTCTCTAACGTGCGCCATGGTGCGCCGTATCATAAATACAGTGCACACATGCTGGCGTTAGGTGCCGGTGGGGGGAGGTGCAGAAAAAGTGCCACATCAGCTCTGATGCGCCACATTTTCATAAATATGCCCCAAAGTTTTCAAAGTACTCAATTTTAAAAAACTATTTTATTTAATAACATTTTTAGATTCAGGCTTTTGAGTTTGTAGGGGAAAGGAATGGGCAGATTTTTTAAAGTATCTTTGTGTAAATGTTCTTTCATTTTAAATTCATTTATTACATTTACAATTTTAAAATATACATATTCACATATACATATATATATGACTGAATATATAAATATATGTGTGTAGTGGTTTTGTTTTTCTTGTTTTGATAAGGTTTGAATTTTTCAAAATTTTCTAAATTATAATTTTTTTTAATATGTTTATTTCTAGAGTTTGCCAAAATTAAATTACATGTATTTAATTTTATGTTTATGTTAATACGTTATGTTATTTTATTTGTACCTGTACTTTGTGTTCATGATAACTAAAGCAAAAATATGTACAAATGTATTAATTTTCTTAATAATTACTACAGTTTCATTTCAAATTATAGATTATTTTTCTTTTTTTAAAAATATTGCTTTTACATTTTTTATAAGTAGGGACTGTATTGGACTTCCACTTCTGAAGCACAAGGGATTTGGCTACCATGGAGGCAATAAAGAGAAATTGTTGCTGCCTTAAGGTTGCATGCTTGTTGGAGGTTGACATACTGAACAGTGCTGCCAGGGGGTCAGGAACTATGTGGATCTGTAACTTAGGGCCTGATTAAGACTTTCGCAGTCCGAATGAGCTGACTGCCAAAGCCACGGGGAGGAGGCTGCCGTCATACCAGCAGCCTTTCCCCCAGTCGTATTAGGATGTTTCCACTGGGCTGACCGGCTGAAACATCATATTATGACATTCCTGCCAGTCATTCCGGCAGAAACAGTGCCACAGCATTGGCCTCGGCTCCCTTAAGGGAGCTCAGGGCAATTCTGTGGCACAACAGCACCCTCGGAATGCGCACTGTCTGCAGTGCATTCAGTGGATGCTGTCAGGGGTGCCCTTTCACTGCCCATGCCTTTGGCATAGGCAGTTGACGAATGAAGCAAATATTGTGGTCCAATAACAAACTGGAGGTGGGCAGGTGAAGCATACATGGAGCCCGTCGCCTTTCGCATGTCCGCACCTGAAACATGCAACTGAAATGGATTGGAAATGGATACATTTTCTGTATGCGATACAGGGTGTAGTATAACGACCATTTAGAGTAAAAGGCCATTCTTTTTTATTTCTTTCCCCGAATGGCTTTATGAGCCATTAGATTGTAATGACCCCAAGAGCTCTGGTCTATTTTGCACTCTGTAGAGGTTGCAATCATGGTGAGTGCTGCCGGGACAGCTGCTTCTCGCAATTGCTGATGAAGCATTTGGCGCCAGTTACCTATTCCAGGGAGGCTATTCAAAATATAGACTTTGCTGATACCTTCAAGAAATTAAGTATTTATCATCTGATTTTGCTGCATGTAGTGGCTAATTTGAAGATAAAAGAGTGCTAGTATGGGAGGGATGGCGGTATTACCGGAAGTCAACTGTTCCCAGGATTTTTCTTCCCCGGTCAGCAGAAAATCACTAATCCTGGAAAAGCCCACCCTTTCCCAAATTCTGATGGTACAGGATTCTATGGTTATTCCTAGAAGCGTGCATTCTTTTAATCGCACCTGGGGATGAAAGAGGGGAAACTTGAATTTCATAAATCTGTATTCGAAAATGTGTGGAAGCTTATATTTGGTATGTTGGGCAATATAGAGGTTTTAAGTAAAGTAGGAAGTTGAATGATGGCCTCTTGCAGCATGCGCTGAAGATAGAAACAATTTGACTGGATATTCACTGACACTGCTCATAGGAGCCAATCGAAGAAAACTGCTTGGTAGTATTTTCTCATGTTAGGAAGTGCCAGCCATCCATCCTCTATATTTAATTGATTGTTGTCAAGTTGGTACGGGCCTTCTTCTATTATTGCCACAAATAATGGTGTATTGCTTGGTCTATCTCGGCAAAGAAAGAATGTTGGACTTAAATCATGAATGACATTCAGAAAGGAAATAATGAACAACGGGAGAGTTGCCATCTTAATTAATGCGACGCATCCTATAATAGTCAGTGGCAAAAGCTGCCACTTAAGTGATAGGGCACACGCTTTATTAAGGATGGTAGTAAGATTTAATTTGGACAAACCAGAGAAATCATGTGAAAAAAAGATGCCCAGATATCTTATAGGGTGAGTGGCAGAAAAGTGCTGTCTCATTTCAACAGGTAGAATTGAGGGAGTGCTGTTAAATGAATGGGCTTCAGATTTGGCATGATTTATCTTGTGCCCCCAATATCTGCAGGGACCTCCAAGCTTTAGTTGTTGCTCCCATCTAATTAGCAGAAATGAAATAAGCTATTAAATCATTGCCCAATGCTAAAGCATGTGGAAACAACGGCCATCAGCTGAAATGTATAAGGCATTTGAGGAACAGTTTGCAAATTTTCTAATTGTTGTATTTATTTAAATTCTGGAAGGATGCGAGGTACCCAGCTCCTTCACTGAAACTGCCATCGTAAACTTTCTCAAAAAGGACAAGGCACCCAAGCAACCTGGCTTCATTCAAATAGCTTATTAAATAATGACTACAGCTGTTTACTAGATCATAGCATCTAGGCTAGCCCATGCAGCTAAAACTGTGGTCCACAGTGACCAAAGTGGATTCTTGCCTGCAAGATCGATTTAATCAAACACAAATTTTCTAGCTCAAGCAATTGATTATTACTCAAACAATAAATTCAAGACAGCCATTATTATGCTTGACACCGGAAAGGCCTTCGATCTTGTGCAATGGGAGGTATTGTTCACCAGTTTACACTGCTTCATATTCCCCTCAAAGCTAGTCAACTTACTGGAAAAGTTTGATGCAAAGGCTGAGGCAAAAATTGTGATCAATTCCCAAGCTGTGGAGTATGTTTCAATCAAAAAAGGTCCTCTTTGTCCTCTTCAAAGAACCTTTGGGTGCTGCATTAAGAAAACACCCACATTTTAGAGCTCCCCTCCCAGGAATATTGAAGATCAAGATCTTTGCAGACATTATGATCCTTTAGTTAGCCAGTGAGGAGCAAAATATTCTAAAACAAAAATTCACATTCACTTTTTGAATTAAAAATATGCATATATTATATATTTTACTAAAAACTTGTTTATAAGTTATAAAACTTGTTTGTACGTATTTGAATGTTTTTTAACTAAAATGATTAATAGTTTTATTAGTGGACTATTCGGTCTATTGGGTAATAGGGTGAGGGCAATTTTGAAGTATTTGTTATTAAATTTATATTTTATTTAATATTTGAATTTTTATGTATTGTATTTGTAATTTCTTTTATTGTAATTTTAATTGTGTACTAATTAGTTAAAAAAATTATGTTACATTTTTAATAAATGTATTTATATATTTTCAGTTTGCAAAGACATGCAGTGCTGCACAGACCATATAACTACATCCTCACTCACAGTACATTTGGTAAACACGCGACTTAACAAGCGAAAGTAGAGACGTCATGCAACTGGAAGGCTTATCAGGGAGATACAGTGGGATAGAGGGTTGGGGCAGTAATGATGAAAGAGGCATTGTACATACATGTAGTTCATAAAGTGTTCTGCCACATGGGTTGACAATTGGTGTGGATTATTTGTTTTAGTCAGCTGTATCATTAGTGGCCTCAGTGTCAATTTTACATTAATTTTTAATTGTTGATGTATGTATTCAAAATAGATTTGACTTTTGCATATATGTGTAGTTATTGTGTTATTTAAAAAAATGATATTTTAATAAGGTATTTATATTTTTTTAAATTATAAATTTTAATTCATAGAAATGTTATGTTATATTGTTAGTAGAGGCTATTGGGGATCAAAAATGTAGTTTATAAATATTTTACTCATACTATTAATTTTTATTTAGTTCCAAATTTGATTATATGACTTAATTATAAATTATATGGTCTGTTGTTATATGCATTTAAATATTAATAATATTTTAATCTTTTATTTTATATTATTTTATCTTTATTACTTGGCATATGTATGTACATTGTCAATGTTTATTGTTATGTATATGTTATATTTGTTTTATTTGTATTAATGATTTTGAAAAAATATGTATTATTATGTAGGAATATTAAATGTCACCCCTGTAGTATCCAACATCTTTCTCAAAATGGTTAAGATTGGAGTGGAAATGGTAACTCTAACCCTTTAGTTTCTAACACCTCCCCCAAATTGCTTTAAATTGGAGTGGGAATAGTAACTCTAACCCCTTTAGTTTCCAACACCTTCCTCAAGTGGTTTAGCCTAGAGTAGAAATTTTTGTTTGAACACGTATGGTGTCTAGTACCTTCTCCAAAATGGTTTGCAATGGAGTGTGAATAGTAAATGTAAGCCCTTTTAGTGTTCAACACCGTCCTCTAAATGGTTTAGATTGCAGTGAGAATATTACAGTTAACCCTTTTATTGTCCACAACCTTCCTCAAGATGATTTAGATTGGAGTGGGAATATTACATTTAACCCCTTAGTGTCCAACACTTACTCCAAAATGATTTAGATTGGAGTGGGAATAGTACAACTAACCACTTTAGAGTTCAACACCTACCCCAAAGTGGTTTAGAGTAGACTGAGGATATTAAATTTAACTCTTTTAGTGTCCAATGCCTTCCACAAAATGGTTTAGATTGGAGTAGGGGTATTAGATTTAACCCCTTTAGTGCCCAACACCTTCGACAAAATGGTTTCAATTGGAGTGGGAATAGTACATCTAAACCTATTAGGGTCCAAACTTCCCCAAAATTGTTTCAATTAGAATGGGAATAATAATTGTAATCCCTTTCGTGTCCAACACCTTCCCCAAAGTAGTTTAGATTTGAGTGGGATTGGTAAATCTAATAGTAACAGAAATATTAAATCTAACCAATTTAGAGTCCACCACCTTCCTCAAAGGGATTTAGAATGGAGTGAGAATAATTACATTTAACCACTTCAATGTTCAACACCTTCCACAAAATGGTTTAGAGTGGAGTAGGAATAGTAAATCCATTTTATGTCAACACCATGCCCAAAATAGAAAAATCAGACTTAATTAGTTTTTCATGCATGTATTTTTTAGATATACTTCTTTGCATTTCTGCATTTTTATGAATCATTTTTGCTATAGCTTACCTAATACTGTTTAACATTCAATGATATTTTATTGTGCTACTTAATTTATATTTTACATATATATCTGTATTTTTACAGGTTACAAATTTGTAGAGGAACATTTGAAGCATTTTTAGTGTCTTTTTAATAAGGGAATTTTATTTGGTTTAATTTAGTCAATATACTTTTTTATTTTAATTTGATTTTCAGATTTCCTGAAGTGGTTTCGCTTTAAATCATTTGTTTTTTTATTGATTTGAATGACTGTCGATTAGTTCTGCGGATTTATTGTGGGCATTTCATTTTTGCTTGTTTTTTCAGAATTTTTACTTTCTATTTATGATGTTTTTGTAGATTGGATTTTTGCAAAGTGAAGGCAGATCAAGAACTGTAAGTATGTTTTTTTATTTATTTTTGGGTGGGACATGTTATGCTTTAATATGTATATGTATTTTGTTTTTACTAGAACTGAAAAGTTCTAGTTTAGTTATGGATGCTTTATTTCTTGATCCACTTTCTATATATTTATATTGTATATTTTTCATTCTTGTAGGAATATTTTTAATTAAATATTTAAATGTTGTTATTTATCAGTCTTATTGCCTACTTTATTAATATATTTTTGTTATAGACTGATTCATAAGAACAATTATTCTAATATCTATTTGAAATAGTGTGAGAACATTAGTAGGTAGGTGGTTTATAATAGTGAGTTAGATATCATTTCTAGGTAGCAAACTCCATTGTTATTTACAGAGGGTCCAAGTTTGAATTGTAGAATTTAGTACATTTCCTTGTTTGCTAAGTTATTTGAGGTTTACTTTGGTTTACTGACTGTTCCATAATTAGTTGTTGGTAGCTTTGTTTTGGAGGGCTTCTATGAATTTTCAGAGTGTTTCTTGGGCTCTTGTTTGTGTGTCTCAGAAGTCTTAGAACAATCATTTCACTGTGTTGTTAGTTTTGAATTGCTGGGTCATGGGGATGTTGTACAAATTCCATCATGGTATTTGGAATTTGGCTTTGTTAGACCTGACATCCTTGGCGTGGTTTCCCCTGTCTTTTTTGCCTCTGCTTCCCAACTTTTGACTGTGTGCTGTTTTGGTACTGTGGGCACTTTACCACTACTGACCAGTGCTAAAGTGCAAGGGCTCCTGTGTAAAATGTATGTGTAATTGGATTTTCCATGATTGGCACATTTGATTTACTAGTAAGTCCCTAGTAAAGTGTACTAGGGGTATCCAGGGCCTGTAAATCAAATGCAACTAGTGGGCCTGCAGAACTGGTTATACCACCCACATAAGTAGCCCTGTAAACATGGTTCAGACATGCTACTGCAGTGTCTGTGTGTGCAGTTTTAAACTGCCAATTTGATCTGGCAAGTGTACCTACTTTCCAGGCCCCAACCTTCCCTTTTTATACATGTAAGGCACCCATAAGGTTGGCCCTAGGTAGCCCCATGGGCATGGCGCAGTGTATATTAAAGGTGGGACATGTACTGATGTGTTTTATATGTCCTAACAGTGAAATACTGCCAAATTTGTTTTTCACTGTTGCAAGGCCTATCTCTATCATAGGTTAATATGGGGACTGCCTTTAAATATTTGTAAGTGCAGTTTCCCTTTGGGAGCAGATAGAAATGTGGAGTTTGGTGTCTCTGAACTCACTAGTTAAAGATACATATTTTGGTAAGGTTGTTTTTTAAATTGTCAGTTTGAAAATGCCTCTTTAGAAAATGGGCATTTTCTTGCTTAAACCATTCTGTGACTCTGCCTGCTTGTGGATTCCATTGTCTGGGTCAGACTGATAGTTGGGCTGTTTGTGAATCTCCGCTAGACAGTGATACAAAGGGAGCTGGGGTGTAGCCTGCATATCCTGACAGGCCATTTGAGCTATAGTGGAGAGAAGAGTGGTCACTTACACCTGAATGGGCTGTGCCTGCCCTCACACAATGCAGTCTCCTTCCTGCTGGTGTGTGTCTGGGGCCAGGCCTGGACAAGGCAGGATTCTATGAACAACAGAGACTTTCCTTTGAAGTTTGCCTACCTCAAAGGCAGAAAGGGGTATAAGTAGTGAACCCAAAACCCCAGATTTTTAGATTACTTCTGGAACCAAGAGGAACATCTGCCAAGGAGAAGAGCTGGAGGAGGAGTACTGCCCCTTTGCCTGTGATTGTGCTTTGCTGTGTTGGACTGCAGTTGCTGCTTCTGCCTGAAAGAGGACAAAGACTGGAGTTTGTGGTATATTCCTGCTTGTGAAGAATCTCCAAGGGCTTGGACTGAGCTTGCCTCCTGTTTTGAAGTCTCAGGGCGCTGCTGAGACTCCTGCCCTGCCAAGTGGTGCCCTATCCAGTCCCTGGGTCCTTAAGAGGTGAAGTTGGCAGAACAAGTACTGAAATCCATGCACAGAACACCGTGGAGGGAAAATTTCAATGCTCCACCTGCAACGCGGCTGAAAAACGACGCAACACCTGGTTGCAGCTGCTGATAATGACGCAAACCCCACGCAGCGTGGTTTTCCAACACCGTGCAACGGGATTTCTCATGCATCATCGTTGGGCATCAAAGTCATTGTGACCAGGAGCGGATCCAAAGTGCCCTGTCTGGAAATTGACACATCGCTCTCTTGAGGGAGAGAAAAACGATGCATCGCCGACCTTACCATAGAAGAAACAATGCACAGCCTCACTTGTGAGTAAGGAATCGATGCATTGCTGACTTTTCCGATGCATGCTGGTCCGTGCAGATTTCTTGTTGACGCAAACCAGGTACTTTCTGTAAAATCAACGTTTCCATTGTTTTCTATGGAGTAAGACTCTTTTTACTTTGAGAATTCATGTCTTTACTTGTGTATGTTGGGTTTTTGTCATTTTGGTCTTGTTTGATTTAGATAACTATTTCCTATTTTTGTAAACTGGTGTGGTGTCCATTTTGTAGTGTTTTCACTGTGTTAATGTGTGTGTTGGTACAAATACTTTACAGATTGCCTCTGAGATAGGTCTGACTGCTTGTGCCAAGCTACCAAGGGGTGATCAGGGGTTATCTTGAGTGTGTATCTCCATTGCCCTGACTAAAGAGAGGGTCTCCGCTTGGACCGAGGGCAAACTGTTTGCCTGTCAGAGTCACCTGATCCTCGGGGTCTGCGCACGTAACCAAAACACCTCCACCACTGAACAGCTCCAAGACTCTGATAGATAAATCACAGAGGCTAAGAGAGGTCAAGAGAGGAAGAGGGGATTAGGAAGGGAACAGCTGGGAAGGAGACCTGTAGTAAGAAAAAGGTTAAAGCACACAATATGAAAATTACATCTCATGAAATCAATACTAGACTATGACTCTAAGCCTAGTCATTCTGAAAACATGAACAACCTAAGAATTAGGCTTAAAATGACTACGTTTCAAGATGGCCTGATACCTGTAAGGGAATCAATATGGTTTAAATGAAACTTTCAAATTCAAGTACTTACCTTTACATGAGAATCAGGAAAACATTCTGAATAAGTTCTCAACCAGTCATATGAATCCTTTAAAAAAAATGCATACTAGGACCATGCAATATTGCATCTAGAAACTCTGGCCTTCTGTGTTCTCTTGAAATGTTCCAACACGAACTGCGCACATTGCAGATTTTCATATATATATAGTAAACACCATAAAAGGATTGTGCACCATGAATAACCCAATATGGATTCAGGAAACAAATCACACAACTTGTCAACTCGAATATTCCCTAATAAATGTCTTAGAATAGTGGCATACAATGAACAACATTAATTAAACTTGAGGAGAGAATCGTGCGTCTTGCCAATTCGAGTGCCACCATGTAAAATGTCAAGAAATGGTAGCACACAATGAATATCAAGGTTAAATCACCATTAAACGAATTGCGCGTCTTGCCGATTCGTAAACCACGATGTAAATGCCAAGAAATAACAGCACATAATGAATAACAAGATTAAAGCTCCATGAAACGAATCGCGCGTCTTTTGCCGCTTCTTAAGCCACCATGTACATGTTAAGAAATGGTAGCGTGCAATGAACTACAAAGTTAAATCAACATGAAACGAATCGCGCCTCTTGCCGATTCGTAAGTCAACATGTAAATGTCAAGAAATGGTAGCGCGCAATGAATAACAAGATCAAATCAACATGAAACGAATCGCGCGTTTTGCCGATTCGCAAGCCACCATGCAAATGTCAAGAAATGGTAGCGTGCAATGAATAACAAGATCAAATCAGCATGAAACAAATCGCGCATCTTGCCGATTCGTAAGCCACCATACAAATGTCAAGAAATGGTAGCGCGCAAAGTAATCTGTTAATCATTAAAGAATTAGGCCAAGAATATGAAAGTTGTCGATAACGGCGTCGGGAGGCTAGCCCAACCACTGTCTTACCGCCCAGAACAAGGATCACCAATGAAGAATGAAGGGCAGAGGCCGGGAAGATCAAATAGGCCACCGGGACAGGAGATCAGGAAGTAGCTGCTGCTCTGCACCGGGACCTCTGAATAGTGAGCACTTGGAGCTGGGCTGGTTCCCTTTTATAGAGTCTTGGCCCAGCCCACAACCACACCCAGGCATGCTGCAGGGAAAGTCTCTGGAAGGCCCTGGAAAGGGACCACACCCTAACACACTCTGAAAGCCTGCAGCAATACATTGCAAATGAACAGTATTTGTAAACACATTAAAAATAAGTCTTCAGGATTAAACTCTGCAATGCAAAAGGTTAAACGACAACATATCAGCACAATGCATAAATTACGTTGTTTTGAGAGTGCTGGGTTTTTGCATTCTAGTCGCCAATAGAGCGCGCACTTCCCTGGTGTTGACAGTACTCCCCTCTCCCAGACGCGCTCTAGGGCCTGGTTTGCCTGGATGAAGACGATGAAAGCGTCTCACAAGTACTGGAGCATGAACATCAGATGCAGAAACCCATGAGTTACTTTCAGGACCATAACCTTTCCATGAGATTAAGTACCATAGATTACGCCCTCTCAGTTTAGAATCCAACACTTTCTTAACTTCTTATTCTTCTTCCCCTTGTACTAGAACAGGAGCTGGATGAGGGTGGACCTTTTGGACTGCCTTTTTCAAGAGGGAAGTGTGGAACACTGGATGAATCCGTAAGGATCTGGGCAATTGTAGTTTATAGGTCACCAGATTGATTTGCTGGAGGACAGTGTAAGGACCTATGAATTTGGGGTTAAACATGTGCTTCTTCTTGAAATCTATATGTTTTGTGGAAAGCCACACTTTGTCACCTGGTTGATATTGCGGTCCCTCACAATGTTTCTTGTCATAATGTCTTTTGTATTTTGGTTTGGCTTTTTCTAAATGCTGTTGAATCAGTTTCTGGGTGTGATGCAAATGCTGAATGATTTCTGACACAGCTGGAGTAAGAGAACTTTCTTGTGGAATTGTGATGGGCAAGGTGTCAGGATGATAGCCAAATAAACCAAAAAAGGGTGTAACGCCAATAGAAGTGTGGAATGAGTTATTGTAGGCTAACTCAGCTAACCAGAGCATAGATGTCCAAGAATGAAGTGCCTTTTCAGCGTAGGCACGTAGGTATTGTTTCAAAGTCTGATTTAGTCTCTCCGTTTGACCATCTGTTTGAGGATGATGACTAGTAGATAGTGTAGATGTCACTTGGAGTGTTTTACACCATGTCTTCCAGAAATTGGAGGCAAATTGCAACCCCCGATCGGAGAGGATAACTTTTTGCAGTCCATGATAACAAACCACTTTGTTCAGTAAAATAGTTGCCAATTCACTAGAAGTGGGCAATTTCTTACAGGCAATGAAATGTCCATATTTCGTGAGACTAAATACTACCACCAGAATTACTGAATGCTGTTGAACCACTGGCAGACCGGTAATAAAGTCTAAAGAAATGTGTTCCCATGGACGACTTGGGGTTGGAAGTGGATGTAACAACCCTTTTGGTTTTGAATGACTTGTTTTAGTGCGAGCACAGACTTCGCAGTTGTTTACCATTGCTTTTACATCTTTTGTTAGGGTATGCCACCAAAAATAGCGTTGGATCAGTTCAAGAGTTTTAGGAGTACCTGGGTGACCTGCCGTAGGTATAACATGCAACCAATGAAACACTATCTTGCGAAGTTTGGTAGTGGGTACGAAACAAACGAGCATCGTGAAAGGGTAGTCCTTGCTTGATTGACCTTTTGGGGTCTGCTTGGGCCCATGTTTGCCATTTCTCAACAGTGAAAGAGTTGCGAATTTCTTCAAAGAATTCTTCAGTTTTTATGATACATAGAACCTTGTCAGGAGCAATGATAGCTCTGGAGGCTTGAAATGCAGGCAACGTGGTAGACTCTTGGCGGGACAAGGCATCAGCTTTGCGATTATCTTTACCAGGCCGGAAGGTTACTACAAAATCAAATTCGGCAAAAAACAGCATCCAGTGTAATTGCAGAGGAGTCAAAAGTCTGGCGGAACTCATGAATTGAAGATTACGATGATCAGTATATACTGTGACAGTGTATTTGGCACCCAACAAATGATGTCTCCATTCTTTAAAAGCGTCACAAATCGCCAGAAGCTCTTTTTCAGCAATGACATAGTTCTGTTCGGCTTCGTTCAACTTCCGAGACATATAAGCTACAGGATGGAATTGACCAGTGTCTTTATTTCGTTGTGATAAGACGGCTCCTATTGCTACATCTGAAGCATCAGCTTCCACTATGAAAGGTCGATTCGCATCAGGATGAGTCAAGACTGGGGCAGTGGAGAAAGCTTCCTTCAAAGTAGAGAAGGCTTGGTCAGCTTCTGGGGACCATACAAACTTTTCTTTCTTTCTTAATAGCATAGTGATTGGAGCCACTGTCTGGGAGAAATGATTTATGAACCTCCTGTAAAAATTTGCAAACCCTAGGAAACATTTTACATCACGAACAGTCTTTGGAGTGGCCAATCAGATACGGCTTTTACTTTCTTTTCTGCCATCACCATACCTTGAGGGGTAAGAATAACCCCTAAAAACTCAACTGTGGTAACATGAAACTCACACTTGGTTAGTTTGCAATATAAATGGTGTTTTCGAAGGGCTGCAAGAATTTTCTTGACATGTTGGACATGTTCGTTTTCATTGTCTGAGTAGATCAAAATGTCATTGATCTATACTATGGCAAATATGTTGAGGTACTCTCTAAGAACGTAATTCAAGAAAAATTTCAATGCTGATAGAGCATTACACAGACCAAAAGGCATGACGGTGTATTCAAAAAGGCCATATCTTGTCTTGAACGCTGTTTTCCATTCGTCACCCTCTCTCATTCTGACCAAATGATAAGCACCTCGAAGGTCAAGCTTCATGTAGATTTTTGCTTTCTTTACTTGTTCCAATAAAACCGGAATTAGGGGTAAAGGATATTTATTCTTGATGGTGACCTTGGTTCAATCCCCTATAGTCGATACAAGTTCGAAGTTCTCCATTAGCTTTTGAAACAAAAAACAAAGGCGAAGCTGCAGGAGACTTAGAGGGGCGAATGAAACCATTCTCCAAAAACTGATCAAGGTATTTTCGTAAATATTAATTTTCATGTTCTGACAGGGCACACACACGACAGTTGGGAAGTATCGCACCTGGGGCTAGATCAATTTGACAGTCATAAGATCTATGAGGAGGTAGGGTCTCTGCTCCTTTCTCATCAAATACATCTTTGTAAGATGAATACTGTTTGGGCAGCTGAATTTCTTTCTCTGCGGCAGTAGCTATGTAAGAGTTGCAGACTTTTGGTACTTGAATCTTTTGGAGACAATGGGGGTCATTCCTACCCTGGCGGTCCGAGACCGCCAGGGTAGGGGACGGAAGAAGCACCGCCAACAGGCTGGCGGTGCTTCAGGGGCTATTCTGACCGCGGCGGTAAAGCCGCGGTCAGAAAAGGGAAGCCGGAGGTTTCCCGCCGGCTTCCCGCTGCCCCAGGGAATCCTCCACGGCGGCGCTGCAAGCAGTGCCGCCATGGGGATTCCGACCCCCTTCCCGCCAGCCTGGTTCTGGCGGTTTTCACCGCCAGAACCTGGCTGGTGGGAACGGGTGTCGTGGGGCCCCTGGGGGCCCCTGCAGTGCCCATGCCACCGGCATGGGCACTGCAGGGGCCCCCTAACAGGGCCCCACATTGATTTTCAGTGTCTGCTTGGCAGACACTGAAAATCGCGACGGGTGCAACTGCACCCGTCGCACACCAGCAACTCTGCCGGCTCCATTCGGAGCCGGCATCCTCGTTGCTGGTGCTTTCCCGCTGGGCGGGCGGCCTTTTGGCGGTCGCCCGCCCACCCAGCGGGAAAGTCAGAATTACCGCGGCGGTCATTTGACCGCGCTGCGGTATTCTGGCGGGGGAACTTTGGCGGGTGGCCTCCGCCGCCCGCCGAAGTTAGAATGACCCCCATTGTTCTTTACATAGCGCAGACGAGAACATGATTTTTCGTTCTGCCCAATTGATCTCTGGATTGTGATGAGTTAACCATGGCAAGCCAAGGATAATCCCATATTGGGGAGCATGGATCACGTCAAGGATGATTTTCTCTTTATGTTTCTTTCTTTGATTCTTATTTTCACAAATCATCGACAAGGGAATAGTCTGAATAGTTACTGGACCTCCAGTCAAGAGTTTTCCATCGACTGCCTGGATGATTTCTGGGGTCTTCTTTTTAATACATGGGATCCCCTATGCACGAACCAATTGGGCTTCAACAAAGTTCCCAGTAGCCCCAGAATCAACTAGAGCTTTTTTTAAATAGATCTTTTTCTTCACCTGAACTCTTATTTCCAGTTTAAGATGTCTAGATTGGGAAGGGTCCACGGTGACACCCAAGAGCAACCCTTCTCTGCATCTCGGGTGTTTTAGTTTTCCAACTCGACTGGTGCATTGGCTGCGACCTTCTGAACTGGACCTTGCTTGCTCTTTGGTTTGATTGGACAATCTTTGGCAAAATGACCCTTCTGCCCACAATAAAAACATTGTCCATTTTTTCTGCGTAGGTCCTTTTCATCTTTGGTCAAAGGTCTTCTGATGGTTCCAATTTCCATTGGTTCCGGCGTTCTTTGTTTCGGAGTTCTTGAGGCTCTGTTATCATGAACACGCCATGAATATTTTTCAGTCTTTTTGCGCATTCCTTTACGTTCTGTTAAACGATGATCAAGCCTCAGGACAAGGTTTATTAATTCTTGACAGTCTGTAGGTTGCGGGTCGATTTGCGCTAAGATATCTTTTAGTTCCTCTTTGAGTCCCTTGTAAAACAAGACCGCTTGTTTTTCTTCAGGCCAGGATGTCTAGGCAACCAGCCAGTTAAAGTTGGCTAAATACGACACTAGGTCCTGATTCCCTTGGCGTAAATCTAATAATTCACGATCTGCTGACTGTGTTACAGTTCTACGATCAAAAACTCTCTCAAACTCACAAACAAAATTTCTCCAGTTGTACAACAAGGGACTATCTTTACGCACAAGAGGAATTGCCCAGGTAGCTGCATTCCCAGACAGATATGATAACAAGAAAGCTACTTTGGACTGGGCATCTGGGAAAGTATGTGGTCTACAGGTGAAGTGTAGTTCCACTTGAACCAGGAAAGATTGCGCTTTCAAAGGGTCACCTGAGAAACGTTCTGGGGGAGCTAAAGGAATTGCGGAAGGGACATTGAGGGAAATGCTTGTCGGATTACTTCCAGAAGTCTGAGAAGAAGTACCTGGCCAAGACACACCTGTGGGACTTTGTTCCTTCTTCTCTACCTTATCTTGTAACTGACTCACTCTCTCAGCTAGGCTAGTTGTCAATTCTTTGGATGATACCACCTCTGCCTGGAGCTGGGTGATAGCCTTAACTAACTCGTCCAGCGTGGCCATGCTGAGAACATCCCCAAACCAGGAGGATAATAATTCGTAGGCTCACTATTCTGTCAGATTCACCAGATCCTCGGGGTCTGCGCGCGTTCCCAACACGTCCGCCACTGAACAGCTCCAAGACTCTGATAGATAAATCACAGAGGCTAAGAGAGTTCAAGAGGGGAAGAGGGGATTAGGAAGGGAACAGCTGGGAAGGAGACCTGTAGTAAGAAAAAGGTTAAAAAACACAATATAAAAATTACATCTCATGAAATCAATCCTAGACTATGACTCTAAGCCTAGTCATTCTGAAAATATGAACAACCTAAGAATTAGGCTTAAAATGACTAAGTTTCAAGATGGCCTGATACCTGTAAGGGAATCAAAATGGATTAAATGAAACTTTCAAATTTAAGTACTTTCCTTTACATGAGAATCAGAAAAACATTCTGAATAAGTTCTCAACCACTCATATGAATCCTTTAAAAAAAAATGCATACTAGGACCATGCAATATTGCATCTAGAAACTCTGGCCTTCTGTGTTCTCTTGAAATGTTCCAACACGAATTGCGCACATTGCAGATTTTCATATATATATAGTAAACACCATAAAAGGATTGTGCACCATGAATAACACAATATGGATTCAGGAAACAAATCACACAACTTGTCAACTCGAATATTACCTAATAAATGTCTTAGAATTATGGCATACAATGAACAACATTAATTAAGCTCGAGGAGAGAATCGTGCGACTTGCCAATTCGAGTGCCACCATGTAAAATTTCAAGAAATGGTAGCACACAATGAATATCAAGGTTAAATCACCATTAAACGAATTGCGTGTCTTGCCGATTTGTAAACCATGATGTAAATGCCAAGAAATAACAGCACGTAATGAATAACAAGATTAAAGCTCCATGAAACGAATCGCGCGTCTTTTGCCGCTTCTTAAGCCACCATGTAAATGTCAAGAAATGGTAGCGCGCAATGAACAACAAAGTTAAATCATCATGAAATGAATCGCGCCTCTTGCCGATTCGTAAGTCAACATGTAAATGTCAAGAAATGATAGCGCGCAATGAACAACAAGGTTAAAGCACCATGAAGCGAATCGCGCGTCTTTTGCCGATTCTTAAGCCACCATGCAACTGTCAAGAAATGGTAGCGCGCAATGAATAACAAGATCAAATCAACATGAAACGAATCGCACGTTTTGCCGATTCGCAAGCCACCATGCAAATGTCAAGAAATGGTAGCGTGCAATGAATAACAAGATCAAATCAGCATGAAACAAATCGCGTGTCTTGCCGATTCGTAAGCCACCATACAAATGTCAAGAAATGGTAGCGCGCAAAGTAATCTGTTAATCATTAAAGAATTAGGCCTAGAATATGAAAGTTCTCGATAACGGCGTCGGGAGGCTAGCCCAACCACCGTCTTACCACCCAGGACAAGGATCACCAATGAAGAATGAAGGGCAGAGGCCTGGAAGATCAAATAGGCCACCGGGACATGAGATCAGGAAGTAGCTGCTGCTCTGCACCGGGACCTCTGAATAGTGAGCACTTGGAGCTGGGCTGGCTCCCATTTATAGAGTCTTGGCCCAGCCCACAACCACACCCAGGCATTCTGCAGGGAAAGTCTCTGGAAGGCCCTGGAAAGGGACCACACCCTAACACACTCTGAAAGCCTGCAGCAATATATTGCAAATGAACAGTATTTGTAAACACATTAAAAATAAGTCTTCAGGATTAAACTCTGCAATGCAAAAGGTTCAACAACAACATATCAGCAGAATGCATAAATTACGTTGTTTTGAGAGTGCTGGGTTTTTGCATTCTAGTCGCCAATAGAGCGCGCACTGCCCTGGTGTTGACATTGCCAACCAGAGACCTCATTTCTAACAGGCTTGTTGTATGCGTCAAGAGCTGTGCAGTCAGCCAACCCAAATGTCTTTGAAGTAGTCCATTAGTGGACTTAGGGCCTCATTACGAGTTTGGGTGTCAGACAGTCAGACCGCCATGTTGGCGGACCTGAAAAGACCGCCACTATGGAGGTACCCCAGACCTCCAAGCAAAAAAGGGAGACCACCAGTGGTGAGGCAACCTGGATGTAGGCGGTCTGACATCTAGCACCGTCAGCGCCACGGCCAACCACCAAGTATATTACAATCACACAGTCACCGTGGCGGACCCCTCGTGGCGGTCAGCCAATAGCGGTTGACAAATAACAGACAACTGCACATTGGATGAATTCAAAAACTACACAACTGACACACATTGTCCAAGTGGACTCACCTGCAAAGGACACTATAAAAACACACACCTTCCTAGACTACAAAGCTTTGCATTTCCACTGGAAGACAACCAAGCCCAAGCACCTTCTTTTGTAGAGTACATAGATTAAGCACCCCTTTTTTACCATCCCATAGAACACCCAGCACACACTTTTGTCCATTCACACCCTATTGCACCTCCCCTATTAAGTAAGTCCTTGTCACCTTTTTTCTTTTTTCCCACCATGTCATGTTTAAAAATCCCTGTTTTTCGGAAGATGAGTTAAGAGTCATGGTGGATGAAATTATGAGTAGAGCCACAAATGTTTGTAGTACAAATCCAGCATACCCCTCTCAGTAGGAAAATTGAAATATGGAACAGGATCGTTGACAGAGCGAATGCTGCAAGCACCACCCTGCGCACAAAGGAGGACATTAGGAAGAGGTGGAACAACCTCAGGGGCAAAGTCCGTTCCCTGGTCACCAGGCACCGGCTGCAGACCAAGAAGGCTAGTTGTGGCCCTCCCAGGTGCCCCATTAATACTCTTTCACTGGGAGGAGAAGGTATTAGCCATTCTGCATACTGAGGGCTTGAAAGGAATATCTGGGGGAGTGGAGTCTGGTAAGTTACAACACAAAAACTTTCACAAAAATGCATTGTCATGCAAGGTCACATCTCGCCTTTTGGCACTGTCTTGTTCATGTACCCCACTAACATTCAATACCCAGAGTGTCTGAGTTTTAACACTTTCAATGTATATCACTGGACCCAACATCACAGTTACCAAGGCCCATCACATGCCATAAATCCAAATGGGGCATCGAAATCTCAAAATAACAAAAACACGTTCCAAGATCCATGGTATGTTCCAAAATGAAAATGCATGCTCAAACATAAATGCAACCATTCTACAAATATGTGATAAACAACAATTGCCAAGTTTTGGGGAGTAGAGAGAGTGACCTGACTGCAGCTGCCAGCAGGCCCTGTTTCTGTAACTCCAACCATCATCCCAGTTGTTACTTGCCCCAATACATCCATGAGTGAACACACAAATGAAGTTAACTCAACTGGGGGGAGACCACTTTCCAAGTGTGTGTAGTAGAGAGTGACCTGACTGCAATTCCCAGCAAGGCCTGTTTCTTTAACTCCAACCATCACCCCGGTGTTCACTTGCCCATATAGCCTTATCTGTCAACTCACAAATGAAGTTAACTTACCTAGGGAGAGAACATTTGTCAAGTGTGTGTATTAGAGAGAGCGACCTGACTGCAACTCCCAGTAAGTCCTGTTTCTGTACTCCAAACACCAGCACAGTGTTCACTTGACCATATACCACTATCACAAATGAAGTTTACTCACCTGGGGGAGAACATCTGTCAAGTATTGGGGAGCAGAGAGAGTGACCTGACTGCAAATCCCAGCAGGCCCTGTTTCTGGAACTCTAACCATCAGCCCAGTGTTCACTTGACCCAATACATCTGTAAGTGAACTCACAAATTAAGTTTACTCACGTGAGTGGAGAACATATGTCAAGTATTGCGGTGTAGATAGAGTGGCCTGACTGCAACTCCCAGCAGGCTCTCTTTCTGTAACTCCAAACACCAGTACAGTGTTCACTTGCCCATATATCCCTGTTTGTCAACTCACAAATTAAGTTAACTCACCTGGGGGGAGAACATTTGTTGAGTGTGTGTCGTAGAGAAAGTGACCTGACTATAACTCCCAGCAGGCCCTGTTTCTGTAACTCCAAATATCAGTACAGTGTTCACTTGCCCCTATACTCCTGTTTGCCAACTCACAAATAAAGTTAAATCACCTGAGGGGAGAACATCTGGCAAGTATTGGGGATTAGAGAGAGTGGCCTGACTGCAAATCCCAGCAGGCCCTGTTTCTGTAACTCTAACCATCAACCCAATGTTCATTTGCCCCAGTACATCTGTAAGTGAACTCACAAATTAAGTTTACTCACGTGGGTGGAGAACATATGTCAAGTATTGCGGTGTAGAGAGAGTGTCCTGATTGGAATTCCCAGCAGGCCCTGTTTCTGTAACTCCAAAAACCAGCACAGTGCTCACTTGCCCATGTATCCCTGTTTGTCAACTCACAAATTAAGTTAACTCACCTGGGGGGGTGAACATTTGTTGAGTGTGTGTCATAGAGAAAGTGACCTGACTGTAACTCCCAGCAGGCCCTGTTTCTGTAACTCCAAACACCAGTACAGTGTTCACTTGCCCATATACTCCTGTTTGCCAACTCACAAATAAAGTTAAATCACCTGAGGAGAGATTGTCTGGCAAGTATAGGGGAGTAGAGAGAGTGACCTGACTGCAAATCCCAGCAGGTCCTGTTTCTTTAACTCCAAGCACCAGCACAGTGTTCACTTGCCCATAAACCCCTGTTTGCCAGCTCACCTGGGGGGAAAACATTTGTCATGTGTGTGTGTAGTAGAGAGTGTGACCTGACTGCAACTCCCAGCAGGACATGTTTCTGTAACTCCAAACACCAGCACAGTGTTCACTTGCCAATATGCCCCTGTTCACTTGACCATATACCACTATTTGTTAACTCACAAATTAAGTTTACTCACCTGGGGGGAGAACATCTGTCAAGTATTGGGGAGCAGAGAGAGTGACCTGACTGCAGCTCCCAGCAGGCCCTGATTATGTAACTCCAACCATCAGCCCAGTAGTTACCTGCCCCAATGCATTTGTAAGTGAACTCACAAATGAAGGTAACTCACCTGGGGGGGGAGAATATTTGTCAAGTGTGTGTAGTAGAGAGAGTGACCTGACTGCAACTCCCATCAGGCCCAGTTTCTGTAACTCCAAACACCAGCAAAGTGTTCACTTTTCCACACACCCCTGTTTGTCAACTCGCAAATGAAGTTTACTCACCTGGGGAGAATATCTGTCAAGCATTGGGGAGTAGAGAGAGTGGCCTGACTGCAGCTCCCAGCAGGCCCTGGTTCTGTAACTCCAACCATCAGCCCAGTGGTCACTTGTCCCAGTACATCTGTAAGTGAACTCACTAATGAAATTAACTCACCTGGGGGGAGAATATTTATCAAGTGTGTGTACTATAGAGAGTGAACTCACTGCAAATCCCAGCAGGCCCTGTTTCTGTAACTCCAACCATCAACCCAGTGTTCACTTGCCCATATGCCCCTGTCAACTCACAAATGAAGTTAACTCACCTAAGGGGAGAACCTCTGTCACGTGTTGGGGAGTAGAGAGAGTGACCTGACTGCAGCTCCCAGCAGGCCCTGATTATGTAACTCCAACCATCAGCCAAGTGGTTACCTGCCCCAATGCATTTGTAAGTGAACTCACAAATGAAGGTAACTCACTTGGGAGGAGAATATTTGTCAAGTGTGTGTAGTAGAGAGAGTGACCTGACTGCAACTCCCATCAGACCCAGTTTCTGTAACTTCAGACACCAGCACAGTGTTCACTTTCCCACACACCCGTGTTTGTCAACTCACAAATGAAGTTTACTCACCTGGCGGAGAATATCTGTCAAGCATTGAGGAGTAGAGAGAGTGGCCTGACTGCAGCTCCCAGCAGGCCCTGTTTCTGTAACATCAACCATAAGCCCAGTGGTCACTTGTCCCAGTACATCTGTAAGTGAACTCACAAATGAAATTAACTTACCTGGGAGAGAATATTTATCAAGTGTGTGTTGTATAGAGAGTGAACTCACTGCAAATCCCAGCAGGCCCTGTTTCTGTAACTCCAACCATCAGCCCAGTATTCACTTGCCCTGATACATCTGTGAGTGGACTCACAAATGAAGTTCACTCACCTTGGGGGAGAACATATGTCAAGTATTGCAGAGTAAAGAGAGTGACCTGACTGCAACTCCCAGCAGGCCCTGTTTCTGTAACTCCAAACACCAGCACAGAGATCACTTGCCCATATACCCCTGTTTGTCAACTCATAAATGAAGTTAACTCACCTGGGGTTAGAACATTTGCTAGTGGTCACTTGCCCCAATACATCTGTAAGTGAGCTCACAAATGAAGTTAACTCACTGGGGAGGGGGAGAACGTTTGTCAAGTGTGTGTAATACAGCGAGTGACCTGACTGCAAATACTAGCAGGCCCTGTTTCTGTAACGCCAAACACCAGCACAGTGTTCCCTTGAATGAAGTGTACTCACCTTGGTGAGATCAAGCAATGATCATGCTCAAATCAAAGATGTGTCTGTCTAGCTAGCTCCATCTTGACTTGATATGCCAAGATTAAACTATTCGGGATAGGAATGCCATCCTACCCAGTGTGTACATGTATTCATAAAGCCTCAAGATGCATCACCAGATTGACAGCAGCAGCAGACACATTGACACAGCACTGTGCACATGATGAGTCCTGTCACATATACAACAAAGTCCTAGGTCTGCCTGCATCACACTCAACTAGGCCTCAGAATGGCAATGCCGTATCTTGACTCTCCACTATGTTGGCTGCACTGGTAGCAAGATGTCATTTTCAGGTCATCCTTCAAAGTGAAACTGATCTATACATCTCAGCAGCTGCTTGAATCAAATTAGGTTGGCATGCTTCACACATGTCATGTCAAATCACCCAATAACAAGGTTACTATCCACAACTGGATTAACTACAACTTAACTTTGTCTAAGGTCTCTGCTTACTGTAAGACTAAACTGTTGGGGGTAGATGTCACAATACAACCAGTAACAATGTACGTTTTATATTAACAGGTGGATCTGCTGGGCACACCGAGGCCACAGAACAGACTGCCACTACCAGCCTGGATGAAGCCCTCATTGATGATACTCCTGGACGTCTGGATGTGGAGGATGGTTCTGGCCTATCTGGGTATCCTGGTCAGAGGACAACAGTGAGTGTCACTGTGCCCACAACGTCACCACCCAGCCCTGTAGCTTCAACATCCCAGGCAACCATTTGCCACCTACCCTGTGTCCCTAGCACAATGTCCACCATGTCATGCTCCCCAGTCCTGGATCCTGAGTTGCAGCATAACACTTTAGACAATGAGGGTCCAGGATAAAGTTGAAGAGGGCAGCCTGTGGCAAGGGCTCCGGCCTCTGGGGGTATGGTGCATGGAAGGGATGCTGTGGGCCAGCAGGGTGAGGTCACTGGGGCTGCTCTTGGCCAGGACACCATCAGCCATGTCTTGGGGGTCTATCAGGAGTCTCAAGACATGATGGGACATCCATGGACCGAACCCTGGGAGATTAAGCAGATACAGAGGGACATGTATAGGGACATGCGGGAAAAGATGGAGGCTCATAATACCAACATGGCCTCCATAACAGGGGTGTTGGGGGACATACACACCACCCTGAGCAATGCCTTTCAACACCAGTCTACCCCTTCCTTCCTTTGGCTCTTCAACAGCAGCCTCATCAACATCTATGGCAGACACAGAAAGGGAGGCCCTGCCAGAGAAACAACCAGCCCCAGACACCCCTGCCTCTGTAGTACTAGATCACCCCCCCCACGCAAGTGGGGACATCCAGCAAAGAATCCAGGTGGTGCGGATGGCAAGACGTTCAGCACTGCCAGTAATAACCCCCTTCCTTCAGGACCTCCTTTGTGTGTTACACATTCACTCTGGACTGATCCTAAACCACCTATCATTTCCAATGGGAGGAGTACTCTGGACTTCCAGTGGTGTGGCATCTAATCCAGTGATGTAATTCACCATGACTGACCCCTTCACATATTTCTTTGGTTGAGTCATGTCACATATATTTTCTGTTAGTTGTAGCTTCAGCATAAAATCACCCATCACTGACTCATTGTCTGCTGATTTTGCTTTCATATTTAGCCATGTCAGACCAAGTGAAACATATGATGATGATCCAAGGTCCTTGTTCAAGATGGGATATGTTGCATGTACACAGTTTAAAGCTCAGGATTACAACCATCCCAAGCAAACACATACATACAACTGTCTGGCAAACTAAATATAGACTGTCAATATGTCGGAACAATTGGAAATCATAAATGATTGACTCATACTGAGTAAATAAACATATTTACAGGTACAAACAGCCAGGCCACAGAAGGAAGGTATTTACTAGACATTGTCCTGTAGAATAGGCAAATTGTGAAGTGGTTGATGTCATCAGCTTGAACCTTATCACATACCACACCAAAGTAATCCAACATCACACAATCCAAGATTCATACAAATGGCAGTACAACAGTTCCTGATCACAGGGCCATTACAATCCAATGTTCATGCATCAATTGGTATGACACAAACATATGTCAGTGTTTTGGCACAGGCAGTGTGGCCTACAATGATGAAACACATCTACAGGTATATACAGGTTATATAAAAAGAGTGTTTAGCCAATGTGAATGGAAAATGAGTTGGTTGTAAGCTAGGGCTAATATTTTATGACCACATCATGACACACATGCTGCATCAGGCCCACCGCAGGACACAAAACAAAACCAATAGGCACTTTGGAACTTCCATCCAAACACTGTACAAGCCGTCTTGGAACAGGTCTCATACACCCAAACTAAGTGACCTACATTACCTAGGACAATCCATGTGCTCTTCATATGTCAGAACGGCACCACATATCTGCCAATGTCACAACTCTGAAATGCCCACATGAAGATGCCATGGTAAGGGTACTTGTACAATGAACAAACCAAGGAGTATACCCTAGAAACCATGCATATGACACAAGTCACATAGCAAGCATCTAGAAAACAAAGAACATTGCAAGGAAACTTACACAAACAAAGCAACATCATCAAGGTGGGGATGAGTCAAAAGCGATCTTATCAAGCAGCCGTTGGCTGATTATTGCAGAATGCCAGCTCCCTAGCTGTATCCAAAACACTCTGCTCCACACATTCTCACAACTACAGTTCATTATACAGTCACAGTCATGACATCACATGACATACTTACAGTCATGAGAAGTAGCTTTGGATGAGATCTTCTCGCAAGTCAGCTCCTTCCTCTTCACCACTGTCATCCTCAGTTGGCATTTCAGGAGTCTCACCAGGTGGCACTGCAGGCTTGACCTCCTGTGGGATGTACGGGATATTCCTCCACAGAGCGATGTTGTTGAGCATGCAACATGCCACAGTGATCTGACACACTTTCCCTGGTGAGTAGAGGAGGGCTCCACCAGCCCTGTCCTGACACCAAAATTTGCACTTCAGGAGCCCAAATGCCCGTTCCACTGCCTGTTGTGTTCTTCCATGGGCCTCTCTGAAGCAGACTTTCCCTGGCTTAGTTGGATTCCTCAGCGGCGTCAACAACCAAGGATGGTTTGGCTATGCTGAGTCTCCTGTTGAGAAATGGAACATAAGTGCAATAATGAGTCAGTCACTTCATGATTAAAGCCCCTGACATTTTTCAAACACAATCAGGACAGACATGACTTACCAACCGGGCCAGGCCCTCTCTGGGTGCAGTTGTGACATCAGATGAGGTATGGTGCTTTTCAGCATTATGAAGGAATAATGGGTTGATCCAGGAAAACTGGCATACACATTTGAGATGTAGGGATCCACCAGACAGACAACTTGCGCTTTGATGGAATGGAAGTTCTTTCTGTTGTGATAGACTTGTTAAGTGGTCTGCAGTGGCAACGAGGCCACATGTGCTCCATCAATGGCCCCACCACATTTGGTAGGCGGGCAAAACCATAAAAGTCAGCCTTTACATTGGGTAACCCTTCACGTGTGGGGAACCTGATTTAGCTGTCAATGTCAATGTGTTTCAACATTGCTGAGAGGAAATCTTTCAACAACAGATTGAACATAGATTGGGACATGCCTGCAGATAGGGCGACTGTATGCTGGAAGGACCCTGTAGCCAGGAAGTGCAATACTGGCATGACTTGTGTGATGGGTGGTATGCAGGTTGGATTACTGTAAGTTGGCATCAGATCTGGCTCCAACTGACGGCATAAGTCCACAATTGTTTGCAAAACTGGATGATGTGGCATGCCTTCATTGTCTAACGGTCTGCCAGTGGATGGTAGACAGGAGATTGTAGCATCTTCCCTCTCCCTGGGTACATTAGTCAGTGTTTCCACAGCAACGTACAAGATGCATGCAACAGTATCATATGACAAAGCATTTCTGACTGGATAGACATGACACACAGTACACATCCCAGCTGGCAAGCACATAAGGGTCAAACGTGACACCCATGGTTGTCAACACATGCGTCCACAACATGGATTTGGGCGAAACCCAACTATTTGCTGCACAATTGTCCCTCTGAATGTGAATTTTGCGACCGCCAAAAATCCTGTCAGCTATGGTGGACCGTGCACTGCCGCCATATGCCAGCTGTGCCCTACAACACACTACACTGGTAGTTGTGTAGTAGGGACTACACAACAAAACAGAATAAGGATGTTTGTGATGATCCAACACATATATTGTAGGTGTGATGCAGTTTACGAAGCCAAATACAGCATTTTAGACTGCCAAAATGGCGGATGTCTGACCTAATCCACTGGACAATAGGAACTGCCCGCAACAGCCAGGGGAAGTTGCATGCGCTGTATGCGGTTCCAACTGATGTGGACACAGCCATAGGCTAACATTTTTGTCTGTGGCGGTCGTGACCCAATGGCTGTGTCTGTGGGCAGTGATAATCCTGTGCCTGGCAGACATGACTGCCATCTTGTGCAAAATCAGTAACTTAACTCCTGATACTGATGCCAGCAAAATCTCCACTAATTGAGCTGCTGTGTGCAGCCTCTGGGAGCAATCATGCCATGTCAAGCAGGTGATAGGGCCCCTGCCTTCTCTCCAGAGGAGCTGGAGAGCCTTGTGAATGAGGTCCGTCTCCTGTATAGACATCTCTATGGCTCACCAGAGGAGCAGGTCAGTACCTCATGTACACAGCTGACTCTGTTAAACACCATCCTTTACCTCCTCATAGGCTACAATGTGCTCCTGTGTGTCAGTTAGACTTCTTGTGTGCCTGTTGTTGCAGTCTGTGTGACATCAATGGGCTCTACATGGTGCAGGTATTGGTGACCAGTACTATATGATGCATTCATTCACATTGTGTTGTGTGATGTTTTTTGGTGGTCCTAGATCCTCCTTGTGTTGGATGCTCATAACTAGACAAGGAGTCAATCAATCAATCAATCAATACATTTGTAGAGCTCACTACCCACACGTAAGGGTCTCAAGGCGCTGAGGGGAGGGTGGTGCTGCTACTGCTCGAATAGCCAGGTTTTGAGGCACTTCCTGAAAGTCAGCAGGTCTTCAGTCTATCGTAGGAGCAAAGGAAGGGTGTTCCAGGTCTTGGCTGCGAGGTGGGAGAAGGATCTTCCTCCGGTGGTTGCTCTTCAGATGCGAGGGACGGTGGCGAGAGCGAGGTCGGCTGAGCGGAGTTGGCGGGATGGGGTGTAGAAAGTGAGTTGATTGTTGAGGTAGGCAGGACAGGTGTTGCGGAGTGCCTTGTGTGCGTGGGTGAGGAGCTTGAAGGTTATCCTTTTGTTGAAGGGGAGCCAGTGTAGGTCTCTCAGGTGGAGAGTGATGTGGCTGTGGCGGGGTGCGTTGAGGATCAAGCGTGCGGAGGCGTTTTGTATGCGTTGCAGTCATTTGAGGAGTTTGGCCAGGGCTCCTGTGTAGAGGGCGCTTCCGTAGTCAAGTTTGCTGCTGACGAGGGCCTGGGTGACTGTTCTTCTTGTATCTGTGGGGATCCATCTGTACATCTTGCGGAGCCTGCAGAGGGTGTTTAAGTCTTTACTGCCACCCAATTACATTTCTTTGTTTATGATGATTGTAAATGTTAAACAACATGTATGTGCATGACAGCATGAGCTACGTATGTATCTTGTCTGAGTCATTTGAGGATCTTGTAAGCAATTTGTATAGTGCCACAGATATTTCATCCGACATCTGGACTTGCCAAACTGTTGTGTGGAAGGCATGTCATGATTCACTCTGCCCTTCATGTTGTCACACAAAACACAAGCCATATTGATGATGGTCACATGCTGTACTGTCATGCATGGAAGTAATGGAAATCTGAGTGACATGTAGGCTCTGTATGTTCAGCATACTACATGCTATGCTCAGATGTATCTCCCAGTATGGAACATAGTCCAGGCTGTGGGAGAGTCACTGTGGATATGCAACTGTGGCACTGTTCCCACTACCTGTGCACAAGCAGATCCTGTCATGTGGCTAATATGAGGCTCTAGTTGCAACACTTGCCCTGAATGCCTCAGTCCATTGACTAGATTATGAATGGGTACAGAGGTACATCCCAGAACTAGTCCATATGTGCATTTGCATCATTGTCTATGTGTGCCTTTGACAGGTCCCTTACTCCCACAGCTGTTGTCACCTTCACAGAAGTCATATTAGTCCTGTACAGGCTTATTGCACAAATGACAGAGTCGCAGTGCAGACAATGTATAGATCCATGGGAGGCCATGAAATGTGACTCAGTAGCTTGGTTATATGGCAGAAATTTTACAATGCATACCTTTGTGCGTTGGAGGTCATCTCTGTAGTTTAGACACATGTGTCCAAAGTGTTCTTTTGGTACAAGTACATACCACACCAACCCCCCCTGAGGTGGAATGAGCCTGCATTTGGTAGGCCACACATCCACACATTGACTGGGAGCCAGTGCAGGTTTTTTAGGTGGTCTGTGATGTGGCCGTAGTGGGGGATGTCCAGGATGAGGCGTGTGGAGGTGTTCTGGATGGTTTCGGTGGGTATCACATTTTAGAAGTTTAAGTAGGTCTTAATCCACATGAATCAATGAATGTATCTCTTTTGCACAACATACCTGGACTGCGTCAAAAACAAGGACGATGCGGCCACATGTGAGGCGAGGCACTGGAAAACAAACCGATGCATTGATTCCTAACTGTGCAGTGGAAGTGATGCATGGATTCTTCCCATGCGGGTGAGACGATGTGTCAGTTCCTTACTGGCAGGAAAGATGATGCGTTCTTTCCTTCCTCGCAGGAAAGACGTTGCGTCACTTTCCGGACACGCAACTTCAATTCCTCACTGTGGTGCGGAGTCAGTGATGAATTGGTGTCCCAAGTTGATGAGTGTAAAATCCAGACACCCTGTGATGATGGAACCACAGTGAAACAGGCGGTGTATTGATTATGCAGGTGCTGTGTCATTTTTTCTGCCATGAGACAGGCACTGCATCAATTCAGCAGATGTTGCCTTGATTTTTTAGCCACGAGACAGGTGTTGCGTTGATTTATGCGATGTGTTGAGGCATGGATTTTCTCTTTTAGGTGAAGTCTTTGATGGCCCTGAGACTTCTTAACAGGAGGCAAGCAGACAAGCCCATGTTGATCACTTGTGGTGATAAGGCAAAGTCCTTCCAGCAGAGTCAGGGAGCAGCAGGCAGCAGGCAGCAGGGCAACAAGCAGAAGAGCAGTCCTTCCAGATAAGCAGTCCAGTTGAGTCCTTTCAGCAGCACTGCAGTCCTTCCGACAGAGTCCAGTTGTAGGTCCAGAAGTGACTGATTTTAGGGGGTCACAGACCCAGAATATATACCCAAATGTGCCTTTGAAGTGGAGGAGACTTCAAAGAGTTGGTTTTGAAGTGCACCAGTTTCCTTTTCAATCCAGCCCTGTCTTTCAAGAGATCTGTGGGGGGTTATCAGTCCTTTGTGTGGGGCCAAACCACCACCCTTTAAAGTGTAAGTGAGGGTGCCTCTACCCTTTCTGCTCAGAAACACTTATCAGTATGCAGATGAATGGAGATGGAGCTGACTGTCCTGTGTGTATGGCTGTCTGGGTGGAATGCACAATGGAAGCTGTCAACCAGCACAGACCAGACGTAGATAGGAGAAAGGCTGTAAGGCACAGAGAGCAATAAGTGCAGATAGATGCATACTTTCTAAAAGTAACACAAAAGGATGATGGACGGAGTGCTGAAACCTTTCAAACACTCACCCTCAGTCACAGATCTGGGTTTAATCTATTGTTCTTCTGCTCACCATGCCACTCCAGTTTGGACTCAGCCATATGCAAATCAGTCTTGACCCTGTTACCCATGGGAACAGTCCAACCCAAACTGCCAGGCCAGGTCCTCCCTAGACCGGAAACAAGAACTCTGGGACTGGTTTCAGGGTATCACCATTCATCAGCCAGGCTAGCTTGAATCCAGTGGCACAGTGAGCAAGGGACCCACGTCTGGGTATACCCTTCCCACATGGGGCAACTTTAGCAACACAAAAGGATGATGGACAGAGTGCTGAAACTTTTCAAACACTCACCCCCAGTCACAGATCTGGGATTAATCCATTGTTCTTCTGCTCACCATGCCACCCCATGTTGGACTCAGCCATATGCAATCAGCCTTAACCCTGTTCCCCATGGGGACCGTCCAGCCCGAACTGCCAGCCTAGGCTGTCCATCATCTGTTGTTCTTGCATATGTCGCCCCAAGTGGGAAGAGTATACCCAGACATGGGTCCGTGCTTGCTATGCCACCAGATTCAAGATAGCCTGGCTGATGAAGAGTGATACCCTGAAACCAGTCCCAGGATGCTTGTTTCTGGTCCAGGGAGGACCTGGCCTCGCAGTTCGGGCTGGACTGCCCTCATGGGGAACCGGGTCAAGACTGATTTGCATATGGCTGGGTCCCAACTGGAATGGCACGGCAAGCAAAAAAACTGTTTGATTAAACCCATACCTGTGACTGGAGGTGAATGTTTGATTTGCTCTGCATTCTGTCCATCATCTGTTGTTTTTACTTTCTAAAAGTGGCATTTCCAAAATAGTAATGTTAAATCCAACTTCACCAGTAAGCAAGATTCCTTACTACCATTCCAACCATACTAAACATGACAATGCCACTCCTTTCATATCAGAAATTACCTCTTAAAAGTATATAAGGGAATTCCCAATGCTGTTCTATAAGAGGAGAAGGCTTTACAATAGAGAAAGACGACTTTGGTTTTTTTTCACTACTAGGACATGTAAAACCTAAAAGTACATGTCCTGCCTTTTATGTACATAGCCCCCTGCCCTATGGGCTACTTTGGGCCTACATTGGGAGTGACATATATAATAAAAGGGGAGTTTAAGGCTTGGCATGTCATTTTAAATGTCAAGTCGAAGTGGCAGTGAAAGTGCACACACAGGCCTTGCAATGGCAGTCCTGAGCCATGGGTAAGCGGCTACTTATGTGGTTGGCACAATTAGTGCTGCAGGCCCACTAATAGCATTTAATTTGCAGGCCCTGGGCACATATAGTGCACTTTACTAGGGGCCTATAGGTAAATTAAATATGCCAATTGAGTAGGAGCCAATGTTACCATGTTTAGGAGAGAGAGCACTTTAGCACTGGTCAGCAGTGGTAAAGTGTGCAGAATCCTAAAACCAGCAAAAACAAGATCGGAAAAATGGAGGGAGGTAAGCAAAAAGTTTGGGAAGGATCACCCTAAAGCTGTCAGGTCTAACAGGCATGAAAAGGAAAAATGAGGAAGGGCTTGTCACCTTCATAATAACTATTCACTATCAAGATATATGATTGTCCCATTTTGTAGCGTTTGTGCTAAAATTAATAATTTTTACTGTACTGTAACCTTATACTGGTCATTTAGGGACATCTGAGATCTATGTAGAAACAGAGCGCGTACACTGATTCCGAAAAGCAGAAAATGTACATGGCTTCCTCACAAATGTCCCAGAAGCAGAATGTCATACCTCTGATCCTTTACTACTACTATTCAATCAATAAGAATACACAAATCACAATAACCTCATTTCAAGAAGTAAGCCTTTGAAACCCATTTACATAATATATTTCAATAAAGAAAATTATTTATTCCTGAGTAATTTCACTCCAGCATGCAAAACAGTGCTAGCATTCCCTGCAATAGCTCTGGAAGAGTTCACAAATGTAATCAATTGGTCCATGATTAACTCTATCCAGGCATCAACTTTACATGTGTGTAAATTGTTGAGACCTTGCAAACGGGGATCGTTAGAAACAACAAAATACATTTGACTAATTAGGCTGGAAGATCTGCAATTGGAATAAACTGAATGAAAGGGTGCTTGCCCACCTTTTGCCATGGACACTTCATGCATGACATGCAAGAATAATTGCGAACCTAGCACTGAACATACCTTGGAGACCGCCATGGGTGTAACATACCTACATAGAAGGTTTCAGATTGTTAGCAGCTGTCAATAAAGTTGCTTTGATAGCCGCAACTAAGTTAGTTACTTTTACAGTTCAAGTAGTGTCCACCAAGCCTTCATCAGGATTGTACTTGTGCTTAGAAGCACTTATTGAAAAATAGCATGTTGCAACTCACTGAGTACTTAGTTATCTTTGAATCTGTTAAGAGTCTAAACAGGAAGTACGGCATATGTAGTGTGCTTCTTTTAAGGTGGCAAATAGTGAGCATGCTTCACAGTCTATTTCACAGAGCCAATTGCATAATAAACAAGCATTTGCAATGCAATGGGTCTCGCGTATGCTGGAGATAAAGCTATTAGTGTTGTAAACTCCTAACCAGACTTTTCTTGCCACATAAACTGAAAATGAAAAGTAAAACAGTTTCACATAACTAACTGGACTTTCCTTGCCACGTTAACGGAAAATGAAAAGTAAAACAGTTTCACATAAGTGAGCCGATGGCTGCCATGAGCACAAAGCAGACACAGAAAAGGAAACAGAAGTTCGCTCGCAGTGAAACGTTAAGCAATAGTTTTGCAGTGAAACGTATCGGCAAAGCACAATTATCCATGTAACTGGCAAAAGTACAATTATCCATGTAACAGGGTCAATGACATGCAAAGCGATGGACTACTGCCCAGCGAGATTGCGCTGCCTACAAAATAAAGAGAAAAAGTAGTCCAGAAACCCCCACGAAAACATGGAGCCTCGTATGTTTTCAGTAGTTGGCCGGTGCACTCGAGGAGGGCTAAACACTGGAAAAGGCATGATGTATGCATGCCTTTTACTAATTAAATCAAGCAAATTTTAAAAGGCAAGCCCACAAACCAACCAAACTGATGGGCGTGGTTAAAAACCCTCCAGGAGATTACACCGGGCACAGAGCCATTTGCGCTCAACCCTAAAATTGGCATGATGTGACCCAAGGTCTCTGGTTTCTGGGAATGAGTTAGGGTTATTTCTCACTCCATCATGCGGTGTCTCAGGTTATTTGTCGGAATATCAACTACAAAAATGTGGCCTGGTATAAATATTGTGGCCTAAATATTGTTTAGAAAAATACCCCTCCATTGTAGGTAGATTTTACTTTCTCAACCCCTTTGGAGTGATATTTTGTAATCAGTATTTGGGACACCATATTTTATCAGATTGCATTTTAACCTTGAGATTCTAGGACCATATCAGCTTTTCGGTCAAATGAAAGCATGTCCACAGATTGTCAACAGGTTAGGGCATTACCAATACACACCAGCCGGCTAAAACCACCAAAGACCATAGCATCAAGTGGCATGACCTCTGTATGGACTCCTTTGCACTTACTTTTACTTTGGTGTAATCACACACAGCCTCTTCTATGGCATCTCAATGTGTACAGCCTCATTGAGCTGGGAAGAGAGAATATGAAGAAATATAGAGTCGGCATTACAGGGAAAAAATAAAGGGGAAGACACTGCTTATCTCTTCCTCCTCAGGGTCTTCTCTCATTCTGTGGCATAACCATGAAACGTATTCCTACCAGAGTTTCTGGGACCTTATTGAAGGGGCCCCCTGTGCTCTTTGCCCTGCGGCAAGGATTTTCATTTATCTATGCTTCAATATACTATTAATCTCTCTACCTCACACAATTCGAATGATTTGTGTTTTATTCTCTTCTTTATTTGGTGTCTTCTCTCTAGTTTGTAGTGCTTTCTCTTACCAGCCTTTTAGAAATTCACCTTAGCAGCATTTTGAAATTTCCCGCAACTGACACTTTTCTTTACCTTTTCTGAAGAGATGAATTTAAAGTTTACAACTTGTAGATTATGTATATATTTAATCATCAATGAGCAAAAAAAGTATTTATGTTTAATCTTATTTCTATTTTCTTTTTATTTGTAAGACATGCTTATTGCTAAGATTGTGCTTAGTAAAGTGCTCAGCCCTGACCGTGTACGCCCTATATTAAAACTACAATATATACAAGTAAAATAAAAAAAGCATTTGCAATGCAATTGGTCTCGCATTTGCTCGAGTTAGAGCTATTAGCGTTGTAAACTCCTAACCGGACTTTTCTTGACACACAAACTGAAAATGAAAAGTAAAACAGTTTCACATAATCGAGCCGAAAGCCACTATGAGTGTGAAGGAGACACACAAAAGGAAACAGAAGTTCACTCTCAGTCAAACATATAGGTTAAAAGTGCAATATCCATGTAACAGGGTCGATTTCACGCAACGCGCTTGACTACTGCCCAGCGAGATCGCACTGCATAGGAAATAAAAAAAAAAAGTAGTCCAGAAGCCATTTAGAAAACACGGAGCCTAATATGTTTTCAGTAGTTTCCCGGTGCACCATCCCTACTGAGCACCGCAAGCCGCTCCTGCTATCCCCCGACTGGGGTGTTGGAGTTTACAAAGTGCTGCTCTGCAGCATCCCACTCCATACCAAATCAATTATACTAAAATCTAGGTCTCTAAAAAACAGTAGTCAGGAGCACAGGTATATTGGGAAACTAGTACCCGGGGCACCACTGTCATTTTAGTGAAGGAGACCCTGTCCAGAATCAAACGCAGTTCAGATTTCAAGAAATGTTTGCATCCCTTTCGCTTCTAGTAGCTTTATCTATATTACCCTCTATCACCTCAGGTTTGGTAAATGTGTATTAAAAGGTAATGGAATGTACTACATCAAATGGTTTACAATCGGTGATTAGGTTAAAAAAGAAATACCACACATATTAATCTTGTGCCACGTATGTTTTTTAAGTGCATAGGCAAAGGGGAATCACCCACCACATTCCTCAATCAAGGGCAGCTTAAAGATTGCTGTCCCTGTCAAGTTAACCATGTACAACAAAATGATGCTCACCACACTATTTAAAGATGATGTATGAGTCTATATATATTGTTCATTGAATAATAGACAGCCCACACAAATCCAAATGTATTGTCATAAACCATCTTTTTTTGATCTCGCATATAATTGCTGATATTCATATAACTTTGAAGGCAAAATATTCGAATCAACAAGAAGTTCTTCAGGGCACAAAAATAGTACATGTAGGAACTCTTAATATTCAATCACTCTCTGCTTTCAACCTAATTCGGCCTTATAATTGGCTATCACATCCATTTCAACAAGTTAGGTACTTATTCACCAGTAGTATATCTTCTCGTTCCTATAGCCCTTCCAGGAATTAATATGCTGGTATTCAGCACACAATCACGTAGCAGGACATTTTTGCACATGTGCACTTTTGGCATCTATGGAATGTACTAAACTCCCATCTGAGGGTCTCAGGACTAGTCATGTCTCCCGCGGGTATCACCTCCGGTCCTATGGGGTATACACATGACTTCGACCGATTAGTGAATATCCGGACATTTCTCCAAATACCTGAAGCATGGCAAATGCAGTTGTCAATCCTCATTCTGTGCCTTTGACATGTATCAACATGTTGTCCGTATACACTCAGATTTTGTGGATCATGCTATTTAAGTTTATACCCAAGCCAGTATCACACACATGCACTTCTAACTGGGGCTAACAAATGCCTCTAAGACATGAAACAGATGCCTAATGTTGGATACATACTGCGTCCTGGGACAGACACATTCTGATCAGGGAGTGTAACTGAAGGTAGTGTAGCTACTAATCCTTGTTAATTATTTTATAATCAATGTTTAACAGGCTGTGTTTAGACGATTTTTACCTGGCTTACATATGTTATGTGTCATGTTTTGTGTGGTATGGAGAGAATAATTACTTCTCTAGATGTATCTGGCTGCACCCTTTTTTGAGGCTGTAGTATAAATGGCAAGTATTCTGGCGAGCAGCCATGGTGCCAACAAGTCAATATATGTCATAGAGAGCTCAGCTTGTGGCCCATCTGCTCTGGGGCTTTCCCTTTCTCCAGATCGGACAAGGTCCTCCTGACTTCTTGTACCCCTAGGGTGTGGTTGATGTATGCATTAGTCACTGTGCCCATAACTTCCGTCCCGTCCCATACGTATCTGATTCATCTTCAGTTTTGAGTGAACCACTGTACCAGTCACATCTCATATATCCATGAGGGATGGTCTATGAATCAGGTCTAACCAACCAAAGCAACACTCTCCCGGAGTGGTCAACCTCAGCATGTGTCCTAGTCATATGCACTTTGTAATCTAGGCAGCATCATTTCAGTAAAGGACTGCATTACATGTAACAACCCTGTGTGTGAGAGAGTTCCTCTCTAGTCCCTGGATCTTTCTTGCCAATTGCTCTAGATCCCTAAGGCATATTCCAGTTCAGTCAATTCTCTCTTGGCCCCCTATGAGTTTCTAATGCAACCTTGAACCTCTTATCACTACCTTGATTTCCTCTCATTCAGTCATTCGAATCAGGCCAGTTGTACTATGAGAAGTGGTGGGGTATCTCTTGCCTGATGGTGTCCACACGTTTTGGGTTTTCTTATGTTGCAGTTAGTAAGCTTCAGGCATAGGTTCTCATACTGAACATGCCTCACGAAACTCCTATCAATTAAGGGACTGTGATTAAATATTACAGATTTCCATTTTTACTCGTTTTTACAGCTAAGACAGAAACAATCCATTTCTTCAAGTGCATTTATTTTAAAACAGCTAGAAACACGGAAAACGTGTCTTCGTTTAAATAATTCTGAGTTGTCTATCAAGAATGTAAGGCTAATTGCTGCACAGGCCCATATTTATAAATTTTTTGCACCGCATTTGCAACGCATTTTGACACAAAAATGGTGCAAACTTGCAAAATATTATTGTATTTTGTAAGTTTGCGCCGTTTTTGCGTCAAAAAGCGGCGCAAATGCGGCGCTAAAAAGTATAAATATGGGCTTAGGTTTCCTAATGACGTTTTCAGTAGCTGTAGGTACACCTGCTTTCTTTACAAAGTTATTTTTTCATATGCTAATGTTTTTATTTAATAAATTAAATTATATGTGACTTCTTACATCTTCAAAGTCCCTCAGGGAACCGGTTGCAAGTGTTTATTTATTGGATAAATATACACTGGTCTGTGCAGGAGTGAGTCTTGTTCCCCAAGAAGTGCCCCCCAGGCCTTGCACCTTTGGCTGGCATAAAAGTGTAACTCCTCCTGGCCCAACTAGGGGTTTCCTCAGAACTGACACAGCAAGAAGCAATTCAACACAGCAAGACCCAGGGCCTTGCATCGCAGCACCTCATAGCACCTGATCAGTGCCGTCATTGGAACTGATGCATCATGGTACATCTCGATGCAGGACCTTGTTTCGCAACATCTCACAGCTCCTGATCGATGGCCATATCGGCACAGAGCGTGAGCACCTCGACGTAGGACTTGGCATCACAGGACCTCACAGCTCCTAGTTGGCGACCTATTCAGAACTGATGAAGAGCCAAGCACCTCGACACAGGACCTCACAGTGCAGCACCCCACAGCTCCTGCTTGGCAGCCTCATTGGAACCGATGCAGCATGATGCATCTTGATGCAGGGCCTCACAGCTCCTGATCAGCGGTCCCATCAAAACCCATGCAACTCAAAGCAGCATGACACAGGATCTCACATCCCAGTCCAAGTACAACCTGGTACATTAACCAGAGGGCCGAACTTGGTCCAGTACCCGGCCCACATGCCATCATGGTCACCATGAACTTGTGACTTTGTCCCGGTACAGTGCGATAAGATAACTCCATTGGGCGCTTTCCACTTTGTGGTGCTACTTTTACCTAACTTTTGAAATTGCATATGTCCAGTTCTACTGATTGGATTTTTGTCATTCTGATATTATTTTATTTATTAAAGATTGCTTTATTTTTCTAGATTAGTACAGCGTTTTGCATGTGTTGTTTTTTCAATTTATCATTGCTTGTGTGCTGCATATATATTTAACTCATTGCCTAAAGTTAAGTCTGAATGCTTTTGTGCCAACGTACTAGAGGGTTAAGCACAGGTTAATTTAGTTACTTTGTGCTTCACCAAGACAAGGATTGTGGATGCTGCTTTAGAAAAGCTTACACCCCTCATCAAACAGAAGCCCAATTTCTTGCATTGGTGCTATGCAGTGGGATCCACTAGTGGAACTTGTGCAGTGTCACTCAATGATTTTGTGGAACACAAAAATCCTAAATAATCCAAACTCATTTTAATTCTTCTTCATTTGCCTCTTTTGCTTTTTCTAAGTTCACTTCTATTCTACCTGACCTTGTGCATCTGTGACTCTACCTTCAAGCATGGAATCTGAGATTAACAACCAGGAGCGCTGCACTGTGTCTGGGTGTACAGAGAGCTTTGGCAAGGAAGAAGGCAGAAGGGCTAAACCCAGAAACATGTGTCCAGAGATTTACAGCACTTGCTGCACCTACTAAGGTGAAAAACTGCAGTTTACTTATGGGTATAAAACAAACTTGTACTGCATTTACCATGATGCATTGGGGCTGGCTGCATACTGGAGTGTGAGGCAGGGTGCTCCCTTTCTAGGTTTCCTGTTTAAAAAGGCTTGCTTGAGCCAACGAGCTGACAACCTCTGGTTGAGCACCTGTGTGCCAGTGAGTGGTACATAAACCTAAGAGGACTTTTGGCAGCATTTCCAGCAACCCCATAGACAAAGCAGTTCTCTGCTGTTGAAAGGCTGAACCCAGAAACACATGTCCAGAGATTTACAGCACTTGCTGCACCTACTAAGGTGAAAAACTTTACTTTATGGATATAAAAAAAACTTATACTGCATTTGCCATGATGCATTGGGGCTGACTGCATGCTGGAGTGTGAGACAGGGTGCTCCCTTTCTAGTTTACTTGGGAAGGCAGTTTTCCCAGTTAGTAAGGGGTAGTGTAGAGGTTATCTTTTTGTGAATGAGCGATAGAGAGATTGTACCTAGGACTCATGTGCCTAGTAATAAAAGGTTTGGGAAGTGGCTCATCATCAATGGGCAAAAGGTGGAGGCTCTGAGAGATACAGCAGCTAGTATGATGACTGTCAGGTGTCATCTGGGCCCTCAGAGCAGGCACTTCCCAATCTAGCTAGTCCACCAGGTGGTTACTGCTTACAGCTACAAGAGTCACTACTCAGTGGCTTTAATTCCCTTTGAATGGGGAGTCTCGGGTTGACTGGAGGTAAGTTTGATTCCAGCCAAGCCTGTGGATTGTCTTTTGGGTAATAACGAAGAGCACACCATCTGGAAGTAGGTGCAGCTTCAGTCACCCACGGAGATACTAAGGTTGCCTGAGTGAATGCGCCAAACCACACAGTCCATGGCTTTCCGAGAGGAAAATCACAAGGTCTGGAAGCCTGGAACAATGGCTCTGGTAGTCGCCAAGAGGAGGGACAAGGGGCACAGGCAATCTACCCCAGAGATTCCCACTGCTTGGGAGGAAGCAGAATCTGAGGGGGATGCTCCTAAGCCTACAGGGGAAGACAGGGATGCCCTTGGAGACCTACCTGAACTGGCCGGTTGGTAAAATGAAGGAGGTCCCTCCCAGGCAGAACTCTGACATGTGCCGAAGGAATGGTCCACTCACGAGGGCATTCACCGCCAGGCCTATACCCAGGTAAATGAAGACATCTTTGGTGATCTGCTCATTTACTTGGAGAATGATCTACTGTATAGCAGACCTAAGGTTACTGGCCTGGAGTAACCTGTGTTTTGATGCTCTCCTAGTGCTACAGGGCCTTCTTACTAGGACTGACTCATGATGTACCCCCAGCAGGACATCTGAGGCAGACCAAGACCTTTAAATTTCTGATCACCCACCTTTATTGGCCGCAGATGAGAGTGGCCTTAGATGCTTTTGTAAGTCCCAACTTACCTGTCAGGGCAGTGGGAAGACAGGTGGAAAGCAGAGGTCTCCTCCAGTTCTTCTTCCTGTTGTTGGCATCCCCTTTGAAAGTGTGGGCATTGCTTTTGTGATGCCCCTGGACCCCAAGACAGCCTTGGGCAACAGGTTTATCACTGTTTTTGTGGACCGTGCCATCAGGTGCCTGGAAGCTATCCCTCTTAGAACAGTGACTGCACCTGCAGGGGCAAGGGCACTGATAGGGATCTTTACCTAAATGGGTTTCCTCAAGGAGGTGGTGTTTGACTGAGGCACCAACTTCCTGTCTGCGTACATGAATTCAATGTGGGTTGAGTAGCCCCAAAGTGTTCCACACCCCAACATCCCCTCACCAATGGGCTTGTTGAGATATTCAATGAGACCCTGCAAGGCATGATAATAGGTCTATCAGTGCCCTTGAGGCAGAAGTGGGATATTCTCTTGCCATGTCTGTTGTTTGCTCACAGGAAGGTGCCTCAGAAAGGAGATGGTTTCAGCCCCTTTGAGCTTTTGAATGGCCACCCTGTCATTGAGTTTCTCAGCCCTGTAAAGGAGAGGTGGGAGCAAGTTCCCACAAACTCCTACCCCAGATGTAGTCACCTACATGTTGGGTCTAAGATCCCTGATGAAGCAGTTCTGGAAGATTGCCACTGAGAAACTCTGGTATGATCATAAAGCTACTCTGGTCAAGTTTCAACCTGGTCAGAAGGTGTAGGTGATGGAGCCAGTGGAGCCCCAGCCCTTGCAGGACCGGTGGACAGGCCCATATGTGGTAAAGCAGCACATGGGGAGGTTACCTATTTGGTGGAGCCCCAGGAACCCTTTAAGGGTCCTACATGATAACTGCCTCAAGACACACTATGAGAGGTCTTAGGTCACTATGCTCTTGGGGACAGATGGAGGTGAGGAGAAAGAGAGTAAACCTCTCCCAGATAGCTTTTCCCCAAAAAAGTGTAATGGCTCAGTAGACGGAATGACTCTCCCCCACTCTGAGTTCTCACCAACCCTTAGGTTCACCCATTGGTGTACAATCACCACCGACACAGGGGAGAGTACGTCTGTGAAGAACACAATTTACAGGCTATCTTGCAAAGTGAGGGCCAGCTTCAAGGAAGAAGTGTCCAAGTTGCTGAAGCTAGGAGCAACTGAGCACTCCAACATCCCTTGGTCCAGCCCAATAGTGCTGGTACCCAAGACTGCCCCACCAGGCACCACCCCAGAACTCTGGGTCTGTGTTGATTACAGAGAGCTCAATTCAGCCACCAAGACAGATGCACACCCCATTCCCCAAGCTGATGAGCTCATTGATCAACTGGGACCTGTCAAATTCTATAGTAGCTTTGATTTGACATCAGAGTACTGTTAGATTGCCTTAACTGTGGAGAGGAGAGGTATGTATTCTCCAGCCAGATGACCACTTCCAGTTCAGTGTGATGCCATTTAGGTTAAAGAATGCCTCTGCCACCTTCCAGCAGTTGGTCATCTGGATCGTGACTGGGTTGGGGACTGTAATGCCCCCTACTTGTTGACATTGCAGTCTTCAGCTGTTACTAGGAAGAGCACCTGAACCACATACTTCAGACCCTGCAGAAGGCAGGTCTGCCTGTCAAGGCAGTGAGTGCCAGATAGGGCATGGTTCCGTGGTCTGAGAGCCTCCCTGGGTCTCCCCTGGTAACTACAGGAGATTTTTCAAGAGTTAGACACCATTTTTGACCCTTTGACTGAGCTGACTTCTAAAAAGTAGCACAAGAAAATGACCTGGACATAAGTGTATCAGAAAGTGTTTGACACCTTGAAGGAGGCCTTGAGCCTAGCACCACCGGTCAAGGTGCCTGACTTCTCTTAGGAATTCATCATTCAAATGAATCCCTAAAACACAGCACGGGGGCCATGCTCTCATGGCTAAATGAAGAGGGCCTAGACCAACCTGTAGCCTTTATCAGAAGAAGGCAATTGCTCAAGAACCACAGGTGGAGTGTCGTTGAAAGAAAGTCTTTGTGTTGGTCTGGGCACTGAAAAAGTTTAAGTCATTCTTGTTTGGGACACTTTGAGAATCCCAAATTGTTGAGGTGTCTATCCACCTTACAGGGAATGGACTTTGTGGTGGAATACCACAATGGGATTGACCACTTCAGTGCTGATGGTCTTTCCAGGTTCTTCTACCTTATTGAAGAGAACTCCCAAAAGGGCAGGTAGTTCTCCCTACTTTCAGCTGGTGGGGACATATGTTAGACCTGACACCCTTGAGAGGTAGTCCCCTAGAAATGTTGCCTTCACCTTTCCTGTTTTGCTGAATGCATTTGTGTTGGCTTTAGGACTTTGAGCACTTTAGCACTGCTAGCCAGTGGCAACATGCCTGTGGTCTCTCTCGAAAACATGGTACAATTGGCTTACACCTCACTAGTACATATAATTTACTTGCAAGTCTCTAGTAAAGAGGTAGTAAATTTATGCAGGCCTTTTAAATTAAATGCTAATATTGAGTCTTCAGCACTCATTGAGCCACCTACTACAGTAGCCTTTTAAAGCATGCATCGGGCCTGCCACGGCAGTCTGCGTATAGTTTCAATCTGCCATCTCCACCTGGTAAAATAAATCATAAGACACATCTAAACCTTCCTTTTTAATCCATATGTGTCACCCTTAACGTAGGCACTAAGGCCCGTATTTATACTTTTTGACGCTAAACTGCGCTAACGCAGTTTAGCGTCAAAAATGTTTGCGCCGGCTAACGCCATTCTGAAGCACCATGCGGGCGCCGTATTTATTGAATGGCGTTAGCCGGCGCAAGCAGACCGGCGCTGCCTGGTGTGCGTGGAAAAAAACCACGTACACAAGGCAGCGCCGGCGTTGGGAAAAATGGCGCTAGGGCGTCTTAAAAATGGTGCAAGTCAGGTTGACGCAAAAAATCGCCTCCACCCGATTTGCGCCATTTTTAACGACGCCCAGACGCCATTTACATGACTCCTGTCTTAGTAAAGACAGGAGTCATGCCCCCTTGCCCAATGGCCATGCCCAGGGGACTTATGTCCCCTGGGCATGGTCATTGGGCATTGTGGCATGTAGGGGGGCACAAATCAGGCCCCCCTATGCCAAAAAAATATATAAAAAAATAAAATAATTATACTTACCTGAACTTACCTGAATGTCCCTGGGGTGGGTCCCTCCAGCCTTGGGTGTCCTCCTGGGGTGGGCAAGGGTGGCAGGGGGGGGTCCCTGGGGGCATGGGAGGGCAGCTGTGGGCTCATTTTGAGCCCACAGGTCCCTTAACGCCTGCCCTGACCCAGGCGCTAAAATCCGGCGCAAATGCAGGGTTTTTTGCCCCGCCGACTCCCGGGCGTCATTTTTGCCCGGGAGTATAAATACGACGCATTTGCGGCGCAGTCATTTTTTTAGACGGGAACGCCTACCTTGCATCTCATTAACGCAAGGAAGGCGTTCACGCAAAAAAATGACGCTCTTTACTCATAGTTTGGCGCTAGACGCGTCTAACGCCAAAGTATAAATATGGCGTTAGTTTTGCGCCGAATTTGCATCGAAAAAAACGACGCAAATTCGGCGCAAACGGAGTATAAATATGCCCCTAAACATCCCTTGGGGCAGGGGACAGTGTATTCAAAAAGTTGGACATGTACTTTTAAGTTTTACATGTCCTAGTGAAAATCTCTTGAATTTGTTTTTTTGTTACTGCAAGACCTACCTCTCCCATAGAACAATATTTAGTTACCGTATTGCATTTAGTAAGTGACAATGTTTTTTGGAAACAGACACAATTTCATGTTTGATCTCTAAAGAATTGTAATTTAAAATCCTCTTTAATGGCAAACTCGAATCTTAAGTCACAAGTCTGACAATGCGACTTTTAGAAAGGTAGCATTCTCTTGCCCTAACCGTTTGGTGTTTCCAACCTATATCCTGGGTCACTGACTAAATTTTGTTGTCAGTTTGTCTTTGTGTATTCCTCCCAGGCAGTGATACAAAGGGAGACTAGGGGGGTCATTTTGACCCTGGCGGTACGAGACCGCCAGGGCTAAAATGACGGAAGCACCGCCAACAGGCTGGCGGTGCTTCCTGGCCTATTACGACGGCGGCGGAAGCGTCGCGGTCGCACTGCCGGGGCCGGCGGTATTCCACCACTTTTGCCCTGGCTGTGACAATCTGCCTGGGCAGCGCTGCTTGCAGTGCTGCCCAGGGGATTACGAGTCCCCGACCGCCAGCCTTTTTCTGGTGGTTTGCACCGCCAGGAAAAGGCTGGCGGAACGGGGAGTCGTGGGCCTCCTGACAGGGCCCCATGCAGCTTTTCACTGTCTGCTATGCAGACAGTGAAAAGCGCGACGGGTGCAACTGCACCCGTCGCACGGCCGCAACACCGCCGGCTCCATTTGGAGCCGGCTCCTATGTTGCGTCCGTGATCCCCGCTGGCCCAGCAGGGATCTCCAAATGGCCGCGGCGGGGGTCGTAATGACCCCCTAGGTGTTGTCAGGATAGGCCATCATGTCAGGATGGGAGGGGCAAAGTTGCCACCTACCACATTTCAAAAAGGCTGCCTCAGCACCCCCACAAGGGACTTCACACCAGTTGATTTGCAGTGAACAAATCAACTGGTGTGTACCTGCCTCTCTTCATCTGTGCTAATACCTCCCTCCCTCCCTCCATCCAGTATATTAAAACCTGTAAACGTCGCACAGATATACCTCAGATTAAGACACAGGACATGCTTAAGAGAGAGCAAAAGTACGTCTTCCATGTTTACACGGAACACAAGTTGGAGGAACTCTCTGAATGGCACAAAACTAAGGTTGCAGTGAGAGGAAAGATTCTGCGGCTCACTGTCATCCGCTTTATTTCATCTACAGCTGAGGGCCTGCCAACCCGGGGAGCCCATCAGCGCGCATCCAGAGAAAAATCACTATTTGAGGGCCTACCAATCCGGGAAGCGCATCAGCGAGCGCCCAGAAGAAAATCCCGATTTGAGGGACTACCTTTCCCAGCTGACATCAGGGCGGAGGAGGAATCCTGCAGCATGCTTGACTGGTTCCCTGTCGTTATAAACACAAATCCTGTGTCCCGAGGCATGGGACATATTTAGGCTGACCCTGGTGAAGCTCGGGCTAAGGGCGGGCCTGCCCTGTGCCTGTCAGTGAAGTCAGAAAGGGGCAGCACCCCCGTGGCTCTGTATTAGGGACTTGTCAGTCTGGTAAGATCAATATGACTATTGTTGAGGTTTTTAAAGTAACTTTGTATTTCTCACTACTTTTCCTACATGAAGTAAATGAGACCCATTTGGCTTTTTCAGCCTTGCCTGTTCGCAGAAAGCTCTTGTCATCATGTGTCCCTTTTCGTTGGATAGCTGCCTGCTGCTGTAATATATGGGGAAGAGTAAAACAATAGCAGCTGCTTCAGGGAGTACAGGGACTACCCTTGACGGGTTCTTACAATGAGCACAGATCGAGCTGGAGGAACACCGCCTATCACTTTCCTCGCCCCCTAATTGTCATACAAGCCCCATTTTAACTACAATGGAGAATCAAAATAATGACAAACATAATGATCTCATCACTCCAGTTGAGGAACAGTCAACAGCAGCTCCATCATGCTCTCCTGTATTTTCAGTGTCCTGGGGGAAGTAGCTAACTCGCATGCAACTTGTAAGAGACTGGAGGGCTGGGCTGGAAAAAGAAAGAGGTCAACAAAGAGCTCTAAATGTGAGAGGCCCTATATTACAACTCCAGTACCTTTAAAGGAGCAGGATAACTAGATTGAGGTGTCTATAATATGCAATCTATATGGGCAGGATACCCCATTGTTGGTATGAACTGGGTGTGGGTAGGAGGAGTTGGTGGGATTGGTTTTGTTTTGACATAGGCACCTAGGTGAAAACATTCCATATCCCTGCTGGCCAATGGTTGTAGGCAGGTGTATGTGTAAACTTTTAATAAATAGAACTGAACCATAAAGGAGCAGACTGATATGGCTGTTCACACCCAGGGCCTTGATGTTCTTGTCCGTGACCTCAAGGTCTCTATAACAGATCTCATATCAAGCAAGTATGAACTTTGCCCGCTTATGGGCTATTGAGGTCAAACGAAATAACCTGAGGTGAGGTCAGGGGTGTCTTCACCAGTTGTTAATAAATTCAATGCAAAGTCATCGGTTGAATCCACCTTATCCCCAATGAGTCTCTCAAAGTACTCCTCGGACAATCGCTCAAAGGATGTAAGGATAACAAGGATAATAACAAGTATAGCAAGAAGAGAACTAGGCCATTAGCTAAACCTGGCAAGGTAATAGTGTTGGGAAAGATGAAAGTAGTGACTCATTTAAACTCACAGAGAAAGCTAAGAACTTTCCTCAACTCCCACCCCATATATCATGGTCTTAAGAAATGTTCAAGCTGTTCTTTCATCGACCCATGAAGACTTTGCAAGCATGAAGAATAAAACTATCTTCTGGCTCAAAAGTAAGACTGGTTGGGCTCTGGATTTATCATCTTACATCCTGATGGTCAGAAGAACACCATGGACTGGCCCTGGTAGAAAGGAATCAAAAGGAGAATGTCTTATAGTGAATTTTATATCCCCTAGGATGGTGAAATCATTTCTAGACTTTTTCGAGGTTTAGTTTTTTTCACCAGGCTCCATTCAGGTAACCAGTGGGTTAGTTCTGTCTAGACCACTTAATGTTGAGGCCAATTGTCATAATATCTCACCTAACTTTTTTTAACCCTTGGTTTCATTAGAAAATATTGACTGACGCCATTCTTCTTTGATCTCTGCCAATAAGGAAGCCGAGTCCTCATTTGTGAACCAGGACACTGTTCAGGCTTTAGTCACAGGGCGTGTACCTACTACCCAAAGTTATCATCTCGAATCCGGTCTCTGTAATCCTGAACTTTTTTCTTTGGATGTAGTTTTGCCAGTTAAGACCACAAGTTCTGCCTAGAGTGTTATTAGTATTGTCTCCTGGAACATTGCCAGAGCATGGTTGAAATTGTTAATTCCGAACTGGGTTGGTTTCATAAATGCTCATAATATTATAAGTTGTCAAGAGATCTGAATGACAGCAGATTTTCATATTGATGGGAATCATGCTTTATCAACCCGCAATACCTTTCAAGGTGGGTAGAGTGAGAGGAGGCCTTGATAGTTCTTCTCTGTTAAAGCCATCAACGGTAAAATAATGAAATGCTGGTGCTCTCACCATTTTTTGGTTCCTCTTATCATTTCCTGTTGACTATGACATTCTTTTAATTAACTTTTACTGTAATTTTTTCAACTAGTCGACTAGGGATATCATTGACCAAGTGGTCTTTTTCCAAAATATTGATCATGTTGTTTATAATATATAGGTAGGTGATTTCAATATTGCTACCTGCACATGTTTAGGTGTCCTGGTTTGTGGCTTTAGGGATTAACAACTACCTGAGGAAAAATTGGAAGGATGTCCCCGTATGGGGGGATAAGCTTATCCCTATCCTATTGTACGTAGATGATGCAGTGCTAATTGACTGCACAGCAAATGGCCTTCAGGCAATTCTGGACCTGTTTTTAGCATATATGTATGATATCGATTTTAAAATAACTTAAACAAAATCATATATTCTAACCGGTGGTCATCCTAGTACGAGGACCAAGAGTTTTAATATGGGGGAGTGCAATTTAGCAAAGGTGAAGAGTTTCAATTATCTAGGGATTCTTTTCATTCAAACCCCTAGCTGGTCCCTGCTCTTAACATCCAGACTCCAGTCTCTGAACAGGAACACTGAAGTCATCTTTAGATTTGCCAAAAAAATAAAAAATAAACCAATGGCAGAGGTGTTGAGTCCTTACAGGAGTAAGAGTATAGCGGCGGGAACATATGGTGCTGGTCTGTGGAGTTATGATAATATTGATATCCTTGATATCCTTCTAAGAACATGTTAGACCTGGCATCCTTAGCGTAGTCTTCCCTGTTTTTTTTTTCCTCTGCTTCCCATGTTTTGACTGTGTGCTGGACTCTGTTTTGCTGTTTTTGATACTCTGGATACTTTATCACTGCTGACCAATGCTAAAGTGCAAGTACTCCCTGTGTAAATTGCATGTGTAATGGGCTTTTCCATGATTGGCATATTTGAATTACTAGTAAGTCCCTAGTAAGGTGCACTAGAGGTGCCCAAGGCCTGTAAATCAAAAGCTACTAGTGGGCCTGCAGCACTGGTTGTGCCACCCACATGAGTAGCCCTATAAACATGACTCAGACCTGCCACTGCAGTGTCTGTGAGTGCAGTTTTAACCTGCAAATTCGACCTGGCAAGTGTACCCAATTGCCAGGCCCAAACCTTCCCTATTTTTACAAGTAAGGCACACCTAAGGTAGGCCTTAGGTAGCCTGATGGGCAGGGTGCAGTGTATGTTAAAGGTGGGACATGTACTAATGTGTTTTACGTGTCCTAACAGTGAAACACTGCCAAATGTGGTTTTCACTGTAGCGAGGCCTAACTCTCTCATAGGTTAACATGGGGGCTACCTTTAAATATCCTTAAAGTGTAGTTTCCTTTTGAAAGCAGATAGAGATTGGAGTTCGGGGTCTCTGAACTCACAATTTAAAAATACATCTTTTGGCAAAGTTGGTTTTTAAATGGGTTTGTTTAAAAATGACACTTTTAGAAAGTGAGCATTTTCTTGCTTTAACCATTCTGTCTGCTTGTGTATTCCCAGTCTGGGTCAGACTGACAGTTGAGCTGTTTGTGAATCCCCTCTAGACAGTGACACAAAGGGAGCTGGGGTGACACAAAAGGAGCCTGCATATCCTGATGAGCCATTTGAGCTAGAGTGGAGGAAGGAGTGATCACTTACACCTAAATGGGCTGTACCTGCCCTCACACGATGCAGTCTCCAACCCCCTGGTATGATTATGGAGCCGGGCCTGGGCAAGGCAGGATCTTGTGAACAACTGAGACTTTCCTTTGAAGTTTGCCCGCTTCAAAGGCGGAAAGGGGTATAAGTAGTGGACCCAAAACCTGAGATTTTCAGATTACTTCAAGATTTGCTTCTGGAACCAAGAGGAACCTCTGCCAAGGAGAAGAGCTGAAGAACTGAGCAGAAGTGCTGTCCCTGTTTGTGACTGTGCTTTGCTGGGCTATCATGTAGTTGCTGCTTCTGCCTGTGAAAGAGGACAAAGACTGGACTTTGTGGTATATTCCTGCTTGTGAAGAATCTCCAAGGACTTGGACTGAGCTTGGATCCTGTTTTGAAATCTCAGGGCGATCAAAGACTTCCTCTGCCAGCACCTGGACTGTCTATTGAGACTCCTGCCCTGCCAAGTGTGGCCCTATCCAGTCCATAGGCCCTTGAAACATGAAATCCACGCATGGGAAGCTGTGCTGGGAAAATTTTGATGCACCACCTGCAATGCAGCTGTAAAAATGACGCACCACCAGCCTTGCAGCTGAAATTGACGTTCTACCTGTTTCGTGGCTGGGAAATTGATGCATCATCTGTACTGCTGCTGGAGAAACAACGTGACACCCGCTTGCGGCTGCTGAAAATGATGCAAACCCCACGTAGCATGATTTTCCATCACTGTGCAGCCAGATTTCTCACACATCATCGGTGGGCATCAAAGCCATTGTGAGCCTGCATGGATCCGAGGTGCCCTGTCCGGAAATCGATGCATCGCTCTCTTGTGGGAGAGACAAACAACACATCGCCTACCCGACCGGAGAAGAAACGACCCACAACCTCACTTGCGAGTAAGAAATCTATGCATCACAGACTTTTCCGATGCACGCTCACCCGTGCGGCTTTATTTGTTACGCAAACCAGTCACTCTGTGTAACAGCAACATTTCCAATTTTTTTCTATGGAGTAAGACTCTTTTTATTTAAAAAAATAATATCTTGACTTGTGTATGTTGGATTTTTGTGGTTTTGCTCTTGTTTGATTTAGATAAAAAATGCCTATTTTTCTATACTGGTGTGGTGTCCATTTTGTAGTGTTTTCACTGTATTACTGTGTGTGTTGGTACAAATACTTTACACATTGCCTTTGAGATAAGCCTGACTACCAAGGGGGTGAGCACGGATCGTCTTAGAAGTGTACCTCCCTTACCTTGACTAGAGACTAACAATCATTTCACCCAGGGACTTCTGTCAGTACCCGGAGGCACCGCCACTCTAATATGCCACAAAGAACTAGGGCTAACATTTCTGGAAGACCTGATTGGCACAGCACCTTCATTGCCTTGGGTTAAAATCTGGGGAACATCTGAGGCCGGTATAACCAAACCATGTATTACTGACTGCCTGTCACTAGAAAGGTCAGACTGCTTTTTGTGGCTTTCATATCCGAAAAATCCAATCAAACAATTGAGTTTAAAAGAGTTATTTGAAAATCACTGCATCATTGGGCCTGAAGATCAGTTAAGCATTAAAGAAAGCTATTTGGCATACTGCAGGAACATTCGCATAGAAGAGGCCCAGACTAAGGAATCAGTTGCCAAATATATAGTAGTTTCAACAACATGTGGTACCAATCTGTACCTAGGTTGGATTGTGAACCCCACTTATAGACATTGGCTTACTCTTTTGAGACTGGGTACACTGCACTGTAAGTTTGCTTTCCCCTCATCAGAGTCATGGCATCAGGTTCTCCTGCTTTGTGTGTGTGACAATACTGTTATGCAATGCACATTTCACATTATGCTGTTTTGAACCTCGCACTCAGAAGCAAGACATTCTTTCTTAGTTCCTCTCCTGAGCAATATGAGTTTGAGACATCATAATGAGGGGCTAATATTATTGCAATCTATAGGAACTCCTGAAATTTGCTATGCCATTTTAAATTACATAAGATCAGTCTTTTGCATTAGCAAAATATATGAATCCTAGCTACACACCTCATGCAACACTGACTTGTATTAAAGTGTTTTAGATTAAGTTTATCTACTTTTTATTTATGGAATGTTTGTAATTTTTTGAAAAATGAATTTTGCTGTTTTTAATTGACAGATGGTTTTTAATGTAGAAGCGGTAATGTAATGTGTGTTCTTTGTTGTGCTTCTATGGCCTCAGCCGAATAAAGTTTTGTTTGACTTGACTTGACTTGACTTGACTAGACTATTGTCACCCCAGACTGCTCTGAACCAGGTCTGGGGAAGGAAGGAAATTCCAGAATTGGATGAGAGGGGAAGTGTCTCCCACTTGAACGCTGGCACAAAGTATAAATATTGGACCCTCAGACCAACTCTTCTGATCACTTCTGGACCTGCCCTTTAATCTCTGAACCACCAGAGTAACTATGAGAGCTAGTTAATAGGTCTCCTCTTTTGAGCTCCATTGACATAGCAAGCTCTACAGACCTGTCCTGCATCTACCCAGATGCCTAGACTCACTGGACCTGCCTGTCCACTGTTGCTGGCCTCTGTAGGAATGAGTCCTGATCCCAAAGAGGTGAACCCCAGACCCTAGGCCCTTTGCTGGCATCAGAATGTGCTCCTCCTGGTCCAACTATGGGTTCCCTCACAAGAGATGCAGAGCAACACAACTCTACACAGTGTGATGCAGGATCTCACATCGCAGCACCTCGCAGCTCCTGATCGGCAGCTTCATTGGAACTGATGCAGGGTGATGCAGATTGTGCACCTCAGTACCACTCAGCTCCTGATAGGTGGTCTCATTGGAACAGCTGCGGCACAAGGCTACTTGACACAGCACCTAGCAGCTCCTGATCAGTGACCCCATTGGAACCACGGCAACTTGATGCAGAACCATGCAGAACCTTGCATCCCAGTCCAAGTACAACCAGGTACATTGACCAGCAAACGAATCTTGATCACGAACCCAGACCATGCTCTATCACGGTCAGCTTGAACTTGTGACTTTGTCCTAGTCCAGCGTGACCAGATGACCCCATTTGGAGACACTTTTACCAATGGCTTTGAAATTACATATCTCCAGTTCTACTGATTGGATTTTTGCCATTCTGATACCATTTTATTTTTTGAAGATTGCCTGTTTTTATAGATTGGAGTGGGATTTTTCTTGTGTTGGGTTCTCACTTCATTACTGTTTGTGTGCTTCATAAAGACACATTTTCTCTAAGTTAAGTCTGACTTATTTTGTGACAGCCTACCAGACGGTTAAGCACAGTTTAATTCAGAGTCTTTTGTAGTTCACCCTGACCAGGATTGTGGCTGCTGCTTGAGAAGAGCTCACTAGCACCTTGACCAGCAACCCAATTTTACACAGAGACCATGTCTCCACTGTCCTAAATCGTCCTGGAATGGCTCAGGCACAGCAGTTTTGTACTAGAACTACAGCATTTCCCAGGACTGATTTTACTTCCTGGTCCAATCATACTGGGATTCCCATCAAGTGAGAAATTGGGTTGTTGGTTGACTGAGGTGTGAACCCTGGTCAAGCAATAGCCACAATCCCTTGCAGGGTGAACCACAAAAAGTCACAAAATTAACCTGTGCTTAACTCTGGGTAGCTTGGCACAAAAAGCAGTCATGCGTAACTTAGAGACAATTGTATACAGTATTTATGCAGCATATAAACAGTAATAAAGTGAAAACACAACACAAGAAGAATCTCACACCAATTTAGAAAAATAGAGTAAATGTTAATAAATATTTGACACCAAAATGACAACCATCCAGTCAGTAGAAAATAAGTTATTGTTTTTAAAATTCTTTTTAGTAAAACTAGCTCCTAAAAGCTCAAAGCACCAACAGTGGACATCTAGTCACAGGAGACTGGATCAAAGTAAAAATACAATATGGCTGGCCACGATGGAGCATGGTTCGAATACAAGAAATTGATTACTTTTGAAGATAGAAGAGATTTGGAGAAAAGTGTTATGAGAAAATGAGGTTCAATGGGGCAAGGCTGCAGGAGATGTCCAAGGAGGGAGCATCATGATCCAAGTGTAGAAAGGCACCATAGATCAGAGTGCAGAAAGACTTCATGGATCAGAGTGCTTAAGGCACTGTGGGTCAATGTTGAAAAAAGGCTGCCTCGATCAGAAGGGAGCTCTTCTGGACCTCATTTGTTTAGTGTTTCATGCCATTGGTAATGTGTTAAAGATACACATTATTACCTTTTCGTGTAACACCAAAGCACCTAAATTGTACATGGAGTTAGGCTTTAAAATTCCCTTAATTTGAAAAACATGATTTTCAGCTCAATTCCGCTAGCATTTAAGAGAGCTTAGAAGCTCCCAAAACTAACTATAGACATGAATATCACAGAACTATCAAACATTGTTCCAAGAAAGTAAGAGAGAAAAGGTTATGTATGTATCAGAGCATTTAATGTGCTGATTTAGATAAAGGAATTACATTTCCCAGGATACTTAGGAGTGGCCATGTTGTAGGGCATACCACTAGAATGGCAGAGTGTGCTTTCTTGTTCAGCTTTGGAAAGACATTCCTGACAACAGTCGACTACACTTACTTTGCAGTGTTAACTGTAGTGGAGTGGTGAAATTCCTTTAGTGACTACAAGGTTAAGGTAAGCATTTCTCCATGCAGTGGTTTGTTAATATTGCAAAAATCACAAAAAATGTTTATTCAGGAGGCACATGTGACTCCAACAAAATATCTGTGATAAAAGATACAACATAGCAACTCCACCAAAGGTAACTAATCTCTTTATCTTGAGCAATATCAATCTAAGGCAAAATACAAGGGCCCATATTTATCAAGGTTTTGCGTCACCTTTGTGCCACGCAGGGGTGATGAAAAACCTAAGTGAGATTTATCAAGCCATGGAAGACTACCTTGCATAGCCCTGCACGGCCTGATAAAACTGGATTAACGTAAGGCAGCGCAATTCACTGCCTTGCGTTACTCTGTCCCAGGGAGGCATTCCATGGGTGGAACGTGTTCCCATACATCCACCCATGAATTTTTGGTCATTCCCAGGTTTGCCATTTGTGGCATACCTGGGAATGTGTCAAAATGCTAATCCTCCCCAGGTGAGGCATAACGAGGAGAAATATATTTATTTCTGCTCTTTTGTTCCTCTTTCTTTGTGGGTTGTAGTCTGCAGCATACATAGAAAGGGGAAAATGCATCTCAGGATTGTTTTTGTGCAGGAAGGCATGTCTTCCTGCACAAAAACAATCCTGCCTACAACGCAGGCACCCCTGCAACATGATGCAAGGGTGCCTGCTTTGGTGTGAGGCAGCTAAAAGTGCACCAGCCCTAGGAAAGGGCAGGAATGAGCCGTATAATGTTAAGTACAGCGCATTCCCCCCTTTTCCCTTTCAAAGAGCATAACACAGCAAGGTAGCTTGTTGTGTTGCACTGCGTTAAAGATTGATAAATTTGCCCCAAGGTGCCTTTTCATGAAAAAAGTATGAAAGTGTTGGTGGAGATTTGCATCTGCAGCTGAGAATACTTTTCAACTTTTTTCTAATTCATACACATTCCCAGAAATATGTGTGAAGATCATTGGTTGGTGTAGTGTTGGGAATGTCATACAACATTTTAAAAGGCCTCTAATCTGCACAGGGGGAATGAAGGCTTCTCTGCAAATCCACACCACTTATTCTATACAGGGAAAACATTTTCCCCATGGAGAAATAACTTTTCCTACAATCGCTGGAAAAAGAAAAAAAGACATTTGACTAGCTACAAAAACCAACACAGGAACTGACATGTGCTGGTGGAACTGATTCAATTAAGTGCTATGTAATGCTGATTTTTTGTATTTATAATTGTGTATGTTAATGAATTGGGAAATGTGCAATATATCTGCAAGTATTTTTTTCTTGAAAATAAAGAATTTTGACTGAGTGACAAAATAAATGGCAAAATGAGCTGCTTGCCGCTGGTCAATTTGTCACTTTTTTCAAATGCTTTAATAGGTATTTGATAGCGGGCTGCTGACTTTTTACTGAGATTTTGTGAGAAGGCATTCTAAATTTTGTACCATTTTTGTATGCATTAGGTCCATGACATGCTGGTGGAATTGATTGAATTAAGTGCTATGTATTGCTGATTTTATGTATTTATAATTGTTTATGTTAATGAATTGGGGAAAGTGCAATATTTCTGTATGAATTTATTTCTTGGAAATAAAGAATTTTGACTGACTCCATCACTGAACTATTGAAGAGCTAACATTGATAGTTTAGAAAATAGGGTTATTCCATTCAGGAAAAATTTATAGAAAGAATATTAGGCTATTTAGAATACTTATTAGTGGTAGGCAAAATATTCCGTTCCGCAGGAATTTATTAATTCTGCGTTACTCTTGTAACATGGAATTACTAAGTAAATTCCGCTGCTCCGCCGGCGGAATTAATTCTGAAATGTAATTATGATCGTGAATTTGTGATCATCTTTATTAAACCCATTGGTGTTGTTGCTTGGGTTGAGCTTGTTTCACCCTTTTTATTATTATTTCAGGCGTGTTTTTAAGGGACATTGTGCACATTTTTTTTATACCCTGCAGAACATTGAGCTGGGAACGGATCAGTTGAGTTCATGCTTAAGTGCAGGGTGGGATGAGGCTGGTTGGTTCACCCCTGTGCTCCCTGCTATAATAAGTATGGGGAGCTGGCTTCATACACCATGGCCAGGCGGGTACCACTGAGTACAAAAAGAAAGATCTGGGTGAGGTGCGCCGAACACTACTATGGCCCATCCTGCACCAAACTCTGCTGCTGCCATAAAGATTTGTTTGGAGGTTTGGACACCATACCTACGACTCAGGAGGAGGCCGCAAGGTGCGTCTGGAGGGCTGGAGCTGCCTGTAAACAAGGTACAGGGAAAGGTGTTTGGTGCACAAGAGATTGTTCTAATGGTATTTGCTAAGTTTAGATTTTTTTTAACACTAGTGAGTAGATAAAAACAGGCTAGTGAAGCATTCCACTGAATAGCTAGGGTCCTCGGAATTAAGCATTTGTGGTACTTACTTGATTCATTAATCAGAGCTACAGATATTATCTATTGCCTAGTGACTTCAAGCCCACAGACTGAGCGCCTCAAACTGCCTTTAAAATATTCTTCGGAGAGCGCCATTTGTGAGGAGCTTCATTAAGTCAATAATCAAATCTGGTGATTACCTGGCATCCAGCTAAATTCTTAGCAAAGTATTATAATGGCACCGCAGATAAGGACTAAATAATCTATTGCCACTGCTGAAGCAGATGTCTTAATTAGAAATTATTAATGAGTGTTTATGTATTTTGAATAATGAATTCAGTAGAAAACGAATAACGTTGAGAAAAATAATGTGCACGTCCGAAATTGTGACCTCGAAGAATGGCCACCAGTGTTCACGAAATGTACTAATTTATGATTAATATGTATAGGATATGGAAAATGTATTAGATTAATGTAGTAATATGTCATATTAAGGGTTCTGAATTATGCTTCAGCTTATTAATTGTAGGCCTTAACCTTAGCGAGTGTCTTGGCCTAGTTTTGCCAGGCCTCATGCAGAAGCTGTATTTCTTAGCGTTTAATGGAAAATGCTGACAGTGTGAACTAACTGTGAAATGCTCATTGTTTTAATAAAATGCTTAGCAGAAGCTTTCTATGGGAATCGACGGATACGAGTTGAGGTCTCTAGTAATGTATCAAAATGTGTGTGAGATGTACCTTCCCAGGACGTGAACTATATAGACACTGACTGAAGTAGAAGAAGATGCAACAATTTTTATACCTGACGAGCCGGATGATGAGAACATCGTAAAGCAGACCAATCAACGTGTGAAGTGTAAAATATTAGAATTCATAGATTTGGTATAAGAAAATTACTGGACAGAGTAATAACGTATGATTAATGAACTAATTGGAAATTAGGGGATAGTTTGGGTGACTTTGATATAACAACACAACAGAGGGAACGTAGACAGATTGTGAGACTAGAGATCTAGAGTGACAGTGGGAGAATAGATTTGAGATTCTGTCATTGATGACCTGTTGACGAAGACTGATTCTGTTTGCTGACCCATACCGTGGATAGGTAGATATGACAATATGACTGAATTGTACTTTTATGACTTTCCTTTCTAGGTACCAACTGCGCTGTCTCATTAGTCTTCCTTAGCGAGAAGTTTTCTAAATTTGTGTTCTAAGTTGTTTGCATGAAGCCCCACATGCTGATGCTAATCTGGACTAGTTGAGGGTTATCTACATGACTACTGACAAATTACAGAGATAGAGGGTTGACAGATTACTTTGTTGAATCTTATGGACTATGTAGCTTTATTAAAGTTAACCTTGCTCATGATTTGCACTGATGCTTTGGAATGTATTGTGATTCAAGCTTTGATTAGGTTGTGTTACGTGCATCTATTTGGTTAAATAAATCTTGTTCTTATATGCATTTAGATTTGATATTGAGATTAATCTATGACTTTAACATTGTAATATAAGGGAAATAAAATTACTAAACTTTTACTAAAGGTGTGGGTATTCATGGCTGAGAAGTGATGGTGCATACAAATTACTGACTCCATTGATCAGTGATTATTAATTTGACTCATTATTGTTGATTATTGTTTATTGATTAATTGTTTTGTACTGGAGCTATGGTATGAACACCTTAAACGAGTCAAAAGGTTCATCGACCTATACGCGTCCCCCTGTTAGTTTACTTATTAAGGATCGACGCACTAACACTACTTTAAAAGTTTTTAAAGTTGCTTGATTTGGAGCAGTGTCTCTTGGAGAAGGATTTTTTTTTTTTTCAGAGACGTTCATCGCAGGAGCCTAATGGCTCTGAGCACCTAATTCAGGTGTTGTTCCTCATGGTTGATGAGTTGATGATGAATCAAAACTCCGAAAGCTGAGCACTTTGCTGGAAGAAGCCTGCTCGGGACTGCGGCCTGGTGAGCCTAGTTGCGTGGTGCCGGAGTTGGAGAATAGGACATGCCTGGGGCACAGCAAAGCACTACATCTGGGAATAGGAGGTCCTTTAGTGTTATTATCTAGACTAGAGCTAGCTCACCTTTTATTTCATTCATTTCTCATTTATAGGTGGACCTTGGATTATTTACTGTGTAGAAAGGGAGGAGATACCTTTTGATATGGGGTCAGCTTATCATTTTTCACCTAACATTTCCCACTTTGCATATATGCTTCACTGAACAGCACACATACAAAGTAAGAAAAGGTTTAAAGTTAGTCTAAGGATATTATTCTGTACTGGAAGGGTACCCCTCCAGTACAAAACCTATTCTAGACTCACGCAGACACACTTGCACTATAGTGCAAAGGTGGGTGCATAACGCACGCTTGCTTGATTGTGCACTGGCACTAGGGAGAGGGGAGGAGAGTGGCATATCTCAGCAGATATCGTCTTATCCTGCTCGATCCCTGTCACACAGTGCAACAACTTTGGATGCTGCACTGCTTTGCCTGGCATCTTTGTAAAGTGCCCATTGTGTTTCGATTTTCATGTGCAATAAAACAGTGCTCATCTTCTCCCTCTAGCTGAGCCTAGAAGATATCAGAAACCTAGAATTAAACAATAGAGTACAGGAGTGGGTCACAAGAGTGGTTGGGCTCTTCATACCTCCACTTACCATTCAGTGGTACATTTGGGGCATTGGGGGTGTCATCCCCTGTCTTCTGGGAATGGTAGGATATTTAAATATTTTAAACCCATGTGCAGATTATTTATTGATACAACAACTGAAAATGTGTCTTGGTTTCACCTATTGTTTGGTGCAGCAAAAGTAGTGGGTGTTATATTGCTTCGTCTTTGAGAGTCCAGTGAACCAATAACAGGACAGTTGGGATGTGCTGATCTACCTAACTTGACAATACAGTGGTATTCAATATTGTGGATAGAATGTTTTTGCAAGTCGATATTTCGACCAATGTATTGTGTAACACCCCCCCCATCTAATACACTGTTAATGCTACTGCATATTTGAAGCATTGGTATGGAATAAAAACAGTCAATGCATCTTGCTTTTTATTTAAAAAATATTTGGATTAAGTGTTTACTGGAATATCCCTTGCACTTTTTTACTTAAAATCCATTTGAGAATTGAACACGTGCTTTTCTTTCAAATGTGAAATTAGACAATGCTGTACGCAAACCCAGCAACAACATTCAGTGATTACCTCATTCTTCCTTGAACAATTTTGACTATATGAACCAGTGGTGGATGTATAATATAAAACATCATTACAGAAGTTGAGGCTGTTCGGAAGCTACATATATTAATTAAATAATGTAATACTGGTAGATTTCAGTCTATCAAGGGCTATTTATAATTTGCATATTTCACTTGTGGTGCTCCATGGAGGGTACAGGCATTTCAAAGATGTTTTTAAATTTCTGTGGGGCTACCCTTCTAAAGTTTTTTAAATAATTTATCCCTAAGTGTTTTAGGGGAATAAACTGGTGAAACCAGGAGATTTTTCACAGAGTTTCAAGCACTGTTAAACCTTGGACTTCTGCTCAGAAGCTCTAAAGTATAGGAACTTCTGCGGGTGGAACCTGAGGCTGTGCTTGCAGTGAACTGAAAGTAGAAGAAAGACTCACGCTTATATGTTATTGAAATTATAATGCTTTATTGATGATGACACTTTGTATGTCTTAATTAAGGTCATGGGAATGTTTTATTGATAATCACCTAGTTAAGAGTGTATCATTACACATTCTAATGAGTGTCATTGTACGGTGGTACAATACCTAGCAGTTTTAATGTGGTTGCATTGGTCTGTTGTTGTATGTTTCTGCTTTTATGAATATGGGGATGCCCTGCAAATGCAAGTAGGCCTGCCATATAATAACTATACTGTGGCATCCACCAATATAAAAGGATCAAGATGCAGGTAAGATAATTTCATGCGTAGTTTATCAAATGAAAAGATGCCACAGCGCTAGCAGAGTCACGCCCCCAGAGCACTGCTCAACTGGCAGAAATCAAACCCTAACATTTTGCCATGACCTAATAACATTCCATGGACTACTAGACCATGGCCTTATAACATTCCGTGAAATGCTAACAAATCCTACTGACGTGAAATACTACATACACTTATATTGTATCTTGTTTATATGGGGGTATTACAGACTTAGGATTCAGGGCTGACTAAGGGTTGTGGACAGTTAGGAAAGCGTCATCATATGTTTTTTCACCTGCTTGCTTAAACCTATTTGTAAAGTATTGTGTAGTATTAAGTAGTCACTTGATAAACCTTTGTAAGGGTGTTTTAAAGTTTGCTTATTTTGCTTATGGCGTTCCAAAGAGGGCGGGCATCACAAAGCTATTCCTAAAGGTTGAGGGGCTGCCAGGAGTGCAGCAACCCCCACATGAACCACAATAAAGTGTTCTAAAAGTTAATGTATGTCTCTTAGGGAATACAATTGGTTATCCCAGGAGAACTTTTTAAACAGTTTCAAGCACTCTTAGAGCGTGGACTTTTGTTGGAGGCTTTGGGGTGTGAGAATATCTGTTGGTTAGCCCTAAGATATTTTGCACTTAAAGTATGTTTTTAAAAGAAAAATAAAGGCATGCTCATGTTTTATAGTAGTTGTAATATTTTATTGATAATGGCAAAATTGATGATGGTTCTTTATATGTCTTCATGAAGGTCATGACAGTGTTTGATTACCAGGTTAAAAGTGAGTCATTACAAATTCTGATTAATGTCATTGAAATATACTAGCAGTTTTGGTGTAATTTGATTGGTCTGTAATTATATGGTGTCTGCTTTTATGAATTTGGTTACTTTCTGACTCAGCCAGTAGTTTTGATAATCACATCCCCCTTATATTGTGTGTGGTATATGTGGAGAGGACCTTGATCTTAGGGTTCAGGGCTGTCTTAGGGTGTGGACTGTGAGCAGAGTGTCACTTTTGATGTTTCCATCTGTCTTCTTATACATACTTGCAAATTAATGAGTAGTAAAAAGCAGGTTGTAGATAATAAAGTCATTTTCATTTTAGAAATAAAAGCACTGTCTGGACACTAATTTATTGGGTGTTGTTCATTGCATACTTGGGGACTCGGGTGCTATGCCACAGCACTCTGCCTTGTAGAGTCAAGTGAAAAAATGGGCCCTCAATTGCAGACCTATTACTTGAGAAGGACACACATCCTTTCCAACTAATAACCCACTTTCTTACATTGGTGGGGATTGAGTGTAGGATCTGGCCAGAGTCAAGGTTCTGTACCCAATTACTTTGTGTGCACAGCTGAAGTCTGTGCCTAGCAGGGGTTTCAGCACCTGCAGATGAATGGGCACATGGCCTGCCAGAAGGTAGGCACTGTGTCCAACTCTTTGCTGTCCACTGCCTAAGGCTGTGCACAGAAGAAGGTTGAGGGCAGGCACAGTTTTCCTGAGGTGGTTAGGCATAAGCGCAACTTTGAATATGCTCATACAAAGACACTGAAATAAACAAAATTTAAAATGGAATAATAGTTAGGCAAGGGAATAAAAAATTCACTGAGAAAAACAAGGGTTAAAATTACTTTATGGTTAGTTGTTCAAAATGAGGTAACAATTAATGTGTAACAACAAAAAACTGCATTCCTCCAGTTATAGTTTAGTGAACTAACTACAACTTGAGTCCCTGTCATATTCTGCTTATGACTTTAAATAGTTCATCACTCATGACATATCAAATGACATCCCTGATGACATCCAAAATGGGAAAAGGTGTAAGGTGTTTCCTATCCCCTTCCATTCACAAAGTTCCCCTGGGATGGTGGAAATTTCCACCCCGGCAGTGGAGCTCTCTGCTTCATCTGCAGAAATGTCCCCAAGAAGCGGGTTGAGACACTTACGTCTACTACTAGGTGGAGACTGCCACATAGAATTAATGAATACCATTTGTACAATGATCCCCGCATAGGTGTAGGCAGAAATATCCCTTTGTAGAGGTATCTGCACCAAAATTTCCCTTCGTGAAAAGGCCTTCATGTTTTTCTATGACTTGGTTTTATCCGCAATTAGGACATCCCACACGGTATTACATACAGGATTCATGAAGGCTCACCCATCCTCATGGACCATTGGGAGAACTTCATTTGCTGCTAGGTACATATTCCTAAACTGTACGAAATAGTTTGTTTTGTCCAATAGTAAAGGATTGTATTCCTAATCACTATACCACATTGTTGCAGACAAAACAGCTGAACTATTTAGTTGTAACACCTCTACTTTTGATAAGTAGTGGTGCTACAAATTCAGCCATTCCAAAATGTCCTCCAGAGTCACTGGTTTGGGGCATTTTGAATACCTGCAGATGAAAATATTTATCTAATTTTCAGTATTTTCAGCTTCTGCAGTTCGCAAAAGCAAACTAGGCAATCTAGTAAGGTACAGTTCTGGGTCATCAAGTACACAAAACAATTTAAAAAACACAGCGTGGGGGGCGTGGCCGGGCCACGAAACAAGATGGCCGCTTAGAGCGAGAGCTCCGTGCCGAGGCGGTCCCGGAGGGGCGACGGGGGCGAGAAGACAGCCGGACAACACACCGGGTTCGGTGCCCCTCCACCCCTACAACAGTGGCGACACGGAATCATGTCCGGGGACCCCGTAGGAGCGTGACACAAGGCAGGAAACTCGCGACTCGCCCCAGGCCGATAAGGCCTGTCAAAAGGGGCGGAGTCGCATCTTCGGAAGACCGGGGACGGCGTGCCCGCAGCGGCAAGGAGCAAGCTGAACAGGCCGCAGGGACTGCGGGAGCCGTGACGACCCGCATCCATCTCCCTACAACGCCAACAAACACCCGTGGACCTTCAACCCCCCACGGGGAGACGCAGCAAAGGGGTGCAGCCCCTTCGACAGCCGGGAGAGAAACCCGGCCAGAGAGGTAGGATCGAATCTCTTCAAAATAAGAACGGCATCGCCGGAGGCAGAGGCACGACTTCTCCCCTCTTTTCCATCACAGAGGGACAACAAAAACCCTCCCGCTGGGATAATAAACTTTCGCCCCCCCTCCAGACAACTAATACTGAGGAGGGCAGAGGGGCACGACGGGAGGCACGTGGAGGCGAAGAGACGAGAGGTGTGAGCGACTGGAGGGGCATCGGAGATGAGGAGAGCCAGAGGGAGCCAAGAGAACAGAGATACAGAAGAAGGTAGAGGACTGGCACCAGTGTAAGCCACCGAACATCTATATCCTTATAGGAATCCACGGAGGGAATCTCGGGCCCCACGTGGCCAGACTCTGTAGACAATTGAGGCGATGCCCGGCAACAAACTGAACCATAAACCTGTCAGCAAGCCTGCACGACAACTATTATTCTCAGAAGCGCTGCAACACAAACGCCTAACCCCCACGAAGATAAACCCTCAAACATCGCCACCTTTAAACGGGTCCACCACGATGTCTGATAAAGATCAATCCACAACTATGGACAGGATACTACAAGAGATCACCACCGTCAGCCGCCGCATAGAGGGGATGGACGCCTCTATAACTTCATTGACACTAGAAACCAAATCCATGCGATCTGACATTGCAGGCTTTCAATCTAGAGTGACAGGGCTAGAGCAACGTATGGGATCACTAGAGACGCAGATCAACACGTCTCAGGAGCGAGAACAAGACTTCATCTACCTCAGGAGCAAACTAACGGACATGGAGGACAGGAGCCGGAGAGACAATATCCGCGTACTTGGGATCCCGGAAAACGAAGAAGGCTCGGATATGCAGGCTTTTCTGACCTCCACTCTTCCAAAAATGATTTCATTGGACTTTGACCCGCCGCTAGAATTCCAACGGGCACACAGGATAGGCCCAAAACGCTCTGACAACTCCTCAAGGCCCCGCCCAATCATCGCATGCTTGCTGCGGCATAATCAAACCCGACAAATACTCCAAGTAGCACGCAACCACGGCCCTTTCCGAATAGACCAGCACGAGATCCGAATAACCGCCGATTACTCCAAGGAAACCAACGAACGTAGAAAGGCTTTCCTAGCCCTACTACCCCGGCTTCGCAAACTAGAGATGAAATACAGTCTCTTTGACCCTGCAAGAATGTGGGTTACTAAAAATGGAGTATCCAAGGACTTTTATAACCCCGACGAATTGAGACTCTTCCTTGACTCTTTCCAATCCCAGCCTATGGACTCTCTCAACACAGACAGTGAGCATGACATTGTAGGAGGCAGTGATAGGGCCGAAACCCCCCACTCGGGAATAGAAAAGGTGAAGACGGCTCTACACGACACCGGAGCCAGTCATAGAGGTAGAGACATGGAGAGACTAACCAGATCATATGATGACAGGGGTCAGATTTTACACGCAGTAGTAACCCACACCCAACTATCGGAAAGAGACAAATCCCGCTCCCCTTTAAAGCCTACAACTGGGTCTTCTTGAGAAGGTAACGCGACAAGACGACTTGTGGGACTATCGCTAGAGAGTCGAAATAACAACTATAGACTCCGCGGAAGGATGAGTACCTTTCCAGATCATATGTGTATTACTATTGTAATTGTCTAAGACTGCTAGTATCAATGTTAAAACCAGATACATGAAAAATCTATGCTCTTTATGACTAGAGCCGAGGCCCTATAATGGAAAACTACCAGTAAATCGTTATTTGCCCTCAGCACACAACAGATGATGATTATTAGAACAGGGATCAGACCCCACCAACTCCCTGTATGTTGAATAAGGGCCCGGTCCCGACCCTATGACCCTATAACAAGGTAACAAGGTAACAGGGGCATTAAACAGATAACAAACAATAAACACTAATTAACTATCATGGAACTTACCTTATATTCCACACACTACAAAATATCTCATGGTAGTAAACAACAAAGTATGTGAAACCTTCCTAATACACACCACACTCGACCAGCGCTGACATTAGAACCGTTTAGCCCCCATTATCACCCCAAGGGATGGGACTAGACCACGTAAAGATAAATTAATTCCAATACAGGGACACACAATACGATATAACCTGAGACATATCAAAGCTCCCATTACTTGACTTTACTTTATTCTACAATAAGAAACTGGGGAAAAAAAATAAAAAAATAAAAATAGAACACGAGGACATAACACAACATAATACCGCATAATAAAGCGAAATAATATGACATTCTACACTGCCACTCCACACCACGTTATAACATCACAATGTAAATTATAAACTATTAGCTATTCCTTTCCCCAGATGTTCGTACCTACCCCCATGCTAATCATTATTACTATCTTAAACTATCATCTACAACAGAACGACTATGATGGTGGCACATACCAAGTAAGACCTTAGTAGGTCAGTATTATGATGTAATAATACACGGCAAGGAGTTAGTAATAGGATGAGATACGCATTATCCTCGCGTAACCCGGGGCTCAGCTACACTCATTACCTATCCTACGATTAATAGAGAGACGCTTGGCATAATGGCTCCTAACATGATAATGTGATAAGATACCAGGATATGTTATGTTGATCAACCTAATATGTAATTGAAAAGTTGTAAGGCGAGACGAGACGAGGCAGTGTTATAGTTGAAAAGAAATGCTCAGGAAGTATTATATTATATTGTATATTGGTATCTTTATGTACCCATGCATACGCGAGAACTGTAATACTCTGTTTGAGCTCTTTCCCCCCCTCCTTCGCCCTGCCCCCCCCTCGCCAGCCGGTCTCGGTCTTTCTGTCTGCCCAGTCCCTACTTTAATTTACGACCCTATCTTATGAACTCCTAAACACCCTACGATACCATACAACATCAAGTACTTGGCACAACATCCTAAACACCATACCCCATCAACACCCGACACCCCCCCCTCCTCTCCAGCGCCGCCCAGGTACTATAGTTATTAACCGACCATTACTTCTGCCAATATACACTTTAGTTATATAACTAATACACTAGCCACTAACCACCGATGAACAGACCCACTTCCCGATATATAAACATAAGCACTGCTGTGTACCCCTCCCCCCCACCCCTCCTTATCACCGACATATCGATAACTGGCTGTCTGTTGTTTCCCCCCTCACCCCCCCCGATCGAGATCGCCCGACGGCACGAGAGCTCCGAGAGAAATCGGTCCCGCCGTTTACAGACCTAACGAACGAAGGAGGTTGGACTCCTAACCTCCCTCATCCCTATCCTTCTCCACTCCTTCCCCCCAATTGCACGCTCTCTTGCTATACTCTCAATCTCAACTTCAGCACACGCATCCATCCCTTCCCCCTCCTTCTCCCTCTTTTCTTCTCCCTCTCATTTCCCCTTGTCTTCTTTTCCCCTCATATTTCCCCTCGATCTGGCTCTCGTCCTACTTATATTGCCTCTCTTCCTTCACCCTCTCCTCTCTCTTCTCTTTCTTCTCCAGAGGACTCCCTTGGCCTCCACCAGCTGCTAACCCCCGTATAAAATAAAACACCGTATCATATCGAAACACAACTCCCACTCTAACAACTAAGTCAATATCTCCCACCCTCCCTCCCCCCCCCACCAACACCAACCCCGGAACGAGGGTGCCTACTCACAATTATCCAAGATGTCGAAGTCCCACCCTCAAGCGACGCGACCATTGCGCATACTCTCTTGGAATGTACACGGCATGACGAGCTATGTTAAGCGGAAAAAGATACTGTCCTATCTTCAATCCAAAAAAACAGATATAGCTCTGATTCAAGAGACTCACCTTGACACTCTGGAATCCAGTAAACTTAAACGGGATTGGGTAGGGAGGGTTGCCTTCAGCTGCCGTCCAACGAGTCAGGAATCTGGAAGTAATGGACCCCGCAAATGTGGAGTGGCGATACTAGTGCGTAAATCCCTCCCGGTCACTATCATTAAAACCTGGAATGATACGGAAGGAAGGTATATATTTGCTAAACTAAAACTAGGGGACACTGTTTTATGCGTGGGATCCATTTACGCACCAACCAGCCCAAAACGCCCATTCCTTCTACAGCTAAATCGCCTCCTGACAGAAATCGGAACTACTCGATACATAATCGGGGGAGACTGGAATCTCGTCCAAGACGCCATAATGGATAGGACAGGCCCTGTTGATATATATAACAAACACGACAGAGCGCTTCTGACAGACCTGACCACCGACGTCGGTCTGGTGGACTGCTGGAGAATACAACATCCGAAAGATAAGGAATATACTTTCCTCTCCACCGTCCATGGCACCCAATCGCATCTGGATTATTTCTTAGTATCACACACTGTAATCCCTCATATACAAGACACCTGCATCCTAGACAGCGGGCTCTCAGATCACTCCCCAATACTAATCCGGATCCAGGTGGGACTCTCCTTCTCTGGTCGTAAACCATGGCGATTGGCTGTACACAGATATCGCTCTCCCCAAGGGAAGGAACAATTAAAAGCGCATGTAGCTACATACATGGCCGAGAATATAGGCACTGTATCCTCAAAAAGGATCCTATGGGCGGCAGAAAAAGCAACCCTAAGAGGGAATATGATGCGAGATGCAGCACTGGCCAACAAAGACAGAATAGCCCGCCAAACCACCTTAGAGACCACGATACAGGACCTCACTAAACAATATACCGCCCAACCATCCCCTAGGCTGCGACACGCCTTAGAACAGGCCTGCATGGCACACAATGAACTCTATACATCTCAGGCGGAATACGCACTGCAAAAATTGCGAGGCCGCCATTACGAACAAGGGGAAAAAGCAGGTCGCCTCCTAGCGGCGCAGCTCCGACAAAGAGAGGCAGCCTCTGCCATTGCGGCCATAACATCTTCTTCAGGAGCAGTGCTAACTCGCCCACAAGACATTGTAAACTAGTTCGCCAAGTACTACCGACATTTGTACACTCCTGAAACAACGACAGATCAAACACAAATGCAGACATTCCTTACCGCGGCCAATCTACCCCGTCTGTCTGAGGCAGGCAGGGCCCTCTTGGACGGTAACATAAGCAAAGAAGAGATAACCCAAGTTATAACAAGCCTCCCCTACCATAAATCACCAGGAGAGGACGGATTCCCTGCGGAATTCTATAAATGGGCTGGGGAGGAGGCAATAACCGCAGTACATGAAGCACTGACGGAAGCATGTCAAGAAGGCTCCCTGGGCGCTCTATCCAATAAAGCCACGATTGTCATCTTGCCTAAGCCAGGGAGAGACCCCCTTCTTTGCGGCAGTTACCGTCCTATCTCCCTTTTGAATGGGGATGTCAAACTCCTAGCCAGTGTTCTAGCAGCGCGGCTCCGCAAGGTGATACCATCATTGATTCACAATACCCAAGTAGGATTTGTACCAGGCCGTACCTCCAGAAATCATATGCGAACTCTTTGCCATACACTGTTAGAATCCATACAATTACCTGACGAAGCCCTAGCCCTGTCCCTAGACGCGGAGAAAGCATTCAACCGCATTGAGTGGTCCTACCTATTCACAACCATGAAGCATTTTGGCCTGGGGGAACAATTTATCTCTAAAGTACGTTTATTATATGACCACCCCACAGCACAGGTTAACTGTGGGGGCATCATGTCAGACCCATTCCCTATCGGAAGGGGCACATGCCAGGGATGCCCCTTGTCGCCACTTCTATTTTTATTGGCCATGGAACCCCTAGCTGCCACCATACGAAATTCTCACCAAATAAAAGGGATCCATATCACCGGGGGCATATCCAAAATATATCTCTATGCAGACGACATTCTGTTAACAATGTCCGATCTAGAAACTTCGCTCCCAGCACTACTTTCCACTATAGAAGACTTTGCATCCCTATCCGGATATCGGGTAAACTGGGATAAAAGTGAGGCACTACCATTATCCCGCATAACGACGAGGGCAGCGATACATGGCCTCCAATTCAAATGGACTCCGACCCGCCTTAAATATTTAGGAATGTTCATTAACCGAGGTCTAGAACATATGGTCAGGGACAATATAGACCCCCTTATGTCTAAAATGAAACAAGACTTTGCCAAATGGTCCCTACTAGGCCTGTCCATGTGGGGCAGGACACAGGCGGTCAGAATGGTCACCTTACCACGCTTCACATACGTGCTAGGCATGCTCCCCCTACAGATACCTCTTTCCTCACTCCGATTAATAGACGCATCCATAAGGGCCTTCGTCTGGGGCTCCTCACGCCCAAGACTGAAACCTGCAATAATACTGGCACAACGGCTCTACGGAGGATTAGGACTACCCTCGGTAGAACAATACTCTCTGGCCTTACAACTCTCACAACTAATATATACACTTCCGGATATAGCTGATCCACCGCAATGGGTGATCACAGAGAAACTCCTATATGGACAGTATACGGAGATGGGAGGAACATACGCCGACCATGTTCCCTTAGCTAACCCCATCCTCAAGGCTACAAACACAGCGTGGTGCAGAGCCCATCGACTACTAGGAGTACACCCCTCCCTGCATACTCAGGCTCCCATAGCAGGGAATAAAAGCATTAAAATAGGAGGGAATATTCTCAGATGGCCCCAATGGTCCGAGGCAGGTATCCACAATATATCTCACATAATAGATGGAGATAGCTTCCGCACATTCGCCTCCCTCCAGGAAGAATTCGGTATCCAAAGTAACCAGGAGTGGCGATATCTACAGCTCAAACACTGTATGCGGAGAACGTTAGGAACACCCCTGTGGATGCTCAAAACTCACCCATCGTCACCTATCTTCAGAAATGGGGCAGACAAAAAGGCGTCTTAGCTGGCCTCTATGCCGAATTAACTAACCACCTTTACTCTCAGCCTTTACTTGAACGACTACGCTTAAGGTGGCAGGATATACTAGAGATAACCTACACGGACGAAGAATGGCCAGACATACTAGAAGCCCTCGACAGGGGCGTACGTGAAGCACGCCTGAAATTTTGCCTATTTAAAATCCTTCAGGGGTGGTACTGGACCCCCGTTAAACTCTTCAGGGCAGGGTTGATACCTCACGCGAACTGTTGGAGATGCACAGAGCCATATTGTGACCAACTTCATATTTTATGCCACTGCCCAACGGTACAGTCACTATGGGACGCAGTACGCCTCGCCTTATCGGACTTCATACAGATACCAAAACCGACCCCACCAGCATTTATCATTCTACATGACATTCGCCCGTATCCCCCCCTATCGAGGGCACATAAACGATTAATTCACACGGCGCTTGCCACGGCCAAAATATGCATACTCCGGCACTGGAGATCTAGCATTGCCCCCACACCCATAGAATGGATGACGGCCATGTATCAAACGGCTACCCATGAACGAGTGATTTATAACCTACAGGACCAAGCAGAACAATTTGAGGAGGTCTGGTGCCCATTCTTGAAGAGACCATGAAGCGGCTGGTGGATGACCAACGGATGATCAATGTTCAATGATCAATGATTAGGGAATATCAATTACCAATCATCCTCTGAGAATCCTAGACCCCGGAAACACATTTAATCTCCTACTGTCCCCTCTCTTGCTCCCTAGCTACGCTATCCTCTCCCCTTTCTCTCTTTTTTCTCTCTCTCTATCAATCCACAGGCCTCTAATTTTGTCATATGCCCGAGACCCTGAACTACCCAACATAGTAATACAAGTCGCTTCCTAACACAAACAAGGACTGAGAAATCAACTCATATAAGACGTAGACACTCTCTAACCGACCTTACCATATCTAACATACATACTATCTACCCCTAGATAATAACTTGCTACAGACGGAGAAGTACAGAACGATCTACTCTTAGGCCTGAACAAACTATTCTCAGGATACAAAGACCCCCTGCCTACCTCGAGTCTCTTCATTCTACACTCCCCCGCGATTACTCTTCTTCTTTCTTCCTCTTTCTTCCCCTTCTCTCCCCCTCCCATATGACTATTGCGTCTCTCCCCTATACCAAGATCAACCCCTCCCACACAACCCTATCCTCGCTCCCCCTCCCCTTACCACCCCCCCCCACCTGTTTTCCATTTTTCTTCAAAATAAGGGTACAAAACTCAACTATGCAACTGGGAATTTTTACTTACCTGACAGTACATGCATATATGCTCACAATGGAAATAATTGTGGTAAAAGAACAAAAACAATGTTTTGAAAGCTAAACAGTTTGTTTATATGCTGTATGTGCCGCCTTATATATTCTTAATAAAACTTTTGAAACTTTAAAAAAAAAAACACAGCGTGATCTTAGGAGTATGCCTGCATTGCTTCCTAATTCCAAACCATAGTGTTCTGCTGCCTGGCATGCAGATAACACAATCACGCCTCAACAACGCGCAAGACCAGAAGCTGTTGAAGCTATTATTTTTTCCTCTGGGCTCTAGCATCCCTTGGTGTTTTTTCATACAGCAGTCGTTATTTTGTTTTAGTAGTTTGATACATATGTGTTGATCTAAAAACCACAAAATCATCAAAAACAACAAAACAGAATAACAGGGTCTTCATTGGACTGAAATTATTGGTGATAAAAAGAATTGTTTCTGTCTTATTTTTTTGCTTTTTATTTTTGTCAATTCTAAAGAAATTTGCACCAGAGCCTTTCAAATCATATTTTTCCATACTAATTGTTCTAGTCAAACTATGGACATGGAGTATAAAACTCGTTTTCTGTCGTAAACCATGCTACTCGCAATGTCACAGGTTTTACTGACCGCAAAAGAGCTTTTTACATTTTAGGAAAGCCCTTGAGAGTGAGAAAAGCCTTTCCGACTTCTAAAGGAGCTTTTGCAAACCTTTCGGAATTGTAAAAAGAAGTGGGTGGGAAAGGAACTCCCGCCTCCTACTTACGATTCAAAAAGAGATGCATCAATCATTTGTAACCGCAAGTGCAGACGCAGGCCATTCATCAGTTACCAAGTAGCGCTGGTAAATGATTCGCAAAGTGGAAGCTGTCGCAGTGGGACAGCGTCCTCTTTGGGAATTGTATCGGTGGTCTCAGGGGAGCAGGCAGCGATCCAGAAAAACACTGAGTGCTTTCTCATGTCTTCCAAAACAGGAAAAATTATTTTTAAAGGGCATCAGGGCCTTTATTGGACATAGCCTGCTTTAAAAAAAGAAAAGAAAAAAAAGTCCTATTTGGGAAACCAAAGGCAACGAGGGAGTTGTTGTCCCATGTAGGCCCCCACAAATAGTGACCTGTCTAATTCACACTCATTGGGCAGGGAGATTTGCAATAACTTGCAAATGGACAGTTTAGGATGCAACATATTATGTTACTTTGTATTCCATTTCGCAAGAACAGCATTAGTACACCAGGCCAGATGATCTTTATATAATAAAATTGCAGAAGTAGTACTGGTGTGATTTTGGAGGTAGATGTCCTACAAATCGCCACAATAACTCAAATGGAATCCCCATCTCTGCAAGTGATATTATGGTTAACCACTGTTACTGTGTACAGCAGTAGTTGAACACAGGGTCTGGCTCAAGGTAGGCACTGTGTTTACCTCCAATGTGTCTGAACGCCATATTACTTCATCTTTGTGGTGCTTTTGGATCTGATTATGCCATTTGAGGTGGTTGGTAGGGCCCGGTATGTGACTAAGCCATGGGTCCACTGGCACCCAGAACAGCTGGAACACACACCATTTGCTGTGTGTAATGCTGAATGACGACAGAAATATTTGTATCAATATAACCTTACATTATCTTTTATGTCTCCAACTTTGTAATTTGACCTCATTTAGATGTTGAGGCATGCCACTGGGGTAATATTAGCCCCTGCAGTGTGGGGGGGCTTGAGGTCCAGGGGTCTCTCTCTGACAAGTATCCTGGCCTGAGAGCTCCTGAAGGATCGGGGAGGAGGGCTGCCAAGTACTTTGCAGGGGACCCCCCTCAAGTTTCTTTTCCACTGGAGCATGTACGATAACTGCCAATAACTGGTGGATGTCTGTCCCTTCTGCCACATTCATATGTCCCCCACTCTGTACTTGAGTAAGGGAAAGTGCCATACTTCTGACAGCAGGTCCGTAGCAGTCTCTGTCAGTGAAAACCTTTGACTAACTGCCCATCTGCCCCTGGGCCATCAATCAATGCATGAAAGAATATCTGCCCTATTTAGGGCAGTCATTCCTACATACCGTTTTCCTGTTCTGAACTGCCATGGAAAGGCCTCAAATGCAAACAAGAACCCAAATAAATGACTCTCACATGCTGGGAAAAATACCAGCATGCAAGGGACATTTTCAACCATTTTTTTAACTGCTAAACCGTCCACCAAACTCTGAATGAGGACTTGTTGGGCCTCATTTTGAGTGTGATGGATAGTTAGCTTGTTTGCCGGGGAGAGATGTCCATCACTGATCTGATGAAATGCTGCCCGCAATTCTAGGAGATTTGCACCAAGCATTTAGGGATCTCTGTACCTTCAGCTGAGCCACACTGACTCTGCAGATAAATTGAGATTTATTCCTGTGTTTAACACGTATAAGTACAATTTGAACCCTGTTGTATTTTTCTACGACTTTGCTGAAGGAATTGAAACTTTAGCTTCTCAGTACAAGGTGACCTATTTTTCATCTGGATTGAACCAATTGATGAGGCCTGTCTGAAGGGTTCAGGTGCCTTTGGAATTGGACTCCTACTATAATCTGCTACATTGTAGTTTTTCAACGAATCGCATTATATTTTTAATCCTGTTACTGTCTTCTCACTTTTTACTCTCTAGTTCATATTATGCTATGCACTGTTTAGTGTTGTTTTTACTTACAAGGAGTAAAACACCTATCTCTGCCCCTCTTACTCCTACACTGTCTATAGCTCTCTGAAATGCTCATTTGATTTCTAATACAATTGTCTCTACACTCGATCTCTTTTTTAGGTCACATCTGCAATTTTCTGTCTTACTGCAACCTGACTACAGTTAGTACCCATACCATTCTGTTTATCTAGCAATATGTTTTTCTCATTTTTCCTGTCATTCTGGTGTTGGTGATGGTACTGGGGTTCTGTAACCTCTTTAAATCCATCTAATATTCCCCCTTCTTTTCCAGTTTTGTTTACATAATTTCATGAATTTATTTTCTGACAATTTCTAAACCATATGCTCTCTCATTTCTGGTTATCTACTTGATTATTAGTTGAAACATCATCTCTCATCTGGGCTGATCTGATTGAGTTATATATGTAGTCTGATTTGGGAATGTGTAGTCTGAGTGGGGTATCTGCAGTCTGCCTATGATATCTGTTATCTAATTAATGTGTCGGTGACCATACTGATGTGTTTGTTGCAGAACGGCTTTCAATGGCACCATTATTTCATTTATAGGTCGTTCTAATTAGATTATCTTGTGTCCTGACTGGGCTGCTTGTGGATTCGCTAGGTCATCTGTAGTCTGACTTGAATATCTGAGGCCTGACTGAAAAATTAGTAGCCTTTCAAAAAAGTCTGAAGCCCTAGTATCTCTCAACTAATGTGTGAAAGAGATTAAGAGAATGAAAGGAGAATAGTCTAACAATTAAAGTGGAAATGTGTAAGATAGAGTCAGACATCTGACATGTTTGTAACACATCATTGATAAATGAGATTTAAAAGAGAGAAGTTGGTGGATCCCACACTAAATTGTTCCTGAAGACTATGGTCAACTAAGATCTTATTAATGTTTAGTTGAATAATATTCCAAATTTGTGGAGAGTTGTTTAAAGAAGACTAAGAGAATGAGTTGAAACAGCTTACTACTTTCAGAGATTCAAAAAAGCAAAGGAGTGGATGGTGTTCCATTTAAAACGTGGGCTTATGATCTGTTGCCTGGTTGCACTGAGTGGTTGAAAGGATTGGAGGCCAAATATTTTCATGCATTTAAGCAGTTAATGATAACAGTAACTCACGGAAGAGTGCTGTAATCCCACTTATGTCAGACACTTGTCAAACGTGACAGAAAGAGATCGAGGGAAACATGCAGTGATCGCTGACAAATGGGTAGTTAAGAGGCTTAAGAAAGGTATGAAGCCCCATGGCTTTAAGCAAAGGAAGTGTCAAACTCTCAATAGAGAGGTTTTAAACCAGAATTTAAGAGCCAGAACAATTCTGAAGGGTTCATGGAAGGACACATACAAAAAGGGATTTAGGTTCCAAGCCAGAAATAGAAGGAGAAATGGGGAGAGGAAGGTTCTTTCAGGCCCAAAATGATTAATTGTTATAGGTGTCACAAAGAGGGTCATTGGGCTGTCAGGTAAAAGATTTGGCCCTCATTATGACATTGACGGTAAGTACCACTTACCGCCATGCTGACTGCTGCCAACATACCGCGGTAGTTTACCGCTACCCATATTATGACCCACACATAGCAATCTGTCACTATACAGCCACACACACAAGTCCGCCAGTCCAAAGGTCAGTGATAAACTGGCAGTAGCAAAACCCACACTGTTACGCCAACAGAACTATGCCCACTGCATTATGACCCACAAATCACCGCAGCGGACAGTCAACCGTGGGAAACCATTGCCGGTACATACCGCCGCGCTCAAAATACACACACACATACAAAACAACACTACATTGGACAATTCAAACTACACACATACACACACCACAGACACAAACCCACACCAATATAAAACACAGACCCACATTACCCACAACCCTTTACGACTCAAATAAATTGACAACTGAGAGAGGGAGACACACCAAGAGCACCCACAGAACCAGAGACACAGAACACCGTCACCCATAAACCATCCACGCACCTTACAGCACACACACCAACACATCACCCCACACACTCTCACACACACCACACCCACCACACCCATGGCACAACAAAGACACCCCAGGTTCTCTGAGGAGGAGCTAAGGGTCATGGTGGAGGAAATAATCCAGGTAGAGCCACAGCTATTCGGATCACAGGTGGAGCAGAAATCCATTGCTAGAAGATGGAGCTATGGTGGAGAATTGTGGACAGGGTCAATGCCGTGGGACAGCACACCAGAACAAGGGATGACATCAGGAAGAGGTGGAACGACCTATGGGGAAGGTGCGTTCCGTGGTTGCAAGACACCAGATAGCTGTACAGAGGACTGGCAGTGGGCCCCCACCTCCTCCCCCACAACTAACAACATGGGAGGAGCAAGTCTTGGCAATACTGCATCCTGAGGGCATGGCAGGAGTAGCAGGAGAACTGGACTCTGGTAAGTCAAGTCTCTATTACTGTCACCCCCCCTACCTGCATGCCATCACATACCCCCACCCCTACCGTCACCCCCATCACCCACCACCTCACATACACCCAACCATCACAACCCACCCATCCCAATACCAAGCCCTGCATGCACCACCAATGCATGGACACCACTCACAGCCCTGCCTGGACACCCATCACTGAAGCATGCACACTAGAGACAATCACCTAGCCCACAAAATCACTACTCACACAAGGCAAAGCTTACAGGGCAATCATAACCATACAGGGCAACACACGCATGCAAAAGATGTCACACGCAGAAACAATAACACTGCACTTACATCCCCACAGGCTCCCCACACAACGTCACCGGAGAGGATGTGCCAGCAACATCCAGTCCCCACACAGAAGAGGCCCACAGTGATGGCAGCACCTCTGGCCGCCTGGATCTGGATGACCATACCACCACAGAGCCTCCCCCCTCAGGAAACACCAGCACCGCACCCACCCAGCAGGCCCATACCTCTGTCCGCAGGACACGTCAATCAGCAGTGTGTCCACCACCAGAGGGACACCAGGACACCCCACAAACACAGGACGATCAGGGACCTGTGGTCAGTGGCAGTGGGCACACGGTTCAGGGGACAGAGACACAGGACAACAGGGAAGCTGGGAGGGCTGCTGAGCGACAGGGGGAGGACAGGCCCAGGGAACCGACTCTCCACAAGGCACTCACCAACATCTTGGGAGTACACCACCATTCCCAAGAGACAATTGGCCAAATACTGGACAAGTTGCAGGAGACCCAGTGGCAGCAGGAGGGACAGTACCTGGGGATCAGGGAAGACCCGAAGGACATCAACACCACCCTGGTCACCATTGCAGCGGTGCTGGCAGACATGGCCAACACCATGAGGGAGGCAGTGGCACACCACCGGGCCCCTGACACTAGCCACACTGATGAACAGCCCTCCACCACTGCTGATGCTAGAGGACAGGAGGTTCCGCCACAGGACCAACAGGCCACCAGAACCCCTCCCCCTGCAGAAGGAGAACCACCTTTCAAATGGTCCCTGCAATCCAGGCAGAAGCCAGAGAACATTGCCAAGACCTCCACCAGGAAATACGACTCTCCTGATTGTCACCCTTGTGTCCCACTGTGTCACCCTGTCCACCTTGAACTGCCAATGCTCCCTCTCCTATGCCCCCTTGGACAATGCACCTGGGATACAAATAGACTGGACTCTATCCTGGACTTTCCTCCACCATCACCCCAGCCAATTGCACATACCCCTCTACTTATTAGCACTTAAATAAACACCCTTTGGAAAAATACAAGTATGGAGTATGTCAAATGATTTAAGTATGTATTTGTTTAACAAGTTTTAAACACTGCAATACAGGGATCCTCCTGTTAGATGGAGGCAATGAAACCTGGCCTTCAAGAGGCCGAAAGTCCTCTCTAGTATTCTTCTTGTTCGCCCTGTGCCTCATTGTAATGTCCCTCTGCCCTTGTCCTGGCATTCCTCACAGGGATCAGTAGCCATGAGAGGTTGGGATAACCAGAGTCACCTGCAAATATCGAGGGACACCTGTTAGCCAAACACTAACCCTTAGGGCCCACACCATACACATACACCAATATCCCCTGGGTGTGAAAGACCGCTCACCTATTAGCCACACCCGGTGCCTCTGGAGTTGAGCCATCACATATGGGATGCTGCTATTCCTCAGTATATAGGCATCAGGATACTTTGCTTTGACATGGGAGATGTACTGGTCCGCAAGTCACACTATCTTCACATTCATCGAGTGAAAGCTCTTTGAATTTCTGAACACCTTTTCATTTCTCCGGGGGGAGGGACAAGTTCTATATGTGCACCATCAATAACCCCAGTAATGATGAAGATATGTTCCACTGCATAGAGGTCAGCTTTCACTGTGGCCAAATCTTCAACCTGGTGGAAAACGATGTAGCTGCACACATGTTTAATTAGGGCAGACAACACTCTGGTCAACAATATTGAGAACATTGGCTGAGACATTCCTGCTGCCAAGCCCACTGTCAATTGGAAGGAGCCACTTGCCAAGAAATGGAGCACAGATAGGACATGCACAAGAGGGGGATCCCAGTGGACTGACGGATAGCAGATATCAGGTCAGGCTCCAATTGGGCACACATCTCTTTGATTGTGGCCCTGTCCAGTCTATAGGTGAGGATAATGTGCCTGTCCTTCATAGTTGCCAAGTCCACCAGGGGTCTGTACACGGGGGATGTCTCCATCTCCTATTCATCTGCAGCGGTTGTAATCTAGGGGGCAAAACTGTGAGCAGCTTGTCAGTATTCCACATTTCCAAACACTACACTGCGTTGCATGTTGTGACTGTAACAGTATTTTGTTGAATAGGCCCAAATGGTGCCTATGTGTACTGTGATGCAGTTAGGTGCCAGGGGCTGCCTCCCCCCCCCTGAAATGGCATCCACCTGTCCTGTGTGGATGGACATGCGGAAATTAGGTAATGCTGCTGATGTTCTGCGCCGTTGTGGGAGGCGGTCGAGTACCGCTGTGCAACTCCTCATTGGTTGTCATTGGGCCCTATGGGTTACAGTGGCCAATGGTGATGTACGCAGGCAGTGACGGTAAGCACCGCTGCAGATGTGACCGCCATTTTGAATCTGTTCATTCACTTGCTACCTGACCTTCAACAGGAGAAGACCTACACTGCAAGTGCTGCTGTGACCTGTGTCTGGAACCGACCATGGCTTGTGTCACTGGGGAAAGGGCCCCTGTCTTCACCGCTGCAGAGACTGGTGGATGGGGTCCTACCCCAATACCGAATGCTGTATCGGCCTCCAGACCAACAGGTGAGTACACTGTGAGCACAATGCAAGGGGCATGGATGCATGGACTGCTGTGTGTGAGGGCCTCGTGTGGGGGAGTTGGTGGAGTTGGTGGAAGGGTCCTGGGCAGCATGATGCATGTATGGTGGGCAATATCTGTGCGTAAGGGAATGTGAGGGATATGGTGGGCCATAAGTGTAACAGGACAGTATGACTGATACCTTTTTCTATGTTTCTTTTCCTGCAGGTCAGCGCCCATCAGAAAAAGGGTATATGGTGTGCCATCGCCAAGCATGTGCAGACCCTGGGGGTCTACGGCAGACGGAGCACCCACTGTCGCAAACAGTGCGAGGACCTGAGACACTGGGCAAGGAAGACGGCAGAGGCCCAGTTGGGGATGGCCTCCAAACGAGGAAGGGGTGCCCATCGAACCCTGACCCTCCTGATGGCCTGCATACTGGCCGTGGCCTATCCAGAGCTAGATGGGCGCTTGAGGGCATCACAGCAGCCACAAGGAGGTGAGTAGAGTTTCCCAATATACTACTTGTGTGTGGAGGGGTGGTCTCTGGGTGGGGGGTGGCGGCCTGTGAGTGCCCCTAGGCCAGGCTGGACATTGCAGAGTAGGTCAATTGTTGGGCAGGTGCTGATAAACACCACCTCCTACCAAGCTAGTAGGCATCCACCGCTGGGCAGGGGTCTGTGGGTGTCAGGTATGCTGCTATTGCGTTAAGAATTCTAGTGCGTAGGGCTGTTCCCTGTGTGTGTGTGTGTGTGTGTGTGTCTTGTACGCCAACGGTGATGTTGTTGCTGCCATTGAACAAGTGTATCCATTTTCTCTACCCCCCCTTTTGTTTTGTCACCCTGTCCTTATATGCATAAGCATTATCTAGCGGAGGAGCAGAGGCACCAGTAATGGAGGAAGCTGCATCCCACAGGGCCTAGGAGGCCGAATCCACAGACGGTGAGGGCACCAGTGGGACGGAGGGTGAGGGGAGCACCACAGCAGAAACAGGATGGGACAGTTCAGACAGTGATACCTCCTCCGATGGAAGCTCCCTGGTGGTGGTGGACACCTCTGTGCCCACCCCAACTACAGGTACAGCTGCCACCCCCCATACCAGCACCGCCCTCCCAGCAGCCCCTCAGTGAGTTTCCCATGCCCGCTCACCCGGGAGGGTGAGCATCTCCTTCGCCCCAGGCACCTCAGTTAGCCCCGCTGCCCTGAGTGGGGAGGCTATTGACCTCCTGCGATCCATCTCTGTTGGGCAGTCAACTATAGTGAATGCCATCCAGGGGCTGGCAGCCCATTTGAAACAAAAAAATGCATTCCTGGAGGGCATTCACTCTGGCATGGCGGCCCAACAGAGATCAATCCAGGCTCTGGCCTCCTCCCTGATGGCAGCCATTGTCCCTGTCTCTAGGCTCCCCCCTCCAAATTCCTCTACCCAGTGCCACTCCCCTCAGCCTCAACCTATCCCAAGCACGCATTCAGACCAGCATGCACCCAAGACAACACACAGGATTGGCTCAGGCCAACACAAGCACCGCATCACCCCACAGGCACTCACACAAACACCATCCAGATGCAGACATACCAACATCCTCTGCCTCCACTGTGTCCCCCTCCTCCCCCTCGTCCACCACCCTCCCAGTAGTGTCTCCACTCACACCTGCATGCACTACATCCTCATCCACTACCCCCATCACCATCACGCCTATCACTAAACACCCCTCACTGGCAGTCACCACCCCCACATCCATGCACACGTCCCCTGTGTCCTCTCCCACTGTGTCTGTGCCCCCTCCTCCCAAAGTACACAAACGCAAGCACTCAGACACCCAACAGACATCCACCTCACAACAGCATCCAGCCCATGCATCTGCACCCAAACACAGCAGACAGACAGCTCCTACAACCACTCCCTCTTCCTCCAATCCCAAAGCTTCACCCTCTTACCGCCCCAGTGTCCCTAAGAAGCTTTTCCTCTCCGCCGTTCACCTTTTCCATACCCCTCCCCCATCCTTCATGTCAGGCCAGGGTGGTCAGAACCCAGGTGATCACCTCAGTTACCCAGTCCACGGCCACAGTAGTGTCAGCAGGTACAGCAGGTGGGAGAGCCTCCAGGGAACCAGCCATCAGCACTGACAGTGTGCCTGCACCAGCTGCCAAAGGGAAGGGCAAGGAGGCACCACCAGCTGCCAAGGGGAAGGGCAATTAGGCACCACCAGCTGCCAAGGGGAAGGGCATAGAGGCACCACCAGCTGCCAAGAGGAAGGGCAAGAAGGCACCACCAGATGCCAAGGGGAAGGGCTGGAGCCTTCCCCCACCACTGCCTGCACTGCACCAGCACCACTGCAAGCAGCAGCAGCCCCAGTGGGCAGCCGTACGAGGCTGAAGGGGAAGGGCTGCAGCTTCCCCCCACCACTGCCAGCACCGCCACCTGCACCGCCACTGCCATCATTGAGCAACCGTCACCGCCGGTGGGCAGTGTCTAATCCTGCCTCCATGGACTGTTGTGCCCCTGCAAATCCTGTAGGTGTGACACCCAGGTGAGAGACTGTGACCTTGCACACCCCCTCTTTGCCAGGATAAAGCACACCGGGGCACACGGCCCCCTCCAGAACCAGTGGAAGATGCCATCCACTCATTCCCCCCTTGCCAGGATGAAGCACACTGGGCAGAAGGGCCCCTCCAGAACCAACGGAGAAGCCATCCACTAGAAAGACTGTGGTCTTGCACTTCCCAGGCCCAAGCAGTGGGAAAACCACCCACTTGAAAAACTGTGGCTTTGCACTCCCCAGGACCAAGCAGTGGGCAAACCACCCACTTGGGAGACTGTGGCTTTGCACTCCCCAGGTCCAAGCAGTGGGCAAACCACCCACTTGAGAGACTGAGGCCTTGCACTCCCCAGGACCAAGCAGTGGGCAAACAACCCATTTGAGAGACTGTGGCTTTGCACAGCCCAGGACATTGCCCAGGGCATGCAGCCCCCTCCAGGACCAGTGGTGTTGTACCATCTTCCGGCTGAGGTGCCCCCGTCCCCCTGGTGTGCCTGTGTATTTTTGACCTGATGCCCCTGCATTGTTTTCTCCATGTTGTTGAAGGAGTCAAGTGTGGCCCTGGTCTCTGGGATGTGGCCCTGTGGCCCACGGACATTGAGGACTGGGCAGTGTCCCTCCATTTGTATATATGTATATACTGTTTTGATTTTGAAGCACAACTTTCTACTATTTTGTCTTATTACACTCACTTTAATCAATTTCTTTTGTCCTTGCATTTTTCCTGAGGGGTACAGGGTGAATATGTGATGTTATTGCATCTGGTTGTGTGTTTGGTGCTGGGGGTGGGGGTGTTGTGTGTTGCGTGTGTGTGTCACTCTCTTTTTCCTCCCCCCTCCCTTGTGTGCTAGGCAGCAGTACTCACCGTGGTCGTCTTCGCCGGCATTGCTGTTTGTAATTCATGAGGAGGTTTACATACAAGCATGGGGAAGATGTACAACTCGGGCTCCATGACGTCGTGGTTCTTCCTTGAATCTCCAGAGCTGAGTCCTTTGTCTTCTGTGTACTGTTTCCTCCGTCCTTTTGATGTTGTTGGTACTGCCCTGGAAAAGGTGGCGGATAGGCCTGTTGTAATAGTGTGGGTGGTACATTGTGTTCCACATGGCTGTTGGCGGTTACCGCCACGGTGCTTGTTACTACCGCCGTGGCGGTTGGTGTTTTAAAGTGACTGTCTGTGTAGGCGGTTTCCGCTGTGGTCATAATTCTATTTTTTTACGGCCAGCCTGTTGGCGGTATTACCACCGCTTTATCACTGACCTCCAGGGTTGTAATGAGGGCCTTTGTCATAATTGCATCCATCATAGCAAGTGTGTTAATTGTGGGGGAAGGGTCCTAAGGTAACTCTGTTGCATTCAACCTAATAGCAATGGGTATTTAAGAGAGGGAACCAGATGCCCTTAAGTACATCAATCCAAATACCATGGGGTTTGTGTTGAAGGATAGTATCAATGAGAGGAAAGTGCCTGGCTAGCAGAATCCAGGTTCTTGCCTCGCTATGGCTGGGAGAAAGTATCTCAATCCCAAGGCGATTCTCCCTGATATGCAGTGGAGAATTCACGGAGTATCTGATTGTCCTAGTTGAGGTTGAAATTAATGTCAAGTCAGTTGCAGTTGAGTTGATGTAGGCGTGAGAGAGAAGCAGGGTACTGGATATCTCTTGTGCAATGATTTGATTGCCCCTGCTTTAGTACCAGAACCCTCATGGCCTGGACCATATCAATCGTTTTGACCAAAGCACAAGCTTTCTCAGGAAGAGACTACGACCATCTCAGATTTGCATAGAGCAGAGGAATATAGTAAGCTTATCAGGGCAGAATCTGAGAAGGCACTGCCCGTGAAATTCAGGAAGCCTACTCCAGAGGGAGAGGAGATACCCATAGTGGACCTAGTGTTGATTCTGACTAACTGCCAGATTAACAGGGGTTGTTAGTTGCTGGAGAACCTATGCAGGAGAAGTGGCACCAGGCACAAATTGAGTGCCCAGACCTGTGAAACTTTGGAAGGAAGCTCAGTAACAGGTCAGCAATGGATTGGTTGGAAGGCATTATGTTGGCTGAGAGGATGGAATGGACTGCTTTATAGTGAGCCCATGAATCATGGGCAAGGAGCTAGCAAGAGGCTAATGGTTCCCCTAGTTCACAGTAATTTTGTGCTGTAATTGGCCCACAGGGGTGCCCTTATCAGGACATTTGGGCGTCAGAAAGATCCAGAAAAGTTAGACCCATTGTTCTACTGGCCCAGAATGCACAGGAACACAGAGAGGTTCCATATAGCCTGTCCAACTTGTTAATTGAATGCAAAGTGAAAAGGGAAGAAAAGGGCACTGGTAGTGCCACTGCCTGTTGTCAGTGTTCTATTTGAGTGGGTGGGAATTGACACTGTTGACCCATTTGACTCCACGGGCAGCATCAGACAACAAGTATATCTTTGTTGCGATAGACCATGAAGCGAAGTAAACAGAGGTGGTACCTCTGAGGAGCACTAGTGGAAAAGTAGGAGCTAGAGCACGTCTAGGGATCTTTTCAAGGGGGTTGTTGTGATATTTTCTGTCTTCAATGCTCGTGGTGGTTATGTACTAGTATTGGAACTTTTTTTACAATGGTTCTGTTGTCATGGTGTCAGTCTCGGAACTCAGCTGGTATAGCAGTTGCCGCTAGTTGGTCGAGAGGGACACCACGACGTTTGGAGCTGTGCACGAATAAATAACTACAAACTGATTCATTGATGAAGATGCATTTTATTTACAACAGGGTTCAATATCTCAAGACAGTGATTTCCAAAAGAGGGAACAACAAGACCCTAAAGAGCATGATGGGAACCCTGTCTAAGAACCTTCCATATCTCTTATTTGCATTCAGAGAAATTCTACAGACAAATGTAGGGTTCAGTCTCTTTGAACATCTTTTTGGGAATCCAGTGTATGGCCCACTCACCTCAGTCACAGAAGGATCGGAAGGAATTTCTAGGTCATCTCGGAAGGATGTGGTGGACTATGGGGCATATTTATACTCCGTTTGCGCCGAATTTGCGTCGTTTTTTTCAACGCAAATTCGGCGCAAAACTAACGCCATATTTATACTTTGGCGTTAGACGCGTCTAGCGCCAAAGTATGAGGAATGAGCGTCATTTTTTTGCGTGAACGCCTTCCTTGCGTTAATGAGATGCAAGGTAGGCGTTCCCGTCTAAAAAAATGACTGCGACGCAAATGCGTCGTATTTATACTCCCGGGCAAAAATCACGCCCGGGAGTGGGTGGGGCAAAAAACCCCGCATTTGCGCCTCTTTTTAACGCCTGGGTCAGGGCAGGCGTTAAGGGACCTGTGGGCTCAAAATGAGCCCACAGCTGCCATCCCATGCCCCCAGGGACCCCCCTGCCACCCTTGCCCACCCCAGGAGGACACCCAAGGATGGAGGGACCCATCCCAGGGACATTCAGGTAAGTTCAGGTAAGTATATATATATTTTTTTTTTATAATTTGTTTTGGCATAGGGGGGGCTGATTTGTGCCCCCCTACATGCCACAATGCCCAATGACCATGCCCAGGGGACATAAGTCCCCTGTGCATGGCCATTGGGCAAGGGGGCATGACTCCTGTCTTTACTAAGACAGGAGTCATGTAAATGGCGTCTGGGCGTCGTTAAAAATGGCGCAAATCGGGTGGAGGCGATTTTTTTGCCTCAACCTGACTTGCCCCATTTTAAGACGCCCTTACGCCTTTTTCCCCAACGTGGCGCTGCCTGGTGTACGTGTTTTTTTCCACGCACACCAGGCAGCGCCGGTCTGCTAGCGCCGGCTAACGCCATTCAATAAATACGGCGCCCGCATGGCGCTTTAGAATGGCGTTAGCCGGCGCTAATCTTTTTGGCGCAAAACTGCGATAGCGCAGTTTTGCGTCAAAAAGTATAAATATGGCCCTATGTGTTTGGCCTCCAAAAGTTAATGGTGAAATATGTCAGGTGAAGAACCACCTTCAGTGAAGAAACAGCTGATGAAGGCTTTGAATGACCAGAGAGCTACAATAGAGCCAGTAGCTGTTGGTGCTGAAATTCATTTAGAGAATAGGTGGTGTGGGCCATGCAAGAGTAGAAGGTTTCTGTGGTAAACAACTTGGCCACAAGGGAAACAAAGGGGGTGTTTCATGTGAACTGGCTTAAGCCATGCTCCCGGAGAGACATCACAGTGAACATCATAGCAATGAGAGAAGAAGATGAGACAGACAGTGAACCACTACCCGAGCTTCTTTGTTAGGATGCAACTTGTCGCATAGCTAACAAATAAGCACAAAAGACTGTAAAGAAGTACTGGGATGTTTATCCCATCCTTTTTGCTGATTCCAGAGAAGACACCCGAAAGTGTGTCTTACATAAATACACGGAATAGTTTGCATGTGAAGTACAAGACTTACTGGATGTCTGATTGAGTCCAAGAGTGCATCAAGGTAAAGGTTGCCAAGAAGATGGACGTGGGTGTGAACTGACGGGGTGCTACTTGCTACGTGGATATCTTGAATTGGCCAATGGCTAATAGCAAATCACTTTAGCACCTAGTGCCAGGGAAATAGTGCATCCTCTACACCAAAAGCATTGCAACAGTTTAGGGTGATGCCTTTTGGACTTAAGAAGAATGCTCCTGCCATTTTTCAACACCCAGTGAATCACGTTTTCCCAGGGCTGGAAGAGTTCTACAAGGCCTAATTTGATGATATGTCCATCTTAAATATTTCCGCGTAGAACACCTGTAGCACCTAGAACCAATGGTTTTCATTCCTCAGGGAACCCGTGGCAAACATACTCAAAAATCATATCTGGGGCCCAGTAACTCCTGGGCAAAAACAACAAGTGATGGACGGAATGCTGCACATTGTCAAACACTCACCCTCAGTCACAGATCTGGGTTTAATCCATCGTTCTTTTGCTCACCATGCCACCCTAGTTTGGACCCAGCCATATGCAAATCAGTCTTGACCCTGTTCCTCATGGGAACAGTCCAGCCCGAACTGCCAAGCCAGGTCCTCACTGGACCGGAAACAAGCATCCTGGGACCGGTTTCGGGGTTTCACCCCTCATCAGCCAGGCTAGCTTGAATCCAGTGGCATGGGAAGCACGGGACCCAAGTCTGGGCATACCCTTCCCACTTAGGGCGACAAAGCAAAAACAACAAGTGATGGACGGAATGCTGCACATTGTCAAACACTCACCCCCAGTGCTGCACATTGTCAAACACTCACCCCCAGTCACAGATCTGGGTTTAATCCATCGTTCTTTTGCTCACCATGCCACCCCAGTTTGGACCCAGCCATATGCAAATCAGTCTTGACCCTGTTCCTCATGGGAACAGTCCAGCCCGAACTGCCAAGCCAGGTCCTCACTGGACCGGAAACAAGCATCCTGGGACCGGTTTCGGGGTTTCACCCCTCATCAGCCAGGCTAGCTTGAATCCAGTGGCATGGGAAGCACGGGACCCACCTGGGCATACCCTTCCCACTTAGGGCGACAAAGCAAAAACAACAAGTGATGGACGGAATGCTGCACATTGTCAAACACTCACCCCCAGTCACAGATCTGGGTTTAATCCATCGTTCTTTTGCTCACCATGCCACCCCAGTTTGGACCCAGCCATATGCAAATCAGTCTTGACCCTGTTCCTCATGGGAACAGTCCAGCCCGAACTGCCAAGCCAGGTCCTCACTGGACCGGAAACAAGCATCCTGGGACCGGTTTCGGGGTTTCACCCCTCATCAGCCAGGCTAGCTTGAATCCAGTGGCATGGGAAGCACGGGACCCACGTCTGGGCATACCCTTCCCACTTAGGGCGACAAAGCCCAGTAACTCCTGTCTGTCCTGTGAAATGGGGTCATACACACACGTGTTTCCTAACAATTCAAACTGGCCTGCAAAGTGTATATTGCAGCTCCAAAACAACATTTGGGAATCACAGTTTGCCTTTGATACATTGCTACTTTAACTATTCATGTTACAAAGCTTGTGATTTTGTGAATCACAAACTTTGCAACCAAATGTTTTACCTGTATATCTAGTCCTTAGTGTCTAAAATGTCGCTGTTATATTACGATGTAGTTTATTGATGTCAATATTCAAATGAAAAGGTTACTTATTTTGTAAATAAAACTAGCTCTTGATTTCCTGAATCCACTTTAGTCTGTCTGACTTGCCTTGGCATTAATTAAAAATACGTTTCTCCCTGAAGAATAATTCTATCCACAACAGGTGCTTTCAAAAACAACAAAAGTTTCAAAAAGTTTATTACAAGTAATTATACCAACCAGTTTCATTTTAATTATACCCTCTTGAATAGTGCAGGGTAAATGTAATTATGCCCTCTTGAATAGCTAAGTATGAATTAATTAGGACCATAAGAAACGTGTGTGTTTTATCCTAATAATGCTGTGTATTAAAAGGATCGTGATTGTTGGTTCTTCGTTCCAGAACACATGAAGCCTAAAATGGGTTACGGTTATCAAGTGCAACACATTTTATAATGTCCAAGTATCGGTAATATTTTTATGTCCTTGGAATTTGAATGTATGCCATTTTTATTTAACTCGGTGCTGTAGAGGACATTTATCAGGACCTTTAAGGACGAGGAAGAGGATGGAAGACGCCTCAACTTTCAGAGACAAAGGTAATCTCAATTATTATATCTTTCATGAAGGTCACATTTCAATTGGACTTGAAGAGAAAACAATGAACTTGGTCTGTAAGAGACATTGGCAAGTTGGGAAAAGGGAGAATGTGGTGTACATCGGGCACTTTGTGTGGTATAGGGTAGATTATCCATTGCAGGGGCCGCCGTTCAGGTGTTCGGTTTGTGTTATATAAAAAAGGGGCGAGTGCTAAACAGATGAGCATGCCGTGTTTAATCGTGTGGTAAAACACATCGGAATGTGGTTGTGGTACACTGTTTGAAAACCTAAATCAGTAAATGTTTGCTCAGGGTATGTATGTCGTGCTCCTCTGTACTTTATGTCCTACTTGGAATGTCTAGGGTGGCATTATAACCGGAGGACGCTCTGGACTCCACTGATATTTCTCTTTTAAGAGGGTCACAGACCAGGCAAAACACTGTTGGGTCAAATAACTACCTAAAACCTGCTTAACCCGCAGCGCACAATCACATGAAGACGAAATCACCAAAGTGTGAAAATTACTTTGTAGGACACAGCACAGAAGCCTTGATCACGAATTTGTCGGAGGTGTGGGTCTATGTATCCCACACAATGAAACCCGACTCCCGTGGTTCGCAATCTATCGGGTGCAATAAATGGAATATGCACCGAGTGTTTTGGGAATAATATCCAGGGTTTGGTGCTTACTTCACCAAACTCTGTTTGTTTCTGTAAATACGGTACTGCTTTACTCTGTTAATTTCCAGCAGGTTTGGCCTCGAAGGGTGGGGTATTTAACGCACCAGGTCATTAAGACAGTGCAGTACACACCACACAAGTCAGAAGGAATCCTGACCTCTGCTCAAACATGGCTGTGCTCCGGGTCATGAAACAATACGTATAACTATCAGGGTATTTGGCAATGTGTGGATCAGATGAACAAGAAAGACAATCCCCACAGAGTTAAATGTTTTTCCCGCAGGTGATTGGGAGGGTTCTCCAAACTCAGCGCTGATTAACTGACAGAAAGGAAGGAGCATGTGCCTATATGCCAGAATACTGTGTAGATAAATTTCGTTTGGCAAAACCAGTGCATGGATTTTCTATGATCAACTCAAATGGGGCCCCATATTTGCAAATATAGACAGTATTCTGACTGTCATTCCTCTACCACACCCTGCAATGCACATCATGCAAACCTAAATAGAGTATCAGAAAGTTAAGTAATCCACAATCTTGAAAGCAGATGTGAAACAAAACAAAGCCCTCTTTTTACCATCAGAAATCATGTCCTGATGCTGCAGTTGTGCACCGTGGTGCAATGGTGCCTGATTTGTTTTTGTGCAGGAAGGGACACTTTCATCCAAAAAACAATCCTCTGAGGTATTTTCCCCTTTTTAGGTGTGCTGCAGACAGCACACATAAAAAGAGAAAAAAGAACCAAGAGAAATGTAGATATTTCTCCTCGTTATGCCCCACTGGGTGAGGCTTAGCATTTTGATGCATCCCCAGGTCTATCAGTATTGGTAACTCTAGGAAAGCAGCAAAATCCATGGATGGATGCATAGGAACACCCACACTCCACTCATGGAACGCCTGCCTAGAGCAGAGTAACACAATACAGCAATTTTCGCTACGTTGCGTTACTCTAGATTTATCAGCCCTTGCAGGGTCATGAAAGGTGGCTTAATAAATATGACTTTGGAGCTGCTTCCGCCTTGCACCTCCTGGCGTGGCACACAGACGACGGAACTCGTTGATGAATCTGCCACTTAATGTCAATGGAAAACTCAACGTTAAACGCAATGAAAAAGTCAAAGCCTTAATGAAAATGTCTTCACCCATGTGAAGGGTGGATGAAACCAGTAGTTCTTATTAGAACTACTCATGCCACATGTGAAGAAATTACCTGACTTGCACATCATTTGTCACAACAATACACTCTTTACATTTCTCTGTCTTGCCGTGAGAAGGCTCATCAAGCAGTTGTGCAATAGAGTAGGTACTATGCGCTCTCTACAGTGGCAGCTTGATTGATTTGCTTGTTGCTGTGTGCCTATGCTTGTGCCTTTGGTCTCCCTATGCATCCCTAAGGAAGGAGATTGGGCAGGCAAAAATGGCCCCCTTTTGAAGGTACATGGTCCTTGAGTGCTACCCGAATAAAACTCCCTTAATTCAGCTGAGGTCTATTTCTTTCTGTCTCTGCTTTCCAGTTGTTACTATATTGTAAATATAACCTAGACGCCTATGTAACATATGCCTGAAACTCGGTACTTTAAAAGTCTACAAACAAGCTATGTCATTGATCTTCTGCAGATGACGTGGACTTTTGGGGATTGTTAGATGACATATACCGCCACCATATTGCCTTTAACTCTGTCACAGTGCAATGACTGAGACAGAAAAGGGGCAACAGAGGGCAGAGGTGCAGTAAACAGGACAAATCTGAAAGAAGAGAAAAGAAAGGTGCCAAAACAGAACTGGTAGGATGCATGCATTTTCAGTGGTATATTCAACAATTGTAGGCCATACTAGTATTTATTTTCAATACTGAGGGGCTTATTTAGAAGTGGCCTGCGCCGTCGGTGTGTCACTTTTTGTGACGCACGGTGGTGGAGGCTCATAACTACAAGGCCACGCAAAGACACTTTGCGTTACTTTTCATAGCCTTGTAGTTATGGAGTAAGGCAACGCAGATACTTGCTATGCGTTCCCTTACTCTGCCTCAAAGAGGCGCTCCATGGGTGTTGCAGTGGGTGTTCCCATGCAACACCCATGGATTTTGATGCATTCCCAGATTTACAAGGTTTCGTAAACCTGGGAATGTGTCAAAAGCCTATGCCTCCCTAGGGGTGGTGTAAGGGTTTCCTCTTTCTATCTGTGCTGCATTTTGCAGCACACATAAAAAGGGGAAAACACCTCTCATGATTGTTTTTATGCAGGAAGGTGTGAATCCTGCACAAAGCAATCATCCCCGTAACGCAGGCACCCTTTTACCTTGGTGCAAGAGTGCTTGTTTTCGCGCATGGCAGCAATTTGTGCACCAGTGCAGGGGAGGTCAGGAATGAGTTGTGTCTTGTAGATACAGCATTTTCCTTCCCTTTTGTTTTGAAGCAGGCAGCGTAGCAAGAAGGCTTGAGGTGCTGCCCTGTGCCAAAACATTGTAAGTGAGGCCCTAATTGTTTTTGAGTTGCCATGTGGGTGCTACCCATCCTTGAAGATCTACTTTCTGGTTTTCTTTCATATTTTTCAAGTCTCTTGAGAGGAGATTTCTTAGACCCCTTGCAAGAAGTATTTAAAGTGAACTGGGTGAGGAAGCTTAAAAATGCACAATTTGCCACTCATCTTCCAAATATCTTAGGCGAAAATTCCATTTGAAAAGCAGTTTTCAAATCTCACCAAGTTTTTTGTCACCTAATGTGCTTAAGAAAAGCAAAGTTTCTCCCCATCATCTAGGTGTCCACTCCAAACCACCGAAGAGCACCAGGACATTCCACAAAGTTTGAACCTCACTCACTCCTTGCAAGGTGCACCTCGACCTGGAATGACAACAAACTATTGCACGAGCCTTCATTGATAGCCTTGCACGATTGTGCAGTGATTAGCTCACACCAGTGGTCATTGACCTACATTTGAAAAATTGTTCACCAATGTTTCTTTTTCATTTTTATACCATACCTGTGATTTAGAAGATTTTGTTTTATGTTATATGTGGTGTCACGCATATACATTTTTCGTTCAGTGCATGTCCAGTGCTGGCACCATAACTGGTACATTTTTCTGGTGCAGAAGGACATAAGAACCAGTAAATTGCTTTCATGCAAGGAAACTATTTCCTACTAGCTTGTTTGCTTTATTTCAAGGGTGTCTGTTTCACAAACAACATATAAAAGTGATTTAGACATCGAAAATGAGCTCAGGAAGGAGGCTTGTTGTTTTTTTTTTTAAATAATTTTGTTGGAGTATTCTTTTCAGTATGGAAGTGATGCACGTTTACTTTAAATAGGCAAACATTATGCCTCCTCTATCTCCGTTGAGGCCAGAGATTGTAGATTTCCTTCAGCTGGGAAGCTGCCGCGTGCTCCATTGTCGAGAAAACCCTCACTGTTGGGAGGCGCAGGTTCATCCAGGTCAGAATTTTAAGCGGAGATTAATAATTATACTGCTTGTCCTGTCTTTTAAAGGACATGAAAGTCTGAGAACTGAATGCCCAATAAGAGGCACAACATGGACGTCAATTCACCAAAATGCCAGGAAGTGAGATCACGTGCCCTTTAACCTCCAATTTCACTCACACACTTACACATACACACAAATTCACACACTGTCACATAAACACACACTCACCCGCAAGTACGCACACAGCAAATGTTTAAAAGAATTTTGACTTACCTCACCTGCCATGGAAGGACATATTCTGAGGTATTTGTACCCCATTTTTATTACATACACTAATAGTGAATAATATGTTATTATTCACTTTAAGTGTAATAACAAGCATTTGCAATGTAACGGGTCTCGCGTTTGCTCAAGTTAGAGCTAGTCCCGTTTTAAACTCCTAACCGGACTTTTCTTGCTACCTAAACTGAAAAGTAAAACAATTTCACATTAGCGAGCCCAAAGACACTATGAAGCATGAAGGAGACACACAAAAGGAATCGGACGTTTGCTCACAGGGAAACCTATCGGCAAAAGTACAATTATCCATGTAACCGGCAAAAGTGCAATTAGCCATGTAACAGGGTCGATGTCATGCAAAGCGCTCGATATGCCCAGCGAGATTGCGCTGCCTGCAAAATAAAGACAAAAAGTAGTCCAGAAACCATATGGAAAACATGGAGCCTCGTATGTTTTCAGTAGTTTAGCCGTTGCGCTCGAGGGGGGCTAAACATCAGAAAAGTCATCACATATGCATGCCTTTCACTAATGAAATGAAGCAAATTTTAAAAGGCAAGCCCACAAACCAAGCAAACTGATGGGCATGGTTAAAAGCCCATAGAGAGATTACACCAGGGACAGAGCGTTTTGTGCTCACCCCTAAAAATTGACAGAAAACATAGAGAGTGGAGTCACAACTGACAGGACTGCCACTATTCCTGGTACTGAATTTGTCACATCTGAGGCCAGGGGTCCCAAAGGCAATGTCAAGGGTCCAAAAGGGCAAGCCAGCGATTGCAGCTGTGACCCCTGGCAAATCCTAAATGACATCCATGGGGCACAGTCCACTTAGACTAAAAAGTGAGGTTTGTTTTCTACAATTTGATCTATCCTAACTACCACTGCATAGTATGGAGGTGTGTGGATTTGCTCAATTAATTCTAGAAAATATTATGTTTTAAAAGTCAAGGTTGCAGGTTTGCTTTAAACAAAATGATATCCTGACAAGAAAGTGTGAGAAGCCTATCTCATATGCATATTCTCTTATTTGAAGGTACTTCTTAGAAACAATTACAGTAGTTCAGTTACTAGCATAGCAATTCTTGTTTTATTTCTCTCTTGGTTCCATTTTCCTTAATACCATTTAAGTTGGATACCTGCTAAATTCAATATATCTTTCATTATTCAGCCTGTATTATTTTAAAGAACGATGTACAAAGCAAGAAGTAGTAACTGAAAAGGAGTACTCATTCATGTAATGGAGGGGAAAAACTAATTCAATTGTGCAATGGAAACTGTAATTGGAGTAGTATCCATTGTGCAAGATCAAATTGGAGGCTATCCATCAATTTTGTTTAGTGAACGCACCCTTGCAACAAAGTGGCACTTGGGGATTTTCTGGCTCGGTTGTCTCTACATAAATGTCTTTTAAATGAGTGGTGTATTTAATGTAATCAGACTAATACATTTATGATTACTTCCACTATGTTAGGAGTTGCCTTATACACTCTTTGTTGACATAGTGTAAAGAACATTGAAAACACCTCCCTTTTTATTTTGGTTGTTGGAAACTGTTTAAATGTTATATGATTAAAACCTTGTTGGTATGTTATCTTGTTTCTGTAGATGTGCAAGCGAACATATAAATCCTGCGGATGAATATGATCTAAATCCTTGAGCTCTGAGGAAGGCTGTCTAAAAATGAAGCACCAAAACTTCGGCCTAATACTACAACAGAGGGAAGGACAGATGTCATTGTAAATGAAACCCAGAATTTGATGTTGAAGGTGTTACCTAATAATGAGTCTGAAATGACAATCTGATTGAACACCTCCTATTCTTGATGATTAGGGATTAAGTTTATATATTGTTACGTTCATTTTAGGTCTGCATCATGGCATCATGGCATTACTAATCTTTGATGTGCATTCTCTATTAAACATTGAAAAACGGACACACACACTCATTGAACCATTCATGCTATCTCCTTCGTGAGGCTCACTCATTCATATGCAGGATACAAAAACACAATTATAAAGTGATCAGTCATTTAATGAGTGTGTACGATTAACCATTTTGAATATGTATACAACTAATGTACATATATCCCATTTGTAGAATCTAATTTTGATTGCATTACGATCCATAATTGCATTATTAGTGCATCACATATTTTGCATCTCTATAGGAGTTGGAAATGACAAGTACATTCTGTTTGGGAAATGGTTCTGCCGTGATTGAATTTCTCTTCCTAGGATTTCCAATCCCTCCAATAGTCAAGCATATCTTTTTTCTATTACTCCTCATTATGTACATTGTCATAGTTGTTGGAAATGTCTTGATCATCGCCACGGTGTCTTCTAACAACCATCTTCACACACCTATGTACTTCTTTCTTGTTATTTTGTCACTATTGGAAATATGGTACACATCATCTATTTCACCCACTTTGTTGGGGACTCTGTTAAAGGGTCAGGGTATCATCATTTCATTTCATAGTTGCATTGCACAATTTTTCTTTGTTTGTTTGCTGGCTTGTAATGAGAATTTCATTTTGATGTTGATGGCTTTTGATCGCTATTTGGCTATATGCTATCCATTACATTACACAACTATAATGGGCATCAGGCTTTGTATGAAGATGATTACAGCTGTGTGGGTGATCAGCTGTGGCTATTCATTTGGAACTAGTTTTTCAATGTCTTTGTTGACGTTTTCTGGCCTAAATGAGTTAGATCATTTCTTTTGTGATTTTGCTCCACTTTTGAATGTAGCTTGTTCTGATATCTATGTTGCTCAAACTGAAGTTTTTATCACAGCCCTGATTGTGACATTAATCCCATTTATGATGATCTCTGTGTCTTATGCTTACATCATCTTGACCATTCTTCGGATCCCCTCAGCTGCAGGAAGGAGGAAGGCTTTCTCCACTTGCAGCTCTCACCTTATTGTGGTTATCACATACTTTGGCACCCTGATTATCGTTTATGGGATACCACATAATGTCTACTCCCTCAATCTAAGCAAGAGCTTATCACTTTTATATACGGTAGCAACTCCAATGCTTAATCCCATCATATACACTTTGCGGAATAAGGATATAAGGGAAGCCTTGAAAAAAGGTTTGCACAACATAAGCCTATAGAGTAGAAATGCTCTATTCACATATTTATGCTGTGTATGTTGTAACAAAATAATATTTTTGAAAGAATTAAAACGTTATGCAAATGTACAAGGATTTGTCACTATGAGGGTTCATAATATTAATAGGTCATTTATCTCTTTATGTGATACTTTTACTGAAAAAAGTTCCATTGGGACACCAGCAAAGTCTTACAGATGTAAGCATTCTCTAAAAAATCCCTACTTCCCTCCTTCTCCAGTAAAGGGCGCCCGCCGGCCCAGCGGGAAAGGCCCTGCAACGAGGAAGCCCCGGCGGAGTTGCAGGGGTGCGGCGGGTGCAGTTGCACCCGTCGCGATTTTCACTGTCTGCAAAGCAGACAGTGAAAATCTTCATGGGGCCCTGTTAGGGGGCCCCTGCACTGCCCATGCCAGTGGCATGGGCAGTGCAGGGGCCCCCAGGGGCCCCACGACACCCGTTCCCGCCATCCTGTTCCTGGAGGTAAGAACCGCCAGAAACAGGGTGGCGGGAAGGGGGTCGGAATCCCCATGGCGGCGCTGCAAGCAGCGCCGCCATGGAGGATTCCCTGGGCCAGGGGAAAACCGGCGGGAAACCACTGGTTCCCCTTTTCTGACCGCGGCTTTACCGCTGCGGTCAGAAAGGCCCTGGAAGCACCGCCAGCCTGTTGGCGGTGCTTCCGTGGTCCCCGGCCCTGGCGGTCATGGACCGCCAGGTTCGGAATGACCCCCTAAGACTGCATCTCTAGATTGAGACCAGCCAGAAAAAGAATCAAACAACTATTTCTAATACTTATTAAAAATTCAATTCAATAGTGAAGTTGGATTTTTAATAAACAGTAAGGAAAATTATAAAGTCTTAGTTTTCCTGCCTGAAGTTCACAGTAGGCTGACCCGAATAGATAGAGATGACAACTCCTCTGTGCTCAATAGAAAGCAGGGCAGGGGCTTTGGCCATTCGGTTGACACCACAGTGCCAAGATCTGTTGAGCCACATGTAACACTTTGGCACACTTAAAAGGGAAAAAATAGGATACCAGGACAAATCTTGTGTATTTCCAGGCTTGTTGCTGAAGAACCCTGCTTGTGTGATACCAGGACTTCTGGCTATAGGTTTGTTGTAGGTACAGTGCCTCTTTCACACTGTATTTTAGTGCTAGATGTAGGAGGACTCTGGTGAGTACCATAATGCACTCTCCTACGTACCCATAACCCTCAGAGCCCAGGTTTAGTGTATCTAAAAACTTTCACTAGCTTGAAATGCCCTGGCACTTGCCATTTTGATCCTGTTTGTTTATTCCATTGGTTAGGTAGTGCCCAGGAGCCACCCACAATCACTAGCTAGTGCCAGGCATAAGTATGGCTCCACAAGGAACATGAACAGAACAATTTCTAGACCTGCAGAAAAACAAACGAGGACTGACCCTGCTGTCTGTGACCTGCGATGAGCCCCAGAGTACTGGATCTGCTCCCAATTAAACTCAGGGCAAAGAAGTGGGCTCCAAGGGTCAGTTGGCTGACCTCCTGTATGGCTACAGGAACCCAACAAGCTGTAAGAGGACATTTCCTTGAAGTACCCAGCTGACCGGTGGCAAATAGAACTGAACTAGACCCTGCTGTTGGCCTCTACCTGACACTTTAAGAGTCTGTGAGTGCCACCCTGAGAGCTTCATAAGTATACTCTTGTGGTTGTTTGGAAACCGGAAGAAAGTATGGAAACTTTTTTCCATTCAAGAGGGACTTAAATACTCTTCAAACTTTTTTACTTCCAGACTTTATATGACTAATCCACTTGGTAGTTTTATGACGCAAGCTCGCTCCATCATGGGAAGCCTGAAATTTCACCTTGGTCCTGGTCTACCATTACCATTGACTATCATTGGTAATTTAGTTTTTATTATAAGAAAAATCAGTCCCAAGCGGCCATTCCGTCCAGTTATCTTCCTGTTTTTTTGTAAAACATCAAAGCACTACTTGTGCGTCTTCTTAGTTCTTCTACTTGATTCATCACACTATGTATGAAAAGCACCTACAAATGCAAACATATCCTCCGTCACTGCTCAAACTATCTAAAATTGAAACACAAATTAAGTTGATCAGTAACTATAAAATTGTAGCTGAAAAACATCTTTCACAAATACTTGCAATGCCTAAAAAAGATGGCAATCACTCTAGGCATAAGGAAGCCGTGTGAATAAAACAATCACAGCAGAATAGATGTATTTTGCAGTGAAAGTAGAAGCTCTATAATAAAATCCAGCAATACAATGTGCCATGTTCCTTTGCAGTAAATAATTTTATTACACCAGATTAATTAAAAGCAAACAAACAAACAATACAATTTAGTAAAAACAAATTAAAGGCTAGTCTTAGTCATATTGTTAGAAATAGCTGCCTTTCTAGAAGAAAAACAAAAAATGTTTATCAAGATGAGTTTGGTGGGGAAAATAGATTGACAAAATAATATTAAACTGTCTTTACCTAGAGGGCACTAGTCTGCATTGTCCTAATGTTTCAAACTTTGAGGTAAATTTTTTAAAATCAATGTGATAAAATCTTCCTAGAGACATCCTTACTATGATAAAAATAAAAGAATTTAAAATTCAAAGGCTTATACGGGCAACTCTCCTATTATAAATAGTTTGATTGCATGGGCAATTAATACGTGTTAGTAGATCATTTTTTGAAAACAAGATGTAGTAGCCACAGCAATATTATGTTACCAGTCTTAAAACATAACTTTATGGCATCTCTGTTCTGCACTTAAATATTCCATTGTCTAGAAATATATCTAAACAGCTTTTGTCTTTCTCATTGTCACTCCAGCACAACCACATAAAAATTTCACAATAGATTCCTTTTTGTAGTATTGAGCCTGTATTGTAGTGAATCTATAGCTTGATTGCTGCAGGCTGCTCTGAGTTCTGTAATGGAAACAGCAGAAAGTGCATACGGATGATTTTCTATCTGCTCAATGTATTGAGGGTCTCCTTTAGATAGTATTGTTTTGTTAGAGTGTCATAAGATTCAACTAACGAATCGGCGTAGTTGCCTGTATTTCAGGCGTTTGCAACCAGGGAAAATGATATCAGCTGATATTTCATTTTGGCTTTAAAGCTGGTATTTGGCTGGTTTTTGTCGATGTGGTTTCCATTTCCAGGTACCCTAGAACAAAATGGAAGTATTTGACACAGCTTTTGTACTGTCTCCTGTCAGAATGATAAACTTTATGGTGGCTTTCAATGTGCCTTGATTTACATTTCTAACCTGATGGCAATACTTAAATAAAGCTGCTTTACTGGTTAGGTCTTGCCTATACAGCCCGAAGTCCAGGCAAATATGTGACCTGTGAGTAATCTGAGTTAGATAAAAGATTTTCCTAAAGGTATTGAATTTTAACTTGTTCAGTGTAGGGGCAATCATTGCCGGGAAGTCCTGTAGGACAGGTCATAACTTAACACTAACAACTTTCAAAAATTACTTCAGGAGAGGAGGTGTGTACTGTCAAACTCTCTCTCCACAATGCGAAACTTATACAGTGGCACCTCTCTTCTTTCACGTGGACCAATTATGTGTTGGAGAACATTTGTTTATTAGCCAGACTCTTACATAGTTATAGGTGGAGGTATAATTCTGAGTAAAAGCAACAAGGTGCAAAACGTTTTTGGAACTTTTTATGTCTATCAAAAATGATCATCTTTGTTTTAGACTGACTGACAACCAGATTGTACACTAAGGCCCTCATTATGACAATGACTGTAAGTCCCACTTACTGCCATGCTGACTGCCGCCAACATACCGCCGCCACAGAGCAATAACACCACCCATATTATGACACACACATAGCAATCCATCACTATACAGCCACACACACAAGTCCGCCAGCCCAAAGGTCAGTGATAAACTGGCAGTACCAAAACCCACACCGTCACCCCAACAGAACTACGCCCACAACATTATGAGCCACGAATCATCACGGCGGACATTCAACAGTGCTAAACCATTGACGGTACATACTTCTGCGCTCAAAATACACAAACACATAAAAAACAACACTACATTGGACAATTCAAACTGCCACACCTGACACACATACACACACCACACCCACACACTCACACACCACTATAAAACACACCCACACATTACCCACAACCCTTCATGACTAAAAACAATTGCCAACTGAGAGAGATAGACCACAAGCACCCACAGAACCAGAGCCACATAACACCATGGCTCACACGTCATCCCCGCACCTTACAGCACACACCCCAACACATCACCCCACACGCCCTCACACACACCACTGACACTACACCCATGGCACCACAACAACACCCCAGGTTCTCAGAGGAGGAGCTAAGGGTCATGGTGGAAGGAAATCATCAGGGTAGAGCCACAGCTATTCGGATCACAGGTGCAGCAGACATCCATTGCCAGGAAGATGGAGCTATGGCGGAGAAGTCTGGACAGGGTCAACGCCGTGGGACAGCACCCCAGAACAAGGGATGACATCAGGAAGAGGTGGAACGACCTGCAGGGGAAGGTGCGTTCCATGTTTGCAAGACACCAAATAGCTATACAGAGAACTGGCGGTGGACCCCCACCTCATCCACCACAACTAAACCAAATACGTGGATGACAACCACAGAGTTAGCTTTGTGAGTTAGTTCTCCTATTGTCCGTGGCATCACTGTTTTCCCTTTTCAGACTCTCCTTTGTGAGTTTTACCAGCTTATTAAGATTAACTCTTGTACATTCCTTGACACTTTACCTTCTAAGGTTGCTATGCCTGCCTCAGTCTCCACACATTGTATTTGGTAACTTTCAAAGGTTCCACTGTGCAGAGGATTCCCGTCTCTAGTTTCCCTGTGCACACCCCAAGATCACCTGCATGTTTGATCCACAGATGTTCTGTCTTGTATGGCTGATCCTTCCATCAGTGTTGTCGTCATGGCTGAGAATCTGTGATAGTCATTTGCCTCTTCTCTTTGAAGTGTTTCATTCTCTAGATTACAGGTACACATTATAATCTAACTATTGAGTGAAACATAGAGCTAATCCTTTCCTCCAAATTTCAGTCCAAGGCTGAGTGTGTTTGAAGATCTCTAGCCTTCTCTTTGAAACTGATCCACCCAATCTTCCCTGTATGGCTGATTTTAATTCATGTGTCACTGCTGTTTCGCGAAGTGCCCTACTTTATGTTTTCCAGAAATCAAGGATGGTTGATCCTCAAACCTCTGTGACTTATCTACCCTCACCTCCCCTTCCATGCTTGAGCCAACCAGTCGGCCTGTATATCTGAACTCCCTGTATTACGCAATTAAGTTCCCTCAGAAAATTTGTTCAAACATTTATTTTCTCCCCATTCCCTGTGTTCTTTCTTTGTTCCACTTCTTTTGTGAAGGTCATCTTCAGCACCTTCATTCCTGCTGGTAACCGTTTCTCTCCTATGTTTCGATCTATGCTTATCTCCTTCACTATTTTTCCTCCTTCTGTAATAAATCTATGCTGCCTAACCAAGATTTGCTATGGAACTCTTATTTTTTTGTTCCTGAAAACAGTTTTTTTATATAGAAAATGAATTTTTTTTTTTAACTGTTCTTGACGGGGCAGTAGAGGATTCGATTGTTTTCATGTTACTGTAATTCCATTTACCTCTTGATTGCTAGCGCTTTCCCTCACTGGTACTAAGCCTGTTTTAGATGTTAAGGGTACCTCACATTTAAACCTTCATAACCTTTTCTCCACAAACGGTGTCCACACTAAATTTACATACTTTTTTCCAACATACTATGGATTCTAAAGTTGCCCAGGCTTGTAGATTTCCTTTTAGGGAGCTGAGAAAATCTAAAACAATATACCTATTTTTTGTAGGAAAAATTAGTAAAAGTGCTCTGCAAGAAAGTGTATGTTTTTTTCTTTCAAAAATGGCATCAACAAAACATTAGAGGTGCTAAAAACACCATCTTCCCAGCTTTCAGGAACAAGGAGAGTTGTTCCCAAAAAAATGTAATCCCCACAGTTTTTGCACTTTTGTGAGAGGTGGTCCTTTTTTCTTTATTTTTGTAGTTTCAGCCTACTTGCAGTTTGTATAGAAACCCATGGGTGATCCAGCAATTGAGCTGCACCTTACAAAGAATTTTCATTGTGTACAGGATACATAAAAAAACATGTTTTAAAATATAAAAAGTGACAAATGGGAATGATGGATGTTATGTATTTCTGAAATGTTCACAGGATACTGAGTTTAGAAACAGTGGTATGTGTACACCACTACATTACGGCTAGTCATGCTATCATGTGATTCAGAGAGCATTTTGTAAAATGTCTTCTTTCTTGCACACTAGCTTACATTTCAAATTCTGAAATGTCCAATTGGTAATATGAATGTTCTACTATTCTGTGTTCCCACACATCAAAAACAGCACCATACTTGTGTGGCAGTGCTTAGTGCTCGTGACACAAAATGCCCCAAAACGTGACCTGGAGACATAACATTTCACTCAGCAAAATCACCTTCTTTTACAATGTGGATAGCTGTGGATTATGGGCCCATAGCTCAGCTGCCACCAAGGGAAACCATCCATATCCTGACACTTCTGGTAGCTAGACTGCCGGGGTAGTTGAGAGAGGTGCGGCTTGTGTGGTTCTTACAAGCTAAAAACATTGGCCCTCATTATGAACACTGGCGGCTGAGCCCGCCATGCCGGTGGTGGCGGTACTGACCACCACCGGCATGGCGTGGTCAGCCGCCAAATAATGAAGGCTGTGGGGACCGCCACAGGTGGCCTTCCGCCAACACCAGACTACCGCCAATAGGCAGCCTGACGATGGGGGGAATCATTATCCGACAGGAATTATGCTAAAATAGTGAAACTGAGTGTTATGAAAATGTGCCCACCTAGGTGATAAACATAACGTACATGACATTAATAAAAAGAATAGTAACTGTTTAGATATAATATTCACATGTATAACAAAATGTTTTAGTGGATTATACGAATGAATTAATGGAATGTTTTTGCTTAAATTACTAGGCATAGAGTAATGGTGAAATAATGTGCCTAGTCTACAAGGTCTCTTGTTAGGCTTCATGGCATAAATAATTGTTCATAAAAGGTTTTCTGTCTCAATAGTGAGAACACACTTGTTCATTGTAACTCGTTCACACAGCGCTGACCAAAATGTAATGTTGCAATGTTATATTAGCTGATTTCTCAATCTTTCTAGTCAGAACCATGTGCTGTACTGCTATCTCCTTTGTATCTTTCATGCATGAGAAAATTATGTTTCCAGAACATGACAATGGAACTACTGACTGGAGTTATGTTTGCAACAAAATGTTGCCTAACTACAACTGGTGATGGGAAGAAGAGAAGAGGAGCCAATCATCAACGTGTGAAAGACTGTCTAACTATATCATAGATTGAAGAATTAATGTTTATTGGTTCTATTGAAAACACCCTATCTATGGACCAATGAGAGAGCAAGAAACTACTTTGTGAATTTGACTTGTCCTGACTGCACATACAAGGAGACACACAGATAGTTCCAGATGCCCTTCCTTCCTAGCCTTTTTACCTCATTGTGTAGTCACTATTACCATTAATTGTTAATGCTATTAATGCTGTTTCACATAGTTTGATGCCCTTGCAAAGTTGGTTCAGTTAATTTAGAGCCCCATTGTGGCTGAGACAATCCCTTCCACTTTCCTTTACCAATGAAGACCTGACAAGTTTCCCACTGACGAAGACATCGCTGTTTGCTGATCCATACAGGAGAGGTATAACAACTGCAAATGTTTTTGTTGTATGTTTTTGTCTTTCTTTTATGTACCAACCGCTACTTTTGGTACAGCCCTAGTCGGATCTTTTCCAAATTATGTTTTTGTCAATTTTTCTATTTGCATGAAGTCCAAACATGCCATTCGAATTAGAGGGTTAATTAGTGTGTCATTGTCATAATAATTATAATTAATAGGGGATTGGTTTATTCGTCTGATAAATGTATGCCATTTCACTTACACAGATATTGTTGTTGTTGGTTTGTACCATAACCCTTGAATGTTTAATGATAAATGCTTTATCTAAATGTAATTTTTTCTGCTGTTTTGGTCAGCCTGTGCTGTTTGTATATGCTTATCATTTGGTACTGAGATTAATTTACGTAATCTTCGAATTGTTAATCTAGGGAAATTAACTTTCTAACTTTATAAAACTTGTGTTTAGTCATTACCACATGGGTCATGGTGCATGAAGTTTACTGACTCAGATATCCTGATAATGATTCATTGAATTTGTCATCTTGTTACTGGTTAAGGTCATGAGTATGATTTGTGTTCATGGCGAGCCACTCTAAGTGCAGTCAAAAGGGCCATCGAACCTCTAATGCGTCCCCTTATCAATAAATTATAAAAGACCAAATAAGGTCAGACGGCTCACGGTTTTTGGTAGCAGAAACGGATGGCTGGATGATTATGTCTCCTCAAGAGGCCGCCATAGTTTTCCAGTAAGTAATAGAATAAATGGTTTCGTCTCCTTAAGAGGTTATCCATGGTTTCCCGGTTGTAGTGGTCCACAGTTTTTGGTAACAGACGGAAGGTTATGTCTCCTCAAGAGGCCACTATGGCTAATCAGTTTTAGGTACACAGTTTTTCTAGTAGCAGAAATGAAAGCTTATGCTCCCTAAAGAAATTACCATGCCTTTAATGAAGAGATACCATTTGATGACTTTCCCGAAAACTTGGGTTTTGCCCATGTTTGCTTGAAGATGTTCTCAGAGTTCCTAGCGTGATTGGTGAGTGAATTACATTTTGCGCTTGCACTGCTTAAGCGAATAGCAAGTGAATTCAGATGTTTGTGAGTAAAGAGTTTGCATACTCCAATGAACTTGTTTAAGGAATGTACGTGCTCCAAAGGATGTATGTAGGGAAGTCGTCAAACTTTATTTGTGCTCAAAAATTGCCCATGTGGTTGTTGTATGGAGACTCTGTGTGGTCTAAGACCCCGGAGTATTGGTTTTTGTACAAGTGTCTGAGCCACTTGGTTGATGTTGTAATTTGCCTGTTTATAGGACAATTCGGCGTGGTTGACAAACCTGTAGAGTGTGAGTTAAAAGGGAGTGTTAGTTTTGACTGAGATTTGGTGATTCCTCAGTGCACCATCTGATGATCAGTCAAGGGTAGAATCTGATGATGGAATTTTGTTTGCGAGTCAGGGAAACTGAGATCAAAAGAGTATCTGTTATGGCTAAAAGCCGCAATTGAAAAGTCAGTAAGGTTTCCTACCTGTAGTAAACAGACAAGTTTGGTGTGTAGATTTTCTTTAGTGCTCGTGATATTTTGCATTTAGTTTTGCGTGGATCTGATTTGAGGAGGACAAATCGTAGGGCTTTGTCAGCCGCTGTATGTGTGAGTGTGAAGTCACTAGGTCCACGCTGGGATAGGTTGGTTGGTGAGAAAAGCATTGAACGGATTGGTGGACAACCGTAAAGCGTTATTGGTTCAGAAAGGCAAGCAAAAAGAATTTGGGATTGAAACCTACCTCCTGATTTGATTGAAGCATCGTTTAAAGCCGAAAAATGTTTTTATTCAAAGCATTATAGAGTGCCCTAAGAGGAAATGCATTAATTCCATTCAAATTAGATCACCAGAAGGCACACCTGTAATTATTGTATTTGGAGAACAAGGTGCTGCACCATGTCTTTGGTTAAAAAAATGGTGCAAAGATACAGAGAAATAAGGGAGTTTAGCATTTCCTGCTCATGGAACATTTACTTTGAGAATTTTAGAGAATTTGAGGAGAGTAATGTATGATTCAAAACCTTCTCTGAGAACAGCACAATTGGAAGCATTAACTATTTGGAAGTTAGTGGCCAGACACAACAGCATAGAAATTTCAGAGGAGAATGAGAAAAGCTGAGAAAACTTTAGCTGAGGCAAGATGGGATAGAGAGCAGAAACTTTGGAGACCAAGACTTTACAGGGAATTAAGATGTTTCCAGTAATTACCCAGGAGAACGAGAGCTATGTCAAACGGAATGAAAAAAAGAAGGGTTTGTATCCTTCTGAGGAAAAGGAGCAGAAATCAAGAGTCTAGTAAATCTTTAACATATGATATTGAGAAGTCATCCCCCACCATATGCAGCACGTGCGGCAGGTTCAAGTACTAGTCCTACTGCTCCAGTACATACTGAAGTGACACAAAGTCAAGTACAGGTTGGCCGTACTGTCCCTACCACTTCCACAATTCGGGCTCCTATGCCGCAGGTTGACATACCTAGGATATATCCAGACGTCCCTATTGTAAATTTCTCACCACGTTTAATAGTGCCGAAAGGACAAGTTTCCCAAATGAGACAGATTTATCAGAAGTCGACATTGATTCAAGTAGAATCTACACCAAATTTGATATCCCCAATGCAAGCCCAGAAAATCCCGAGATACACCCCTATAACAATGTCACAGACAAATACATCCGCATTGGCAAGTCAGAATACAGAGGTAATGTACTCTAGAGATCAAAACGCCCAACCGACTCCAGACACTGTGTCAGTACCTGTTATTATTGGTCCCATAATACCATTGTTTGCTCAGGGAAATAATAAAAGCAATGAACAGAAAGGTTTGAAGTGCAGAAATGGGGAGATTTAGTGTAAATACAGGAGTCACGTCTCTGATGAATAAAACGTTTGACATGACAGGTCCATTAATTGACTTGAATTATTTCAGGACTCCACCAAACAATTTGGGGAGACCAGACATGGGTCTTAACCCATTTTGATGACTCTAGAGACTCCATGTTTATCTTTACAACAAGTGCCTGGTCTAAGTAATAATAATATCTCATTGCAAGGTTTGACAGCCCAGCAATTAACCGAATGGCTAGAAAAGCTGAATAACACACCAGGAGATTCCAATGCAGTAAGTCCGTTAAATTTGACAAGGCTTAAAGTAGAAGAATTAATTAAGGGAACAATTGAATTAAACAGAATTGACTCTTATAGTGAAGATGAATTGCGATTCTTGTGCAAAATAATTTCCAACAAAGCGGGGTTGGTACACCAGAAATTAGAAGACCTGGCAGAGAAATATGACATGGAGATTGAGAAAACGAAGCATTTGAGAAGAAATTACAGATTAGAATTTGACCCAATGTATATTGAGAACATGAGACTACCGAGACCGAAAATTCACATTAGAGAAATAATCCAGAGCAGTCAGACATGGGAAGCATTAGATAAATGGGAAGGCAGATGGGTAAAGAAAAGAGACAAGAAGAAAATGGAGCCTGTGAATGTTATTGCTACTGTACAACAGAGTGACAAACCAGAAAATATATTACCAATGAGAGAAATTCCTGGAGGGAACTTTGCACATGTCACTTGGAGCAGAAGTGGCATTCTGTCATGACTACCTGAGAATGAGAGAAAAGTCAGTGGAATGGTACCAACAAACAGACAGGTCAATTGTGACTGAAGTCCGGTTCCTTTACTAGGAAGGGATTTGCTATGCAAAACGATATGTCCAATTACCTGTTGAAATGATGGAGATGCCATTCAAACAAATAGTGATGATGAAGACGATCAATCTGGGGAAACCGGATTTAACTCAGTAAGTGAAGAGTACCCATTGATCAGGGTATTTCCTGTCTTTACAGTGTGAGATCTTCCCTCTGACATACAGGGAACAGTTAAGATGAAAGTGTGGGATTTTTCAGGAACAGACATTGGCCTAATCAGAGGAGTTGAGTCAGTTAAAGTCACAGTCAAGCCACATATAGTTTTTCCTCAAATTCCCCGATACCATATGACACAAGACGCTATTGAAGGGGTTACACCTATAAGCGCAGAATTCATAGGACAAGGTGTCCTAAAAGAAGTAATGAGCAGCCCATGTAACTCACCTATTATGGGTTTACGAAAACCCTGTGGAAAATTTCAAATTGTTCAGGATTTGAGGAAAGTCAACAATATTGTGGTTAAATGTTGTGCAGTGGTGCCAAATCCTGAAGTAATATTATTTCAGTTCCCATGTGATGCTGAATGGTTCATTGTAGTGGACCTATCTCAAGCATTCTTTTCTGAACCTCTTCATGAGGATAGCCAGTTTCTTTTTTGCAGTAAATTCCTTGATTGAGTATATTGTTGGTGGAGAATCCCAGAATGTTTTTCAGAATCCCCGTTCATCTTTAATCAGATAATGAAGAAAAACACAGAAACATTGGAAATGCCTTTCCAATCGCCTTTCGTTCAGCACATTGATGATTTGTTGGTCGCTTCAAAAACTAAGGAAGCATGCAGGCAAGATATGATTTGTTTTCTAAACTATTTAGGAAGGAACAGACATAATGTGTCCCCTGCCAAATTACAGTACTGTCAAAAAGAAGTGAAATATTTGGGACATCAGATTGAAAAGGGAGCAAGAAAGATTTCCAGAGAGAGAGTTACTGCCAAACTACATATGAATCCCCCAGCTACACAAAGAGGTGAAAGAATGTTTCTAGGAATGGTGAATTATTGTCGCCAGTGGATTCCCAATTTCTCAATCATTTCCAAACCACAGCAGAAGCTGACTCACAAAGAGGTTACTGAACCTCTGGACCAAACTTATATGAAAGCCTTTACAGAGTTGAGAGAAAGTCTGTGCAAAGCACCAGCTTTGGGAATGCCTGTCTACCCAAAACCATTCATGTTGTTTTATCATGAGCAGGATGCATGCTCTCTTTCTGTTTTGACGCAGACACCTGGTGGTTTAAACCGCCTGTAGCATATTTTTCTGCTACTTTGGACCTAGTTGCAGCACCTTTGCCTGGCTGTCTGCAAACTGTGACAGCGGTTGGACTGAGCCTCACTCAGAGTGAGAGCATTGTGAGGGGACATCCCTGAACTGTTTTGGTCCCCCTCTCCATTGAAGTTTTACTTACCCGAACAAAGACACAACATTTGACAAATGGTAGATTGACCAGACATGAAACTTTAATTTTAGGTTCCCTAAATGTTATTTTGAAAAGGTGTGCAGTGCTAAACCCAGAATATTTGTTGCCAAAAGTAAATGTTGAGATTGATGAATTGAAAGATGTTGAACATGACTGTCTGAAAGTTACTGAATTGTGCACAAAACCCGGACTGGACATTCAAAATACTCAATTGGAAGAAAATGACCAAATTATATTTGTTGATGGTTCCTGTTTAAGGGAAATTAAAAGCAGGATATGCTGTGTGCACAATTTCTGGTATACCCAAAGTTTCCTGTTTTCGGGGAGTATTTTCTGCACAAATAGCCGAGTTGGTGGCTCTTACTAGAGCATGCCATGTTTCTGCTCAACTTAAAGTTCCCATTTATACAGACAGCCAGTATAGATTTGGAATAGTGCACGACTTTGGCCAGCTGTAGTCACAGAGAGGTTTCCTGACCTCTTCTGGTTCGCCAGTTAGAAATCCATGCTTTGTTACTAGCTTTACAACTGCCAGAAAAGATTGCTGTGGTGAAATGCGGTGCCCTCCCGAATTCACAAGATTTTGTTTAAATGGGAAATGGATATGCTGATCAAGTCACAAGGTTCTGCACATTGAATTGTATATGCTTCAAGGAAAAATGGGAACTGTTGCCAGAAGAAGAGGTTGGCACAAGTTATGCATTGACTGTTGTTGATACCTGGGAAGATTAAAGAGCCCCCAAGAAAACGCTAACAAAGAGGAAAGAAAAACATGGGTAAAATTGAAATGTGTACAAAGAGAAGATGATGTTTGCGCACCCGGGAAGGGAAAAATAATGCAACCTAATTTTTTGCTGACACAAATGGCTAGATATTATCATGGTCAGGCACGTGTTGGGAGCGGATGCAATGATTCAAGTTTTCAAGCAGTCCTGTTTTAACCTAAAATTTAGACAGGTTGCAGAAGCAGTTTGTCACCGTTGTATCCTCTGCCAGCAGATGAATGTGGGAAAAAGAACAGTTGTTAACATGAGCAACATTGGAAGAGCTGGAGGTCTAGTCAGAAGAAGGCAAATGGATTTAATTGAGATGCCTCAATTGAGGATTGAGATATATGTTGGTGATTGTTTGCATGTTTAGTCATTGGATTTCAGCGTACCCCACACATACGAATACAGTAGCAAAGTTATTACTTAGGGAACTGATACCACGCTTTGGTTTTCTGGTCTCTTTAGAATCAGATAGAGGAAGTCACTTCAATAACAAAGTAATTAAATTACTATGTTCATCCTTAAACATTGAGCAGAAATTGCACTGTAGCTATCGTCCTGAAGCATCAGGACTCATAGAGCAAATGAATAGTACACTGAAGTCATGTCTTGCAAAAATGTGTGCATCCACAAATATGAAATGGCCAGGTGCACTGCTGTTAGCTCTGATGAGTATCAGAAACACACCCGACAGGAAAACTGGGCTGTCTCCGCACGAGATCCTCATGGGCAGAGCAATGAGGTTGCCAGTGGTTCCCGCATATGCTCTTGTGAACATAATAGATGATATGGTGTTGGATTACTGCAAGGGTCTGGCTGATGTGGTTCACTCTTTTTCTCATCAGGTGGAGGCCACAACTGTGCAGCCATCACAAGATCAGAGTCACAACCCGAGAACTGGAGATTGGGTTGTGATCCGAAAACAAGGGAGGAAGACCTCTTTGGAACCCAGGTAAAAGGGACCCCAATAAGTACTGCTAGTCATGACTACTGCTGTGAAGTGTGCAGGAGTTCCAAATTGGGTACATGCCAGTCACATTCAAAAAGTACCCTGTCCTTTTGACAATGAAGAAGAGTTGTTGGTGTTACCAACAAGCTCCATACAAACTCCAAAAGCAGAGAATGAAACTGGAGAATCAGAAAGAGACTCTGAACAGACAGAAGAATATCCAGATAATCCAGATACCCCTGTAAGAGACGTGACAGATGAATTACAGGAAATCAACAGTGAACCAGCCTCAACTGAAGCAGCAGGAGAGTCTAGTCAGAGGAGGGCTCTCCCAGAAGCAGACGATCCCAAAATACAGACAGAGCAGCCTACCGTTCCAGTGGAAGGGGTTGATTTAGACCAGAGTTAAAGAGGTCTTCCTCCTCCAGAGCCAGTCGCAGGTACATTAAGTCAAATTCCTGCAGAACAAGGAGAAATTGGAAGTCCGACACTGAGAAGAGCATTGACAAAGGGAACACTGAAAGGAGGCAATTGGCCAAAATCACAAATTAAGGGAAAAGACTCAGTCACATTGTCAACAATCGAAGTAGAAGTAGACACCACAAGAAGAGAAGACTTGAGTGATGGAGACTTAAGTGGGGATCGAAGAAAGAAAATGAGTTGCAAATCGAAGATATTCAGGACCTGATTGGGAACCAACATTTTTGTCATTTTGTTTTGATCGTGAGATTCCAGGTCAATACTTTGGCACTTGGAGGTTAACTGAACTTTGAGCTTAATTTTGTGAAACTGAAAACCAAGAAAGACATTCAATAACCTGATAAAGCTATTAGAAAAGCCAAATTGACAAGCTGCTAAACCGATTTTTGACAACAGTTACAGATTTTGACAAACGATTCTTGAACAGAGAGTGAAAGCTGTAAATAAACACAAAGAAGATTGAAATTTATTTGTTTTGTCTTGCTGCGTAGTTGATTTTTCCCCCTTCTACTTTCTGATTCTTTACAGATCATGAGTCATCACAACACGCAGGTTAGAAACAATAGGTGCTGTAAATACACAGGTATTGGCTTAGCAATAGTATTCATGACAGTATGTTTGCTATTGATTGTAAGCATGAGCTTTCTCAATAAAGCTGAGACTAATCACACAACCCTTTTAGAAATTGTTCTTACACTTACAGAATTAGACACGTTTAAACAGCATGAGAAATATTTACACGTGGATAACTCACAAGGAGCTCTTACCACCAATGTTTTCTATCGCTTGCTTCATGAATATGTCTAGACAATGAATGTTAGAGGGTGATATCTTTGTATGCAAATTCCTTCCTCAGTGGAAGAAGGAATAACTTACCATAGCTTGCCATTAACGTATGGAATTAGTTGCAGTCTTTTATTAACAAGGTTTTATAACTAAGAGTACATACAGTATTTCTATTCTAATCATGATGTAGTGTTTTATTTTGTTCCTATTATTAAATATTTCAGTAGCCTAGCTAGGGAAAAGAATATAGAATTGTTGAGAGGCGTCTTTGAACTCACACTAACCTTTGGTACTGCTTACGCGCATGGGAACAGCTTAACATGCTTGCTTTTACCAGTAGCGAAGAGTTTGTTAGACCAAACTGATGACAGAAGAAAGGCATTAAAAGAGAAAATAGATAATGGGTTAGAAAAAAGAACATTTAGGAATGACCACATGTTTAGTGAAACCAAAACACAAGGGAAACTAGCTTTAGATGTGCAACATGTAGAAAAGCTTTGTGTATATAGACCACAATCCAGAGCTGACACTTTATTTGTAGGAATGAGTAAATGCAGCCATGTGTTTCTACTTCAGAGTAAATGGACTTTTATGCTAAATGGACAGGACCCAGCAATTCCTGGGGTTTACTATATTTGTGGACACAATGCCTATTACCTTCGTCCAAGAGGATGATATGGCACATGTTACTTGGGAGTCGTATTCCCAAAGATTTACCAACTTGAGAACCTGAACGAGACACCTAAATTAAATGAATTTCAACTTGCCAGACCAAAAAGAGAATCTTACTCTGGCACAATTGGAGATATATTTGGAGCCATCATTCCATCAATGGGAGTTATTATAAATTCTTTGAAAATTCGAAAGTTATCTACTATTGTGGATAACATGCTGACTAGTTTTTCAGGAGCCATGGTCCTAATGGACACTGAAATGGCTGTGGTATGTTCTATGACTCTTCGGAACTTACATTAGACATCCTTTTAGCAAAGGAGGGTGGGGTCTGTAAAATGCTGAAATGACAACATTGTTGCACCTATATTCCTGATAACAGTAGAATAGTTAAAAGCTTTAGTAAAAACGTGACTAACACAAACTATGACTTAAAAGTTCTAAAAGAACCAGGAGTATGGGAAAAGGTTGGCAAAGGTTTTACTGACATGGGAAATTGGTTGGGCAACCTAGCAAAAGGTTTCATTGGGAAAATATTATAATCAATATTAATCATTGTCATCTGTATCATGTGCATGATGGGATCTTATAGATTGCACACTTTAGTGTGAAAACTTAACAGAGGAGGAAGGAAAAAAAATTGGAGAAAAGGAGAAGCAAGTATTTTGACGAATATTGGAGAAAACGGGAAAATGTCAGATGCTATGATGAAACAAAATTTTAGACTAACCTAAGGATTAATAAATATATTAAGTGTTTTTAATTTGTGATTACACATTTAGTCATCAGAGGAGGGAGTGTGAAAGCCTAAATAAGTATTAATAAATATTTCAATGATTAGCCATGCTGAATTGACATGAATTATGCTAAAATAGTGAAATCAAGTGTTATGAAAATGTGCCCACCTAGGTGGTAACCATCACGTGCACAACATTAATAAAAATAATATTAGCTGTTTAGAAATAATATTCACCTGTATAATGAAATGTATTAGTGGATCATATTAACGTATTAATGGAATGGTTTTGCTTAAAATTACTAGGCATAGAGTAATGGTGAAATAATGGGCATAGTCAACAAGGCCTCATGTTAAGCTTCACGGCATAAATAAATGTTCATAAAAGGTTTTCAGTCTCAATAGTGAGAACACACTTGTTCATTGCTCCTCATTCACACACGGCTGACCAAAATGTAATGTTGCAATGTTATATTAGCTGATTTCTCAAACTTTCTTGTGAGGACCATGTGCTGTACTGCTATGTCCTAACCACAGATACATTTATGTCTTTCTTGCATGAGAAACTGATGTTCCCAGGACATGACACAGAACTACTGACTGGAGTTTATGTTTGCAACAAAATGTTACCTAACTACAACTGGTGATGGGAAGGAGAGAAGAGGAGCCAATCATCGATGTGTGAAAGACTGTCTAACTATATCAAAGATTTAGGAATTGTTTATTGGTTCTATTGAAAACACCCTATGTATGGACCAATGAGAGAGCGAGAAACTACTTTGTGAATTTGACCTATCCCGACTGCACATATTTGGAGACACAGAGAGAGTTACATATGCCCTCCCTTTCTAGCCTTTAGCCTTATCACGTAATTACTATTAACATTGATTGTTAATACTATTGATACCTTTTCCCATAGCTTGATGCCCTTGCTCATGGCTGAGCCAATCTCTTCTGCTTTCCTTTGCCAATGAAGACTTGATGAGTTTCCCACTGATGAAGAAGTCACTGTTTTCTGATCAAAACAGGACAGGTATACCAACTGCAAATGTTCTTGTTGTAGGATTTTGTCTTTCTTTTATGTACCTCATGCTAATTTGGGTGGAGCCCAAGTCAGATATTTTCCAAATTATGTTTTTGTCTATTTTTCTATTTCCATAAAGTCCAAATATGCCATTCAAATTAGAGAGTTAGTTAGTATGGCATTGTCAAAATAATTATCATTAATAGGGGATTGCTTTTCTTTGTCTGCTAACAAATGCATGCCATTTCACTTACACGAGAGAGAGGAGAAAGAGGGTGCCAAGAGGATGATATAGGCAAAAGGAAGAGCCTAACAGTGTTAGAAGGAAGGTAAAGTCAAATAGAAGACTGAAGGTAGAGTGGGAGAGATTAAGGAAAGAGAGAGAGAGAGACAGAGAGAGAGCGAGAGTGAGAGGGAGAGAGAAAGAGAGAGAGAAGAGACGAGACGAGAAAGAAAAAGCAGTGGCAAAGCCAATAGGTCTGATTGTGAATGTCTGGCTTTTTGCTTTGTCAGTGCTTGCTGTGTTTCTTCATGTTCTGGTAAACAATATTGCAAAAAAACTGTGTGTTGATGCAAGGGTGGCCTACTTTGAACGATTTTAGTTAAAGTGAAAAAAAACAGTTAAAAGCGACTGCTAATTAGTGCCTATGCATTTGTATGCAAATGTGTAGTGACCATTTTTTAATGGTTTTTATTGAAGTAGAAAACATTGAAATAAACAGTTAAAAGAGACTGCATTTGCATGCACATGCAAGTGAAAGCACATGTATATGTGGCCATCTTTGAATGTATTATGAAATTTAGAACCTTAAAAAGATGGCTGCGGCCCACCTGGGTGCAAGAGGGTGGCCATTTCGGATTAAAGAAATAATAATAATAAAGAAGAATGGAAGCGGTAAGGGGTACTTCCATCTGATGAGACAGCTGACCGAAAGCGGTGAGGGAGCTGTGGAGCCCTCAGCTTTATTAATGAAGTAGCTAAAATAAAATAAAAATATTGTTTGGTTTCAAAAGCACATGTCCCCATTTCATTCACTGGAACTGAAGGGCAGAGTTGTGTGTACTCCTTGTGCAAGTAGAATGCCTTCACACACAGTGAAGTAACAAATCGCTGAAGTGGGCGGACTCACTGACGCATGGTATGTGATATAGTTGGCAAAAGAAAACATGTGAAGACCACTGGATAAAGATGACTGGCTGAAAGTTTTTTTAACGAAAATATATCTCATGTGTAATTTTAATGAAAAAATAAAAAGGTAGTGGCTAACGTCATAAAAAGAAAGCTAAAGGAGCAAGTGAGGGAGGGAAATAGGAAGAGAGGAAAGAAAGTGGCAAGGAATGGGGAAAGAGGCAGTGTGGGGGATAGGATATAAAGAAGAGGGATGGAGAAGGAAGATGCACATTGGTTTGAAAGGCAGAAAAACAGTTCCTCTATAGCATCAGTGGCAGGCTCCTTAGCAAACACTACGGGCACTTGTACTTATATAGTTCGGTTTCCTTTTACCTGATACATTTAAATTTTGTTTTTCCTCCTGTTTGGTTCAAACTTTTTGTTCGGCCATCACATTCATCAATCCCTAGTCTGTTCTCTCCCTTCATTTTTTAATTACTTTATTTGTGTGTACATAACACTTGCTTTGGGGCACATGCCTCTAGCTCTTCTGCATACATTTCTCCCTGTGTCTGGCATGGAATTTATATATCTTGGGGTTTCTATGCTACATGATAGCATTTTTGTGATGCGCATAATGGCAGATATTAATCAATGGTGAATGTTTGATGTTTTTTTAATTGCTGCTGTTTTGTACAGCACCTCCTGATTCCCACACCCGCTTCTGGATCCATTGCACCCAGCGGTACAGCTGGTGCCTTAAAGAGACTTGGGTGAATGTGGGCACCAAATCTGCGAGGCAGCCCCTAAACATTGAGGTGCTGTCAGATTGCACACCCAGAAATGGCTGAATTTCTTATAGAAATAATGGTGCAGAGCTAATTTATTTCCTGGTTGTAAACTTTCTTGGTCACAAATGTGGCTTTGGCTGTGATGCACATACAGCTCTGCTTTGGAGAAACACGTAGAACACAGTGAAGAAGCTGGAGCCAGCACGTTTGGCAGCAAGTAATGCTCACTGTGCTCTCTCTGAACAAAGCTCAGGTAGAGCCTTGTGGCTCCAGGTTAGTCGTAGGTGTGGGCAGAACTCACAGAGTTTTATGCTGCAGGATTCAATTGCGTTACATATAAACTCTCCCAGATTCTCTGGCTTTCAGCCAAAGGTAGAAATATGCATGTGCGCTCCCTGCACTGCAATTTAGTGCCTGTAGCGTGAGGAGTGCTGAAAATCAGTGCAAATGGTACCATGTAAGAGTGTGCAGCCTTTTGAGTTCATTTTGCTGCCACTTGAGTAGAAACTTAGTTGAGCAGCAGCAAATCTATTTGAGAAGCATCCCTCTCTCTGTGACCACTCATGACTGCATGAGGGGTGCCAAAATTCATCTGCATTTCCGGAGTCTAGCAGGGAAAAATTCCGCTCCACTGTGATTGGCAGAATTTGGCCAGAAATCTGCATTATAACTTTAACTCGGAGTTGCCAAATTACACCAATTTAGCAGACAGGCAGGCTAGAACAATGGAAAAGTCCCTTTCTGTGGACAGATCAGTTATTCTGCCTCCTCAGGACATGTTCAACTGAGTGGCCCCTGTGCTGGACCAGGCCACATCTTCCCCACGTCAGGGGCTGTTTGGTCCATACGATTTCCAAGGGGATTTTGTGATTGGCTAAGAGTTTGCACCATTTATAGCAAGGAAGGGAGAATTCACATGCATACCATTTTGTGATGCCATTGAGTAAAAACTCCTTTCAATGCCCAGCCCATACTCATATCCAAACAACAACCACCTGCAACTTTGAAGAAAACTGGACTACTCTAGGAATGTAATGAGAGATAAAGGACATAAACTAGTGCAAAACGTAGTTAAGTATGAGTGAGAGAGTTGCAGAGAGCGAGAGTGTGAGAACAAACTAGTCTGGGAATGCAGAGAGGACGAGATAGAAAAGTGTTAAATGGAAAATGGTGCAGGGAGAGGTTAAATGGAACTTGATTCAGTGGTACTGTGAATCGTAAGGTATTTGTCAAGAGTGTTTGCTACAAGAATGTGTGATTGAAGGGACTATTTTCATCGGTGTGACGCACAAGCCCCTAGACTAATGTGCAAACCCTCTCCACCCTATAAATCTGCAGGACATCTCATGCTATCTGGGAAGGTGCTACAAATATTATTTTTTTCCCGTGAGGATGGTTCGGCCAATTCAAATCTATTTCTCTCCAACCAGACTTGAAGTTAAGTGATCTTATCTGTTGTATTACCACTTCTGCTGTGTTAAGTTCCGGAAAAAAGGTGAGGCACAAGTAAGGAGCTGATAGAGAGTTTATTCCAGGAATGCGGACAAAAGCGGCACCGGCAGGGCAAAACAACAACCCTCACCAACCGTCTGATCGTCCTCGCGATCACTCGTGCATTACAACATTCTCTATTCTAATTCCATGCCACATTCTAATTCCTCGTGTAACTACACATTACCACACATCCCTCTCTCAACAAAGAAAAATACAATAACAAAAAATAAATATAGATACATAACAAAGCTAAACCTAACAGTGCACAAAACCCTAATACATTTGGGTTATTAAACCATACAATAAATAACGCGTCATATGAGAAAAAATGAAAATTACAATGAACTACATTTCACTTGTGGCTCACATAGTCCTTTAAATATGTAGGCATCTTTCTGTCCCTCTCGCTACGGCACTTCGCTTCAATCACACTGGCATAAGCATCATGACAACCAGTCTCATCCACATTAGCAGAATCACTTCCAAATAGATATCCGCTGTATTCTTCCCTGCACTCCGCATCTCGCATCACAACATTCGGATCTTGCCTACATATAGACACATGCCTTACATTCCATACTTTGCCATCGTCCAGTTTTACAGCATTCTTCAAGACCCTTACAATATTCCGTGGTTCGGACCATTGGGATTTCCCTTTTTCTACAAATCCAGGTATCTTGACTCTTACACTTTGTCCCACTTTCAATCCACCAATACTGGATCTAACATTATGGCGCCACTTAACCTGGGACTGGAACTCTAGCACCTTGTTCCTCATCTCCTCATCACAAACTACCTTGAATTTCCCACGATTCGTTACCATCAACCACCAAGGAACCAAACTGGTAGAAGGCTTCCTTCCCCTTAATAGTTCAAAAGGCATTTTCCCCGTCACAGAATGCGGAGATACCCTGTAGGAAGAAAGCATATTTCTTACTGCTTCCTTCCACGGAATTCCGGACTTTAAAGCTAGTTGTATAGTTTCTTTAACAACTCTGTTAAATCGTTCAACCAATCCAATTGCATTTCGTTGTCTTACATCATTTCTCCTTCCCATATTTGTTCAGTTAATACAGTTTGTTCTGTCTCACTATTCATCTCAGAACCAGAAACTACATCCGCATACGTATATGCAATATCACATTCCATGTCCTCATGTGCGTCTTGTATAGGTAATCTAGACAATCCATCAGCAATAAAGTTGCCTCTACCAGGTATATATTCTATTTCAAAGAAATACATTTGCAATTTGGAAGCAAGTCTTGCCAATCTTGGAGACAAATTCCGCCCACCGCCAGGTCAAATATTTACTAAAGGTTTATGGTCTGTGCGCAATTTAAATTTTCTTCCCCACACATAGATTCGAAATATTTCTACAACCCATGAAGCTGCTAACAGTTCTTTCTCAATCACTGAGTAATTTCTCTCAGATTGTGATAAGGTGCGCATAAGCTACAATCCACTTCTCACCATTATATTTCTGCGATAAAACAGCCCCAATGCCATAATTACTTGCATCAACCACAATCATACAATCAGCCTTTGTTACAAATGGTTTCAAACAAGGGGAGTTCACAATTTCTTCTTTGATGCAATCAAAACATTCTGATTGTTCTTGCTCCCATACAAATTGAACTTTTTTGTTTAAAATATTTCTCAAATTCTCCACTTTGGTTGCATAGTTTTCTATGCATCGTGAATAAAATTCAGTGAGACCCAAAAATGACATCCATTGTTCCTTACATTCTGGTGTAGGAGCGTCTACTATGGCTTTTACATGACTCACTTTGGGACGAATACCTTCAGAGGAAATAACATGTCCTAAATATTCCACTTGAGGCTGGCTAAATCTGCACTTATCTTTACTTACGGTTAAGCCATTTTTGCCAAGCAATGTTGAAACATGCTTGAGAACTTGGTCATGCTCCAGCTTATCCTTACCATATATCAAAATGTCATCCTGGAACACCCTGGCATTACTCACGTCACAGAAAATCTTACTCATCTCTCTTCGGAAGACTGCAGATGCGCTGGCAAGACCAAAGGGCATTCTTTTATATTGGAACGCACCTTCCGTCGTTACAAATGCCGTATAATGCTTTGAACATTCATCCAGTTCAATCTCGTGGTATGCACTAGATAAATCAATGGTGGAAAAGATTGATGCTTGGCACACAGAAAAAAACCAATTCCTGCAAATTTGGTAATGGAAAAGTATCAACCCAGATCACTTCATTTAAGGATCTTAAGTCAACGACAATCTGAGATCACCATTTCTCTTAAGAGATAAAACTACCGGAGATATCCAATCAGAGCTCTCAATCGGCTTGATGATATTTTTGTCGCACAAATCTTTCAACAATTCTTTTAACTTAGGTCTATAATTTACTGGAACATTGCGTAATCTATGCCTCACGGGGCTTGCGTTTTCTTGTCATATGATTTTGTGTTTAAATCCTTCCAATTCACCTAAAGATTTCGAAAACTCTGTAGGAAACCACTTGTCTAATTTGTCGTACTGCAGCTCTCCCAGTAAATCATGCTCCAACACTGCATACACGGGATAAGATTTCGTAGGATTAATTTTTATCCCTAATTCCTTTATGTGTGGCCATCCTAGTATTGTTTGGCCCTTTTCAGCTACGTATAGCTTACCTTTGCACTGGTTTTGCCCAAACTCAATGAGTACGTTGACATAACCAACAATGGGAATTTTGTGGCCTGTATAACTCCCGGGATTTACATCAGAAGGTATTAACTTCCTTCCAGGCCACAAGTTCCTAAATTTACTCAAACCCATTATCGGAAACCACGCACATGAGTCAACCATGGTGGTGAACACCATGCCATCAATGCGCAAGTCGCAAGTGGGTAATCCAGCAGACCGATCCTGAGAATTTCCATCATCTTCAGGTAAAACACTCAATACCACTTCATGCACTCCCACACAATCATGATCTTCTTGCCTAGAAATATAACGGACCCCCTTCATACTTACTCTTACACACTTTACTAAAGTGTCCTATTTTCTTACACAAATTGCAACACTTATTAAGTGCTGGACACTTCTTAGAGTTTGCCAAGTGGTCGGCAGCACCACATCTATAACAATACTTTGAAGTACCTTTCTTCCATTCAATTCTTTCTCAACACTTTTCGAGTCTTTAGTTATAGCACTAACGTCAACCACACCATGCTCAGCATCATTCATATTCTTCCTCACGGTTTGTATACATTTTTCAGATACTTCCATTGTACGCACTACATCAATTGCATGGTTCAAGGATAAGTCACTACCACACGACCATAATTTCTCTTGAATTTTGTGAGATTTTGTTTTCATCAAAATCTGATCCTGCAAAACTTGGTCGTAGGACATTTGTTCAAAATTGCAAGTAACAGCTAAACCTTATAAGAGCAGCTACAAACTGGTCGATTGATTCTTCATCCTGTTGTGATCTGGAGTCAAATTTGTAGCGTTTCAATACTACATTTATCTTTCTGCCATAACGTTCCTGAAAGTGCTTCTTAGCAAGTTCATAGATGTCAACGTTTCCAGTGTTCTCAATTGGTGGCAGGTTCTTAAATTCTCTTAATCCAATAGCGCCCAATCTATGTTTCAGTAACGGCATTAGTCATTCAGGAGGACATTCTTGCTCTTCTAAAACTTCCATGTAAGCTTCGAATAAGTCTATCCATAGTTCCCATTGAATAGGAGGTTCACCAGGTTCAGCCAGAAAAAATGGTGGTTGATGGATGTTCGACATACTAACGTTATATATAGTACTAAATAGAACTTAAATAGTACCAGAATTCCAAAAAGGACAAAAAATTGAAAAAGAACAATATTATATATATAAGATATTTCAATGTGAATCAAAACATCAACACGATTCACACTTTAAATATCAATCTAAAAAATATTCTTTCAAGTTAGACCAAAGTTGCAAAATATCTATAGCGAGTGGAAACAGTAATGTATGACACAGAATCCATCTAAAAATGCACGTGCCCAGATAATATCCAGTATGAGTTGGCACACAATTGCAGTATAATAGTATTAAGCTGAAAAATTACTTCAAGATGGCCGCCGCTGCTTCCTTGCACACGTACCAGATGACTTGCACCAGTTCAGTGGGCTACATTTACTTCAAGGTGGCCGCTGGAGATGGCCGTAGTTTTACAAAACGCGTTTTAGCTGTTAAACACACGTAGGATCACAGTTGCCCAATAAACGTCTGGATACTTATAAATAAACGTCATACTTTCCTCAATTTCGAAAGGAAAATTAATCCCTGATCCGTTTTCAACAGGTCGTCCTCCGTGCAGATCTGTCGTCGATCGAGTAGAGAACCAGCATTCTCCTTAAGCTGTACTTGGTGCCTCTTGACAGTGGAAAACGTTCCTGCTCCTTGTTGCCAATGCTAGGTTCCGGAAAAATGGAAAGTTTATTCCAGTAATGCGGACAAAAGCGGCACCGACAGGGCAGAACAACAACCCTCACCAACCGTCCGATCCTCCTCGCGCTCATTCGCGCATTACAACATTCTCTATTCTAATTCCATGCCACATTCCAATTCCTCGTGTAAATACACATTACCCCATGCTGGTTACCTAATTAAGAATTTGATTCATGGTATCTAGAGGTGACTTAGTTTGCAGTGAGCGCTTAACAAATAAATCAAACAAATAAACAAAAATACTGTTTCTTCGAACCACTTGCCACCAAATAGTTGTTGGTATTTGAAATAATTTTAAGCTTGATTAACCTACCACACTATTGGTAGGCTTACACAGCTATGCGATTAAACAGCTGTAGGGTACTGAAGAGGCAGCAAGATCTACAGGTGGGAGAAAAGAGAGACAATCTCTCTATTTCATGTTGACATTACTTCATTGGCTACCCGTCAGCAAGTGAGAAACAATTTAGGATCTGTGGGGAACTCAAGTACCCTCACTGTCTGTTACCGTCCCATCTAGCCTCAAAAGCTGAGAGAGCTTTCTCCTGGGTGGTAACTGTTGTCCAACATACTAAAATTACCGTCAGTTCCTATAACAAGTTTAAACTCAGAGAGGATAGGCAATTTTATTTTAACACTAAAGTTTTGGAATAAGGACCCCATTAAGAAAAGATCTCTTTTGACACCAATTCAACTCTGAAAAATATTCAAATTCCATTGTGATAAGTCTTATTTGAGTTATTTCGGATCTCCAGTTAATTGCTTGATTGAAACACTCATTCAAAAACAGTCAATTAAGCTATCATCATTGTATGCAGATTTACTAATATTTCGTGCAACACAGCTTGACAACTTGCAGAGCTGTACTGCATCAAATCGAGAGGACAGGGATGTGCCATATTAACTAAGATACAGTGCATTCTTGTTCTCCCTCAGTGCTGGTAGACTTGTGGCAGACAACTGCCAATGGAGGCATTAACACAGGCACCCTTGCACCGTGGTGCAAGGGTGCCTGTGTTAAAGCAAGGATTGTTTTGTGAAGCAAGGGAAACCTTCCTGCACAAAAAATAATCTGCAGTTTTATCCTCTTTCTATGTGTGATGTAGAATGCAGCACAAGTAGAAAGAAGAAAAAATGAGGCAAAATAAACATGTCTTCTCATTATGCCTCTCATGGGAATTTGTACTATGTTGACAAATGTCAACGTTTAGTAGTGCTAGTAAAGCCGTGAATGCACCAAAAACTACTGGTGGATGTATAGCAACACCCACGCTCCACCCATGGAATGCCATTCCAGGGCAAAATAATGCAAGACAACAACCTGTGCTGCCTTGCATTATTCTATATTTACTGTGCCACACAGAGCCACACAAGGTATCTTTGCATTGCATAGTAACTCTCACTTGAGGGCTTTAGTTGTCCTTGGATCCCAAGGGCAACAAAAGCCCTGATAAATCTGGCCCTTTTTTGGCAGAGCAGGAGAACTACTGCAATGATCTAGTGATCTGAGATACCCCATCTAGAGTTGGGGGAAGGTCCAGGTTTCAAGTTTACACTGGATGTGCTTCTGTGGCTTCGCCAGTGTAAACACTTGTTCTGAAGACCTTGGCCTGAACACTTGTCCGCCAAGGGACAGCCAAGTTACAGTGATGGTCATTCTGCCCTATTAAGGACAGTGTGACCATCAGTCATTATCTTTGCCCTTGTCAGCCATGCAAAGCATGGCAGAAACAGGAAGGGGAAAATGTTGAATGGGCCACATGCGCTTGGAGAAAACAGTTTGAATGTTGGGCTATTCACTTAGGGAGTTTCTTTTCTTTAAACAAATATGTTTGCCAAGTGGGCACTTTAAGGATGGCACCTGCCCCACAAACATTCAGTACTGTCATGGAAGCTGCTATGGCAGTAGCTCCCTTTACAACACGGGGATTCCTTTCCAACATGCAGGGATCTTTAAAGAGGGCAGACAGGTGGGCAAAGGTCTTGATCTCTGCCCTTGGCTGACAGTCCACCCAGGTCTAAATGCCCTCTTAGTTTGTTGCACACTCCTCGTCCTCTGCTTTTACCTTTCCTTCCTAAACTTAATTCTAAGTGAGAACTAGTATCCATACCTTCTTCAAATCCTGCCTTTTCTCCAACCTAATTACAAAAAAAGTTCCTAGCCTTCTGCCACTGCCACACACCACCACCTGCAGCTTCCCTCCCACCCAAAGCTGTGCTCCCTTCTCTCCTGGAGCAGAGAGACAGTGCCACAATGGCAAAGGTGGGGAAATTGTAGTCCTGAAAAACGTGACTACCACCTACAAATTACTGTCAGACACACAGTACTGTGGACTTTTGGAGGCTGATCCTACACAGAGATATTGTTGAAGTGTGTTTTTAAAGCAATATTAACATGAAAAGCTTACAAAATATTGTGTAATGAAGCTGCAAGGAAAATATGTTAACGTAGAAAATAATGCATGTGTTTGAAATGTGCCCACGGGGAGTGGCTACCAATGTATACGAAGACTAATGAAAGTTAATGCTGAATTAATTATGTACTAATGTTTGAATTTATATTAGCACCTGATGAAGACGTCAATAGCATGGGCCAATCAACGACATGAGAACTGTGTTTTGTGGAAAATTCTAGTGAAGTGTGTGGAGAATTATTAGACAGAGATAACGATGCACCGATTATTATCCAATGAGGCATTAGGAGTAAATTAGTCAGTTTTGATTTAACCGCATGATCTGAGGAGAAATCGGACATTCCACTCCAAGCCATCGTTTGCCATTCTACTGAGCCATTTGGGCTTTTCCTTTGAGACTTTGCCGTTTATTCGTCCTGATAGTATAAATCATCCTCTACTTATTCCTTTACCTGATATTTACTTCTCCTCCATATGAAGGAAGCTCTCGTTCCTTAGCTATGCCATACTGAGACTTTGCCCTGTCCTATCTTTGCTGATGATGAAAACGACTCATGTCCTGAGGACAAAGGCTGATGCTGTTTGCTGATCTGTTGGATGGTTAACTATCTGATGCAAAATTGTAATTGTCTGTTTGCCTTTTCTTTCTAGGTACCAACTGCTCTTTTGATAGAGGCCATAGTTAGATGTTTTCCAAATTTGTGTTTGCTAAAATGTTTTGCATGAAGCCCAACATGGTGATGCTAATTAGAGGTTAGTTAAGGTGCTCACAAATATCCTACGCAAATAGACAAATGATGGAGTACTTGCTTTGTTGAATCGTGCACTACTGAGACTTTGCTAAGTTGCTTTTATTGGTGACGTGTTACTACTGGATGAATATTCTCTATGCATTGATTAATTGTGTCCTAATTGCAAATCTGAAGAATTACTAATGAGATGAATTGCTAATGAGATTAACAAAATTGACATTATATTGTAACTAATAGGGAAATAAATATCCTAACACTTAACTAAATTGGTGTGATTATTCATGACTGAAAGGTCATGGTGTGTTCAACTTATTGACTCTCATTAAAGGTTATTGATTAGCTTGATGATTAGTTATTGCGACTGTTATTGAGATACTGATCTATTGATTTGTGATGTCAAAAAGACATCTTGTACTGGGAAGTCCCCGAACTTGGTCCAAAGGTTTATCGACCTAGGCGTGTCTCCTTGTAAGTTTACTTGTCAAGGCTCTGACGTGCTATCAATACATAGGGAGTACTTTTGAAGAAGTAGAAACAATCCACTGGATCTTGAAAAAAGAGGCAGAGTTCCTCCTCATACGTATCCCAAAATACTGTATTTTTATTCACTCCCTAAAATGTACAAAAACATCATACCACCACCAGGGCATCCTATTGTTTCGGGAATTGGCTCCATTTTAGATCCACTTTCCCAGATTATAGACTATTTTTTGCATCCGATTGTACAACAGACCCCAACATATCTGAAGGATGCAAAAGATTTGCTCACTCTTCTTAAAGATCAGATCTATGACCTGACTACACATTTTTTGGTAGGACTGGACATGGGGAGTTGATATATGATCCTCCCACAGGATGCAACTCTCGAAACAATTCAAAACATTCTGTTCAAAGAGAATTAGGAGTATAATACTCTGACACTTTTCATCTTAGAGTGTTACAGATTAGCCCTAACTGACCATTTGTTTTTAATGTGAGGGCTCACTCTTACTTCAAAAACATGGAACATCAATGGGCAGCGCACTTGCCCCAAGTCTGGCAGGATTGTATGTGAGTAATTTTGAAGATCAGCACATACTGACATGAACCGCTACAAGCAAAGTATCCACCTTTGGAGACAATACATCAATGATGTGTTCGGAATCTAGCAAGGGGCCAAAGACACAGTACATGAGTTCATAGCTTGGCTCAATACACTTTTTGAAGTTCACCTGCTCTCTACACAGGTCTGAACTAGTGTTTCTAGATGTCACAATCTACACAGAAGGGACAGGATTGGCTACAAGAACCTACTACAGGCCAATAGACATGAACAGTGTGTTGTCTTTTAACAGCTTCCATCAATGTCCTCTCAGAGAAAACCTTCCATACAGCCAATTTCTAAGGATCCACCATAATTTGCATGGCTACAGAAAACAGGCCAATAATCTTAGAAAGGAATTGCAAGACAGGGAATGCCCAGCCCAAGGCACACAGAAATGTAAGAAATGTGCTAGAAATTAACATAGGGAGAGTCTTTTGGAAAGTAGAGAAAAAACCCAGACATGGACCTGTTGACCCGTGCCACTACCTACTGCTCAGCATCCAATTATGTGAAGAAAGCTATCAATAAACATTGGAACATTATCATATCCTTGCACTAAGAAAAGTGCTGCAGTGTCGTTCTGAAGGCGATGTGCTGGTTTCAAGGTGCGAGGTGCAATGGTGATGTTATTCTGGTTGCGCCGGTTCCAACTGACGCAGTAGAGGTGACACATCGATTTTTCCAAGAAACAGCGTGGATGCATCATTTCTACTCTTGCAGCAGAGAATGCATCAGTTGCAATGGAGCACCTTAGGTCCACTTCCAAGGGTCCAGGACTGGGGTGCCACCACTTGGAAAGACAGACTCACAGAAGGCAGAGTACAGGTGCAGGAGCAGGGTGGTTGTAACTCTATGTCCCTGAGACTTCAGATCAGGAGGCTGGCAGACTAGTCAGTGGAGTCACTCTGGGTTCTGAGTTGGAGATACTCAGATCCTTCTCACTCCCAAGCAAGATGGCAGCATGCACAGGTCAGTACAGTAAAGCAGGAGTCCATCAAACAGCAGTCCAGCAGAATGGCAGGCCTTCAGCAGCACAGCAGTCCTTCATCCTGGCAGAGTATCCACAGGTCCAAAAGTGTACTGAAGTGGTGGTGTCAGAGGTCCAGTACTGATACCCTGTTGGGCCTTTGAGGTGCACAGAGTCCCTGCCCTTCCTATCATGGCTCCAGACTCACTAGAGGGGGTTATGCAACCCTTTGTGTGTGGACAGGACACAGCCTATTCAGGTGTAAGTTAGGCTGTGTCCAGCCGCTCCCTCCCATCCTGCCCAGGATGATCCATCAAGCCCATCAGGTCACACCTAAGCTCCCATTCTGTGTGTCTGTCTAGGAGGAATACACAAACCCCAGGTGTCAACCCACCTCATACATGTGGTTAAAGACAGGCAGTAGGCACCAAATTGCTAAAGTAAGAAATGCCAAATTTCTAAAAGTAAAGTACACAATGTTCATGGAGGAATCATTTACATAGAAATATTTCAGCGATATTAAATACTATTAATGTTGTAATTAACTATAGATTAAATTGCATAAATGAATAAATCTTCGAACAACGTGTAATTAGTATCTGGGAAAATGAAGAATTCTTATACATTCACTAATCATATATACATCAGCATAGCAAAGCAAGAAATAGATTTTTGGTATTTTTATACAAATGCACTGGTGACCCCTCTTGTCCACAATCCCTTTACATCCAAGGGACAGAAGGAGACCACCAACCCTCCTGACTCTCCAACCACAAAATGTTTGAGTCCTATATGCAGTCTTTCAAACAATCAGAAAATCACTCCTAAGGGACTCCAGCAGCTCATGCAAAGAATTGCGCCAGGGTGCGTATAAGGTTGACTCTTTGGCAAAATACCAAACCACGCTGTACATGTATGTACAGCGTGGTTTGGTATTCTGCAGCCTTTTAGTGTTGTTTAGCGTTTTATTAATGTGGGTTATTTATTGTGTTGTACAGCAACAATTTTTGTGATCCACTTTGACACATTGGGGGTCATTCTCCGCCGCCCGCCAAAGTAACCCCGTCAGAAGACCGCGAGGGTCATTCCGACTTTCCCGCTGGGCCGGCGGGCGACCGCCGGCCCAGCGGGAAAGACCCTGCAACAATGAAGCCGGCTCCGAATGGAGCTGGCGGAGTTGCAGGGGTGCGACGGGTGCAGTGGCACCCGTCGCGATTTTCACTGTCTGCAAAGCAGACAGTGAAAATCTTTATGGGGCCCTGTTAGGGGGCCCCTGCACTGCCCATGGCAGTGGCATGGGCAGTGCAGGGGCCCCCAGGGGCCCCATGACACCCGTTCCCGCCATCCTGTTTCTGGCGGTGAAAACCGCCAGAAACAGGGTGGCGGGAAGGGGGTCGAAATCCCCATGGCGGCGCTGCAAGCAGCGCCGCCATGGAGGATTCCCTGGGCCAGGGGAAAACTGGCGGGAAACCGCCGGTTCCCCTTTTCTGTCCGCGGCGGTGGCCCTGGAAGCACCGCCAGCCTGTTGGCGGTGCTTCCGTGGTCCATGACCGCCAGGGTCGGAATGACCCCCATTGTCCTGAGGATGGTCTCATGGATGGTTTGAGCCTTGGGAGACCGAAACGTCGACCTTTAGTTTAGAGTTTGATGGAGGGGGTTACTCCATCACAACCATGACAGATATCCCATCTGCCATATTAAGATCCCATTATTTACAGTGGATGGGATATCCGTCATGTTTGTGAAGCAGTAACCTGTTTGGCAAACTCTAAATCAGGCCCTATGTCTTCCAGATTGCAAATTGCACTTAAGAAGTAACAAGGGAGTCCCAATGAAAGATAGACCTTGTTGTGGTAAAAAACGACTTTGGAAGCTTTTCAATACCAGGACATGTAAAACTTAAAGGTGATGGCCTGCCTTTTAAATTTTAAATACATTGCACCGTGCCTTCTGGGAGTTTCAGAACCTACATTAGTGGTGACGTATATGTATGAAAAGGGAAAGTTTGGGATGGGCAAAATGGCTACTTTGCCAGGTCGATTTAGCAGTGTAAAACAGCACATACAGACTCTGTAATGGCAGGCCTAGTCATGGTTAAAGGGCCATTTAAGTGGGTGGCACAATCAAAGCTACAGGTCAATAATTAGTAATGTATTTACGGGCCCTGGGCACATGTAGTGTACTTTACTAGGGATGTACAAGTCAAAAAAATATTCCAGCTGGGGATAAGCACTTTAGCACTGATTAGTAGTGGTAAAGTGCACAGAGTCCTAAAGTCAGGAAAAATGAGGTCAGAGAAGTGAAGGGGGGACACAAAAAGCTGGGGGGAAGACCACCCAGAGGCTGTCAGTTCTAATAAGGAGTAAATATGGTTCCTTTATAGTTGGTAATGGTTCATATAGGCCACTTGACTTCTCAATAAATGCTGCTCCCTGAACACAAATGCATAGTGATTTTCCATACCATCAGCAGCACAATAAATGTTTATGTGCCACATTTCTACCCATTTGTAATATGTTGAAGAAAGCTATCAGTGATGTCAGTTTCTTATTGGAAGCATGTTCTGACATCAGAATGCTTCTGAAATAAGGACATTATGCATGCCTCTTAATTGCAAGATAATCTTCACCCACATATTTTGAATTATATACCTAGCTCTCCCTTGTTCTTTGCATCTCAACTATGTTTAGTTTATTGTCCTACTGTGATGGAGTTTTCCATTCCGGGTGTGATATACTCATCTATCATGGTATACGTCTTAGAAGCCTTATACCTTCTGTGAAGCAGAATCACAGAAAACCCATGTTTATAAATAAAAACTTGTTACTTTCTCTGTCAAAAATGGGGCTGCATTGCTATCGCCAAATCAAATTATGAAAAACATTTTTATAACCAATCAATAGGCAGATAAACGTACCTCTGGTTACAATGAAGAAGTGGCCTTAAAAACCTAGATAGCAGGTCCAGTCATGGATTTTATTTGTAAAGATACATGTTTTAACTGGAAAAAACGAAAGTGCTTTTTTTGTTTTATCTCTTTGGAAATTCTATAAAAACTAGATCAACACTGCCATTTTCGTGTTTGTTCAACTGTGTCTGGATAACACATTCTAGGCCTCCTTGTGGGGCTCACTTCTCGCAGCTGTCTTTGTGTGGCTGACCTCTTTAGTCTTTAGTCTCCGTATATCACTGATTTCCACACACTTCTTGTTTGTCCAGCCCCTTCATACTCATCAATTTTTATCCTGCAACTCCTTTAGAATCTTCAGTAAAACTTACCCACTCCAAACATGTGAATGATATCCACAGAGCTACATTTGTGGGTTAGATCTCCTATGATCCATGGCATCACTGTTTCCCATTTTCAGACTCTCCCTTGTGAGTTTTACCAGCGTACCCTTGTGCACTCGTTCACACTTTTCCTTCTAAGGTTGCTATGCCTGCCTCAGTCTCCACACAGTGTATTTGGTAACTTTCAAAGGTTCCCCTGTGCAGAGGATTCCCGTCTCTAATGTCCCTGTGCATACCACAAGATCAACTACATGGTTGATCCACAGATGTTCTGCCTTTTATGGCTGATCCTTCCATCAGTGTTGTTATCATGGCTGATTATCTGTGATAGTCGTTTGCATCTTCTCTTTGAAGGGGTTCACCCTCTAGATTACAGGTACACATTATAATCTAACTATTGGGTGAAATGCCAAACATCCCATTACAGAGTTTATCCTTTCCTCCAATTCTCAGCCCAAGGCTTAGGGCCTCATTATGACCCTGGCGGTAGAGAACCGCCAGGGCCAACGGGGGCGGGAGCACCGCCGACAGGCCGGCGGTGCTCCCTTGGGCATTCTGACCGCGCCGCTTTGGCCGCGGTCAGAAAGGGAAAACCGGCGGTCTCCCGCCGGTTTTCCACTGCCCCTAAGAATCCTCCAAGGCGGCGCAGCTCGCTGCGCCGCCGAGGGTATTCTGACAATCCTTACCGCCATCCTGTTCCTGGCGGCTCGCCCGCCAGGAACAGGATGGCGGTAAGGATTGTCATGGGGCCCCCGTAAGAGGGCCCCGCTAGTATTTCACTGTCTGCGTAGCAGACAGTGAAATACGCGACGGGTGCAGTAGCACCCGTCGCACCTTCCCACTCCGCCGGCTCGATTACGAGCCGGCATCCTCGTGGGAAGGGAGTTTTTCCCTGGGCTGGCGGGCGGTCTTTTGGAGACCGCCCGCCAGCCCAGGGAAAAACTCATAATACCCTCCGCGGTCTTTTGACCGCGGAGAGGTATTATGGAGGGCTGAATTCTGGCGGGCGGCCTCCGCCGCCCGCCAGAATCAGAATGAGGGCCTTAGTGTGAGTGTGTGTGTGAAGATCTCTAGCCTTCACTTTGAAACTGATCCACTGCATCTTCCCTGTTTGGCTGATCTTTCTTCATGCATGACTGCTGTTTTGCCAGGTGCCTCACTTCTTTATGTTTCCCAGAAATCTAGGATAGTTTAGCCTGTGACTGATCTACCCTCAGCTCCCCTTGAGTGAATTAATCAACCAGTCTTCCTGTATATTTGAACCTCCTGTATTACACAATTAAGGGCCCTCACAGAATTTGTTCAAAAATGTATTTTCTCCCCATTCCCCATGTTCTTTCGTTTTTCCATTTCATTTGTGAAGGTCATCTTCAGCACCTTCATTCCTGTTGGTAACCGTTTCCAACCTATGTTTTGCTCTACCCTTAGCTATTTATTTCTTCTTCTGTAATGAATCTATGCTGCCTAATTAAGATTCGCTATGGAACGCTTATTTTTTCCTTATTGAAAACAGTTTTCTTCTATAGAAAATTAATGTTATTTTATAACTGTCCTTGGCAGGGCAGTAGAGGATTATATTGTTTCCATTTTACTGTATTTCTATTAACCTTCTGATTGCTAGAGCTTTCCCCCACTAGTGCTTAGCAGGTTTTAGATGTTAAGGGTACCTCACATTTAACCCTTCATAACATTTTCTCCTCAAAAGGTGACCACACTAAATTTACATACTTTTTTCCAACATCCTTTTGATTCTAAAGGTACCCAGGGCTTGTTGATTTCCCTGGAGGGATCTTAGAAATTCTAAAAAAATACCGCTTTTTGGGGGAGTAATGGGAAAAAGTGCTCTGCAAGAAAGCTTATGTTTTTTTTCTAAAAATGTAATCAGCAACTTGTTAGAGGTGCTAAGAACACTATGGGGGTTATTCTAACTTTGGAGGAGGTGTTAATCCGTCCCAAAAGTGACGGGAAAGTGACGGATTTACCACCATCCGTATTACGAGTCCATTATATCCTATGGAACTCGTAATACGGCTGGTGGTATATCCGTCACTTTACCGTCACTTTTCGGACGGATTAACACTCCTCCAAAGTTAGAATAACCCCCTATATTCCCAGCTTTCAGGAACAAGGAGAGTTGCACTAAAAACAATTTAATTCTCTCAGTTTTTTAGCATTTTTCTGAGGGGTGGTCTATTTATTTTCATTTTGTTGTTTCAGACTACTTGCATATTGTGGTGGAAATAGATGGGAAACCCATGGGTGATCCAACAATTGAGCTGCACCTTACAATGATTTTTCATTGTGTACAGACTATAAAGAAAATCATATGGTGAAATATAAAATGTGACAAATGGGCATGAGGAATGCTATATATTTCTGACATGTACACAAGATACTGTGTTTAGGAACAGTGGTAGTGTGTACACCTTTAAATTTGCGGGTACCCATACTCTCATCTGATTCAGACAGCACTTTGTAAAATGACTTTTTTCTTGCAAACTAGCTTACATTTCATGGCCTGAAATGTCCAATTGGTAATAACAAGTGTTCTACTAATCTGTGTTCCCACACATCTCAAAAACCAGCACCACACTTGGGTGGTAGTGCTTAGTGCCCGTGACACAAAATGCCCCAAAACGGGACCTGGAGACAACATTTCACTCAGCAAAATCACATTTTTTAACAATGTGGATAGCTGTGGATTATGACCCCATAACTCATCCGCCACCTAAGGAAACCATCCATACTCCGATATTTCTGATAACTAGATGCCTGGGGTAGTTGAGGGTGGTGTAGCTTGTGTGGTTCTTACAAGGCTTCCTTACCCAGAAACCCTTGCAAGCACCAACAATTAGCTAAGAACATTGGGGGTTATTACAACTTTGGAGGAGGTGTTAATCCGTCCCAAAAGTGACGGTAAAGTGATGGATATACCACCAGCCGTATTACGAGTCCATTATATCCTATGGAACTCGTAATACGGCTGGTGGTATATCCGTCACTTTACCGTCACTTTTGGGACGGATTAACACCTCCTCCAAAGTTGTAATAACCCCCATTGTCTTCACATTTCTGTAGAGGGGTGTTCTGGGATCTGTGGGGACCCAGAAAACTCCTGATACCTAGCATTTCCAAGTCGCACAATCAAAATGGTACCCCACTTATGTGGATGGTCTTAGCGCTCACAAGGAGGGCCCAAAACGCAATATGGACACATCACATGTTTATTCGGAAAACCAGCCACTTTTTGCAATTAGGGTAGCTGCACAATTTGGGCCCTAGCTCAGCCTGCACTCAGAAAAATATACTAAACTGGCGTACTTCTGAAAACTAGACACCCAGCGAAGTTCAGGAGAGTGATGTGACTTGCGTGGATGTCAAGAGGTTTTCTTAATCAGAAGAATCTGCAAAGCTCAATTCTGGCTAAAAACAAACATTTTCCTCACGTTCTGAGAGGGAAAGTTCCAGAATCAGCTGGGATCCACACATTTTCTACCACCTACAGTTCCTCCATCACATCTCTTGATGGAAATGTTACCCCCACTTATGTGTTTGGGCTTAGATCCAGGATTAGGAAAGGTCCCAAAATGTAACACACACAGATTCCCACTCAAAACCTGCCTATTGTGCAATTTGCAGAGCTGTGGATTTTGGACTCTAGCTCAGCCAGCACTTAGGTAAACCTACCCATACATCTCTCAATAAAAATGTTACTGCACTTGTGTGGATGGGCCCAGCACTAGGGATAAGAAATGGCCAAAAACACAAGATGGACTGATCAAATTTTCCACTCAAAACCAACCCTTTTTGTGAATTTGGGTAGCTATGGACTTTGAGCCATTGCTCAACTGGCACCGAGGGAAACTTGCCAGTAACACATTTTTGAAAACTAAACACCCAGGACGGTCCAGGATGATGTGACGTGCATGGATCTCACAAGATAGTCTTACCTAGAAGCCTTACAAACCTCAAACTTCGGCTAAAACACACATTTTCCTCACATTTCACTGAAGGAAAGTTTCAGAATCTGTGGGATCCACACCTTTCTTTCCATCCTGAGTTTCCACATGCCCCTGATAAAAACTGCAGCATACTTGTGTGGGTGAGCCTCGTGATCATGACACCAAAGGCAACAAAACACAATGTCGAAACATCGGTAGCGGGGATAGTTGTGGTAACTGGGCCCAGGCTTAGTTGCCACCTAGGGAAACCTACCAAAAGTAGACATTTCTGAAAACTAGACAAACGGGGGAGTCCAGCATGGATACCACAAATTTTTCTTACTGACAATCCCCTAAGATCACAATGTTCCTTACATTTCTGTCACATGTATTTCTGGAATAGGAAAAGATCCATAAACTTCCTACTACCTAGCATTCGCCACTTGTCCAGATAAAATGATACTCCACTTGTGTGGCTGGGCCTAGTGTCCGCCAAAGGAATGGATCAGACCCAAGTAAATGGGAGCCTCCAGCACGGTGTGACACAGGGGCCCCGGAGCAACACACAACAGCTGCTGCTTTTGTGCCCAGTGCTTGGGTGTGACTGCCACATCCATAATGCATAATTACCACTCAGGCTAATAATTTGCTAATAATTCAGAAATGTATCCTAAACTTGGACACAGTAGCATGTGTCCCTAACCCTGATTACCAGACAACACTTGTTTACTGACTTCCTGCTCACCTTCAACACTACATGCTCCTCGCTGACTTACAATGCTAACTGTTAACAAGTTACAAGAGAGAGTGAACGTAGTAAACCTGGGGTTCCAAAGAGTGAAAGGTAAGGAGTGATTTGGACTGTAGAGAGAGCGAGGGCAGAGACTGGGCATACAGGGTGCTGGGGGAGAACAGGATGAAAATAGGATGATATAGGCAAAAGGTATAGCATAACAAAGTGAATAGGGAGAGAAAGACAAATAGAAGACTAAAGATAAAGCGAGACAGATTAAGGAAAGAGACGGAGAGACAGAGAGAGAGAGGGGGGAGAGAGAGAGAGAGAGAGAAAAAGAGAGCGAGAGCTAGAAGAGACAAGAAAAGCAGTGGCAAAGCCAATAGGCCTGATTTTGAAAGTCTGGCTTGTGGTTTTGTCAGTGCTTGCTTTGTTTCTTCATGTTTTGGTAAAATGTTATTGCAAAAAAAGCGTGTATGCATGCAAGGGTGGCCGTCTTTCCCACACTTTAGTTAAAGTAAAAAAACAGTTAAAGGCGGCTGCTAATGCGTGCGCATGCATACGTATGCAAATGAGTAGTCCCCATTTTTCAATGGTTTTTATTCAAGTAGAAAACATTGAAACATAACTGGATTGCGTGCACATGCTTGTGAATGCACATGTATATGTGTCCATCTTTAAATGTATAATGAAATTTAAAACCTTAAAATGATGTGTGGGGCCCACCTGTGCGCAATAGTGTCTATGCCTGGGCATATGAGGGTGGCCATTTCAGATTTTTTTTTTTAAATAATGAATAATGTAAGCAGTGCTTCCATTTGACGAGACAGCTGACAGAGATCGTTGGGGGAGCTGTGGAGCCCTCATAATTATTAACGAAATAGCTCAAATAAAATAAAAATATTTTTTGGTTTCAAAAGCACATGTCCCCATAGCATTCACTGGAACTGAAGGGCAGAACTGTGTGTACTGCTTGTGCTAGTAGAATGCCTTCACACACAGTGAAGTAACAAATCACTGAAGTGGGAAGACTCACTGACGCATGGTATGTGATGTAGTTGTCAAAATAAAACATGTGAATGATTGCAACAAAAGACAATTGGATGAAGATGACTGGCTGAAAGCTTTTTTAACGAATATACAGGGAGTGCAGAATTATTAGGCAAGTTGTATTTTTGAGGATTAATTTTATTATTGAACAACAACCATGTTCTCAATGAACCCAAAAAACTCATTAATATCAAAGCTGAATATTTTTGGAAGTAGTTTTTAGTTTGTTTTTAGTTTTAGCTATGTTAGGGGGATATCTGTGTGTGCAGGTGACTATTACTGTGCATAATTATTAGGCAACTTAACAAAAAAAAATATATACCCATTTCAATTATTTATTATTACCAGTGAAACCAATATAACATCTCAACATTCACAAATATACATTTCTGACATTCAAAAACAAAACAAAAACAAATCAGTGACCAATATAGCCACCTTTCTTTGCAAGGACACTCAAAAGCCTGCCATCCATGGATTCTGTCAGTGTTTTGATCTGTTCACCATCAACATTGCGTGCAGCAGCAACCACAGCCTCCCAGACACTGTTCAGAGAGGTGTACTGTTTTCCCTCCTTGTAAATCTCACATTTGATGATGGACCACAGGTTCTCAATGGGGTTCAGATCAGGTGAACAAGGAGGCCATGTCATTAGATTTCCTTCTTTTATACCCTTTCTTGACCAGCCACGCTGTGGAGTACTTGGACGCGTGTGATGGAGCATTGTCCTGCATGAAAATCATGTTTTTCTTGAAGGATGCAGACTTCTTCCTGTACCACTGCTTGAAGAAGGTGTCTTCCAGGAACTGGCAGTAGGACTGGGAGTTGAGCTTGACTCCATCCTCAACCCGAAAAGGCCCCACAAGCTCATCTTTGATGATACCAGCCCAAACCAGTACTCCACCTCCACCTTGCTGGCGTCTGAGTCGGACTGGAGCTCTCTGCCCTTTACCAATCCAGCCACGGGCCCATCCATCTGGCCCATCAAGACTCACTCTCATTTCATCAGTCCATAAAACCTTAGAAAAATCAGTCTTGAGATATTTCTTGGCCCAGTCTTGACGTTTCAGCTTGTGTGTCTTGTTCAGTGGTGGTCGTCTTTCAGCCTTTCTTACCTTGGCCATGTCTCTGAGTATTGCACACCTTGTGCTTTTGGGCACTCCAGTGATGTTGCAGCTCTGAAATATGGCCAAACTGGTGGCAAGTGGCATCGTGGCAGCTGCACGCTTGACTTTTCTCAGTTCATGGGCAGTTATTTTGCGCCTTGGTTTTTCCACACGCTTCTTGCGACCCTGTTGACTATTTTGAATGAAACGCTTGATTGTTCGATGATCACACTTCAGAAGCTTTGCAATTTTAAGAGTGCTGCATCCCTCTGCAAGATCTCTCACTATTTTTGACTTTTCTGAGCCTGTCAAGTCCTTCTTTTGACCCATTTTGCCAAAGGAAAGGAAGTTGCCTAACAATTATGCACACCTGATATAGGGTGTTGATGTCATTAGACCACACCCCTTCTCATTACAGAGATGCACATCACCTAATATGCTTAATTGGTAGTAGGCTTTCAAGCCTATACAGCTTGGAGTAAGACAACATGCATAAAGAGGATGATGTGGTCAAAATACTCATTTGCCTAATAATTCTGCACTCCCTGTATTTCCCATGTGTAAGTTTTTTTTTTTTTTAAAGGTAGTGGCTAACGTCATAAAAAGTGAATTAAGGAGTGAGGGAAGGAAATGGGGTGAGAGGGAAGAAAGTGTCAAGGATTGAGGCTGCGTGGGGTATAGGATATAAAGAAGAGGGGTGGAGAAGGAAGATATACATTGGTTTGAAAGACAAAAATACATTTAAAGCAGAAATGCAAAGAATGAACAAAGAGGTAGACTGCACAAAACAACCAGAATTGATCAGAGAATTAAGACAGGAAAGAGCGAGGGATGCTGAAAAAGCACATTGAATCTTACAGAAAATGTTGGATGACAGGACAACTAGAGAGGGCACAGGCCTTATCTTCATCATTAGACTTGATTCAAAGCAAGAAAGAGAGATGCAGAAAAGAAAGCAAGAAAGAGGACGAAAAAGAAAGACAGAAAATAGTGAGAAAGGGAGAAGCCTGGATGAAAAAGCATCTATGTGAGTGATGTAAAGTGAAAGGAAGTTTAGGATGATGAATGAAACAGCCAATAAATGGAATCAGGAATAGGGTAGGGATGGGCAAAAAATTCTGCTCACTGGCAGAGTTTGAGGAGTTTTGCCCACTCCTCTCTCTGCTTAGAGAGCAAAGTTCCGGCAAAACTCCAACAACCACCGCATGGTTGAGTTTTTTTAGAATGTGTGGCTTGCTAGCGTGAAGCTGGCAAATGCAAGTGAGAATTTGTGTCCCCTAGCACAATTTCCAGGCACTACAACACCTCCTGGTGAGATTTCTCATTGCAGGCAGTCACAGAATGTCGCAGCTGTTCTGGTTGAGAAAGCTGCCACATGAGTAGAAAATCTACTCGAGTGTCAGAATGAAGCACTGCTCACTGGATCGCCACGTGCTGCCATGCGTGAAAGAAGCTCCTGGCACAAAAAATCTGCACAAGCAGTGTAACATGCCTAATTCCGCCCACTCTCAGAATTCCGCAGAATCTTGCAGAGTTTATCTTTAACTCCACAAAATTCTGTGGAGTGAACCTCTGTTAGTTCAGCGCAGCCTGTACCATTAGTGTTCGACAAGCCCTGCATTCCTCTACATCACCGGTGGCAGGCTTCTTAGAACACGCTATGCGCCCTTGTACTTATATTTCTTTATGTTTCCTTTTGCCTGATAAATTTTAATTTAGTTTTTTCCTCCTGTTTGTTTCAATCTTGTGCTCGGCCATCCCTTTTTTCCCCTTCATAAGTCCCTAGTCTGTTCTCACCTTTCATTTTTAAATTATTTTATTTGTATATATATTGGAGTATACATGACACTTGCTTTGTGGCACATGCCTCTAGCTCCTCTGCATATATTGCTCCCTGTATTTGGCATGGAATTTTCATAGTTTGGGGTTTCTGTGATAGCATATTTGTGCTGCACATAATTACAAATATCGGTCAATGGTGAATGTTTGATGTTTTGGAAATGGCTGCTATTTTATACAGCGCCTCTTGACTCCCACACCTGTTGCTGGATCCAGTGCACCCAGTGGTGCAGCTGATGCCTTAAAGGGACTTAGGTGAAAGTGGCCACCAAATCTGAGAGGCAGCCCCTAAACATTGAGGTGTTGTCAGATTTCACGGCCAAGCATGGCTGAATTTCTTATAGGAATAACAATACAGAGCAAGTAATGCACCACTGTGCTCTCTCAGAACAACACTCAGGTAGAGCCTTGTGGCTCCGGGTTTGTCTTAGGGGTGGGCAGAACTCCCAGAGTTTTAAGCTGCAGAATTCCGCCGTGTTACATCAAACTCTCCCAGATTCTGCGCCGTTCTGCCAACAGGTAGCAATATTTATGCGCACTCCTTGCACTGCAATTTAGTGACTGTAGCATGAGGAGTGCTGAAAATCAGTCAGACTGCACCATGTAGGAGTGCGCAGCCTTTCGAGTTGATTTTTCTGCCACTCAAGTAGAAATCTAGTTGAGCAGCAGCGAATCTACTTGAGAAGCAGCCCCCTCTCTGTGACCGCTCGTGACCGCCTGCGTTAGGAAATGGCACGGGGTGTCAAAATTCATCTTGGGAGGAGGGCTCACCTTGGACCCCATGATTGTCCATTAAGCTTGCTCGCTTCAGTCACTACATAGAAGTCATACCCAACTTATATGCTCTATCACTTTCAAATGTCACCAGGCGCCACTGACTGTGGGGCCTTCTCACATTGTAAAATGCCAGGGCAAAGAAGTCCACCTATGTCCAGGTACAGACCTCCGCATGGATGGCATTCATCAATTCCGTGCATAGACCGCCACCTAGATTTAGACTTACACGTCTCCACACCCTTAAATGAAGAGGTGAAGGATTCTATGACCAAATGTACAAGAGTAAATTTGCTACAAGAAACTGTAGGGCGGTTTGGGCTGTTTTGGCACAGATCTCTGCTCCCACAGCTGAGATCTTTGAATGGAAGGGAATAAGGTAACACCGGACACCTGACCACAACTTCATACAACTCACTTAAATTGAGCAAAATATCGTAAGCACCCTAACCTAACTCCTCCTTTCCCAGGACTAACCCACTAACAGGGCACAACCCCAGGCCTAGAATGTAAGATGTATTCTATTCAATCCACTTAAAAGGACTTCACTGGGGAGAAGATATATCTTGTAGTTGCCTTTATTTTTTAACATTACAGGAAACTATGGCCCATATTTATACTTTTTTTGTGCCAGATTTGCATCATTGTTTGTCGCAAATGCGGCGCAAACTTACAAAATACCATTATATTTTGTAAGTTTGTGCCACTTTTGCGGGACAAAAAAATGCCCATTATATTTTATACGTTTGCACTGCCTTTGCGTCAAAAAATTATGCAAATGCGGCACAAAACAAAAGTATAAATATATGCCTATATGTTCTACCTCCATGCAAACTCTTTACAGTACATATGCTGTAATAGTTTTCGGGTATTAATGGGTGTGAGATAGTCGTCCTTGTTAAATCCTTTCCACCCTTTCAGCATCAGGAGGGCTGAAAATACTTTTTAATGAAAAATTAAAATTAAAAATAAAATATTGTATTTTTATTATTACTTTCTTTGTCCCCTGGCAGGATCAGGGGAGATGAATGTGTGTGAAGCTTCTTAATAAGCAGTGCATTATATTATTTGGTGATTTAAAGTTACAATGACAAAAAAGACTATTAACATTTTCAATAAATGAAATCAACTTTTTCAAATATATTATAGATTTAAAAAAATGATAATTGAGGGGAATTAACAAATGTATTTTTCCAATAACATTTATTAAAAACTTTATCAGTTAACATTTAACAAAATTATTTGATATTTTTTCCTACCTGCTGTTAGTGTTAGTGTTATTTGTGTAGCTTCTTTGATTTCTGTGAGAGTGTATTGCAGTACCAGTGATTGGCACAGTTTGGTGCTTGATTTAGTCCATGATTTGCCAGATTTGAGCCTGTTTGGAGAGTAGTAATAGTGTAGTAGATGTAATTGTTACTTTTGTGAATGCCAATTGCCTTACCCATTAGTGGGTGTGCTTTTCTATTTCTATGTCCACCCTAACCTCCTAAGTACATTTTTTCAAAGGCAGAAATCTCCTACCACATGTGTGTGAACATTATTAATGAATACAGGAAAAGGTGCCACTGGAGTAGTACTTCACATTCTCTCAAATAGGTTTTCTAAGTAGGCCCCAGTAGCTGTACCTACAGTTTCACTAACATTTAAACACAGTAAATCATTTCAATTTTGCACCTCATATTGTCGTACAGCTCTTACAAATGTATGCATAAATACTTTTGTAAGGCCTCTTGCATGAAGTTAAGTCTGGTATTAACTCAGTTTTATCAATTTACATTACGGTGAATTTGTACTCATATATCAGGCACTAGACAATAACAGACAGATCAGGCACTTAATTGATATGGCTAAGAGAAGGAGAATTTCAGCCTTGTTTATTGCCCTAAACTTAAATAATTATTTGATAGGATGAATTGGAATAATATAGCCAAGATCCTTTGAAGATCTGGAATCAGACATAACAACAAAAATAATATTGGAAATATGTGCCAAAAATATCTACCAAGATCTGAGATAATGTGTAAATTTCTAACAGTGGAGTGTTGCACAAAGGCAAATACATCTCTTTTACCCTACTATCCAAACTTGCAACTGACCTTTTTCCTCTGAGGTTGAGGAAAGTGAGCCGATATGAGGGATATCATATGACATTATCAGTTAACAGTTGACCATGTTCATGAGTGATAAGCTGAAATATGTGTGACATTTCACTAATTCTTGGGCAATAGTAATTCAGAAGACACCCAGATAAAAGAGATAGGCTTCAAGGTTAACCTGCGTAAATATGTACTACAGAACACTACTGCTCTGGGAGATGAAAATAAGATGTAGAAAATGCCAGTCCTTTTATGTTGCAGTCATGTCAGTATTAGTATTTCCCACTTCTTTTAACAGACACTCTACTACATAGGGTCAGCTACCCCAAATGGTGTGTGTCACCATGTGTGGTGCTTGACTTTTGCTGCTTGACTTACTGCATGGCTGAAATGGAGTACGGTGTGTGAATAGCAATTACTTTACTTTTTTGTAGGTGTCTTTCTGTATTTGCATGTCTTTCATTAAACCCATCCCTAAATTTCCTTAAACCTCTCCCATTTAGTAGTAAGTATTCACCATTTTCCAACCACTGCCCATAGTCCCTCCCACGTTTAGTATTGAAGCAAATACATAAATGCAGATAGCTCCATTGCCATGTCAGAGAACTCTGCACAGAGAAGAAAGGAGAGGCAGAGGTGGAGTTCTAAATCTTCACCCATAGTTTTATAAATAATGTTTTTCAATATGTTAGTAGTATTACAGTAGCAGTACTTTACATACTACAAAATGCAGTTTGTGAATAGGCACCCATATTTGTACTTATTGTTTTATACAATACACATTGGTAGAGTCTCAAATGAATGTCACTTTCCCTAAGATTGTATTTGAGCTCGGTGATTAAGGTAGGTATTGCAATTTGAGGTAAATTGACCTATTTGTTGACATCTTTGTTATCAAGCGAGTTCGGAGACTTAGAGAATTAATTACTTGTTACTCCACTATATATCACACCTCTGCAGTGTAATGACCCAACATTACCATTGTGCAATCATTATGCAGAAGAAGCCTGAGTCTGCTTTGCCGAGATTCAAACTCACGACCTGCAGAACATCACATTTTGACAATGACAAGTATTCAGCTCAAACATGTGTCTAGATCATTGAGACCATTCAGAATTATTCCTAGGAGCTACCTACATGATGACTTAGCAGAGTTTATATGGAAGGAGTGACCTTTCTTAACAGAAACCAAAACTTTGAGCTCTATGGCTTGAGTGGAGGAAAATTATGGCTCAACAAAATTAAACACATTGTCAAAGGTGGTATCAGCTGTGGCTCAGGGGGTACTGGGGTTGAAGGAGAAAGGAAGGCAAGCAAAGACACAGCTTGCTAAAGTGGCATATGCTTTTATTGTTTTACTAGAAATCGCTCTCCTAGAGCCAGGGGATGGAGAGGTTGTGGAAATACTGTATATTTTTGGTGTTGTGTAGAAAGAGAAACACAATAACAAAATGGAAACTAAATTAAAGTTAACATCCTTCTCATGCCACTTGAGAATAATTAATAAATAAAACGGACCAATCTCCTGCATTCAAAGGTAATCAATGTCTGTTATGCTTGCTTGTGGTTATGAAATAGTCAAGGTGTTTAATATTGAGTGCTTACATTTTTAACCATTGTTAAACTGATTTTATGCTTCGAGGCAACTGTCTTTTATGACAAAGATGAAAAGAAAGGCATTCGGAACATATTCAGCATTTGAAATAATGTAATTATAATTGGTTTGGCATATGCCTTGTTCAAGTGACAGAAATACTGAGATCCCAGCATTACACCATTTAATAAGATTTAAAAGTAACACAACCACTTGGTAAACCAGCTAATCCAGGGTGGCAAAAAAGAGCCTGTTCAAACCTATCTTAGAGTTGATTCTTATTTAAAAGAGTCTGAAAATAAAGCATGCCACCTTGTGTAGGTCAGGGTCTGGATCCTTTCTAAAATATTTTGAGAGATAACATATATAGCTATTATCCATTATTAAATAGAAATGTGTTCCCCAGCCAGGCTTCTATTACTTAGAGGTTTTAGATTACTTATGTTTTATATTGGTATTGTCAGTAGATGGTCATCACTTGATTTTCCATCTGGAAAACTAAGGTCAACAAATAATGACTTATTTGGAGTTTGGCAACAAGATACTCACAAATGTGGTGGATGTCCTTCGCCCGGAATTGCAAGTGCATTACAGCATATGGCACTTATAATTCTGCGGGTGGGAACATTTTGGAAATTAACCTACCAGTGTTAATTAGGGTGACTTCAATGTAGTACTGTATTAGTAATGTGGCACTCCATAAAAGGTTTAAATATAGGGGGACTTCAAGGAAGAACATTAGATTAAAATTCAGCAATATGCAGAATGAGCTTGGTTTTAGTGATGTTGCCTAGAGGTAACTTGGTACTCTAAAATTTTCACTTATTACAGTAAGAAGTACGGCTCCCGCATTGACTATGACAATACCCATCTAGATCAAGTACAGGCTGTGCTCAGATAATGGGGCAGTCATTCTATCAATTGCTTTTCTGCCACAGAACCCAAGACCTAGATGGACTCTGGATAGAACCCTGTTATTGGACCACAATATACTCCCAAATTATATACCCACACCCAATTTTACTTTAAAGAAAATCTCAGCTCTACTGGCTTGGTCATCATGTGGGACGCCTATAAGGCATACATGCAGGGTATTTTAATAAAACTGGCTGTGGTAAATCATCATAAAGTATGCATGGAGGAGGATGAACTGCTACAAACTTTGGCCTTAAAAACTAGAAGTTTGCAAGAAAAGGCATCCTCCTGACCAATTTATCAGTGAGGCAGAGCTGGTGCAAAACGATTATAAGGCATATCTCTACAAGAAACCCCTAGATAAATGGAAAGGTAGTAAATTACAGCACTTTGACTATGGGGAAAACTGTGGCAAACTCCTGTTTTGTAAAACAAGATCTGATAATGCCAGGAACCACATTGATACAATGGAGCAGGTGGGAACAGCAGTAAAGCTCTCCACAACTGCAGAGATCAAGGAGGCCCTGGCGAGCAGTCTGAGGTGGGTATACCAGGAAGACTTAAAGCCTGGCCCTGATAACATCAAGAGGTAGCTTGCCGGAAAAGAACTTACGCATCTCACAAACAGTCAAATCCAAGAGATGACACAAGAGATCACCAAGGAGGAGATTATTTCCCATCTCAAGTCTCTAAAGAATGGAAAAATGGCAGGGCCAGATGCATTACCTGCAAAATATTAGAAATCATGTGCGCAAGTCCTTTCCCTATGATATGCGCACTGTTTAATCTGAGGTTTCTTCATGGCCAACAGCCAGCAGTTTTCTAGGCTGAGGCAACAGTTGTACAATTATTAAAACCTGACAAACCACCAATGTGTGCAGACTCATATAGGCCCATATCTGTGCTTAATAATATTTTATGCAATAATAGTGGCAGGCTGGATGGTGAACCAGATTGGACCAAAAGGGGGTTTGTTCCAGGTAGTCAACTGAATGAATTGACTCACCTGTTAATTGGAGCCATAGATATGGCCTCAACATCTGATTATCCACTAACAATTGGCTCCTTGGATGCAGCCAAAGCATTTGACCCTGTAAATTGGTGATAGTTACGGGAGGTGCTTAGATGCTTTAAATTTGCTTTAAATTAGCTGAAGCTATGATTATAGCAATTCAGAAATTGTATCGTTTTCCATCTGCCAGAGATTTAGTCAACAGAGCTATCTCGATCAATCACCACTGGTAGGGGCATCCATCAGGGCTGCCCTCCCTCTCAGCTGCTGTTTGCCCTCTATTTTGAACCATTTGTGCAGGTGATCTGTGTAAATCCTGCCACCCCCACCCCCCTTTCATGGGACAGTCCCTTTCAATAAAGTTGGCTCTCAATGTGGACAATATTCCTGTCATTATTGCAAATCCATATATCACTATTTGCAGACTTTATGCTTTAGCCCAGGAGTCTGGTGATACCAAATAAATCAGGCTAAAACTGGGGTCATGTTGTGGCCTAGAGGTGGCTATGCACTCTACTGAAAGCACCAAATAAGATATTTAGGGGCCTCAATACCTGAGAGGCTGGATGTTATAGTTCCCACTAGTATAACAAGAATTAATATATATTATTAAGGAAGTGGAAGAGCCTCCCCTTGAATATATATGGCAGAGTAAATTTGATAAAAATGATGATTCTACCTAAACTGACCTTTTGTATTAACTGTATGCCATAAATATTTCCTTACAAACTGATAACAAGATTGCAGGGGAAGGGAGCTCCTTTATTTGGGGGTACAAGACCTCTAGACTGTCTTGGAAAAAGCTCAGGAGTAAGTTAAAGGAGGGTGGCTTGGTTTTGCTGGAGTTTCAAAGATATATGTATGTCTTTCAATTTAAGAATTTCCAAGTACATCTCTGAAGCAATCCACTAAAGGTTAATTCTTTTCAGCTATGCTAGAATAGCATGTTCAGAATAATTTCCTTCAGAAACTTGGCAACCCTAAATTCTTTAGAAAAGTCAGTGCCAGTAAGCACTAGAGACCAGAGAGGAAGGAGGCTTCTGCCTTTCAGCTGTTAGTTCAGATAGCTGACAATCCAGGTGGTGTTGGCGGCATACACTGGAGCCCAGATTAGTGAGTTGTCTACTCCATCTGCAGCAGGCGACGACTGAGATATGTTGTGCATGGTCGATTAGTTGCAGAAAGTAAGATGTCAAGGGTTTTTTGGGTCATTGGGTGATGGGCGGGTGAAGGATTGGATGTAATGCCTGCATGGGTTTTGTGAATGCTAGGTAAACAATGTTGTGCCCCAGGAGACACAAACTTTAACAGACAATGCAACTCAATCACATGGGTGAACGTTTTGAAAGAAGAGCAAGAATTCTCTAGTAAAGTGTCACTTGTTGCCTGACCCTAGTTGAGTGAGGACCTACCTGTGACTGGCATAAGTAAGCCCCTCTAACCTACATGAGGGAAATATAGATTTGCTGAGATAGAATGTTCTTTGTATGAATTATTAGTTACCACAAATATGGTAAGAGGACTGGTGTTGACGAGTGACTGAGAAAGCAGTCAAATTAATCTAGATTTAGTGGAAAAAACAGAGACAAACAATTCTGACACGAAAATGTTCTTGCAAAAAAGGATTTTGCTGAAACATTATTCTGCAAATACATTTTTGACTGAAATTTTCACCCACAGGGTAGGTTTTGCAAAGTTGAAAAGATCTGCAAATTTGGGAAGTCCTATCTTTGTCACCCTCACGAAAGTTCACCACCAAAATCTAATTCCACAGAGCCCTACTCTAGACATATCACTCCTTATTCAATTCCTGTCTGAACCTGTCCTTAATCACCCTTCCCTGCCTTACCACCCATTATGCCTGGACTACTCAACATTTCATCACTTCCTCATGACTTCCTCACCACACCTGACCCCTCAACTGTTCCATCAAGTTTGGACTCAGACAGAATTATTTTCATGCACTTCCTGACCTGAGAACAAATTAGAGAATTCCTTCAAGACATCCTTCAAATAACTCCCAATGCACTGATGTCACCCTTTGTGACATGCAGTCACCAGTCAGAAGAATCCCAGTCTTCTCTGTTCCCGCCATCCATCTTTAATAGGAAGCTAGTTATTTCTTTCCGTCTGGCACAAAACATTTAGGGCCAGATTTAAGAAGCCCCTTGTGCCACCTTGCGTCTCATTAACGTAATTTTTCTGACGCTAATTGGCGTTAGGTTGGCAAAATCGCTGCACCACATTTGCAAAGTGGCATAATGCACGCATTGCTCCACTTTGTAAACCCTTGCGCCACATTATGCTTGAACCAGGCATAAAATATGCAAGGGGGGCGTTCCGTCATTGGGAGGCCCAGAAAAATTTGTGCAGTGGAATCTATGGAGTTAAAATGAGGCTCTGATTGTTTTCAATGGGTCTCCTTTCAATTTGCAGGATTAGTGTCAAATAGCGTCAACATTTTTGGCGCTAATCCTGCAAAACGCCAAACTAACATCAACATTTTTTACACTAGTTCCCTAACGTGCGCCATGATGCACCATATCATAAATACGGCCTACACATGGCAGCGATAGGGTGGTGCAATGGGGCGCAAGAAAAGTGGGGCATCATGACATGAAGGTGCCACTTTTCATAAATCTGGCCCTAAGAGGGCATGCTATTTTGGATTAACCTGATTGAATTTAATGTACTTAGTATGTGCCGTTCCTATCTTGCTTTATTGCTTCATGGTGAGGCGAACTAAGGCCTATATTCATTCTTTTTTTAGTGCCACCTTAGCGTCATTTTTTTACGCAAAAGCAGTGCAAACTTACAAAACACAATTGTATTTTGTAAGTTTGCGACAATTTTGCGTCAAAAATCGACGCAAATGCGGCACTAAAAAAGTATAAATATGGGCCTAAATTAGCAACTGCAAATGTTAAAATTAGTAGTTCAGTCAAATTAATTCTCCCTTTACTTGCAAAGCCTTTAATCTCCATTACCTTTTATATTAGTGAATACAATTTTACCAAACGTGCATGTACTTGAAATAATACGATAGAGATTTGGTTTGACAGAAAAACAATTATTACAATGGGAAAAGTACCAAAAAAGAAGACTTGGTTGAGGACAAACAAAGCTATGACGTTCCGAATTGTAGCGAATTTTCTAATTTTATGTTAAATACTGATTGTGGTGTCTTGCCTGGGTGACTGATTGCTGCAGCAAACGTATTTCGAGATTCAATGTATTATTTATTAATTTTATATTATTCATGTATTAACGGGGAATTTCAGCAATCAAAAAGCACTCCTGGACATTTTCATATAAAAGCATTTTAAATTTTGTGCATCACCAATGTTCAATGGTCTCTCACTTGAAATACATTAACGCCCCATTATGATATGCTAAAATGCGACGGGTTACGGCTCATTTGTATCGAAATCTATAGGGATTCGGAAACTCCTATAAATAAGCTGGTGCCTTTTGGATTACTGTTAATGAGAGCATTAAGAAAGGAGGGATCAGGGTCGCGAAAAATTATATTTTGCTTTTCGAAATCCCCAAAGGCTGTCGTACAATAGATGCCATTCACTGGCAGCCATTAACAGTTTGGAATAGTTTATTATAGGATATCGAAAGAAAGCAAAGACGTGCATTTGAAACCACAACATCCTCTATAAATGGGCCTAGCGCGCGCAGCTTCCCCCATTCAGCCCTGCTGATGGACTTTATTGCTCAACGGCGGACTATCTATTGAGTTAATTGTCAGACTACAGAATGAAGCCTAACACTTTCTTGAGATCAAAAGGTGAGTTAAAATGTGACGTTAAAAGATATGCACGTCTGGTGAAATTAAAATGCATTATTGGTTACATCACCAAGTAAAAACGCATTAAAACTCATTAAGGTACGGTCACATCAGAAGTGTGCCAGAATCTGAAAATAAAAGCAATTTCTCAGAAAGCAGCAACAAAATGATGCGTATACAAAAATACCAATTCTGGACTGGCTTTACTGTTTCCTATAATTGGCTTTTTTTTAACACAGTTACTCGTCTAGTTCATTTTGAATCTAATTTGTAACGTACAGGTGCCATTAAAATGTTTTATAAGTAGGCAATTCTTCATACAAAGCTCACTAGTTCCCTTTCTAATTTCTACACTGTTACATGAAACGTTCTTTTTGTTCCTATTACTTAGAAAGATATGTTTGAAACCAGTTCTTTAAATGGAAAAATAGAAGTGCAGGTACTCTGTACCCGAGTACCTGCTTGTTTCTGAGAAGTGCCGGTACTCTCCAATTAAAAGTATTACGGCCCGTATTTATACTCCGTTTGCGCCGAATTTGCGTTGTTTTTTTCGACGCAAATTCGGCGCAAAACGAACGCCATATTTATACTTTGGCGTTAGACGCGTCTAGCGCCAAAGTATGGGCAAATAGCGTCATTTTTTTGCGTGAACGCCTTCCTTGCGTTAATGAGATGCAAGGAAGGCGTTCCCGTCTAAAAAAATGACGGCGACGCAAATGCGTCGTATTTATACTCCCGGGCAAAAATCACGCCCGGGAGGTGGCGGGTCAAAAAACCCCGCATTTGCGCCACTATTTAACGCCTGGGTCAGGGTAGGCGTTAAGGGGCCTGTGGGCTCAAAATGAGCCCACAGGTGCCCTCCCCTGCCCCCAGGGACCCCCCCTGCCACCCCTGCCCACCCCAGGAGGACACCCAAGGATGGAGGGACCCACCCCAGGGACATTCAGGTAAGTTCAGGTAAGTATAATTTTTTATATTTTAAAATTTTTTTGGGGTGGCATAGGGGGGCCTTATTTGTGCCCCCCTACATGCCACTATGCCCAATGACCATGCCCAGGGGACACAAGTCCCCTGGGCATGGCCATTGGGCAAGGGGGCATGACTCCTGTCTTTACTAAGACAGGAGTCATGAAATGGCGTCTGGGGGTCGTAAAAAAATGGCGCAAATCGGGTTGAGGCGATTCTTTTGCCTCAACCTGACTTGCCCCATTTTAAGACGCCCTAACGTCATTTTTTCCCATCGCCGGCGCTGCCTGGTCTACGTGGTTTTTTTCCACGCACACCAGGCAGCGCCGGTCTGCTTGCGCCGGCTAACGCCATTCCATAAATACGGCGCCCGCATGGCGCTTCAGAATGGCGTTAGACGGCGCTAAATTTTTTGACGCTAAACTGCGTTAGCGCAGTTTAGCGTCAAAAAGTATAAATATGGGCCTACGTTTTTCTTGAGATAAGCCGGTACTCTCCTTCTCAAAATAAAAAAGTGCCAATACTCAGTACCGGAGAGTACCGGCCCATTTAAAGCACTGTTTGAAACTGAAAATAAATAGTGCCACATGAAAATGCTCACGGTTTCATTACAACATCCACAATAATACAATTGTTTCTCAGGATTCGAGTAAGGAAATTATTATTATTGTCTACATGAATTTGCACACAATTAGTTGATGAAGCAGTAACGTTTTTGAACAATACCACTTATACGTTGGCCCTGAATAATCATATTTGCTAGAGCTGTGCTCTAGTTATCTTTTTGTCTTAGTGCATGTACATACCAATCCCCGCCCCTCCTCTATTGTCATACAGTACAAGTTATGTTGAGTGGGTTGTGGGATCAAGACTGGTTAGGGCCTTGGGCCGCCCTCTGGCATCACTATTCTCAAATCAAAATGGAAATGGTAAAGGCAGGCACGCAGAAACAGTGCGTTGTCATGGCAGCAACGACCATCTCATGCCATGCAGTGATCTATACACACAATGAGGTGTGGGCACTCTGCTTTTAAGAGACCGCTGTGCGACAGGGCCAGGGCAGAAGAAGATGATAAAAAGATCAGAAGAACAGAAGACACCAAGGGAGATGCGATTAATAGAAGACCAAGATAGAGTGAGAAGGGAAAGCAAAGGAGGAAAGAGGTAAAAAAGGGCACATGAGAGCTAAGACGAGGCAATGTTAGCCAAAGACAGAAAAAAGGGTGCAGGGCCGCAGTAACTAATCTGGACAATGAGTGCCAAAGATCCAAATTAGAGTCCTGAGAATAGCTTGCACATCTCAATCATGCCTTTTTGGATCATTTCTGGGATTCTTGTTCAGGTTTTTTTGTGGACAGGTGCCCTGAAGGTACTTACCGTCATGTTTGTGCATCTCACATAGTATATGAATTATCACATGGCTTTCTGGTAGCTGTTAGTTTTTTTAGGGTCACCTCATTGTCCTGGTGTCACACACAGGGGATTGCAGGTGGGGGTTCCAATATGTTCTAAGGCACCTTGACCTAATATGTTGTAGTTTGTTTTGCTGATTGCTGACCCTGCATTCTTGCAGGCAGGTCGCTTCCTCTTCACCACTGCTCCGGTAAGTGCTGCCATTGTTTTGGGCGTGTTTGGGCTTGTCTGGGCTTGTTTGGGCTTGTTTGGGCTTCTTGGCTTCTCCTCTCCCGGAAGGCCCCACCCCCCTTCCTCCTCCTCGGAGCTCTTCCTGCTCCTGACTCCTGCTGCCCCGCCCCCCGCACTCCCATTGGAGGTTGCCCTCCCTCCTCCCAGCTGCCACTCCCTCCCACCTGCCCTCTTATGCCGGCCGCAGCGCGAGGTTAGAAGCGACCTCTGACCCTGCATCCTTGCAGGCAGGTCGCTTCCTCCTCACCACTGCTCCGGCAAGTGCTGCCATTGTTTTGGGCTTGTTTGGGCTTGTCTGGGCTTGTTTGGGCTTGTTTGGGCTTCTTGACTTCTCCTCTCCCGGAAGGCCCCGCCCCCCTCCCTCCTCCTCTGAGCTCTTCCTGCTCTTGACTCCTGCTGCCCCCACCCAGCACTCCCATTAGAGGTTTCCCTCCCTCCTCCCAGCTGCCACTCCCTCCCACCTCCCCTCTTATGCCGGCCGCAGCGCAGACGCGCCGCTGGCGCACCGAAGGCGCGCCAAAGGCAAGCCCGTCTGCGCCCGTCCACACCAAGACCGCACCCAGCGCCAGACCCCCTGGCCAACACGCCTCCCGCGCCACCAAACACCTTTACACTGCCAACGAACTCCACGTCCTTAATCCAGGACGCTCCTCCATCTGCTTCCAGTCCACACCGACGCACACCAAAGGACCCTTCTCCTGCAAAGCCTGCAATTTCACCTGCAACCTAACCTCCAAACTCCAAATCAAAACAACCGCCTAAGATGCATCCTACATAACACCCGCTCCGTCCACAAACATGCAATTGAACTCTGGGACCTCCTGACCACATACTTGCCCGACGTCGCATTCCTCACCGAAATCTGGATGAATTCGGCCTCAGTCCCAGACGTTGCCATAGCCATACCAGAAAACTACAAGATCACCAGAAGAGACCGAATCAACAGACCAGGAGGAGGAATCGCCATAGTTCACAAAAACACCCTATAGAGTCTCCACCAACTCCCATGACACCATTAACTCCGCTGAGCACCTCCACTTCAAAATCCACATCAGCGCCAACAACACACTCAGAGGTACACTGGTCTACAGACCCCCTGGACCCAGACCGCAGTTCTGTGACGACATCGCCGACGCCATCAGCTCCCAAGCCCTCGCCTCAACAGACTACATCCTCCTTGGCAACCTAAACTTCCACCTAGAAAATAACAACGATATCAACACCAGCAACCTAATCGACAACCTTGCCAACTTCGGCCTCAAGCAACTCGTCACTACACCCACCCACTCTGCAGACCACACTCGGCCCCATCTTCTCAGCCAGCAACCACGTCTCTTTCAGCCACACCACCGAACTCAGTTGGACAGACCACCGCTGCATCCACTTCTCCAACCAAAAACCAGTCACTCACCACCACCGCACACAACCCCCCTGACACAACTGGAGCAAAATATCAACGGATCAACTGATCTCCATTCTTGCCAGGGCCCCACCCCCTGGGACCCGGACCCCAACATAGCGACCACCAACCTGCATCACTGGATAGAAGATTGCACCAACATCCTCGCACCGCTCAAAAAAAAAAAAAACACCTCCCACAGAATCAAGGCCAGCTGGTTCACCCCAGAACTACAGGAATCCAAACGGCTATGTTGCAGAATGGAAAAAACCTGGCACCTTGACCCTACCAACTCCAACCACATTGCTTTCAAGGATGCCCTACGCAAACATCGCCAACTGATCCACACCACCAAAAGGACCCACTTCAAAAACCGCATTGACGCTAACGCTCACAACAGTAAAGAGCTCTTCGGCATCGTCAATGAGCTCTCCACCCCCAGGACCTGCTCCAACGAACCCCCGCCATCACAGGAGTTCTGCAACTCACTGGCAACCCACTTCCGTCGAAAGATAGAAGAAATCCACAATAGCTTCAAACCCCAGACCCACCAGCTGACTACAAACACCCAAGAACCCAACGCTCCAAGTAACACCTGATAGAGCGGTCCGTAGTAATAATTTACCTGTGTTCGGACGCTCTTTAGGCCGATGAATCTTTTGACTAAGTGGGAACTCTCCGTACTCTTGTATCGATCAGTTGCATCGAATCAATAATCAATAACGTACATAAGCAATACCCTGATCAACATAACACTTAACAATTAGTCCAGAATACATTTCGGCGAACCCTGACCTTTCAGTCAGGAATAACCACACCAGTTTATTGCAAAGTTAGTGAATTTATTTCCCTATATTAACAAAGCTAGCACGATATAGATGTGTCTCAATACCAAATGATAAACATAAATGAACATTAATAGCTGTCCATAACGGCGAAACAAGTGTAATCTATGTAGCATTTGAATCACAAGGCATTCGATAATAGCAATGCAAATCACTAATACGATAATCTGTAATGAGCTAATTGCGTACATTTAGTCAGCATAACAAGATCTCAAATTGCATCGTGCGACATATGGAACCCTCGTCTAACCTCAAATTAGCATCGGCATGTGGGACTTCATGCAAAAACAATTTAGCAACATTAATTTAGAAAAACTCCTAACTAGGGATCTTATCAAAAATCAGCAGTTGGTTACCTAAAAGAAACACAATGCAATTGTACAATTTCCTTTCATATTTACCAATTACAATCAGCAATCAAGGAAGTCTTCGTCTCACAGGTACCGTTTCTCGATCAGCATTGGTACCGTTTCGATCGGCATGGGACGGGGCAAAGGGGCAGGGGTGAACGGACAATTGCCTCACGGCGGCAAGGTAAAACTACTACTTTATGCAAAGGGATCAAAGTTAAAGTCTCTAGGGCAAGAATCATTAAAGTCTCTTTCTCTCGATTAGAGAAAGCATCAAAGTCTCTTTCAAAATGGCGTCGCAACAAAGTGGGCCATAATAGCTACGAAATCTTCAAAAATGGCGGGTATCGAGCTGGTAATAGCCTAATAGCCTAATTTCTTCTCGTGCACCTGGTTTTTATAGACAACAGTTCGAATCCAGTAGGGTCTTCCATTGGAGGGTTCATAGGTTAGCTTCAAATTGTCCAATCAAAAACAACAGTTCTCAAGCTTTTACTTAAGCATACATTATCCTTGGAGATGGGTACGCAAGTTGCAACATAGTATACCAATTAGCTCACTTTCAGAGCCTCCATTGTCCGCACCTGCAAATCGACCTTGGAGTAAAGAGAAAATATGCCAGGCTGGCACGAAACTTTAAGATAAGCATGTGAACGGTTTCAGTGGAAAAGTACAGCTTCAAGCAAAATACACGTTTAATAGCACATTGGAAAAATACGGGCATCTAAACCGTGAGACCAGGCAACTAGGCCAAAGCCTCCACTAAAGTTATGCTAAGCTAAAGCATTTCAAACAAGCAAATCGTAGCACACGTTTATGATTATGCCGGATTAGTGCAATTCTAATACACCACGTTATATAAAGCACGCTTATAAATGTTGGGAAACTACTCTAAGGGCACATTTTGTCCCCGTACAATCTTTATTAGTTCGGTTAAAGTCACACATGATTATTTCACACTACGTTTATGCATTAAAAAATCAAAACCTTCATTTTCTGCTTCATCAATCCCTCCTCTGATGACTACTGGTCATCACACAAATCAAGCCCACAAATTTTATTCCATTAAAATTCTGTCAGTTCTCTTTTCCTTTTAATTCCCCTAGTTTGCGCTTTGTATTCTTCTGCCATTCTTTTCATAATTTTCTCCTCCTTTCTTCTTTTAATTCTTTCCATAATCATTATTATTCCCCTTTTTATTCCCCAAATTCCAAATACACAAATTATCACTATTAAAATTCCCTCTATTATTTTTAACAATATTCCATTCCAAATTCCCCCAATCCAATGTCCCACTGAAGCAAGTCCTTTTCCAACCTTCTCCCACACTCCTGGTTCTTTCAGTTCCTTCAAATCTGCACTTTCTTTTGTTAGATTAGCAAGCATAGTTTTAATTTTCACACTATTGTCTGGAATATAAGTACAACAGTGGCGCGCACCAAGCATTTTGCAAACACCACCATCCTTTGCTAAAAGAATGTCTAAAGCAAGCCTATTTTGAAGAGTCATAGCTCTTTCCGCTGCAAGTTCAGCATCTATCAGGATTATAGCACCTGAAAACTTTGTCAACATGTTATCCACTATAGTAGACAACTTTCTTATTTTGATGGAATTCAGCACAACTCCCAATGAAGGAATCATGGCTCCAAATATATCTCCTACCACAGCAGCTGCGGTCTCTCTTTTCTGGATACGATGGGATCCAGATGTCTTTTGAATCATCGATAGGTCATCCAGTTGATAAACCTTTGGGAACACTATACCCAAATAACATCTCCCCCCCATCCCTTTGGAAGACGATAATAGGCATTATACCCACAAATGTAATATACACCTGGAATGACAGGATCAAGTCCGTTCATCATGAATGTCCATTTGGCCTTAAAGATAAACGTATGTTTACACTCACTCGCTCCTACAAAAATGTTGTCATAATAAGATTCACCTCGATATATACAAAATTTCCCTACATGCCAAGCATCTAAAGCTATTTTCCCTTGTGTCTTTATTGCAGCAAAATCATAATTATCTACTGAAGTCCTCTTATGTAGCTCCTTTTCTAATTTCGCTTTCATTTGTGCCCTTCTATCATCTGTACGATCTAAAAAGCTTATTTCTACTGCAGAGAGCGAGCAGGTAAGGTTTTCCCTATGAGCGTGAGCCGTTTCAAAAGGTTGCATTGGCTCGAAAAATTCCCTCATTATCTTAGCATCCCAATCTTTAGCAATCTGGCTTAGCTGCGCTATTATAGGAACATATGCAAAGGTAACATCATAATTTGAGTAAAAATACTGTATGTTAGTTTGACCATAAAATCTAGACATTACTATACTACATGTAATCCCGTATGTAAGAGGCATGTGGTGATAAGTCACCCCTTCCTTTACTGATGTCGGTATCTGTGTACACACATAACAATCTTTCGCATCCATTGTCTCAACATATTCTGTTAGCAAGCGATAGAAAACATTATACGAAAGCTCTTTCTTATCATGCAAGAGTCTCTCATCCAATGCTAGTCTCTTCAATGCGGTTAGTTCAGTGACAGTAACAGGAGCAAAAGTAGAAGCATCAATTCTCTCATTCTCAGTCTTACCATGTATTCCAAGCACAATTGCCATTATTATTAGTACACATGCAATTATCAAGCCTATACACACATATATTTACAATATTTCTTTCTATTGTGTTGCGTCATGATCTGTATAGAATCAGAGAGCTAGAAGCACCTATAAAGAAACTATTTAGCAATTCAGTTACAAAGCTGAACGAGCGCAATGTTCACACCGTCTTCTCCAAAAGGCCAAGTCACTTATTGGTTAGCAGCATTTGTCTCAATTCGGCAATAACTCAGTCTTTATCGGTTTAGCAAATGTCTCATCCGGTTTAGCAATGTCTCAGCTCGTTGTTTGTTTCACTTTAGATCGTAGCAAGCAATGACATTTATCACCCTTTCAATCAACACTGTCCATAAAACTTTTTTTTTCTATTGGTATCTCTTCTTCTTCTTCGTTCTCGATGCTTAGAGATACAAACTCGTCAGTCCAATCGTCATTGACTGCATATGCCCATTCAGGACCGGAATACCTTCTGTTCGGTATCCTTTTCCTTTTCAATTTTGCTTCTCTTTTCGATTCTGCCTCGCTGGTACTTTCCTCTTTTGTCAAGTCCTTTTCTTCACTCGAGGTTGGTACCACAACAGACACTTCTTTTCTTTTCTCTTTCACTTTTGGCCTTTCTCCGTCGTTCAAACCTTCTCCAGTCCTTTGTTTTACTGGTGATATACTTAGTCTCCTCTCTGCACCATGTCCACTTGATGGACCTGCGACCTTTTCTGTAGAAGTTTGAACTTTTTCGTTCTGTTCTGCCTTGTCCCCTCCCTCTGGGGAATCGATCACGTTCTCTTTTTCTTTTTCCGTATCGTCTGCTTCTGGGAAAGCCCTCCTCTGATCAGGCTCTCCTGCTTTTTCACCTTTCTCGAGCCCCTCGTCACCGTCACTTTCGTCAGGCTCTGTATCACTTTCAGCTGCTTCAGGTTCTTTGTCACCCTCAGCTGCTTCAGGCTTTTCGCTACCCTCAGCTGCTTCAGGCTTTTTGCTACCCTCAGCTGCTTCAGGTTCTCTGTGACCTTCAGCTTCTTCGTCGCTGTCTGAACTTTCTCCTTGGTCTTCCCCAAGTGAGTCGGACTCTTCGTTCTCCAATAATATCTCTCTCTCTCCTGCTTCTGCCTGTCCGCTTTCAGTTCGGTTTTGTTCTGTCTCAGCACTCAGCACTGCTTTATCAGGCACTGGCAGTTTCAGCTCTTCAACTTCCTCATCTGTGGGACACAACACCTTCTTTGTGTGACTGGCGTGAATCCAGTTGGGAACCCCCGCACACTTCACAGCGGTAGTTGTCGTCAGGATCACTTGGAAAGGGCCTTTCCAACGGGGTTCCAGACACGACTTCCTCACGTGCTTCTTTACCACGACCCAGTCACCTCCTTTCAGTGCGTGTCCTGGACCTTGGATCGGTGGCAAGGTGGTTGCTTCCACCTGGTGAGAGAAAGAGCGAACCACGTCAGCCAGACCCTTGCAGTAGTCTAACACCATATCATCTGTAATATTCAAAAGCGCGTTTGCGGGAACTGCAGGAAGTCTCATAGCCCTGCCCATGAGAATTTCGTGCGGAGACAGTCCAGTCTTTCTATCAGGGGTGTTTCTCATTGACATTAGCACTAAGGGCAATGCGTCAGGCCATTTCAAATTTGTTGATGCACATATTTTCGCCATTCTTGATTTCAGTGTACCATTCATCTGCTCCACCAGTCCTGATGCTTCAGGGCGATAGCTACAATGCAGTTTTTGCTCAATGTTCAGCGCTTCGCAAAGTAACTTTATCACCTCGTTATTGAAGTGACTTCCCCTATCTGATTCTAAAGAGATCGGGAATCCGAAACGTGGTATTAATTCTCTCAACAGTAGCTTTGCAACTGTAAGGCTGTCATTTCTACGTGTGGGGTATGCCTCAATCCAGTGACTAAAAATGCACACAATCACCAACACATACTTTAGACCTCCATGCACAGGCATCTCAATGAAGTCCATCTGCATTCGGCTAAAAGGCCCGCTTGCCCTACCAATGTGGCTCGCGTTCACAACTGTTCCCTTTCCTGGGTTCATCTGCTGGCAAGTGACACATCGATGGCAAACTGCTTCTGCAGCTTGACGAAATCTGGGGTTAAACCAATCAGTTTTGAACAATCTTATCATGGCATCTCTCCCTAGGTGAGCTTGCCCATGATAGAACCGCGCAAGCTGTGATAAGAGACTGTTTGGCAAAACAAATTTTCCCTCATTTGAAACCCATAACTCGTTTGGTCTCTTTATACATTGTGATTTAATCCAGGACTCTCTTTCATCCTCCCTGACATTATTTTGTAATGCTTTTAATTCATCTATTGTATCTACGACCTTCAAGGCAAATGCTTCAGCTGGTTCGAGTTCTGGCTCACTTATCGAATTCCATTCATCCCTGAGTAATATACAGTTCAAGGCACAAAATCTTGCGACTTGATCCACATATGCATTTCCCAGAGAAACATAGCCCTGTCCTTTTGTATGAGCACTGCACTTTACCACTGCAACTTCAGCTGGCACTTGAATGGCGTGTAACAATTCCCTTATCCTTTCCCCGTTCTTCACTGGGGATCCTGAAGAAGTCAGGAAACCTCTCTGTGACCATAGTTGTCCAAAGTCATGCACAATCCCAAACCCATATTGACTATCAGTGTAAATGGTGACTTTCATCAATGCAGACAGTTGACATGCTCTGGTAAGGGCTACAAGTTCTGCTACTTGTGCAGAATAGACTCCTTGAAGCCATCCGCTTCCAAGACACCTGTTACAGTACATACAGCGTATCCTGCTTTCAAAATCCCCATCCCGTCTCTTAGACATGAACCATCAACAAAAAGAATTTGGTCATTTTCATCAAGCTTAGTATCCTTAATGTCCGGTCGGGGTTTTGTGCAAAATTCAGTCACCTGAAGGCAGTCATGCTCGACGTCTTCAGCGTTCTCAATTTCAGCATTTTCTCCAGGAAGCAAGGTTGCTGGATTCAACGTAGTGCACCTTTTCAGCTGCACATTCGGTGAGCCCAGAATAATCGTTTCATACCTTGTGAGTCTGGCTCCAGTCATGTGTTGCGTTCGGGAGCGGGTCAAAAGTATCTCAACTGAGTGAGGGACCATGACTGTTACTGGGTGTCCCATCACTATTCCTTCACTCTGAGTGAGGCTGATACCAACTGCTGCTACGGCGCGCAAACACCCTGGGAGTGCTGCTGCGACCGGATCCAAAGTAGCTGAAAAATACGCTACTGGTCTGTTTACGCCACCATGGGCTTGAGTCAAGACAGACAAAGAACATGCATCACGTTCGTGGCAAAACAATGTGAAAGGCTTTGTGTAATCAGGCATACCTAAAGCTGGAGCCCTGCACATGCACTCTTTCAATTCAACAAAAGCATCCATCTCATCCTCTTTCAGTTCAATTTGATCCAAGGCATCCTTCTGGGTCAGTTTCAGTAAAGGCTTTGCTAGAGCCGAGAAGTTTGGAATCCACTGGCGACAGTAGCCCACCATTCCCAAAAACTTCCTCACCTCCTTTCTCGTATTGGGTGGACTCATTTGAAGTACGCTTGTTATTCTTTCCTTCATTATTCTACGTGACCCCTTCTCTATCTGGTGACCCAAGTATTTCACTTTCTCCTGACAGAACTGCAATTTGGAAGGAGACACCTTGTGTCCATTCCTTCCCAAATGGTTCAACAGAGCAATGGTATCGGCTGTGCAGCCACTTTCTGTCTTTGATGCAACCAGTAAGTCGTCAATGTACTGTACTAGGGTTGACTCGAATGGCAATTCTAATGCTTCCAAATCTTTCTTTAGAATCTGATTGAAGATTGACGGTGACTCAGAAAACCCTTGAGGAATTCGACACCAACTGTACACTCTGTCTAGGAATTTGAAACAAAAGAGGAATTGGCTGTCCTCATGAAGAGGCACAGAAAAGAATGCTTGTGACAAATCGATGACTGAGAACCATTCGGCATCGCAAGGGACCTGAAACATTATCACAGCTGGATTCGGTACTACTGGGCAACATTTGACTATGATGTCATTTATTTTCCTCAAGTCCTGCACAAGTCGGACCTTTCCACTCGGCTTTATTAGTCCCATTATTGGTGAATTACATGGACTGCTTAACACTTCTTTCAGTACTCCCTGCTTTACAAATTCATCAATAAGTTGGGCAACTTTCATGAGGGTATCTTGTGCCATGTGGTATTGTGGGGTCTGGGGAAAGATTGCATTGGGCTTTACAGTCACTTTCACTGGTTCCACTCCTTTCATCAATCCCACCTCTTTCCCTGTCATGTCCCACACTTCCTTTCCGACGATTTCCCGTAATTCAGCTGGAATATCTTCTTCAGTTATCATCGGGAAAAGACAAATCAGAGGATATTCTTCATCGACAGTTTCCATCTCATCCCCCTCTACACTGTCCTCTTCTTCCCCGTCACTGCTCGTCTGGATTGTTATTCCTTCGTTCGAACACATGATCGAACAACCCAATTTGCACAATAGGTCTCTCCCTAACAGTGCTATCGGGCTTGAGTCACATATCACAAACTGATGTACCCCTTGATAGTTACCGATGCTGACTGGTACCGGATCTGTTATTGGGTTCGTCAGGTGCCTGTTTGCTACTCCCACCACTTGAACTGTCCCCCCTGAGAGTGGCAAATTCGGTACTTCACTGCTCTTAACAGTTGAACGTGTGGCTCCTGTGTCAACCAAGAACGAGACACGATGACCCATTACTCTTCCCTCTACGTACGGACCCTTTTGATCAACTTCCAAGGATGCTGCAAGCACACAATCTCCTTCTTCTTCTGAACTTTCACTCTCCCATACATTGTTTATTCCACTCTCACTGTGTAGTGGGAACTGTTGCACGGTGCCATTTGTACTCATTACCTGACCCGAGACCTGTGGAGGAACCATCACTTGCTGCTGACTCATTGGTGCCAAAGGTATTTGCATTTGCTGATTAGGTACCATGGGTAACTGCTGTTGCATCGGCTGCATTTGCGTCATCTGCATACGGGGCATCTGCATCTGCTGCGGCTGCATAGGTTGCAATCCCTGCAACTGATTTATGGTCTGAAAATTTGGGTTTGGACCTCTCATTTTCGGTCCCCTCATTGTCTGAAATGCATTGACATCATTGTTTTGCTGACCAACACCTACACCTGCACCTGCACCTTCCTGCACCACCATCGGGCACTCGCGTTTCCAATGACCGACAATTCCGCACACGTGACACGGCATCACCTTCTTCATTGCCTGCACACCCGTTACAACAGTGTTCAAATCCGGACCATTATTCGCAAAACCTCCTCTGCCTCTGCCTCTAGGCTGTGACTGAAACGCCATGTTTCCCTGCAACTGCGGCTGCGGTTGCGGTACCTGCTGTTGGAACCCTTGCATCCCTTGCAAACCTTGCAAACCTGTCTGAGCTGCTTTAAGTTGCATCATCATCACCTTCTCTTTCAACCTTTTCTGTTTCACTTCAATTTCGTCGCTACAGTATTTCGCATAAGTCAAGACTTCGTCAATCGGTTTAGACTGCCAACAAATCAAATGCGACTTTATCATTTGACTTATTTCTGGTCTCAGCCCTTCCACAAATCTGAACACAAAATGAAGCATGTCCTTCGCCTCTATTGTTTCTGTGCCACTGTAGTTCTTAAACGCCTTTAACAACCTCTCATAGTAACTATGAATCGACTCTTTAGCCTCTTGGGCAGTTCGATCAATCTTCTGCCAATCCACATTTTTCGCGGCAACCTTCGTCTTCAAATGCTCAATCACCTTGTAGTACAAGCTCATCACCATGGGTGATGGTGCACCCGTCTCCCTGTCTCTTTCTGGTTCACTTGTCGGCCAACCTACAGCTCTTTTGCAATCCTCCCACAAATCTGCTGGAACTACAATCTCAAAGAGAGTATTCAGGTCTTCCCAAAGGCATTTCGCAAGCTTCACAAACCTATCAGTCTGTTGATACCATTCGATCGGCTTCTCTCTCAGTTTGGGAAAATCGGCCGTAAAAGACTGAATATCGCTTCTGTGCCATGGAACATGTATTAATTTCCCCCCTGCTGTCTCCCTCATTGGTAACATGGTTACTGTCTCGCTGCTTTGTGGTCTTTTCTCATTATGCTCTGTAGCACTGTCCCTCCTCTTTTCCTTTCTCCTTACCCACCTGCTTTCCCACTTGTCTAAGCACCTCCACACTTGTGCACTCTGCAGCAATTCTCTAAGGTGCGCCTTCATGCCTGCTGACCTCATGTGTTCAAAATCTGTGGCCCAAAAATCCAACCTATAGCTTCTGCTCAAGTGTTTCATCTTGTCTATATCAATCCCGTTTCTGTCCGCTACTTCCTGCAAACTTTTATGTACCTTGTTCACTTCTTTCGAAACCTTTGGACATAGGTATCTCAGCTCTTCTTCCGTGTAGGACTCTAACCTATTCACACCCATAGTCCCTTCCACCAATTCTTGTGCTTCCATGTTCAGCCTCATCCTATTCAGGTAATCTTCTCCTTTCCCACTGTCTGAACTTTGTGTGGAATTCAAACTGTTGAACCACTGTGTCAGCTGTTGCGCATTTACCCCCATCAGTGTAGCATTCACATCGACTGCCATTGATGGTTGCGGCAACTTTTCAGTGTTCGATGTTAGAGGCATTATCAGTGGGGGGGTTGACCTCACCAGTGTCGACTGAGCACATATGGGACTAAACTCCATCAGGGTCCCAGATCCATTTGGCTGAGCCGCTATAGGAGTTATCCCTGGAGTGTTTTCTATGCACCTCCTCTCTGTCCCATTCTGCAGCATTGATCCCTGACCGCTCATACCTAAATTAGGCTGACTATACAAAGGTACCGGTGGACCTACAGTAATGGGTAGCGATATCGCATCTGGGTTCTGTCCATTTCCCATGTTCTGAGGCACGTTCATTCCCACACTATGGGTCATCATTGCCGGCATGCCCATCTGACTCCCCGTCATCTGAGCATGTGCTGTTCCCCCCTGCATCTGCTTCTGAGGCATCAAAAACTGAGTTGATTCAGCTTGTGTCATTGTTGGATTGTGACCATTCTGTACTCCCCTTACGGTTGGATCTAGAATCATTCCTGCACCGTTGTCACTGCTGTAGTACCCTGGGATCTGCGGCTGATAATTTTCTGCTGGTTTCAACATGGGCACATCTGGATATATTCTCCTAACCTGCGGTATCTGCGGGGTAAACAGTAAACTCGGGTCCTTAGATCCCGATGACGCTCCTGAACTCTGAGTTTCACTGTTCCGTACCGATGCCGGAGGGGCAGAACTGGTACTTGGACCTTGTCCATTCTCCGCATAAGGTGGTGGACGGTCGTTCAGCAATTGCATGATTAACTCCTCATCCTCTAGCTCCTCTTCTCTTCTCAACTTTTCCTCATCCTCTTTAACCTTGGAGCACTTTCTGTCTGTCTTACAGGTAGCTTTCTTACCTGTCTCCTCTTCCTCCTTAGTAATTGCGGGAAACAATTTTATTCCCTGCAATACATCAGACCTCCACACCTTCTGTGCATTATCCCACCTAGCGTCCGCTAGTGTCTTTTCTACCTTCCTTATCCTGTTCTCGAACTTACTTTGCTGTTGCTGTCTAGCCATCAGTTCCCAAATTGCTAGAGCCTCAAACTGTGCTGGCCTTGGAGGTACCTTCATGTCGTACATCGTGAATCTCAAATTCTCTAGGATCCTTATATTGAATGTCCCATGTGTCGGGAACGCTACGCTCCCATGTTTCTCTGTCAGTTTGTGCCATTGCTTTAGCCAAAGACACGGAGCTACACCCTTCTCTTCCATTACAATGTAAGCAGGTGTACCTTCGGGCGGCGTCTCCTCTCCTACGCTCGCTTTAATGTAAGACTCCCCCTTCATCGCACTTGCTTTAAAGAATTTCATTTTTCTCGTCTTTTATTTCACAAAATTTGTAATCAATAGGTGACTTTAATTCCCGGAATACTCTTCGCCTGCCTTTCCCCTTTCAATCGAGCCCCACGGACTGCGTCCAATCCGTGTGCGACCCTTCTCTCCAACCAACCTATCCCAGCGCGGTTCCTAGTGACGTCACACTCACACACACTGCGGCTGACAAAGCCTCGCGGCTAGTCCTCCTTCACTCACCTCTTTTCGTGACAACTTTTTGCATGTATCGCGAGCTACCAAAAAATAAAACAGATCTGTCGGTTTACTACAGGAAGGGTAACACAGTCGCTTCAGGACCTTAGGGACCTTAGGGACCTTTCACTAGCCTCGGCCGCTATTCCGTCTTTCTCGGTCCCCACGTTCGCAAGCAAATCTGACCCGCAGACCTACTCTCAACTTGTCAATGATCTGTTCTAGTGCACTTAGAATCTTGTCAAAGCCCGAAGTCGAAGTTCCTTTCACTCCCTAACACACGTACCGACTTGTTGACCACGCCCGATCAACCTACTAAACCGCCCAGACCACAACATGGATCAACATACTCCGGAGTCTCTTGACCTCGCAGGGCCCGTCTCAACAACAACAACCACGTGGACCTTTTTATGCACAAAGCGCCACACGCACATGAAGTTTGACGACTTCCCTACTCTCACACTCGGAGCCGCACCTCCGCTATTTCTATGAAGTTCGATGACTTCTCTACTTCTACACTCGGAGTCGCACCTCCGCTATCCTCTATAAAGAAAAAAAAATAAAATCCTCGCAACCTCTTCACACACCCTGCGGCAATAAGCTGTGCAAGCGCAAAACCCTAACTTCACTCATACCATCACTAGTACCGCCAACGCTGTTTCCACACCTCCGTTCTCTCCATTCGCAAGCTCCGAGATCCCGGGAAAGTCGCGGTGGACCTAGCCCATCATCATTCTGTCAATCAGTTTTATCCAAGAAAAATCTAATTCAACTTCTCGAATGGGGGTCTCAAAAATGCGTAACCGTTAATTCAACACCATGTACTTTAAGAGTACAGGGTCCCAAAAGACGAAACCGTCCTCTGCTACCATCTACTGATAGAGCGGTCCGTAGTAATAATTTACCTGTGTTCGGATGCTCTTTAGGCCGCTGAATCTTTTGACTAAGTGGGAACTCTCCGTACTCTTATATCGATCAGTTGCATCGAATCAATAATCAATAACGTACATAAGCAATACCCTGATCAACATAACACTTAACAATTAGTCCAGAATACATTTCGGCGAACCCTGACCTTTCAGTCAGGAATAACCACACCAGTTTATTGCAAAGTTAGTGAATTTATTTCCCTATATTAACAAAGCTAGCACGATATAGATGTGTCTCAATACCAAATGATAAACATAAATGAACATTAATAGCTGTCCATAACGGCGAAACAAGTGTAATCTATGTAGCATTTGAATCACAAGGCATTCCATAATAGCAATGCAAATCACTAATACGATAATCTGTAATGAGCTAATTGCGTACATTTAGTCAGCATAACAAGATCTCAAATTGCATCGTGCGACATATGGAACCCTCGTCTAACCTCAAATTAGCATCGGCATGTGGGACTTCATGCAAAAACAATTTAGCAACATTAATTTAGAAAAACTCCTAACTAGGGATCTTATAAAAAATCAGCAGTTGGTTACCTAAAAGAAACACAATGCAATTGTACAATTTCCTTTCATATTTACCAATTACAATCAGCAATCAAGGAAGTCTTCGTCTCACAGGTACCGTTTCTCGATCAGCATTGGTACCGTTTCGATCGGCATGGGACGGGGCAAAGGGGCAGGGGTGAACGGACAATTGCCTCACGGCGGCAAGGTAAAACTACTACTTTATGCAAAGGGATCAAAGTTAAAGTCTCTAGGGCAAGAATCATTAAAGTCTCTTTCTCTCGATTAGAGAAAGCATCAAAGTCTCTTTCAAAATGGCGTCGCAGCAAAGTGGGCCATAATAGCTACGAAATCTTCAAAAATGGCGGGTATCGAGCTGGTTATAGCCTAATAGCCTAATTTCTTCTCGTGCACCTGGTTTTTATAGACAACAGTTCGAATCCAGTAGGGTCTTCCATTGGAGGGTTCATAGGTTAGCTTCAAATTGTCCAATCAAAAACAACAGTTCTCAAGCTTTTACTTAAGCATACATTATGCTTGGAGATGGGTACGCAAGTTGCAACATAGTATACCAATTAGCTCACTTTCAGAGCCTCCATTGTCCGCACCTGCAAATCGACCTTGGAGTAAAGAGAAAATATGCCAGGCTGGCACGAAACTTTAAGATAAGCATGTGAACGGTTTCAGTGGAAAAGTACAGCTTCAAGCAAAATACACGTTTAATAGCACATTGGAAAAATACGGGCATCTAAACCGTGAGACCAGGCAACTAGGCCAAAGCCTCCACTAAAGTTATGCTAAGCTAAAGCATTTCAAACAAGCAAATCGTAGCACACGTTTATGATTATGCCGGATTAGTGCAATTCTAATACACCACGTTATATAAAGCACGCTTATAAATGTTGGGAAACTACTCTAAGGGCACATTTTGTCCCCGTACAATCTTTATTAGTTCGGTTAAAGTCACACATGATTATTTCACACTACGTTTATGCATTAATAAATCAAAACCTTCATTTTCTGCTTCATCACACCCACCTCCTCAACACCTGGACCCCCGTCAACATAGAGGACACCGCCACCACCATGGCCTCCATCCACTCCTGATCACCATCGGACCCCTGCCCACACCATATCTTCAATAAGGCAAACATCATCATCGCCCCCCACCTGTGCAAAACCATCAACAGCTCCTTCGAGTCAGCCACCTTCCCAGAAAGAGGGAAGCACGCAGAAATCAACGCCCTGCTAAAGAAACCAAAGGCAGACCCAGACGACCCCAAGAACTACCAGCCGATCTCCCTCATCCCCTTCCCAGCCAAGGTCATCGAACAAATTGTAAACAGCCAACTATCCCGGTTCCTGGAAGACAGCAAGGTACTCGACACCTCCCAATCCGGATTCCGCAGAAACCACAACACTGAGACTGCACTCATTGCTGCCACAGACGACATTTATACCATGCTTGATGAAGGAGAAACAGCAGCACTCATCCTCCTGGACCTCTCCGCAGCTTTCAACATGGTATGTCATCACACTCTCCGCACACGCCTCCACAACGCTGGAATCCGCGACAAGGCACTCGACTGGATCTCGTCATTTCTCTCAGGCAGAACCCAGAGAGTCCGCCTCCCACCGTTCCTGTCAGAAGCCTCCAGAATCATCTGTGGCGTTCCCCAAGGATCTTCGCTCAGCCCCACGCTCTTCGAAATTTACATGGTCCACCTCGCCAACATCGCACAAACCCACCATATCAACATAGTTTCCTACGCAGACGACACTCAGCTCATCCTCTCCCTCACGAAAGACCCTACAACTGCAAAGAACAACCTCCACAACGGACTTCACGCCATCGCCAGCTGGATGGAATCAAACCACCTCAAGTTAAACACAGACAAGACAGAAATCCTCATCTTTGGCACCAACCCCTCAACTTGGAATGACTCCTGGTGGCCCACCTCCCTAGGAACCGCGCCCTCACCCACCACCCACGCATGCAACCTAGGCTTCATCTTGGACTCAGCATGACTCAGCAGGTCAATGCCATCTCCTCTTCCTGCTACAACACTCTCCGAATGCTCCGCAAAATCTTCAAGTGGATTCCCGTCAAACCCAGGAAAACTGTCACTCACGCCCTGGTCAGCAGCCGATTGGACTACGGAAACGCCCTATATGCAGGAATAACAACCAAACTCCTAACAAAACTGCAAAGAATCCAGAACGCATCCGCCCGCCTCATTCTGGACATCCCACGCCGTGACCACATTTCCCCCCACCTCAGAGACCTTCACTGGCTACCAGTATCAAAGAGGATCACCTTCAAACTCCTCATCCACGCACACAAGGCCCTCCACAACACAGGCCCAGCCTACCTCAACGACAGACTCACCTTCCACACCCCCACCCACAATCTTCGCTCCGCTAGCCTCGCCCTCGCCTCCATCCCCCGCACCCGCCGCACCACTGCCGGAGGAAGATCCTTCTCTCACCTAGCCGCCAAGACCTGGAACTCCCTACCGCTCCACCTTCGACAGACCCAAGACCTCTTGACATTCAGGAAACGCCTCAAGACATGGCTCTACGACCAGTAGCTCCCCCCCCAGCGCCTTGAGACCCTAACGGGTGATTAGTGCGCTCTATAAATCCTTGATTGATTGATTGATTGAGTGCACAGTTGTTGTTTTCTTGAATGAGGAACCATGCTGAGCATACAGGTTGCAGCGATGGAATACAGATGACTGACAAGCCGCACAGACACTGATTGGACATGTGAGATGAATACTACAAAGACAGTAAAGGGAGTTGGAAGAGTTCTTGTTTGCTGCAGAACCATCAAAACAGTGTTGGCTTAGGGTAAACAATCAAGAAAACACCGCTAGACCACTTGCATGATCTGTAGGGCATAATACCTTTGAGGTTGTCACCAGTGAGATCATGAATAAACAATTTGATACACATAACACTACATCACCAATAACATTCAGAGGGCCTGATCCTGTGTGGCTATGACTGCCCTTACCAGGGTTAAAAAGTATGTAGGGATCACATTATCCCACCAGGAGCGACCAGAGGGCATGGCTGTAACCATCAGTATTGGGGACAGATAATTCACATTCCTATACAGGTGTCACTCCAACCAACACTAAACCACAGCAAAAATCCTAAGTCATTGATGCAGGAGCAGAAGTTAAGGAGATATCAGAGAGCTATTAGCAGCTCACAAATTAAAGCAATGGGAAGACACCACTTGTATGAAGAAGGTCCTGTCAAGGACTCATCAAGGTATTTACCACTGATGCCATAGTATATACACACCTGCTTGTGTCTTTTGTAGGCAGAACACAGAGGTAAGTGTTACCTGCGAATGTTTGTAGAGATTTGAGCAGCCTTGCTAGGTGGAAACTCTAGTACCTATCTGAACACATTGGTTTCCCAACTCAAAATGGCACTGCCGGTGCACCACTGTGCAGCCACACATTGATCTTAAGGTCAGAAGTGTAAGTGACCACTCAAAAGGCTTTCTAGTCTGATATCAGATCTCCTGGCCATGAACTGTGTTGTAGAGTCTCTCTTCTGTTCACACCCTGGCCAACATATACCATAGATTGTGCGTGCTTTCAAGCAAAACAACCAATTTAATGCTGCACGCTCAGCCCATTGCAATGGTCAGTAAATAGACGTGGCTTCTCCAGCGAGTAGCTCATGAGCTACTGGTAGCTCTCCACCTAGTAGGAAGCAGCTCTCCTGTGAGCAGCCCACCCTACTACATAAGAAGCTTTTGCTTGGCTGAATTCATATATGAATACCTTGATTGAAAAATATGGATTCAAGAGAAAAATATGTTCATTTTCAGAACTCCTAAGCTAATGTTTGGAGAACAATGGTTGAATTTCAAAAAAATATTCAAGCTGATCTTTGAGTAATAAATTACGTGGTGTTGGGGAGAATTATTATTAATTTAATTATTGTGCTGGGACATTGCATCTATCACTGTTATATATATATATATCTTACCAATGTAAAGGCATTCTTCATTGGCAAGGCTTTGTTCACATTACTGTTGGCAAACATGCCTGATACACTGAGGTGACCGCTGCTGGTAAACTTGCATACTGTGGCCACTAATGTTATCTTGTCGAATGCAGTCATTATTAAAACAATAATATCAGACGCTTAGGATGGTTTTCCCTGAACATAAGTGACTCTTGTTACAGAAAAGGTTGGGGCAGCCAACTATAAGTGGATTCAAGCAGTGCTTGAAATGGAAAAATGTAAGTGCAGGTACTCTGTGCCAGAGTACCTGCTTGTTTCCGAGACGTGCCGGTACTCTCCAATTAAAAGTATTACGTTTTTCTTGAGATGTGCCTGTACTCTCCCTCTCAAAATAAAAAAGTGCCGGTACTCAGCACCGGACAGTACCGGCCCATTTAAAGCACTGGATTCAAGGGTATATTCGGCTTTGATAAACAGGGGGATTAGTGAACTAGCAGAGGGAAATGCATACGAGAATATGTTGCAAGAAGAATAGAGAGATTTATGAACTGATTGAGAAGGAGGAAAAACTGTCACCCAGCGACGGCCACTCTAGAAGAGTCAGAGAAAAAGGTGGGAGGGTAGATGAATTTGATGAGACAGGAAAAGATGAAGAGAAAGGGACACAGGAAGCCAGGGAGGGTAAAGAAAGAGGTAAATAAGGGGAAAGGAAGTACAGAAGATCGAAGCCCGATGAAGTGTTGTATGGGCAGGGGGCACGGGAGGTAGGTTTAGCGTTCTGTTACGACCATTGAGGCCGCTGCTTCTGGTACAAAATGTTAGCAACCAGTGTCAGCAAACCAACAAACTGCATTAGTGTGGTCGCATCAAGCATGTGTGGCGATTCACACTTTTCACTGCGCATAAAATCCGTTCCCTGCCAAAACTGGCGGATTTCTGTAAAGCTCCCACCCTAAGAAAAAAACATTCCGTTCAGCCTGGAAAATAAGACACTTTGGCCCATGTTTATACGTTTTTAGCGCCGCATTTGCGTCATTTTTTGACGCAAAAGCGACGCAAATGCGGCCCTAAAAAGTATAAATATGGGCCTTTATACCGTTGCTTGGTGTTATGCTCTAAAGATGCTGTTCAGCATCCACCTTGCTCATCCGTGCCTGGATCTGCCACTTTTCCAAGAGAAAAATACCTGCCGTTTGCTTCTGTTTAAGGAGTCTGCAAACACACTGATATGATACTAGATAGGGCTTTAAAGAAAACCGCAAGCATTCTTTTGTAACACGACTTTACTGCATTTGTTTTCTTTAATTAGTAGTGAGAGATCGTTAACAGCTCTAGAAGACATTTAAAAGTGTTGTATAATTATATTTGGTGTTTGAAATATGTCCTGATAAGGGCGGTAGGAGATTTTGCTTATTTCTGTAGGGGACATTATTGAAAAAACGGTGGTGCAGGTGGAAAACCGGCCAGGTGGCAACCCTGCCCGCGCCACATGGACGGGAGCTTCTGTAGCTTTCTACAATACTTCATCTGCCTTCCCTACTCAGCAGAATAGAGCCAAACAGCTCTAAAACCGCAAAACCTCTTTCCCAGAACCCATTCCCAGGGCAGCAACTTCCACTGCATCCCTTCTGTGGTCATGAAGGATTTGGACTCTGACGTTTTAAGGCTGAAGAGCAGCATGAAATGTCTGGGCCATCATTTCTACCTATCAGGGAGCACCAGACATTTTGAATGTATTTTTTGCTTAGTGATTAGCTTCGCTCGGGAGTTCTAGTCCGACTGGGAGAAATAGTAATCCATTAATTGCAAAAAGCTAAGCAGGAGCTTACAGCTAAAATGGACCAAAACCAACACCACTGAGATAAATTATTAATGTCAGCCATGCGGCTTTTTAACCAATGTAACCTAAAGTAAAACAATGCATTAACCCCTAAGCCCACAAGTATTTAAATGATCCAGCAGGCTTGCCCACTTCCTGTTGAAAGGTACCTTATGAATGACGTAAACATGGTCTGTTTATTTTCAACCCAGAGGTTTGTATCGTTTATTCAAATAAATATGTGCTTTGCGGTGCACTGAACTACAATATTTTCATTTAGAAAAAGATTGTTCCATATCATAAATGTAACTGTTCAATGTTTTCCTTACTGAGAACAATTAGGTCCTAATTATGAGGTAGGCGTAGTGGCCATTACAACATGCAGGGGTAAATAGTGCAGAACAAATCGTCTGATCAAAAGTTAAAAACCTCTTGTGTTATTTAGCACATGTGAAAAATAACGTATGTGGCAAATATCACCCAAGCAGGAGTATGAGACACCATTACAAACCAGTGGAAAATACCACCCTAAAACACCACCAGTTAAAAGCAGGGGGTAAAATTTAATGAAATCGAGGGGAATTAAAGCGGTAAAACAATAGAAACATTAAAAGGTTTACACACTAATAAAAAACTGTACACACTCGGTTTGCATTGAAAATAATATAATATCACACACACTTGCGCACAGGGTCAGATTTCAGTAACAGGCAGGGACAGTTGCCGTTATCACAGGTTGATCGCAGCAGCTCACACATCCATTCTACAGTCCACCAAAATGAATGTAGCACTCTTAGGCCACTATATCACGCTATGGCAGGTCCATATTCTGCTATAACAAACTGAACAGCGTGAGGATGGAACCCAGGCCACCAATCAATGACCTTAAATGGAGCAGCAACACAGGATAAGAGCCTTGATTGACAGAGTAAGCATAAATGTGTGTCAGCTTGTGATACAGAGGTTACACAAGCTCGATATGGGCAGCATACAAAACATGTTTTTACCACTGTGGATACCTTGGAGCCCAACACAGGAATCCACTGTCATACCACCTTCCTTAAAATGCTAGAAGCAAAGGAATTCTTTGCAAGAGGCACCACATAGCGACAGTAGGATTGGTGTGTGGCATTTCTCAGACAACCTTAAGTAAAATACTCTGCTAAGTGATTGATGCTTTGCAGAGAGTGAGCAAGCATCATGTGCAGTTCCTCTTGGACACCCACCCAGCTATTGCCAACAAATCAAACATCTGTTCTACAGCAGGATTTCCTGATATCCTAGGGTCAATAGGCTGCACTCATGTACAGACCTCAGGTAGACAGGAACAGTTGTTCCGAAACTGTATAATGAAACACACTATTTATGTGAAAATTCTCTGTAATGTGGATTTGTTTATACTGAACTGGTTTGTTAGGTGTTCTGTACAAAACCACAATGTTATGATGCAGACGAGAAGCAACATTAGTCCTACTGTGGTAACACATCATGCTTTAGGTACTGGGCATACAAATCAACCCATCTTCACCAATATAACAGTGCATTATAATTGTTATTGTCCTGTCTCAATACATGTCCACAGGATCATTAGAGAGCTTTTATCCCCATGAGAATATGTGCAACAAATTACATCGGCCACTCTTCACAACGATGATGATTTTCAGTCAAGTCAACATTTTGACAACTACATGTACTTCCATTACGACTCTTATAACTGTTAGCTTGGATTCCTCTGACCTCAACACCTTCTTTCACGTCTTCCTTTCCAGACATGTTGAGGATGGTCATAATTGTTTCTTTCCACAGCTTGAGGTAGAGTTGAGCTGGAAAACTAGCGCCAGTCATGACGTTTTGGTGCATGCACTTGGCAACTCCTGTAAGTACCTAAAAATTCAAGGTGTAACATCTTTTTTTAATGTTCTCAACATCATGGGGAGCAGCGTCAAGACTGATTTGCATATTGCTGGGTCCAAACTAGAATGGCGTGGCAAGCAAAAAACCAATGGATTTTGGCCCAGAACTGTGACTGAGGGTGAATGTTTTACATTGTTCAGCATTTTGGCCAGGGGCGGCTCCTCCGTTAGGGTGGAGGAGCGTCGCCCCCCTGCCAGCTGCAGCAGGAGCTGCAAATGTTTAGAAACAAAACAACAATAAATGCTGTTTATTCTTGTTTTATTTCTAAAGGGGCGGGCCATGTGGGTGACGAGCAGTGAGGGGAGTGCACAGAGCACTCCCCTCAGTACGCAAGTATGTTGGGACGGCCAAACACACATGTGCATAAGGGCTCTCCAACCCAGAACTGTGTAGCTGAGTTGAAGAGAGCCAGCACAGGCTCCCAGTCTGCGTTAGAGCGCCCAGCCAGGGACGCTCCAGCCAATCGTAATGCTGCTCTGAGCAGCATCATGATTGGTGCAGGGCAGTCTGGGAGCCTGTGCCTGGAGTGCGATGGCGGCGACGCGGGAGCAGCACGGCAATGAGGTAAGTAGATATTTTATATATATATATATATATATATATATATATATATTTGTGGCATTTATTGTTTTGCCTCCTCCACCCAGGCCCCACACCATGCCGAGCCACCAGCCGCAATTGATTTTGTCTATCATCTGTTTTTTGTGTGTTTATTGCCTTAAGTGAGAACGGTATGCCCAGGCGTAGGTCCTGTGCTTGCTATGCCACTGGATTCAAGCTAGCTTGGCTGATGAGGGGTGATTCTCTAAACCAATCCCAAGGATGCTTGTTTCCACTCCAGGCAGGACCTGGCCTGGCAGTTCGGGCTGGACTCTTACCACGGACAGTAGGGTCAAGACTGATTTGCATTTGGTGGGGATCAAACTGGAATGGCGAAGCGAGCAAAGAAACTATGGGGCTTATTTAGCCCCTTGCGCTGCCATATCGTCACTTTTTTTGACAAACATCCTAGGGTAAGCTTGTAGGGCCAAATGTTCTTGTAGAGCCTGAGATTGTTCTACAAAGGTACTTTGCTCTGTACAGTTATGACAGTAGTGGAAAAATTGGCCCATAGGGCAGGACATATCCCAGCGATGCCAAGTCGTCACTTGATTGCATATTTAGATCTTAACACCGAGGCTCTGGACTCCGGGCATGTTACATCAGTACATCAGAAGCTCACCAATAGCAATTCTCTGTTGCGCTATACTTCATTCCATCCACGAGCATTGAGTGATAATCTCTCTGTGGGCCAGTTTTTTCATCAAAACCTGAGTGAAACAGGGATAGGCCATAGTTTTACTCCAGGAAACACTCATTGCCCCAAAGCTAGCTTTCCCATGATTTGAATCAGAGTTTGAATCACATTGGTAGGCACCATGAGTCTGGATCAAATAGGCAAAGCGACTAGTTTCCTTTTTTAAGAACCAAACTGAAATGGAAGTAACCAGCAAGTCGCTTAGGCAAAGTTTGTGTGACTCTGCCTCATTAACAGGTGGCACCAAATTACAAGAAACAATTTGAACAGTGGGCATTTTATTGGAATGCAGGAAGAGTTTCTGTGGGAAAATGATTTTTTCCCTAGAGCTTCAAAAATTCCTGTACGATTCCTGATACAGTCTAGGTGCAACAAAATTATGGTAAAGTGATCAAACCTGCAGACAACTACCACTGAATGGACTACAGATTGGCAATTGGCTCGATGGTGAACAAAGTAGAAGTAGGCAATGCAGAGAAAATGGCACTGCCCTGGTCCCCGCTACATATAACTACAGCTAGGTTGACAGCAAGAAAAATCCTCAGGTGGCAAAAAGGGGGTTTGGTTTTGTCTATTTTAACTATTCTAGTTACATTTCTAAAGTGCACTGTTAACCAGAAAGGGTGTCCTGGTGCTGAAAGTTGAGAATGACAAGTTTTGGTCAAACTTGGTGAAGTGTGCCCAGAAGTCCAAAGGGTGACTGAAACAAAAACGTAATATACTAGCCGAATGCTTCAAGTGAGAGAAGCAGCGGTGGTGCCTCCATGAGAGCAGAGGAGCATCGCCCCTCTGCTGAAGAACAGGAAACATGAAAAATAAAAAGGTGATAAGACAGATTTATTGCCATTTTATTTTTTGTGCTGGCAACAGCCATGTCTCAGGGTTAGGCAGAAGCAGACAGGAATAGTGTGCACTTCAGCTTAAACTGTGCAAGTCACTTTGGCTGTCTATCTTGCAACGGCCAGCCTGACATGCACACTTTAAACACTCCAATCCAAGCTGTCTTAGGCAGCTGGGTGGAGAGCAAGCACAAACCCCCCAGGGCTTTGAGGAGCATCGCACCAGCCAGCTCGAGCCAATCCTGGTGCTTCTCCCATGCTGCCTGAGCAGCATCTGGATTGGTAGAGGTGATTTAGAGGCTTGAGCTCAGGGAGCCTGTGCTGCCGACATGAAGAGAAGCACAGAGCACAAGGCAGTAGGTAAGTCAAACTTTGTATTTTTTAAACTTTGTTTAACACACTGACAGGCACTGTGATGAACTCGCAGTACCTTCAGTCTTAACTTTAGAGCTCTCAATTATAGCCTGTTATAAACATTGGTTAAAACTGACCACGATTGAGAGCTTTGGCTTTGAGCCTAAGAGCACTGCTGGTTTTTGTGCCTGTCAGTGGGTTACATAGTCTCCCGGTCGCCCCTCCTGTTTTTGTGTGTCACTGCCACCACTGGATAGAAGCCCCACATGACATAAATGGGGAACTTCTAGGACTGAACAGGAAGTGCAGACGGTCAAAGGGCGACCTGAAGAAATTCACATATGGGCATTATGCTCTCATTATGAAGGAGATTTTCCACTTTTATGTAATGATTTTTTTGTCCCTACATTGAACTTAGGTGCTCATATAAATGAATAACTTGGCCATGTGTCCTTTAGAAAAATCTCATTAAAAGAACTTGTCAAACATACCATCATCTTACCATGCCATAACTTTAAGTTTATATTTTTCTATTATGTCAAACTCCTGGTGAAGAAGTTCCATTCAAAATCCTCAATCAATCAATCAATCAGGTATTTGTAAAGCATCACTACTCACCCGTGAGGGCATCAAGGAACTAGGGGAGGTAGGGGGGTGCTGAGAATCCTAAACTTTTTGCTTAATTCAATGTAATCCACAGATAGGGCCTCATTCTGAGGCCGGCGGGCGGCGGTCGCCGCCCGCCTGGCGGGAACCGCCATATGGCCGCTCCGCGGTCGAAAGACCGCGGAGGCCATTCTGGCTTTCCCGCTGGGCTGGCGGGCGACCGCCAGAAGGCCGCCCGCCAGCCCAGCGGGAAACCCCTTCCCACGAGGAAGCCGGCTCCGAATGGAGCCGGCGGAGTGGGAAGGGTGCGACGGGTGCAGTAGCACCCGTCGCGAATTTCAGTGTCTTCTAAGCAGACACTGAAATTCAAAGTGGGGCCCTCTTACAGGGGCCCCTGCAGTGCCCATGCCATTGGCATGGGCACTGCAGGGGCCCCCAGGGGCCCCACGACACCCCTCACCGCCATCCTGTTCCTGGCGGTCGGAACCGCCAGGAACAGGATGGCGGTGAGGGGGTCGGAATCCCCCATGGCGGCGCAGCAAGCTGCGCCGCCATGGGGGATTCCTCAGGGCAGCGGAAAACCGGCAGGACACCGCCGGTTTTCCTGTTCTGACCGCGGCCATACCGCCGTGGTCAGAATGCCCTGCGGAGCACCGCCAGCCTGTTGGCGGTGCTCCCGCCGACCCCGGCCCCGGCGGTCCTTGACCGCCGGGGTCGGAATGACCCCCATAGTGCTGTAGTATTAGACATAGTTATACACCCTGTTGCAGATTTTCAATTAATTGAGTATTCCATCAGTAACTAGAAGCATAGAAAAGTGATGCACATTATAATCAACCCCCTCTGCAACTGCAGGCTTTCTGTGTTCAGACAAACTTTGCACCTACCCTTACCACGTGCCAGATGTCTGAGGGGTGGGGGCAGAAGTATGAAGCTCATCAGGTAAAGCCATTATGCTTACCCATGCACACTCCAGGCCATGTCAGGCATGTCAGAAACATTTGTGGGGGCCAGGGCCAAAGATTTGTGGTGTCCAAACCTTTAAGTAGGGCGATGAAAGTGGGGATCTTTAAAAGGTGCATGTGCTTAGAAGCCTAGCGGGTAATCCTTTTCAATTGGCATGACCTGTGTAATTAAGGGAGGTGGATGAAAACAGCACACCACCCAACCAATCTTTTGTTGCCTCTCTGTGAGCTTCTTCTTACTGAATCCAGACATAGCACACAATAACAGAACTGACCCTAAACAGGTCAAAACTATCGGCTTTGCCAATGCTTGTTAGCAGTATCAGAGAAATGAGTAACACCAATGTTATTGTTGTGAATAGTTAGAATTGAAAATGTTAAAATTCTGAACATATGAGACTGTGAATTAAATATTACTAGAGCCAGTTTAGGGTCAGGGGTCTTTGGAGTGCCTTATCACTGTTTTTTTCCCTTTTTACCACTTTCCTCAGGAGTTGCTCTTTTAGACCTTAAGTTCTACTCCCCCTGCATCTTTCTGAAACCTTGTATCTGCATATCTCCCACCTCATCTTTTTCCTGGTCAGTACCCTCTTTTCAGTCTTTCCTGTCTTTACTTTCTGCATCTCTTTCACTTCACTACCTCTCTGCACACTCAACAGGCCCAATCACCAGCAAGCGCTGCATTTTCTTTTACTTTTGCCCTGCCAATATTTCTACAGATGTGTACCTCCAACACACACTGTCGCATATATTCACAATTACAAGTGGCACATGTCAGCTCTGCACTGTGCGGAGCCGAGGATTAATCTGATCATCTTTATGTAATCTGATCACCTTTATTGCCCATTGTCAGGCACTGTGAAAATCTTCAGGGTTCTCAGTCATGTCCTGTTATAAACACCCACCCAAAATTGACCTCACACAGACACCTAGAGGCGACTCAGTTCATAGTGTGCACTATACAGGATTAATATATGGCACAAACAAACTTCAGTAACACAACATTAGGTAAAACATTTGAAAGGTAACCAATACTGTAATTTCAATGATGACATGCATTAAATCAATGGTTTTAACTGTCATTTTTCAGAAATTGATCAATGTATTTTTCTGCAAAGTTAAGAATACAGGGCCCAATATGGATTTGATTAGTATTGTAGCCCACACAATGCGGTGGGGCCTCGAGTTCCAGGTGGTTCCCTCAGCACAGTACCCTGGCTTCAGAGCTCCTGCCTGAGTCGGGGGCAGGAGGGGTGCTCCATTTACTTTGCAAGGGTGGCAGTCAAGTCTTGTTTTCCACTGGACTCAATTCAATGTCAGTTTTAATTGCTGCCAAATCTGAGACCCAGGGGGAGCCATCCCACAAAATATCCTGATGGGGCCTCACTTTAGTTTTGGGTTCAAGGAGTAGCTCATGATTAAGAAAACATTTTCTCTGAGGAGAGAGAAAACAGAGTGTTATAGGACGACCGGTTGATGTTGTCACGTTAGTTCCATCAAAAAGCTCAGGCCTTCTGTTTAAATATTTAAAAATATGTTGTAAAATGCCCCAAAAAGCATGGGGAGAAAAGCAAGGTGCTGTGATTGTCCTCCCCTTTTGACAGCCCTGCAGAGCAAGGGCCGCCCCAACCCTCTAGGGAGGCCCCAACCCTTCAAGAGGGCCCCAAGGTCAATGAATATCTGTGAGATATGGGAGACTCTTGGTCCCCTCAACACAACCTGCAGAAGGCACTCTCCACACTCGGAAATACCATCACCCACCACAACCTCATCAACTGCCTCCTCCTGAACATCCGCTCCCTCCACAAGCATGCCACCTAACTCTGGGATTTGATTGACACCGCCCGAGCAGACATCGCCTTCTTTACCGAGACCTGGACAAACCCCGCCTCGGGACCCGACATTGCCATCCCAGACGGATACAGCATCCTAAGGTGGGACTGCCCAGGCGGAGGACTTGCCCCGTATACTAGTCCTCACTACGTATCAAGGCCAATTCAGAAGAACAGTGCACCACCATGGAACACCTTCACTTCCTGGTCCACACCGATCACAACTCCTCCATCTGTGGCACCCAGGTCTATGGACCAGCATTCATCAACGACACTGTTAAGATCGCCAGCACCCAGACCCTGGCATCCGAGGAGTACCTCCTCCTCGGCTACCTGAACTTCCACCTCGAAGACAGCAATAATCCAAATACCACCGCTCTACTGACAGCCTTGCCATTCTCGGCCTCAGACAGCGGATCACTGCACCCATGCACATTGCAGGACTTACACTGGACCCCATTTTCACCTCAAGCAAACGGATTACCATCAAGACCATCTCCACCCCAGTCCTGACTGACCACCGCTCCCTACAGTTCACCATCACTGCACCCAGTAGCCGCATCCGCGCCCTCAGGACTCCCCACAGGAAATGGAACAAAATAACCAACAAGCAACTCACCACAACTCTTGCCAAATCCATCCCGCCTCCCTCTGATCACGCAAACAATACAACCCACAATCTCAATGCATGGATGACCGAATGCACTGACACTCTAGCACCCTCTGACATCGGCCAAGCACACACCAAAAAAAGCCAGCTGGTTCACCACCAAACTCCAGAATCCAAACGCACTTGCAGGCGCCTAGAGGATAAATGGAGGAGTAGCCGAACCAGCAAAGTCTTCACCTCCTTCAGAGCCGCAACCATCAGCCACCACCGACACATCAAGAACGCAAGAAAGAACCCACTCCGGGAACGCATCAACTCCTCCACACACAACACAAAGGAACTTTTCTCAGTCAACAACAAGTTCACAGATCCCCCTCCGAAGCCACCAGCATCCTCCCGTCGCAAGACCTCTGCAACAAACTTGCCACCTTCTTCCACTGTAAGATCCAAGACATCTACGACAGCGTCCTCCTGGAAAAACAACCAAGCACCAGAACCTATGACCGACAAACCCCCCCCAGAACTCGCCCAGACCATCCACAGATGGTCTACGCTCACCACAGAGGAAACAGAAACCATCATGAACAGCACTCACTCCGGAGCCCCCACGGACCCTTTCCCGTACCACATTTATGTGAGAGCCAGCACATCCATCGCCCTGGGCTCCGGAACATGATAAACTGCTCCATCAACACTGGCACCTTCCCCGAGGACTAGAAACATGCCGGATTACGCCCCCTCCTGAAGAAATTCTCAACCAACCCATCAGAACCTAAGAACTTCTGGCCCATCTCGCTGCTATCCTACCCAGCACAAGGTACTGGAGAAAGCCATCAACACACAACGACGAAATGTCATTGAGGTGAACAACTCTCTGGACAGCTCCTAGTGCAGGTTCTGCAGCAACCACAGCACGGAGACAGCTCTTCTTGCAGCCACCAACGACAGCTGATTACTTCTAGACCGCGACCACACTGCAGCACTCATACTGCTCGACCTCTCAGCGGCCTTCGACACTGTCTCCCATAGCACACTGTGCACCAGACTCCACGACGTAGGAATCCGTGGAAGAGCCCTGGAATGGATTCACTCCTTCCTCTCTGGAAGGACTCAGAGGGTCAGGCTCTCTCTTACACATCTAAACCCACAGGAGTCAGCTGTGGAGTTCCCCAAGGATCATCTCTGAGTCCAACTCTTTTCAACATATACATGACCCCACTCGCAGCCATCGTCAGAAGCCACGGAATGAACATTGTGTCATACTCAGATGACACACAACTCATCATTTCCCTCACAGAAGACCCCGACACTGCCAAAAGGAATTTCCACTTGGGAATGGAAGCCATTTCCACCTGGATGAGAAAAAGCCACCTGAAGCTTAACCCTGACAAGACAGAGCTCATGATGTTTGGAAACGCCACCTTAGCATGGTAAGACTCCTGGTGTCTCACATCTCTGAGCACCCCGCCTTCACCGACTGTGCACGCCCGCAACCTAGGCATCATCCTCGATTCCTCCCTATCTATGTCCCGGCAGGTAAACTCAGTCACCTCCTCCTGCTGGTACACCCTCTACCAACTCTGGAAAATTTTCAAATGGATCCTAGCAGACTGCTGCAGGACTGTCACCCATGCCTTAGTCACCAGCAAGCTACGACTACGACAACACTCTCTACGCTGGCACCACAACGAGAAACATAAAAAAGCTGCAATTTATCCAGAACGCCGCCACCAGGCCTGTGCTTAACCTCCCACGCCAAGAACATATCTCCCAGCACCTGAGTACCCTCCACTGGCTCCTGATAGAAAAACGAATCACTTTCAAGCTACTCACCCACACGTACAAAGCCATACACAACGTCGGACTGGCACACCTGAACCATCGTGTCTCCTTCCACATCCCCGCCAGGCCCCTTCACTGCGCTCAACTGGCTCTGGCCACTAGCCCTCGCATTTGAAAAACCACCGCCGGAGGACGATCATTCACCTACAACCTGCCCCTAGACCTCAGACAAAGCCCACCGCTCACCATCTTCTGGAAGAACCTCAAGATGTGGCTCTGCGGATGAGGCTCCACCCTTCCCCCGCCCAGTGCCTTGAGACCCTCAAATGTGATTAGCTGCGCTTCACAAAAAGTGATTGATTTACTGGATCTGCAGTGGGATATCATTTTGCATCACTCACTGCTGCTCAAGATTGAAATCTCTGAGTTACAGAGGGGAATCAATTGCCTGTAAATATCTGAAAGGATATCTGGCTGCAGGGAATGTGAACCTTGGTCCTGAGAGAAGTCAAAAAGCATTGCCCACCTGCTAAGTTAAAAAACTGCATACACCTCCTACAGATCCAAATATTATCATACCACTCCACCCAACTTTCTTTTCTGTAATGTTGGCCCCATTTGCAATAACTAACAACACTTGCTTTTAAACCTTTATAGAAGAATACCAACCTGGGGTTGTTTCTCCTTTAGGGCTGAGGTGCTGCACCCCTCTGAACATCCTACACATTTTTGGCAAAAAATAATAAATAGATGGATTTGTTCAGAGATGCAATGGTAACTCTATTCCAATTCATGCATTTAAGTCTGGGTTGTCTGTCCCAGGCTGCCTGGCCCGCCTCACCTTGAAGCAGGCAATGGAAGCCAAGCAGTAAATCAACTTCCTACACTATGATGCACAATGTAGGGCTGATTGCTCTAAACTCCTTAATTTCCATTGTGGTCTATGGCAGTATCCACTATAGGCCAGAGACGCTTTTAGCATTATGGTTGTGGGCGTCAGAGTCTCCATCCCTGCTTGAGGACAGTCATCTGTCATTCACAGGCATAGATCCCACCCTTTCCCCACTCGTCACGCAGTAGGAGAGGATGCAAGCAGGTGTGATTTAGTGCCTTGGCTTCGGTAAGTGTTACAATGCTAATCTTGTGTTATTTTTATTGTACTGAGACCCCTTGTCACACTAACCTCCCCCACTGTGACAGCCCAGGCCCTGGCTGCAGATCGCTGTCTCCTTTAGAAGTGGAGCTGCTGTATTTGTTCCCTCACAAAATTGATCACAAAATTTATCCAAAAGACGATCAGGGTTCTTGTTCCCTTGTGTAACTGATCCAAATATCAGACTCAAGCGCAAAGGGAGAAATATGTGCTTACAGTAAAGGCACTTACCTGCTATATGGCTTTAAAACTGGCCAAACTATCATGCCAAACATCATCATGCATTACTGCCAAAAACATGGATTGATATGCAAACAAAGAAGGTTAAAAAGCAATTTAGTTCCTCTCTTATTTCACGTTTTACTTAATGTTGCATTCACCAAGAGATTTAGCTGTTTCGTCATGCTCTGTTAATGTATTTTTGTCATGCATTGTATTACTCTTGCTTATTCCACACTTTGACTCATGCCCGATGTTTATGAGGGGCTTTGATTGAGCGAACTGGTGCTGAGGCTGGGGGTAAAGCGAAGTGCATGTCAGTGTTTTGACGCCTCTGCAGAGCACACAGAACAATGGTCATGTAGAGGGCAAAAGTAAAAGGAAATAAAGTGCTTCAATGTGAATGAGTGCAGTGTATGTTTGGGGTGGTAGAGTAAAAAGAGGGTGCTGAAGAGAAGAGAGGAGGCTGAAAATGTGCAGATGGCGGATATGTGAAGAGGAAAAGGGCAAACATATCTAACATAAAGCACACACATCTAAAGGCCCTACTCCTTCCATAGGCCTCAATATTATTTAATCCACGGTCTCACAATTTTCAGAATTGAAACATTTCCAATGTTAAATATTTATAACTAACTATTGTTGTTAGTCATTTATCTTAAAGAGCTAACAACCACTGACAAAGCCAACATTACTGACAGGTTTTAGGTGTATGTCAGTTGTTGTGCTATATTTTTGGATGCAATAACGTCTCAGAGAGAAACCAAACTACAGGCCAGGTGGCACACTATAGGAATCATAGAAATTTATTTTGCATGTTCCCTTTTAGAGGAAACTTTTGTCATCCCACTCCAAGACCTACCTGCATATATTTCTGCATGACTGATCGCAGCCAGCAGCTGTAGGTGCTTCCTGTTGCCTGGTTAGAGCATTTTCTTCCAAAGTTGATGCCGAATGCAGCGCAAGACACTGGATAAGCGTACACGTTAAAGGGCCTGAAACTGTTGCAGTGTGCAATTCACACATTACAGTCAAGGGTGGACATACTAATGCAGTAGGGTATGGGGCAGTTTTTTATGTGTTTAATATTTCAAGACTATACATTTCCACTGCTTTATAAACCTCGCTTTCTCACTAAATTTATTTCATTTCAAATGCACCATTTGTCAATCTTTTTTCAATTTTTTCTTGGGAGGACGACACACCCTGGACCCCATGTTTGTCCATTGAGCTTGGACGCTTCACTCGCTAGATAAAAGCCATACCCAGATTTTTTAGGCCCTGCCACTTTCAAATGTCACCAGCCCCCACTGATACAAACGTCTGTGCCTATACCCATATCTTAGGTTGTATGGTTTTGTTTGGTAAGCGCCTTGAAGCTGATATGCTTTTCATTATTTCTGCTGCATACATGAAATTAATAAAATAAATTGCAAATATGAAAGAAAAGTATCTAATATTTTCAGCTGCAGGAGATGGAGGTGAGTTACACCCTGCCTGCTACCAAATGTCACTAAAGCACAATTATTTAAAATTCTTCACTGGAATTATTTATCCCTCCTACAAAAACATAATGATTAGGCGGAATTTATGATCCAAAGGTGTTTGAATATTCACAAATATTACCAAAACAATCCCACATGCACACATGCAAAAAAACATTCAATATGTCTAGATTTCATGTAAAGCTAACATTTTTAAATGATTATGCCACAAAGTGCAGCACTTCAATCAGTTTTGCAGAAAGGTGCTATCTGCCGTTATGCAAGCAGGAAAAAATGAACATCTACCTGCTAGTTTCACAGTAAACAAGTACTGGCAGAGCTTTAGGTCTGACAATGGTGACAAGACCTTCGGCTTTGTTAATGCTTGTTTTTGTTTTCATGGTTTTTACAAAGCTTTATTGTTGAGGAACTTGTGGGCCTTTGTTCATCTAAAAAAGTAAACTAAAAGTAAAAATGTTTTTGTAGTCTGAACATACATATTTTGAAATAGAAATCCATGGTGCTAAAGGGAAGTACTTTGTGAATGTAATACTTGTGAATGGATTGAAGTCCGGTACTCACAATGACGTTAGCCAGTACCTGAAGTGGGTTGACCCACTGCCCCAAGCTGTAGTGGGTGGAAGTAAAATGTGAATTACACAATAACAAACCAGTGGATGAAGATAGCTGGCTGAAACACCCTATAAATAAGTAGATTGTACCTGCAATTTTAGTAAAATCAAAAGGTCACGGCTAATGCCAGAATTTAAACCACAATAAGTGGATTTCTCTGGCCTCTCAGTCTCTTGGGACCCGGTACGACTGCACCTGCTGCACTATTGAAAGTTACTTCCCTGACTGCACTGATTTTAGTAGAAACCTTACTTTAGTTAATGTTCCTCAATGGAAGTGCCGCAGCCACAGGCCCTGCCTTCACAAGATCCTGTCTGCTACTTCCTCGTGCAGCCAGCCATCTGGCTGCTAAGACCTTCATTCCATATCCTTCTCCCATTGGATTTGGTCTTTCCCATGAAAGTGCCATTTTAACACCATTATTCCCAGTGGCCGCCTCCTTTGGCATAGACTGCCACTTGCACATCTGCTCATGTGAATGGATTTTTCGGTATATGATAGATGAATCTAAGGTAATTCGTAGGCTTTTAATTTGACTCTATGAGAGATAGGGATGAGTAATGACAGCATAGCACCATCCATCAAGCTGTATGTGCATATAACATTATTTTTCCTTTAACATGAGTAGACTCAAATGTTACACCAAAACTGTAGAAATTGTCATACATGTTTTTTATCTAGCTAGCCCTATTTAAAAAAAAAAACACACAAGCTTCAATGGGAATTATAATTACACTGTCTACAGACCGCCACTCCTTAAACTGAAAGTATAATACAAACTCAAAGGCAGCGGCCAGGGTTTAATAAAATAGTAGCATGTGCTGCGCAAAAACCTTAACTCACTTTGAATAATGCATTTTGTCAGGTTGTGCATTATGTTGGTGATTTATCAGAGCCCGACCAGATTTGTCTGTAGTTTTATGATGTTATTTTTTGAGGCACTCAGAATTACTGAGCCTTTATTTTTCAAATGTCGAGTGCATCGACTTTCACCCTTATTCTTAATGTAGTGAATGAGTTGGAGCATTTTTAAATTGTTATTGGTGTAAACACTGGGACAGACCAAAACATCTATCTTACGGTGCACGCATATCTCTTATAAACAAGGCCTGGGCAAATTCAAAAGCTTGCCTCACTCTAGTACTTCTGAAGTGATAAAAACGGTGTGCCTTTGTTTCCCCTTCATTGCTCTTGCATCTGAAGCTCCAGACTGTGCTCAGGCAGGATCATATTGAAACAAACGGAGGCCTGAAGACCCATTGATTTCGGCATTTATCTTCAGCCCAGATAGAGTTGAAAATAAAAAAGTCCCCTCCCTACCTGCAAGTTGCTGCTGGGAATGGAAAGCAGGAAATGTGCAGGCGCAGCTAACGTGTGCCAGTGTTCGAAAATTACACGTGGACAAGTTCAGCATATTTCAGTGGGGCACAACTTCTCGGCAGGATGGACGGCGCCTACATGAAAATAGTGGCTGGGCACTGCCTACCCCAGAATGGTGCCCTGAATTGCAACTAGCCAGACTTGTTACCTGTAGTAATATTACACCGTTACCTTTTGCCCTTTGCTTGTTTCATTTAGTGCTGGTATTTCATGGAAAGGCCTTTTCATACTACTTTGTATGGCTTCATTCAAAATGGCTTTACATGTTATCCAGGGACAATGTTTAATTTGAGCTGGTGGAGCCCACGGAAACTCGTTTACAGGCACCGGCACTTAATTTTCATCAAGAGCAGGAAAGAGAAACGCACAATGTGGAAAATAGGAGAAAATGAAAGACAGGAAAACCGCCACAAAGGGAGAAAGCAGGAATCTGCAAGAGAGAGATGAAGGGGCCGAGAGCATCTGATAGGGGATATGATGTGGATTTTAGACTACGTAGCTCCCCTGCCGGCAGCTGACTTCTGAGCAGAGCTTTGGGTGATGGTACATATTCTACTACAAGTTAAGCAGTGTTTGAGGGGGGCCTGGGGTGTTCAAGGTTCCATCTTATTAAGTCTGCTTTGCATGCATTTTCTGATATTTTGCTCTCGGTAATGCAGTGCAGTTTAGCCCTGTCAGAGCAGCAGATTGCAGCACAAAAAGCCACCTGTGTGTGATAGTTATCTGTTTGACTGTTTGCGTTGCTTAGAATCACATGGTGTACATTCCTGTCATTCGAACAACCACCCAAAAATTTAGTTTTGGCCTTCGCTTCATTCTAAGCATGTTTTATGTACATTTATTAGAAAAAGTGATCTTCGTTTTCCTGCACGAACTAGTCATTCGTATGATTATATGTACAGTTGCACTAACCAATGTACATTAGATTATTTGATTTACATTTAATTATCCTAATGCGTATTCATTTGAACAAATATGTGTTTATTTGTGCTGAGTCACGTGGGTCAGCGAGTTTCATAGTAGGCTCACTTCTACTTTGGAAGCCGTGATTTGTATATAATATCTGAGCAGTAATCTTAATATCTTACTCCAGGAGCATGAAAGTCATAGTTTCGAGATCCTCACTAATTAGGAATATAGTTGCTCTTTTCGCCAGAAATCTAGCTAAATCCAGTCTTCGTTAAAAACTCCATTCTGGAAAATGACTGGAACTTTTATAGGTCTCACCCACAGACAGCATTTAGTTGTCTAATGTTGAAGATTTAGTGTGACCAATACCGATACTTAGAGTAGACTTTGTTTGTTTACCATTGTTTGGCTTTCACATTTGCTTGCATCTTAGTAAATGGATTTCCTTTCTCTTCTTATGATTATCTCTACCTTCAGCTTAACTTCTATGATATCCTTTTGATTTGAAAACTGGTATCCTTCCATCAGCCCGCACAAAGGAACAACCTTCTGATTTAGTTTTGAGCACTCCATGAGAATGCATGTGTTTTTTTGCTGTCTCATCTGGGTGCAGCTTCCCCCTTACATCAGAATTCTCATGCTCTCCATGTTGCTCCCTTCTTTGCCCTGAGCTCATTTGTTGCTTATCCCATGAAGTATGTTTTTGGAGAGTTGCAGTTTGCCTCAAGAACATTCATTTATCTTTGATGCTCTTTTGCACAAAATGTATTTTTTAAATGTTACTATGCATAACAGATTGAATGCATGTGCAGTTGCTGACCTTTCTTCAATTATTTTTTACCAATGCCATTCTACGTTGGCAAACAAACATTTTTTGTCTTTTTGCCAATTTATAAAAGCATCAGCAAAAAAAAAAAAACATTTGCAAAGCCAAAAGGTCTGGTAATGCTGTGGAAAGGTGAGACCTGTTAGCTTTGCCATTGCTTGTTTAAACATTTTTGACAAGCACCCATTGTGAGAAAGTAGCCTCTTTCTAGCCTTGTTACCCCCACTTTTGGCCTGTTTGTGAGTGTATGTCAGGGTGTTTTCACTGTCTCACTGGGATCCTGCTAGCCAGGGCCCAGTGCTCATAGTGAAAACCCTATGTTTTCAGTATGTTTGTTATGTGTCACTGGGACCCTGCTAGTCAGGACCCCAGTGCTCATAAGTTTGTGACCTAACTGTCTCACTGAGGCTCTGCTAATCAGAACCTCAGTGGTTATGCTCTCTCTGTACAAATTGTCACTAACAGGCTAGTGACCAATTTCACCAATTTACATTGGCATACTGGAACACCCTTATAATTCCCTAGTATATGGTACTGAGGTACCCAGGGTATTGGGGTTCCAGGAGATCCCTATGGGCTGCAGCATTTCTTTTGCCACCCATAGGGAGCTCTGACAATTCTTACACAGGCCTGCCAATGCAGCCTGAGTGAAATAACGTCCACGTTATTTCACAGCCATTTTACACTGCACTTAAGTAACTTATAAGTCACCTATATGTCTAACCTTTACCTGGTAAAGGTTGGGTGCTAAGTTACTTAGTGTGTGGGCACCCTGGCACTAGCCAAGGTGCCCCCACATTGTTCAGGGCCAATTCCCCGGACTTTGTGAGTGCGGGGACACCATTACACGCGTGCACTACATATAGGTCACTACCTATATGTAGCTTCACAATGGTAACTCCGAATATGGCCATGTAACATGTCTAAGATCATGGAATTGCCCCCTCTATGCCATCCTGGCATAGTTGGCACAATCCCATGATCCCAGTGGTCTGTAGCAGAGACCCTGGTACTGCCAAACTGCCTTTCCCGGGGTTTCACTGCAGCTGCTGCTGCTGCCAGCCCCTCAGACAGGCATCTGCCCTCCTGGGGTCCAGCCAGGCCTGGCCCAGGATGGCAGAACAAAGGACTTCCTCTGAGAGAGGGTATTACACCCTCTCCCTTTGGAAAATGGTGTGAAGGCAGGGGAGGAGTAGCCTCCCCCAGCCTCTGGAAATGCTTTCATGGGCACACATGGTGCCCATTTCTGCATAAGCCAGTCTACACCGGTTCAGGGACCCCTTAGCCCTGCTCTGGCGCGAAACTGGACAAAGGAAAGGGGAGTGACCACTCCCCTGACCTGTACCTCCTCTGGGAGGTGCCCAGAGCTCCTCCAGTGTGCTCCAGACCTCTGCCATCTTGGAAACAGAGGTGCTGCTGGCACACTGGGCTGCTCTGAGTGGCCAGTGCCATCAGGTGATGTCAGAGACTCCTTCTGATAGGCTCCTTCAGGTGTTGCTAGCCTATCTTCTCTCCTAAGTAGCCAAACCCTCTTTTGTGGCTATTTAGGGTCTCTGTTTTGGGGATTTCCTTAGATAACGAATGCAAGAGCTCATCCGAGTTCCTCTGCATCTCTCTCTTCACCTTCTGCCAAGGAATCGACTGCTGAACGCGCTGGAAGCCTTCAAAACTGCAACAAAGTAGCAAAGACGACTACTGCAACTCTGTAACGCTGATCCTGCCGCCTTCTCAACTGTTTTCCTGGTGGTGCATGCTGTGGGGGTAGTCTGCCTCCTCTCTGCACTAGAAGCTCCGAAGAAATCTCCCGTGGGTCGACGGAATCGACCCCCTGCAACCGCAGGCACCAAAGAACTGCATCACTGGTACCTTGGGTCTCCTCTCAGCACGACGAGCGAGGTCCCTTGAATCCAGCAACTCTGTCCAAGTGACTCCCACAGTCCAGTGACTCTTCAGTCCAAGTTTGGTGGAGGTAAGTCCTTGCCTTCCCACGCCAGACTGCATTGCTGGGAACCGCGACTTTTGCAGCTACTCCGGCCTCCGTGCACTTCCGGCGGAAATCCTTTGTGCACAATCCAGCATGGGTCCACGGCACTCTAACCTGCATTGCACGACCTCCTAAGTTGTCCTCCGGCGACGTGGGACTCCTTTGTGCGACTTCGGGTGAGCACCATTTCTCTCCACTTTGTAGTGCCTGTTCTGGCACTTCTGCGGGTGCTGCCTGCTTTTGAGCAGGCTCCTTGTCTTGCTCGACGCCCCCTCTGTCTCCAGACGCAATTGGCGACATCCTGGTCCCTCCTGGGCCACAGCAGCATCCAAAAACCCTAACCGCATGATTTGCAGCTAGCAAGGCTTGTTGGCGGTCTTTCTTCAGGAAAACACTTCTACACAACTCTCCACGGCGTGGGGGATGCGTCCTCCAAAGGGGAAGTTCCTAGCCCTTGTCGTTCCTGCAGAATCTTCAGCATCTACTGTCCAGTAGCAGCTTCTTTGCACCCACAGCTGGCATTTCCTGGGTATCTGCCCATCTCCGACTTGCTTGTGACTTTTGGACTTGGTCCCCTTGTTCCACAGGTACCCTCGACTGGAAATCCATCGTTGTTGCATTGCTGATTTGTGTCTTTCCTGCAGAATTCCCCTATCACGAATTCTATGTCCTTTGGGGAACTTTAGTGCACTTTGCACTCACTTTTCAGGGTCTTGGGGTGGGCTATTTTTCTAACCCTTACTATTTTCTAATAGTCCCAGCGACCCTCTACAAGGTCACATAGGTTTGGGGTCCATTCGTGGTTCGTATTCCACTTTTGGAGTATATGGTTTGTGTTGCCCCTATCCCTATGTGTACCCATTGTACATTTCTTATGATATTGTGCATATGACACTAGTGGTACTGTAGGAGCTTCACTCGTCTCGTAGTTCAGCATAAGCTGCTCTGCTAAGCTACCATTATCTATCAGCCGAAGCTGCTAGACACCCTATACACTAATAAGGGATAACTGGGCCTGGTGCAAGGTGTAAGTACCCCTTGGCACTCACTACAAGCCAGTCCAGCCTCCTACACCCATGATCCCACAGGGCTCTTTTTGTATGTTGAATGCAGTGAAATTTGATGTTGACAGTATTGAATGCTTCACATTTTGTGAGTTCCACAGAGGCTCCTCTGTTAAAACGTACATAAGTCACAACTTAGAAATACGTTTTTAACAATGAAACCATTGTCCAATGTTCACCAAGATTCACACGTGCAATCATATATTTGCTTGTACAACATGCTTTCTTTAGTTTGGTGTGGGAAATGCTATATGGTCTTGTTGGACTTTTGCTTATGCAGGGTCATCCCCAGTCTTTTTGCCTCCTGCCTCCTATTTTTTTCTGACCTGTTGCTGTTGGCTTTTCAACTCTGAGCACTTTACCACTGCTAACCAGTGCTAAAGTGCATATGGTCTCTGTGTAAATTGTATGTAATTGGTTTATCCATGATTGGCATATTTGATTTACTAGTAAGTCCCTAGTAAGGTTCACTAGAGGTGCCAGGGCCTGTAAATCAAATGCTACTAGTGGGCCTGCAGCACTGGTTGTGCCACCCACATAAGTAGCTCTTTAATCATGTCCCAGACCTGCCACTGCAGTGTCTGTGTGTGTATTTTTACACTGTAAATTTGACTTGGCAAGTGTACCCACTTACCAGGCCTAAACCTTCCCTTTTCTTACATCTGAGGCACCCCTAAGGTAGGCCCTAGGTAGCCCCACGGGCAGGGTGCAGTGTATGGATAAGGTGGGACATATAGTAATGTGGTTTATATGTCCTGACAGTGAAATACTGCCAATTTCGTTTTTCACTGTTGCAAGGCCTGTCTCTCTCATAGGATAACATGGGGGCTACCTTTAAATATGATTAAAGTGTAGATTCCCCTAGAGAGTAGATGGACATGTGGAGTTTAGGGTCCCTGAACTCACAATTTAAAAATACATCTTTTAGTAAAGTTGATTTTAAGATTGTGCGTTTGAAAATGCCACTTTTAGAAAGTGAGCATTTTCTTGCTTAAACCATTCTGTGACTCTGCCTTGTTTGTGGATTCCCTGTCTGGGTCAGCTTGACAGTTGGGTTGTTTTTCACCTCGCACTAGACAGTGACACAAAGGGGGCTGGGGTGTAACCTGCATTTCCTGATTAGCCATCTCTGCTAGGAGGGAGGGGTGGAATGATCACTCTCATCTGAAAGGACTGTGCCTGCCTCTGACAATGCCGGCTCCAAACCCCTGCTGTGTGTCTGATGCCTTGCCTGGGCAAGGCAGGATTTCACAAGTAGGTGTGAGTCCCTTTTGAAGAAAGGTGACTTCAAAGACTAAAATTGGTATAAGAAGGGCACCCAAATCTACAGACTTGTGAAACACTTCTGGAACCAAGAGGAACCTCTGCCTGGAGAAGAGCTGATAGCTGAGGAAGAAGTGCTGCCCTGCCTGTGACTGTGCTTTGTGGAGCTTTCCTGCAGTGCTGCTTCTGCCAGAGTAAGAGGGCAAAGACTGGACTTTGTGTGCCTTCCATCTTGTGAAGAAATCTCCAAGGGCTTGATTTAGATTTAGAGCTTGCCTCCTGTTGTTTGAAGTCTCAGGGACAGCAAAGACTTCTCTCTGCCAGCACCTGGAGTCTCTGGAGAGACTCCTGCTCTGACAAGTGGTGCCCTATCCAGTCCCTGGGCCCTTGAATGGAAAGCTGGTGGAAATACAAGGAAATCGACTTCGGACTACTCCAGACCGACGCCGCTGCTGAATCCGGTGACGCCGCCTGCACCCGACGCCGTGAACTTCGCTGGAACGCGACGCTCTTCGCAGGCCCGACGCCGCAGCAGCCCCGCTGAAGTCCGCGACTCCGTGGAAGTCGCCGCACCACGTCATGAGTGACGCCGCTTGAAGTGCACGGATTCTACGTTTCGCACAGACGCCGCGATTCCCGACTTCGCGCATCGGCTTGTTTTCACTTTTCACCAAAGGTACTGTACTTGGGGGTCTACACGACTCAGTGTCCGGCGCCGCTGGTGTCGGCTTGTTGGGAACGACTCCGTCACGACGCTGTGTTAACATCTCATCGAAGCATTTTTGTTTCTAAGCGCTATTTTTGAGTTTAATCTTTAAAAATTCATAACTTGACTTGTGTATGTTTGATTTTTGTCGTTTTGGTCTTGTTTTGTTTAGATAAATATTTCCTATTTTTCTAAACCGGTGTTGTGTCATTTTGTAGTGTTTTCATGAAGTTACTGTGTGTGTTGGTACAAATACTTTACACCTAGCTCTCTGAAGTTAAGCCTACTGCTCTGCCAAGCTACCAAGGGGGTAAGCAGGGGTTAGCTGAGGGTGATTCTCTTTTACCCTGACTAGAGTGAGGGTCCTTGCTTGAACAGGGGGTAACCTGACTGTCAACCAAAGACCCCATTTATAACATTGGTGGCAGCGGTGGGATTTGGACTTGTATTTGTACTTGACACGCAGTAATTAAGTGTACACTACTGTTTTGATCTCAGACCACTACGTGACCACATACTACTTGTTTGGTGATCTTTCATTTTTCTCTTAAGGACTCCTTTTTGTTCTACTTCCATGATTTTGCTGATCCCTTGACTGATTCTTTTTACTTTATTGGGAACTTGTTTTCTGCCGTTGGAACTTTGCACTTGTTGCCATCATGTCTCAATCTGGAGATGCAACAACTGGAGCTGTGTTTGAATTAGGAAAACTGAAGAGGTACTCAGTTGCTCAATTGAAACAGTTCTGTGAAGATCTTGCCTGTCACGTTAAGAGCTCTGCCAGGAAGGGGGAGCTGCAAGAGGCATTGAGGGCCTGGGTGACAGCCAAGGAAGCTGGGGGGCACACAGCAGATATGGATGGGAAAGTGCAGAGTCTACACCGTGGTGCATTAGAGGTACCTGTTACACCTGGGGGGAGGTTCTCCAGGAGTGGTAGCGGTAGGTCCTCTAAGGGTGTGACTCCTAAAGATGTGCAGGACAGACAGACAGAAAGGGCTTGCCGGTTGGAGGCAGAAAAGTTGAGGATGCAAAGGGAGTACGACAAGTGGGAAAGGGACTTAGAGATAAAAAGGATGATTTATGCTTACGAGCTTAAATTGAAAGAGCTGGAAGTCATGAGGGCTGAGTCCAGCTGGAATGGTGGCAGCAACAATTGTATATCCAGTGCTGCTGAAGAAGTGCACATGCCCAGAGATGTGGTGCCCTACTTGAGGGAGGGAGTTAGCACATGCCAGGAGGTTCAGGGGTATGAGGTAGCTCCAGTGATGCACAGGGTCCCTGAGGTGGATTGGGGAACTGGCATGGGGAGTCATATTCCTGCTGGTGGGAGGGACACTCTATTGACTCTAGATGAGAGTGACAGGGAGAGGGGTTCCCCCCATGTAGAAGTCCTGATTATGGAGTGTGAAGACATCCCAGCAGAGTGTGGGTTGAGTGTCAGGGACAGTCAGGTACTGTCTCACCAGTCTCAGGAGGGTGATGTGGGGTGCTTTTTCAAAGCAGAGTCACTGGATGGTTGGGTGAAGGGTACTTTGGTTAATTCATGTAAGGGGCTGAGTGATGTAATTGCTGGAGAGCATATGTCTAGTCCTTATTTTCCAGAGATACGCCAACACCAGGTGGAGTGTGAGTTCTCTGACCCCAGGGAGCTTACAATGGAGGCAGACCTCTTGGTGAGTACTAGAGAGTCTGAAGAGGCATTTGGGGGGGCTCCTGAGAGGAGTGGTCTAGGTATTTCCCAACCAGGTGAGGTAGGGAAGGATTGTAGTATCCCAGGTAGGTCCCAGTGTAATGGGATGGGTGAGGGACTCCATGTCCAGTCTCTGAGGAGAGGGAATGGGGATGGGGATGGGCTGATGTCCAAGGTGCCCGAGATCCGGTCCCAGGTCCTAGGGAGTACCACGAGGGAACCCCAGGAGGGGAGCCTAGCCTGTACCATAGGGCCATCTGTTGAGGGAGATCCAACAGTGTCAGGAGAACTTGGGGGGGCGGCTGTAGCCAGCGTCCCACCAGTTCTGGTGTCTGGCAGTACCACTCCTAGTGAGGAGGTGCAGAAGTCCAGACAGAGGGTTGAGAGGGGTTTGCGGACCCCAGTGGAGAACCTGGAGGGTCAGGGGTCAGCTCTGAGAGCAGAGCCCCCCAGGAATGACCTTGGTGAGACCATTTCTGGGTTGGGGGGAATCCAGACTCTGTCAGATGGGCAGAGGTCAGGAGACCTGTGCCAGCCAGACTCTTGTGTGGCCCTTGGGGACAGTGTGTCCCTTGAGGGGGTAAGTGTGCCCCCCTGGAAGTCCTGGTGTGCCAGGCAGTGGTTCAACCGCAGGGTGGTGACCCTGGGTTGGATGACCAGGGTCAGAGGGTAAACTCTGACCTGGTGGGGGGTAGGTATGCCCCCCAGGAATTCCTGGGTTGTAAGGCAGTGGTCCAGTCTGTGTGTACAGACCCTGGACTGGAGGATCAGGTGCAGGGGATAAACCCTGACCTGGAGGAAGGGGCTACTGCTAACAGTGCCCCTACCATGTTGTCTTTTGGGGGGGCCACTCCTACTTGGGTGGTTCAGGACCCCAGAAGAGAGGGCAGGGGGAGGGAAGCCTCACCCCTGGCCCTGGTCCAACCTGAAGGTACAGACCCCAGGTTGGAGGATCAGTTGCAGGTTAACATCCCTGCACTGGTGGAAGAATTGTGCAGGACTGCTTCTACAAGCACCCTGACAATTCTTTACTCTGGGGGTGCTGCTCCTGGAGGGAGGGTACAGAGCCTCAGAGGGGAGGACCAGGGTCAGGTTATCTTCTCTGACCTGGTGGAAGGTAGAGTGGTCAAAGGGTGTCAGGCACCTGTTGCTACCGCCCCCCACTCTCCACAGTCACAGTGGTTGGAGAGGCCTGAGGTCAGGCTCTCATCCCTGACAGTTGTTAGGGGTCACTGTGGCTTGCTGTCCTGGTGGACAGAGCTGCCCCTGGGGGGGAACGAGAGTTACACCCCAGGGGTGGAGTGGGCAACACCACTGTGTTGGCCCTGGTGGTACTATCTGCCCATTGCAATACATCTGTGAGCAAAGTAAAGTTAGGTGCTGCACAGATGGTGTCTGCAGATGTGGAGAAGGGTTCCCCATGGGTTAGCTTAGTGGGCCCTGAGAGTATGGACAGAGGGATCCAACTGGAGTCAGGAAGGCGTAGAACTGGAACATGCCCCTGCTGTTGTGGGCCTGGGTCCTTGTTCTATCGCCCCATCCAGGGAAGTACATCAAGGAATTGATTGTTCTCCCCTGGCTTTAGGCTGGTAGGGGGTCGTGCTGGACTTTTGCTTATGCAGGGTCATCCCCAGTCTTTTTGCCTCCTGCCTCCTATTTTTTTCTGAACTGTTGCTGTTGGCTTTTCAACTCTGAGCACTTTACCACTGCTAACCAGTGCTAAAGTGCATATGCTCTCCGTGTAAATTGTATGTAATTGGTTTATCCATGATTGGCATATTTGATTTACTAGTAAGTCCCTAGTAAGGTGCACTAGAGGTGCCAGGGCCTGTAAATCAAATGCTACTAGTGGGCCTGCAGCACTGGTTGTGCCACCCACATAAGAAGCTCTGTAATCATGTCCCAGACCTGCCACTGCAGTGTCTGTGTGTGTATTTTTACACTGTATATTCGACTTGGCAAGTGTACCCACTTGCCAGGCCTAAACCTTCCCTTTTCTTACATGTAAGGCACCCCTAAGGTAGGCCCTAGGTAGCCCCAAGGGCAGGGTGCAGTGTATGGATAAGGTGGGACATATAGTAATGTGGTTTATATGTCCTGACAGTGAAATACTGCCAATTTCGTTTTTCACTGTTGCAAGGCCTGTCTCTCTCATAGGATGACATGGGGGCTACCTTTAAATATGATTAAAGTGTAGATTCCCCTAGAGAGTAGATGGACATGTGGAGTTTAGGGTCCCTGAACTCACAATTTAAAAATACATCTTTTAGTAAAGTTGATTTTAAGATTGAGCGTTTGAAAATGCCACTTTTAGAAAGTGAGCATTTTCTTGCTTAAACCATTCTGTGACTCTGCCTTGTTTGTGGATTCCCTGTCTGGGTCAGTTTGACAGTTGGGTTGTTTTTCACCTCGCACTAGACAGTGACACAAAGGGGGCTGGGGTGTAACCTGCATTTCCTGATTAGCCATCTCTGCTAGGAGGGAGGGGTGAAGTGGTCACTCTCATCTGAAGGGACTGTGCCTGCCTCTGACAATGCCGGCTCCAACCCCCTGCTGTGTGTCTGATGCCTTGCCTGGGCAAGGCAGGATTTCACAAGTAGGTGTGAGTCCCCTTTGAAGAAAGGTGACTTTAAAGACTAAAATGGGTATAAGAAGGGCACCCAAATCTACCGACTTGAGAAACACTTCTGGAACCAAGAGGAACCTCTGCCTGGAGAAGAGCTGATAGCTGAGGAAGAAGTGCTGCCCTGCCTGTGACTGTGCTTTGTGGAGCTTTCCTGCAGTGCTGCTTCTGCCAGAGTAAGAGGGCAAAGACTGGACTTTGTGTGCCTTCCATCTTGTGAAGAAATCTCCAAGGGCTTGATTTAGAGTTTGCCTCCTGTTGTTTGAAGTCTCAGGGACAGCAAAGACTTCTCTCTGCCAGCACCTGGAGTCTCTGGAGAGACTCCTGCTCTGACAAGTGGTGCCCTATCCAGTCCCTGGGCCCTTGAAAGGAAAGCTGGTGGAAATCCAAGGAAATTGACTTCGGACTACTCCAGACCGACGCCGCTGCTGAATCCGGTGGTGCCGCCTGCACCCGACGCTGTGACCTTTGCTGGAACGCGACGCTCTTCGCAGGCCCGACGCCGCAGCAGCCCCGATGAAGTCCACGACTCCGTGGAAGTCGCCGCACCACGTCGTGACTGACGCCGCTCGAAGTGCACGGATTCAACGTTTCGCACAGACGCCGCGATTCCCGACTTCGCGCATTGGCTTGTTTTCACTCTTCACCAAAGGTACTGTACTTGGGGGTCTACACGACTCCGTGTCCGGCGCCGCTGGTGTCGGCTTGTTGGAACGACTCCGTCACGACGCCGTGTTAACATCTCATCGAAGCATTTTTGTTTCTAAGCGCTATTTTTGAGTTTAATCTTTAAAAATTCATAACTTGACTTGTGTATGTTTTATTTTTGTCGTTTTGGTCTTGTTTTGTTTAGATAAATATTTCCTATTTTTCTAAACTGGTGTTGTGTCATTTTGTAGTGTTTTCATGAAGTTACTGTGTGTGTTGGTACAAATACTTTACACCGAGCTCTCTGAAGTTAAGCCTACTGCTCTGCCAAGCTACCAAGGGGGTAAGCAGGGGTTAGCTGAGGGTGATTCTCTTTTACCCTGACTAGAGTGAGGGTCCTTGCTTGAACAGGTGGTAACCTGACTGTCAACCAAAGACCCCATTTCTAACAGGTCTTAACCATACTCGCTCTTTTTCACCAGTATGGTATATATTTATTTGCATGTAACTGTGTTCTTATGAAGTTTTATAGGCGAGGGCAGTCAAATGGGTACTACAGGGAGGGGACCTGCGAACAGACGATGACCAAATGCCATACCTGTGTTTATCAAAAGCAATTCCCTGTATCTACCCTGTATTGCTGAGCAAGGCTTCAAAGTGTCCTCAAAGGCATCCAGGGCAAGGGTCATGGCACTGGCTTTGGCAGAATGTCTGGTGTCTGCTAAGCATGACCACAGCCCCTGCTAAGGAGCAATGTGGTCTGACCAAGTGCAGGATATTTCCAAAGGTTCTGTGTCCAGGACCTTGTGACTAGGAAGGGCCAAGGTACTGTGCACAGTGTGTCTCCGAGAGCCATACCCTTGCATTGTAGCCATGGACTCGTGGCTACAGGCCATATGCCGCAGACACAGGTCAGTCCTGCATATCTTTTCATAAGATATTCTAAGCCCAGTTGTTCTTTCAGCAATCTATTCTTGCTACGCTGTTTTTTTCCAGGTAGCTCTTTACTTGTTTTATGAAAAGGAATACAAGTACAGACATTTCACCCAGTACAGAGATACCAAGCAATAATGTAATTGTACAGAAAATGCAATACTAATGGTAAGAATTCAATACTTCCATACGAGTTCACCACTGGGTGAATATTCCATTGATACCCAACCCATGAGCATACAAAGATTACAGTTGGCAGAACATCCGCTGTAGCATTGTATACAGCAGTAACAGGAAATCCCACAACCACAAGCGACCATTTAGGGAGGGAAAGGTACGACATGATATCCATGTGACAAAGGTAGCAGCATCTGGAATCCGCCAAACAGAGCAACAACAACTAGGAAACAAGACAAAACGTCTGTGGAGATAATGGCACTTCGTAGGATACCAAGCACAGATCTACGTTTGGATGCAGCGGGCAGCGGGAAATGGGTATCAGGGAGGCAAACTGTCTGATCAGCTGGTGAATCGGTTCTGCGGGTGGAGAAGGACAAGGGGAGACACCTGGAACTGGAAACAGCAGCGTCGATATCGGAGGGAGCGCTGTGAGGGGTTATCACGTCATGAGTTCCCCTGCCAGGATCCAGGAATCAGGGGGTCAATCTAATCACCTGGGGAAGGGGTAGTTGTATCATGCATCAAAGATTCTGTATAAAGGTACATCACTATCCCTTGAGGGGGAATGCTCAGCAATGTTGGCTACCAAATCAATCAGGTATGTGTCCCACGCGTCCAGAGGTAGCGACACCCCCTGCATCAAAAATGCTAGCGCAGGTGTTTTACTAAAAATTAATAAAGAATGTTCATGTATTATGAGTAATGGATTTGCGTAGAAAATGTTATAACATAGAAAATAATGCATGCATTTGAAAATGTGATAACGATGAGTTGCCACCAATGTTCACAAAGTGTACTTATTAATAGTTTATTAATATGAAATGTTGAGTATAATGTTGAGTATATGTTTTACTAATGTAGTAATGTACCATATAAAGGGGTATGTATTAGCTTTATTAGGGAAATAAATATTCTAACTTTTACTAAAAGGTGTGGTTATTCATGACTGAAAGGTCATGGTGTGTAACAATTACTGACTCCAATGATTATTGTTGTCATTGATTATCATTGATTATTGATGTTACTGATTGATCATTGATTATTGGTACGTCTGTACTGGATCTATGGTGGGAACATCTTAATTGTGAGTCAAAAGTTTCATCGACCTATTCGCGTCCCCTTGTAAGTTTACGTATTAAGGTCAGACGCGCTAACAAGAGGAGGGACCTCCACGCCACTATTTCAGCAGTGGCCCATTTAAGGAGATTTTTCAACCAAAGCGATAGTGGCATCTACAGCGGATTTCCAAGCCATAGCTGTGCAGCACTTCAAGAGCCCGAATGCTTCAAGAGCCCGAATGCTAAGTCAAGGAATCGAACAACTCATTTATTTTCATGTGTCTGCAGGAGCAGGCCCAGTGGGCAGTGTAACAGGTTGCCCGACAAAGTGCGCCCATGACTTCTGACAAGCCCTGAATACCCTTCCCCCACAACTGAGCAATGTGCGGGCAGTTCCACCCCATAAGGTAAAAGTCTGCCTCATCACTTGGGCAGTGAGGACACCTCAAATGGACTCATTGAAAAATACAATGCAGGTGGAGCGGGGTCAAGTAAGCCTGATGGACATAGTTAAATTGTGTTTTTTTTAAGCGGGAGTCCATAGAGATACCCCACACTTGCTCCAGTGCCTGATCCCATTGTTTGTCCATTAGATTCCAGTCAATGGACTGAGCTCATATGTCTCGTAACCCCTGGAGAGTGGGCATTCAGAAATCCACTGTAAAGCAGCGTAATCACGAGTCTCCTAGACCTGTGCTACAGTTACACTTGTACAGCCAGTGACAGGGATGGTTCAGTACGATCCGGTCCCCACTTAGCCCCAATGGCCACCACCAATGTATTGTAGGTCAAGAATTGGCCCTTGGGCAGTTCGCACCTTTCCTGTATGTTTGGGAAGGGCATCAGTAATTTATGCTCATAGAGATCCCCAAGAGTGGTGGCTGCTGCTTTTGTCCATGCTCCCATGCCATGGTTGCCTGCTATGCTGCAAATCCCTGGGGTACCCATAGCCACTTGCAGGGAGCATAGGGGACTGGGCCATGGCACAGAGACACATATTGGACCCAGTAACACCTGGCTGCCTGGACTAGCTGCTCTGATTGTCTTGCGCCACATCTAGGAGTCATGAGCAAGCCCAGGATATCTTGCTCACCCAAATCTCGAATTACGCATGCCCACTCAGGAAGGGGGTCCATCCCAAGTTACCATATAGGCAACTGCAATTGGGTGGCTGTGTAGTACAGTTCATAGTGCTGTGCGCCTAAGCCCCCCTTCTCCAGCGAGCAAACAACTACCGCAGCACAGCTCTTTTCCTCTTGGTGCCCCAGATTAGAGCCACAAGAAATTAGCTTAAATCCCTGAGGAAGCACTGACGCAGGGAGACCAGTAGGGCAGAGAAGCAGTACAGCAACTGTGGCAACACTTGCATCTTTGCTATGGACATCCTGCTTTTTTGGGAGAGGCAGAGAAGTCCAAAATGTCAGCAAGCGACATACTCCAGCAAGGGCCCTATCTAGATTACTGTCCACCATATAAAAGAAGGTCTAAAACTGCCCCAGCAGACCGGAGTGGCAAGGATCCCTACGTCTCTCCATAGGAAAAACCCAAAAGGGAAAAAGGCAGGACTTGGACCAATTCAGCCGAAGGCCCGAGCCCGCGCTGAAACCATCCAGGGCCTCCATCACCCTGGGCAAGTCACAACGAAAATCCTGATGGAATATCAATGCATCATCTGTGTAAAGCGAAATTATTTCCCATATATTACCACTTTGTATGTTTATGGGCCCCACCCCTGGAAGAGGCCAGCCAGCAGGTCTATGGCTAGGCTGAAAGAAGGAGTGGGGGAGCCGACATCCCTGCTGAGTGCCCCTATGGACCCTGAAAGGTGCTGAGATGTCCCTGCTAGTGTGTGCTCTAGCAATCGGTTCATTCGATAAGAGAACAATCCATCTTAGTATCTCTGGTCCCAGTCCCATGCACCTCAACACTCCTGGGAGCTAAAGCTAACCCAGGGAGTCGAAAGCCTTCTCAATATTCAATGAAAGGGCCACTCCTGTTGAGAACTCACATGCCTGTTTTTCCATTAGGTGTTAAAATCGGCAGAGATTAAGGAACGTGTTCCTCCCCGGTATGAAGCTATTCTGGTCTGGGTGCATTAAGACTATGCACTAAAACTAGGAGGTAGCAAGGGGTTTGCAATAACTTTCTCCTGGACCTTACAGCCCCTATTGAGCATCAAGACTGGTCTATAAGAGCGCACCTCCTACAAGCTTGGGAAGCACCTCTATTAGTGCCTTTCGCATTGACCGTGGAAGGGTGCCTGCTCTCTTGGCTGCTTCGAACAAACGTAAAAGCTGAGGGGCAAGGGCAGCCCTGTGCGATGAGTACAACTCCACAGGAAGTCCCTCCATCCCTTGAGTCCTATTGCACACCATTTGGTCCAGTGCCAGGGAGACCTCCGCAATCATCAGTGGGGCATTTAGTGCCTGACAGTGAAGAGGGTGCAGAAGTGGGATTGGCAGGTCATCTAAATATTCCAACAGCTCAGGCTATCCCACCCCATCATCCTCCTAATAAAGGGCACAGTAATAGTCGAGGAAGACTTTGTTAATGGCTAACTGTGATGTGAGTATGTTACCTATTGGTGACTGAATGACCATCAGTCGAGGTATTTCACTTTCAGAGCACCCCACTCTGTCGCCCTTTGTATGTTGTTTTGCAGTATACTCCATGTAGTACAGCCTACCTAGTCTATCCACCAGGGCACTATATTCTGTCTGAAGGGTGGTAAGCCCATCCCTGTGATCATCTTCCATTGCAGAGTGGGTCTTGGCGATGCATATCACTGACTCTATCACCATCAACTCACATCATAAAGACAGCTTCATGCCACAGTCTGCCTTTTTTGCAAAGGCCACACGTGGCCATCATGATGGTGTCCCATTCCAAACCTCCGTCCGTTGCTGTGTCCCAGTTCCGTGCAAAGTACTCTAGAACATATAGGCTGACTGCCTCCCAAAACACTGTGTCCTGAAGTGCATGTCTAAGCAACCTCTACGTGGGGATCAGGGTTCGACATCTACCCCAACCCAATGCAGCTAGGAGGGCATTATGGTCTGATAATGTGCTGCCTAGATATTCTGCTGATTAAACATAGAGAAGCAGCTAGGGGTTAGCTAGAAGGAGGTCAATTCTCATGTGAATATGATGGATCAGTGAGAAATGTGAGTATTCTTGCATGTAGGGGTGTAAGGAACACCAGATATCCCATAGTTTACCATGGATCAGCCAATCTGCCAAAGAGTGTGCAATCCTACTTGCTTGTCCACCTTGTAATGGAGGAATAGACCATTCTAGGTGTATCTAGTGCACACAAATAAAGTCCCCCCCCCCCCAAGAATCATGGCTTGAAAATCGTGGAGTAGTGTAGGCGGAAGAGTCTTGAAGAAACACTATTGCCCCAAATTAGGCAATAAAGTGCCAATGGGGAGATGGGTGTGCCATCCAGCTGTCCCTCTAGTACCACATATCCCCCCTCCAGGTCAACCCTCTTGCACACAATCTCAAATGGCACCGTGGGTACCACCCAGATCAGCACCACTCTGACGTACAGCAACTAAACAGAACCCATAACATGACTCCCTCCATCAACGTAGCAGGCGCTATAACTCTAGGGACATCATATGTGCGTCCTGAAGATAGGAAATGAAAATCTGCCTTTATCTAAGGTGTGAGTACACCTGGTGATGCCACCCAGGCTTTCCCCACCCTGGCACATTCTGGGAAAAGAAATTGTATACAAGGGGGGAGCGAGTAATCTCTGTCACCATCATCAAATTGTTGAGGCACTCTTCCCTCCAGAACCCATCCCCCTGACTCACCCACAGCTCCACGCCCCTTCCCTCCCAAGCAGCCCACCCCCAATTAATCACAGACAAGAAAAAGTAATAGAAAATCTCAAATACATGAACAGCAGCCCAACTCTCCTCCCCAGTTCGAGACAATAACAAGCCCCTAACTACAAACAAACCATCAGACAACATAAGTCAAACCAAGTCCACCAAGATTGTGGGGGCAGCTGCTCCAGGTGGAATGAGGACATTAGCAACCTGACCTAGGATACCCCTTAATCTACAGGGCATGATAAATGATACCCCAATAATCACATGAAAGGGATGTAGAGACCTCGCTTCGATCATGAGTTCAGCAGTCATTGGGTTAGAGCCAGGCCACCTCACATTTTAGGAGGGATGTCCATCAGGGCAAGTGCCTGATCCCCGTCCAGTGAGGACATAGATTGAGCAGCGTAGCTTGTGGCATGGCTATGTTGGTATTCCAGTTCGGCCACCTCCAGAACCCATTCCCTCACAGCCTGCTCTTCCATCTGCTTGCCTAGGAGGGTGGGGTATTAGTGCGCCATTGCAGTGGGGGGACTGTCACCACTACTTCCCACCAGTGTTCACCATATCTTGAGGCAGCTGCGACACCCCCTTTATTCCAACCACAATCACTCCTAGGCCTTGGCCAGGGATGCAAAGAAATGGCCAGCGTCAGAGTTGTAGACCAGCAACTTGGCCGGTAAAATCAGGGAATATCGCAGCTCCATTTAATGAAGTTGGCATTTAACTGACATGAAGGAGCCGAGATCGGACTGCACCTCTGCTGTAAAATCTGGATATATCTTCACTGGGCTATTCTCCACCTGTCAAGGGCACTTCATGCCTGTGACTTGTATTATGTGATCTTGATAATTAAAGATTTGCACCACCACTGACCGTGGATGGGGGCAAGTAAGGGGCAGCCTGCCAGGCACTCTGTGCATGTGTTCGACTGAGAAGAAACTTTATCTTTGTCCACCAAAAACAGTGTGGAGCAACCACTCCTCCAGGTGAAGGTCAATGTTAGGGCCCTCCGCCCCCTCCTGGTGCCCCACTGTATGAATGTTTTTGCATTTCAATCTGCCCTAAGCATCATTTGCATGGCTGTGCAATAAAGTTATCTCTGCCTGCAGGGTCTTCAATTGAGATTGCAGGTCTAACATGGAGGGCCCCGAACCCGTCATGCAGAATCACTGGACTCCACTCAGTCTCTCAGCTTGGCCTGATCTGCCCTAAGCAAGCTCACCTCAACCATCAAGGCATCCAATGTAGGTCCAGTGGAGCCTTAATGTCCTTAATATTCCTCAGGAGCTTATCAAATCTGCCCATGACTACTGATTCAGAAGTCACGTCGCAGAGGTCATCGTCTGTCACTGAAGGTCCAAGCAGTCTGCGATGGCTGCACTGCCCCTCCTCCCAGTTTCTGCCCTCCTTTGAGGCCCTTCTGTTTGATCATGTTGGCATGGTGCATCCACTACCCCAAAAATTGGTATAGACAGGGGGGCCTGAGTGTAGTCGTAGCACCACTCCACAATGTTGTTGCAACTACACAACCCTTGGTCATGGACCCCTCCGGTGTGATAGGTCAAAGGCTCAGGTCGCCAGGAAGTCCCGGCCACACATCAATCAACAACCCCCTAAAATTCCCAGTAGGGTATGGTACTTCAGCCTCTCACCTCTGAAGTGTCACCTTAACCAATGGCTGGACTCGAACTATGCCTCCCTGGTTTGTGGTGGGAAGGGGCACCAATCCCCACACATACAGTGCTGCTGGTAGTTGCAGATCTATGCAGGACGCCCCTGACAGGGCTGTAAAGAAGAGAGTTCCCAAATATCCATGGAGAGCAGAGTCCAGGAGAAATGTCTCCAGCCAGTTAGTGTCCCAAGGTAGCCACCCAGCACATCTCCGGGCTCAGCGCTGAGCACAGCATTCAATTGCAGGAGGGGAGATGCATTAATTCACCTAGCCGGTAACTAACGCCACCATCTGCCACCCGACACCAGTTGTGCCACTTTTTTCCCCATGTGGGGTACAAGCCGCCTTCCACTGCAGGTGTGGTTCACAGGTCAAGCATGCTGTGGCTCCAGGTCTCATTGGGCACCATGTGGGAGGTTTCTCCTCAGGCCTGCGAGCCGCTGTCTACCAGGCCAGCATGTCCATGAAGGCAGTTCATGGAGGGGGCGTGCAATGAGAGCACTTCTGCCCAAGGCCCCTCCAGGCGGCCGCCGTCTGCCACCCAACATTGAAACAGCAGCAGTCGCTCAGCAGTTGAAGGGTAGGGAGAGGTCGGCAACCATCGGCATTTGTGCAGGCCACTGGCACGAGGAATGTTGCAGACCTGATGCTGCTATCAGAGTCACCTCACACCCTGATGGATGCCTCGTCTCGCCCTTAGGCCCAGGACTCTTCTATGGATGGGAGGGCAGAGAGACCTTCCAGTCGATGGCGATCTGATGCGGTTCCCAATGCGGGATGATCATTTTAGGCGGTTCGAGACACGTGGAGCTTATTCTCTGTACTTCAGGACATCTTGGCCACACCCTTTCCTGCTGCTCTTCTAGCCTTTAGTCTGTTCCCGCTACAATGTGACAAGATTCTGTAGGTCAAAAGCACTTTGTAAAAAACTTGTCAATATTATGAAATAAAACACAAGATGAACCTTCCAGTTTCTGTGTAGGTGCATAATGCAGGCCCCTATAGTCCCTGCAGTGCAGGGGACCACAGCCCTATAGGCAGTCCCCATTCACCACATGGTCAATGAATATCGATGAAATATAGGAGGCTGAGGGTGCCCTCTTCACCTTCTACGGGAGATCGACATGTCATTTTCCCTTACACTACTGGTTCTGTGCTCAGTACTAGTTTGATACAGCTACAACTTATGCTCAGTGAGTATTGAGGCGGGGGTTCCGTGTACAACACACTTCTAATGGTCAAATCCTATGAATATTTGAACAGTCCACCCTGGGTACTCACTAGGAACTGGGCCAAAGGATGTGGTCAAAGACCAATATCTACACCCATCACAAACTGGCTGTGGCAAAAGATTGCTACCAGTGTGTTCTGGGAGCAAGGCAAAATGAAAAAGAGCAAGGTGAAAAAAGGAACTAGGTTCAGTATAAATTGGGCATGTTAGCTGGTCATTCCCAGCAGGTACTGAGGTCAGAAGTACTGTGGACATTGCATGACTGAAATTGAAGACCAGTGCCTGCTGGGCAAGGGATTAGACCATGCTCAACAGACACTTAGGACATGGGGACTGGATATAATACATGACTGTAATGTAGATTTTCCAAGTATTTTATGATGGAAAGTCTTAATTTTATTAAAGACACGGAGGCGAGTATTATGCTTTCTTTTCCAGCTTTATTTTTAATAGCAGCCAAGAGGAAAACACCAATCCCAGAGGTTTGCGCAACAAGCAACCAATGGGAGATAAGACTATTAACATTAACCAATCAGTATACAGTATCACGTAACATATACCAATCCTGACTGCAGGCAGCCCTCTTTTCAGTTGCGAGACAGTCAAGAAACAGATTTGAATAAAGGCACTATACAACAAATTAAACATATTGCCAGGATTAGAGCAAAAAAGTCTTGAATTCTGTCCAAGTTAGGTGAATAGGATGGCTTGACAGGATGATGGATGCAGGGATCCGAGTTCAATGGAGGTTGCGGTGAATGAGTCCTTCGAGGAGAATCGGCATCCAATGAATTAGGTTGAAGAGGATGCTGGAGCGTTGGTATTAACTAGAGTGGGTGGGAGAGAACAACGTTAGTACAAGAAGCGGTGGGGTAATACTCGCCTCCGTGTCTTTAATAAAATTAAGACTTTCCATCATAAAATACTTGGAAAATCTACATTTTATGACAAGACCGGAGGCTCCTATTATGCTTGTTTAAAGCATGTTAACTACAATAGAAGTTGCTGAACTAACGGGTTTACAATAAAATGTGCAAAAAGTAGAATCATTTGACCAATCTGCCGATCTTAGAATATCTTCCAATCGTGAACCAGCCCAAAAGGCTTTTGACGCCATGGCACCTCTAGCAGAATGGGCGCCAAACTTTGAAGTATCAATGCCCGCTAGGGACGTCACCCATTTGACCCAACGAGCCAAGGTAGGGGAAGATACAGGTTTATAGGGTTTCCTAAAGGAAATTAAGAGTTGGGAAGCAGAAGATGTTCTAAGATCGGCCGTTTTCTGTTCATAAACCTTTAAACAATTTCCCACACAAAGTTTTGGATGGTTTGGAAAAAAGGGATAGAACACAGAAGTAATGTTGGTTTTGGTACGACGAGACACATTGAATAGAACACCAGTAGGTGTGAAGTGACGAGCCGAGATATCTAGGGCTTTGACATCTGACAGACGTTTGATAGAGACAAAGTAACATTGTTAGTTTGGCCGAAAGCATTTTCAAAGATAAAGAGTCATTATCCTGCCACGAGACAAACATTTGTAGGACTAGGTTCACATCCCATAACGTGGAGAATTTGGGAATTGGCGGATTGGAGAATTTTACTCCTTTTAAAAGACAACAAATGATAGGATGTTCTCCTACGGGTTTCCCGTTAATAAACGGGTGATGTAGAGATATCGCTGATCTATATAGATTGATGGTTCTGTAAGATTTGCCGGTGCTAGCTTGAGAGGCAAGAAAATTAGCTATCAAAGTTAGATCTGCTGAAAAGGGATCACATGCTTTTCCCAAACACCAGCTAGACCAGATGGAAGCAAGCTGATTTGTAAGCCTTGGAAGTGCCTGGAGCCCAGGAATTGTTGATGTAGGTTGAAGCCTCGAGTGAAATTCCTGGATAAGATGAGGAAGACCTGAGACTTTCCAGGCAGATAGGAGAAGGGTTTTGTTGAGAATGAGGTCGTGGGGAAGACCTTGAGGATTGAGAAGGAGGGAGGGAAAGGAGGGCAGAAGGACAGGGAAGTCGACAGCTAATTCTAGGAGAGTGGGATACCACACTTGAGCTTGCCACAACGGGACTACTAAAACAACTGTGGCTTCTTGACGCCGGAGATGGGTGAGGACTCTGTTTATCATGATGAAAGGAGGGAATGCATAATGTATTGCGTGATGCCACTGTTGAAGAAACGCATTGGTCGCTAAAGCGTGAGTGTCTGGTCTCCAGCTGAAGAAACGAGGAAGCTGTGTGTTCAGACGGAATGCGAATAGGTCTGTATGGAAAGGACCCCATTTGCGATGAATAGAATTGAAGACTGAAGAGTGAAGCTTCCAGTCGCTGTAATCGGAAAGATGACGAAAAAGCAGTCTGCAACTGAGTTGAGAGAACCTGGCAAGTATTCTGCTTGAACTTAAATTTTTCGGTGAAGGCAGAATTCCCAAAAGCTCTTTGCTAGTTCTGCTAGCGGTTTGGATTTGGTACCACCAAGGTGATTGATGTATTTTACCGCTGTGAGGTTGTCCATACGAAGAAGTACGGAACAAGAGACTCTGTTCTTGGTGAAAGTTTTTATTGCAAAGGAGCCTGCAAGCATCTCTAAATAGTTGATGTGCAATGAAGACTCCTGTCGAGACCATGTGCCTCCAGTCGATATCTGCCCACACCTTGCACCCCAGCCTGTTAGGCTTGCGTCGGATTCTAAGACAAGATCTGGGACTGAGGCAAAGATGGTCTTGCCATTCCAGGCTTCGAGATGGTCGAGCCACCATTGGAGTTCTGTACGGGATTCGAGGTCGAGGGGGATGAAATCTGAATAAGCAAGACCTTTGCGCAGATGACGAATTTTCAATCTCTGAAGAGCCCGATAGTGAAGAGGGCCTGGAAAAATTGCCTGAATCGATGAAGAAAGAAGCCCTACAATCCTTGCAAGAGACCTGAGGGAGAGAGAAGTCTGCTGTAAAGATAGGGTCATCTCTGATTTGATACTTTTTATTTTTGAGGTCGGGAGTTGAAGGAGACCTTGAGAGGAATTGATTAGGAATCCTAGGAATTCCATTGTCTGCGACGGGGTAAACATCGATTTCTCTTTGTTGACTAGAAAGCCTAGGTCCGAAAGAAGAGAGATTGCGTAAGAGAGTTGGGACAGAAGAGTAGAAATATCTTGATGCATTAGAAGAATATCGTCTAGATAGATTATCATTCTGAAGCCTTGAGATCGAAGAAGGGCTACGATAGGTTTCATTAGCTTGGTGAAGCACCAGGGGGCTGATGAAAGACCGAAGGGTAGGCAGGTAAACTGATAGGTGTGGTGATTCCATTGAAATTGGAGAAACTTTCTGTGAGAGTGATGTATGGGGACTGTTAGGTACGCGTCTTGAAGATCTAGACGGACCATCCAGTCGTTGAGAAGGAGCGAATCTCTTAGATGGAGAATCGTTTCCATCTTGAAGTGTCGATAGACAACAAATTGATTGAATTGTCTGAGGTTGATGACTGGTCTGATTTTCTTGTTTTTTCTTATCACTAAAAACAGTGGGCTTATGAATCCTGAGGGAAGGGGACGCGCTGGTTGAATAGCATGTTTTTGAAGAAGATCTTGTATTTCTGTAGAAATGAGATTTGACATTTCTTCTGAAAATTTGAGGGGAAGAAGGGGGAGGGTTGAAAGGGAGTTTCGTAAAATTCTATTAAATAGCCTTTGACTGTGTTGAGAACCCAGGGGTCTGAAGTAATCTCCATCCACTTGTGGAGAAATTTTTTTAGACGACCCCCTATTGAAAGATGGCCAGAAGGTTGGCTTACCTGAGTTGTTATAGGACCTGCGTTGATTCCTCCCTCTGAATCCTCTGGAACGCTGGGGGTAGAATTGTGGGCGAAAGTCTTGTTGCTGTTGGTAACTATAGGAGCCTCTGAAGCCTTGGTTTCTGAAGGACCGGCCGGTGGAGCGGCTTCTTCCTCTACCGGCCCTGGCAAAAACCCGTGAGTTAAAAACCTTTTTAAGTGACTGCTGGGCTTTGTCAATAGAAGCAAAGGTGGTGACGTATTTGCTTAGTTCTTTAATGAAGTTATCTCCAAAGAGTAAGCCATCAGCTTTAGCTCCTGGATCCTTAGCTGCCAGATTTGCCAGCTTAGGATCTAGCTTGAGCAGAAGTCCTTTACGACGTTCGTGAGTCATGGCTGAGTTCGCATGACCCAGTAAACAGAATGCTCTCTGAATCCAGAGTGACAGTTCTTCAGGATCAATTGACTCGTCATTGGTTCTAGGGGATTCTGCGAGGTCAAAAATGCGGGATAAGGGACCGACCAAATCAAGGACTTTATCTTGGCACAGAGCCCAGGCTCTATCCAACCCTTTACGGGGATCTTTACCAAATTTGGAGAAGAAGGTTAGGAGGGACGGATCTATAGAAGGGGTAACGGTAATGTGTAATGGGAGTGAGGGTCTGGGACATTCAGAACTTAGTTTTGTTCGTACCTGTTTATCTAGAGGAAGGCATAATTTTGCTAGAATATAGTTTGCAACATGGTCAGAAGGTAACCATTCGGTAGAATTGGGATGGTGGATTAAGCCAGGGTCAAACATGGGATTGCCATCAGAATCTAAAAGGGGGGCGTGGGTTTGGTTAGTTGATGTTGGTTTAGATTTTTTAGGGGGAGGAGCAATCCAAAAATTTGAGGAGTTATCGTCCTCATTGTCAGAGGAGGAAAAATTGGTATCACCATCATCATCAGTTTCTTTAATACCCGAGATCACATTTTTTTGGGTCTTAGACACATTTTTTGTTTTGTTTTTACTTTTAGTACCCAAAATTTTATTCCTCTCCGTAGTAGGAGGCCTTTGAGGAGCTTCGTCCTCTATCCTGAGTGAGTTTGACTCACCATCCATAAGCGCAGACGAGGCGTTAGCCTGGTTTAAAGAAGCCTCCGAGGCTTTGCGCTTTCTGCTTTCCCACACAGAATGGGCCACTTGTGATTGGGATAAACAGGACGATACAGTGGAATGAATTTGTTTAGAAATTTTCGCCACAGAAGCAGAAACTGCTTTTTTAACTGAAGATTGAATGAAATTATTTAAATTATAGGAAAAATCGTCTTCAGAATCATCATTTGTTTTGAAATACTCTGAGAAATCCATTTGCGATGGAGAAGAACTGGTAAAAAAGGGGTTAACTAGGAAGGACAGGCTTTAAATGTTGATAGGCGTGTGACTCACCAGACAAATGAGAAGAGAAACGTCTACAAGTCAAAGAGCGGCTCGCTAGCTGTCTTAAAAGCTGACCGCCGGTTTCCTGGAGAGGAGAAGCTGTTTAAAATGCAGTAAAAGCTGAAAAAAGCTTTTCGAATACAAGCGCTAGACCGGAATGCGCTCAGTAATGCACTCGGAATGCGGGGACTGAGCGATTGAAGGTCACGTCAGCCGGCGTTCAGAATAGAACGTTCGCGGCGACGCGACTCGAAAGACGAGGGAGGAAATTACCTTCACGCGCAAGAGAAAGAGTGTTAAAAGAGCGGTTGGGGCAACAAAGGCACACGCATATCAGTTAAACACCAGTTAAACACAAAATGTTATTAATATGTAAACATAGAATAGTAAAATACATTGAAATTAGAATAAATGTATGGAGCAAGGAAAGATATACTTATCTTGACTGCGAGCAGCAAGAAAAGAGGGCTGCCTGCAGTCAGGATTGGTATATGTTACGTGATACAGTATACTGATTGGTTAATGTTAATAGTCTTATCTCCCATTGGTTGCTTGTTGCGCAAACCTCTGGGATTGGTGTTTTCCTCTTGGCTGCTATTAAAAATAAAGCAGGAAAAGAAAACATAATACTCGCCCTCGGTCTTGTCATAAAATTTACTCCTATTGCCCAATGCAGAAGAGTACCAAGAAATAAGTTGCACCGCACTGGGGTGTTGCCGTTATTTCTCATGCAACTAATCAAAAGTGATGAAGCTCACTGTTTTTTCAAAACGTTTTGTCAGTTTTCACGGTGTAGTTATGGTTCAAACGCATTTGTATTAAAAAGGCATTTTGTTGATTTTCCTATAACTTTTGAATCTGTGTACATATTTGCACAGCCAAATTAGCAATTCATTAACTTAGTCAACTTCATTCCATGTTTTGAGAAGGCTTGTGCAGTGGGAAAAAAGTTACAGTAAAAAAATGTGTTCTCATTTTAACACCCATATGAGTTTTTGCACCCATCTACAGCCACTGAATGGATTTACACCAAACTTGGCATGAAGGCAAAACCTTACTCAGAAAATATATTTAAAAATGTATTCAGTAATTTTTGAGGTAAGTTTTAAAAAAAGTTGCTGAGCAAGCTTTAAAAGGAAATACATTTGTAAATCTCTGCCATGTAAAATCACAAGTAATAACCCATGAGTTGTCATGTCTATATTTCGATTTTTTTTTAAATGCGAGAACTCTCCAAAATGTTTATTTGCTATCTTGAAACTTGTGATTCGAATCTGACTCATGAATTTTGGGCTGTAGGAAATTATTATGCTAAGCCATGGAACCCTCAGAGGTGTCCATCCCCAAGGTAGTGCAGGATGGAATCCTTACATGTGGAAAATGCAAGTACTATACCAGTAAAAATGCAGAAAATGTGAATTATGGATGTGTCAATCTTTGAGCAGCCACTTTGGGTATGGGATTTTTCTGCCATTTTGTGAAATGCATAATTTACATATGGCTAGCGAGTTACACAAATGGAGAAAAAATAAAAGACTTTCAGAATTTAAGGGAGGGAGACAGTAGGGGATTGGGTGGCAGCCCACCCTGTGCCCAACTGCCTTTATGGAGTGACTGACAGCAGGAGATTGGGTACCAAAGGCCTAGCACTATGGGTGTTGGGTGATAGCAGGAAATTGGGCACCAGAGGATGTGCACTACAGGGTTAGCTGACAGTTGGGCACATGACCTGATCTGCAGCTGGGCCCTGCATGCAAACCTCGGTATGCAGTGCCGAAGGCCTTGTACTGTGGGGGTTGACTGATAGCAGGAGGTTGATCACAGGAAAAGGCTGAATGCAATTCACAGCTCTCATTCCTGCTGCACATGATCAAAGGCAGGCCATAGTCAAGGCTGACTGATGGCAGGGAGTTGGGTGGAGGGCCAGACTGTAGGCCAGATTGTACACCCAACAGATGCCATAGCTTGTATCAACCTTCATGTTGATACTTTTTATTTTGATTTATACGTGTATATATATATCTATATTTATATATATATATACATAGCTGTGTGTGTGTGTGTGTATATATATACACATATATATATATATATATATATATACACATATGTGTGTGTATATACAGCCGCCAGTAGGTAGTTATAGTAAGGACCTAGTTTCCATAGACAACCTTTTTTTTGACGTACCTGTATCTTTGGCACTGCTTGACAAATCTTTACAAAATGTTCCCCAAAATGCCCTCTAATGTCTTGTTGTGCATGGAAAGTTTCAAGATGATCCATCAAGCGAGGGCCGTGAAAAGGGGGAGGAGGGGTAAAAAAAAGTGTGTTTCCCACATTATTTTCCATAAACTCTTTAGACAAACCTGCAGCTCAAACCGCTGGACAGAATTACACCAAAGTTGGCAGAAAGGTAACTTTTGGTCTGCAGGTGACCCTTTTCTTATTTGATGTAAATCCATTCAGTAGATTAAGAGAAATTAAAGGAAATCCAAATTTGTAAATCTAGGAGGAACCTAAGCACAGATCTCATGGTAAAATCTGATTGGCTGTCAGCACTTCAACCAGACAGTGATGGCAGCCATCTTGGGACAAGTATGCATGAAAGCACCCATTGAAATGCAATGTAGTGAAAGGCGGGTTTTGAGGGTCACAAAAAGGAGAATGTACATAAGGTGGTTCACATTTTAGTTACAATATAAATCATTTGTTGATGGCACCATACTATTTTTTAGGAATTGTGGTGCGTTCTAAGGTGATTTTACCCTGCTGGGATTTCATGAATCACGTTCGAGAGAAAACTGTTTTCTCATGATTTTCACATAGAGGTGATGGAAGGTGCTCCAGAAGCTAAAATCAGAAAATATTTTCTCTAAATTCACACTATCTTTCTTAGCCATATGAGAATGAAGTCTGACATTCTCAGGGAAAATGTGATCTTCCAATAGAAGCAGTCTGCCGGTTGATTCCAGTGTTGCCAGATTTTGACACCTGTCTCAAGCCCATTGCTGTCCAAATTCAAGCGCAAAATTAGCCCAAAGCAGACAAGTTTCATCCCGAAAACCAGCTCAAAGTTGCAACCCTCAACTTATGCAAAAAGAGCCTTCAGGAAACATGTTAAGCATAATCCTAATTTTTATTTAATTTGTGCATAGTGGGAGAAGGTTCAATGGGCACCTATGCACTCCTACCATCATGTTCTATTAGTAACTACTGATTTTGAAGATCAGTCCCCATTAAGACCTAACTAATACTTCAGTCATAACAAATCCAAACCTGGGAGAGGATGTGGTGTAATGGCCAGAGCTGCAGATTTTGGAGATGTGGAACCAGGTTCGAGTGTCTGCGTCAGATCAACATCCTGTGATTCGGGGCAAATCACTTAGGGGGTCATTATGACCCCGGCGGACGGCGTTAATATGGAGGAAAGTACTGCCAACAGGCTGGCGGGACTTTTCTCCATATTAAGACATTGGCGGTTTGGCTAAAGCCAAACCGTCAATGTACCACACCGCTTGCCACAGCGGTAACGAACGCCGGACTGGAGACTTCAATCTCCAGCCCAGCAGCCATCACTTGCCCGCCTGCGGGATTATGACCCCGCCTACCGCCATGGTTTTCGTGGCAACCTTACCGCCATGAAAACCATGGCGGTAGGCACTAACAGTGACAGGAAATCCATTTCCTGTCACTAATAGGGGTCTTTCATGCCCCCCATCCCCACCCCAGGTTTCCCACCCTCCCTTCCTCTCCAGCCCCCTTCATACACGCACCTTTATGCACACATGCACACATGCATTCACACACTCATTCCCACATTTATCCACGCATGCATACATCCATACACACACAGATCCACACACACTTACATACATACAAGCACACACGCATTCAAACATAACATACATGCACTCACACATCCATACATGCACACACATCCAACACTCAAAACACACCGCATTCACGCACAGACATACACCCACAACCCCACACACACACACACACACAACACCCCTTACCCCCCCCTGTCAGAGCACCCGACTTACCTGTTGTGAGGGGGTGCTACGGCAGGAGACGGGACAGGGCGCTGCTGCCAGCAGCAGCGTCCGCCAGCAGAACACCGCCAGGCTGTATCATGGGTCATGATACAGTCTGCAGCGGTCTACTGGGGTGGCACTGCTGCTGGCAGCAGGGCCACCTTACTGCCATCCGCCGGCATGACCACAGCTAGATTTCCGTCATCCTTCTGGTGGAAATTCGGCTGGGTCATAATAGGGTGGGCGGCTGGTAGCTGCAGCAACGGTCTTTTGGCACCCATCACAGCAGTGGTAGGTGGTTTTTGCCGCCAGGGTCAAAATGACCCCCTTAATCTTCCAGTGACTACCAGAAAATGAATGTGTCCTTGTGTAACATAACTGCTGTTCCTATAAAGTGGTCCAATACCTTCGGGTCGAGTTCTAGCTGGGCATGAGGTCCAGGAAATGAACAGGGACTGAGAAAGTGAGCACAGGCTAAAGGTTGCTAAAGTAACACAGATAGTGAATGACGCAGTGGGCTGTGATGTGACCTGAGAGGGTCTGGCACAAGAAGGGGTCAGTAGAAGCTTCCAGTGACTTTGGTGGGAGAAAACATATCAGCTGCTCTCTTAGCATGCCATTGTGATCAGTCTATAGCACCTTTCCTGAGACCAGTGCCTTTCGTATGGGGCAGTGCACTTCCTAATAATCACAATAACTTTCAATTGGACATATCCATTGGTGTATGAAATAGTTTGAACTGCTCAGCTGCACACACAAAAGATGCGTTTTCTTTTCCTTCTCATGCTTTCCCATTTGACCATCTCTCTACTATCTCAAAAATTCAGAAATTAAATCAGCACGTTGTTTGACCACATTTATGACACAGCATTTAGTATACAGTCTACAAGACTGGCATGTTGTATGAAAAGCAAAAGTAAAGAAATGTATGGGCACATTATAATTGGTGCTTAAATAACCACTGCTTTCTGTACTCTGCAGAGAGTTCAAGGCAAGGCTTAGGTGAGCATGTAGTTTGAAAACCTTTTTGACCGAGACAGACATTTTGAGAAAATACACACAGAGTTTTCAGCCACAACTTTAACAGTCAATCATGCCCCATCACAAAAATCCATCCACTCTGTGAACTCACCCACACAATAGGTTGCATGAAATTGAAAACTATGAAACCACAGGTAGAAAATAACAGCTGCCATTTAAGTAGCCATTTCTCCATGAAAGAAAAAGAGTAGATGATCATGTATGCCTAACACCTTTATGACAGTGACAGAGAGAAACTGACACTGATTTTAGCTCACCTTCAACTATAGAGCTTTTAATTATGCCCTGCAGTGAGCGGTGTACAAGGCTCCCATGTTGATGCAAAAAGAAGCCACAGAAAAACATTAAGCGAAATATCAACACATATTTATGCAGTTGTTTTCATATAACGTGAACTCAAAGTTATATTACGTGCTTTGCCTGCCGAAGGCAGGAACTGAGCAGGGTACCCCTAGTAATTATGTCAGCAGCTCTGGCCGTTAGGTCAAATCTCCAACATTTTGACAAAACAGACTTGACCCAAAGGTACAGGAGTACTTTACATGAGCATCAGATACATTACAGAAGTACACATTCATTTTGGTTATAGGTAAGGGGAGATTAAGTGATTTGTCCAGAATCACAGGATGTCGAGCTGACGCTGAAACTCGAACCTGGTTCCTCAGTTGCAAAGTCGGCAGCTCTGGTCATAACGCCACATCCTCTCTCCTAATTGAAACATATAATCAAGTGATCAACTGGATAAAAAGCATAAAAGTAGCAAATAATTTAAGAGTGCTTTTTCACTATTTGGGAACTCAGACAATATGTCCTCATTTTAGTTTTTTAGAACACTATTATTTCTATGGAAATAAGACCCTCTCATTTGCATAATTTCTAATGGAAATGGTTCAGGTATAACAGTTTTCATTCCATCAAGATGACATCAGGCGTGCCACACTTTTGTAATAAATATAGAATGTTAGCAATCTAGTTGTTCATTAGAATACTGTAGAGAGGCAGAGGTAAGGGGAATGGACTTGGATAATTTAGGGCAGGGAGGAGGATGCAGAGGCAACACGTTTACCATGATGGGCAGGCAGGAGGGGCAGTAGCACCACAAAGGATCATGGAGAGCAGAGGAAAGGGGGCAGGGGCAACAAACCAATGATGCAGGATTGACAAAAGAGGCTGTGGCAATATAACATACCATTGAGGGCAGAAGGAAGAAGCAGTGGCAGTACAACTATACATGCCAAAAGGCCTGAATCAGGCAGGAGACTCGCAATGTTTTTCAGGCCAAAAGGGCTTAATTTTATCTGTCTCCTGCCTAAACCTTTTTTCTTTTTGAATATATTTCAGTGGGTAAAATCAGTTCTTCAGGTTTCCTTTTCAAAATCTCCCTCTTAACAAGTTCAGAATGCTGGCAAGTATGATACATTGGATCAAGGAGGACAGGAGGAATGGTGTAGGAACATGAACTTGGATAAAGGGAATGATGGAGACGGACAGGGGCACCAAACCTGGCCTTACAGGGCAGGTGTCAGGGGTTCCAGCAGCATAATCCATAACACAGGGCAAGCGGAATGGCAGTGAAACACATAGACCATGAAAAGCAATAAGGAGGGAACAGGACCATGCACATGGACATCAGAGAGCAGAGGGGAAGAGGCAAAGGCAGCAAGCAGACCATACCAGACACACAGGAGGGACAATTGTAGCATAGCAGACCGTAAAGGGCAGGAGGGAGGGGCAGGGGTATGACAACTGACCAGACAAGTCAGAAGGGAGGGGATAGGGACCGGCATAAGGAAAATGGAGGTCAAGGGGCAAGGTAGCTGGAGCAGCCAGCTGACCATGGAAGGCAGGAGGGATGGTCAATGGAAGCCCAACATACCTTGGAGTGCAACAGTGAGACTATAAGGGCATACATGTAGACAACAAAAGGAAGGTGGGAGGGGGTCAGGGGCAGCAATCAGACCACACAGGGCAGGTGGGAGGTGCTGTAGCAGCACAGATGAATAAGCATGGCAAGCAGGAGGGGTAGTGGCAGCACAACGGACATGGAAGCACAACGGTCATGGTGGGCAAGAGGGAGCAGGCAGAGGCATGCACAAAGGACCATGGAGGACAGAGTGGAGGGGTAGGTGCTGGACACACACAAGAGAGGGCAGAAGAAGGGACTTCACAAAAGACCACAGAGGACAGGCAGAAGGTGCAGTTGCAGCACAACAGGGCATGGAGGGGAGAAGAGAGTGGCAGCAAAATGGACCATGGAGGACAGAAGAGAGGGGCTAGGGGCATGGAACTAAGAGAGGCAGGGCAGATGTGACAAGGACAGGCAGCAGTCATCTGCCCATGCTGGGCAGGTGGGGGACAGTGGCAGCTCAAAAGAACACTCAGTGTAGATAGGAGGAGGAGTGGCAGCTCTATGAAACATTGTGGGCAAAAAGGAGGGAGCAGGGTCATGCAAACAGAAATTGGAAGGCAAGGGAATGAGGGTGGGGGCAGCAAGCTAAGAACATAGGCTAAGCAGGAGGGCAATGCACAGAACTGGGCAATGAAGAACAGGAAGAGTGGGCAAGGACATCAAGCCAAATGGAGGACAGTAGCAGCACATCAGGACAGGCAGGGCAAGAGGGAGAGGGATAGTGGATGAACTCAGATTACAGAGGGTAGGAAGGAGGTGGATGGGCCAGCAAGCTAACTGTTTAGGGAAGGCAGGAGGGGAAGTGGCAGAACAATTGCCACACAGGGCTGTAATGAGGTAGCAGGGGCATGGACTTCGAGTATAGATGGCGAGGACAAGTAACTATAACTCGAGCCTTTGCCATGGACTCCTAATTACCCCAGATACTACATCACTCATGACATCTTCTATGACATCATTGATAAAATCACTGTAACATTTGCACTAAAATTATTGATGAGAAAACTGTGCATGGTAGGTACGTGAGTTATAGTTGCCTTACTTGAAATAACTATAACTATAACTGCTGAAATTCTATGGTTTTGTGCGAGTAAATTCAGAACCTAGCTTTAAGGTCCCTGTAACCTTTGGTGTTTTAAGTGGATTTCAATTGTTTTTTCAATTCTATTTCCTAACTATAACATCCCTGTAACCTTTGTTTTTTTCAATAAAATTCAAATTTTTTTTTTTTTTACATAAATCAATTTTAATTATAATATGTTAATCCAAACACCACAGCACAAGGACTTTGGCCCAGCAATCAACCCCCTATAAGCACCACACCCAGCCCCGTTCATGGCCTTCTGCCGTGCACAGCGGGGTTGGCCCCAGGGCCTGCAGCCAACCCCCCATAACCACCCAAACCCATGCACGGCCGGTGGGGGTTGGCTGCAGGGACCGTCTCTCTGAAAATGAGAATAGCTGTAAGAGAGTGTTTCTGGAGTTTCAAATTTGACCCGGGGGGCCCCATTCCCCGGGGCGCAGCCTTAATCCATATTCAGGCTCACCTCTAGGGCGGTGCAACCAATGCCACTGCATTGGGTCTTGGCTTTAGGAGGGGGTGCTTGTTTGCAAGATAATTAGGGTTTCAAATGCACCTGCTGCTGTGTTTCTTGCCTCCAGCAGTTTTCAAGCAATAATAAAAAAATTAAAAGAACTCTGTGATTAATGTTCTTCCTGGAGAGAGATCTGAGTTTTGTCTAGTGGAAGTTTTGACTCATCATATGGTAGCAATAACACAGAGGGTTAATATGCCTGTTGCAAAGAACGTCTGCAATGCAGATCACAAAGTGCAGGTAATGTGAATACGTCAGTTGATTACTGCTTTTGTCAGAGAGATAATTTTGTGGCTTGCAGTTTAGAAGTTAAAATCCTGTTTTAGACCAGTGAGCAATTAACTGTCATCAAATAGCTACATGTAACCTTCAAGTTATAGATCAGAGCGTTAGGTCTTTTTCTCCAGTCTTTCATTAACCTAATGTAGCAAAACGGGTTCACTTAAGTAGAAATCAATTCTTATTATTAAAGAGAACCCCCAACCATGGTGTTACATTTTAAATATCGAGTTAGTGCTTCTCCAGACCAAGCACTAAACTACACTGCCTACCAGTATGGATGACATGACTCCTACACCTTGTAGTCCACTGTTTTATGTAATGTTTTCTGCACATTGACTTACACACCGATGATTGATTGTCTCTGTGTAATGTGTGTGTGTGTGATGTAAAGTGCTCTGACATCTTCGCTGGTTTGAGCGGCGCTATAAAAATAATTAAATGCATCTGAGAGAGAGTGGTTATAGATACTTGAGGGACACTCTTAAAGGGTGGTAGTGAGGGAATCTGTGGCAGAGATGGTCATTGGGCAGTGTCAAGAAACATTGTTGCACCAGGAGCCACTAGTCTTAAAGCCGGCCCTATACATATTTTCTGTTATTGGGAGAGGGAGGCTGCGTGGCCCCCTCCCGAGCCGATCGGGCACTGGAGGCCTCATCCCCCGGGGCCCAACCATGTCACCTGAGTGCCCCCCCCCTGGACACTAGTCACCACTGTTGGGGACCGTGGGGGGAGCCTGAATGCCCTGTGGTCCCAGTTGGTTCCCCACTTCCTGTGGGAGCCGGCACTGCTCTCACACACACAGAGCTGCCAAACATGCAGCTCCCTGTATGTGAGAGCAATCCTTTTGTCTGTTTTCCTGCTCGCATGTCAATGGGCAGGGAAACAGATGAAAACTCTTCTCCCAGCAAGCAAGAGCAGTTTGACAGCTCTCGCATCCTGGGAGCAGAGTTGTGTTTGCTCTGACTTGGCCTTAGCTGTCAAAGCTCCTGTCAGGTCAGAGCAAACAGCTATGTCCTGGGGGTGGGCACCCTGGGACATAGTAGGAGCTGGCCCTGGGGGGTGCTGGTCCTGGGCAGCCGCCTCCTTTATTTGTTTTTTTTGCCCCAGAACCTGGCCCACCCGGGGGCTTTACTAAAACAAGCACAGGAGACTGCGCTTGTTTTTTTTTCTTTTTTGCTGCAAATCTGCAGCAAGATGTTTTTTTAAAAAGTGCTTTTTTGCCCTCTGGGAGCCCAACGCCAGAGCCAAGGGGTCAGGGTGTCCCTACCTGGCCCCCTTTCTTATTTTTTATCTTTTTTTCAGATAGCTGCCACCACTTCCTTGGTGAGGTGTTGGCAGCCAATCAGATCTCAGCACGAGAGGGTTTGCGTAGCCTTTGTGTCCCTATATATGCAAATCAGAATTTTCTTTAATATCTCAAAAACTACTACACAGATTTCCACCAACTAATGCTTTCTGGACCAAGAGCTACCTTTCTACCAAATTTGGTGTAATTCCATCGAGTGGTTCGGGCTGATGGATCACCTTGACACTTTTCAAACAGCAGCTCACGTGAGCGTAGAATTTTTGTGAAAATTTAGTGAAGATTCATTAACCGGTGCAAAAGATATAAGCAAGTAAAAAAAGGCTTTTTCAATAGAGAGTAGGTCCTAACTATAGGGGTGCAAGGAGTTACATTTATGTAAAAAAGTAAAAACTCACTAAACCGGTAGCCTAACTAGATAGGAAAAATGTTTCCCTCTGTTAAGGAATTGTTTACCTGCATTCTATGAGAAAATAAAATGATTTCACATGTCAAATGTGTACTGTAGTAATAATCATGTCAATGTGTGTCCATTAATATAGTTGGTCTCAATAACACTGTATTCGGCCACATTTATTTTTACTGTCATGGCATAAATATATATTGAAAAGGCAATTATTATTTACTGAATAATGTTGGTGTCTTTAAACGAACTGACACAAAACTTTCCGAAAGAAAAGTTCATACACTTTGAGTTCTGCACAACAAGCTTCATGACGTTCTATAATGGAGACAGAAGCAAAAATGTGGGTGCTGCCGCGAAAAAAGACACTACACATATTCATACTAAATTAGGCATCAAAGCAACCCTTTAAGAAAGGATGTGCTTTTGCTTGGTATGTGCACATCCATTCAGCAGTTCGGAAGAAAGCAGCTTTTAAAAACTGTTCGGCTCATGCTTAAAAATGGTAAAAAATCATAAGAGCTAGCTGGATCATTAGTGTGCAGTTTGTTCACAAATCCTGGAACTAATTTTGAAAAATATTTAGTCCGGATTGGATGATGCAGCTTTTTTGTTGTTGTCTATTTTGGGTCTGCAAACCCAAAGCCATGTCACTGAATCCAAACATGTGGTTGCCATAAGAGAAAAGAGTTGGAGCCGCTGCTCCAAGACTCGGTCCCCTTGTCCGGAAAAATAAATGAAGGAGCGGTTGATGGGAGATGGGAAAACATTTTCTCACTTCTTGGCTCAGGTGGTGGGACACAAAAGGACCCCCACTTTAGGTTAAAATAAATGTATATATTTTGTTATGATGTTCACGGACCCTCAGGAAAGGTTTGATGATCCCAGTGGGCTTCTGGACCTCTCAGAGGACGGACAGACCAAGTACTGAGTCCACAGACATGCAAGACGCAACAAACTACCCAAAAAAGGCAGAGGTAGTAGGCAAAGGGTTGGGCGCAGGGCTGGGTCAGATTGGGTCATATGCCAGGCTCTTCAGCCAACCCCCTTTGTAAATGGCCAAAGACTGTGCACAGCCTCGTTCTGGATTTGGTGGGTTCTGGGCCTGCCGAAGCAAATGCACTAGCAAACAACCCCACAGCTCACTGCCTTAGAGAGCACACACGTATACAAGTAGACCATATTTTAAAGGTTTACCATTGTGTTTTATGCATCAGCAAAAATAGAAGCAGGTGCACTTAGGGAAGAACATTTTCGCAAACTAAAAGTGCAGAGCTCATTAAAGAAGAATGATCTAACCCTTTGCCACCAAAGCACTGCGTGAAAGCTTCCACAACATCAATTGCAATATTATTATTATGCTGTTATCATTTTGAAAATGGCACATTATGCAACTGTGTGACTGAAAATAATATTTAGCTGTTTTGCGCCATCTTTCCTTTACAGTTTAACAAAGCAGAAATTAATAATCTCATATCACTGAAAATGTATTTGAGCAAGTGCCATGGGCAATATAGAAACTGTGGTTACACTGATAAATAAATAAGTAAATAAGTAATTCATGACTCTTAAAGCATTAATGCAATTTTTAAAGACCATGCTGAGTGTGTCCCACTCAAATGTACACTGTATCCTTCGTAATTTGTTTAGTGCTGCAAAACCAGAGCGTTTGTGGATGTATGGAATGTTTATGCTTCAAAGACCATAGAAATAAAAGCTTGTCTTTGATTTCCTAGGGTATCTGCAGAGAAGATTGTTTAACATATCTGATAAAATATTACTAAATATTGCTTTGCCTTGACTTCAGACAGTGTCTCAATCAAATGTACCGGAAGGTGCAAGACATCTGTTTACTTTGAAGTCCCTGGTCTAACAATTTGAACATTCACACTAAGGGCCTCATTAGGAGTTTGGCGGTGCGAGGATCGCCAAGGCCACGGTGGCAGTGGGACCGCCACATGCCAGGCAGTCCCGACTGCCATATTACTACCCTGGCGGACCGACCACCAGGGAGCCACAGCCACTGCCAGGATCATAGATCCTGGCTGGTAGGTGGCATTTGAAATCCTGCTCAGCCACAGCTGTGCTTAAAGCAGCATCGCCGTGCTGATCACAACTTCACTTTCCGCCAGCCTTTCCATGGCAGGGTCCCCTCCATGGAAAAGCTGGTGAAAAGCCATTGCTGGGGGCCACAGAGGGGCCCCTGCACTGCCCCCAACCATGTCGTAGGCAGTGCAGGGGCCTGACAGCCAAAAGATGGATGGGTCAGATTAAAATGTTATTTGACAAACAGGTCCTTGGTTCCAACAGTCAATATATCCTAATGTGTTCCCATTTTGTGGGACTGACGGGATGGCTGAAAACAATGGGTAGATTTTCTTCAAACTAAATAGAATCTTGTGCCTCAACTAGATATTGCCTGATCTCTTTGAGTATTACTAATGAATGAGGAGAGTTGAAAAGTGGCTATATGTGTTTTCAGGCATAGATTTCTCCTTCTGACACAACTCCCTTTCCCGAAAGTGAGTGAGTGTGAGCTTTCAATAGTGGCAAACAGCTCCCTGACAGCATGTGAGGCGATAAAAGAAGGGTGCAGATCCCTATGACAAACTGTGTAAAACATAAACCTGGTTGAGATATCAGCAGTCCTCCGTGGTGTGATGTATCTGCAAAGATCTCCTGGAAGGCATTGTGACAGACAGGTGCTTTAGCGCACTGGTGGAGATCAAAGTGTGGTTCTAACTTCTGACATCAGACAAGGACTCTGTGACATTTCCCATATGAAGCACAATTATCACACATCAGACATCCGGCTTGAGGAACTCTACTTGCCCTTACTCACCCTGCAACTGAAACTCACTTCTCTTTAACCACATTAAAGAACAGAGGGATTAGTTTTGTCACCTATATTATTACAGTATACCTATGATACTGTGGTGTGCAAGCTAAAGGTGAGGCTTGCAGCATGCATCACATTATCTTACAAATTGCAGGTCGTGGATGTTGAACTTTATTTTACCAATTTTCATCATCTAAACAACATATACTTGACATCAAGCCAACTTTGCTCCACTAGACCATGTAGTAGGGTATCAACAAGCTCACACCAGCACACATGATAATTAATGACATACAAAATAATGCACGCTTACTGGAACTGCACTTGGGTAAGCACAGGCACAAAGCCATACCTTGTGCTTGAAAGGCACAGTGCACACAAGACTTTCAGTTTATAACAGACAACATTCCAAAAGAACACAAACAATTAGACAAACTTTGAGGAGATAAAGAACACTGTACCATCAAATCTCTGGTTCTATTAAATGCAGAAGCAAACCATCTGCATACATTAAGATGTAGTCCTCCAAATGATCATGCCCCTGAGGACTCTTATCACTGGATCTCCTTTTATCCATGCAAGCATTTCAACAAAAAATTTGAGCAAACTAAGGGGCAGATTTATAATGCCCTAGCTCCACATTAACCTCATTATTTTTTACGTTAATGTGGCCCAACGAGGCCGAAATCCCCTTGTCATATTTACAGAGTGGCGCATTGCATGCATTACCCCACTCTGTAACCCTTTGCGCTACATTATGCCTGCACCCGGCACAATGTATGAAAAGGGGGCATTTCCCCTAGGGGAGCCGGAAAAATTGCGTAAGGAAATCTATGAGATTTCTTTGCGGCATTTTTTATGGCACTTTTAATGCCTGCTCAGAACCAGGCGTTAATAGGGGGCTTCCATTCTTTAGAATGGGGCCCTATGCACTCTGCAGGAGTAGCGCCAATATTTTGGTGCTACTCCGGCAGAGTACATCAATAGCCTCATGAGAAATTACGCTATTGCCCCGTGCCCTGCGCCATGGTGCGCCGTATTTTAAATACGGCGTACACATGGTAGCAGTAGGGGATTGCTAAAGGGCGCAGGGAAAGTGGCGCTGCACTCGGTGCAAAGCCACTTCACATAAATCTGCCTCTTCATTGGGAATTAGGGGCAGCCTTGTAAAAGGAATGGCTCAGGCAGAGTTTCATTCACCTTCCGTTTCGCCATTCAGGCTTCATGCAGTCTGCAAAAACAAGGACTACCCTCCATTTTATTAGACTTGAGTGCCTTATCAGCATCTAGAGAAACAACTATGGATGGTTCTACCACTGTCTGAGACATTTCTACAAAGCCATGCAGGCATCTCAGATTCAAACTGGTTAATGTGCGTTTGGCTTAACCCCGACTGGGTGGGGTTTATCGGGACAAGGGGCAGTTTACAAAGGCTATCTTTTAGTATTTTATCCAGACGTTTACTTTCAATGTTCAAAAGCAAAATGGGTCTGTAAGACAGTCTTCAAAAGGATTTTCAGATTTATGAATCATGACAGTCATTGCCATTCAAAGTCAGGTTGAAGAAAATGTTCGTCTTTGTCCACCAGTTCTATATGCAGACTAAGCTTAACAGTCTCTTGTAGAATTATATGGGGAAACCATTTGTCCCTGGGGTCTTATGAACATCAGTAAGAGTCGCATGAAGGGGCCTAGCGGAAATTACAAGTGTACCTCATCCTAAGGACAAGCCATTAGCTCAAAAATAATAACGTATTGTTTACAGCTCTGACTACTGCAATAATGCTGTTTCTAAGCAATATAAATACCAGGCCTTACTATTTCCCATGTTAATCTAACCCCGAGCGCATGGAAGATGGAACCAGCCTTGCTAAGATTCAAAATTGTGACATGCAGTTCACTGCATGCTTCAATGGCAAATGTTCAACTAACTGAGCCATCGTGCCCTCCTCTTCATGTAGTGGCCGGGATGGTTGTAAGTTACCCCCAGGATGGTTTTAGAGTTGCAAAAACGACAATCGAATGTGAGCAGTCAGAAGCACAGAAATGATCTACTTAAGAGTAAGGCCTCGATCATGAGTATGAATATTCAGATCCCCAGTTAATAGGAGTTTGTACAGGGACTGGAAATCTAAATCGTTCCGAAATTACCACACTTGAGTTTTTTAGTTTTCCCTCTCCTGAATTTACCAAAGTAACATGGGAGGTAAACAGTGACATATGAGATATTTTATGCAGAAAACACAGATCAATCAATGTTTAGATTTTCTCATACACCAGAAGGGCAAGATCTTAGAATTGATCATAACAGAACCAAACTTTATCAAGGCCCTTCACCAATTCACTTTAGGTAGGGTCAATCATCATGCTACCACATTTTCATTGCCAGCAATAGTCCTTCGAAAAGAAGAAAACGCCATCACCATCCAAGATGTGGAGAGTACACACAAAAATGATACCCATGCAAGCTCTGTCAGAAAGTTCAAACCCCATCACATAAAAAGCTGAGAAATTCACCTCTTTCAATCACTTCAACAATGTAGAAGCCACAAGAACCCCCTTCAACAAATTAGCCCCACCTACTCACAAGAAGAGAACAGAGAGACCTCTTGACCCGTGATATAATTACCTCAGCAACAGCAAAAGATGACAAGAAAACTAGAGAAAACATAGAGCTTGAGGTGCATATAACTTTCAAGACTGTATGCATAATTCACAAAGCCATATATTCAGCACTCTCAAACTACCTTAAAAAAAACCTACATACTTTTGAGGGAAAAAAAGATTAAAGACTTGAAATATATTCCCCAAAGAACATGAAAACTGTCTTACAGGCCTTTAAACGTCTTACAGGCAAACTCTGGGACCAAACCCCTAAGGATATAGGAATAATCCTCAACCTCCTGATATTCCATAAAAAGACCAAGCACACCCCGAACAAAACGTACCTTCCATTACCTACCTATAAGAATAGCAGAGTTGATGACCAATAATTGATCTTGATGTCTGATATATGATGTCTCGAACGTATCTCATCTAACGCATGCTGTGCAAGTTTGGCCATGCCAATAATAATAAATAAATACAAATACATAATGAGGGATTTCCCTCACACAGAAAAAACTGCACCCCAGGGAGATGGTATTTACTGGGTGTGGTGCATATCTAATCTTTTACCAATAATATATAATCAGGGACTACGAATGCACAACCACCAATGAAACCTCAAAAAGAGTTGCATGTAATACACGCTGTGGATTAGGATGCATGCTCTCAGGACAAGCCAGAACAATTTTAAAGGTATGAACACAAGAGTTCCGACTGAAGATTTGTGTTCTATGGCCCAATCCTCCATTGGAACACCCTCTCTATGAGTCAACCCATCAACAGGCTATAAACTCACAAACTACTAGGATACCCTTAATAACAATGAACTTTGTACTACATAAAAACAAATGTAACTTTATTTCATGGGAATTCGGAAATAATGGTATTCGCGCCATTAAAATCATGATTTGGCACTTTCATTTAAAGCCAACCAGAAGTGTAAGGAGAGATTTGTGTACATATGTATGTGTATGTTCATATTTGATCTTGTGTTTTTGTGTCAAGATTTGTGTTACATGTAACTTAAGTAATTTCTTAAAATAATGTTAAAGTCCTCAGATGCTGGTACAAATGTTAAATAATTACTAGGTATATGTAATGAAAGTGAAGACCACTGGAGGAAGGCTCTCTAACACCCAAAGGTGAAGCACAGTCTTTAATCTTAATACCCATCGCCTCATCAAGGAACTGAGGAGGGTGAATTAAGGTTAATGGTTTCCAGCTAAGAGACGGAATGTTCCTTTAGTGGTCTGTCTATGTTGATGCCTTCTGTCCCAGAACAGTTCAGTTTATAAATGGCCGTAACCTAAGCGAGCTCCGGCACCACTGAATTAAAATCCCCAAATATCTCTACTTCAATCTGCACCTACTCACTGCACACGGCACCCACCGCTGCTAGAAACTGCCTGGGACCTGATTGCGAAGTTGCTGGCCGCGAGACGCCCCGGTGACTGCTGGTCAGCCGGGGAGGCCTGGGAGGTGACCAGCCTGGGGCCAAACTCTGAGGCGACGAGGTGCTGGGGGGCGCGGCTGAGACTCGTGACCCCTCTCATCACCCACTGCCAAGCAACGCTGGCAAGCAATGTGGAAACAGCAGCATGTCTCCATCAAACCAGCCTCAGAGGGGAGTGTTATCCCTGAGTGAGGATCTGAGTGTCTGTGCCCCTCTTTGCCAACGGAGGGCCTGCAGGGCAACGCGATCGCACTAAGGCAGACATCGAGGAGTGGAGGACTATGGGCGCAGATGAAGAAGGCTGCACACTGAGGCCTAGTGAGATGAGTCCTGAGCACTCATGGAATCTGACCCAGCTGGGAACAAGTATCTCCGCCCGGCCTCATCAATAGTTGGTCCTTCTGTAGGAGAAATTGGTGACTAATTAAAGGGAGGTGCTTCATGCAAACTGCTGTTGCCCTCTCGACCTGACATTGGGACTGCAACTTAGCACCTGTGACCTGCCTCACCGGACAGCTGGCATGTCTGGTGGCTGGGTCCCTCTGAGACTCTGAGTGTCCCCGGCTCATCACTTTTAAATAGTACTGGCAGGTTGGGGGCAGAGATGGCGATCCTGGAAGCCCTGCTACTGTAAGAAGGCCCTACCCATGTGGACCTGCACAGAGTATAACTGATCAACTTGACTGAGGACCCCATAATGTAATTTGAGGGAGGTGTGTTGGGGGAACTAGACTGCTCAATAATTAGGGGCAGTTGACAAATTTATTTGAGTGACACTGTAAGAAATAAAGGGCCCACCCGCACAGAGCAACATAATGAACAAATATGCGGTGGCTAAAACTGCTGCCGGGGCCACGATGGGGGGTGAGGGACTGCATGACCAGGGGCCAGAGTCCTGTGCAACAGAAGAGCCCTTGATTAGGGCGATAATGGTGGCCATCCAAGACCTCAGGGGCTCACTGGAACCCAGATTGGATGCAGTGACTTTAGATGTAATGCTCTCTGGGATGATGTTAACAAAAAATTTGGAAGAAGGCAGAAGTCAAGAAGAAAAAGACACATATAAGTCAAATCCAGGTGATGACCAAGAAACTTGAAAGCCAGGTCACAATATCAAGAAACACTATTGAGGCACTTGGAGTACTCGAAAGAGCTAAGGGCCCTAGTGCTGACCTCTTTCTAGAAAACCTCATTCTCAACATGCTCCGCCTTAAGCGCCTGTCCAGCTTTTTCACAATTGAAATGGGAGGGGCATGGTCATGATCGCCACCAAGATGGCCGCAATCATAAAGAATCACCGCCATTATCACCTGTTCTCCCTCTGATGCCGGGCCGCTGAAGCTCCTAGGGCCAGTGGCTGCTGGTGAACCCTTTTATTTACGATTGTAAGTGATTTTTGCCTCCTGTACGTCAAGATGATGCGGAGTGGGCTGGCGATGCCTCTGAGGCCCTGCGGCGACAGGGGCTGTGGGTAAGCCTGAGGCTGGGGTCGCCCAATCCCTGCCAGAGCCACACACTGCTGAGTCGCAGTCTTCCCCTCCTGGCCCACCTGGCATCAGGTGCAGTGAGAGGCGCACTGGTCTGCCCCCGCTGGGGTGGGGGAGCCGGGGAGAGTCCTCAGACCCACAGAAAACATAATGCGCCTCCGGGCACGGGGGCCTGCGGAGGCTGAAGAATCCTGTGCCCGGTCCAGGCAGTGTGGGCACGGTCTGCACCTGTCTGCTTTCGATCGCATGCGGGCACAGGTGGTCTGGAGCTGCCTGCTGTGAGGCCGCCTGACCAGTGTTGCCTCGTTGAACAAGGTAACCTGATGGCCCCCACTGCCCTACAGTGTCTTGTACTGGGACCCCCCTGGTGCTGCTTGCAGTACACACAGCACAGCACCAATGGGGAGATGGGGGCCCCTGGAGTGATAAAGTTCAGACAGCTCCAGAGGTGCCAGCCCCCCCTTGGTTGGATGATGCCATAAGATCCTGGACATTGCCAAGGCAGAACCCCCTCTACTGCTAACAGCCCCGCTGTTTGCCCGCTGCGCCCAAGAGATGCCGGGCATGCCAGTTGCCGTAACTTTCCAGGCCTACTGCTCAGGACCTGGGGATCAAACCTCTGGGCTCCCATGTGGTGAGTAGTAGGCGATGGGTGCATACTCCCCTCTACGGTTCAACTAGGGGCAGAGCAGCTCATCTGGATCATACATTGGCCCCAGCAGTTCACGGTCGCAGTGGCCGGTGTCCAGCACAGTGCGGAGAACACATTTGCGATCCACAGTAGTGCCCGCAACAGCAGAAACATGGGCAGGTCAGTCCCCAAACAGTGACCTTCGACAGGGCCAAAACCACTGGAGTCAGGGATTCCCCCCTCTGACACTGATGACGGCGTGGATCGCCAAGCTGGTGATGCCCCCAATCTCTCCGCTATACCTAACGAGCTGAGGGCTGGCTTCAACATCATGGATCCATGCTTTAACACCCTCACTGGCCGTGTTGACAGACTAGGAGAATGCCTGGATAGACAGGGAGTGAGAATTGAAAGCGCAGAGGAAAGGATCTCTGGCCTTGAGGATGGGGCCACCACCCTGCATTAATGCATTGATAAGACAGAATGTCGCCTTAAACAGGCTGCAATCAAGTGTGAAGACCCAGATGCTCGGTCCAGCAGAAATAACATTTGCATTGCGGGCATTGTGGGGACCACCAACTTTGGCTGTCCCGATGTTTACGTGGAACGAATGCTGCTCGTACTGTTCAAATGCTCAAACCTCTCTGCCACCTTTGCAGTGAAGTGTGCCCACTGTACATTGGGTCTGAGACCCCTTGAGGGAGCCCCACCATGCTGCCTCATAAAACATTTACTGAACTGTAAAGACAGTGACAGTGCGCTACACCTCGCTCATGAGCTGGGCCCACTGCTGAACCAGGGAGCCACTATCTTGATCTTCCCTGATTTCACCCCCCTGGTGCAGGAGGTGCGCGTCTATCGATGTCAAGCACACCCTCAGAAAGAAGGAGGTGTGCTATGCCATGTTGTGCCCAGCCTGTCTCAGGGTAGAACACAATGTTCACTGACTCTAGTGGTCGTGTCCGATTTACCTATTGTAAACAGCTGCCCCATCGTGCCTTGTCGCCACGTAGGGGGTCCTTGGACTGTCCCAGTCTAGGGGTGGTTTGGGGGTCTCCATCGTCCGAACATTCATAAATCCAACGGGGATCTGGTCGCAGGTCATGAAACAGCCAGTTTTTGTAAACTGGGGACCCCATTGACGCTTTAGGGGACTCATTGCCCTTACATGTCCAGGCATTCACACTAGAAGTATTCAGGCAGATGATTCTCATCTCTATTACAACAGATACTATTTCATGTCATGTGCAGACGCCCTTTGAGTTGTCACCACACCCTTGTGGTGAACACCAAACTTGTTCTTTGGGGACTGTTTTTTATTGTGTTCTTGTTTCTGGGAATGCTCCAGATGCTCTATTGTCTGGTGTGGATGGGGGGGTAGGGAATTAAATGTTTTTCTGTTGTTGTTTAGTAGACACTCATATAGCTCCTTATACAGCACAACACAGATACAACCTCCTTTAACGTATAATATACTGACGCCCGCTACTCTTTCATTATGTTGCCATTTTAGATGACAGGAGTGGTGCACTGGATCTTAAGCTACTCTATTAAATGTGGCATTAACAACCCATGTACACGGAAACAAGTACTGTCTTATCTTACCTGGCACGGTGTAGGGCTAACCTTTCTACAAGAAACACATCTGTCCTCCACAGCAAACCCACCCTTTGCACAGACATTGGGAACCCTCTCGCTATTTCTTTTGCTACAGCTCATATTCTTGTGGCACATGCAGACATATCCACAAAAATGTTCCCTTCACCCAAGGTTTTTATCATTCGGACCCCCTGGACCATCCTGCTTCTAAACATCTATGACCCAAACGTAGACAACCCGGCACTTTTTCAGGAAATATCAGACAGACGGATACGCATTGATGTAGACCATTTTATATTGGGGGGGGGACTTCAACAGGCCACAATGCCTCCAGGCTGACAACTCCAATTCTCACCCCATTGACAAACCCAGGTCACAGGGATTTCTCCACCAAATTATAAGAGATTGCACTCTCCAAGATGTTTGGTATTCTCGCTACCCCCCTGATTCAGGATACACATTCTACTCTGCATCGCATTCTGTCTGGTCCAGATTGGACTACTGGTTCCTTTCGATACATATATATCTGTAGGTATCTGAGGTCAAGGTGCTCCCTCGCAAACTCTCTGACCATAGAACCATCCTGCTTAGGTTACAAGTACCATATGACTGCATACAGGATCAGCCCTGGCGACTCTCTGGAGGCAACCTACGTGACCCAGTGTTTCGGAGCAACATTTTAAAGTCCATAGAGAAATATTTCCCATTGAACACTGTCACAGTGGACACACAGGCCACTCTGTGGGAGGCCTTTGAGGCCTACATAAGAGGTGAGTGTATATCAAAATGGGTTGGAGCTGTCTGCGACATTTGCTTGCAACTGCAAAAGGTTGAGTCAAAACTCGGAGACATTGACAAGGTCTCCGCATCAGGCCAGGAGCCACGGCAGCACCAACGCTCCATCTTACTGATGGAATTCCGCAAACTCGCTGAAAGAGAACTGGCGTACTCGAAGAAAATAGCCAGGGCTTGTAGGTATGGTGAGGGGGAACACCCAGGATCCACACTTTTGTGACAGCACTGTACCAGTCTTACGAACAAATATGTCCCCGAACTGAGGTTGGAGGACAGGAGGCGCGTCGTGGGTGGTGCTGGAGTCCTCGCTGAATTCTAGCGACATTATGTGCAACTCTACACACCGCACAGCAATCTCCTCCTACTTGAATGGGGGCGCAATAGTATGGCTTACAGAGGGCTACCTCCCCTTCCTAAGCGAAACAATCGCACTGGACGAGATCTTGCAAGCCATAGATGACCTTGATGGTGCTAAAGCCCCAGTGCCTGATGGTCTAAAGGGAGCATTCTATAAAGCCTACAAAACCCAACTGGCATCCCACCTCCTAGAGCTATATGCGGAGTCACTGACTGATGGTACACTACCCCCCACGCTCCATAAGGCTGTCATCACACTACTGCCCAAACCTGGCAAAGATCCACTTTTCCGTACTTCTCTAGTGGTTAAACCTAGATAATAAGATACTAGCTAAGGTCTTATCTAACAGGCTGTCACTTCTGATGGAACAGCTCATATCACCTTCCAAGTTTGGTTTTGTTCGGCATTGATCGACTTCCCACAACCTTAGAATCATCTTCGCAGTCTTGCATTGGATAACGAAGTGGTGGCGCTGTTGGACGCAGAAAAGGCATTTTATTCATTAGAATAGCCATGCTTGAAACCAGTCCTGAGCAGACTGGGCATACCCTCCATTTTTCAATCTTTAAACATGCTGCTGTACACGGACCCAGTGGCGCGAAGTAGAGTAAATGGCTCACAATCTGAACAATTTCATATTTCATGGGGAACTCGCCAGGGATGTCCATTGTTACCCCCCTCCTTTTTACCCTCTCAAAGGATCCACTGATCCACTTTTTGCAGATACGGCAAACTTTCTGGGCTCCAGATCAACTGGCAGAAATCAGAACTTTTCCCCCTGACTGATGCTACCCGCTGTTCCCGGGAAATAACCCATCTGATGGGTTGCAGATGACACCTAAAATATTGGCATCCGAATACACAGAGACATGAACCAAAGTTTGCAACTTAACTACGGTCCGGTAATGGTACGCCTTGCGGCCCAGGTGGGCCGGTGGACAGAGCTCCTGCTGTCCTTTGCGGGTCGAGTGGCCATAATTAAAATTATCATTTTGCCAAGATTTTTATACCTATTCTTAAATATTCCCATTCCACTAACGTTGTACTTTTTTCGTACCTTGTGGGGACACCTCCTCTGCTTGATATGGGCCAGTGGGAGACTATTAGTCCGCTGGGACACCTTGTCTCTCCCTCTTGAATGCGATGGGTTCGATATCCCCGATTTTTATCTTTACTGTCTAGCAGCCCAATGTCAATACACACACCAGTGGTATCAGTCAGACGCACAGGTTCCATATCTGCAACCACAGCGCGACCAGCTCGGAGCACTCCTCCATAAAAAACTCCTACCTAAAAGTATTCCCCTAGTCTCTCATTAGATCCAAACAACAGCAGCATCCTGCTGGGCATGCTGCAGGCTTCACTGGATAGCGGCCGGCGGACGACTTTACTCTACCACTACTTAATAACCCCTGGTTCCGACTCACAAGTGAGACGTTGTTTTGGTGCATGCCTCAGAGACACAATTTGCATACACTAGGGGACCTGGTCCCTGAGGGCGCATCCTGCTCCTGGTGACTGGCAGACATGAACAGCTGGTTTCCACCATGGACCGTTTTGTCTTCTGTAGACTACATAACACTCTAAGATCTCTCCTCCACACTTCCCCTCTGGCGCTGGAAGGCTTTCCACCACTGACACATGCAGTAAGTGACACGCAAGGGAACCAATTGATCTCTAGACTGTACAAACTAAGCCTTGCCATGAAATCAGACATGACCACTCGAGTCAGTGAACAACTTACTGGGGACATTGGTAAGACTCTGACGTGTAGACATACTGCTGTAGCTAAACACCGCAGATCTCAATAAGCCCTCGACACAAACTAATACATCTTTAATTTCCACATCACTGCTATCTCTCTCCATTTGACATTTTTAAATTTGACCCAGACCGTATGGATCATTGTCCCAAGTGCCACTTCCAGGTGCGGACTTTGCCCACTTGGCTAAGACCTGCCCAGAGATTTCTAGATATTGGATCTCAGTGTTCAAACACATGTCAGACATGCTGGCCACTGACTTACCCCCTGGTCGCTCTTCTGGGCTGCACTAAGGATCTCACACCATCCTTTCACACGAAAGGCCTCCATAGCTTTAGTACTGGCCAAGCGTGAAGTTGCTGTCTGCTGGGGGCACGGCAGGGCCCCATCTCCCATAGAATGGCTCAAAAGCATGACATATTGAGACAAGGTTAGTGAAGATTACGCCACTCTGCAAACTCCGACATTGAGGCCAATGGATGTGTGGCAACCCTATTGGGATTACCTATGCACCATTGAACGAGACTCCTAAAACTTAGCGTTGCCACTCCCATTCACGTCATGGATGACCTGCCTCACCTTACCTGACACGCACCTCTATAAGCAGCTCTCACCCACCATCATGACCGACTGACTCTCACTCATGTGTGATGTATCCGTCGTGCTGCCTTTGCATCTTTCTGCTAACTTTGGTGATTTGAGAATTTTCAACTGTCTACTGCTTGTCTGTTTGTTAAAGTTGAAAAACAATAAAAAAAAATTTTTTTTAAAAAGGGCGCATAGGGCTTTAATATCCCCACTGAAGCCAGGGCCCCTCCCAGGGACAAATATTGCCAGGGTCTTTGACTATTGAGATGCACACAGCGATCTAAAGTATGAGACCAATATCCGCTTTTTCCCTGAATTCACGTTACATGTCCAGAGGCAAAGACACAATTTTGATGAGGTCAAAAAAGTGCTTCAGGCCCAGGAACTCAAGTATGTGATGCTTTACCCGGTGCGCTTCAGGGTGATTGCAGAAGGCAAATACTGGCACTTTATCTCTCCAGAGGAAGCCTGGGAGTGACTGGAAAGATGGCACACCCCAGGCCGAAGAAACAAGCAGGGGTACAATTGACAGGGTAGCCACTGAACCAGATCAGGCGGTTTGACCCTGCATTGCAGGGTAGCAGGGAGGGGGCTACTTGTGTGTGGGGGATATATGTTATTGGTTTATACGTTTCCTAGTTGTTTTCAATCATGCTTGAGTGTGGTGGTGTCACTTAGTGGTAGGCAGAGACACAGGGAACACAGCAATATAAGGGGACAACAAGACATCGGGTAGATGCGCAGGTGGCCCTTGACACTCTCCCTTATCATATGGGGACAGCAGCACCACAAACTGTAAAGGTCTTGGCGTGGAGTGTCAATGGCTTGGGTAGTAGGATCAAAAAATCCATTGTCCTCCAATACCAGTGAAGGCAAGCCCCTAGACTGGTTCTAATGCAGGAAACCAATTTGAGAGGTAATAGATACAAGGCTTTAGATAGACTTGGCACATGTGGGTTACACCACAGATTCTAGGGGGACAGGCATTCTCATCTAAAAATCAATGCCCTTTGTGCCTGGTGGGACCCATTTGGTAGATATGTGGGACTGTCAGGATCCTGGGAGGGCCGCACACTAGATATTTGTTCTGTGTATGCCCCACCTAACTTACAAGCATAGACATTTACCGACCTTAGCGTCCTAATTTTGGAGATGCCTACCAGGATCCTCATAATAGGGGAAGGCATGAACACAGTGGCTCACCCTGGGAGGGACGGGGAGTGAAGGGCAGTGGCCCAGGGAGGCCCAAACTTGTTGGGGGCCTTGATAGATGCCTTGGGCCTGGTAGACCTATGGTAAGATCACAACCCCAAGGCACGACAATATATGTAGTTCTCTGCGAACCATTTTAGCTTCTCACGCCTAGATTACATACTCACCCACCGGCTACATGCAAGAAAGTTCAAGGTCGCAGCCCACAGGCCGTTTGGTATCTCAGACCATTCACCAGTGACTGTGACACTCTGTGGTCCTGCAAGGAATTACACACTGTCCCCCAGAATTCACTCTTGGCATCTAAAAGACAGGTCCTTCAAAGTCAACCTACGAGAGAGGGTGGACCAATACTTTAAAGGAGACAAGGGCATTTTCATGTTGGATTGCGCTCTATGGGAGGTGCTCAAACTGTCATCTGAGGACATGCCCAGGCCTGGATAGGGGGAAAAGAAGGAACACAAACTGCAATGCGAGGTGCTTCAGAGAGAAATTGTCTCCTTGGAGGCGTGCCTCTTATAGGGAGGGGCATTGGACTCCCACTTACACCATCCGCGGTGTCTCAAAGAACTCAAATTAAGAGCACTGGTGGAACACCATGCCCACACCCATGCACAAGTGACTCAGTGCCGGTTATACAATGTAGGGGATAAGGACAATAAACTGCTCGCGTAGCTTGAGAGACAAGACCAGGGGTGAAACTGGTTTGGGAAAATTGCTAACAATGACGTGGCAACTCTGAGGACCAATGATGAATTTGAGGAAGCCTTTGCTATGTATTATGAAGGGGTATACACAACCAAGACCCTCATGTCCAAGGAGGACTGTTTAGACCTCCTTAAAGATGTCGCCCTGCCAACACCTTTTGCCGAGGACAGGAAGACTCTGGAGGGTGATCTGACCACTGATGAAATAGCTGCAGCATTGTGTGACCTTCAGTCAGGCAAGGCTGCAGGGCTGAATGTCTTGCCAGTGGAGGTGTAGAAATGCATGACGGACAAAGTCGCAGAACACGTTACCAATGTTCCAAGTTGCAAGGGTGGAGGGTTGCCTGCTGGTGGACCAGAGGGCTATTGTCGTGATTCCAAAAAAAGGCAAGCTGCCAACCGAGTGCGGATCCTACAACTCTTTTTAGACCTAGAGGCCAAAGTCCTGGTGAAGTCCCTGGAATCTAGGCTGAGGTTGGTCATTGCCTCAATAGTTAATCCAGATCAGTGCAGCCTTATGCCTTGAAGAAGTACAGGCTTAAACCTGCGACGCCTCTACAGAGTGCTCCACATGAACTGTTCACCTTCTCTTGAACAGGTAGGGCTTCTTTCCCTGGATGCCAAAATGGCATTTAACAGTGTTGAATAGAACTACATTTTTGCAACGCTTGAGCGACTGTGATTTGGTCCTAAGTTTTGGGGCTTGGTGAAACTTCTGTATCGGGGCCCGCTAGCACGAGTTCCTGTCAACACCAAACTAATCAGGATATTTTCCCTGCACAGGGGCCCGAACCAGGGTTGGCCCCTCTCCTATGTCTTATATGCTTTGGTGCTTGAGCCGCTGGCAGCCGGGTTCACCAAGAGCCCCTTGTATGGGGATAAGTGCATATGCGATGTGGGAGGAACTAATTTCTCTTTGCACTAACGACATTCTACTCCATGTCACCAAACCCCTCCAATCTTCAGACTTTTTGGGACCATTCTGGCTACTGGATCAATTGGGACAAGTCCCTAGTGTTCCCACTGGCAGCTCAGCACTGCTGACACATGATGGATTTAAGTACCCGTGTATCCATGTCACCTGAAATGCTGAATACGTCTTGTGTGAGAATATACTCACACAACTAGATGGGGACCATAGAGACGTGGAACAAGGGCATTAACAGTATTGTTAATGGGTACGGATGTCCACTTTAAAACAATGTCTCTCCCCTGTCTGCTATACACCCTCAAGAACATTCCTTACAGGGCCCCCTGGATATATCCAGAAGGGTAAACTAGGAGATCATACTGCTCCTATGGGATTGGGGTGACTCATGCATTGAGCTCCATAAACTTCAGAGAGGGGAAGCTACTATCAAATGCAGCATCACTGGAGGACTGCCTCCTTCTAGACCCACTAGATGGCAAGATGGTCTCCAGGACATATCGGAAAATAATGAATAATGCCTTGACTCTTTGACAGCCCTGGGAAAGAGACATAGGGACGTTTGAGAATGACGATTGGGCTGAGGCCATCCAAACCCCAGGAGAGGTAGTAATATGGGCCTTCTTCCGACTTATACAGCTCTGAATACTGCATAGGGTGTATTATTCGAGGGCACTTCTGTATAAGATGGGTAGAGGGGAATCAATGCTATGTCTGAGGGGCTGCAGACAGGATGGAACCTGCTATGGTTGTGCCCAGGACTGGCTTTAGGGCGGTGGGAGCTGTGCGACCACACCAGGTGCTGACCTGAATTGGGGGGCGCTGACCTCATATGAGACAAGGTTTGGGGAATCTGGCCTGCATGAGTGATTGGAACAGGGGTGCAGGATGTAAAAGACAGTTGTGTAATGTCCTATAACTTCATCTTGTATCAACTGAAGTCCTTGAATTATGTCCATGCACCATGCTCATTGAGTGGTGTCTCAGTGTTTAAGAATATCTTTGCTCTCTGGCATAAGTCTAATGTGCAAGTATAGCTACAATTGCTGTTTTTGTACACTGAGCTTGACTTTTGTGCAATAAAAAGGTTTTCAAAAAAAATATTCTTTGGGTATTAGACTCAGTTACTTGTGGAACAAATTGGTGTTGCAACAATGGTCCTTAAAAATACAAGCTTAAATGTAATGAGGGAGGCAAACTGATTTTTAGGTCAAGTCTACTAGCCAGTGATGACGCAGAAAAGAAGGACTAACAAATATTCATATATTATGTAACCAAAATCGTATAAGGTAGTGTGATTTTAGCAAAGAAAAATAATATACGTGGGAAATTGTGCCCACGGGGTAGTTCGCCATTATTATAAATGGGCTTAATTAATCATGAAGAATTGACAAATGTAGTAATCCGTCATAATTGCAAATGTATTCCATGATTTTCTTGTTGAAACTGTTATATGCTTAGCTTAAATTTAGCAGAGGCGTTGGCCTAGTTGCCTGGTCTCAAATTTAAATGTGTGGTTTTCACTTGTATTAACAAAGACATTATTTTACTTTAAGGTTGTATTTTTCCAGTAGAGATGACTAATACACTTATCTCAAGGTTTCATGCTAGGCTAGTTTCATCCCTTTTGATGCAAGGTCGGTTTCTGCAGGTGCGGACAATAAAAGCACTGATACCGAAATAATTGGCAAACTTTGTTGCAACTTGTGTTCCAAGGCTCCAAGGACACCTTATGCATAAATGAGTACTAGGAGAAAGACACTCTTCATTGGTCAAAAGGAAGCCACCCTATGAACCCTCCAATGGAAGACCCTGAAGAATTTGGAATGTTTCTTACTTAACCCCACCGGACAAAGAGAAGTCAGCCAATTTCCTTGATGCCATTTTGAAGCAAGATTCAAGAAGCCAATTTAAATGACATTTCGATACCTTTTCTCTGTCACAGAGAAAGAGACTTTAAGGAATTCTCACCCTAGAGACTTTAACTTTAACTTTGCCCTGTCTTGCCCATGCAGTAACTTTTACCCCATCCTCCTTGCTGCCGCAAGGAAAACTTGCTTTAACTTTGCCCCATGCTGGTCGAACCGATACCTGAAGGATGAAGACTTTTCCTTGAATGCTGATTGTATTTGGTAAATATGAAAGGATAATTGTATTATGCATTGTGTTTTCCTTCCTAGGTACCAACTGCTATTTTGATAGGGCCAGAGCTAGAACTTTTCTAAATTTGTGTTGACTAAATTTGTTTTGCATGAAGCCCCACATGCCAATGTTAATTAGAGGTTAGTTGAGATATTCACTTGATGCAACATGTTGAATTGAAATCTTGTTATGCTGACCGATGTATGCAATTAGTCAAATTCAGTTACTTATATTAGTGATTTGCATTGCTATAACCGAGTGCATTATAATCCAGATTTTGCATAGATTGCGTTTCTTCCGCCGCTATGGACAGCTAGTAATCTTCGTATACATATATCATTTGATTTTGAGACTCACATATATTGTGTTAGCTTTGTTAATATAGGGAAATAAATTAATTAACTTCTAACAAACTGGTGTGGTTATTCATGACTGAAAGGTCATGTTGCGTCAAAATACTGATTGTTATTGATTTTTAATCTGTCGCTTGGTCTATTGATTAAGTATTGGATATTGATTACAATGATTATTGATTATTGATTTGAGTGATCCAACTATTCTTGGATGAGGAGAGCCCAACTCGGTTAAAAGGTTCACCGACCTCCAGCGTGTCCAAGTATAGGTAATTTATAAGGACTGGACGCGCTACCACCAGCGCATGAGCTGTTTGTAGCAAGACCTTTTGTGGGCTTACCAAGAAGATGCAGGGGCTGGGAGCCCACTCATTGCTTACCTTTGGTTGGCTTTCCTGTCACTTTCATTTGTTTACTTCTTATTCTATGGGTTTCCATATCCAGCTTGTGTCTGTCCTTTGCCTGAAGCATTGTCCCTGTGTCCATCTACTGCTCATTTCTAGGAACCTACTTTTTTGACGTAAGCACTCCACAAGAGTTCACTGGTTTTCCAGCTGTTTTCCTTGCGCACTTCTCTTGAGCCTCCCCTGACGTGATGTGTTGCGCTTTATCACTGTGTGCTTCTCTCTGTCCCTTTTCATGGTGGCTTGCTATAGTATGCTTCTGCCCTGCATTGTTTTCTTGCTCATGTTAAAAAAAAAAAAACTTACTTGGCTGCAGCAGTGGCATCAGGTGACAGGAGAGAAGTATCGGTGGTTCCTGGAGGATTGGGACTGCCACCTCCTCTCATTGGCTGTCAGTCAATGAGAGAATGGCAGCAGTCTCTTACTCATCACAGAGAGGGATGGAGTCAGAGAGACTGCTGACCCCACCCCACTCTGTGATGTCGCTAATGGACACATGGCCCTGGCCACTTCAGGGCTTAAAAATGAAGGGCCCAGGTCTGAAACTATCTGTGACACTTCCCATTGTCATAAGGGGAAGGCTCACAGGAGACTTTGCCAAGCAGAGGTCATGCCCACGGACTATGAAATCGTCAGTCCTGCAAATTTCACATCAGGCAGCCAGGGGCCTGCATATTTACTTCATGTACATCGCCTCACTGCCTGACCCAACCATAAACAGTGTCTGCAAGGTTGACCTTTCCTCCCTGAAAGACACTCTTCCTGCTTGGAAAAAGTTGGAGGGCTGCAGCTGACATAGACAAAGACTGAGGTAGACAGGAATGTAAAGTGACAGAACACCAGTGAGATATATCAAAAGCGAGACTCATCAGCAGATGCTCCTGAATTTGTTCTGCATATTTTCTTTTCTGTAGCATTCAAAATTGTTAATTACATTTACGTGACCAACAAGAATCATTTGGATACCAATATTTTTTTGCACCGAGTGTATAACTTATTAAAAAATGTTTAATAGCAAACAAAGTATTCAAATCTCTTTTAAACATTTTTGGAATAAAAAAGATGCAGATTTTCTTGTAGGCTCAAGAGAGAATGTGATACAGATGCTGGAACACAGGCCTTCCTCTCAGCCCACAACTTGCCCTTCATACCACAACCAGAAGAAGTCAAACACCATTTAATGTTGGATACGTGTGGTCAGCCCAAGTGATATAGAGCTGCTTATTTCTTTTTCCATTTTACTTCATCTGTGGTTTTATGTTTTTCCAGCTCAGCTCTGATCAGTGGTTTTGGGGGCATCAAAGTTCACTATTGTGGGTAACTTGCACTGTTAGTTGTTGATGTAATTAACTTCGCTTTTTTCAACCTTGCCTGCGCAACGACACAGAAAGCTGAATACCAGACTGCTAATACAGGACTTTAATTTGTGTCACACGGATGAACTCATCCCACCTTTCAAGAAAAAATATTTCTGCATGGTAAATTTATATCCGCAAATTAATATTGTAGTATATTCACATCGAGAACTATGGGAGCCACTGTGCAAAAATAATTGTAAGCATTAAATTTATCATGTTCCGTTTGAGGAATCAAGCAAATTGTATGTTGTTATATAGAGATCTGCTTAAAAACCTTAATACATGCAACCGATGTGTAAATGCATCCATCACTTTTTAGTCAGTCCTGGTACTCCAGCAGCCCTTTGTTTCGTTTGCATGTCTGCCTAAATTTCTGTCAGTCTGCCTTGCCTTCCGTCTAACCCCATGCAAGCAAGCGAGTAAACCCTTTAATAGTGTATGTAATCAGGATTAATCACATGAACAGAGCATGGCGAAGAGGAAAGCAGCCGCATTAAAATGTTGATATATTAGACTGTATCTACACAGAGTGATAAGTAGAAGTGTTCCAAGTTCTGTCAGAAATCTAGGAGTGTTCATTTTACAAATTCAGTATTTTATGTGTCATTTTACGAAGGGTTAACCAAGGTCAGTCTACGTGGGCAGAATATTTGATGCTCATTCACTTTAACCATTGACCATGTAAATGATTCCCTTGACTGGGTCTGATTCTTCCTTCAGAACCGTTACAAAGCAAAGGGGTAACACAATGGACGACAGGATCTGGGTATAGTTTGGTATAGACAACAAAATGGTCCTCCAGAACTGGCACATATGAATTGATCTTTTTCCTTATCCGCCCTTTGGACTCATTTCTCTCAATTCTTCTCTTTAACATTTACATGATATCCTTGATACAGGCACTGGACTTGCACACACTCAGGGGCAAATTTACAGATTTTTCACACAATGAGCACTGAGCTGCATTGTGTGAAAGGATGAGAGCAGAACAGTGTCATATACAATGAGATATGGCACCCTTTCTGTCTCTCCCTCTACTGGCACACCTTAGGCTGCCTTGCACCACTGCGTGATGTCAAACATAAGTTTTGCACTGGAAGGTTACCCTTACAGTTACAACCACGCTTTGACACAGTTTAAGGCCCTAATTATGACATTGGTGGTAAATCCCACTTACCACCCGCTGACGGCCGCCAACTGACCGCCGCCGTGGCAGATATCCATTCACCATATTATGACACAATCCACCACTCCAAAGCTCAGTGATAAACTGGCGGTATCAAAACCCACACCATTAAGCCAACAGAACTACGCCCACCACATTATGACCCACAAATCACCATGGCGGACATTCAACCGCGGTAAACCATTGGCAAGACATACCGCTGCGCTCACAATAGACACCCACATGCAAAACAACACCACATTGGACAATTCAAACAACACACACCTGACACCCATACACACACCACAACCACACACCCACACCACTGTAAAACACCCACCCACATTACGCACAACCCTTTGCCAACAACAATTACTGATAGGAGATAGACACCAAGACCACTGACACAACTCAAGCCACTACACCACTCACGCACTACACATCACACACCCCAACACATTACCCTACACACCCTCACTAACACACCTCACAGAACACCCATGGCACCACAAAGACACCCCCGATTCACAGAGGAGGAGTTAAGGGTCATGGTGGAGGAAATTGTCAGGGGAGAGCCACAGATATTTGGAGCACAGGTGCAGCAGATATCTATAGCTAGGAAGATGGAACTATGGCAGAGAATTGTGGACAGGGTCAATGCAGTGGGACAGCACCCAAGAACTAGGGATGACATGAGGAAGAGGTGGAACGACCTACGGGGGAAGGTACGTTCTATTGCAGCAAGACACCAGCTCGCGATCCAGAGGTCTGGTGGTGGACACCCACCTTCTCCCCCACAACTCACAGCATGGGAGGAGCAGATGTTGGCAATCCTGCATCCTGAGGGCCTGGCCGGAGTCATCGGAGGACTGGACTCTGGTAAGTCCACTCTCTACTACTACTACCCCCCTACCGGCATGCCATCACATATCCTCACCCTCACTCCCATCTCTCCACCACTTCCCACACACCCCACCATCACATCTCACTCATCCCAATGCCAAGCCCTGCATGCTGTACCAATGCATGGACACCACTCACAGACCTGCATGGGCACTCATCAGTAAAGCATGCCCACCATAGAGAACTAACAATCCCACAATACACTAACATACACAAGTGAAAGCTGGCAGGCCAAATCCAACCAAAGAGGGGAAGCCATGGATGTACAATATGTCAGACACAGAAACCATAACACATCATTCACATCCCCACTGGTACCCAAGCCAATGTCAGTGGAGAGGTGCCAGCAATATCCAATCCCCCAACTGAAGAGGCCCACAGTGATGACAGCAACTCTGTCTTCAGGATCTGGATGATGTACCTGGCCCATCAGGGACCACTGGACAGCTGGTTACCCAGGCCCAGTCACACACCACCACAGAGCCTCCCCCATCAGGAGACACTACCACAGCACCCACCTAGCGTACCCATACCTAAGTCCCCAGGACACGTCAATCAGCAGTGTGTCCACCTCTACAGGGACCCCAGGCCACACCTCGCCCACAAGACAATCAGGGACCTGGGGTCAGTGGCATTGGGCATACGGTTCAGGGGACAGAGGCACAGGCCACCAGGGACAGAGGGAGGACTGCTGTGCGCCAGGGGGAGGACAGGAGCAGGGAACAGGAGGCTCTTGCAGGGATCCTGGGAGCTTATCAACATTCCCTTGACACAATTGGCCAGATCCTGGACAATGTGCAGGAGAACAGGCGGCTGCAGAAGGGACAGTACCAGGGGATCAGGGAGGACTTGCAGGCCATTAACAACACCCTGGTCTCCATTGTAAAGGTGCTGGATGACATGGCCAACATTATGAGGGAGGCAGTCTCACACCAGTAGGCCCTTGCCACTAGCCAGACATCTGAACGGCCTTCCACTTCCGCTGCCACTAGTGGCCAGGAGACCCCGCCACAGGACTCACAGGCCACCAGCACCCCTCCCCCTGCAGAAGGTGAACCACCCCGCAAACATTCCCTGCGATCCAGACAGAAGCCAGAGACGCTTGCCAAGACCCTCGCCAGGAAATGAAACTCTCCTGGTTGTCACCTTTGTGTCCCACTCTGTCGCCCTGTCCACCTTGAACTTCCATTGCTCCCCTTCCTATGTTCCCTTGGACAATGCACCTGTGCTACAAATAGACTGGAACAATACCCTGGACTTTCCTACATCATCACCCTATCCCATTGCACTTGCCCCTTAATATATTAGCATTTCAAGAAACACCCTTAAAAAAACATTTTCGAGTATGTCATGTATTTCAAATATGTATTGATTGTAACAGGTACAAGCAATGCAAATCAATTGTACATAGAATGAGCATAGATTAATGACCTGTAGCTGGCTGTACTGATCACACCAGGAGTATATGTCAGGTCACCAACATCTGCAGAATGAATTGACAGAGGGAACAGTCAGTGGACCTAGAATTTGAAAATATCAGTATGCCATTGCCACACAATTTCAAACAAATGTAATTGAAATATGAAGTAACACTATCCTACCTGTGTGTCATTGGAAGTATTGTCGGATCACATTTGTTCTGTTCTCCTCATCCTCATCCTCTGCCTCCTCATCCTCACTGTCCACAGGGTCTACTGCTGCCACACGGGCATCTCCAGTCTCCTCCTCCTCCTGCAGGAATGGGACATGGCTTCTGAGGGCCAGGTTATGCAACATGCAGCATGCCACCACTATCTGACAGACCCTCTTTGGTGACTAGCACAGGGATCCACCTGTTAGATGGGGTCCCCGGAACCTGGCCTTCAGGAGGCCAAAGGTCCTTTCTATGATCCTTCTGGTTTACCCATGTGCCTCATTATAACGTTCTTCTGCCCTTGTCCTGGCATTCCTCACAGGGGTCAGCAGCCATGATAGGTTTGGGTAACCTGAGTCACCTGCAAATATTGAGGGACAACATTTAGCCACACTCTATCCTATATGGCCCACACCATACTCATACACCAACATATACTGGGTGGGAACCAGGGCTCACCTATTAGCCACACCCTGTGCCTCTGTTGCTGGGCCATCACATTTGGGATGCTGCTATTCCTCAGGACAAAGGCATCATACACCAACCCAGGATACTAGCATTGATGTGGGAGATATACTGGTCCGCCAAGCACCATCTGAACATTCATAGAGTGGAAACTCTTACAATTCCTGAACACCTGTTCATTCTGGCAGTGGGGACAAATGCAATATGTGTCCCATCAATCACCCAAATTATGTTGGGGATATGTCCCATTGCATAAAACTCGGCCTTCACTGTGGCCAAATCCTCAACCTGGGGGAAAACAATGTAGCTGCACATGTGTTTTATCGGGGCAGACAACACTCTTGTCAGCACTATTGAGAACATTGGCTGTGACATTCCTGCTGCCAAGCCCACTGTCACTTGGAAAGAACCAGTTGCCAGGAAATGGAGCACTGATAGCACTTGCACAAGAGGGGGATCCCAGTGGGGTGAGGGATAGCAAATATCAGGTCAGGCTCCAATTGGGCACACAGCTCTTTGATTGTGGCTCTGTCAAGTATATAGGTAAGGATAATGTGCCTGTCCTACAGTGTATCCGAGTCCACCAGGGGTCGGTACACAGGGGTATGTCTCCATCTCCTAGTCATCTGCAGCAGTAGGAATCTAAGGGACAAAAGAGTGAGGAGCCGGTCACAAACTGAACAATGGAACTAGAACAGAACTTTGCATCCTGTAAACATGAAATGGGTCATTGTGATTTGTCCAGTATGTGCTAATATTTCCGGTGACACAGCATTATTCCAGGGTCTGCCCCCCAGCCTGAAATGGCGTCCGTCTGTCCTGTGTGGAGGGACAGGTGGAAGTGAGGTAATTCTGCTGACGTTGTGCGCCGCTGGGGGAGGCAGTCGGGAACCGCCATGCAACTCCTCATTGGGTAACATTGGGCCCTATGGGTTACATTGGCCATTGGTGATCTACACCGGCGGTGACGGTATGCACCGCTGCGAACATGACTGCCATATTCTATCTGATTCCTCACTTGTTACCTGACCTTCCATAGGAGAGGACCTACACTGCCTGTGCTGCTGTGACCTGTGTCTGGAACCTACCATGGCCTGTGTGACTGGGGAAAGGGCCCCAGCCTTCACTTCAAAGGAGTTGGAGGGACTGGTAGATGGGGTCCTACCGCAGTAGTAGGGGATGGGCAGGAGCCTCCCCCCACCAGCAGCACCACCACTGTGCATCCGTCACTACCGGTGGACGGTATGTAATGCTGCCTCCATGGGCTGCTGTGCGGCCTGTCCACTCCAGAACCAGTGGGTATGACACCCACCTGAGAGACTGTGGCCCATCACTCCACAGGATCAAGCAAAAGGCACGTTGCCCCCTCCAGAACCAGTGGGTATGACACCCACTTGACAGACTGTGGCCCATCACTCCCCAGGATCAAGCACAGGGCATATTGCCACCTCCATAACCAGTGGTCTTGTTACATCTCTCGGCTGAGGTGCCCCCCGTCCCCTGTCCCCCTGAGGTGCCTGCCTATTTACCAACTGATGCCCCTGCAGTGTTCTCTCTGTGTTGAAGCAGGTGAGATGTGTGTCCTTGGACTTTGGCCTGTGGCCATGTGGCCCATGAAAAGTGAGGACTGGGCTGTGTCCCTTCTCCTGTAAATATGTATATATCTATTATCTTGCCTAACCTATTATTTTTACTGTGTTGATCTTATTACAAACACTTTTGCGAAATCGTTTTTCCTTCCATTATTCAGCCGAGTTACAGGGTCAACTTGTTTTTGTAATGCATTTGGTTTGTATGTATGGTGTGTGTATGTGGAGTGTGTGTTGTGCGTGTAATGGGTCACTCTCTTTTTCCTCCCCCCCTCCCTTGTGTGCTAGGTGGCTGTACTGACCGTCATCGTCTTCGCCGGCGTTGGTGTTCTTGGTGCAGCAGAACGTAAAATATCATAGGAAAAACATGCAGTTCTGGTTCCATGGCAGCGTGGTTCTTCCCTGTGTCTCCAAAGGTGAGTCCTTTCCCTTCTGAGCTCAAAACAAGGCCCCTGGAAAAAGGTGGCGGATTGTGTTCTTGTAAAATGGTGGGCGAAACATTGACGTCCGCCTGGCTGTAGGCGACTACCGCCGTGGTACCTGTTGTTTCAGTCCTGGCTGTCGGTGTGGTACATTGGCTGTCTTTCGAAGATCTTTCTGCCATGGTCATAATTTGGCGGTAGTTACCACCAGACTGTTGGCGGTATTACCGCCACTTTATCACCGACCACCAGGGTCGTAATGAGGCCTAAGTATTTTCCCAATTTGTATGTATACAGTACAGTGCAGCACACATGAAAAGTCAGAAAGGCTTTTAGAAGAGAAAACGTTTCTCAAACTTTACACCTGCTTCAAGGAGATGTTTGTTTAGTTGGTCCTGGCCACCTTTTTTACATGATAAGAATTTGCATCAGAATTCATGGGTGGTTGCATGGGAACATCCATGTACCACCCATGACACACCTCCTCGACACAAAGTAGCACAAAATAGTACTTTGCAGGATTGCGCTAGAAAGTAAACCCCAAAACTACACTTTGCACTGGTTTTCATCACTTTTATGATGCAAACCCCACACAATGTGTTAGAAATCTGCCCTTTAGTTCAACATGTATCACCAGACTTACATCTGTCTAGAGAGCAGCAAGGGCATATTGTCAGTGTGCCTTCAGTACATTCTTGAGTGTATTTTTCCAAAAAATATTTTAGGTGAATAGTTACATGAAAGAGACTGTAAATAAGTCCCCAATTATTTTTCTCTTGGCTTCCTACAATGAAAAGGCAGCCTCAACTTTGTATTTAAATTGATTTGTTAGCTATCCAACTGCCAACAAAGGGAGAATAAGTCATGATTTGTGCACTTGGGAGATTGAATTCCTGTATTGCTGTCAGCTGCATTAACCTACTTCCTGGATCTCAACTCAATTAGTCCACTGATCTCTGGCGTTATTAAATCAATATGGCTGCCATGTTGATATACTTGAAATGCGTTTCAATTTATCTTTTTGTTCAGGATCTGCTGCTAAGTTACAAACTTGTGTGGGGAGCTGTTTAGAAATCGTATAGCCTTTAGTGTGTGGTATACACATGCTGTACTTTCTCTGGTAATATCCTTGGAAGTTTAAAATTTTACATACTGCATTCCCCACCTTCAGGTGAAAGATACAATGTAATCTCTTCCAAATGAATACAATCTAACTGAAGATAGTAGAAATTAATAATTTGAATAGACATGTAATCAGTACCCTGAAAACACTGACTTAACTGATTTAAAATAGAATACTAAAAGTGAGTGCAATGAAACATAGACCAATTCGGGGTTTCAAGTCCTTACATAAAACGTTTATATCTACTTAGTTTCCAAGAAGTATGATTGTTTAATGTAAAGCATTTTAAAACTAATATTCAGAAAAATTTGCTGCTGCTTGTGCCCAGGCGACCTATACAGTGAGTGATGAACTGTCTGAACATTCTAAACATCTTTTAAATCTCAACTGTAGACAAATCATTTGATGATTGTGAGATCTTTAAATCTCTACTGGGATCTTGAAATGTTTTACTATTCAACATGAACGAACTGAACTCCTCAAATTTAGTACAGTAGACAGTATGCCATGAGTCCTGATGGAGCAATTTGTATGCTCTAATTCTGAGGCCGATGAAGCTTTGGATTTGTGCATATTCTGCTAACACTACAGTGAATGCACCACTTTATATTAGAGAAATATTAATTCATATGTAATGCTGCTCTGTATCGTGGTCACATATAGATCCACATTGTGCCAGGGGTGGCAGCAAATCTATGCTTCTCCAGCCCTAGTGTAAGAAAGGAAAGGGAGTACCTGGCTGCTGTTTGAATATAAAACACAGTAATAATCAGGTTTCAGAGGAGCCCCTCTGGCCTCGGGGCCTCAGTGTCACTACACTCCACCAATGAAAGCTACACCCCTGTTCAAATTACCTAGGAAGATTTCCTAACAGCTGAAACAGTTCAAGAGCCAGGTGGAGTCTGTGGACCACGGCCGAGGGGAGGGTCCCAAAGGATGGTGTCTGGAAAACAGGTAGGTCAGAAATAGAATCAGTCACAAGCTGGCCATGCTTGACACTGACTTTCATTTGTCTGTGTTGAATATGGTGAGTATGTCAGTGATGTCTGATAATAACGTGACAGTAGTTGTGATATTTTAGTGCCACTGATCGTTGGTGGGGCTTGGGCAGAGACTGTCAGGACCCCTTCTGAGACTAGAACTATAAAAGAAATTAGAGCTTGCTGTCTCCAAGGCCAAGGGGAGTTTGGAGGAGGGGTTGAGAAATACCAGAAAGTTCCCGTGCCTGTAGCCTGGAAGAGGATGAGCAGAACAGGAGCTGAAGAGTGGAAAGTCTGGAGTGAACCTGCATCTGAAAACCTGATACGCCTCAAACTGCAGAAGCTAAAATTTGTGAGGACATAAAGAAAGAGCAATAGCATAAACCTTACAAAAGTACAAAGTAGACATACAATATCCTAGCTACCATAAATCATAGTTGTTGTGCTCATGGACAATGACCTGATTTTAACTAAAAATAGATCTAAAATACATCAAAACAAGTCACAGAGTCTTTGGAAGCACAGGGCAGCCATCATGGTAAAAGAGTGATAAACTGATTCTCTGTGCAGGGCTTCACTGGCTCTTTCTAGTACACGCCTAGGTTTTTCTGCAGAGACAAGAGAGGACTATGGGAATGGGGTAAACAGAATCCATCAGGATAGCTTAGGAAAAGCAGGACTCGTCTTCCAAAACAAGGAACAAAGCAGGATTAGCAATACAGAAAAAGAGCGAAGGGAAGGCAGTCCTTGATTCTTTGAAACAAGGAACAGACGAAGAGTAACAATACACGAATAGGGCTTAGGGACGGCATGGCTGTATTCTAACAAATATGAAGTGTAGAGGTGTGACATAAATACAGGAAAGACAGACAGATCAAACTTAACTAACTAAGTGAAAACACAAGACAGCCCTGGAAAACCAAGAAAGACTGGAGCAGCTGAGTCTACAAATCACACAGAAAAAGGGAATATGCCTTGAAGCAGAGCAGCAAGTCCAGCACAGTTTGAGCAATGTATCAGAAATAAGTGTGTTGCAAGAACAATTAGCACCAGGTTCACAGGGATTAAATAGTTGGCAGCTCAAGGGAGAGGCAAATGTGCCGGCCTATCTTTTTATGTGCGAAGTTCTCGGCACGACTGCAGAGTCTCCTCAGTTGTAAATTTGCTATTAAATTGTAGTTTTTGAATATCAAAAAAGTTGAAATTTACACAAACGTTTATGTGTACCTTTATGCATCAGGCCCAAATAGTTAGGGGACCAATGGCTTCCTTTTCTTTTCAACTCATGTTTTAAAATGTACGTAGTTGTGAGAAGTCAATGGCCTCTAGGTCATTAATTACCTTGTGTTTTTGGAATACTGAAAAAAGAGTAAACTTCCACAAAATTGTGAATGTACCTTTGTGGATCCGGCCCAAATAGTCCAGATTCATGGCCCAGTATTGTGCATCTGTGATTCTGGTCCCATTGTAGACTTAACCATGGAAATGTACCATTCAGTCCTGTGATGTTCGTTGATTATCTATTTAGCCGTCTTTCTGCCTGTTCGAAGGTCAGTATCTCTACACGTACTGTGTTCCTAGATAGGTTGAAGGTGTATTTCTTCCTCAGGCCTGTATCAGATTCCTCTCTGTCCTCTCTCTTTTCTGTAAAGTAGGCCTTTAGTTTCAATTTTTGAAAAAACTCACCAAGTTCGCATCGGATCTTGAACTTGTCCAACTCCCATTAAAATGAGACCTTTTTGCAGTTTATTGCTTACAACATTGAGTGAAAAACAATAAAGGTGCTTTATTTCAAAGAATACATTTTTTTAACTTGCCCTCCAACGAAAGACACTAACTAAAATAATTTCTGCAGATGACAACCTAAATGGTGGAATTGTCAGTATCACCAGGCAAGACATGGGTGCCTCTCTGGTGAATCTGTGCTCACTGAGCTGCAGGACACATTCTATATGTAATTAATGAGGTTTAAGTAAGTTGGAACAGTTCAGAAGTTGCTAGTGTTCCTGTCCAGAGACTACCAGGTCTGGCATTTTGGCCTGAACTGTTCCAATTGGAGCAAGGCAGGGCTTATTTACATATAGCAGTTCTTTATCTGATCTCTGACGTGGCATGGTGGGCGAAAAATTATGATTTTGAATGTGCACAGAGAGATTGCCAGAGACTGAGACAATTTGAAAGCATCCCACTGATCATCTTTGCGTTTTCCTAATTTTCGGTCTTGTCCATCTGCCGGGACATGCCCCTGCCTTCTCCATCAAAGAGAAAGAATGTATAACTGCATCTCCAGTGAAATCAAGTTATTGACTTTGAACAGCAATTCCTTGCTATGAGGAGGGATCACAGAATGCCTACCCTGACCCCTGAAACTGACACCTACCCATCACAGCCCCTTCAGCCTCATGAACCACCTCTTGTGACTGCAGTATAAAGGAGGTGCAAACAATGTGGTAAATTGAATCATTAATCCTCACAGAAAAGTGAATGTATGCAGAATATGACCTGAAAGACATGGTGGCCAAATTTCCAGGGAGTACACATGACTCTTACATTTTCAGGCACAGTGGGAAACACCAACGCCTAGAACGTGGGGAGTTTGGAGACGGATATCTATTAGGTATTGCTGACTACACCCTGAAGACATACACACAGGTCAATGTGGATACCATCCATGCCCTGCTAACATTGCTTATTTTTGTCAAACAGGTGACAGTGCATATGCTCTAAGACCATGGATTCTTACCCCGTACTTAACACCCAGCAATGAGACTGAGAGGCGATACAACAGTGCACATAGGAGGACCCGAAATGTTATTGAGAGGACCTTTGGACTGATGAAGGCAAGATTCAGATGCCTCCACAGAAGTGGAGGTGCGCTCCAGTATGCCCCAATAACAGCATTCAAGATCGTTGGCGCATGCGCTATACTGCACAACATTGCCACCAGACGTGGTCTACATCTCACCCCTGAAGACCCAGATTCGGAGGATGACGAGCAAGAGCTACCACATCGCCATCATGGGGATAGAAGCATTGCAAATCAAGGCAGACAGAGACGGGACCACTTTGGAAACCAATACTTTGGAAGGTATGTGCTGCCTGTCACCAAACACACGAATGTCACACACAAAGAGCCCAGGTGTGAAGTGGAACAAACAAGAACTTTTATTAAGTGAACCAAATAACTATAGAACTGAACTGTTGGTCAGGGGCTGTAAATGTCCACCTGCTATGAGGACACTTTAACCTCATGTGCCTCAATTGTCCGTAAGTGCGTAGCTCAACTCCTACGCCTAGGACGCCCAGCATGGCTAGTGCCTGGAGCGTCAGCAGATCCCTGCCGTGCTCTGCCACTCCTCAACACCCTGGTGTCCGTGGCAGATATACTACTGATAGTGGAACCCTCCTCACCATCTTGAGGCGTGTCTGCCGTGCCCCTAGCCACCTGTCTTGCCTCCATCATGTCCACAGCGTGGCTTATCCGACCCAAGCCGTGAGCCACATCACCTGCAAAGTGGCCCATGTCTACCTTAAACTGACTGTCCGGCGTGACAGCCCTGTTGTATTCACAGCCAGGCGGACGATGGAGGCAGCCATGTGGTCCAAACAGTGGATGAGTTGGTGTTCACTGCGCCTTGCACTCTCTCTCTCTGTAACAAGTTCAGTCACTAGTTGCCTGATGGAGAGTGCAAGGTCACCCACATGACTGTTCAAGTTTTGGAAGTCTGTGTGGACCTGTTCCAGCCCTGTTGTGAAATTTCTTTCCATTCACTGCATGGCCCCTGATATCACTCTTATCTGCCTTGTTTGCAGGCGCTGACCTCTGATGAGAGCTGCCTCGGCGGCAGACATGGAGGAGTCTCCTACATCTCCCTGTGACACTGCAGGGACATGGACACGTCGTCTGTGACACGGTGGAGCATCAGGGTCCTGTTGGCTGGCACTGTGGCTGGGACCGGGTGCTGGGTCAATCTCCACAATGTCCAATGGTGCATCTGGAGGGGACTGTGGTGGGTGGTGCAGGGCCTTGTGGTGGCTGCTCCTGTGTCTTGTGCTGCCTGTTGGTTGACCTCTGTACCCTGGACAGACTGGCTGGTGGAGATGTCTTGTGGGAGACCTGTGGGACATAGGGAACCACTGTCAGTATCTAACATCTGTTGTATGCTTCCAAATAAACTGTTGCCTATCAGCTGCCTACTGGACTACATTGCCCATAATGCACCATTCTGGTGGTTGCTACTCTGAAATGGAGCTCATTTGGTTGTGCATGCTGCTGTGTACTGGGTGGGTGGCGGTATGGCAGATATGGGTGTACATGCATGTTTCATGGTACTCACTTGTTGATGATCCTGCCGCTGACGTGTCCAGCTCTCCTATTCCAGCCACTGCCTCTGGCTCCAGGGTCTGTTGCACTCGTTCCTCCATGGGTGTGGGTGGTGGGGCGGTAGATGGGCCTCCTCCTGTGCCCCTCATCTCCCGGAGGCGCTCTGCCACCCTCTCCTTGGTCCTGGAGCGCAGGTCGTACCATCACTTTTTCAGCTCATCTATGCTCCTGTGGCTCACCCCGATTGCATTCACCTTCTCCTGGATGTCTGTCCAAATCCTCCTTTTGTCAGACTCTGGCACACTGAGGGCAGCCCTTCCAAATAGTTGGTCATGGTGCTGGCAGCATTCATCTGTCAGCACCTCCAGTTCCTTCTCTGCGAATTTGAGTTTCCTCTTCCTGCCTGAGTCCTCCATTCTTGCTGCTGTTCCTCCTGGTGGTTGTTCAGCAGTTGGAAATGGGTGTGGTCCTCCCTCCTCCCAGGTGTATTTATAAACTACATGGCTGTGATGTCATCATCAAGAGCCAGGAAGTGTTTTCCAGAGTGTTCTGCTGCACCTGCATGCAATTTGCAGCACAGTCGCAGTTTGCGAGACCCACTCGCAATTTGCGTGTTCGTTTTTAGCGAGGTCGCAAAAAGCGACCTCGCAAACAGCGGACTCGCAATCTGCGGTGCGACTTCATTTGCGAGTCGCAAAATAAAGTTGCTTCTTCTTGTTGGATACCTGTTTGCGAGTCGGAAATTGCGAGTCGCAAAGACTCGCAATTTCCGACTCGCAAAATTTTGGCTACCTACATCTGGCCCATATTCCCCTGTCCTGATCTTGTGTAAAACAATTATCTAATGGGGAAGGGTAGGGATACCCTGCCCCCCTAACCCCATGAGGGAGATCCAGAAGGACACCCCCCTCTTCCGAGACCAACATTTTTAAAAGTCAGCAATTTTTACCAGGATCCAGTGGGTCTCTCTTGGAATAACAGCAAAAATAATGGTGGCACAGGGTCTCCTCGAACCATTTTCAGCCCCAGGGACCCCATCCCCAGGGCCCATTTTAATTATTATGGGGAGGGTGGTGCATGGCCCCTGATCCATAAACCCCATCCCCAGTGCCCATTTTCATTATTTTGGGGATGGGGGCACACCCCCCCCCTTCCCCAAGCCATACTGGGCCCTGGGAACCCTATCCCCCGGTCATAAACTATTTTTTATGTGGAGGGGGGATGCACAGCCCCCTTCCTAAGCCTTTAAAAGGCCCTGGGGACCATATTTCCCAGGGCTGTGACTTAAAAATAGGCCTTGCCTGACTAACACAACGCAGCGCAAATCACTGTGTTGCATTACTCAGCCCTGGGAAGGCATTTCAAGGGTGGAGCATGGGTGTTCCCAGGCATCCACCCATGGATTTTGTTGCATTTCCAGATTTACCATTACTGGTAACCTGGGAATATGTCAAAAGCCTATGCCTCCCCAGGTGAGGCATAACAAGGAGAAATGCCTTTATTTTTCCTTGTTACCTCTTTCTTCCATGTGTGCTGCATTCTGCATCACATATAGAAAGAGGTAAATACCTCTAAGGGCTTTTTTGTGCAGTAAGGTATGCCTTGCTGCAAAAAATCATGCTTACAACACAGGCACCCATGACCATGGTGCAAGGGTCCCTGCATTGGGACTAGGTAGCACACTGCACCATTGCAGGGAAAAGCCAGGAATGTGCTGTAAAATGTTAAGTGCTGCGCATTCCTGCCCTTGCCCTATCATGCAGTGCAGCAAGATTACACTCTGCGCTGCACTATGTGACTTTCTGATAAATATGCCCCTAAAGTTTCAATTGCAAAGGGGTGTGTTGTACCGTCATCTCACATTGACGAGGACTTTTCAGTGCTCACAAGTCAATGTCATAATTTCAGTTTATTGCTCAAATGCCCTTCATTAGAAAACATTTATAGGTGTTCTGCCCTACATTATTCTACCCAAGTTCATTTGCTGTCTTTACTCAGTACTGTATTTTATTGATCAGGGTGCATCTGTTTTCTAATTGTAGATTCGGTAACTAACTGGCATTGATCTTAATAATACGTATCCATCGCTCTCTTTGCAACTAGAAGACTTCAGAACATTTGTAAACGTATTTATCAATCTGGCTTTACAGATAATAAAACAGGCACCTTGCAAAATTTAGTATTCAACTCTTAAGGTTCTTAAAAGCATTTTTCAATTAGGGGAACCCTTAAGGGAGTCATTCTTTCTACAACAGGGGGTGGATAAAGATGGAAAAATAATAGCCTATCAATATTCTTGCAACTAAGTAGTATGAATCTTTTAAGAGTTAAAGTTGTTTGTTCCCTCTGCATTAAAAACAGGTCTGTGTTCAGTGTGACTGGTACGTAAAAATGTTTACAAATATAAATACCTTTCATGACTTTCCAAGAAAATACAATCTTTCAGAAAGTTTGAAATATCAAGGACGTGGTTCGTGCAAAATGTATATGTTTTCCAATTGATTTGTCTAAAAGGCAGTCTTATTCATATTTGTTAAATCCGCATTAGCTCTGCTAACTGAAGTGAAGGTTATTGTGAAGACCATGCTGCTTGTGGACTCAAGCTACAGTCTTGGAGCTTTTTTAATTTATTTGTTTGTAAAGAAGAACACACCATAGAACAGAGCTCCAAAGAAAAACACAATTTAAAACCTACCATATATTGTATTTATTAATTTATTTTATTTTATTTATTTATTCCTTTTTATTTGCGTTTTTGTATGGCGCGTACCAGTCCCACACAGGTATAAGAGCGTTTTACTTTTTCTGTTAAGAAAAATACTTGTTTGCAAGCAAAGACGAGTAGTGAAGGGGCAAAAGGAACAAAGTATAAAACCAAGGAGTAGGTGGTAAACTTCACATAAGTAGGGGAACATCAACCTTAAAGAAACATAGGGGGTTATTACAACTTTGGAGGAGGTGTTAATCCATCCCAAAAGTGACAGTAAAGTGACGGATATACCACCAGCCGTATTACGAGTTCCATAGGATATAATGGACCCGTAATACGGCTGGTGGTATATCCGTCACTTTACCGTCACTTTTGGGACAGATTAACACCTCCTCCAAAGTTGTAATAACCCCCAATAATCTCATTTTTTTCATATCACTTCTCAACCTCTTGCCATCTCTTACAGAGTTCTTCAGTGTACCATTTACCAGCCCAGGCAATGGTATGCTATCACTGATACATGATGCGGGCGATTTGGCCTGCCAGAACTCAGCATCACTGTACTGGAGGCAGCAATATGTTTAGACACTTCAAAATGTAAACTGCCCTTTAGACCCACGCCTTTCTGTTCATTTGTATTTTGTTTCTTTAATGACTTTCACAATAACAACAAATAACTCCAAAGCCCTATCAGAACATGTTCAACAATTCCCTTGGAAAAATATTCTCTTTTGTGTGGCACTACCTTGTCTTGGTTAAGTATTCAGTTAGGACATACAGAGCTCCCCGTTTTCTTAACTGAGTTTCCCAAACACCTCTTAAGAGCTTCAGTTTTGAAAGCTTTAAACTAGGATAATTTAAAAATGCCATAAATAGTTCATTACAGAAGAAATAGTGCAGGGGTTAAATTTCCGCTTAGCCTAAGGGAAACACATCAGAAAACATATTTGCCTCAGTTAAATTAAGTATTAAAATGGCATGGTCTTAGAATTGACAAGCTTCGGCAGTATGTTACCATTAGTATTATTTACCATTGATGATACAAAGTGCCACTGGTGGAACACATCATTAGGTGAGTTTTCTGGAATTATGCCTAACTAGTGGCTCAAGAAGGGATAGAAGGTTAAACTTTGTATTTGATGAAATGCAGATTACCACCAGCAATGTGCTTGTGGCGTTGGTGGTTAACAATAACATGTAACAGAAGTGGAGAGACGCCAGGGGCCTTAGACAGTATGAGAAAATGCTGAAACATTAGAAGCGGTTATAGTGAGACTTTCAAAATATCTTAATAATTTGTCTCAGACTGACATCAGGAGGGTATTTCGTTGAAAATGAACTAAGATGTCCTTTCTGTTAATGTAATCTAGAAAAGTGATTATAGGTTGGCTTATATTTTTGTAATGGACGATATATGTCTGAAGTTCTCATTTTTCATATTTAGGTCCGAATTTTGACAGCATAGCTATTATATCTATTATCTTTAACACAAGCAGGTGTCGAGTACGAGTGCCCGGTATTTGGGGGGAGGTTATTTATCTCAGCTACACAAAAGGATAATGGAGGGAGTTGTGAAACTTTCAAACACTCACCCCCAGTCACAGATCTGGGTTTAATCCATCATTGTTTTGTTTTGTTTTTAGAGTTGCCTCTATTTAAATAATTAGCCACTTGGCTATATGCACTGGCTTTTGTGTGAATGGATAATTTAGTACTAAGCAAATAAAATTGAATGCGCCATTGGGATGAATTGGGCCACTTGACTTATGTTTTGATGTTATTTAATTTAATTTACTGTATTTCTCGCTTTGGTGGGGATTACAGGTAGATGAGTGAGGGTCAGGATGCTCACCCCAGAAACGCGATATGTGTTTCAAATAGCTAGTAATTATTAGGTTTTTGAAGTTTTTTGTCACAAGATGTATTTGGCATTATGCAATATATATATATATATATATATATATATATATATATATATATACATACATACATATAGATATATTCTTACTTTGTATATTCGATAATTGGGCAAATAATGTGCTTTTGTAATTTTAAAATGCACATGAGTAGGTTAATTTTTTTCACTATTTCAATTAATGTTTTGGTGATATTTTAAAAGGAAGTACGGTGTGGTGTTGCAATGTTACAGCCTTGACAAAGAGCGGGTGGTGGAAACATGTCAGCCTCTTCAATAAAATTCACGGACAGCGATTCCTGGAGTGCAGGTTTTTCCTTGTGTCAGGAGATGTTGACACCTTGCCTAATACATGCTTGGATAATTTTGAACAGGTCCTGCACCCCTTGCCTGGCACTGACCCCAATAGGCGGTAGTAGTCAGAGGAAAAGCAGGGACGCTTTGGTACATATATATATATAAATATATATATATATATATTTTTTTTTTCACTGAAAAAAACAAAGGTTACAGGGGTGTTACAATTAGGTTCAGGATTTACTCATACAAAACCAATGAAATTCAGCAGTTAATGTTATGGTTAACTCAAGTAACTATATCTCACGCCCTATGGTAACTACAACTTGCGCCCCCACCATTCACAGTTTTCTCATCAATAATTTTATTGTAAATGTGACAGTGAAAATATCAATGATGCTGTAGAAGGTGTCATCCATGATGTAGCATGAGGAGTAATTAGCTGTGTGGGGTGCAAGTTATAGTTACTTGAGTTACCCATAACTATAACTGCAGATTTTCAGTGGTTTTGTTCGAGTAAATTCAGAACCTATCTATAACACCCATGTACCCTTTGTTTTTTTCAGCCAATTTCTATGTTTTTTGAGCACACACACGTAAATAATACCAGTCTATGGCCAGGCCTGCCGACCAACCAACCTGCATTCACACAAACCCAATTTGCGCAGAATGAGGTCAGATGCAGTGGGTGTTTTTTTATCAATTATTCTATGGATCCGCGGATCCACCGCATGGATCTGCAGATTGGATGCAAAAAAATTGGACAATTTGTTGCACAAGATGGGTCCCTATGTGTCCTATGGGGTCAGGATAGCTGTATCCTGACCTCTTATGTGTTTTTGCACTATTCATTTCCCACCCCCCCAGCCGATGCGGCAAACAAAATGGCGGCCATAACTTTTCTGTCAGGTTGTGGCCAGCTAATCAGAGCCTTGCTTTTCCCTTCCTTATCCGCAGTTCTGACGTTTGATCCACGGATCCGGATCTGCGGATCCTCTACGTCAATAAATATCTATATTTTTTTAACCTTAAATAACTCCGAATCTACTGAACGGATTTACACCAAATCAGAGAAAGCATAATCTGCATACCAAGGTCTAGCTTCCTGCCTTCTGGTGCACCCAAGATTCAGAGAGGAGGTGTCTAAAGGATATCTAATGTGAAGATTGTAAATTTATATTATTTTAAAGTAAGTTTTACAATCTCGTGGGACTCTCATGGGGTTTTGAATAGTAAAGTTGAATAGATGAGTTTGCAGCTAATTTTATTAGTCTGAATGGATATTGTGGTCCTTGCCTTTGAGATAAACTATGATGAGTAGATGGTTAATTCTTATTTTTTTTAATGTTACACTCTTGTGAGAGTCTCAAGGGATAGTGAAAAGTATAAAGGAGTAGGTGATATTTGATTATGCTGAAGTATGAACACTTGCTACTGTGGGAAGGAGTCTTTTCTGGAGATGGTGTTTATCAGAGTCTACTATTTACCCCCATTGTCTTGGTAAAAGTTGTGAGTAGAGTACAGTCTCTTCCCACACCCTACTATGCATGACCATTATCAGAGAGAGGGGTGTTAGCAGGAAGGACAGTCCCTGGACCTTGCACACTATGCACACCTGTCATCTGATACAGAGGTCTCAGTGAAAAGGCCAGTCTCTCTCCACACAGCCTATTACACACACCCATCATCACTGAGAGAGAGATCTGAAAAGGGAGGCCAGTTAATTTACACACCCTAATACACACATCCATAATCTCAGAGAGAGTTCTGAGAGGACAGAGCAGTCCCTCTCTACTCACTACCATGCATATCCATTATCTGAGAGGGATGTTTCAGCAGCAAGGCCAGTCTCTCTTCCCACACCCTTCTATGCACACCTGTTATCTGTGATAGAGGTCTCAAAAAAGAGGCCAGTGTCTCTCCACACATCCTACTATGGACACCCATTATCTGAGATAGGTGTTGGACAGGAGAGGCTAGTCCATGTATATACCTTAATATGCACACCCATCATCTCAGAGAGAGGTGTGAGAGGAGGGAAGGGCAGTCCCTTTTCACTCACTGCTACGCACAATTGTCATCTGGGAGAGATGTCTCAATGTAGAGGCCACTCTCTTTGCCCACACCCTACTATGCACACATGTCATCTGAGACAGAGGTCTCAGAGGAGAAGCCAGTCTCTCTCCACGCACCTAAGATGCACAGCTATCATGTGAGAGAGGTGTCTGACACGAGATCATGAACACACCCTACTATGCACACATTCCATCTAAGAGAGAGGTCTGAGGGGAAAGGGCAGTCCCTTTTTTCTCACTACTACATACACTCATCATCTGAGAGAGATGACTCTTCAGAGAGGCCAGTCCCTCTCCACACACCTTACAATGCACACCCATCATCTAAGACAGCGGTTTCAGTGGAGAGGCCAATGCTCCCCATACACCCTACTACGCACACACATTATCTGAGAGCGATGTCTCAAAGGAGAATCCAGGCCATTCACATACCCTACTATGCATACCTGTAATCTTAGACAGAGCTTTGAAAGGAAAGGGTAGTCCCTCATCATACCATGGCATGCACAACTGCTATCTAAGATACGGTTGTCGGTGGAGAGGCCAGTTGCTCCCATATACTAATATTATCCTACAATTATGTTGCAATCCAGTGAGAGACTCGCAAGCAGGGACGGCTTTGGGGCGGTGGGAGCAGTGCGGCTGCACCAGATGCTGACCTGGATTGAGGGACGCTGACCTCAGGGAGGTGCTGTCTTCAGCAATAACTTAGAAACTTGCGATTTAAAATCACCTCCTGAAAAGTTCCTTGTGAGTCCAGCCTTCAGGAAGTCATTAAAATATCTAGATACCTCTTGTGATTAATGTTCCTACTAGGGAGCAAGATGGGAGTTTTGTCTAGTGGCAGCTTTGCCTTGCCATAAACTAGTGTAGAGGGTTAATATACCTGCTGCAAAGAACAGAACTATATTTTTTGTGGATAGTGGAGTGGATTAGTAGAGCCAGACTTTACAAGCACATTTAAAATAAATTAATATATGTGAAAGGGAGGCTATGGAGAGATGAGGGGCACATTTGGTTGTTGGTAGTGAGGGAATCCGAGGAGGTAGTAATGGGGTGGGGGGTGCCAAACAATACCGTCGTACAGGGCGCCACCAGCACTAAAGCCGGTCCTGCTTGATAGAGTAGTGTGCAAGCGTCAGGGATTGAAGCTTGCTGCATGGGGTTTGTTCAATCTAGCGAGCATCTTGGGAGACTCGCATGGTAAATGATAGCGAACCACAAGGTGTTTTATGATGCTGTGAGCCTCTTATGAGACCCAAACAGAAAATTACTGGGCCTGCCACAAAGTGTCGGCAGACACACATGGAAAATTACTTAGCCTTTCAAGAGGTGTTTTTTGTTACCTCAACATTATATGGGGAGAAGTACAAAAAAGAGGCAAGGCTCAACCAATAGTTACCATTCTTATTATGTGGTTGAAGAAATGTGATTGGGTGCGGAGTTAGAGATAACCGAGTTTGTCCTTTGTGTATTAGAGAAGAAGGAAGTCTGTTTGAGTTGTGCTTAGCAGAAGTGAACTCATGTGGAGTTAAAAGGGACTGGTGTGTTCATCTGAATTTAAGAAAGAACTCCAAGTTCAGTAATTTAATAATATATTTTATAAGCTTTGTTGTGAAGTGTCAGTAAGTGTACTAATGTTAGTAAACTTATTCTACTCCATGTTAACAGTGAAAAGTTGGCTTTGGTGGTGTAGATGTGCTACTAAAGCTTTTGAGAGGTACACATTTCAATATAGAGAAATGTGAGCAAGGTTTGTAGTTTATGTTAACAAATGAAGTGTTCAAACTGTATATACTTGTAAGCAAAGGAGGTACTGTTTTTTAAATTATAAAAGTAAGGAATGCAATATTACAAGCTCTACTGTTCTTATGAACCTCATTGGAAATATATTTTAGTCCTGTGAGATGTTTGAGTGGTGATATTGCCATTTCTAGAGTGAAACACTGTTGTGAATGTTAGCAATTGTATGTGAAGATGAATGTGTTACTTTATAAACTGTTATTGAAGCAGGATTCATGCTATGCTATGCTATACAGTGATTGCAAAAGTATGAAAGTGGAGTAGTTGGGTGTGTGGAATTGTTCAGGAGAAAGGACGAATCAGTAGCTGGAGCACTCAATATAAATATGTGATTGTGGGTGAAACGTAGCAAAGTTTCGACAATATAGTGATGTATCACTGTTTTGAATTATTGATCATTATGTAACTTTTATATTTTTTGTTATTTTGTCTTTTTTATAAAAGGAAAATGAAAACGTGTCTCTGAGGAAATAATTCTCTGCTTACATAAGCAGTAAAATGTGCCTTTTTAAAACCAGCAGGATTATTGTGCTGTTCAGCAATAACTATCTCTTCAGGCAGTGTACTCAGGTTGGAAGGATGTGGAACGACCTGAACAGTTGTGCAGTTCCACAGGACAAGCTAACTATGCATGAGCTAGGCTTTGAGAACTGCAATTTATAAATATCCTGCATTGCTGAGACTTTAATGCTGCCTAGCCTGAAATGATATAGAAGGAAACTGAATAATCTTTGGCAGGATAAGGTGGCTAAAAGACTAGAAAAAAAGTGCTACCTAAATCACAATCCAGTAGGCAAATAAAGAAAAAAGGGGGAAGACATTGCTGATGAGCTTCAGAAAAGTTATATATTCCTAAAGCTGTTTGTTTTGTGTGTATTATAGGTTGTTCATATTGTTTGTTACTAAAGTTGTTGTAGTTTTATATTGTTAAATTGTTTTGTTGTAATAAAAAAGTGTAAAATTACTTACAATTTCCTTGCTTAATAGTTATCATAAATTTCAATTTTATTATAACATTGCAATATTCTCTAAAATTGGCAGTTCCATCTTCTAGGACTGTAAATATGCTACTACATGTATATGTATCACTATGGTAGTATGCACATCTTTTATTCTACAGAGACTTCGTAATGGAGAAGCCAATTATTTTGCTATGCAGCTATGGTGACTTGTCATGCAACAATGAGGCGTTAGTAAAGAGATCTGTCCTTGTCCACGCTGTAGAATGGGGACCTTTGATACAAAAGAGAGTTCTTGACACAGAGGGCAGTGCATCTTCATACTTTAGTGCACACTCCTATCAACAGGGCCGTCGCTGCTCGGGGGTCACCGAGGAGGCGGGAAGGGAAACACACATAACATTAAAAATATATATCTAAAAACACTTAACTCCGTGACGCTTCGTTCCTCTGCTCTTCCCTCGAATCCCTCCAGGTACAGGCTCCCAGCCTGCCCTGCGGCCAATCCTGACACTGCTCAGAGCAGCGTCAGGATTGGCTGGGAGCACCCAGCCAGGGTGCTCCCAGACAGACTTGGAACTTGTGCAGGCTATATATTTGTTATGCAAAGCCGACTTCCCAGCATAGAGGCAATTTCATCTCCCTACCCTACTTGTACATATGTCATACTGGGGAGAGCTGTGACCAGAAAGGTAAGCCCCTTTTCACACACTAATTTGCACACACATCATCCAAGACACATGTCACAGGAGACATGCCAGTCTCTCCCCACACTGTACTACGCAGAGTTATCATGCAAGAGAGATGTGTCATGAAACAGGGCAGTTGCTCCCCACAACCTCCTATGCATATCTATCAGCATGTGAGGAGGTATGAGCAGAGAAATGCATTTTTCTGAAAGCCTATTACAGACACCTTTCACCCTGAGAAGATGTGTTAGTGGACAGGTCACTCCTTTCTCAGACACCACTGTGTATCCCTGTTAGTCTAGGGAATGGTGTCAGCACAGAGGCTATTTCTTGCCCACACGCGTTGTACATCCATGTTGTCCTAGAAATAGGTATTAGTGAAGAGGACAATATTAAACTACACAGTATTGTATCTGTCTGTCATGCTTGGGAGAGCTGTGAGTGGCAAGTAAATCCATTTCCACAGCCTAATAATATGGTTATTTCCCTTAGAAAAGGTCTCAGTGGAGAGGCCAGTACTTGATGTGCTTGGTTTGGAATGCTGCAGTCTTGCATGTGAGGTGAGTGTCTTCCACACCTTAGTATGCATATTGCTGAGGAAAGGTGTGAGTGGAGAGGCAGTATCTCCTTACACCATACGTTACACATTGGTTACCTTCATGCAAGGTCTCAGTGGAGAGGCCAGTCTCACCCCATTGTCTGCTAATCACAGTTAATAGGCTGTGGAAAGGTGTTAGTGAGAACCCATTGTGCCCTTATACCCTATTGTGCAGTGTTGTTAGAATGTGAAATTGGCTAATTTGAGAGTCTACTTTATCTCCACACACTACTAACGGGGAGTATGAGGCATAAGTACTGTAATAAAGGTAAGTCTACATTCTTCCTCTCCACATTTTAAATGCTGGGAGTAAAACACTTTTGTTAGAAAGCCATCCCTGTACAAATACTTTTTCTATCTGTGAAACACACGTATGATTGCCTTTTGAAACAGAACCCGATACAATTACAGCATGCAATGCAACGCATTTTAACAGTGTACAGATAAAATACAGTGCAATTTCATAAAACCTTCAGTGTACAACATGCAACTTTTTAGGGTATTAATGCTCCAGTTTAATGTCAACATGCACTCCATACAAAACACCTTTTCACAGGGTAATTCCCCAGTGTTAAACAGTTTAGTAAGCAATTCATTCCTTATCCAAACATATTTTCTCTAAATAAGCTGCATCTATGATTTAACTCAGAAGTGCATACTCTTTTGTGCTGAAACATTCTAGTATATGTTTAAGTGCATTTAAGACACTCAGGGTCTCATTATGATTCTTTGGGTCGGAAGACCGCCACTTCCGTCTTCCTCCCGCTGGCCCTATTACGAGTATTTCACTGGGCCAGCAGGTAACTCACCACAACATTGACACTGGCTGGTAATCAAGCTGGCAGCATTGTTGTGGTGCGTCGGGTGCAAGAGCACTCAGCGCGCTTTTCACTGCCTGTAAATCAGGCAGTGAAAAGTGCAACAGGGCTGTCCATGGGGGCCCATGCCAAATGCATGGCCAGTGCGGAGCCCCCCATGGGGCCCCCGGCACCCCGTCTCCGCCAGTCTTTGCATGGGAATGGAACCACCATGCAAAAGCTGGTGCACACAGGAGTTGTAACATCCGGGGCAGCGTTGCTTGCAGTGCTGCCCTGGCGGATTAAGACCGCCGACACCGCTAGGCCGCCGGCCGGCATAAAAGTGGCGGTGCCAGTGGTTCGACTGTGGGCTTTTGCCGTGGTCGTGATCTGTAGGCCAGACCGCCACTTTGGTGGCAATCCGACCACCACCACATTTGTGGCGGTCTCAAGATCGCCACACTCGTAATGATGGCTTCACTGTCCACAAATACATACAGTAAGTTGAAAGGTTGGAATGTACATCAACTGTGCTTGAGAAACATCTAGATCTTAAAATTATCTCCATAGCTACCTATTAACAATACAAGAAAAATACAATCAGCTAAAGTTCAATAGCAAGTACTTTTAATTTCTATTTAGCATTTTCAACACGCAAGTTACTAGTACTGGCACAAAAAACAAATATTAAATGGTGTTTTTAAATATATTATTTTATTTTACTAATTAGTCAGAGACTTCGTATTTAAATTACACTATTATTTATTTACCTGAAAATGAAGCTGTGCCTTGAAGTTAGCTGAATTCTGAACAAAGGTCAAATGGTCTCTGTTCAACACAGGTCACAGAGATTACACTTGCTTCACCTCCAAACCACCAAAGGCAATCTCAGGTGCCCTAGTATCTGAACCCTCAAGCCTTGCAGCCAATCGTATGTCTTTTAATTTTATAGAGGGAAAGACAACAATTGGTTTACCCTAATGTAACTTTAGCCTTGCATTCCTCAGAGAAGGAATGTGTCTATTTCATAGTACATGTACTACATCTACCATAATTCCCTTTAATGGTTTTTGCTACTTTTTATTTTAGCCTAATAATTAATATTGACTACCTATAGTTTACTTCTACTGCTTTATCTTTGTTTTAACCACTTAAAGGCACTTGTACTGTGGAAATACATCCTCTTTTTGCTCCATGTACAATCTGATTCACAAGAATCTCACAGGATTGAAAAAAGACCTAGTGGCACGGTCACTCGGTCAAGTGCCTTGCTGATCTTGCCAGACTCTTGAGGCCCCCACATCAAGCTTCACCACCTGTTGTGTTGACTTCTGTAATTATATAGGGTTCTGTTTCATAAAGCAATTATAAATGTGGTTCATTGACAGAAAAGGTGTTTGTAGAGGGAAGCCTTTCTAACAAAAGTGTTTAACTCCCAGCAAATAACATGTCTCGATTCGAGGGGAAAGATAGATCCCTTCGTGCACTTTCCCTGATGGAGCCACATCTGGGGGAACCGTCGGAGATTGGCGTGCGACGCTTTCATGGTGGTAAAGGAATCCAGGATGCTGGAGATTTGAGAGTGGTGGTGGTGCACTGCAGGATGGCCTAAGCGGCCACACTGAGGATCATGACATGGTTTTGGGTCCATAGTGGATCAGCTCGGGAGGCACGAGAGCTATGGCCCCAAGCCAAGGTGAAGAAATGGTATGCAGCAATGGTGAGTGTACCGCAGGGGCCAAATCCGGGGAAGGGAGTCAAGCGAGACGCGCTCAGAAGCCAGAGGGGATTTAAAATCTTGCTTCCTTATTTAGAAATCAACTTTATTCCATTAATGAACTGAGAATCCCCTTTCATTAACAGGACTTTGTCTTTTTATCTTTTTATCGACCCCCAATGGCAGGTCTGGGGCCTTAACTCCAGTGTATATGATTGCTGCCTATAATTTTGACTAAGATATTATTCCACTCGGTGTCAACATCACCGTCCCTGGGGGACAGTAGGTTTCCCCAAGGGCAAGGTCTGGCTGGCTGCACTGAGGAGGAGGCTCGTCTAAGTGCCAGTGCAGCTTGTGGTCCCCCGAGGCCCAGGTGATTTTTGGGGTTGGCACCACACATAGTACTCACCACCCATTTATGTCATCATTAAATGCACCATACAAAATTCTTCTTTTTGCAGGCACTGAACTAAGTTTTCGGCCAGTTGGATTATTTGAATGGTGCTGCACCCCCTACCTCTGGTCTGGTGATTCAATGAAGAAATCGGGTTGCTGGGATACTTTAGTGCGGGGGAGCACCCCCAGTAAAATTAAGTTGGTGCGTGTGTCCAAAATATCAAAAATACGCCAGAATCCCCCCGCAGAGGCCAACAAAAGCCGAGCTATTAAGCAGCACTTTGAGAGATCACAATGGAAATTCAGAGCAATTGGTCTCTCCTTTGGGGGGACAGGGTGAAAGATTGACTGCGCAACCTGAGGGGTCCACAGCTCTCTCCTCACCATCACCATTACAGGAGCATGATACACAGAAGGAGCCAGCACTTCCATCAGCCCTGGTGGAGAGCCTCCCTGAAGTCAGTAAATTACCATTTCTCTATTCTCTGTTTGGCCCCAAAGAGGTGGGCCCTGTCTCAATGGAAGGGACAGCTTCGTGACCTCTGCTTGCATTTGAAGCCAGTCCGGGAGATTCATCGCAACCCAGGCCCTCTAACGCTTCTGCAGTTAGCGCTCTAGAAGTCGAACTAACGGCAGGTTTTGCAGAAGCTGTGCAGAGTGTGGTAGCTCCTCATTTATCAGTGCCCCAATCAATTATTAACAATTCAAAAATAGCTTCGAGCAAGTTTGGATTTGATACACATTCTGAACCTCTACAGCTACAAATTTTGGGGGAATTAAGGACGTTGCGGGCAACTCACTATAAGGCCCATTTAGGAGTACAAACGCAGCTGGGTTAAATTAATCAAAATTTAGAGCAAATCAGTTCTAGAATGACCCAAGCGCATATCAGATCTGAAAGATATTCCAGACCACATGCTGCCTCAAATATCACATTTTAAACATGAGATCTTTGAACTCCAAATGAAAATGGATGATTTGGAAAATCATGCAAGGTGCTCCAATTTATGTTTTGTGGGAATTCTAGAGAGTCTTGAGAATTATAAAGATCCAGTTAAATGTATGACAAATTTGGTCTCCCAACATGTTTTTCCAGAGGGTTGCCCCCCCCCCAAAGGATTTCATCATCATGCGAGTCTCTCATTTTCAATCCATAGCCATGAAGTACCCCGACATATTTTGATCAATTTTGGAGATGTTAGGGTTAAAGAAGCCATTCTATCAGCTGCAATTAAATCTAAGGGCTTTCTAATGCCTGACATGAAGATGCTTCAATGTCTTCCCCAACTTGCCTGCATTGGCAGTTCAGCATTGATGAGAATTTAAAAACACGATCAAACCTCCGAAAAAATCAGGGTATCCAGGCCGCCATAGTTCAACAATCCAAGCTCAAAGTGGTGGTGGCAGGACAATTTAGCATCTTAAAAAAAATCGAGCAAGCAAAAGAGCTGTTACAACTCCAGAAATAAGGTGGCTGTACAAGGGGAGATAAGGTACTGTTGAGATAAGGGATTAAAGGGCAGCGTTGGTTTATTCTTGCTGTTACAATTTTTCACAGGTCCATAAAATGCATCACAGGGTGCTCAGCTTAGGGGGTAGCTGGTCAGTAGGGGGCACCACAATAAACTGCAAGTTTTGTTTGTATTCTGTCACAGGCAGCGGATCACTGGATGTGGGTGCTATGTCGAGGCACTCAGCTAAGGGGCAGAGGGATGGGCATAACAGTTGGGGGGTCCTTTCCTGAGAGCCCTAGGATGGGTTGGTTCTCTGGGCCTCGCTGCTTCAAGGGGGTGGGTAAGTGTTAGAAATTGGGTCTTTGGTTGGCAGTTAGGTTACCTCCTGTCCAAGCAAGGACCATCACTCTAGTCAGAATAAGTCACACACAATCCAAATTATCCTGTGCCCACCCTCCGGTAGCTTGGCACTGAGCAGTCAGGCTTAACTTGGAAGGCAATGTGTAAAGTATTTGTGCAATAAATCATACAATAACACCATATAGCACAAAAAAAATACACCACACAGTGTTTAGAAAAATATATAATATTTATCTGGATAAATGCAGGTCAAAACGATCAAAGATGCATTATGTAAATGTGGAGATATCACTGAAAAGTGATATAAAGTGTTTTAAGTCCTTTAAAAGCAAACAAAGGGGGTCATTCTGACTCCCGCCGGCCGCGGTAACCGCAGGGCCGGTGGGAGCCGCCAGAATACCGCTGCGCGGTCAGAAGACCGCCGCGGTTATTCTGAGTTTCCCGCTGGGCGGGCGGGCGACCGCCAGAAGGCCTCCCACCCGCCCAGCGGGAAACCCCCTTCCACGAGGATGCCGGCTCCGAATGGAGCCGGCGGAGTGGAAAGGGTGCGACGGGTGCAGTTGCACCCATCGCGATTTTCAGTGTCTGCATGGCAGACACTGAAAATCTTGGTGGGGCCCTGTTACGGGGGCCCCACGACACCCCTTACCGCCATCCTGTTCCTGGCGGCCAAAACCCCCAGGAACAGGATGGTGGTAAGGGGTTCGGAATCCTCATGGCGGCGCAACAAGCTGCGCCGCCGTGGAGGATTCCCCAGGGCAGCGGGAAACCGGATGTACACCGCCGGTTTCCTGTTTCTGACCGCGGCTGTACCGCTGCGGTCAGAATGCCCAGGGATGCACCGCCAGCCTGTTGGCGGTGCATCCGCGGTCCCCGGCCCTGCCGGATTTTACCGCCAGGGTCGGAATGACCCCCAAAGTGTTGTTCGGGAACATAAACATTAAGATGCAAATTGTCTCCTTAATCTCAATTTCCAATCTAACTCCAGTTAAGTGTACTATATCATTGCCACCACCATAGTAACCGTAAAGTAGGAACAGTCATAATGACTAACAGAGAAAAGCAGAGGGAGTAACTGATTCCATTTCAAATCTCCATCACCATTCAATGTTAGTTCAACTCCTTTCAAACCTAAGTCATTTTCAACACTTACTTTCTTTGCATGGTATCTGGCCTAAAAATGAAACTGTGCCCAAACAAACCAAACCCTAACCATCTTGCATATACACTTGCATATGGAAATAAGGAACATTGAGGTGGACAAAAATATATATTAAGAGTTAGATAATTGAACATTAGGAAACTACATCATACAACACCTTAATTTTGAAAGAAGGACAGTTATTGGCTTAAATGCAATTTGGTCTATTTTTTCAGGGTATCAGAAATAATAAATTGTTTTTAATGTAGAGATAAATGGTAAGTAATAGTCTATTAATAATTCACCATCTACCATGACGCCACCACATGTTTAATTTACTTTATGCTTATCAGTTATCTCTATATTAAACACAATTTATTAATTCTGATACCCTGAAAAAATATGGTTTATATTAGTAGAAACTCTTTATCTTTTGAGACCCACAAGAAACTGACTACTATCTGTAGTGCAGACAGCACTACCACAAAGGTGGTAGGAGGTCACCTGACCTTCTGGCAAAGTTCATTGGGCTAGTTGTATGAAGAAGAATTCCAGCTCAATTACACCCACCTGCAGTAGATCCTGCTGCTGCTTACTGTGCTACGTGCCGAAGAAAATCACCATCATTGCTGAAGAGGGGAGCTGACTCACTGGACTCAGAGGCTGTAACTAGTTTTGCTACTGCTCACCATGTGAAGAGACTCACTGGTACCATTGTAGCAGGGAGCCATCGTCTTAGCCCAGAGGCCACAAATGCCCATGGCAAGCACTGAAAACAAGGACAGCCACGCTCTGCACGCAAGTGGACCCAGCAAGCAGTGAATGCACTAACTGTGGTCCTGTGGCACTGCTGAGGACACTGCTAGCATGAAGCTGACATGAGAACTGATTGGGTTGCTCCCCTGCAAGCATGTAACACAGGTCTGAAACAAAGTGAATGAGACTATCGGGGGAGACTTTATTTAGTGAATCTGTGCAGGGACTACACATCCCAGAGTCTGGTGAATTTGAATTTGACTGTGACTATTGTATCTTGAACTGTAAAGGCTCACCTGCTTTAAAGGTATGGTAATACTAATGTGAAACCTTTAACTCCAGATCCCACAAATTCACCCAGGGGTTGACATTGCTTGGTGATTGCTTAGTGAACATACACCTGTGCAATTTTTGCCTGGTCCCTACCATCCCCTATTATAGACATGGGAGAACCACATAGGAATGGTGAACGATGCACTTTGGTAGTGGGAAGTACCTCTGTTTGGGAGAGCTGAACTCTCTATTTACCCTATTAACTTGGGTAGTATTTAGTTTTGCATTGACCTTAAGGTATTTCTTCTATCTCAAAGGCAAGTACTGGGCTGGACAGTTAATTAAGGAGTCTGCTGGTTGCTTATGGAGTTCTGAATATTTGCCCTCCCATCCCCATCACATTACGCCCCTGAGAATCATTTAAGTGCTTGCCTCTGCTACCATGAAAGTCAAGTGTGGAAGGTGTGTACTTTCAGCACATCTCAAAATCATTATAGAACAGAACCAAAGACACCAGAGGAAATCAACTCTGCCACCACAGTGGAGGCCCAGTAGCCTCTGTCTGCCAGGTAGCCCACTGAACGGGGTTAGATAGACTGTCTTTAAAGTAACGGTGATGAGTATAGTGGGGTGTAGATAATATGGAAAACGCAGGGGGCATTATGTGGAAATGGGTAAGGCAGAAGACCAAGCATGCTAATGACAATGTAGTGTGATGAACACAGGAGGGGCACAAGAACCATTTGATCAGAGAAAAGGAACAGGAGGGCAAGGATTCTAATAGAGTGGAGCACATCTGTCTGTGCTCACAGTAGCCAATGCTTGACACTCATTATTCCAAGTTGGTTGTGAAGGAAAATCTATAAGAGATTTTACTTCTCACTTAAATGAAACCTTTACAAATATCCGGGAGTGCATTACGTCTTCAAATACAGTTTTATACTCTATTAAAGTTAAAAGAATTACTGATGAATAAGAGTAGTTTGATTAACTCTAGACAGCTCAGGTAACAAGTGAATACACTAATTGTCACATTCTCAGTTCTCTAATGCTGCTAACAGCAACAATATCATATTTTCTAACATCCATCAAACATATGAAAATCTATATTTTAGTACAATAGATATCTGCTGATTACACAATTCAATGATTAAAATAGTTAGCAGAAAGGACCTAAAATGCATGTGAGGTCCATTCAGAGAATACACACAAAATGCATGTCTGTACTCTTGATTGTACTTAACGCACTGCTTGGCGTATATTATTAAAATGGGAAATGTAATGTTATTTGTGCATAAAGATTTAATTCAATAAAAATAATATTCCAGTGACGGTCCTTCCTTTTCAAAATACCCCATGACAAAACGCCACATTTGTGTGCACTTCTCTGCACTTTCTGCACAGCTTGTGTCTGGGCCATTCAGATAAGAGTTAGGTAAGTAGATGAATGATATTTGTGGCTCCCTACTTAGTGACAACTGTGTCAGTATTCACATCAGCGGCGCTGCATCTCCCCAGCCACTTCTCAGACAACACCAGCTAATTGTATCTATTAAGAAGCTACAAATATGCAGTTTTTAGCCTAAAACATATATGTGAATCACTTGCATGTAGTATGTATGTTTCACTCTGTTTGAAACATGCAGAAATTGTGCAAATGCGTACATTATTTTTTCCAGGCATACGCCCAGACTGCGCCTGTAAATAGATCTGTGAGTTAGTCTGTTTTTCAATGGCCATGGAAAAAAAGATCTTCAATTAGAATGGGCACTTTGAAAGCAATGCAATGAAGGGTCCCTGGGAAATTGAAGGGAGCAGCCTAGTTTTCCCCTGGGATTCTTCATAAACACGGTGTGGGCCAGTGACAAGATAGGTAGTTGAGTGGGAGGGGACAGGGTTTAGTTGAGAGTATAATTAGGGGTTGAGGGGAGGGAACTTCCTCCTTTGGTACAGCACTACACTGGGAGTCTGAATTGCTGTACACTGTTTGTGGTTCCCAGAATGGCTAACAGTGTGCAGGCAGAGGCAGCGAGAAGCGCCAGGTGGACAACCTATGGCCCAGTGTTTTAGAGGAAGCGTGGGTGGGCATGTGTCAGCCCACCCTTGTGGCATCTTGGGTGGTCACGGTGGCCATTGTGACCTGCTCATCATCCCCACCATGCGCAACAAATAAGAGAGGTAGGGTAGGGTGGGGAGGAGCCACAGCATGTCATCTGCGGCGACCAAATCAGCAGCAGTAGCAGGTAGGCGGCAGAGCCTCCGTGAGGCAGTCACAGGCCTCGGCTGGCAAAGGCCAGTCTGCGTCTTGTTCAGGAGGGGGGGTGGGTCTATCCAAGTCGCACACAAAAGTGCGTATGGCTGAATTAAAAGCTGAAGATCAGTTTGGGCCCTCTGGTAAAGAAGGGCCAATTGATTTAACTCTGAAATTGGCACAGGGGTTAAGGACCATAGAAGCACCTAGTAGAGGTGGTCACAGTGGTAAACCAGGGAGAGTAAAACTGAGTGGAGGGCGAGGTGGTGTACGAGGCCCAAAGGGGCAACAGGCACATAGATGGATGGGGCAGAAGTGCAGATGCGGGCAGTTCAAAGGGGTTCAGGAAGACAGTATGAGGGGGTAGAACAGGCCACCCCACATGAAGTTCTAGTCAGACCGGAAGGCCAAGGCGGGGCCCCTGTTAATAAATGGCAGCACATAGATATTGATGCGCAAATAAGGGAACAGAGGAAGGCCATAGCTGATGCAGAACAGCAGTTGTAGCACTGTCATGAGGATAGGGCATGGTTGGATGGACATTATCAGCAGCCAGTGAAAGGGAGGATGCTTTTGCACACATTTGGGAGGGCAGAGTTGGGCACCACCATCGAAGGGGGGCACTGGGTGTGGGTCCCAGAGGCAGGCCACAGGTACTCATTTGAGCAGTGAGCAAGTGCAGCTCAGGGACTCAGTAGTGCTGTCAAGCAGTCTGGTTTGTGTGGCCAGGTGATAGACCTCCCAAATCTTACGGCTATGGCAACTGGCGGGGCAGTGGTTACACCATCGGGGTGCATCATGGCCCCTACACGTTGGTCCAAAGCAATAGGGGAGTCTCTGGAGTCTCTCCCTACACACTGGTATTGCATGCTCAGTACCAGCAATGACTTGCTTCCTCAGCCGGAAAGGACAACTTACGTGGTAGATGGTGTGGGACGGGAGGGGAAGTGCACAGGTGAAAGCTGGACTTGGTGGTGTGAAGTCGGACAGGGTCATGCATGAGGTGCATGCAGGTGGGGATGACGTGGAATTGGATTGCAATGATGGCAGCAATGAATGGGAGGAAGGAGAATTGCGGGAAGGGAGTGAGGTGAATGTGCCTGTGGGGGCAGCCAGGAGTGGGGAAGCAACTGAGATCTCAGTTAGTGCTTTGCAGAGACCAAGAGCAGGTGATGGAGACACCATGGGGCAAAAAAGGATAGTCATTCGAGGCCACGGAAGGACAAGCTGGAGCTGGATGAGTTGTATCAGGTAATAAGGAATGATGGTCAGTGTGGGGACAAAGAGGGAAGACAGCAAGGTGTGTAAGTCAGTGGGGGTGCGTAGATGGGATGATCGAAGAGACGGGACAGGGTACAGATTTGGTGAAAGGGGGTAAACCTCAGAACGAATCACTTGGCGGGAAGTGCAATAGAGAGTCGGGGGTCCAGATGGACTCCAGCACAGGTAAAGAGGAGGAGACTGAGGGTGATAATGACAGTTGGGGACAGAGGAAGCAGCTACCTTACATGGTCTTGGCAATGCCGTTGGATTGACATATCTCGGACAAAACAAAGAATCAGATATGGAAACGCAAGTATGCATGTTCAAACTCCTTCACCAGGTGATCTGAGCCAAAGAAGGGTCCAAAGAGGAGGAATGGGAGCTAGCTAGACACCCGCGGGTTCCCATTACTATGGAGAACTGGACTTCAGCGTTTTGGATTTATGCAAGCATGTATTGCAAGAAATACGTTGACAAAGCCATTGTCCCTTTTCAAATACATTGACATAATAATAAAGGACCAAATGCACGATGGGGGTTTTGCCTAGTTAAGATATGTTGAGGAGTTTAGGACTTGGGTGAGTTTGAACCTGAACAAACCATGGGGAGATGTTGATTCGGAGCTGGAGATGAAATGGATATCTTCCAAGCAATTGACGGCCTCGACCCATATGGCGAACGGCATCCTGATCGCCTATAAGCCTTTTCTCCCACGTACCGCCCAGCAAGGGGAGGGTAATGGATCAATAATGATAGGTAATAACACTGGGGTTTGCTGGAACTTTACAGAGGGTTTCTGCTCTAGATTCCCAAGCAAGTTCAAGCATGAATGTTCAAAATGTGGGGGCGAGCATCCATTTACACAGTGTTTCACACTGGTCAGCCCCTCCGAACAAGTGAAGGCATCCAGTGGAAGGGTGCATCATGGGGCTCCTGAGGCAAAAGGCTCATATGCCAATTAATGTGGAAGATGCTGCTATGGTTAAATCAGTATCCAGACAGGGAGGAAGCTTTGAAACTGGAATGTGGCTTTAAAGAGGGTTTTCGGGTAGGCTATCAAGGTCCAAGGGACAGGAGATGGGCTGACAATTTACGGTCAGCCAAGGCTGTACCAGAAGTGGTGCCAGCCAAGATTGACAAAGAAGTCACAGAAGCAAGGATTGCAGGACCTTTCTTTGATTGGCCCCTGGTGGACCTGATTATCTCTCCACTTGCAGTGGTTCCCAAAAAAGTTGAAGGGGATTTCTGCTTGATTCATCATTTGTCATGGCCAGAAGGCAGTGCTGCCACAATGGTGGTGAGAGCTGGTTTGGTGGTGTGGGGGTCTTTCTTGGACAAATTCAATGGAGTGTCATGCTCTTTCAAGAGGAAGACACAGTCTGGCAGGTACAGATATTTTTTGATCCATCAGGAGCTCAGGGTTTTTTTTTTTTTCTGGGATGGGAGGTGGTGCACTGAATGGTTGCCGGAGCAGTGGGTGCAGCAGGGGAGGAGCATTGCCTTTTTGGAATTTTTCTCTTTGTTGGTTGCTCTAGCGGTCTGGTGGAATTAGATGGCAAACAGGATGGTGCTGTTTAATGTGGACAATATTACTGTTGGGGAGTTGATGTCTGGGCAGAAAGTGAGAGATTTGAGGGTTCTTCATTTCTTGCGACTTTTTATGCTTATATGCTTGAGGTTGAACATTGTGTTTAAGGCTAAGCATGTCCCTGGAGCGATCAATTCTATAAATAATTCATCATCTCAGGGAGCAGAGAAGGTCAGGACACCTGTTCCAGCATCGAACTGGGAGTGGGGGACTTGAGAATCATTAGACTGGTGGAGCTATCTTTAGTTGAATCTACCAAAAGAAGTTATTGCCTGACATAGAGTAAAATTGAAGTCTTTGAAGGAAGCAGGGGAAGGCCACTGAGTCAGGAACAATGTGACAAGCAAGGATGAGTTTTATGTTTTTTTATGTTCTTTATTGATAAAGGTTTGTGTGGCTGAAACTATCGCAGGCAAGTAAGCTGGTTTTTCTTTTTACGTCAAGTGGTATTGGGGGTTTGATCCTGATAGTGATGACATTTTGGGGAGGGTTTTGAAGGGTAGGGGTAGAGTGAAGTGTACTCGTAAGTCTGTTTTGAGAGATGCTATCACTTTTGACCTGCTTTTGGCAGTTTTAGTAATGCTGTCAGAATGCTGTTATACAGTTTTGAAATTGTGTTGTTCAGGTTGTGCACGGTTTGATGTCTCTTGGGCATTTCAGGTGTCTGAGTTATTGGGGGTCGAGATGCAAATCGGAGGTGCTACATGAGGATGGTTGGAAGCAGGCTGTGAGTGAGTGGTGGAGGTTCTTAGATTGGTCAAGATGCAGGAAAAGTAAACATTTCTGTTGCAAGGATGGGCAAAGGATTACAGCGACCCAGCTGATGACAGTGTTGCACATGGCGCTTAAGAAATGCAGGTGGGATCCAATGGGTTTTCTGACTCATTCTTTCAGGATCAGGGCGGCAACTGCACCTGCGCAACTGAGTTGGGATTGGGGGAACATTTGCAGACTTGGCAGGTGGAGGTCAAGGTGTTGCAAAAGGAATGTAAGGCGATGAGGTACGAAGTTCCCCGTGGTTGGGAGGGGGGGTTGATTACAGAGATTACTGTGAAGGCTAATATTTCCCCATTTTACCTAGGCTGTGTGGCTGGTCCACGGAGTCAGAAGGCAGTGACCTGGATGGTGGATCATTCTTCGGTTAACTAGGACGCCAAGAATGTGGAATGGCAGGTATATGGATGGAACCTGGGATTGCCAAGCAGCCGGCATGAGGTGCTATGGTGGGGTAAAAGTGGAATGACATGGGGCGGGCAACCTGTTGCCTCTTTTGGCTACATTGGTTACTATGTGGGAATGGCCGATTTGATGTGCATACAATTGAGGGTAAATGATCTGGTCTGGCTTGACTTTACTGCAAGAGATATGTTGCTGTAGAAGCAGAACTTGGCTAAGACTTGCCTAGTGTGGACAGAATGTGTGCCTCATTGGAGATGAAGAGGGCTACCAAACATGCTGCCATAGACAAGGCCAGGAAGAAGCTCAACAGGGCCATGCAGGTTTTCTGCATGGCTAATGGGATCATGGTGTTGGCACATACAGGCATCAAAGAAGTGGAAACGGGGGCTGCTCCTTTCAGATGGGGTGCATCTCTCAAATTTGGGCAACACTTATTACATGCTTAAGTTACATGACTTGCTGGGTGAATTGTGGCATGAGACGAATTGGCGCAGTGACAAGTAAAGGATGCATTGCAGTAAAAAGTAGGGGGTCAGTAAAATGCTCACTGGGATTTTACTGGATGGCTGTAGTTTGGGGGGTGGAGAGACACTTGCAAGCTTATCTACCCCCATGGGAGGGGAGGAAGGGAGCACAGGTGAACAGTGAAGGTATGCAGGATGTTGGGATGGATGGAAGGCTTCACTGAAGGATGCTTAGGTAAAAGAAATGAGAAAGAGAAGGGGAATGGTAAGTGGTTGGTGAGTGGATGGTGTTAAGTGAGGAAGCGAGAAGGAGTACTGGATTGGAGTTTCAGGGTAAATGGAATATGTGGAGGGTAAAAAGGGAAGTGCATTAAAATATTATTTTGATGTTATGATGACAATGTTTTTTGGTGTTTAAACTTTGGCAATCCTGTCCTTATAAATGGTATTTTACACTAATTTCTGGAGTGGGCCATGATTGTTTCATGAGGATCTGTTTACACAGGGGTGTAGCTTAATCAGTGAAATTCAGGGGAAGTGCGGGCTGGGGGGGTGGATCTCAAATTTACCAACTAAAAAAGCAGTGGTCTTGCCGGGTGGAGGTGTGAGATGACCAATGTTCTGAATGATTCCATGAGGAGAGAGGTGAGTACAGATTAGCAACAGGTGGTCCTCTTTCTAGAGTGACACAGTGGGTGAAAAATGATGGGTTAGAATGCTACCCTGAGCAATTGCCACTGGTTAAACTATTTGCAAGCATTCATCCTATCACCTTCTGGGTGTTTGCCAGTAGTATGCGTGGAAACCTAAGACTGCAGCAGGTTTCCAAGCTTTCTTCTGGCAATGTTTGAGAAATCCAAAAAGATGTGAATTCACAACCATTCAAGAAATACTTCCATAGGTGTAGAATTATTACTTTTTTTGGTAAACCAGTCACTATAAATATTTAAAGCCATATTTATCAAAGATTTGCATTGTTGTTGCACCACACAACATGGTACAAAAAAGATGCAAGTCTTAAGGCACATTTATCAAGGCAAGCAAAGCCATCTGGTGTGGCCTTGCCCGGCTTGATAAATCTAGAGTAACACAATGCATTGCAAATTGCTGCATTGCGATACTCTGCCCAATAAAGAAGTTCCATGGGTGGAGCGTGGGTGTTCCCATGCATCCACTCATGGATTTTGGTGGATTTCCAAATTTACTATCACTGGTAGACCTGGGAACGCATCAAAAACCTATGTCTTCCCAGGTGAGATGCAAAGAGGAGAAATATCTTTATTTCTCCTCATTACTTCCTCTTTCTATTTGTGCTGCATTTTGCAGCACAAATAGAAAGAGGAGTATGCCTCTTTGGATTGTTTTTGTGAAAGAAGGAGCCCCTTTTTGTGAGATGAGAATGACAAAAAAACAACACAGGCATAACAAACCCAAATCAGGGCCCCCAGGCCCAGCTATGAAACCAAGAAAGCATTTGAGTGATGTTACACCCCAGACACCTCCTCTGAAACTACACCCTCACCCATTCCACCTCGACCTGGTAAGACTACATGGAGACTCATGACTACTGTCACATACAATAAAACAGCCTTGAGTCCCTTCTCTGCCATCACTTATTTTAAAGGAATCTTCCCTGCACACGCACTTATTTGTCGATGCTACAAGAATCCTTTATCGCAGAGTTGTCACATGGGCAGGGTACCATGTTCTACAAATAATTTTATGAAGTGCTTGATTCCCTCATGTACTAAGCCCAAGTTGCAAACAAAGGAAGGCACTCAGGCAATTATTAGCGTAATCCGAGCCAAGCTATGGATCTGGTTGACCTATGAGAGTCCGTGCATGAGCTTTGCTAATTTAGAATGTGCAAACATAATGAAAGCTTTTGATCCAATCACTTCAAAATTCAACAAAGTGTATTTCTCTAATCTACGGAAGTGTTTCACCTTGCTACATCACATTTTATCAGTGCATAGATAGATATTTCTTACAAGTGATACTTTTAGAAACATTACTCACCATTAGTGAACTAAGAGGCAAGTCAGTAGTCATTTAAACCCTAAATATGGCCTACATTCTTATTATAGATTGAGCAACATTATAGTCTATTACATCAAACAAAAGAGGTGCTTGTACAGTACACATCCTGAACTCAAGTTTGTAACAGCACGCTCATATACCGCAGAAATGCGGGCAGGGAAAGAGATGAAAGTATTGCTCCCACATTCAGGGAGTTGCTTTTCCAGCAGCTCCCTGAATGTGGGAGCAATGCTGGTGCCCGGAGGAGACGGGGAGCTGCCTGGGACCATGGGGGCCTTGAAGCTACCCAGGTAGTCCCCAACAAGGAAGAAAAGACTTGGCCTCCTGTATGCAGCAGGCATGCACAAAAAGGGTTTGAGAGCAAGGAGAAAGCAGTGAGAAGGAGGAAAAGGCAGCCAGCATGCATGCACAAAATGGGGTTGAGAACAAGGAAAAGTAGTGCGAAGGAAGGAAAGGCAAGCAGCAGGCACGTACAAAATGGGGCTGAGTTTAAGAAGAAAGCAGTGAAAAAGAGGGAAAGGCAAGCAGCAGGCACACACAAAACGGGGATGAGAGCAAGGAGAACACATATTTTGCAAAAATAGACCTAAATCAAACACTGTCGAATCTCGACCCCACAAAAATACCTTCTTCACAAACTTCAACCAACACTTATTCTCACAATCAAGCACTTATCCTGGCATATGGTTAGACTGGATTTAAAATAGTTAATCGAGCCACTTCTGAAATATGTGGGAAGTTATTGCTTTTGATTGGATTTAGAAATAAATACAGGATGACATTTTTGTAGTGAGATGTTTGTTTAAGGTAGACACTTTGGCAGTCCGTATTTTTGACTGGGGCACCAGTTAAAATCTGATACTCCAAGGTGAGATAAATATTGCCTTTTACATGTTTAGCAGTCAAAAATGGAACATAACAATCATAGTTTGTGGTTCTGTGCAAAAATTCACAGGAGCCGTTATTTTTCCGGTGCTGGTATTTGTTAAATTGTGGCAGGTTTGGCCTTTTAAAATGTATTTAGGGATCAGAATTGATAACACTTAGACCCTGATATATACTTTTTGACACTAAACTGCGCTAATGCAGTTTACTGTCAAAAAGTATACCGCCGGCTAGTGCCATTCCAAGATGCCTGCTGGGTGTCTTATTTATGGAATGGCGCAATCTGGCGCAAAGGGTGGGCTAACGTCATGGAGAATGACATTAGCCGGGTGGGGGTGGCAGTATGGGAGTAGTGGGTTTAGCGATAAGAAATTACGTTAGGCTGGTTAGAATAAAAAAAATGCCTAGCGTCATTTATTGATGGTAAACCTACCATATCACATGACTCCTGCCTTATAAAAGACAGGAGTCATGCCCACCCCCCCAGTGGCCAGCACAGGGTACAAGGGTCCTCTGGGCATGGCCATTGCACCCAGTGCCATATATGGGGGCCTATTTCTGGACCTCCCATGGCACTTTGAGGAACAAAGGTAAATACTTACCTTTACTTACATGTATTTACCTGGGATGGAGTCCCCCATCCTCCTCTGTCCCTTTGGTGTGGGTGGGGGTTTCCCTGGGGCCTGGGGAGGGCACCTGTGAGCTTATTCCATGGTGTTCCACCATGGAAATGGGCCCACAGGTCCCCTATCACCTGCCCTGACCCAGGCATTAAATAATGGCGCTAGGCTAGTGCTAAGCAAGCTTAGAGCCATTATTCAGGCCCACCTACCTCAAGTGCGCCATTTTTGCACGGGAGGATAAATAAGGCGCGAGGGCCTTTGAGTAAAGTTTTGCCCGGGAACGCCTACCTTGCATCTCATTGACGCAAAGTAGTTTTCCACAGACAAAAAATGACTTTAACTCCACATTTTGGCACTAGACATGTCTACCGCCAACATATAAATATGGAGTTAGGTTTGCGCCGGATTTGCATAAAAAAAATGACGCAAATCTGGCGCAAACAGAGTATAAATATGCCCCTCAGTAACTATTAGGTATAGTAAAATCTGACCCAGTGTAATGGCAAACCCCGTGCAAAGAGGTATTTTCATAGGTGTTGTCAATTACCAAAGGTGTTTGAAATAAACACCTTTACTTTTACAGGGAACTTTTTGTCTCCGTTTACACCATCATTGCCTTCACTAATCTCTAAACGAGGATGGAAAATACAAATCCAAAGCTCAAAGATGCTAAAAGAAATCAGGAAACGAAATAAAAGAAACGTAATGAAAGATGTAAAAGCATAATACCAACAAGTGACAACCCTCTGAAAAGACAGAAAACAACAGTCTGCTCAAATATTGTGCAAAACATGGCCCTGTCCATGGCATCTTTTATATGCCACATGAGGGCGCGCTATTCAATTTTGGAGGTGTGCCAAAAAGCTTTTGAACAAAAGTGATAACGCACACACTTTTATCTTGCAATAGCACAAATCTTCTGGCCTGTACAAAGTCTGTTGTATCTCAGCATTGCCCATCAAAACATGTTGCACAAATTCGCAATGTATTTATACTGCTGTTAGCCGCAGAAGGCATTGTTCCTTCTTCACTGAAAGTTAGATATGCTCCATTTATTTCAGACATGACCTTTGATTTCTAGGGAAGAGTGTAAATTACATGTCGCCAGCATAAAATATTAAATCCAATTTATACTTAATTATTGATGTTATTATGTATTCTGTAATAATGGCATCAGAAAATCAACATCCCCATTAAATAGCGTGGCTGCATTAGATGCTCCTTGAGGTTAGAGATGGGCCTTTGTTGCTGTTCCGCTGGTGATTGATGTCCAAGGGAAGTCCACAAATAGTCTTCCAGAAATATTCAGTGTCTTTCTGTGCCCATAAACCGAACACAAGATGCATTGTAGGCAACAGCTCATCAAGGGGCCAGGGAGCTAAATGAGCAATGTGCAGCCTGTGCACTGAGTTCGGTTGATTAACATCACAACGAGTAATACCCCAATGAATGTTAACAACAACTTTTTTGGTTTTTGGACTACCGCAGTGGTTTTGTCCGCAATTGCAACAAAAGCCTTGTTAATAAGTATTAAATATACTTCCTTTCATTTTTTGACCATCTTACTATCATATAAAATAGCATGGCTTGATAATCAAAATAATATTATTAAATATGAGGTTTTCATTTTACATGCACTGGTGTTATCAACATGAAACTTAATCGTTTTGGGGTGCATGCAAACATCTGTTGACTTGAATAACAGACCACAGAGATGGTCATGTTCATCAACAATATAAGATTTGGTTTGGTGAATTATATGCACTGCAACAACATTTTAAAATGGATATGGTTAAATTGACACAGCTGTGAACAGTGACACTAAGTCAGGGCTTTAATCAAAGGCCCCGAAAATGCAGTAGTATAGCCAAAAACAACATCCCATAAAACAGGGTGAAAGAAAGCAGCGTACGTGCCAGTGACAAGGTAAGACACTTCTTTCGTCACTTTATTGTTAAAATTAGTTTTATTTACTAATTTCCCGGTATTTTCTGTACCATTTGATAAGGGTTAGACATATCAATGCAGTTAACATTTCCCACTTCTGTGCCAATGTAACTATTTGATTTTTAGGTCTGGCTTAACGGCGCAGCAGTCTGCGCAATCTATTGTAACAATTATTTAACAAATACATATGGTATTGGCTATAACCCACCGATGTATTACTTTCTATATAACCTTCAAATCATGGTTTTTGCTTTTGAGTGCATCATTCCGTCTCATATGGAGTGCTTTGCAATGAAAGAGGGACTACTTTATATCTCAAATATACTTCGAATCATTACATGTTAATTATAAGAAGTCAAATTTGTTCACAAATAAATAGATGAATAGCAAAAGAAAAAAATAATAAAAATTAAATACTTCGTTAATCTACTCTTCACACACCTTCCTCATACAAAAAAAAGAAAGCAACACAAATACTCCCTTTTCCAACAAAAGAAAATTATTTTCAAAAATATAAAAAACGACCATACTTGTATGGTGTTAATTTGAATGATCAAGAATATAATCCACAATTCCGTTCTAAAGATACAAAAGGAAAAGGTTTACAAAAAGAAAATAATTAAATCAGTGAAGAAATATTTTATTATCAGATTAAAATAAACACCACGAGAAGCAGCCTACATGTACCTTTCACAGAATAAAATTAAAAAGAAAGGTAATAAAATGAATACCCCAAAGAATAGTCCACCTCCTCAACCAAAATTTGAATATTTTCATTAACACATACGCAAAAAAATAAACCAATCACCCCAAAAAAACAAAATAACGAAATACATGTGCTTGAAAAAGTAAGGGCCTAATTTAGAACTCGGCGCAAGTTTTACTCACAACTGTGACAGCTATCCCATCCACAGACACCTAAATCCCATTCTAGCCTATGAGATTTAGATTTTGGTGGATGGATATCCGTCAGCGTTGTAACGGAGTAACTCTTCCCTGGAGTTCTAAATCAGGCCATAATTTGCCTCTGAGTGTCAGAATGTAAAACGGTGTAACTCTGGGAGCCTGCACTTTGTGGTGTAAGAGTTTGGCGTCTTTCACAAGTGTGGCAGATTTATTGCTGTGTGACAGAACTGTGTCACACTTAGACTTGCTGTTAGATTCTATCTCAGTGGGCAGACTCTGTGTGCTGGACTCTGCTTGCATTTACTAAGTTATGTTGATTATTTTTCTAGAAATAAAACATTTGTCATTTCTATTCTTCATTTGTTCTTTACATTTGGTCCATGGTCTTTACCTGCATAAGCACTACATAAGCAAAGCAATGTGGCCCAGCTGATAGAAGGTTTAATCATAGGTACCTAAATAATAAATTCAGGACAAGAATAATGGCATGGCTACGATACAATTTGATTTGATCAAACTCTTCATTGATCCCTTTGTAAACCTGCTGCACGTGCTTTGTACTGTTTACTGGGGAATCAGCCTTCGTAACCTTGTTCTACAGAATATGTGCATGTTGAAGTACTGGGCAATCAGTCTCTGTGTGTCAATCGTTATTTGTTTGTCTCTGGGGCAGTGACAATTCCTCTGTGTGGGAGTTTGGACTTCATCCTCCCACTTTCTTTGATAGCATATTAGCGATCAGTAAGCAACACAGTGCTGTTCACCGGACACTAATGGGCTGTCATCATGCCTGCCACTCGTATCAGCTTTGCTGGATGGCAAATGCTCACTGTGCATGTGTGGGGATCAGGGAGGTCATAGCCTTAGTCAGTCGTCCCTATCTCCCTATCGCTTTAGGGCCATGCCTGAAAATTGTGATTTTGCTTGTAGCATGCGTCAGTGGAAGGGGATGAGCCTATCTATCGTCTATGCTCTGCCTCCACCTTTTACTACATTGTAAGAGGCTTGGATGCAGTCGGTGAGTTGGCTGGTTTGCCACCTGCCAGTGATAAAGTGGGAAAAAAGCAGTCAGTAGAGACCTGGTGCGGAAACGTGCATTCAGAGGAAGAGTGTTAGAAATGGGATCTTTGGTTGGCAGTCAGGTTACTCCAGGTCTAAGCAAGGACCCTCACTCTAATCAGAGCAAAGGAGAAACACATCTGGTAAACCCCCGCTCACCTCCTTGGTAGCTTGGCATGAGCAGGAAGGCTTAACCTGGAGAAAAAGTGTAAAGTATTTGAACCAACACATGCAGTAATACAGTTAAAACACTACAAAATGACTCAACCCCAGGTTAGAAACATCGCTAATATTCATCTAAACAAAACAGGACCAAAACGACAAAAATCCAACATACAAAGGCAAAGTTATGAATTTTTAAAGATTAAACAAAAATAGTGCTTAGAAACACAAATGCTTCTATGAGAAGATATCACAGTGTAATAATGGAGTCGCTCCCAACAATCAAACGCCAATGGTGCCGGTCACAGGGTCACACGGACCCCCAGGTACAGTACCTTGTAAAAATGAGGAAATAAGCCAGTCCACTGAGTCGAGGATCGTGGCATCGCAGGATCTGAGGAGGCGTTGGTTCCAGTGCTGTGGAGAGAAGGAGCGGAGGCATCATGAACAGCGATGAAGGTCGGTGCGAAACGCTTGATCTACGCAGTTCTGACCGAATCGATGTCCGGCGGTCACGACATGGTGCACTGACTTCCACGGAGTTGCAGACGTCAGCGAGGCTGCAGCAGCATTGGGCCAGCAGGATCATCACACGCCAGCGAGGACCACAGCTTCAGTTGAAGGTGGCATCATGGGATTCAGCAGCATCATCAGTCCGGAGTCATCCGAAGTCGGTCTACTTGGTTTTTATTTAAAAAAAAATCCACCAGCTTCTCCTTTCAATGGCCCAGGGACTGGATTAGGCACCACTTGGCAGGGCAGGAGTCTCAGCAGAGTCCATGTGCTGACAAAGGAAGTCTTTGATGGACCTGAGACTTCAGAACAGGGGGCAAGCTCAGTCCATGCCCTTAGAGATTCTTCTCAAGCAGGAATATACTACAAAGTCCAGTCTTTGACCCCTTTCACAGGCAGAAGCAGCAACTGCAGGATAGCCCCACAAAGCACATTCACAGGCAGGGGCAGAACTTCTCAGCTCTTCAGCTCTTCTCCTTGGCAGACGTTGCCCTTCCCACTTCTGGCAGACACCTGGGCCACTCTTTCAGGCTCCAGGGTCTCCTGATCACCTTGACGGGGTGCCATTGACCGAGTGAACAGACACACTTACCCAGGCAGACCCAACATCTCCAAATGAGACCTGTGTTCCACCTCCTTCCAAGGGGAATCATTACCAAGCGGACAATCAACAGGCATGGTTGGACTCACAGCTACTCTCAAGGCACAGGCGCTCTGAGTTCTCTACTGCAACTACTTGGTGAAGTACATGGGGATCTATCTGCTCTTCAGACACCAGGTGACTTCTCACAGTAGTCACACTGGCTCCTGTGTCTCTCAGAGCCTCCTCCACCCTCTGTCCATTGATGGTCACCCACTGCCTGTACTTCTTTTTGTTTTTTTGGCACAAGGGTTCTCTGGTCCATCTCACTGTCCCCTAGTGTGACAATGGTCATCTCAGCTGGCTCCCACCCACCTGGAACCAACTCCTCTCCAAGCACTACACTGGCCAAACCATGTTACTTAGCACCAGTGGGTACTGGCATCCACTTGGGACATTTGGGATCCCCCTCACATGACCTACCTGGTCACATGCATAACACTTATGGGGACCCCCCTCTGCAGGTTTCCCTTTAGTAAACCATGGTGGCTGGGAATCCTTACCCTGGGAACTAGGTTTGGGCCCTTCAGAGAACTCCCCCTGTTTTCCCTTACCCACCCTATCCTTCTGAGAGGGACCCTGCCCACCCTAGGCGTGGTCTCCCCCATAGCATCTTTGGAGCCTGGTGCTCTCCCAATGGCCCACTTCCTGTGCAAGCTTCTTGGGGTCCATCAGCTTGCTGTGAATCAGGTGCTGGCACAGCTCTGGAAAACTAAGACTGTACAAGTGCTCCCAAGCAAACACGTTTTAAAGTCCTTCATAAGGTGTTACCTTACTGCCCTTCACCCAACCATCCAGTGACCTGCAGAAAGAATCAACACATTCTGGCCAAGTTTGGGATTCCTTCTTCTTGTAGGACCTAAACTTGTCTTTATACTGCTCAGGGGTGAGACCATACCTTGTGAGTAGGGCGTGCTTCATGATAGTGTAGGTGAGCCCCTGAGGACCCCCTAAGGATGTCAAGGTATCACTCCCATCTACCTCAAAGAGCTTCCACAGACCCATCCCCCAATATGCTTTGGGGACCATGTTCATGTAGAGAGCAGACTCATACCCCTTAAACCACAAGTATATGTAATCCTGACTCGTAAGGTCTTTGGGAATGTGCACCCTACTCTCAGGCTGTACTGTGGTACTGCTGCCACCATCTCTACTAGACTGGCTCCTCTGATCTAGTTCCCTCAAACTAAGCTCATGAGCCAGGGACATCTTCTTCGATTCAATGGCCAGACTCCTCCCCTCCATTTTCATTTTGAGCTTCTCTAACACCAGCTGGTGAACCCTCTCTTCCTGTCTGTCCCGGAACTCTTCAGGAGTCAGACCCTTGGACGGCACGCTGCTACCTGCCCTGGAGACCCTCCCCCAGGCAGTACATGTACCTCTACTACACCCTCATGGCTGTTTTGTACCTCCTGACCCTCAATCTCCTCCTCTGTGAACCCCTCAACCTTCTTGGCTGTTACCCAGACCCTTAGTGCCTTTTGCAGCTACTCCTTCATGTTGAAGCTCCTAATGTAACAGACAAGATCCTTACTGAACTGTTTCAGTTGAGCAACTGTATAAATTTCCAGCTTCCCCAACTCAAAAACAGTTGCAGCTGGTGCATCTCCAGATTGAGACATGATGGCAAGTCAAAAGTGCAAAGTTCCAAGGCAGAACAAAGAGTTCCCAATGAGCAGTTCAAAAAATCAAAAATGGAAGTAGAAAAGTCCAAAAAGAGAAAAAGCAAATCACAAAAACAAGTGGTGTGTGGTTACATAATGGTCTGCACGGAAAATAGTAGTATACACTTAATCACTGTATGTCAAGTACAAATACAAGTCCAATGCTCCCCGCTGATCACTGGCGTCGGTTCCGGTGCTGCGGATTGAAGGAGTGGAGGCATCAGGTCTTTGCTGCAGAGCGGTGCAGGTGAGGCGGCGTCAGTGCGAAACGTTGGATCCGCGCACTTCCGGTGGAGTCGATGTGGTGCAGCAACTTCCACGGAGTTGCGGACTTCAGCGAGGCTGCAGCGGCATTGGGCCTGCAGGGGTCGGCGCAGTCCAGCGAGGACCATGGCTTCAGTTGCAGGCAGTATCATGGGATTCGGCAGCAGCGTCAATCCGGAGTCTTCAAAAGTCAGTTTACTTGGTTTTTCTTGGTTTTTCCACTAGCTTATCCTTTCAAGGGTCCAGGGACTGGATTAGGCACCACTTGGCAGGGCAAGAGTCTCAGCAGAGAGTCGAGGTGCTGGCAGAGGAAGTCTTTGATGGCCCTGAGACTTCAGAACAGGGAGCAAGGTCGGTCCAAGTCCTTGGAGATTTTTCTCAAGCAGGAATATAACACAAAGTAAAGTCTTTGTCCCCTTTCACAGACAGAAGCAGCAACTGCAGGATAGCCCAACAAAGTATTGTCGCAGGTAGGGGCAGCACTTCTCACCAGCTCTTCAGCTCTTCTCCTTGGTAGAGGTTCCTCTTGGTTCCAGAAGCAAATTTTGAAGAAATCTAAAGTCTACCCCTTTCAGCCTTTGAAGTTGCCCAACTTCAAAGAAAAGTCTTTGTTGTTAACAGGATCCTGTCTTGCCCAGGCCAGGCCCCAGACACACACCAGGGTGCTGGGGACTGTATTGTGTGAGGGGAAGCACAGCCCATGGAGGTGTAAGTGACCACTCCTCCGTCCACTCTAGCCAGATGGCTCATCACGATATGCAGGTTACACCCTAGCTAACTTTGTGTCACTGTCTAGAGGCGATTCACAAACAGCCCAACTGTCAGTCTGACTCAGACAGGGTTTCCACAAACAGGCAGAGTCACAGAATGGTTAACGCAAGAAAATGTCTACTTTCTAAAAGTGGCATTTTCAAACTAACAATCTAAAAACCAACTTCACTAAAAGATGTAACTTTAAATTGTGAGTTCTGAGACCCCAAACTTCAAATTTCTATCTGCTCTCAAAGGGAAACTGCACTTTAAGAATATATTATAGGCAGCCCCCATGTTAATCTATGAGAGAGATAGGCCTCACAACAGTGAAAACTGAATTTATCTGTTTTTCACTGTTAGGACATTTAAAGCACATCAGTACATGCCCCACCTTTAGCATACACTGCACCCTGACCATGGGGCTACGTAGGGCCTACCTAAGGGGTGCCTTGCATGTATAAAAAGGGATGTTTTGGGTCTGGGAAGTGGGTACACTTGCCAGGTCGAATTGGCAGTTTAGAAACTGCATACACAGACACTGCAGTGACAGGTCTATGCCATGTTTATAGGGCTACTCATGTGGGTGGTACAATCAATGCTGCAGGCCCACTAGTAGCATTTGATTTACAGACCCTAGGCACCTCTAGTACACTTTATTAGGGACTTACTAGTAAATCAAATATGCTAATTATGGAAAAGACAATTACACATACAATTTCACAAGGGAGCACATGCACTTTAGCACTGGTCAGGAGTGATAAAGTGCCCAGATTAACAAAAACAGCAAAAACAGAGTCCAGCACATAGCAACAACCTCGGAAATTCTCCAGCCTCACAGTTACCATAGTTCTCGGCCCTCAGCTAGTTGGCTGATCTTTCCTTTCTCCTGCATCTGAGGAATACAACAATATAATGGGTAGAATGCTTAACTTAATCTCTGCCACCTGTAATTGCTGAGGGCCACACTCCAATCCAGTGTTTTTTTGCCCACTGTGTCAACTCAGACAAGAACCACTCATATACAAATCAGCCTTAGTCCTGCTCCAATAGAAACCGTCCAGCCTTTACTGCCAGGCCAGGTACCCTCTGAACAAGAAAACAAGTAACCCTGGCCCATTTTGGCCTATTCGGGCCTCTTCAGTAGGGGCAGCTTGGTTCCATCAGCGCAGTGAGTACAGGTCCCATATTCAGTTGCACTTAGGCCAATGGAATGAGAAATACCAAAAAGTAATGAGTGACCTTCTTGAATTAATCTCAGTCACTGGTAATTACATAGGTCTGCATCCCGTCCATCTTTTTTTTGCCCACCATGACACCTCAAACAGGAACAAGCCGTATGGTAATCAGCTTTGATCCAGTTTAAACTGCCCAAGCCAGGCCCCTTCCAAACTGGAACACAAAGAACCCAAGACCAGTTGCTGAGATTATCGATTACGATTATTTCAATCATCCCATCCATTACATTATTGTTAGTTGACATTGGTAACCAAAGTGCAATTGTTATGCCCAGACGTGTGCCCCCTGCACACTGTCCAATAGGAGTCAACATGCACCCTGCTGATGATGCCCAGATATGCAAAAACCAGTCTTGGATTGCTTGTGGTCCCTTCTGGAGGAGTTGTCATCTGGCAGTTTGAGATGGCCATTCCCAGGAGAGTCAGTACTGATTTCCAAATGGCAGACCTTTGTCTGGAGTGCCATTATGGGTGCAAAACAATGGACTGGAATGCAGCCCCAAGCCATGGTCAGTGGCATAGATTAATTCAAACATTCCATCCATCACCTTCCTGTTTGTTGCTGTTTGCTGCTGTTTAATGCTTAATTAAAAAAAGTAGCCTCCTTTGAGACACAGGATGTTTACAATCCTGCACACTATTATGTAAGAGCTTGACCACTCAGCTAAAAGGCAGGTTGTCTGCAATGGTGATGACTGTTTCCCCTGTCCTTCCAGGACTACTCTCGGCACTGCCGATGTAATACGGGAGTCCCGGCAAGTGTCCCCAAAATGGTGGGGGTTGGGAGGGTTGGATGAGAGAGAGAGAAGATAGATATTGTCTCTGCTGCCTGGGCCAGCCGGGCTCCCGATGCTTTGGGGTGCAGGTAATCGCTTTTAGTGTCCAGTGATATAATGGAAAGGACAAGGATGAGTGATGTGCTGGGGGCACTCTTGTACAGTATTTATGCACACAGTCTACTGTCTCAGCTAATCACCTGTCACTCAACACATTCCTCACACTTCCTCTCCACTCAATTGGGCTTACAGGAATACACCATCATTGCCTGGATCTTCTCTCTGTCTCACACTGCTTAAAGTAATCACTTTTGATGTAGTTGTTCTTCTCTCTGTCTCACATTGTTTAGAATAATCACTCTTGGTGAAGTTATTCACATGGAAAACTTATAGCACACGAACACACAACAAAAACTCTTTCCAAAAAGAAATAAACATACACTGATTTATACAGTCAAGGGAAAGTTTGCTTTTTCTGTTTCTGAGGAATCACTAATATCAATTTTAAACAATACTAACAGAGTTCCTGCAAAATGAGGATCGTTATCATAACAAGTGACACACACGTGGTTAGCAAAGTCACACACATATGAAGGTTGTTCATCTCATAACACTCTCTTTGCATGCTGGTATCTTTTCCGATTTTAAAATAAATCAACAAGGCAGGGTACAGATGCACAATAAATGTCAAAGCTTTAAGCATTTCCGTGCACTTTCTCAATCAACCTCAAAACTTTTGTTCTTTCTTGAAAATAAAGTAATTTAGTTTTATACACTGAAGTTCTTAATCTAAATTAATAGCTCAATGAAGCACGCTTCCTCCACTTAGCTTACGTAAAGAGCTGCTAGTGCGCTGAGGCTGAAGAACATATTTCTTCTCTTGTTTGCCAGCAATGATACAGAAGCTTTGCAGGGAATTCCCAGGAGCAGGCTCTCGATGTCAGCTTCAAGAAGAACCGAAACAAAGCCAAGCACAGACTTATACCTGTGAGGCTTTTTATAGGTTGTGCAGGAATGAGTCATGAGTCATGAGTCATGTTTAGAACATTGCTCTAAAAACATTAATCATGAGTGATGAGTCATAATTAGCACATGGCTCTTGAAAACACAAGTGCTGGCTAAAAATCAGAGAAGGCAGCTGTCCAACAAGGTGCAAGGGCTCAGGTGTTTCTAATTAATCCCGTAGATGCTCCAAAGAACCTCGTGAAGGTTGAGTAAACAAGCCTTGATAAAATCAAGCAACACTGGGTAAACAAACCTTGGTAAAAACATGGTGTACATACTTTTCAATCTAGAAAGGCAACGAGCTTTGGCCAAATAACTGTAAATATTACACCTTAACATAACTACCCCAATTGAACATGATCAAGGCTTTCCCAAACTGTTTTTCTTTGCATGGAAGAATCGTAGGAGACAGAAGCTGAGGAGAATTTCCCCCAACTTTCATCTAAGGCTCCAGTGACACTACCAGCAACAAGAGGAGGGTAAGGGAAAGGCTTGATGTGATTCTTCTCTAGAGCCTATTGCTTTCGCACTCAACTGTGAAATCCGCATAACCTGTGGAGAGAAAGAGGCAAGGTAAGTTCATTGGGTGTGCATTAGGACAGTGGAATGTATGTGGCAGCAGACCTGCTGCTGTTCTCTTATCTTTAATGGAATTATCAACTATCCAGTGTTCTAATTGGGAAGCAATGTTATCCTAGGGGGAGGGCATTCCTAGGTAGTTATTGAGCTGGGTGAAGCATAGGGCCCTACCTCACCACTGTCAATACCTACCAGAGAGAGCCCTTCCCCTAGGATATTATGCTCCTGTAAATCAGATCCTTAAAATTTGGGAAGAAAGTTACAAAATGGTACAATATAGATGCAAGCTTACAAGACACACACCAGTTGAATTTTTAATGGTGATAAGCCTCGGCCATTTTTGTCCTTTTGAAATGCATTGTAGTGAATGTCAGGGTCTGAGGATCATAAAATGGTGCATATACAAAGGATAAAAAAAAATTCAGTCTCAATGTAAAATATTTATTGATGGTACAATAATTGTTGTAGGAAACGTGGTGAGTTCTGAGATGGTTTTACCCTATGTAAAGTCCTAATCATCTGCTTTGATTTGATGAATCATCTGGAAAAAAGTAAAGAGCTTCTTACATGAGTTTCTCACTGAAAGTATGGTAAATGACCAAGAAGCTAAAAGGAGGACAGTGTCTGCAAATTGTATATCTTCCTCATCCATGTTTCTAAAATGTATACTTCCACCATTAGCAGCAGTCTGCTAACTGATAACAAAGTATTCTACTCAGAGCTTTACCTCAGAGTTCTAATGAACAACTAGAATGTTAGTGTTTGATGGTGCTGAAAAATGTGAAGCACACCTGAAAAATGTTGGTGGAATAGGAATAGGAGCATTGAAAATATTGCCTGTGGAGGAGATTGAGGTAAATGAACACAATGACGGTTTAGATGTGTCATGGAAATTATAACTAATGCTTAGAAAGATAAAATGAGGGCACAATTATATTAACTCATCAAGTATCTTGTCATCCATGTGAGAACAAAAGTCCAACATGTTGAGTGAAATATGTCCTTTCAATAGCAACAGCAGTCTGTCAGTTGACTCCCAATTGTTCCACTGTACATTCACCAGAGAGAGCCTAACTAGAATGCCAACATTCTAAACTCATAGCAAAATGAAATTTATGTTGCTGGAATAAGAACTGTTGTATTTAAATAATATATCTTTAAATGGGTAAAAATTGTTAATCAGCAAGATCCCTAACAGAGTCTATAATTCCTTTTTCATAACCGCTTCCACAGATTATCCATTCTCTCTGTTGTTATATACCTCCCTTATTTTAAAACAGTAATATTTAAGTAAGACATATATTTTTTTAATCTTCCATTTAGACATGTGGAAGTAATTTTTTTGAGAAGCATCAAAACTTTTGGAGGCATATTGAATTTTTAAAATGAATAGATATGTGCTGTTCTGAGTAGTGAGTAACTCCAAATGATTAGCTTTATTGGCACTTATTTAAGTTTTTACTTCTCCCATTTCCACCTGACAATATTTACATCTAACTGTATGAACATGCACTGGCCTCAAAATCATCCTTATTGAGAATTTAATATAAGGAAAAGGTAAACATGTATAACAAAATATTATTGCCTATACAATGTCTCTTACTATACTGTATCAATATGCATTCAAAAGTAATTCATTGAAGCATGTTTTTAATGAGTAATATTACATCTTAGTCATAAGAATGATCCATATTTTAAAATAAAATGAAACCAGCCACGGACAACACAATTTGTTTCATACAGTACAATTACATAGAAAGAAATGTCTTTGGGACTCATTCATTTTGGATTGATTCTAGAGCTGCCTTCTCCAGAAGTATATCTCTTGAAGAAGACACATTCTGTGATTAACACTCTAGCAGGAAGCTGTTAGGGCAAAACATGTAGTAATATATTGGTTGATGGTCTAATGAGGCGTGTCTTAAGTGCTAGCTATGAAATTCTTGGGTATATATTGACCACCTCTGTCCCAAACAAAATGCAGCATTTTGATAGTGGTGCAGTGAAGAATTGACTGCCATCCCTTATGTCATAAACATGACATATGTATTCATGATACATAACAAATTGTGGCCCGGATTTTGAGTTTGGCAGATGGGTTACTCTGTCTCAAACTTGACAGACATCTCATCCACTGTTTTACAATCTCCATAGGCTATAATGGGCAGACAGGATATCCGTCACATTTGTGACAGAGTAACTCCCTCCGCCATATTGGGCCCTGCGTGTTTTAACTGTCATCTAATGTAAAGTGGTGCATCTGAATACAGTAATAGAGTGCATTCACTGTAGAGATAAGATTACATAAACTGAGTGCCTTGACTTCACTAAGTGAAATGTAATCATTGAGTATAATATTTTAACCATCCTCACTTTATCTGAATGTAATTGCATTTAAAACGATAACAGTTTGTGTAGCATGGGCACTAATGCTGTTGACTAACATTGAGAAATGCAGTTCCCTGTTTTATTCGATTATATGCATTAACAATTTCATTTCATTCTATATTAACTGTAACATGAAGTTTCAAATTAAAAAGTGTAAGTTACATTAGATGAATAAAGAAATAATATGTGCATAGAACTTCCTGAATTAAATGTGCAATTCAGAATAAAGGGCCAGATGTATGAAAGCATTTTGCATTCGCAAACGGTGCGAATGCTCGTTTGCGAATGCAAAATGTCATTTCAGAATGTATGAAATACATTCCTAACGCAATTTTAAGGAATGGCTAAAATAGTGATTCCTTAAAATTGCGACCCTGTTTAGAGAGTCGCAAATTGCGACTCTCTAAATTAGAAATCGCAAATAAGGATTTCTTATTTGCGATTTCTTAGCACATGTATGAAGCAATTTCTAAATGCGATTTTGGCATTTAGGAATTGCTAATTACCACCAAGTTGAACTTGGTGGTAACCATGTGCAAAATTAAAAAATGCATTTAAAATGCATTTTTAAATTGCACATGTAAAGCACACATGCCCTTTTGGCATGTGTGCACCTTACGTGTCCCTAAAAAATGTTTTGGGGTGCAGCAGAGGGGGCCTTAGCCCCCCAGCACCCTGGGGTTTTGCATTTCCAAAATTGCGATTTCTGGTTCAGAAATCGCAATTTTGGAAATGCAAAAAATTTGCAGATATTGGCCAACAGGCCCATAGCTGCGAATGGGGCCGGTATCGCAATTTGCGATTCGGTAATAGCATTTGCGATTTTTAAGAAATTGCTATAACCGATTCGCAAATGTGATATATGGCACTTTGCGAGTCGCAAATATCAATTTCTTAAAAATCGATATTTCCGAATCGCAAAGGGCCGTGATGATACGTCTGTCCCAAAATTCTTAGCTTGACTTTACTAGGCCTGAATCTCTTTAACCTGAGAAACAGTTTTCCATTTCTGCCTACATGTCATTTCATTGCAGGTATTTTCACATAAATTGCTAGTTTGGAAATAGATGTGCTATTGTCTTATTCCTAGAGAGTCTGAAAAAGCAACTTTGAAATGTACACCTAGAGAAACCTTAGTCATATATGTTGCAAATGATGTTTAGGAGACCAAGGGCAGAAACCTTCCCAGGGCTGCCATGAGAACTCAGTCTGATGTTTTTAAGTTACACCATGGGACAAGGGAAAACCAGGACCATGCAATGGGGGGATTGATGGGTGGTAGGTACCCTATGGATCTTTTTGCTGTATTAACTAGGACTTACACTGATCAACTGTAGAGCAGATTCCCTTTTACTTTGAGATACGGACCTCTGATTTGTACCTTATCTCCCATGCTTTGCTGAATGTGGCTTTGGCATACACTTAGGGCCAGATGTAGCAAACTTGGAAATTGCGACTTGCAATTTGCGAGTCGGAGCGACTCGCAAATTGCAAGTCGCAATTTCCAATGCAGAACGGTGTCTCAGACACCGTCTGCGAGTCGGTATGGGGTCACAAAGACCCACCTCATTAATATTAATGAGGTGGGTCGCAAATTGCGGCCCCATACCGACTATGGGCACTCGCAAACATGGAGGCCTGCTGTAGTCAGCAGACCTCCATGTTCGTGACTGCATATAAATAAAGCAGTTTTTTTTTTTTTAAGTGTAGCCCGTTTTCCTTAAAGGAAAACCAGCTGCACTTAAAAAAAAAAACGAAACCTTTAGTTTCGGTATTTTTTCAGGGCAGGTAGTGGTCCCTTGGACCACTACCTACCCTGAAAAAATAATTTGTGGTCCATTCACAAAGGGGAAGGGGTCCCATGGGGACCCCTTCCAATTTGCGAGTGGGTTACCATCCACTTGAAGTGGATGGTAACTGCGACACCATTTGCGACCGCATATGAGGTCGCAAATGGTATTGCATACCACTCAGAATCGCAAATAGGAAGGGAAAATCCCTTCCTATTTGCGATTCTGAAATGCATTTTGCGAGTCGGTACCGACTCGCAAAATGCATTTCTGCATTGGAAACTTGAATTTGCGACTCGCAAACGGCATTTTTTGCCGTTTGCGACTCGCAAATAGTTTCCTGCATCTGGCCCTTAATTCTGCAATAAGACTCTTGGCTGAGCATCTGAAATGCTGACACATTCTCTTTTACCTTGCATTTCTTTTTTCCAAACCTGTTTTGTCTTTATTTTGGCCCTCTCACTTTTTGACCCTATGTCTTTTAGTTAGATTTTTCACTTTTGCATTTGGTTAAGAGGATTCCTATTTGCCCATAGTCTAATTTAGTTAGATGATTTAATTTGCACTAATGTGTGAATGATTCGACCAGAGTTAATTTTCCAAACACCAAATTATATTCTTGATGTTTTGTATCGTGATGACTGAATTCCTTGATTGCCTTATGTTAATTTGTGTAAATTTGCTCAGAGGATTTGGCTACCATATTGCAATTCTGTATCGCTACATCATGTTTTTGTAATTTGTTTACATTAACCTTGGTGTTAATTTGTAATAAAACCATTTAACTTTGTTTCTGATATTTGTTTTCACTATGTGGCCAAATTGGTTACACTATTAAATTAATGTTGATTGAATATTGCATGATTCCCTAATTACACCCTATGCAGAGATCTAAAGGTTCATCGGCCTCGAATTAGACCATACAAAATGCTCCATCAAAGCTGGTAGCAGAGGACAGTTTAGTTCTCAGGGAGAGAGGGAATTAGGGTGTCTCAATATGAAACTGCCCAATCCAACCCAAGATTCTAAGCCCATGGTTCGTTCGGAGGATTAATGGAGTTTCAGCATTGTTCCAATGCAGCGGATGTGTGAGTGTTAATAGGGTTGCGCTTTGCATTGCTTATGCTTAGATTGCAGTGATTTGTGGTGATTGTGAAGTGCTTTGAAGAAATTTGAAGCTGTTGTGTGAATGTGGTGCTTACTGCTAGGAAGTTGAGATGGCTATTGTGTCCGTTGTGGCCAAGGATCCCTAGACACTTCTTGTTGTTCTTGTCAGCTGGTTAAGCAGTGCTGTCCATGAAACGTCATGAACATTACCATCAGTAGGGGATTTTCTCTTGTGTGATTGTGAGAGGTTGTTAGAATGAATCTCAAGTGCAAGGGAAGAAATTTATCAATCCGAGTGAGATCTGTTCGTCAAGGTTTAATTGAGAAGTCAATGTGAGAGTAGGTTGGAAAGTGTAGCTCTGAACCATTTTTGAAGTCATTGATTAACCCGAACCATTAAGTAAGCAGACAAAGTTGCTGAAAAATTCCTTGCATTATTTTTCTATTTAGGTTTTTTGTGAGAGTGTGACTGTGAGAGAAATTATAAAGGAGGGTGAGACGCTGCAAGGAGTGAGATTGAGGTCATACTGTGCTGCGTTGATAGTGGTCAGTTGTTGTAAAGCTGCACTGGTATTGGTTGTGAACACCAAAAAAAAGAATTGTGAGTGACGCATGACTTTTTATTGTAAAACAAAAATTAATTTGTGAATTATTGTAATTTGAATGAAAAATTAAATTATTTAAACAATTGCAATGTCTAATAAAAGGAGATGCATTTAAACAGGGTGGAGGGGGAATGGAGACTCCACCCGAAGGCACACCAGGTCGTTACGAAATGTCAAATGTGGGTCTTCACGCATGTCTTTGACTTGACCAATGATTACTGAGAAAGAGGTTGCACTGGCATTTCCACACTATGGAACACATAGTTTGAGAATGAATGAATATTTGAGGCAAATTTGATATGAGATGAAATTGCCTCCTAGACCCGTACAATTTGAAGCACTTAACACATGGGAACACATAGCCCATCAGCGACAGAAAGAGAAATATGAGGGAAAACTCAGGAAAGTAATGGAGAATTGTGCAGATGATAGATGGGACAATCAACAAAAAGCTTGGAAAACTGATATATTATCTTGCTTAAACAAGTGAAGATGAGGGAAAGGTTAAATCAAAAGAAAAGAAAAAGAAGGAGGGGACAAGGGATATTGAGAATAGGGGAGATAATTGTGAGAGTGATTCAGACGATAATTTCATATGTGAAATACTGTTGAATCATCCACCACCACACAACGCTGTCTAGACTGGAGAGGCAACTGAGACCATGGGAAAATAGTCTTTTGACATACATACCGCATCAGTAGAACAGAATTTCTAATCAGACAGGACAGAACATAGGAATGACAATTCCACAGAATCTGAATAACTTGACCAATTCAGATGCACTAACTGTTTCTGTGATAATTGGTCCTTGGTTCCATTGTCTGGACTGGGAAAAATAGGAAGTAATACTACTGTTACTTCACAACAAAGTGTCCTATGTGATGGATGACCATTCAGGATATCCAACAATAAGGAGACTTCCTTCCGTCCCAAGACAGACGACACCTACACGTGGTTCAAACATAGACAGGATTTTTATCCAATGCTAGCTTTCCTCATGGTTTACCTACATTTTTCATTCCCGAAATAACACTAGCCCAAATGATGATTTTAGTACACCTAATAAGAGACAACCCTTGAAATTGTTAGATTCAGAAATGTCCATTGCAAATACCCAAGATCATGTCAACTCAAACTCTTCTTGAGGAGAACTACTACTTAATACTGCAGCAGAAATACAAGGACGTAATGCCCAAAAAGTAGGTGATTGGTTGAAGAGCTTAGATGTTCCAAATGAAGCAGGAAGCTCAAGATATAGTGGAATGATACTAGGAACTCTTGATGCAGCCCAGCTAGATGCCTAGAGAGATGATGAACTACTGTTCATGTGCAAAAACATTAAAAGACATGCAAGACAAGCTTATGAGAGACTAGCTGACTTAGCCCAGAAATATGAAGTTGAATTGGTTAAGTCTACAGTATTGCAGAAAAGTTATAATTTGAGTTTCAGTGATCTAATTATGATCAAACCTATGAGATATCCAGAGCTTAAAGCTCAGTATCCAATTATAATGAAAAAGTACTATCAGATAATTTCGTTTTTTGAAAACAAGAGTATAACGTAAAGAAATTGATTGGCCTAGAATTGACAGGATGACTGAAAAATCTAAGGAGTCAAAACATTCCTATTATGCAAGATGGCTGCAAGTTTTAAAGCATTTTAGTGCTACTGGGACTATTGAGGCTATTGAGGTGAAGGACATGGGATATTCTCTGTTTAGATTTGTACGGAGATTGAAATCAGAAGTGAATAACACGATTCAGCAGCATTTTATTTGTTGGCAGAATAAACTGATTAATAAAATCTTGCGATATGTAAAATATTGCAGTGATGAATTGGAATTGAAACAATTGAAATGTAAAGAGAAATTGATGGTGACACCCATGAAAGCTGCACAAAGGAGTCCAAATCCACAGTTTGTAGGGAATGTTGGTGGAATGCAGGGAAGGTATCAGCAGGGAGTGCCTATGATGCAAGGAGGTAATGGATTTCAACAGCAAGCTAGAGGACAAGGTGTTCCAAGTCACCCAAGTACAGGTGTAGATGTGATGACTTTGAACAAACTACTCCAAGTCATGTGTGCTGCAAACTGGGCCACTGGAAAAGGGAATGTCAGGTAATGTGGCAAATGAGAACCAGAATGGTGGGTTTGTGCAGACACAGGGAAACAAACAGGTTCAGTCACAGCAAGTGCAAATGGAAAGATCGTGAGTGCAAAATTCTAATGTGTCTTAGAAACAATCAATGCAAGTTCCAAAAGCCCCTACACCTCAACAAAGGACAAATGTCCACAGGCCTCACTTGAACTACGTCCCAAAGACAAATACCAATCCCTTTGTGAATCAGTAGCTCATGATTCAGCTGGATGTGGATTACAACTCAGATCAATCAAAATGACAGTGCTTGAGGGGGTAGGAAGAATGAGTATTTGGCACATCCTTAGAGGAAGACCAGAGTGGTCCATATGTGGATGGTAATGTGAATGGCAACCCCTTGTCATTTCTGGTTGACACAGGTTCTGCCCCTTCTACTGTGAGAACAGCAGAGGTTCTCAACCTACCCCTCTCGGGAAAAATAATCCAAGTTGTAAGTGTTGAGAATAAACAATTGACAAGCCTCATACCAGAAGCTGCAATCGTAAAAATAAGGTCCTTTGAAGAGAATTACCAATTTGTAGTGTGTGATTTGAGTCCTGTGAGCGTATTTGGATGAACCGCCTGTGCAAATCTTACTGTTCTATCTATTGCACTCAGAGAGGCGAAGAGATACAGACTCATGATGAAGATGTGACATTTAAAATTGCAAATCTAACGCCAGATGTCACATTGTACACCATGCTGACAAGTGATGATTTGCCCGCTGACTTGAGAGAGACAGTGTTACCTGTAAACTGGCACTTTCCAGGGAAGGATATAGGTCTCATCAAAAGTGTTGAGCCTATACAGATAACTGTAAAACCAAATGCTGAGTATCCAAGAATACCACCGTACAACATGACACCTGAAACAATTGCAGGGATTACTCTAGTAATTGGCCCCCTGATTGAGCAGGGAATACTTAAAGAAGTAATGGTGAGTCCATGTAACTTACCCATTTTATCTCACCCATTTTGGAACTGTGGAAACCCAACAGAAAGTACTGAATTTTCAGAATTTGAGAAAGATCAACAAAATTGTGGTTCCTTGTTGTCCCGTGGTACCAAATCCAGCAGTGATTTTTTTCAGATTCCATGTGAAGCAGAGTGGAAATTGCAGTACTGAAAGAAAGAAGTATTATACCTTGAACATCATACTGAGAAAGGTGCAAGGAAGGTGTCACAAGAGATAATATCAGCAATTCTGGAAATGTATCCTCCCAACAAGTCAGAAAGAAGTCAGAATGTTCTTGGGAATAGTGGGCTTGTGTCATCAGAGGATTCCCAACATTTCCCTTTTGACCAAGTCTTTACAGAGGCTGACACAAGGATGTGTCTGATATGGTACCATTGTATGACACTCGCATGCTTGCCTTCTCAGGGGTGGGAGACAATCTCTGTCTTAACCCAGCACGGGAAATGCCGGATTATAACAAATGTTTTACTTTGTACTGCAGTGAGAGGGACGGGTGTGCTCTCTCAGTGCTAACACAGTTACACACAAACACAAATAGGCCTGTCACCTACTTGTCTGCCACACTTGACCCAGTGGATTCAAAGCTGCCCGGTTGTCTAAAAGCTGCTGTTGTTGTTGGTGTCAGCATTGAACAGCGCAAAAGCATTGTTATGGGTCATCCATTGAAAATTTTTGTAACCCACTCTATAGAGATTTTGTTGACACGCACAAAGACACAACACCTTACAAATAGAACTTTAATCAGATATGAGCAAACCATTTTGGCTGCTCCCAATGTGATTCTAAAACGATGTACAACACTGAACTCTGCAAATCTGTTACCGTTACCTGAAAGTGATGAAAATATTGATGATGAATTGAGCATGACACTGAACTGTTTACCAAGCCGAGATCAGACATACAAGATGCTCCACTTTCTGATTTATATCACGCAATGTTTGTTGATGGCTCCTGCTTGTGAGACCATGAAGGAAACCTGAGAGCTGCTTATGCAGTTTATAGTTTCTCCAGTGTGGTTGAAGCTTCTTGGCTTCAAGGAGTCTTTTCAACACAAGTGGCTGAATTGATTGCCCTTGCATAAGCATGCCTCAGACCACCATTTTCACCGATAGTCAGTATGGCTTTGATGCTGTTAATGACTTTGGGCAGTTGTGGTCGCAAAGGGCATTTATGACCTCCTCTTGCTCGCCCACCCTTAGTGGACAGAGAGTCTATGATTTGATGAAAGCATTACGGCTGCCTGCCCAAATTGTGATCGTGAAGTGCTCTGCTCACTGCAAGGGAAGCAACTATGGGCCTGATTCTAACTTTGGAGGACGGTGTTAAACCGTCCCAAAAGTGGCGGATATACCACCTACTGTATTACGAGTTCCATAGGATATAATGGACTCGTAATACGGTAGGTGGTATATCCGCCACTTTTGGGACGGTTTAACACCGTCCTCCAAAGTTAGAATCAGGCCCTATATCACTGTGAGAAATAGCTATGCAGATAAAGTGGCCAGATCCTGTTCTTTGAATGCTTGTGCATTCAATGGGGATTATTTAAATGAGGAAACTAATGAGACAAATTACAATCAATTGTTAAATGCAGCAGACACATGGGAGGAAGACAAGAGGATACAGGAAGAAATGTAAGAAGCAGAACAGCATGGTTTGATCAGAGTAGGATGTGTCAAGAGAGATGAGGATGATATTTGGATTTCAAATGATGGAAGAATCATGGTACCAGATAGTTTGTTACCACCTATGGTGAGGCATTATCATGGTCCAGTTCATGTAGGGCATGATTCAATGGTGAGATTGTTTCTACAGACGTTTCAGCTCTAGGTTTAGACTGATGGCAGAAGCATTGTGTCACAGATGTGTTACATGTCAGCAGATGAATGTAGGTAAATGAACTGTGCTAACACTGAGTCAGCTAGGCAGATCAGGACGTCCTTTCAACAGGATGCAGTTAGATTTCATCAAACTACTTGTGTGCAATGGACTGAAATACGTGTTGGTTGTTGTATGCATTTTCTCTTGTTGGGTTGAAGCTTACCTGACAAGGGGAAATGACAGCCTCACAATAGTTGTTGTTAAGAGAACTCATACCACGCTTCAGGTTCCTGACTTCTTTTGAGTCAGACCGAGGGACACACTTTAATACTGAAGTCCTGAGATTACAGTGTGAAGCATTGCAAGTCGTGGAGAGATTACATTGCAGTTACAGACCGGAGGCTTCTGGTCTTGTTGAGCAAGTCAATGGAACACAGACATTCTGACTAGATGACGTATGTGCTTCCACTTCATTAAAATGGCCTGATGCATTGCCTCTTGTGTTGATGAGTTTTCAGAGTACTCCAGACAGGAAGACAGAACTGTCACCCTGTGGGATCATTATGGGATGTATCATGATGTTACCAGCTGTGCCTGCAAATGAGCTTGTGAACATTACAGATGACATGGTACTTGATTACTGCAGAGGACTGGCTGATGTGGTTCATTCAGTGTCTCATCAGGTAGGAGAATCTACAACTCAGTCACAACAGGAGCAATGCCATGGCCTCTGTCCAGGTTACTAGGGTATGGTGAAGAAGCAAGTTTGGAAGTCATGCTGGGAGCCTCAGAGGAAAGGGCCTTCACAAGTTATCTTGGTTAACCACAGATGTGAAGTCTGGAGGTCTCCCCAGCTGGATTCATGCAGCACACACTCATAGAGTTCCAGGTCCCCTTGATGATACAGCACAACCTGTCCCTGAAGGGCCTTTTACAGTGAGATGAAGGTAGTAGATTAGTCAAGCTGTTGGAGAGGAGGAAGTGAATGAAACAACACATGTTCTGTCTGAGGGGGGCCAGAATGAGTCAACAGTTGCAGTTTGTACAGAAGGATCGAGCAAAGAGACATTGACTGCTCAAAGTTCAGATGGTGACGAAGGACCTGGTGATGTAGCAAAACAAGTTGAGTCTGGAGCCCAGTGACAGACAGAACAGACTGTGCCTGAAGTTCCATAAGCTATTCCAGAGGAAGCTGAAGAGTCTGGCCAAGGCAACAGTGATGCTGAAGGGCCAGTAGCCCAGAGGTCAAAGAGAGCCAGGGTACCCTATCGGAGGTATGCCACACTTGAATAGACATATCCTGCTGCCAAAGACTGGGAGAGAGAATTTGGAATCTTTTATTTTAACACTTCGTATCCAGATCAGCCTCCTTGAATTGATTCTTGTAGCAGAACTGAGCTTTGAAATTGCTTTGCCACTTGATAGACTGAGACATTATATCCTGGATGTGGTTATTGGTGAATGTGAACTGCGCATTTATTAGAGACATTTGATAGACTTTGTAGAGAATAAAGAAGAGTACCAGGTCTGAGTCTGCAGAATTAATCATAGGCTTGTCATTTTGAAGAACAGGAGGTAGGTTTATGAAAGACTAGGGAAGATATTACAATCAACATTTGACCTTTACTGAAAAGACAATTGCTTGCTACTGCTTTGCTCAGTTGAAAAGACTGAAATAGACTATTGCTATTGACACTGCTGCATTTTCATTAAACAGTCTGAATTGAGAAATGCCATGGAGTCTAGAAGAAAGAATTATACATTTAGATACATATGCGCAGGAGTATTAGTCATATCAATTTTAGTAATGATTGCTTTGCTTATGGGGTTGAGTTTACCTACACATTCAAGCAAAGAAAACATTACATTCAAAAGTGTCACTCAAACACCACCTCTTGCTGACAATAGGTTATCTGCAATAGATGAGTAAGATTTACATGTAGATGCTTCTTGAAGAGATTATTCATTGAATGCTTATTCAAAACTACTTTATGAATTTGTTGAAACAATGGATGCAATGAATTGCTAGGTTTGTATGCAATTACCTGCAGTGGGAATCACTTACCATTACCTCCCCTTGACATGTGAAGTTACCTGCAGCTTGTTCTGAGCTTATTCTATGGAAAAGGTAATTTTCAATACTATTACTCGAAAAATGATTTGTTTTTTTTCAGAAGTTCCTGTGCTGAAGCATTTCAATTGACAGCCTGATGCTAAAAACTCTGAGCTAGTCTGACATTTCTTCAGACCCTCCAAGACACTGGACACTGCTTATGCACCCCGGGATAACTTGATTTTTCTCTTAACAGATCTAGAAAAGAAATTCATAGATACAGTAGAAGATCAAAGAAGAGACATATTGGCTAGCACAATTAACCGTTCAAAAGTGCTACAGAGGACTAAAGGCGAAGGTGAACACAGATTGGTGAGAAACATGACAGCATTTGCTTTAGATTGGCAACATAAAGGGAAATTATGCATTTTCATTAGAAAATTCACAACTTGCACAAAATTTGTAGGGACTAGTGAATGCGGCCATACATTCAAGGTTAGAGGAAACTGAGGATTTTACCTAGATGGAGTAGATCCTGTTTTTCCTTGAGTCTATTACATTTGTGGGAAATATCCATTTAACAGCTTACCCAAAAGATGGTATGGAACATGTTATATTGGGATAGTTTGTCCAAAGATTTATCATGTGGGACAGATTGAGGACTCAATTGGAGAACAACATGGGAGAACAAAGAGAGGTGCTGGTGCTAGTTAAATTGTAGGAGGCATTTTCGGTGCTCTGATACTCAATTCACACAAGATTAGAAAGCTTTATACTGTAGTTGATAAGTTGCCCACCAGTACAGTTGAATTTTGTTTAGTTATAGATACAGAAATGGTTGCAATTAGACATGGTTTTATGGAATAAACTTGCTTTAGATGTCCTTTTCGCAAAAGAGGGCGGAGCCTGTTGGATGCTTAAGGTTCACCAATGTTGCACTTTCATCCTTGATAATAGCAAGGAACTGAACTCATAAATTAAGAACATTACTAAATTAAAAGAAGACATAAGGGAATTAGAAGCAACAGGTGAAAAGGAGATATAGGGAGTGGATTTTCAGCTTGGATTGTTAGTAAATGGTTTGCAAGCCTAGGAAGTGAAATTGTTGGATGCATCTTGAGATCTTTGCTGATAACTGCTTTTTGTGGATTGATTCTACTTTGACTTTACAAGCTGTACCAGAGAGTGCAGAGGAAGAGAAGAGAAAGGGGAAAGGGAAGAGCAGAAATAGAGCTTGAGAACATACAAAACATCTATTACAATGACATAAAACAGTAAGAAGATCTTTCATGGATCAATCACTGAGCTTTTGATTTGTCTTTCTGATAAAGATTTCAGATTGATGTGATTGCTTTATTTGCCATCAGAGGTGGGATTGGTACAGCAGAGAATTAGCTGCTATCCCTGACTTCATAAACATGACTCATATGTAGTAATGACACATAGCAAACTGCGGGCCTGATTTAGAACTTGGTGGGCAGGTTACTTCATCACAAGGGTGATGGATATTCCATCCGCTGAAATCTAAGTCCTATAGGATAGAATGTGATTTAGATATTGGTGGACGGGATATTCATCACCGTTGTGGTAGAGTAACCCACCCCCTGTGTTCTAAATCAGGCCCCATGTGTTTTAACCATCATCTAATGAAAAATGGTGCATTTGAATACTACAATTAAGTGCATTCACTGTAGAGTTAGAATTACATATACTGCGTAACTTAATTTGACTAAGTGAAATGTAATTGTTGAGTATAATATTTCAACCATCTTCACTTTATCTGAAAGTAGTTGCATTTAAAACAATAATAGTTTGGGTAGCACAGGCACTAATGTTGTTGATTAATGCTGAGAAATGCATTTTTCCATTATATTTATTTACATGTCGTTAGAAATGGGGTCTTTGGTTGACAGTCAGGTTACCCCCTGTTCAAGCAAGGACCCTCACTCTAGTCAGGGTAAAAGAGAATCACTCTCAGCTAACCCCTGCCTACCTCCTTGGTAGCTTGGCAGAGCAGAAGGCTTAACCTCAGAGTGCTAGGTGTAAAGTATTTGGACCAGCACACACAGTAACTTAATGAAAACACTACATAATGACACAACACAGGTTTAGAAAAATAGAAAATTTTAATCTAAACAAAACAAGACCAAAATGACAAAAATCCACAAAACACAAGTCAAGATATCAATTAAAAGGCAAAAAGAAGCTTTATGTAGTTTAAAACACATACTAACACTGTTAGCGTGAAAATGTACCTTGGGTGCATCAAAAATAACCCCGCACTAACGAGCATGTGGCAAAAAGGGCTTCCGTTGATTCCACTCACAAGCGGGACCTTGCATTGTTTCTCCTTTCGTCGGGTCGGGCATGTCATTCCTTCTCTCTGCAGGAGAGCGATGCGTCGATCCGGTCAGCACTCTCGGGTTTGGGCAGGCCTTGCGTTATTTTTACACACCCAGCGGTACTTGCATTGGAAATCCAGCCACACGATGATTAAAAAAACACGCAGCTTGGGTTTTGATCTCCGAGTCTCCATCAGCGATGGTGCGCATCATTTCTACAGATCCATGCGTTGCTTCTTTGGTCGCATTTCCAGCAAGCGTCGATTTTCAGCCGCAGAGCCGGCGGCGCATTGTTTCTTCAGCCGCAGATCCAAGCCGTGTTGATCCTTTCCTCGCACGGTGCTCTGTGTGTGGATTTCCTTCTCTTAGGCTGCCAGCTTCGCCTTTCAGGGTCCCAGGAACTGGATGGGCACCACAGGGCAGAGAGAAGTCTTTTCTGTCCCTGAGACTTCAAACAACAGGAGGCATGCTCTAAATCAAGCCCTTGGAGAGTTCTTCTAAAGATGGAAGGCACAAAAAGTCCAGTCTTTGTCCTCTTACTCTGGCAGAGGCAGCAACTGCAGGATAGCTCCACAAAGCACAGTAACAGGCAGGGCAGCTCTTCTTTCTCAGCTCTTCAACTCTTCTCCAGGAAGAGGTTCCTTTTGTTTCCAGAAGTGTCCTAAAGTCTGAGGTTTTGGGTGCCCTTCTTATACCCAATTTCTCCTTTGAAGTAGGCCTACTTCAAAGTAAAGTCTCTTGAATGTGAAATCCTGCCTTGCCCAGGCCAGGCCCCAAATACTCACCAGGGGGTTGGATACTGCATTGTGTGATGGCAGGCACAGCCCTTTCTGGTGTGAGTGACCACTCCTCCGCTCCCTCCTAGCACAGATGGCTCATCAGGAAATGCAGACTACACCCCAGCTCCCTTTGTGTCACTGTCTAGTGTGAGGTGCAACCAGCCCAACTGTCAAACTGACCCAGACAGGGAATCCACAAACAGGCAGAGTCACAGAAATGGTATAAGCAAGAAAATGCTCACTTTCTAAAGTGGCATTTTCAAACACACAATCCTAATAATCAATTTTACTAAAAGATGTATTTCTAAATTGTGAGCTCAGAGACCCCAAACTCCACATGTCCATCCGCTCCCAAAGGGAATCTACACTTTAATCAGATTTAAAGGTAGCCCCCTTGTTAACCTATGAGAGGGACAGGCCTTGCCACAGTGCAAACACGAATTTAGCAATATTTCACTGTCAGGACATATAAAACACATTACTATATGTCCTGCCTTAACCATACACTGCACCATGCCCTTAGGGCTACCTATGGCCTACCTTAGGGGTGCCTTACATGTAAGAAAAGGGATAGTTTAGGCCTGGCAAGTGGGTACACTTGCCAAGTCTGATTCACAGTTAAAACTGCACACACAGACACTGCAATGGCAGGTCTGAGACATGATTTCAGAGCTATTTATGTGGGTGGCACAACCAGTGCTGCAGGCCCACTAGTAGCATTTGATTTACAGGCCCTGGCACCTCTAGTGCACTTTACTAGGGACTTACTAGTAAATCAAATAGGCCAATCATGGATAAACCAATTACATACACATTTGGTAAAGGAGCACTTGCACTTTAGCACTGGTGAGCAGTGGTAAAGTGCCCAGAGTAACAAAAACAGCACAATCAGAGTCCAGCACACATCAAAAAGTTAAGGGAGACCACGCCAAGGATGAAATGTCTAACACATGTGTTAACAATTTCATTTTGTTTTATATTACCTGTAACATGAAGTTTAAAATGAGAAATTGTAGATGATATTATATGGATGAAAAAGTAATATATGCACAGTGCAATGTGAATTTAACATGCAACTGAGAATAATATTCCAAGCTTGACTTTATTAGGCCGGACTTTCTTAAATGTGAGAAACTGTGTTCCATTTCTGCTAAAGTGTTATTTTTCATTGCAAGTATTTTCACATAAATTGTTAGTTTGGAAATAGATGTGCTTTTGTCATATTCTTGGAGGGTCTGAGAAAGCAACCTTTAAAGGTGCACAGAGTCACCGAGGGAAGCCTTAGTCATACATGTTGCCAATGATGTTCAGGAGACTAAGGATAGCAACCTTCCCAGGCCTGCCGTGAGACCTTTCTGATGTTTTAAGTTACACCATGAAATAAGTGAAAACCATGTGATGGGGTGATCAATGGGTGGTACCCTATTCGTCTTTTTGCAGTATTAACTAGGAGTTACACTGATCAGCTGTAGAGCAGAAACCCTTGGACTTTCAGAAGTGCTGACCTCTGATTTTCTCCTTATCCCCCATGCTTTCCTGAGTGTGGCTTTGGCTTAAACTTGATTCGCCAAGAAGGCTCTTGACCAAGCGTTTGAAATGCTGACACCTTCTTTTTTACCTTCCATTTTATTTTATAAAACCCTTTTTGTCCTATTTTGGCTTCTCACTTTTTGCCCCCATGTCTTTCAGTTAGAATTTCATTTTTGGATTTGCTTGGGCTTTAGGAGGATTCCTATTTACCCATAGTTTAATTTAGATATATGATTTAATTTGCACTAATGTGTAAAAGATTTGACCAGCATTTATTTTCTGAACACCAAATTCCATCCTTGATGTTTTGTACTGTAGTGACTGAATTTGTTGTTTGCCTTGTGCTAATTCATTTACATTCCTTCAGAAGTTTGGCTACCCTATTGCTATTCGGTATCTCCAGAGCATGCTTTTGAGATGTGCTTACATTAACCTGAGTGTTAATTTGTAATAAAACCCTTCAACTTTATATCCAATGTTGGTTTTGACTGTGTGGCCAAATTAGTTACACTGTTAAATTAATGTTGATTGAGTATTGCCTGATCCCCTAGTTACACCCTATCACGGATCCAAAGGTTCATCGCATTGATCTAGAGAATGCACAATGCTCCGTCAATAGTTAAGAGCTATCTGATTTAAAATATTTAGGCCCACATTTATACTTTTATAACTCCGCATTTGGGCCGCTTTTTGACGCAAAATCGGCGCAAGCTTACAAAATACAATTGTATTTTGTAGGTTTATGCCATTTTTGCGTCAAAAAGCGGCGCAAATGCGGCGCTAAAAAAAGAATAAATATGGGCCTTAGTAACAGTTCCTAGATATTCTGGTCTTCATTTAGAGTTTGGTGGACGAGGAACATCCACCAAAAGTTGGTGGAGGTCAGGGCTACCTTATTAAGAGTGTATTGCTATAAATGGTACTGTAAAAACTGCAAACGGGGCATCTGACACTTTTTCAAAGCTGTCCTACTCCACCCCTCTCTAAATAACGCCATTTGTCTTTTAGCAAACAATTGTTCTGTTTCATTAATGCCTACTTGTGTGCATAACAAGTCTCGCGATTCTCAGATAAATGCCCCAGCTTGTTCTTCACCCACAATATTTATAGGCAGCATTAGTGTGCACGGGTTAGTGCACTGTTGCTTAGAACATTAGAACTATTTACACAATTTTAGGAGAGAAACGTCTTATAACCAATTTGTCAGGTATGTCTGATTAAATTTGAGGTTATTTGAGTGGTATACAATCCCAGCATTCCTTGTATTTCAAGGGGTATACAAAAATGGAAGTATGCTAAGAAAAATGCCGAACTCTGTTAATTTAAATTATGCTAAATATTTTCCACAAAGGACATCATTTAAATTGAAATGATACCTATAGTGTGGTAATTTATAGATACGTTTATATACTTAGTAAATTGATAAGTTATTTAGGATTGGGTTTGTCAACCCACCAAATATGAAAATCCAGTCAGGATTTCGGGATAGCAAAGAACAGTTACAGTAATAACCTGCAGCGATTTTCACTGTATGTAAACCTTCTTCATACATATTCATTTTGAACATCCTGTAACCGCTTTTATTGTTTTGTGGGCCCAATTCTATTTTTTCGCAAGTCTCTTGAATGGATTTTTCCTCGAAGTGATTGTGCTTTAAGCTTCCTGTTGTAGCGTGAGTCTGTATGCCAGATATGGGCCGCCATTGTCAATAGCCTAACACTGTCATTATATATGTTACAAATATTGTAAATGACTGAATCTGACATCTCTGTTCCCTTAAGCACAATGCGCTGTATAAGTTGTGACAAGCTGTCCCTTGGGTACAGTTACACATTAGTAGTTGTAAAACAAAGTGACATGACAGGGAGATAATACACGGTGGGCAGGCAGCTCCTAGAATGGTTTGCTCGAGATGTCTCTCAAACAAAATGAAAAGTGGATTTTAAGAAAAAATAAATAAAACTGAAAATAATGCAAGATGTACACATTTTTTTATTATAACGCTTCGACTTTGGCCGCCGGATACAAGTTAGTGATTGCCAAAGTAGGCGATTCAATTCCTTATTTTCTGTGTTTGATGGTTTTAAGAAAGGAAGAGCACACCGAATAAATTAGAATGCTAAAAATCCAAATTTGAGGTCCGATTCGCAAAGTATTTTGCACACACAAATGTGTTTTCCACTTAAACGGTGTATAAATGAAAAACAAGCAAACTTCGTGATTCGTAAAGTTTGATTTACACTAAACTTGTTTAGCACCTGAGTTCAGATGGAGAACATACGCATGTGCAACCAGGTAGTGTGGGAAGTGAGAGGAGACAACATCCGACCAGTCAAATAACCTTTGTTATTTATGTAAAATGAGAATGTATAAGTACGCGCAAAGGGATTTACCTAAATAAAGTGAAAATATTAACAAAACGGGGCAAACGATTCAATCATGCTTGCCGGGCTACGAGGTGTCTCTAAACAAAGGTGGCGTAAGTAAGAGTTGAGATACGAAAAGTGAAATAACTAAACTGTTTATTTCTAATATTTTCTGACCGAGCATCTCACAGTAGTCTCTGTGTTCAAATGTGGAAGTACAGGGATGAGTAAAACTTTTCTCTCGTGTTGTTTGGACTGCAGGAGCCTCAACATAATCAACTACGCACCACTTTTTATGCGCCTGCATTGTGTAAAGTGAATGCATTTAACCAATTATTTCTCGGAGTTAGGGCTTCACTTTCAGACAGTACGCTTGGAAACAGTAAGGGGCATATTTCTACTCTGTTTGCACCGAATTAGAGTGATTTTGGTTTTACTCTAATTCGGTGCAAAACTAACTCCATATTTATACTTTGGTGCTAGACCTGTCTAGCGCCAAATTTATGGAGTTAAAGTCATTTTTTGGAAGTGGAGACCTACCTTGCCTTAATGAGATGCAAGGTAGGCATTCCCGTGCAAACAAAATGACTCTGTGGCCTTAACGCCATATTTAGGGGCATATTTATACTCTGGGCATATTTATATTCTGTTTGCACCGAATTAGTGTCATTTTTTTTACTCTAATTCGGTACAAAACGAACTCCATATTTATACTTTGGTGCTAGACTCGTCTAGCATCAAGCCCCTGATTTATACTTTTTTTGCGCCGCATTAACGTAATTTTTCGATGCAAAAGTGGTGCACACTTACAACATATTGTCCCTTATTTATACTTTTTGCTGCAAAACTGCACTAACTCAGTTTTGCACCAAAAAGTTTAGCACCGGCTTGCACCATTTCTGTGCACCAGTCGGGCACCATATTTATGGAATGGTGCAAGCTGGTGCAAAGGGTAGGCTAGAGTAAAAAAATGACTTTAGTTGGGTGGGGCTGGCTGTATAGAAGAAGAGGGTTTAGCACCAAAAAATGAATTTAGGCAGGTTAGAGTAAAAGAAAATGGCTCTAACCAGATTAGTGTCATTTTATGGTGCTAATCCTAGCATGCCACATGACTTCTGCCTTAGAAAAGGCAGGAGTCATGCCCACCACCCCGGTGGCCAGCACAGAGGACAAGGGCCCCCTGGGCATGGCCATTACACCCTGTGCCATGTATGGGGACCCATTTCAGGGCCCCCTATGGCACTTTCAAAAATAAAATGCAATCTTGCCTGTACTTACCTGGGATGGGGTCCCCCCTCCTCCGCAGTCTCTCTAATGAGGATGGGGGTGCCCCTGGGGCTTGGGAGGGCACCTGTGGGCTTATTCCATGGTGTTCCACCATGGAAATAGGCCCACAGGTCCCCTAACGCCTGCCCTGACCCAGGATTTGAAGAATGGGGCAAAGCAAGCTTTGCACCATTTTTTGACCCCTCCTCCCTCCCTTGCACTATTTTTGGATGGGAGTATAAATATAGCGTTAAGGCCATAGAGTCATTTTTTTGCATGGGAACGCCTACCTTGCATCTCATTAAGTCAAGGTAGGTTTCCACAACCCAAAAATGACTTTAACTCCATAAATTTGGCGCTAGACAGGTCTAGCACCAAAGTATAAATATGGAGTTAGTTTTGCACCGAAGTAGAGTAAAAAAAAAATCCGCTAATTCAGTGCAGAGTATAAATATGCCCCTTAGCGTCAAAAAATGACGCTAATCTGGTGAGAGTAATTTATTTTGACTCTAACCTGCCTAGCGTCATTTTATTTCACGCTAGCCTACCCTTTGCACCGGCTTGCACATTTCCATAAATATAGTGCCCAGCTGGTGCTGAAAAATGGTGCAAGCCGGTGCAAAACTTTTTTGTGCAAATCTGCGTTAGTGCAGTTTTGCACCAAAAAGTATAAATAAGGCCCTAAGAGTGTGTGTGTGCCTCTTTGTGTTTCTGAGCTGGTTGTCTCAAATAATAATAAATAATGCACTAACTGGGAGAAGTTGTACACATATATAAAAGGGCCTACGATCCCACCTTACACCGTGATGCCTCTTCACCGAGGTGCGATGGGCACAAATAGGGACAGTAAACCCTATTACAGATAAACAGGAGCCTCCCTGGGAGCAGGTCATTAGTGAAAGGCAGACCAACGGTTTGAAACAGCAGGTCCGCCTTTCACTGTGTAGGTGGCAATGTAGCGAGCATTTGAAAGAGGGATAAAGATCCCCCTGCAGGTAGGTGCAGTGAGTGACTTAACCCTCTGCAGGGGGATACTTAGGGGTTCCCTGAGCCCTCTTTCCCTACTTGCAGTGGTCGCTCATGCAGCGGAGCACTGACTGAGGGTGGCCAGGGGCGATGGATACCTAGCAGTAAAATGGGACTGCCATTAAAATACCTTTAAGGCTTCTCTTCAGCTTCAAGTGTGGTTTTGATGCATGATCATTTTCAGTCTTTTATGACACTTTGTCACATCCTCCCATTTCCATTGATTAATGGATTCTCAAAAAAACTCCATTTGGTGATCCAAAGTGCTTATGTTACACTTTATGTTATTTTGTTTTTTATGTTAGTTCATGCTTTACGTTGTTTTATCTTGGGTTATAACTGAAATAAGATGCACTGTTAAAAAAATGGACTGTTCCTGTAAGACTAATGCATGTGGAGACTGAAAAGATACCCTACCCTAATTGGTGGAATAAAGCCCGTTCTTTTGGTACAGTGCATCTTATTTTAGTTATAGGCTCATTCAGGGAGATTGGTGCACTGGACCACTTAATTCTCTCTAGTTTTGTATCCCTAAACGTTTTGGGTGTATAGTTATCTTGGGTTATATACAGTAAATAAATCACAGGCAACTGTGTACTATGGTCCAGTATTATCATTTTGATGCTTGGTGACATCAAAAACCATGAAACCAAAGGCTGACAATATATAAAAGTCACTAGAATAAAAGATAATGATTTAGAACCAGATTACAAATGTTGCTTGCTATGCATTATTTATATTATATGGTTATTTTGGGGTAATTAGCTTAAAATGTACTTTTTAAATACGTAAATCTTTGTGAAAACAGTAGTTGAAATACTTGAATGTAGTGTTTGGTTAACTGCAGTATGTAGCTAAGAATGGCAGATTTTAGAAAAAATGACCCATTACATTGTTAAAGGCCCTGCCAAGGTCATAATGGCATCACAGCCAGTTCTCCGTTTGTACCGCCAGGGGAGTGGGACCCCCTGGCCGAAGGTTGACCATCTTTGGCCCGGCTGTCCACCTAACACTGCCTGCGGTATAATGAGTACCCTTACTGCCAGGGATTCTGTGGTGGCAGCCTGCCACGAAATCTCTGGTGGTAAGGATACTGGTGACAGGAATACTAATTCTTGGCACCACTACAGGACTCCCCAACCCTCCTCCCTCCCCCCACCAACCAGCAACACCCCCCTCCCCGATCCCTGTAGTGACCCCCCTCCTCCCCGATCCCCATACTGACCCCTTCCCCGATCCCTGTAGTGACCCCCCTCCTCCCCGATCCCCGTACTGACCCCCAATCCCCGTACTGACCCCCCGATCCAAGCACGCACCACATATACAGACATACATGCTCACATCTATGCTCACTCATTCACACACACATGCACACATGGCCACAACACTCCTCCCACCCCGCCTACACGCATTCACACAAGCACACAAACACTTGCGCACACATGCTCATGCATACAAATACACACAACACCTCCCCACCTCCTCAATTAACACACACACCTCATTTACGCACACAACACTCAACATGCCCCCTCCCCTTTTGGTCGATCTGGGAGGTCATCCGGGAGGGAACAGGGTCCATAGGGCCTGCTCCGCCAGCACCACCCTGTGACCACAACACCGCCATGCCGATTACAGAGTTGTAATATGGCGGGCGGTGCTGTGATGACATGGCAGTGCCAGCGGAGCAACCTCCACTAGACCGCAGAATGGCAGTATGGCTGCTGGCGGCTCTCTGCCCAATTTATGGAGGACAGCTGCCGGGAGTCATAATATGGCGGTGTCAAGACCACCATCACTGGAGGTCTCCTGGTGGGCGAGACTTCGGCGGTCAACTGTTTTTCACCGTCAAAGTCATAATGAGGGCCTATGTCTTTAGATGCAACCAATTGTTGAAGCTGTTCTCTTCAAGATACAGCTAACAATGGGTAATTATTGGAATTAGAATGTTTATTTTTGTTTATTTTTCATGAACAGATTGTAGATAAAACAATGGACAATGGGCAGGCCCAGTTGAATTGAGCCAATTTGTGGCTGTGGGCGTCGACTGCATCATTATGGATTTACTGCAAGTGCCACATAATTTGCAGCATAATTTGCAGATATCAACAAACTTTGGGGCATATTTATACTCTGTTTGCACCAAATGTGCGTCAAAAAAATTTGACGCACATTCGGCACAAACCGTGCACCATATTTAAACTTTGACGCCCGAGCCCCAGAAGTCAAAATTCCTCCGTGTGCGTCATTTTTTGAATGCGGGAAACTGCCTTGTGTTAATGACATGCAAGGTAGGCGTTCCCGCCCAAACAATGCCTTTAAGGCCTGTGCGCCTTATTTATACTCCAGCGTCATTTTGACGCACAGGAGGGGGCGGGCCTTAAAAACAGCGCACAGCCTGATATGCGCTGTTTTTTAACGCCTGGGTCAGGGCAGGCGTTAAGGAACCTTTGGGCTCACTTCCATGGTCTCTGACCATGGAAGGAGTCCAGAAGTGCCCTTCCCTGCCCCAAGGGACACCCCTCTGCCACCCTCACCCAACCCTGGAGGACACCCATGGGTGGGCGGACCCATCCCAGGTAAATACAGGTAAGTTGAGGTAAGTATTTCTTTTTTTTAAAGTGGCATAGGGGGGCCTAACTTGGGCCCTCCTACATGCCACTGTGCCCAATGACCATGCCCAGGGGACAAAAGTCCCCTGGGCATGGCCATTGGGCAAGGGGGCATGACTCCTGTCTTTGCTAAGACAGGAGTCATTTCAATGGGGGTTTTGAGTCAAAAAATGGCGCAAGTCCAGTTTGAGGCATGATTTTTGCCTCAACTCTGACTTGCACCATTTTTTGACACACAACCCCCATTTTCCCCTAAGCAGGCTAACGTCATTCCTTAAACAAGGCGCCCACATGGCGCGTAGGAATGGCGTTAGCCGGCGGCAAAACTTTTGACACAAACCAGTGCCGGCGCTAGTTTGCATCAAAAAGTATAAATATGGGCCTTTGTATTTCTAGCTGAAATTATCTGAATAATAATTTTAGAGAATGTTTCGCATAATGCTGAATAATTTGCTTTTTCTTGTGGCATAATTTAGAAAGCCTGACACATACTTAAGTCGTCCCTTGCCACTTAATCCTAGAGTCCCTGACACTGATAAAGCTGTGCAAAGTGACTTGGGGGCTGTGATTATAAATTCCATGATTCATTGTGACCCCTAAAATGTTGCATTGTTTTATGTTTTACATTTTTGTGATGAGTTTCAGGTTCTGTTCTGTTTCCTGTTGTGTGATGAGTGTGCAGTGGAGATAATGCATTTTAGAGAGGACACTGCGTACATTCCTAAGGATCTTTCAGGGTGAAAAGGTCCTACATACCAGCGTAACATCCCTGCAGTGAGAACTTGTTTGTATTTCATCACCCGGCTGACGATTCCCAGAGTATAAATCATATCCCAAAAATAGGATTGCACAAATTAGAAATAATGGACAGCCTGAGCTTTATCACACAGAGTATGTTATATGATCTGTGACAAGCTGTACAAATCCTATGGGAACATTTACCCACCTCGAACTGTATACAACCAAGAGAGCTGTGCCAGCGATATAATGCAGCGCTGACAGCTGCCTCAAGGACTACTCGACAACCGAGGATGGAGTCTACCAGACACTGATCTATAATGTAAAAAGTACTTTAAGGAGCCATTTAGTCATGAAGCAGCAATTTGTCGTCGCCATCAGGAACCAGTCGTGGCAGCAGCTTTACATCTGCTAGTTAACGAGTGAATAGTGAGGCGTCACATGAGTATTGTCAGCTTCCAATCATCATTATCAATCACCCTTTCTTAGTATTGAACAATGTCTGGAGCAGGTGCCCCATTCGTGAAATGTTACTTTAATGGGGTAATTCAATTTTCAGACAATGGGGATGTCCTATTTATTGCAAGCCACTTGCAACAAGAGTACGGGAATATATTAAGAACTCTTGATATTTTAAAACCAGAAATAAAAAACCGCACCCCCTTCTGCTTTCTTAATACTGCACGCAGACACACACATACAGTATTTTCAGGTTTTGTTCAGGTTGTGAGAAGCATTTGGTGTGCAGGAAAGATTTGAGAGATTTGAATTCTTCAAATAATACAATGGGACTCTAAATTAAAAGTACTGAATAATTATTTTCGGATTATCATGTTTCAGGGCTTTTTTATACTGCGTCTGCTAGCTGAGTATGAGCAGTAGGATTCTTGTGTCAAGACCATATTGCCATGATCATTTTGAGGTTTGCTTTCTCTAAGGTTTTCACTCATGCGCGAAGGGTGTTATGATAGATTTCTAATGGTGTCAGCGTCTGTGGCTGTGATTTTAAGTTAGACGGTTGTACATTTGTTCAGATGATGATGGCAGCGAGTGAGAGGTGCACAGTGTCAGTGGTGGTAGTCCTGGTTTGCCGTGGGCTGGGTCTGTCTTTGCACTGAAGTAAAGTTCAGTTCTGAAGTTCAGAGAGACAGGGGTAAAACGGGGTGAGACAAAAATGAGGGCTGACCGGTCGTCACTGCACACATTAGAAGCTGATGGCAACCACACAGAAGCTGATGGTCTAAAAGTGAGGAAAAATACCTGTAGTAACAGTTTTGCTGCAAGTTATTCCTCCTTTTATTAACGCTAACCCTATATTTGAATAGAAAAGCAACGAATAAGGTGATTACCACTACTGGCTATTGTCTCCAGATTCTGCTGGGGACTCAAAATGACTTCATCGTTTTTTCTGAATTTTATATTGCACTGTTCTCAGACGAAGAGTGTTGGGTTATGTATGCATTTGCTTGCACACAGCAGCTGGTGAAAAGACTGGATTGGAAGACAGTTTTTTTGTAATAAAAATTTTAAGTCATGGGACCCTCTGCGGACAAGCTGTTGGGTTTTCCCATGTTAAAGTATCCTAGATGTTTCCAAATCAATATTTCACTTTCCATTGTCCTGGGGTATTTTGCTCAAGTAGTTTCATGACCAAGTGCCGTGGCTTGGGTGTTCCTTATTCTTTGGGTCCATAGATAAAATGGTCAAGCCCTTTGATGTTGTTGTCATAGTCTAATTATTTTCTCTAATGCTGTGTTATTTATTTGTTTAATAATGGTCAAGGAGGGACAACAAGAAAAGGAGACAAAAAACCGCAAGGAGGTGATGGCAGTAGGACAAGGCCTGTATGGAAGAAGTATAAAAGGAGGTGGTAGAAGGAACAAGTGATTTGAAGGTTTTATTTCTTAAAGGGCAACTAACAAAACCTCTACTATATTAAGAGGCCAAGAGGATTAGCCACCTGTGGATCTGCCACCATTGCACCCAAATGTATTAGAAAAAAGCCCTGGCTTGGGCCACCATGTCCCACGGTGGGCCTGAACCTAGGTTTAGTAAAGTTAGAAGCAAGTGGTGTTTTTTTCCTCTAGGCCAACAGGGCTACAAGGAAGGAGGGTAAATCGGGATGCCACGGTTATGTGGAAAGTGTGAAATAGAAACAAGAAGGGAAGACATAAGTTGAGCAACTAGAGGTCAGTCTTGCATTCGAAGGGGGAGAATCCGTGGTCATCACACAATTATCTCTAGTGGTACAATAGAGGTAGTAAGGTAAACAAGCATTTGCAGTGCAATAGGTCTCTTATTAGCGAGAGTTAGAGCTGTTGCCGTTGTAAATGATAATGACAACCTTGCCTTTGGGACCTTATAAATATTTAGCCATGCAGCACATTAAACCTTTATCAGAACTAAACTGTGTCTGTGCATTCCTTCATACATGTGGCATTAGATTGTAATGGTCTGAACAACCCCTACAGAGCACCCCAGTAAAAATAGCATTTGGAAGAAAAATTGTCATGTAAGCATATGGTCAACCCCTAGAGGGCGTAATCACATGAAAAAAGAAGGAAACAGAACATTGCAGTGTAACCATATAAATAGTCCCTTGAGGGCATAGTGCATTACACATTTTCAGGCCTAGCAGGCCTTTTAAACATAATTCAACTGTGGAGTCGGCTTCACAAGGGTGCAGTGCTGCAGGTTGTTACTAGATGTCCCTGTAGATTCAACAGCAGAAGGTGGGGTACCACTGGTCATAGCTAGATGTCCCTGTAGAGTCAACAGCAGAAGGTGCAGTACCACTGATCATGGCTAGATGTCCCTCTGGAGCCAAAAGCACTCCGACTACGGTGTCACAGAAAGCTGCCAGAACTTCTTCTGACGTCAAAAGCTCAGGTTGTCCCCCAAAACCTGGAAACGGCTGGAGAAGTACAAGGTCCTCACTGAAATGGCTGAAATATTTAGTCATACCGCACATTAAACCTTTATCAGAAATAACTTTGTTTGTGCATTAGCAGAAGGTGCAATACCACTGGTCGTGACTAGATGCACCTAGGGGTCCTACTAACTCACACCAACAAATAGCATGCCCAGCATCCCTGCACAACACCCCCACAATGGCGTAACACAAATTGATGGGGTTCACCTGCAGAATGTGGCGCGGGGCCCCGTAGACCCCAATATCTGACAAATATTAATCGATTTTAGGCTCAATGACCCAACCCCCGAAGAATGGACTGCTCCCCACATCGTAGAGGCTCCAGGGGCCTGTCCTACTTTCCTGCTTGATTGAGATTAACAGCTTCATCCCTGCACTGAGGTGGTCATTCTGACTTTGGCGGTCTTTATTAAAAAAACATGCCGTGTAAGCGCCCGCTGAAAGACCGCTGTATTACGAGTACCCAACACAACACCGCCCAGGCCTGGAAGCAGGTCCAATAGTGGACGAATCACCTGGATGTCTGGATATGGATGATGAACCTGGCCGATCAGGCATGAGTGGTCAGTCCGCCACCAACACCAGCCTCACCCTGCCGACAACTGAAACAACCTTCCCTGTGGAGCCCACCTTCCTAAACCTGTGTCCCAAGGTCACATAAATCATCAGTGTGCCCCACAGGACAAGGGCAGGAGTCAATGGTGAATACCGAAAACATTGATGGTCCTGGTGTCAGTGGGAGGTGGAAGACTGCACCAGAGACACTGAGCAACATCCTGCGGACATCCTCCATCATACAGCAGGTCCCATCCAGTAGTCAGTCAACATCACTGCCCTCAACTTCAGCACCTGCTACTGGGATGGAGGTCCAGCAGGAGGACCCCCAGGCCACCAGCACCCCTACCCCTGCAGCTGAGGGACCCCCCGTAAAATAGGTCAGCCATTCAGACATCCTGCGGGACCTGAGGAAAAGACCAATCTCCCCACCAGGAAGTGATCCCTCTTCTGAACTTTCACCCTTGAGTGCCACTGTTACACCCTGTTGGCTGTCCAATGCCAAGTTCCCATCCTTCCGAGGCAAATGGATACAAGACCTGTGAAACAAACAGCTGTACCACCCACTCTGATCTTCACCTAGACCATTACCCACTCCTCTGGACTGTGATTTTAAACAGTAACTAAACACCAATTATCACAAGTCATGGTGCATGTCTCTTCATTGCATGTAGTGGCAATTCTGTTTACAAGCAACAAATATATACACATCTCGACACAACAATAATGTCAAAGTGACACATGTAGTGGGATACTCCAGCAGGTGTGTAAGTACATCTATATTGTTGTAACATCCACTGTCAACGAAGCCAATGGGCAACTCAGTAAGCAGATTGCCATCAGAGATGTGACCTGAAGAGGGAAAATGAAATTGAAGAGGCACAATGTTGTAAGGTATGTAATCCACAGTCCTACATCAACAGCAGTTGAACACAAACACAAGATGACTGTCCCAACAGCTATGATATCAAATATGTAAGGGCTTGCATTGTAACTCACACACATATGTTGGACAGGAAAGATGTCACATAGGTAACATCCTCTGCTGTCCAACTGCACCAGCATTCCACACATAGCATTACCAGCAGTGCATTTCCACTACCCCTCATGGTAAGTCAGCTACCTTTCAGGGTCAGAAAATAAGATGTAAGGCTGTAGTCCCCACACACACCTTGATGCATGCAAAATCTGGGTACAGACTGGCATTAACAGTACGTATTCCATGTGCAAATGACATACAAATCACACATACCTGTTCATCATTGAAAGTAGTGACGAATCAGGTCAGTCCTTTTGTCGTGTGTCTCATCCTTCTCTGACTCCTCCTCAGCATCAGAGTCACTGGCCCCAAACACTGCTCCAGCATCAATGTCCCCCTCCTCCAACAGTGGGATGAGCCTTCTGAAAGCCAGATTATGAAGCATCTAGCATGCAACAAAGATCTTGCAGACTTTCCCTGGGCGGTATTGTAGGGCACTACTGGACGCATGGAGGCAATGAAATCTAACTTTCAGGAGGCTGAAAGTCCTCTCAATCACTCGCCTTGTCTAGCATTCCTGTCATACCCTCAATCACCACAACAGCAGACTCACAGACACCTACCCCACACACCACATCTGCACTCACCAGGACTATCTTCTCTGCCACCTGCAGCACATCCACCTTACTTGCACACACCACCCCAACATTCACTCATTCATCTCCCATTCTCCCTCCCTGCATCTCTACCCCCTCCTCCCAATGAATGCACACGCACCCACTCACCCACCCAACATTCACCCACCACAGACATGCAAACATTGCACACACCAGCATCCATATACAGCACATCAACATGTCAGACGAGCACTCCCTCTGCCTCCACTCCCATCCCTCAATCATGTGACCACCCCTGTGTACCTAAAAAAGTCATCCTTGCCACACTTGACCTCTTCCCTACTCTCCTCGCACACCATGTTACCAGTAAACATTGATTCCCCCTGCCCTTCCCAGGCCCTTCCACTTCCCATTCCTCAGGTGCCCCATCTGGTGTTTCCCCTGCTCTTCCACCCAGCAAAAATTCCACCCCTCCCAGAGCCTAAGTACCCCCTCCCAAGCCCAAACCGCAACATGTCCCTTCCAAATCAAAGCCACCCCCACCACCCCCAAATCCCTGAGGTGCCTGCCTATCCCATTGATGCCCCTAAGCCGTGGAGGCCTATTTGCTGTCAGGAGTCAAGTTGGGGCCATGCTATCTGGACAATGTGTCCTGCATTACGGACCATTAAATTTGCCATTTGGCACATTTTGTATATAGTTTATTGTCATTTACTTTTTTTAAATACATTTGCCCACATTGCTGTGATTGGCAAGTTGAGATGCCTGTCCTTGTTTTCTTCTACATGGTGGTGTGACATGTGTGTGCAATGGTGTATGTGGTCTGTGTCTGTGTTGTTGCATGCGCTGGGTAGAGAGGTTGTGCCATGTGCATGTTGCTATGTGTCTGACTGCTTGCTTGTGGGATTGTATGGGGTGTTTTGTGTGTGTGTGTGTGAATAGTGCTGCATGTGTGGATTTCCTTGTATGTTGTTTGTACGTGACGTGTCAACTGTGTCATTGTTTGGATGTGTGTTCACTGTTGTTGATTGTCTGTCATTGCTACATACAGTTTATGGTGTGTGTGTGTGTGTGTATGTGTGATGTTTCACAACGTGCTGGCCTATGCCTGCGTTGAGATGTTTGTGGTCTAGTTGCCATTGTGTGGCTATGGGGTGTTGTGTATGGATGTGTATGACTGTGTTGGTGTGCGTTGTGCTGTATGTTTGGCACGTATCTGCTTGGCTTTGTGTGGGTATTGGGTACTTGGCTTTGACATATTTTGTGTGTGCCTGTGTGTGTGGTTGTGAGTGCTGTTACGATACGTTTATATGCATGTGTGTGTGGCCTTCGCTGTCCGTGTCAGGAATGTGTGTTATGTGTGGGTGTGTATCACTGCCTTTTCCTCCACTCTGTGCTAGATGTACTTACGGTTGTTGTCTTCGTCATTGTCACTGGCCCTGAAGGTGTATGGAGAGATACAACGCTGGAAAGACAAGCAGTTCATTTGCATGACAGCTGCGGATGCATCTCTGTGCCTGGAGGTATGTGTCTCCTTTTGTACTTTCTGTTTCCAAAAGGATTTTCATTGCGGCCAGCCCGCTCTGGATATCCTGGCGGTGTGGTGACTCAGAATGTGGTGGGCGGCACATAGGTTTCTGGCAGCCTCAAGTTGCCGACCGCCACCGGATGCTGCTCGTCAGCGGTGGCGGAGCTGGTTTTCAGTTGTCTGTGTTACATTGGGTTCACCGCCTTACTCGTTATATGGTGGTCTGCACTGCCAACCTGGCGGCGGTCACAACACTGCTGCTGGCGTGGCGGTCAGGTTACCTCCAAACTCGGAATGACCACCTGAGTCTGCAGAGCATGACTGGAAACCAAAGTCCTCTTTGCTGAATATGTCTAAACCAGCCCCATACTACAGGAGGACAATTACTAAAAAGGGGCCAGGAGAGCATACTTCAGCCATGGCAGCCGCTGCTGCTCTGAAAGCAGCCCCCTAGTACACATCATATTAAGGAAATGCCAGAGTAACAGAATGGCGATTCAAGCTCTGTGCATCTCCACCATCCGGGATGGTTGGTGCTCAGGTAGTCAGTCTTCCTTTGGTGATCAGGCTAACCTTGGTACCAGTCAAACAACTGGGATCCACCATCTATGTGTAGACATTGTTGATTAAATGGTAGACATGAAGAAGGCTACTGGTTAGGAAAATGTGGTCCTGGAGTGTGAAGAGTTTTAATAATTCTGAGAAGTTGATGGATACCATTTGCTTACTGCGCAGGGATTTTGACTTGAACTCTCTTCCTGATCCTTCTGTGGCTTGCATGATGCTATCTTGGAATGCTTTATTCCGAGCTTTAAAAGTATTCACTACCTTGTCTTCCTTGAACTACTTTCCTCTGTTGGGCTGCAAATTGTCCTGATTCCCGTGGGAAGCCTCCAGTTTCTCCAGTTCAGGGAGGACAGATTCAGCAGCATTGGATAACACAAACTCCTCTTATGGGTATCTAGAGTACCCCCACCACACACACACACACACAACCCCTATAACAGACAGGTACAGAGAGATGGAATGAAGTACGGGTGGCATCTAGCTTTTCTGCTATGCCAGTAGCATTGCATTGCATGCCAGAAGTTATAATTGGCGTAACCTGTGCACTCGTTCCCAGGAGCCATGCCTTCTCCCTAGACCAGCTATGCTGTCCTTCCTCTTCGGTGGCCTGGGTTAGTTCTTTCATTCGGTATCAAGCTTACACGATCCAAGGGATAAAGCACTGCTGAGCTACCTCCAAAAGATTTGTGATGCCCCAGTCCCAAAGTAAGGAACATCAGAACGACCATTATCACAGGAGCTTGGAGTCACACGGAGCGATCATGCTCTGAGTGATGCTGACATAAGTATTCAGTAAATGTATGTGATATGCTCATATGTGGCTCCACTAAGTGGACGGCTGCTGTCATGTCAGTAGTTAGTTTGCATGACCCCTCGGTATGTGGACTCCTTTGTTCGGGAATATGGACAGTGTTTGGATACCCAATGGGAGCTCGACGGAATCTCGAGACCTTGCCTGGTTTATAAAATGAGTTGTAAATTTATAATCCCCAGCCCACCCGAACACACACGAGGATGACTCGGGAACGCATAGTCTACACCTTTAGTCAGGACGAGAGCTTAATGACGGGCATGTTCAGGACAATCCCTCCATCCCACAGGTGTCCTGAGAGAGAAACCAGTATCACGTTGTAGTGAGAGAGACAAGCGACAGTGGACCAACACGAAGAGAACAATGTGACAGCGCATGCTGAAAGCATTGACTGAAAACTATTTGGAACAATTCAAAATGGCAATAAAATACCACGGAATAAGGGGAGGACTGCTTCAACCCCATGAGTGTCCGGCTATTCTCACTTCAAAATCTGCTACTGCGCTGTTACAAAATGTGATGCGTGATTTAAAAAATAAGAACGAAAACCTTACATTTTCACATGTGCATGCTCACGTGGTACCATTTACAAAAGGAGACAACACCATAAGCATATGTATGACTGTGCTGACATCATGAGGTAATACCAAACTGAGTGAACAGGTACGTTTATGAGTTATATTTTTACCAAACTACAGCACTAATCAGATGGCAAGGCGCGCCAGTCTAAGAGCCTTTCATGCATCCACTATTATAAGTGACTGTATTCCTGCACATGTAGCCCTGTCATTTCCAATGGCAAAATACTACAAGTACCAGAATGCAACCATTCCCAACTGGACAAGATAGTTTACTAACCCAACTCACAATTGTCAAAGTTTGTCATAATGAGTCTAATTGCGACGTACTATTTTGAAATTGTTTGGAGAACACACAAGTGGGTTTCACAACTGTTAGTACTTTGAAGTGCACACAAATGACGTTTCACTGTGAGTGTTGTATTGCATCTGGCCACACTCCTGCAAAATGCTTCAGTCTGACAGACCTGACATGTTTGCAATTTTCACATATAACATGGGTGCCACATGGTAGTTAGGCACCAGCCAAGACACGTACCTTCAGAAGGATAAATACGCATTACTATACGGTAATAAAGTGATTTTTCTTGCAAAGGTGAAATATCTGCCATGCGTGCGTGTTAATTGTAAAAAATGTTGAAGCAGCTGTTTGTGCTGAGGAAACACTTTTGTAGACAGCGTGTGCACAAAAGATCTCAATGTTGTGGACAATGCAATGATTGTGTTTTTAATTTGCTTGTATTTTACCCGTAGTGTTAGATGTGAACGACATTTGTAATGGACCACATTTTTTGAGTGTCACAACATAGGCTCTTGTGTCCTTCTTTGCACCAAAGATTCTTAAACCTATAAAACAGGAACACACCCTGTGTCCTCCGTGGATAGGTGCAGCATTACGGTTTGCTTTTAAGTTTTGTTTCTGGCATTTCTAAGGTCATTGCAGGAGGGCTGGGATTGTACTCTGAGAGTGAGAAAGGACAGGAAAGGCCCAGATAATCGGCTGGCTAACGCGCTGTGATGTCTCAGCATGTAAGAAACACTATGGGGCTCATGTACAAGTGGTTTGCGCCGATGGTGCATCACTTTTTGTGACGCACCGGCGGCGCAGGCTGAAGACCAATCTCCACAAGGCCACATTTCATGGCCTTGTAAATAGTTGCTGCATTGCCTTGCTCTGCGTCAGTGAGGCATTGCAGAGGATTTTCCCACACAACACCCATGCATTTTGACACATTCCCAGATTTACATGGACTTGTAAAGCTGGAATGCCTCAAAATCCTACACCTCCCCAGAGGCGGCGTAACGAGGAGAAATAACTTTGTTTCTCCTTACTCTTTCCTCTTTCAATGTGTGCTGCAGAAAGCACACATTGAAGGAGGAAAACACCTCTATTGATTGTTTTCTTGTAGGAAGGAAAACCTTCCTGCACAAAAACAATAATTCCTACAAGGCAGACTCCTTTGCATCATGGTGCAAGGGTGCCTACGTTGGCATAAGGCAGCCAATTGTGCACCTGCATAGTGTAAGAGGACAGGAATGTGCTGTATCTCATAGATACTGAAAAAATAAAAAAGACCTTAACTGACACTAGTAAACAACATTTTTAGTTGTGGTCACAAAATTGAATTTTTACAGCCACTTTTATTATTTAAAATTATTCAACATAATTTTGTAAACTTTAACATAGTATGTCATTCAATTCATAGCAACACCCAAAAAAGGCTTTTTTCAAAAAAATCGAACTTATCACATAACAACTATCATGCTTATATAAGGAAGTCTATCTTTTGGACCATAGATAATCACTAAATAACATTCCTATTGACAATAATGACTTCATTAAACACCATACAACACACAAACATTCCTGCCCTTTTCTTTTGATGCAAGGCAGCGCAGCAGAGTTTCCTGCTGCATCGAACTATGTCAAAAAGTAGTAAATAAGCCCCTAGGTGTTCAGTTTACTGTACGTCTAGCTACCATTTCCACAGTGGTGCAAGACATGGTGGCAGACCAGTCATTCAAGATTGAGACTCTGTTCCTCTGTCATATCTGCCAACAGTAAGGCCTCCACCTTGGGTACAATAAATAAAACGAAGATAGGGACCCCATAGTTTTTGTCAAATTCTGTGTTTCTTCCCTCCTCAAAATGGCAAACATACTTGCAATGTGTTTGAAAAGTCTTCCTGATGACCAAAGACATTTACAAATGGAATCAATGTTTGAATACTACGCCTGCACGATGTGCGTTGGAGAGGGAGCCAGTTGCCCATAATTCCACAATGATCACGCTGTAGTGCGGACTAGAACCTGGGTGTCACAAGGCCATAAAGTTAAGACACTTACCTACGTATCATGTCTGCATTCACAGAATTTGTAGGTTTGCTGTTAGGCTTCAAAATCCCATACTCTGGGCACTGTTGGATTAAAAAAGCAGGGTAACTGAGAACATAACTCATGATAAATTGCTTACTTAGCCACTAGATTTCTGAACGCCCTCCCGAAACATTCTGCAGCTATTGCAGCATTCTTTCGAAGTGATGGCCACCAACACAGATGGAGCAATGTTTGACATGTGCAGGTGGCTGCGGGCACCAGAACTCATTTGTGGAGAGCCAGACTTCTTTTCCATCATCAGCCTTTGACCCAAAGCAAGAGAGAGAGACAGAACAAGGAGAACGAAGGAGGAAAAGGAAGACAGGAAAACAGTGACAAAGGAAGAAAGAAGGGACAAAACAACCTACAAGAGTGTGATAAGGTAAAGGGAAGTGTAGTGTGGTGAAAGTGAGAGGCATGAGGTGGACTTAAGACTAGGAAGTAGTGCTCTCCTATGAAAAACTTTGGCCACTTGTGCTTATTTTCTTACAAATTAATATATATATATATATATATATGTGTGTGTGTATATATATGTGTGTGTAAATATATATATATATATATATATATATATATATATATATATATATATATATATATATATATACATATATATATATATGTATACATAGATATATCTATGTATATATATATATTACTTACTGGCGGGTTGCCAGTAGGCAGTTATAGTTAGGATCTAGTTTCCATAGGAAGAGCGCATTTTGTTTTGGTAATAACTTTGGCGTCAATTGACTTCAGTGGACGCAGTTGCTGTCTTTATAGTTATGGGATGATCCATCAAGCAGGGGACGAGAAAAAGGGGGGTCCTAAAATGCAATTCATTTTTCCATAGGGTCTTTAGACACGTCTACAGCCCAGTCCCCTGAATGAAATTACCCCAAATTTGGCAGAAAGCTAGACCCTATTCAGCAGACTGTGCTTTCTGTGATTTGGTGCAAATCTGTTCAATAGTACTGGAGATATTAGAGTTTAAAAAAAGATATCAAAGGACGCAGATACTCCGTGGATCCAACTGTTCCTGTGCTGATATCTAATTGGCTGCCAACATTTCAACAAGGAAGTGTTGGCAGCCATTTTGGGACTCGGCTTATATTATCCCCGGGGGCCACCACCTCCCCGGGGTGATAATGTTAAAATATGGGGGACCGCGTCCTGGGTACCAGCACTTCCCCCTGGGAAAAATGCTTATTTGTAATAGGGGAGGCACATACGGCCCCCCCTCAACCCCGGGGACTGCTACCTCCCTGTGGCTGAATATGAAATTTATGCAGGGGCCCACATGGCCCTTCCACAGTCCCTGGGACCGCCACCTCCCCAATGTTGAAAAAAATAATGAGGAGAGTTCACTGCATACCCCCAGGGACCACCTCCGCCCCGGGGATAACTTAAACATCAGAGGGGGGCTGCGCGGCTCCCCTCATGGAGCCAATAATGGCTTTGGGGACCGTCACCCCCAGGGCGGTCTCCTGCTATGACCCAGGTGCCCACTCCTGGAACACAGCTGTTTGCTCTGACTTGGCAGGAGCTTTGACAGCAAACACTGTGCTTCCAGCAGGACGAGAGCTGTCAAAGTGCTCTCACGCACTGGAAGCGGAGGTGTCATCTCTTTCCCTGCCTGGAGAGATGCGGACGGGGAAAGAGATGAAACTATTGCTCTTGCCCACAGCGAACTGTATGTTTAGCAGCTCCCTGTGTGCAAGACCAATGCCGGCTCCTGCACGAGGCGGGGAGCTGGCTGGGACTGTGGGGCCTTCAGGCTCCCCTGTGGTCACATTGCACAACCCAGGAAACATGGCTGGGCCCCAGGGTATGGGATCCCTGGGGCCAAAATTGGCCCATGGAGGGGGCCTGAGTGGCCCCCCTCCCCTAGAGACCATGGTTCTCCCTTTAAATTGCTAAGAGTATGCAAATATAAAACACGTGGAAGCTGTCCCCACTTGGCCCCACACTGTCCACCTTAGTAGTATGCTGATTTTGGTGGCGCGTTCTTGATGCAGAGGAATATGAGTACATCCCCACCAAACAAAGAAGCACTTAAGTCATATAGCTAAGAAGAAAGACCATGGTTTGGTGGAGATTTACGTCTTTGTAGTTTCATTGTCCTCTCAATAGGAGGATTCATGTTATCAGAGAAATCTAGAGAAAGAGGCAACAGGAACAAACATGTTTCCAAAAACACACAAGGTCACTGATGACATTTCCTTGTGCTCCATTACACACTCACAGATCCACTCATTCACATGCCCACTCACATACCCTCTCAGACATTCATGCACCCACTCACATACCCACTCAGTCTCACACACTCACTCACAGACCCACTCAGAGTCATTCACTGTCTCACAGACCCACTCCGAAACTCATGCACCTACTCACAGACACCTACACTCTCACTCACATTGACCCTCTCACACCAAGAGTCTCTCTCACACCTACTCTCACACCCAGACATTCTCACACACACTCTCACACTTACATGGATGATCTCACACACAACTCTCACACCCAGACACTTTCACACCCACTCTCACACCCAGAGACACCCTCTCACACCTATTCTCCACCCAGAGAGAGAGGCCGTCCTGCTGTGCACTGCGGTTGTTGTATTAGTGTATAGTAATTCAAATTGTTTTATGGTAAAAAAAACTAGGAAATTCCCTGAAAAAACAAAGGTTATAGGGACTTTATAGTTAGGAAATAGAATTTAAGAAACATAGAAATTCAGTTAAATCCAAAGTATTTAGGGACGTTAGAGTTAGATTCTGAATTTACTCACACAAAACCTGAGAAATTCAAATAACTATAACTTGCTCCCTAAGGTAACTATAACTTGCACTGCAAATTACCCCAGATATTGCGGCACTCATGACAATAAAAATATAAATTAAACATTAGCCGTCAAATTATTGAAACAAATAACTGTGCATGGCGGGGGCACAAGTTATAGTTACCTTAGGGCCCGAATCATGGTTACTTGAAATAATTCTAACTCTAACTGCTGAATTTCTAAGATTTTGTGCGAGTAAATTCAGAACCTAACTATAATGTCCCTGTAACCTTGATACTTTATATCCATATATATATATATATATATATATATATATATATATATATATATATATATATAGGTTCTGAGAAAACTGTTACAGACCAACATCAAACAGTCACAGGCAGTAACTAAAAGGTGCAGTCTCAGGCATACTGTGTACGTGGAAAATATGTTCATTGTCAAAAAAGACTTCACATTCTTGAAGTTGAAACATGTCTATTTTGGCAATAATTTTTTTTTCCAAACATGCAGTATGCCTGAGTGCACGTCTTTCAGTTACTGCCAATGACTGTTTAATGTTGGGATAATTATATATATATAGATATATAGATAGTTAGAACATAGTTTCCATTCCCTAACGGGCTGCCAACACTTCTTGTCTGAAGTGTTGACAGCTAAATAGATATCAGCACGGAGACAGTTGTATCAGCTGATCCTATGCGTCCCTAGACATGTATATCTTTAATCTTTAATATCTTAAAAACTATTGAACACATTTACAGCAAATCACAAAAACTATGCTTTCTGGACCAAGAGTCGGCTTTCTGCCAAGTTTGGTGTAATTCGGTTAGACGGTTCAGGCTGTACTCATGTTTAAAATCCCTAAAGGAAAATGCATGGGGGAAAACACATTTTGCCGCTCCCCCAATTTCCCCAGCACCACCTGATGGATCTCCCTGAAACTTTCAAGACAGCAGCGCTGAACAGACTGAAGTATAATTTTTGGAAAACGTGTGAAGATTCGTCAAGTGGCGCCAAAGTTATTGGCAAAACAATAAATGCTCTACCTATGGAAATTAGGTCCTAACTATAACTACCTACTGGCGACGGCCAGTTACAGTGACGTTACAGTTAGGTGAACATGTCTGTGAGAACAGTAATGTTTTGAACTCAAGAAACCACAGAAACTCACCAGACATAGTTAGCAGAGCCAACCATAACTTGTGTCCCCGCCATGCACTGCTAATTGCCTCTCATATTACATTACTCATGACATGTTCTTTGATATCATTTATGACTTCACTGATGACATTTCAAATAACATCATTGATGCCATCAATGATGACCATGCACAGTATGGAGTTGGCTGTCAGCAGGGGGATTGTCCTTAGGGCCTGTGGCCAACCCCCTGCAGGCAGCCAACCCCAGGCTGTGCTCGGCCTTTGGCTGTGCCCAGTAAGGGGTTGGCAGCAGGGCCAGGACTGCAGCCAGACCCTGTGGCCACCCCACCTGAAAGGAGCCAACCCTACGCAGACTGCTAACACCACACACAGCCTTTTGTGATGCAGTGTAAGTTTGGCATGGGGACCCCAATCCCTGGGGCCAAAACATATATATAAAGGGAAGGGGTCTGTCCACCCCCAGTACCCAAGCCTAATAGGCCCTAGGGTCCCCATCCCTTGGGTCAAAATACAACGAAAGAGAGGAAGGGAGCATATGCAGACCATACCCTGAGCCTTCTCGGATCCTGGTGATCCCATCCCTGGGGCCAAATTCTACAGGGAGGGGAGCATGTAGTCCCCTTCCCTGAACCTTCATAGGCCCTGGGGACCTCAACCCTCTGGCCCATACACAATAAAAGAAGGAGAGAGGGTGCATGGCCCCCCTCCTCAACTCTACATAGGCCCCTGGGATCCCATTACCCAAGGCCAAACCAGTAAAAAAGGGCATCCGAGGTCATAAGGCAAACACACATGAGCCTTCATAGACCCCAGGAACCTCATCCCTGGGGCTGACTATCCCACAAAAGGGGAGGTGGGCTTCACAGCCCTATTTCAAAGCCTTCTCAGTCACTGGGGGCCATACCTCCTGGGGCCGTTTTTTTCGTTTAAAAGTGGGGGCTCATGTGCCTGCCTACCCTATCCTGTTTTGGTCCCAGGGACACCATCCCACGGGGCTTCATTAATTATATGTGGGTGCTCTGGTGCCAACCCAGGGCACCCATGAACCACCACAGGTGCCCCTTCCTGCACAAAACAAATGCTGCCTACAATGCAGACACTCTTACACTATGGTGGAAGGGTGCCTGAATTGGCCCTAGGCAGGCAAAATGGTGCCAGCACAGTGGGAAGGGACAGGAGTGCACTGTATTGCATAGATTAAGTGCAATCCTGCCCTTTCCCTTTGACGCAGGGCAGAGCAGCCACATGACTTGCTACACTGCCCTCCGTCAAAAGCCCATAAATGTCGGTCTTAGGGGGTCATTCTGACCTCGGCGGTAAAAGACGCTTACCGCCGGTCAGAAGGCCGCCACAACACCGCCGCGGTAAACCGCCACGGTCATTCTGACCCTCAAGAGGCAAACCGCCAAAAACCCGACATCAACAAAAGTCCGCCACACCAACGGCCAGCGTTAAACTGGCGATGACCAAACCTCCACCCTCACGCCAACAGAAATACGCCCATGCCATTACGACCCATGAATCCACGCGGCGGTCTTTCAACCGCGGTATTCCATTGGCGGTACACACCGCCGCGCTCAAAATACACATACAGCTCCAAAACACAGCCACATTGGACAATTTGAAATACACACACCTGAGACACATACACACAACACTCCCACACACCCAATTAACTATAAAACACACACCCACATCACCCACAAACCCCTACGACCACAAATCAGAGAAGAAGCCCAGAGAGAGACAGCACAGAATAGAGAACACCATCACACAGAGGCACACTACACCATCACCCACACAACAACCACGCACAAAACACCACACACCACTACACTCACCACACTCATCACCGCAAACACCACCCCACACCTCATCCACACCACCCCATGGCACCCCAAAGACACCCCAGGCTCTCAGACGCAGAACTCAGGGTCATGGTGGAGGAAATAGTTCGGGTAGAGCCCCAGCTCTTCGGGACACAGGTGCAGCACACCACCATTGCCAGGAAGATGGAGCTATGACAAAGAATAGTGGACAGGGTCAACGCTGTGGGACAGCATCCTCGAAATCGGGACGACATCAGGAAGCGGTGGAACGACCTACGGGGGAAGGTTCGTTCCATGGTATCCAGGCACAACATCGTGGTGCAGCGGACTGGCGGCGGACCCCCACCTCAACCCCCAGAATTTACAACATGGGAGGAACAGGTCTTGAACATCCTGCATCCTGAGGGCCTCGCAGGAGTAGGCAGAGGAATGGACTCTGGTAAGTCTCATCTTCACTACTTCATCCCCCCCACCCCACCAGCATGCCAACTCATACCCCCACCCTCCACCCCACCACCATCACACATCCTCATTGCTAATGTCTCACCATCACAACCCACCCATCCCAACACCAAACCCTGCATGCCACCACAAACCATCGACAGCCATCACCTAAGCATGCCCACTGCACATACCCATCTCCCCCACAAACCGCCGTCACAACAGCCCCCACAAAGGAATGCCAGCACTGGGGTACACGGGCACCCACCCATTGCACGCTATGGCACACATAGAAGCAATAACCATACTCTTATACCCCTGCAGGACCCGAACGCCACCACACCGCCCAGGAGGGTCCAGAAATGTACATCCCACCACCAGAAGAGGCCCCCAGTGATGACAGCAGCTCTGTCTCCCTGGACCCAGATGACCAGCCCGGCTCATCGGGGACCTCGGGACAGTTGGTTCCCCTCAGACAGCCACAGGCAACAGCAGACCTACCCCCCCTGGGAACACCAGCACAGCACCCACCCAGCGGGCCCATGCCTCTGTCTCCAGGACATGTCAATCAGCGGTGTGTCCACCACTACAGGGCACCCAGGTTAACCCACCACCCCAACAACAACAGGGACCTGGGGGCAGTGGTAGTGGGCACACGGTCCAGGGGACAGAGGCCCAGGGAAACAGGGGAACTGGGGGGGCTGCTGTGCGACAGGGGGGGGACAGGCCCAGGGAACCCACTCTCCACGAGGCCCTCACCTCCATCATGGGAGCATACCACCACTCCCAGGAGACGATGGCGACGGTCCTGGCCAGGTTCCAGGAGATCCAGGTACTGCAGGAGGAACAGTTTATGGGGTTCAGGGAAGAAATGAGAAACATTAGTTCCGCAATGGGCACCATCGTTGTGGCTCTCAACCAGATTGTCACCACATTGCGGGACCATGTGGCACCACAAAGGGCCCCTGTCACTAGCATGGACCAGGAACAGGCTACCACCTCCGCCGGCGCTAGTGGACAGGAGGCCCCGACACAGGAACAACCAGCCACCAGAACCCCACCTCCTGCAGAAGAAGAACCACCCCGCAAGCGGTGCCTGAGATCTAGGAAGAAGACAGAGTAGGATGCCAAGACCCCCGCCAGGAAAGGATACCGCCTGATGTCATCCCACTGTCCCACATTGTCACCATGTCCAACCTTAAACTGCCCCTGCTCCACCTTCCACAGGCATATGGACAATGCACCTGTGAGACTGAGAATCTGGACTCTGCCATGGATATTCCTCCACCATCACCCATCACCGATTTTCAACCATGTCCCAAAATTGAGCACTTTAATAAACACACTTATTGCACACAAATATTCTGGAGTCTGCCTGTATTTTTGAATATATGTATTAGACATAAACGTGCCAAAATGACCAGTTACATTGTGATGACAACATACCACTGTCACACAGCTGTAGTCCATGGGCAAACAAAGCAGAGGTCACGCAGTGGGGCCCACATCTCTGAAATTGGAAGGGAAAGTAACAACCCTGTTAGCATACACTGGGTGAAAAGGACAGACAGTAGAGAGGCAGGAGACTGTAAGTAAATGTAAAATGCCGGTGTTGATTCTTACCTGTGTGTTATTGAAAATACTGCTGTATCACTGTGTCCCTGTTGTCTGTGTCGTCCTCTTCGTCTTCCTCCTCTTCACTCTCCGCAGGCTCCATAGCTGCTACAACACCACCATCTGGACCATCCTCCTGCAGAAAAGGCACCTGGCGTCGCAAAGCCAGGTTGTGAAGCATACAGCAGGCCACGATGATCTGGCACACCTTCTTTGGTGAGTACATTAGGGATCCACCTGTCATATGCAGGCACCTAAACCTGGCCTTCAGGAGGCCGAAGGTTCTTTCTATAATCCTCCAAGTTCGCCCATGGGCCTCATTGTAGCGTTCCTCTGCCCTTGTCCTGGGATTCCTCACTGGGGTCAGTAACCACAACAGGTTGGGGTAACCTGAGTCACCAATTAGCCACACACGGTGTCTCTGTAGTTGTTCCATCACATAAGGGATGCTGCTATTTCGCATGATGTACGCGTCATGCACTGACCCAGGGAACTTGGCATTTACATGGGAGATGTACTGGTCAGCCAAACAGACAACCTGGACATTCATGGAATGATAACTTTTTCTGTTCCTGTACACCTGTTCACTTTCACTGGGGGGTACCAAAGCCACATGTGTCCCATCAATGGCACCAATGATGTTGGGAATATGTCCAAGGGCATAGAAATCACCCTTCACTGTAGGCAAATCCCCCACCTCAGGGAAAACGATGTATCTCCGCATGTGTTTGAGCAGGGCAGACAACACTCTGGACAGCACCTTGGAAAACATAGGCTGAGACATCCCTGATGAAATGGCCACTGTTGTTTGAAATGACCCACTTGCTAAGAAATGGAGTACTGACAGCACCTGCACTAGAGGGGGGATCCCTGTGGGTTGGCGGATGGGTGACATCAGGTCTGCCTCCAGCTGGGCACACAGTTCATGTATAGTGGCTCGGTCAAGCCTGTATGTCAGAATGACATGTCGTTCCTCCATTGTCGACAGGTCCACCAGCGGTCTGTACACGGGAACATTCCTCCATCTCCTCGCAAGTCCCAGCGGACGGTGCCTAGGAAGGACAACAGCGAGCACAGAGTCAATCAACCCACAGGTACGTTCCCACAGCTTGCACAGTACACGATTCTCTATGCATTGAATGGCTTGTATGAGTGTCGATGCAAGGCCTAGGCATGTGTGACGCAGTAGAAATTAAGCCATGTGGGCCCTTGAAATGGCGGCTGCCTGACCTGTGAAGTGCGACAATGGGATGTGAGGTCAATGCGCTGTCGTGGCACACCGTGGCGGTAGGTGGTCGAAGACCGCGGCGCAAAGCCGCATTGGTTAACATTGAACCCTATGCGTTTCAGGAGCCAATGACGAAGTGCGCCGGCGGTCGCGGGACGCACCGCCGCGGTACGCACCGCCGCGGACGTGACTGCCATTTTCTATCTGCTTAATCACTCGAGACCTGATCATCCACAGGAGAGGACCTATACTGCAAGTGCTGCTGTGACCTCGGTCTGGAAGATACAATGGCTGCTGCGACTGGGGAAAGGGCCCCTGCCTTCACTTCTGAAGAATTGGAGTAACTCGTGGATCGGGTCCTCCCCCAGTATGCGCTACTCTACGGTCCTCCAGACCAACAGGTAAGTACACTGGGACCATGCTTTGGGGGCAATGCCTGTGTTGAGTCGGGTGGATGAAAGATGGTGGGGAGGGGAGCGATTGAGGCATGCTTCAAACGACGGATGAGAGCATGTGCCACATGGCAAGGGTGGGGATGGGGGGCCACTCACATCGAGCATGCAGAAAATTATAATAATGTTATTTCTCCCCCTGTACATGTCACATAGGTCAGCGCCCATCAGAAAATCGACATTTGGCGTGCCATCGCCAAGGACGTCTGGACCCTGGGGGTCCACAATAGACGGGGCACCCACTGCCGCAAGAGGTGGGAGGACATCCGCTGCGGGAGCAGGAAGACCGCGGAGGCTCTGCTGGGGATGGCCTCCCAACGTAGGAGGGGTGCCACTCGTCAATTGACCCCCCTGATGTCTCAGATCCTGGCGGTGGCCTACCCAGATTTGGATGGGCGCGTGAGGACATCACAGCAGACACAATGGGGTGAGTACCAGCACATTGTGCTATCTTAGCGTGCAGTGGAGGTGTCTGGGTGGGGGAGGAGGGCTGTGGGTATCCCTAGGCCAGGGCGATTTCTGTAGGCTAGGCCCCTCCGTAAGGCATGGCCCTGTGCCCCCGCCCCCCACCTCTGTAGGGTGCCAAGTACAGCTATCCATGGCCCTGTGTCACCTATGTGTGCAGTTGTCGTCCATAGGCTTGTAGGCCAAGTCCCAATGATTGAGTAGTGTACCCCAAGTGCGCGGCGTAGTGCAGGGGGCTTCTGTGTCTGTCCTCTCCGCCAACTGTGTTGCCAATGCATTCACTGAACATGTCTTTATTCCCCCCCCCCTTTTTTGCTCCTCTTCCTGTTCATGTGTGCATTAGCATCATCAGGCGGAGGAGAAGTGGCATCGGAGCACGAGGGAGCTGCATCTCACATGGCCCTGGAGGGCCATGCAACCGACTCGGAGTTCACCAGTGAGACAGAGGGCGAGGGGAGCTCCACAACAGGGACACGTGGAGACATCAGCGACACAGACACGTCCTCTGAAGGGAGCTCCCTTGTGGTGGCACACGAAGGCGGGCATCTCCTTCGCCCCAGGCACCTCAGGCCCTGCCCCAGTTACCCCTGCTGCCCTCAGTGAGGAGGTCATTGACCTCCTCAGGACGCTCATTGTTGGGCAGTCTACCCTTTTGAATGCCATCCAGGGGGTAGAAAGGGAGGTGCACCGGAGCAATGCATACCTGGAGGGCATTCATTCGGGTCAGGCTGCCCATCAGCGATCGTTCAACGCTCTAGCCTCAGCACTGACGGCAGCCATTGTCCCTGTCTCCTGCCTCCCTCCTCCAACTTTCTCCACCCAGTCCCACTCCCCTGTTCCTCTGCCTATCCCAGACACACCTACAGACCAGACTGCACACACCTCAACACCCAAGGGCAGCTCATCCAGACATAAGCACCACACATCACACAAGCATTCACACAAGCAACATCCACATGCAGACATGCCAACAGCCACTGCCTCCTCTGTGTCCCCCTCCTCCTCGTCTCCCTCCTCCCTCCCTGTGACGTCTCCACTCACACTTGCATGCACAACATCATCAGCCACTACGTCCATCACCAGCACACCACCAGAACACTCCGCACACGTGCAGTCACCACCCCCACTGCCATTTACACGTCCCCTGTGTCCTCTCCCAGTGTGTCTGTCACCCCCTCTTCCAAACCACACAAACGCAGGCAGCCACCCACCCAACAGCCATCCACCTCACGACAGCCTCCGTCACAAGCACCTGCACCCAAAGACACCACACTTGACTCTCCTACTACCACATCCTCTTCCTCCACTCCCATACCCACTACACCTACCCTTCCAACTGCTCCTAAAAAGTTTTTCCTGTCCAAAATTAACCTCTTTCCATCACCTGACCCACCCCCTCCATCTCGTAAGAGTCCAATCAGCACCTCAGCACCTCAGCCACCACAACCCCTGGACCTACAAGGTCCATAGTACAGGGATATTGGAGTCCACCACCTTCAAGGGCAGCAATATCGGCCAGCAGTAAAGGGACAGCCAGCCCACCCCCTGGGAAGAAAACCAAGAAAGGCAAGGCCCGGCACGAGAGGCCAGAGACGGCAGCCTCAAAAGGCACTACCCTGGCACCGTCAGGAAGTGGGGTGCCACCTGGCACATCTACAAAGGGAGGCAAGGGCCACAGAGAATCACGGAAGGATGGCAAGGGCAGCACGGCTGACAAGTCTGGCAGCGGGCGAGCTGCCCAGGAGGGCCCCACCAGCCCCATTCCGGGTGTGAAGGAGGACACCCACGGGCCCGGGACTCCAGCACAGGAGGTCCCCGCAAGCGAGAAGTCGGATGGCGAGTGAACTCCATATATTGGCCGGATATGGTGCCCTGGAGACACATGTCAAGAACCGATGAACAGGGCCCTTCAACACAAGCACCGCTGAACAGGGCCCTTCAACACAAGCACCGCTGAACAGGGCCCTTCAAGACAAGCACCGCTGAACAGGGCACCGCCGTCTCAAGAACCGCTGAACAGGGCCCTTCAACACAAGCACCGCTGAACAGGGCCCTTCAAGAAAAGCACCGCTGAACAGGGCACCGCCGTCTCAAGAACCGCTGAATAGGGCCCTTCAACACAAGCACCGCTGAACAGGGCCCTTCAAGACAAGCACCGCTGAACAGGGCACCGCCATCTCAAGAACCGCTGAACAGGGCCCTTCAACACAAGCACCGCTGAACAGGGCCCTTCAAGACAAGCACCGCTGAACAGGGCACCGCCGTCTCAAGAACCCCTGAACAGGGCCCTTCAACACAAGCACCGCTGAACACGGCCCTTCAAGACAAGCACAGCTGAACAGGGCACCGCCGTCTCAAGCACCGCTGAACAGGGCACCGCCGTCTCAAGAACCGCTGAACAGGGCCCTTCAAGACAAGCACCGCTGAACAGGGCACCGCCATCTCAAGAACCACTGAACAGGGCCCTTCAACATAAGCACCGCTGAACAGGGCCCTTCAACACAAGCACCACTGAACAGGGCCCTTCAAGACAAGCACCGCTGAACAGGGCCCTTCAACACAAGCACCGCTGAACAGGGCCCTTCAAGACAAGCACAGCTGAACAGGGCACCATCGTCTCAAGAACCGCTGAACAGGGCCCTTCAACACAAGCACCGCTGAACAGGGCACCGCCGTCTCAAGCACCGCTCTGCTGGGCCCTTCATCTCTGCACCGCTCCGCTGGGCCCTTCATCTCAAGCACCGCTCCGCTGGGCCCTTCATCTCTGCACCACTCCGCTGGGCACCGCCGTCTCAAGCACTGCTCCGCTGGGCCCTTCATCTCAAGCACCGCTCCGCTGGGCCCTTCATCTCTGCACCGCTCCGCTGGGCCCTTCATCTCTGCACCGCTCCACTGGGCACCGCCGTCTCAAGCACCGCTCCGCTGGACCCTTCATCTCAAGCACCGCTACGCTGGGCCCTTCATCTCTGCACCGCTCCGCTGGGCCCTTCATCTCAAGCACCACTCCGCTAGTCCCTTCATCTCTGCACCGCTCCGCTGGGCACCGCCGTCTCAAGCACCGCTCCACTGGGCCCTTCATCTCTGCACCGCTCCGCTGGGCCCTTCATCTCAAGCACCGCTCCGCTGGGCCCTTCATCTCTGCACCGCTCCGCTGGGCCCTTCATCTCAAGCACCGCTCCGCTGGGCCCTTCATCTCTGCACCGCTCTGCTGGGCCCTTCATCTCAAGCACCGCTCCACGGGGCCCTTCATCTCTGCACCACTCCGCTGGGCACCGCCGTCTCAAGCACCGCTCCGCTGGGCCCTTCATCTCTGCACCGCTGCGCTGGGCCCTTCATCTCTGCACCGCTCCGCTGGGCCCTTCATCTCTGCACCGCTCCACTGGGCCCTTCATCTCTGCACCGCTCCGCTGGGCACTGCCATCTCAAGCACCGCTCCGCTGGGCCCTTCATCTCTGCACCGCTGCGCTGGGCCCTTCATCTCTGCACCGCTCCACTGGGCCCTTTATCTCTGCACCGCTCCGCTGGGCACCGCCGTCTCAAGCACCGCTCCGCTGGGCCCTTCATCTCTGCACCGCTGCGCTGGGCCCTTCATCTCTGCACCGCTCCGCTGGGCACTGCCGTCTCAAGCACCGCTCCGCTGGGCCCTTCATCTCTGCACCGCTCCGCTGGGCACCGCCGTCTCAAGCACCGCTCCGCTGGGCCCTTCATCTCTGCACCGCTCCGCTGGGCACCGCCGTCTCAAGCACCGCTCCGCTGGGCCCTTCATCTCAAGCACCGCTGGCCCATTGGCAGAAGGGGCAGGCCCGGATCTGTGTCGGGCAGGGCTGCACGATGCACTCTGGGCACATGCCTCCTCCAGTACCAGTGGAGTCTGTAATCCACTTGAGAGACTGTGGCTTTGCACTCCCCAGGATGTAACAGTGGGCAAGCCACCCACTGTAGAGACTTGTGAGACTGTGGCTTTGCACTCCCCAGGATGGCACAGTGGGAAAGCCACCCACTGTAGAGACTTGTGAGACTGTGGCTTTGCACTCCCCAGGATGGCACAGTGGGCAAGCCACCCACTGAAGAGACTTGTGAGACTGTGGCTTTGCACTCCCCAGGATGGCACAGTGGGCAAGCCACCCACTGTAGAGACTTGTGAGACTGTGGCTTTGCACTCCCCAGGATGTAACAGTGGGCAACCCACCCACTGTAGAGACTTGTGAGACTGTGGCTTTGCACTCCCCAGGATGGCACAGTGGGCAAGCCACCCACTGTAGAGACTTGTGAGACTGTGGCTTTGCACTCCCCAGGATGGCACAGTGGGCAAGCCACCCACTGTAGAGACTTGTGGGACTGTGGCTTTGCACTCCCCAGGATGGCACAGTGGGCAAGCCACCCACTATAGAGACTTGTGAGACTGTGGCTTTGCTCTCCCCAGGATGTAACAGTGGGCAACCCACCCACTGTAGAGACTTGTGAGACTGTGGCTTTGCACTCCCCAGGATGGCACAGTGGGCAAGCCACCCACTGTAGAGACTTGTGAGACTGTGGCTTTGCACTCCCCAGGATGGGACAGTGGGCATGGAGGCCCCTCGTGGATCTGGCGTCGTGGACTCATGTGGCTGAGGTGCCTCCCCTTCCCTTCCCCCTGAGGTGCCTGTAGTTTTTCTATCTGATGCCCCTGCAGTGTTCTCTCCAATGGATTTGGGTCTCCTGTGTGGGCTTTGCCCATGTGTTGAGGCCCATCGGCCCACGTACAATGACTGAAACCCAATTTGGACAGGACAATTTACATATGTGTATATAGTTATAGATGTTTGAAAACATTTTTTAATTAGCCTTACAATATATTTGAATTTCATGATCATTTTATTTTGTCTTTGCATTCTTCTGGGGGGTTTGGGGGGTGTCACTCTGAGTTGTTGCTCTGCATTGATGTGTAGGTAGTTGTGGGTGAGGGTGGGTGTGTCGCGTATGTGTGTGCCCGTAATATTTTCTCCTCCCCCCTCCCCTGTGTCGTAGGTGCAGTACTCACCGTTGTCTTCTGCGCCGGCGTTCGTGCTCCTGGTAGAGGAGCAGGTAGACAATAGCTGGTAGGATGTGTAGTTCTGGTTCCATGCTGTCCAGATTCCTCGTGGAGTGTGTAGAGGTGAGCGTTTTCCCGTTCGTAGTCTGTTTCCGCCGTGTTTTTATCGGCGGGGCTCCCGCCCCGGAAAAGGTGGCGGATTGGTGAGTTGTGATAGGGTGGGCGGTACATTGTCTCCCGCCTATCTGTTGGCGGTGACCGCCGCGCTGTTTGTTTGTCCCGCCGTGGCGGTCGGAGTGTTAAAGTGGCGGTCTGTGTTGGCGGTTTCCGCCAGGGTCAGAATTCCATTTTTTTGACCGCCTGCCTGTTGGCGGGTTGGCCACCGCTTTAACACCGACCGCCAGGGTTGGAATGACCCCCTTAGTGTTTGGTCCTGTATGGCGGTAGATTTAAAAATGCTCCCACCAGACAGGAGCAAACACCTGTTTGCCTGAATGCACTAGTGTAGGCAAGGAAATTACTATGTCCCGGGGTGGGATCCCTGGGACTTAGTAAGTGAGCTGGACTCAAGGGATTGTGTCCCTGGAGTCTAAGCCTATAAAGACTCATGGAGAGGGGACAGCATGTCCCCCCTCAATTTTATAAATTGTTATGGCCCTAGGGGATGGGATCAAGAAGGGGTGCGGTGCGCCCCCTCCCCTTAATAAATATACTTGACCGCAGGGAGTGGGTTCCTCTGGGGTCCAAAATGGGTTTGGGGAGGGGAGTTCTACTCACAACTCCTTCTCCAAATATTTTAAAACAAAATGTCAGCCGCCATTCTTTTTATTTGTTTTTGCTGCAATCCCTCGGGAATCCCACTAGATGGCGGCAAACACAAATTATAATTTTTTATTTTGGCCCCAGGGGGTCCCTTTTGGGCCACCCCACAGGTCATACATGCGCATGGTATGCCTCCTTACATATTTTTTTAACTTCAGGAGAGGGGACTCAGCCTCCACGTCCTGTAATGGTTTGCAGTAACATTTTTTTATGTTGCTGGCAGCCAATCAGTGCACTTAATCCCACGGGAGTCTGACTCTGCAGGAGCGTATTTGCACAAGGCAAAAAAAGCAACCTGGGCCAATCAGAGCACTCTATTTTTGAATTGGCCCTTCCAAAAGACTCTCTCAAGCCTCTCGCAGACTCAACAATCCATATATACAAATATTTTTTACCTTACATTTTCAAAAAATAATGAACGGATTTACACCAAATCACAAAAAGCACAATCTGCGTACCAAGATCTTGCTTCCTGCCATATTTGGTGTATTACAAAAACCGAAGCAAAATGTAAGAGAATGAATGTTTCCATGGGGGCCTGAAAAGGATGTCAGATTGTGAAGGGGCAGGGTAAGTCTAGTGCCTGGCCTTCTATCAAGGGGTCACTGCCTGGGTCACCATCTTCTGCTCTTCCAGTGATGCCTGTGATAGGTGCTGTGTTTAGGTCTCCACGCTTGGTGTTCTTGGATGACTAGCTTGGTGAGTTCTTTGGTGACTCATGCCGCTCCAGGGGCCTGCTGTGTCTGCGATACCTACAAGTGTGCCTGCGATACTCCTCCCTCTTCTGTACCTGGACCACCTGCGATACTTGATATATGTAGGTACTGGAGAGACACTTGTAATACCTGTGATGTCTGTGCACAATGTGCACCTTCCCCAATGTCTGTGCACAATGCGCGCATCCCCCAGATGTCTGTGCACAAAGCATACGTCCCTCAATGTCTGTGTGCGATGAGCACCTCCCCCAGATGCCGGTGAGTAATGTGTGCCTTTCCCAATGTCACTGGGCAATGCATATCTCCCCAAATATCTGCACAACATATGTCTGTGTGCAATGCATGCCTCCCAGATGTCTGTGCACAATGCATGCCTACCCTGGATGTTCATGTGCAAATGTGTGCCTTCTTTGGAAGCCTGTGAGCAATGCACTCTTCCCCTGGATGTCTGTGCACAAAGCACGGCTTCCCCTACCTCATGCCACCTGCCCATGAAGGTGCATCACTGCTGTTAATAGAAGAGGGGAGGTGCAGTGTTAACCAATAAGGGAAGAGCTGCACTGACGACACTGGCTTTGGTAGCTTGAGATACCAGGTGTGGTGGGATGGCACCGATTGGGGCACCCACGCAACTCCATAATATGTAAATGACATTCTTGGAAGAGCATACACGATGGGGGGGTGGCCAGCCCTCACAAGATGGTGGACAGAGTTTAGGACTACTCTGACATGCGACTTATGATTCGTCCACACCCACTGCCATCCATGGTCCTCCGGCCCTGTTGCAGACTGTACTGGGTTGGGGAGCAGGAACAGTAACCTTTTTGAGTTGTCGCACACGCAAGGGGTGGCTCCACTTGGTGACCAACACCGCAGATGACTCTCTAGGCCTGGTCAAACTGCCTAATATGAATAGCTGCTGTGCGGACTTCGGTGCCTAGGACCTACCTTGCACGGCCTAAAAAAGGCACTGTTGCAGCAGAGGCAGATGAGGCGGTCCAGTTACTCATGGAATGACCCTGGCACAGAAGGCCTAGGGGTGAGTCAGGCCCTGGGACACCTTTCGAAGGCCTAGGCCAGAGCTGTGGGTAGATTCACAACACAAACTCCCCCTCCTCCAGGCTGGTGCCTGAAATCTCCAACATTGCTGCCTAGGTTTTAACGCTTGTAGCCTCCGACACCCAAGGTGAGCCCTGAGATTGCTTGTGAACCTCATTGCGAGCTTGGAGGATGTCACTCAGGGTCAGGCGGGTCCCACATGCCCTCTCATTCACTTTACTTGGAGGCTGCTTTCTGATCGGATACGCCAATGCTGCATTGGACATCCCTTCTGTGAGTTTTCTTGAGACCTGGCTAAAACAGAGAGTACCTGCCGATGGCCTTTCCCATCACTCCCTAGTGGAGAAAGCACAATGAGTCCCCGCAAGACGGCCACCGATAGAGGCTTTTCTTAGGCCAGTAGTAGCACAGATAATGAACTATAGCGACAAAGAGGCCTTGGTGCGAGTGGCACACATGGCTGATCCACTTTACTATGAGAATGCCTAGTGTGTCACCCACCCCTGCTTTAGTGCCGTCGTTGCAGGAAGCGAGCGGCACGTAAAATGGAGAATACATTGCTACCAGGGACACTGACTCTGGAACAAGTGAAGGAGGAACAGATGCAGGCCTTGTGTACTGCAACCTCACTGTGGGTGGCTCCACGATCTCCACAGTCTCAGACACAGAAAGAAGGTACCTCGGAAGATGAATCCATCCATTCTGCTGACAGCAGGTCATCCACGGTGTTGCCTGTTGTGACTCCACAGATGGCGGATGGATGAATGTGAGGGGTCATTAAAAATACAGGTACAGTTCAAAGGTTCTTGAGTGGATGCGAGGTGGCAAGATGTGGAAGCCAAAGTATTGACAATAACTGTAGACAATGGTGACTATGTGAAACTAGTGTAAAAATAAGTCTCCTGTCCTGATATGTCATTGACTATACAAGTGAACTGCCCTGAGATGACAGCAACCATCATTTGGCTGGCAACCCCCTCGCCCTACTCCTGGACGATTCCAGAGCATATGGGCCTGCAATTAGGAGCACCCATAGTGTGAGGTTGTTCATTTGTTTTGTTTTTGGTTCCCCCATTGTTAGGAGCCACCCTGGGAGAGGGGATGAGGGTTCTGGTTTTTAAGTTAGTAGGTCTAGGTGGGATTGAGCTGATTTATCATATGCAACATGTGTCTTCCATGATTATGCATAGGGGAATGAGTGTGTGGTTTGCTTACTTTTAGACCTGCTACGCAACTGTTGATATGGTGAGAATTAAGGTACTAACATGGAATGTGCGCTGCATCGGCACAGCGCGTAAACGACATGCAGTCCAAAAATACATTAGACGGAGAGGCACACAAATTGCGCTGCTACAGGAGACTCGTGTTGTGGGTGGAGAAGATACATGACTGCAGAAGGGCTAGTGTAGGCAATGCTATGGCATGACATATTCTGGGTTTTGATAAGCGGGTATTGGTTTGGGTCCGACCAGGAGTCCTGTTTCAATGCCAGACAACAGTAATAGACCCAGAGGGATGCTTTGTGGTAGCTGATGGTGAGCTGGATGGTAGACACATATTATTGGGACGTATATATGCACATAACATGACACAGCAGGCCTTTCTGTCCCGACTGTCAGACTTACTTATCAGATGGGCACACATGCCATGGCTCATAGGGGGAGATTTGCCAGTGTATTGGGCACGCATCTGGATCACTGACATCCTCCCCTACGGTCTTCCCCGGAGGTGGCGGCCACTGCCCATTTGGCGCAATGGTTCACACACTGGTCTCTGCTGAACTGCTGGCATTTACTATATCCTAATGTCAGAGACTACTCTTACTAATCACCCCCCATGACTTACATGTGTGCCTACATCATATCATCTGTGTCCCAGCCACAAGACTATTGGCACTAGGTACGGAGTATTTAAGCAAGTCTTTTTCTGACCACAATCCCTTGCACCTACACTTGGAATGGAGAGAGCCTGGACCTCTGGTCCCCACCTGGGGACTACAACCGTCCATGTTGGAGGATCTCACAATATTTTGAGGACAACTGGGGCACAGCCTCCTCTATGCTCATGGACTGGGAAGCGCTGAAGGCAGTAATCCGAGGGCACTGCATTCACACAGTAGTAGGTGTCAGGGTAGAATTACAGCGAGATTTAGTTAAGATCGAGGGGTCACTGCGAGACCTCGAGACTGTGGTCAAAACGGATCGCACTAAGCCAAAGGAGCATACAGAGATGCTTGGTTGACATCAGCAATTGATTGAGCAGTTACTTGGACTTGGACTTTTGAGCGTATCAGGTGAGAATGCATGCAGAAGGTGACAAATATGGCTGATTATTAGCATGGTTTTTACGTAGTGCCAACCACACACTCCAGTTACCATGATACATATTGCTCCTGCATAAGTGGTCACGGATCAATCGGACATACATCAAGCATTCTCAACTAATTATCATTCCCTGTATGATCCCCCATGCATACATCACCTACCACACATACAGCACTTCCTTAACTCACTCATCTTACCCAGTGTTACACCTCTGGACAGGGAGGAGTTGAATACGCCCATTACATTCCAAGAAATCCAGGAAATTATATGGGATGCTGCAACATGAAAAACTTCAGGACTCAAGGGTATATCAGACCTCCTTGATGGAGGGTCGTCTCTCACCCTCATTACAGGATTCCTTTTTGATATCCCTCCCTATGCAGGATAGGAATCCATTGGAATTGTCCTGCTATCGCCTACTGTCAATGCTCAGGACAGATTATACAATTTTAAGCAAGGTAATAGCGGAGAAGCTACATGAACACATTCCAAAATTAAATCATTCGCATCAGAATGGCTTTGTACCTGGAAGATCAACCTCTTTTAACATCCAATGCCTCCACAGGGTTATGGAGTCTTCTCTGGCTCAGAGGCCATACACTGCATGTATGGTACTGGACCTGGAGGACGCATTCAACACTGTGAACTCTTCTCAATCCTCACCAAGTCTGGCATCACAGGTAGGCTGTGCAGGCTGATCCAACTACTGTACTCAGAACCCACTGCCAGGGTGAAAATAGGCTAATGTATTTCTCTGTCCTTCATGGTGAGCAGGGGGACGCGGCAGGGCTGCCTGCTGTCCCCCTGTTTTTTTTGCTAGCGATGGAGCCTCTCGCACAGAGGCTTTGTCAGGTTGGGAGAGGGGCATTCCCATACATGGAAAGACCTATGTCACCTTACTATACATAGATGATGTGCTGTTTTACACTAAGAATATCCGGGAGGGGAAAGCGAGCATCCTGGACATTCTCCAGGAATTCCGAGGTGCATCAGGATTGGGTGTAAACTGGGCCAAGTCTTGTCAATATCCTCTACATCCCAATTGTCCCCACAGAGACTACTAGTGGATCACCAGCTGGTACACTGGGAACCCTACACATTTCGATATCTTGGCATACATGTATATCCCACCACACATGATTTGATAGATGGCAACGTCACCAAAGCCATAGCATCACCACAGCCCCAAATGGCTTTTTGGAGTATTTTACCTCTCACAGTACAGTGCAGGGTCTCTCTATCAAAAATGGTGATGCTGCCTCGTTTACTCTATTACTTTCATAATCTCCCAGTGCAGGTTCCCAGATCCACATTTCACATATTGCACTCAGACTAGGCAGCTTGATATGGTATAGAGGGAGGAGGAGGGTGTCACTCTGTAAGCTACAGCTGCCCATGGATAGGGCTGGTCTGGGAGGCCCAAATATCAAGCACTATTATCTAGCAGTGCAGCTCTTATGGCCCGCGAGATGGCTGGTGGGGAACTATATGGAGGAGGTGGGATCGCCCATCTCTACAGAGGCCCTAGAACTGATTTGCCAAACTTTTCTGCCTAGGGCCCGGCTCACAGGGGCTAAAAATAACCTTGTGAGGGTGGCCTATACTAGTCTTCATTGGGACTTGCGACAAATGCCACAAAACCCAAAAGACTCACCTGAAATATCCATCAGCTCCATTGCCTGGTTCACCAATATGATTGGGAGGGCAGGCATAGCAACTTTGGAGGCTGCAGGCATGAGCACCTTAGGAGCATTTTGACAGCACTCATGCCATTTGACAGCCTACAAGAAGACTGGGGGTGCCAACAGGACACTTCCTGGCCCATGCTAATTTACTGACTGAATTGACTAGGCTGTGGGGCATTAGAGAGACAGAGCCTGACCAACAGCTGTCAGTGCACACACTTCACTTGATGGGCAGGGGTCGCCGACTTATTACATGGTTCATTTGCACCCTAGCGTACACTAGGCAGGATCCTTTGTCTGCCACACACAGAAACTGGGAGACCGACATAGACAGGGAACCGACAAAAAAAGGAATGGGAAAGTACATTATTATACCCCAGAAAATTGTCATGAAATGCCAAGCTTCAATATATACAGCATAACATTCTACATTGGGCATACCTAACTCCGGCTACACCGCATCATATGTCTGGGACATCTGCAGATCGCCTAGATGCTCTCAACAGGGGGTGGATATGCTACACATGTTCTGGGGTTGCCTAGTGGCAGGCACTTTATGGGGAGACATTGAGACTGCTCTTGCAGAAGTGACTGGTCA